>NC_133409.1:78757500-80043750 GCF_049350105.2 Macaca mulatta
TATAAATCAAGTTAACAGCTGTTAAAATATAATTTGTCTTTGTAAATTGATAAATATAACTTTATAATGGGCCAGGCATGGTGGCTCATGCCTGTAATCCCAGCACTTTGGGAGGCTGAGATGGGTGGATCACTTGAGGTCAGGAGTTTGAGACCAGCCTGGCCAACAACGTGAAACCCTGTTTCTACTAAAAATACAAAAATTAGCTGGGCATGCTAGTGTGCACCTGTAATCCCAGCTACTCAGGTGGCTGAGGCACAAGAATCGCTTAAACCAGAGAGACGGAAGTTGCAGTGAGCAGAGTGTAGTGGAGCCGCTGCACTCCAGCCTGGCTGACAGAGTGAGACTGTCTCAAAATTAAAAAAAACACTCCCTCCCAAACCAAACCAAACAAAAAAACTTTTAAAAGCCACTTTATAATAACAAAATAGAATGTGTTAACTTTTTTTTTTTTTAAGAGAGAGGGTCTGGCTCTGTCACCCAGGTTGGGGTGCAGTGCATGATCACAGCTTACTGCAGCCTCTAACTCCTGGGCTCAAGTGATTCTCCTGCCTCAGCCTCCTGAGTAGCTGGAATTACAGACACACTCCACCATGCCTGGTTTATTTTAAAATTTTTTGTAGAGACAGGATTTTGCTATGTTGTCCAGGCTGGTCTTGACCTCCTGGCTTCAAGTGATTCTCTCTTTTGAGCCTCCTAAAGTGTTGGGATTACAGGTGTGAGCCACAGCACCAGGCCTAAAATGTGTTTAAAACGATGGCATTGGCTGGGCGCGGTGGCTCATGCCTGTAGTCCCAGCACATTGGGGAGACCCAGGTGGGTGGATCACTTGAGGTCAGGAGTTTGAGACCACCCTGGCCAACATGGCAAAATGCCGTTTCTATTAAAAATACAAAAATTAGCTGGGTGAGGTGGTGTGCGCCTGTAATCTCGGCTACTTGGGAGGCTAAGGCAGGAGAATCGCTTAAACTTGGGGGAGCAGAAGTTGCACTGAGCTGAGATGGCGCCACTGCACTCCAGCCTGGGCAACAGAGCAAGACTCTGTCTCTAAATAAATAAATAAATAAATAAAATGATGGCTTTTTTTTATTGACAGAAATTTGCTGAACTATCTGATATTATTAAATCTAATTATTATTGCCTATATGTCTGAGCATTCTGTTAATGGGCTACTGATGTCTGGATGAAACAAAAAGACATACATAACTCATATATGTTTTTGTAATTTTTTTTTTTGAGACAGAATTTCACTCTTGGTGCCCAGGCTGGAATGCAATGGCGCCATCTCAGCTCACTGCAACCTCTGCCTCCCGGGTTCAAGCGATTCTCCTCCCTCAGCCTCCTGAGTAGCTGGGATTACAGGCACCGGCCACCACGCCTGGCTAATTTTTTGTATTTTTAGTAGAGACAGGGCTTCACCATGTTGGCCAGGCTGGTCTTGAACTCCTGACCTCAGGTGATCCACCTGCCTCGGCCTCCCAAAGTGCTGGGATTATAGGCCTGAGTCACTGCGCCCAGCCTGTTTCCATAAATTTATTTTTCTTACCTTCACTTCTGCAGAATCATTATGTTGTTATAATCAATATTTTTGGCAATGACCTAAAGAAACAAAGAAACAAGGAACATGCTGGGCGAGGTGGCTCACGCCTGTAATCCCAGCACTACAGGAGGCCAAGGCAGGCAGATCACGAGGTCAGGAGTTCAAGACCAGCCTGACCAATATGGTGAAACCCCATCTCTACTAAAAACACAAAAATTAGCCAGGCGTGGTGGCGCACCTGTAATCCCAGCTACTCAGGAGGCTGAGGCAGGAGAATCGCTTGAACCCAGGAGGTGGAGGTTGCAGTTAGCTGAGGTTGTGCCACTGCACTCCAGTCTGGGCGACAGAGCAAAACTCCGTCTCAAGAAAAAAAAAAAAAAAGAAACAAAGAACATACACTTGTATCCAAATATTAGTTGGGTAGGTTTTCTTTTTCTTTTTTTTTTTTTTTTTGAGACAGGGTCTTGCTTCATTGCCCAGGCTGAAGTGCAGCGGCACAATATCAACTCAACCTCCGCTTCTTGGGCTCAGGCTAAGTAGGTTTTCATTTAAAAATATATTAAAATAAACAATACAAAAAGTAAATTTATTTTTATTTATTTAGGTTTTTGAGACAGGGTCTTACTCTGTCACCCAGCCTGGAGTGCAGTAGTAAAACTATGGCTCACTGCAGCCTTGAACTCCTAGGCTCAAGCAATTCTCCCATCTCAGACTCCTAAGTAGCTGGGACTACAAGTGCCACTACCAAGCCCGGTTAATTTTTTTTTTTTTTTTTTTTTTTGAGACAGAGTCTCGCTGTGTTGCCTAGGCTGGAGTGAAGTGGAGCAATCTTGGCTCACTGCAACCTCCGCCTCCTGGGTTCAAGTGATTCCTGTGCCTCAGCCTCTTGAGTAGCTGGGATTACAGGTGTGTGCCATCATGACTAGCTAATTTTTGTAGTTTTAGTACAGATGGGATTTCACCTTGTTGGCCAGGCTGGTCTAGAACTCCTGAGCTCAACTGATCTGCCAACCTCAGTCTCCCAAAGTACTGTGATTACAGGCCTAAGCCACCATGCCCGGCCCCCAGTTAATTTTTTTTTTTTTTTTGAGACAGAGTTTCTCTGTTGTTGCCCAGGCTGGAATGCAATGGCGTGATCTCAGCTCACTGCAACCTCTGCCTCCTGGGTTCAAGCGATTCTCCTGCTTCAGCCTCCCAAGTAGCTGGGATTACAGGCATGCGCCACCACGCCCGGCTAATTTTTGTATTTTTAGTAGAGACGGGGTTTTACCATATTGGTCAGGCTGGTCTTGAACTCCTGACCTCGTGATCTGCCCACTGCAGCCTCCCAAAATGCTGGGATTATATACATAAACCACCGCGACTGGCCCACAGGAATATACTTTACTCAATTGTTAAAAGCTGTAAATAGCTGAAAAGTTTCCTTGACTCTGAAAAAACAAAGGATCAGCAACATTTTAAGCAAAGTTAAAAAAATTACTTTCGACTTCTTCAGTTTAGTTCATGCAGTTAAATTCTGATTGATATTCATGAACATTTCAGCTCTCCACGAGTCTTGGAAGTTTTTTCCTCTATTCTAATGTTACAATTTTCAAAGTTATCAGAAACTTGCATTTAATAATATCTGTCAGCTGGGCTCAGTGCCTCACGCTTGTAATCCCAGCACTTTGGGAGGCCCAGGTGGGCAGATCATCTGAGGTCGGGAGTTTGAGACCAGCCTGACCAACATGGAGAAACCCCGTGTCTACTGAATACAAAATTAGCCGGGCATGGTGGTGTATGCCTGTAATCCCAGCCACTTGGGAGGCTGAGGCAGGAGAATTGCTTGAACCCAGGGAGCGGAGGTTGTGGTGAGCTGAGATCGTGCTACTGCACTCCAGCCTGGGCAACAAGAGTGAAACTCCATCTCAAATTAGAAAAAAAAAAAAAAAAAAAAAGAATATCTGTCAAAGGCCTGTAGTTTATTATAAACCACCTTCTAAAGGGGATTAAAACAAGACAACAATTGACTGTGGATGACAAAAAGTCCTAGGACAGCCACTATTACAGTCACAAGTTACTGAGAAATTGTGGTCACTTCTGTGGTATACAACAATTTCACATAACAATTATAATTATTAATAACATACACTAAGTCATATTGGAACTATAGGAGTTTTTTTTATAATTTTGCAACACATACTAATAACACATTTAGACAAATACAGCCCCAAGTAAGCAAAACACCATTTCATATTTGATAATGCTTCCTGTATGATTTTTATACCAAATAAGCCAAATGTCACTGTTGCATTAATGCATTATTGATGTAAAACGCAATTCTTGATAAAACCTTATAGATAAATGTAGCCAATTTTATTTAGTTTGACCACAAGGTAAGATTTTCATAGCCTTTTATAACCCTTTACAACTTTTATTAAAGAGCAGATCATAGGCAGGTTTTGCCTAAGAAAAATCTGTTGTGCTTTTATTCCAATGTTTAATTTACAGCAAAATTGAATTTAATTTAATTTTAGCCAATATGTTCACACACAGAACTTTTTTACAATTAATTTTTTTCACGAATCTTCCATAACTTGTTTAAACCTTTAGATTTTTCCTATCTCACTCAAAACAATTCTTTAACCCTTTAATCTAGGCAAAAAAAGAAAAAAAAATTCAACATTCCCATGACTTCTTATCTTTTACCAAAAACACATTTCACTTTTTTTTTTTTTTTTTTTTTTTGAGACGGAGTTTCACTCTTGTTGCCCAGGCTGGAGTGCAGTGGCCAGATCTCAGCTCACCGCAACCTCCGCCTCCCAGGTTCAAGCAGTTCTCCAGGTTCAAGCCTCCTGAGTAGCTGAGATTACAGGCATGCACCACCACGCCCGGCTAATTTTGTATTTTTATTAGAGATTGGGATTCTCCATGTTGAGGCTGGTCTTGAACACCTGACCTCAGGGGATCCACCCGCCTCGGCCTCCCAAAGTACTGGGATTACAGGCGTGAGCCACCGTGCTGGCCACATTTCACTTTTTTTACACATCTTGCACATATAACTGTTTTTTTAGTAGTCCCAAATATATGTTACACTGTTAACTCTTAGTAACTTTTACTTTTGGTGAAAACCTTGGTAAGTTCAGAATTTTTTTTTTTTAGACAGAGTCTCGCTTCGTCGCCAGGCTGGAGTGCAGTGGCTCAATCTCGGCTCACTGCAACCTCAGCCTCCTGGGTTCAAGCAATTCTCCTGCCTCAGTCTCCCGAGTAGCTAGGACTACAGGTGCGCACCATCATGCCCAGCTAATTTTTGTGTTTTTAGTAGAGACAGGGTTTCACCATGTTGGCCAGGATGGTCTCGATCTCTTGACCTCGTGATCCACCTGCCTCAGACTCCCAAAGTGCTGGGATTACAGGAGTGAGCCACCGAGCCAGTCGAATTCAGAATTTTAATTATGTGCTAGGTATGGAGCCTATGACAGCAGAGAGAAGTGCAGATAAGGTCTGACTCTTTTCATTGTCTAACTTCATGTGTCCCAGGCTTTATCTGGCTATAAAGCAGGAAAGTTGTACAGTTAAGAGTCCTAATGGCATTTTATGAAGCATTTAGGAGACCCAGGAACATTTAAATTATACATTTCATTTCTTGCATAAATTCCCTTTTTTTTTTTTTTTAAAGCAACCGGTCATTTTACTTTAGGACAAGTATTTACCATACAACCTCCTTTCTTATATAAAATCTCTTCTTTTTTTTCTTTTTCTTTTTTTTTTTTTTTTTTTTTTTTTTTTGAGACGGAGTCTCGCTCTGTCACCCAGGCTGGAGTGCAGTGGCCGGATCTCAGCTCACTGCAAGCTCCGCCTCCCGGGTTTAGCCATTCTCCGGCCTCAGCCTCCCGAGTAGCTGGGACTACAGGCGCCCGCCACCTCGCCCGGCTAGTTTTTTGTATTTTTTAGTAGAGACGGGGTTTCACCGTGTTAGCCAGGATGGTCTCGATCTCCTGACCTCGTGATCCGCCCGTCTCGGCCTCCCAAAGTGCCGGGATTACAGGCTTGAGCCACCGCGCCCGGCCTCTTTTTTTTTTTTTTTTTGAGACAGAGTCTCACTCTATCGCCCAAGCTGGAGTGCAGTGGCCCGATCTTGGCTCACTACAACCTCCACCTCCCAGGTTCAAGCGATTCTTCTGCCTCAGCCTCCTGAGTAGCTGAGATTACAGGTGCCCAACACCACTCCCAGCTCATTTTTGCATTTTTAGTAGAGATGGGGTTTTGTCATGTTGGCCAGCTAATCTAAAACTCCTGACCTCAAGTAATCCACCCTCCTCGGCTTCCCAAAGTGCTGGGATTATGAGTGTGAGCCACCACACCTGGCCTTAAAATCTCTTTTCTTTATAACCTTCTTTGCATAGCTAGGGGACATGGCTAATTCCACATATCCCAGTCTTTATCTAGAATCTAATACTCCAAAGTAGGTAAATTGAACAATTTTCAAAAGACAAAGAAGCACTTTATGACCTTAAAGCATTTAGTAAACTTAATATCTGACTTGCGTAATTTAGACCAAATGCTTACTTTTTTTTTTTTTTTTTTGAGATGGAGTCTTGCTTTGTCACCCAGGCTGGAGTACAGTGGCGTGATCTCGGCTCACTGCAACCTCTGCCTTCCAGGTTCAAGCAAGTCTCCTGCCTCAGCCTCCTGAGTAGGTTGGATTACAGGCGCCTGCCACCATGCCCAGCTAATTTTTGTATTTTTAGTAGAGACAGGGTATCACCATGTTGGCCAGGCTGGTCTTGAACTCCTGACCTCAGCTGATTCACCCGCCTTGCCCTCCCAAAGTGCTGAAATTATAGGTGTGAGCCACTGTGCCCGGCTGATATTTTTATTTTATCAATAATCTTTAAAACTCTCTTTATTTCCCAAAGATTATTTAAGTCACATGAACTAAAATACATTACACTTTTTACTTTTCTTACAAAATATTTGATTTAAGCTCTTATTATTTTAAAATCAATTAGTTAAGTTCTTTCATATATAAACATCACACACATAATACATATAAATACACAGACAGACGATAAATGACTCATCCCCTAAGCTGGGAATTGAACCCTGAACCCAGGCCGCCATTGTGAAAAGAGAAAGTGTAGCCACATGGCTAGAGGGTCAAGCTCCCAAGGACATACAAGACAAGAAGGAAACCTCATCCATATTTTGGGGGGACCTGCAGCAACCTTTGTAACTGGCCAGTTTGCTAGGCCATCTTGAAAAGTAGGCTTACAGGTATCCTAAAAGCCTGTGTTCTATCCTAAGGTACCCCTCGTTATGACAGAACAATACAGAAAGACACACGAAGCACACTAGATTCACTACAGCTTACGTCTAGCTTCACAAATTTTTTTTCTGATTAATTAAAACTTTACAGGAGACAGGCCGGGTGCGGTGGCTCACGCCTGTAATCCCAGCACTTTGGGAGGCCAAGGTGGGCAGATCACCTGAGGTCAGGGCTTCAAGACCAGCCTGGCCAACATGGTGAAAGCCTGTTTCTACTAAAACTACAAAAATTAGCCTGGAGTGGAGGCACGCGCCTGTAATCACAGCTACTCTGGAGGCTGAGACAGGAGAACGGCTTGAACCCAGGAAGCGGAGGTTGCTTACCAAGATTGCACCACTGCGCTCCAGCCTGGGCGACAGAGCGAGACTCTGTCTCAAAATAAAAAAGCAAACAAAAAACTTTTTTTTTTTTTTTTTTGACAGAGTCTCCCTCTGTCGCCCAGGCTGGAGTGCAGCGGTGCGATCTCTGCTCACTGCAATCTTTGCTTCCTGGGTTCAAGCGATTCTCCTGCCTCAGCCTCCCAGGTAGCTGGATTACAGTGCGCACCACTGGGCCTGGCTAATTTTTGTGTTTTTAGTAGAGATGGAGTTTTGCCATGTTGGCCAGGCTGGTCTCAAACTCCTGACCTCAGGTGATCAGCCCGCCTCGGCCTCCCAAAGTGCTGGGATTACAGGTGTGAGCCACCACATCCGACCTACAAACAAAAAACTTTACAGACTGGGTGTGGTGGCTCACACCTGTAATCCCAGCACTTTGGGAGGCCAAGGCAGGCGGATCACCTGAGGTCAGGTGTTCGAGACCAGCCTGGCCAAAATGGCGAAACCCCATCTCTACCAAAAATACAAAAAATTATTCAGGCGTGGTGGTGGGTGCCTGTAATCCCAGATACTCTGGAGGCTGAGGCAGGAGAGTTGCTTGGACCTGGGAGGAGGAGGTTGTGGTGAGCCAAGATCGCGCCATTGCACTCCAGTCTGGGCAACAAGAGTGAAACTTCGTCTAAAACCACCCCCCGCCAAAAAACCCCTAAAAAAACAACTTTACAGGAGATACACAGTGATTTTTGTATCATTATTCAATCAGTTTGCACAGAGACAGAAAGAGGAAAGCATTGCCTGAGGTCGAATGGGGAAGGCGAGACGCTCAGTGAGGCCAGAGAAAGACCTACCCCTTTGCAGCAACACTGAAAAGTTCAGGCGGCCACTTGTTGGCTGTGAAGGGATCTTTTCCAGCAGTCCCATCAGCTCTCAAGTTTCTCCTTTTAGGAAGGAAAAAGCTCCCCATGTCCCACGATCCTGTACATGCCTAATCCTGTCATCCACAGCCATCACCAAAAAGGGCAAGACAAATTAATTCAAAGAGAAGGGCAGTTAACATCCCATAGTGCCAAACCCGTTCTTAGCCGAAAGGGACTTTACCGAGAGGTGCTTTACTGAGAGGGACTTTTAACTCCCTAAATCTTAGAAGGGATTCTAACTTTCCTAAATCGGGCCTCTAACCCAAGGTTGGTCAAGCGTCCTTGCCTATTATTATTATTATTATTATTATTATTATTATTTTGAGACAGAGTCTCACCCTGTTGCCCAGGCTGGAGTGCAGTGGCGCGATCTCGGCTCACTGCAACCCCCACCTCCCAGGTTCAAGCAAGTCTCCTGCCTCAGCCTTCCAAGTAGCTGGGATTACAGGAATGTGCCACCAACGCCCAGCTCATTTTTTTTGTATTTTTAGTAGAGATGTGGTTTCACCATGTTGGCCAGACTGGTCTTGAACCCCTGACCTCGAATGATCCACCCGCTTTGGCCTCCAAAAGTGCTGGGATTACAGGCGTGAGCCACTGCGCCTGGCCAGTGTTTATTTTGTGCTGACCTCCTCTCTCATCCTGTAAGTTAGAATGCCTAACCCTTTGTGAATGCAGCCAAGTAGGTTGTAGCCTTATTATACCCAGCTCTATTTCAAAATGGAGTTGCTCTGGTTTAAATGCCTCTGACAGGTGCCTTGGCTCTCTAGTGGCACAGGTGTGAAAGCTCAGAGAAAGGCCCTACTTGGGTGGGTCTAAAGCAGCGTGGATTTGCCTATACTATGGGTCTGGAATTTGGTTTATCATAAACGTATTGCCCAAGTTCCAGGTGATAAATAAAATATTAGTTTCTTTTTTTTTTTTTTTTTGAGACGGAGTCTCGCTCTGCCGCCCAGGCTGGAGTGCAGTGGCCGGATCTCAGCTCACTGCAAGCTCTGCCTCCCGGGTTTACACCATTCTCCGGCCTCAGCCTCCCGAGTAGCTGGGACTACAGGCACCCGCCACCACGCCCGGCTAGTTTTTTTGTATTTTTAGTAGAGATGGGGTTTCACTGTGTTAGCCAGGATGGTCTCGATCTCCTGACCTCGTGATCCGCCCGTCTCGGCCTCCCAAAGTGCTGGGATTACAGGCTTGAGCCACCGCGCCCGGCCTAAAGTATTAGTTTCTTAGAATTGTTTGGTAAAAGGTGAGTACTCAGTGGGAGCAGAGTGATGGTGTCATGCCATCATGATACTCTTTGTATTACACAATTTTAAAGATCATGTGCCTTTTTCTGCTGCAAGAATTTAATGACATTTTAATTTTTTTAAATTTATTTTTATTTTTATTTTTTGAAATGGAGTCTCGCTCTGTCACCCAGGCTGGAGTGCAATGGCATAGTCTTGGTTCACTGCAACCTCCGCTCCCGGGTTGAAGCGATTCTCCTGCCTCAGCCTCCTGAGTAGCTGGGATTACAGGTGCGTGCCACCACATCTGGCTATTTTTTGTATTTTTGTAGAGATGTGATTTCACCATGCTGGGCAGACTGGTCTTGAACTCCTGACCTCAGGTGATCCGCCTGCCTTGGCCTCCCAAAGTGCTGGGATTACAGGTGTGAGCCACCACACCCGGCCATTTAATGATATTTTTATTATGAGCAAAGACATTTTTGTAACTACACTATCCTTCCCATTACCTTGTTATCATATAGAATCAAATTAGGCACTATCATTTCTTCACCCTGGTTCAAATAACATTATTTTGCTTATTTATTTATTTATTTATTTATTTATTATTTGTTTGTTTGTTTGTTTGTTTATTTTAGAGACAGTCTTGCCATGTTGCCCAGGCTGGTCTCCAACTTCTAGGCCCAAACAATCCTCCTGCCTTGGCCTCCCAAACTGTTGGGATTAAAGTTGTGAGCCACCACACTCAGCCAAGTTTCAAAGAATATTTTGTCAATCTTATATTTCATCTGACCATTGTTCATTGATTAAGATTTAGGCAATGGGTTTCTTTTTTTGAGATGGAGTCTCGCTCTGTCACCAGGCTGGAGTGCAGTGGCAAGATCTCAGCTCATTGCAACCTCCACCTCCCGGTTCAAGTGATTCCCCTGCCTCAGCCTCCTGGGTAGATGGGACTACAGGTGTGCACCACTACACCCAGCTAATTTTTGTATTTTTAGTAGAGACGGGATTTCACCATGTTGGCTAGAATGGTCTCGATTTCTTGACTTTATAATCTGCCTGACTCAGCCTCCCAAAGTGCTGGGATTACAGGCGTGAGGCACTGCGCCTGGCCAGGAGTTTCTTTATTCCATTTCAGCAGGGCCAGAAATGTCCATGCAGGCCTTGGTGTGTGATGGGACAGACAGTTGTCTAAGGGCTGCACTGAGGCACAATGAATGCAAGTTCTTCCCATATCCGAGTCAGGGATTTTCTGGGAAACAGTAGGGGACAACAACTTTCATAAATGCATATGCTTATGTACACTGAATTTATATGATTATGTACATATATAATTATGTACATATTTGATTATGTACACTGAGAAGATTAAGCCAACTCTTTCAAACTCGTGGGGTTTACTTCTTGAAATTGAAAGGCCTCAGAGATAAGCCTCAGAATCAAGGTCCCTCTCTGACTTTTCCCAGCCTTTCTGTCTCTTTGATCCTCTTTCTTTCCCAGGAACTCTCTCTGGAATTTCCTTATCTGACTAACAAAGCTTCTTTCCAAAATAAATGTAGTTGTCCTAAGACCCCTCTCCCTAGGAATCTCATCAGATAACCAGGAACGATCAACCACCAGAGAAGAGAAGAGACTGGGAGTCACCCAGATAGACTTTTCATCTATTTTTATTTTATTATGTAAATTTTAAATTATTACTTTTTTTTTTTTTTTTTTTTTTTTTGAGATGGAGACTTGCTCTGTTGCCCAGGCTAGAGTGTGCAGTGGCGCAATCTCAGCTCACTGCAACCTCTGCCTCCTGGGTTGAAGCGATTCTCCTGCCTCAGCCTCCTGAGTAGCTGGGATTACACGTGCCTGGCTCATTTTTGTATTTTTAGTAGAGACGGGGTTTCACCATCTTGGCAAGGCTGGTCTCAAACTCCTGACCTTGTGATCCACCGGCCTCGGCCTCCGAAAGTGCTGGGATTGCAGGGGTGAGCCACCGAACAAGGTGGAG
The DNA here is from genome assembly GCF_049350105.2 of Macaca mulatta. Taxonomy (NCBI): domain Eukaryota; kingdom Metazoa; phylum Chordata; class Mammalia; order Primates; family Cercopithecidae; genus Macaca; species Macaca mulatta. The sequence continues at coordinate 78,768,805 of NC_133409.1, forward strand.
CTTTTAACTATTCTTCTGACAGCAGCCCTGAGAGATTACCTGGGAGACTTTATCTGCTTAATAAGACAACATTGACAGCCCATGTGGTGGTTCACGTGCATGCGTAATCCCAGCACTTTGGGAGGCTGAGGCAGGTGGATCACCTGAGGTCAGGAGTTCGAGACCAGCCTGGCCAACATGGTGAAACCCTGTCTCTACTAGAAATACAAACATTAGCCAGGCATTGTGGCGCGCACCTGGGGAGGTGCTACTGGGGAGGCTGAGGCAGGAGAATGGCGTGAACCCGGGAGGTGGAGGTTGCAGTGAGCCGAGATCATGCCACTGCACTCCAGCCTGGATGACGCGGTGAGAATGTCTCAAAAAAGAAAAAAAAAAGACAACGCTTGTTCACAGTGATAGTCCACCCCTCACCTTCCTGCCGCCTTCCCCAGTCCTCAAAGGAACTTTGTTCCCAGCCATTGTTCTTTGGCTCATTCATTTCCTCTGGAAATCATTTACTCCTGCAACCCCTCTCTTTCCCCACGGAGAAGACTATAAGCAGGTGGGCCTCATTGGGTTACTGGGTAATCACAGTCCTGTGATTTTCTTCTATGCACGTTAAGTAAATTTCGTATGGCCTTTTTCTCCTGTTTTTCTGCGTTTCGTCAGTTTATGTTCTGCAAACCTTCAGAGAGGAAGATTTCCCTCTGCCCTCAGTGTGGCAACAGCCCTGACTGGCACAATGCTGCTGCCTTGCTTTTGACGCCCCCCCACACCCCCGACTCCCCCTTTCTGCTCTGTGGAACGCCTCCAGCCCCTGCTAATGCTGACTTGCCCATGGCAGAATGTCACCTCAGGTTGGGGGCCTTTCAAAATGCAACCCCAGACAGCTCTCCTGGGAGCCCATGTCTGGAACGTAGAGCTGAGCATCTCTGGCTGACGCTGGAGGATGGGCAGGCTGCCCATGATGCAGCCCCTTTCCTGCTCTGCCACAGCCTTGACCTTTAAATTTCTCATTCTCTTTTCTTCTTCCACTAAGCTCTAAGAGATAAGTGTTTGTCTCTCCCGGTGTTCCCCTAAAAGCACCTCTCACTGGACTGGGGTGAGGAGAAAGCGCCTTCGCTCTGCAGTTCCTGCAGGGGGCGCTTGGCACCTCACTTTGGAACCGGATAACTTGTTTTGTTGAAGGTCTTTGAGCTTCGGTTGAATGGAGACAGAAAGGACGTCCATGTTCACATCCTATTACAGACTCCAGCATAAATATGATCATTTTCATTTTACAGGAGGCTCAGAAAGGCAAGTCTGTGGTGGAAGTGGTTGAGCTGAAATCTGAGCTCAGGTTTGCTTGGTCCTGTGGGTTATAGGAGAGACAGAAATGATATGCCCTGTTGTACCCAGGATGGCCACATCTGAGGCTCTAAGACAAATAAAAAATTACCACCATAGTGGAAAGATTAAATTCTCATGTACAACCAAATCAAAATCTTCATATACAGTTAGAATCAAACACAAATTTCAGAAAAATGACCCACATACATTTCAGTTTATTAGTGAGTGAAGATGTGTTTTAGAAACTGGTTATACAAATAAAAAAACCACCATCCAAGGGCTCTAAGATTAGCCAGGAGGCTTAATAGTATCCTAATTTAAGAGTTACTTGCAGATATTTTCTAAGATTGCTGTTTCTGTTGAGATGTAAAATGGCTCTTAGCCTAGGATGTTAAATTCAAGGTAAAGTGAATAGGCAGAGTTAGAGTAAAAGGAGGCCTTCCTCTCATTGTGCTTGGATTCTGGTGGTTCCTGTGTAGAAATTCATTTGCTGAGTACTTATTATTAACTAGGCACTTTACTAGGCACTGGGGAAAGGAAGATGAACATGATGTGGTTCCCTTCTTTAAGGAGCTCAGCTGGTGAGGAAAAAGCTGCAATCCCTGTTACATGTACAATGACAGAGGAAAGCTTGGGGACTTGGGGGATGCAGGGGCGGACACTTCAGGATGGCCCTAACCAAGGCTGAAGGTAAGGGATGGCTTTCCAAGGATATGACACTAATCTGGGTCCTGAGAAATGCAGAGGAGTCATCCAAGCAAAGAAAGATCTTGGCTTGTGTTCTTCCTTGTGTTGTGCTGGGCCCTCAAACAGGCAAACTGGGAAGGCACAGTCACCGAGAGACTGAAGAAAAGACCTGGAGACAGTGCATAAGACATAGAGTTTAGGCTGGATGCGGTGGCTTACGCCTGTAATCCCAGCACTTTGGGATGCTGAGAGGGGAAGATCACCTGAGATTGGGAGTTTGAGACCAGCCTGATCAACATGGAGAAACCCCGTCAACCCTGTCTCTATTAAAAATACAAAATTGGCCGGGCGCGGTGGTTCAAGCCTGTAATCCCAGCATTTTGGGAGGCTGAGATGGGCGGATCACGAGGTCAGGAGATCGAGACTATCCAGCTAACGCGGTGAAACCCCGTCTCTACTAAAAAATACAAAAAACTAGCCGGGCGAGGTGGCAGGCGCCTGTAGTCCCAGCTACTCGGGAGGCTGAGGCAGGAGAATGGCATGAACCTGGGAGGCAGAGCTTGCAGTAAGCCGAGATAGTGCCATTGCACTCCAGCCTGGGCGACAGAACAAGACTCCGTCTCAAAAAAAAATACAAAAATTCACCAGGTATGGTGGTACATGTCTGTAGTTCTAGCTACTTGGGAGGCTGAGGAGGGAGGATCACTTAAGCCTGGGAGGTGGAGGTTGCAGTGAGCCAAGATCGTGCCACTGCACTCCAACCTGGCTGACAGAGGGAGACGCTGTTTCAAAAATAAAACAAACAATAGGCTGGGCACGGTGGCTCACGCCTGTAATCCCAGCACTTTGGGAGGCCGAGGTGGGCGGATCACCAGGTCAGGAGATCGAGACCATCCTGGCTAACACGGTGAAACCCCGTCTCTACTAAAAATACAAAGAATTAGCAGGGCGAGGTGGCGGGCGCCTGTAGTCCCAGCTCCTCGGAAGGCTGAGGCAGGAGAATGGCGTGAACCCAGGAGGCAGAGCTTGCAGTGAGCCGAGATCACACCACTGTACTCCAGCCTGGGCAACAGAGCAAGACTCTGTCTCAAAAAAACAAACAAAAACAAACAAAAACAAACAATAACAACAACAAAAAGAAATAATAAAATGTTCTTAACCTACCATACCTTTATGCTTCTAGTTCTTTTGAGATTGAATTCTTTATAGAGACACATGATTGCTAACACCAGTGTTTGGTGTCTGTAATTACCCAGATCTCTGGGTTTGGTTGATACAGAGTAACACTGTTCAATATGGCAGCCACTAGCCAGTGGCTATTGAGTACTTGATTTTTTTTTTTTTTTTTTGTTGAGACAGAGTCTCCCTGTGTCGCCCAGACTGGAGTGCAGTGGCCGGATCTCAGCTCACTGCAAGCTCCGCCTCCCGGGTTCACGCCATTCTCCTGCCTCAGCCTCCCGAGTAGCTGGGACTACAGGCGTCCGCCACCTCGCCCGGCTAGTTTTTGTATTTTTTAGTAGAGACGGGGTTTCACCGTGTTAGCCAGGATGGTCTCGATCTCCTGACCTTGTGATCCGCCCGTCTTGGCCTCCCAAAGTGCTGGGATTACAGGCTTGAGCCACCGCGCCCGGCCGCTATTGAGTACTTGAAATGGGGCTGCTCTGACTCGAGATATGTTGTAAATGGAGAACACACAGAACTGTAGATCTCAAAGATTAATATGTGTATTAGACAGGCTCTAAAATGACTCCCAATAATTCCTGCCTTCCGGTATTCACACCTCTGTGGAATTTCCTTCCCGAGTGTGGGCAGGAATGGCGATTTGCTTCTAATCAGTAGAATACGACAAAGATGATGGGATGTCACTTTCATGATTATGTTACATATGATTGTAGCTTCCATCTTGTTAGAAAAAATGATTATGTTACAAGACTGCAGCTTCCATCTTGTTAGAAAACTTTCTCTTTTTTTTTTTTTTTTTTTTTTGAGACGGAGTCTCGCTCTGTCGCCCAGGCTGGAGTGCAGTGGCGCGATCTCAGCTCACTGCAAGCTCCGCCTCCCGGGTTCACGCCATTCTCCGGCCTCAGCCTCTCGAGTAGCTGGGACTACAGGCGCCCGCCACCTCACCCGGCTAGTTTTTTGTATTTCTTAATAGAGACGGGGTTTCACCGTGTTAGCCAGGATGGTTTCGATCTCCTGACCTCGTGATCCGCCCGTCTCGGCCTCCCAAAGTGCTGGGATTACAGGCTTGAGCCACCGCGCCCGGCCAACTTTCTCGTTTTAAAAAACATTTTTAAAAAATGTTTACATTTTATTTTTATTTATTTATTTATTTATTTATTTATTTTTGAGATGGGGTCTCATTCTGTCACCCGGGCTGGAGTGCAGTGGCGCGATCTCGGCTCACTGCAACTTCCGCCTCCCGGGTTCAAGTGATTCTCCTGCTTCAGCCTCCTGAGTAGCTGGGATTACAGGTGCCCACCAGTATACCCAGATAATTTTTTGTATTTTTAGTAGAGATGGGGTTTCACCATGTTGGCCAGGCTGGTCTCGAACTCCTGACCTCATGATTCACCCCCTTTGGCCTCCCAAAGTACTGGGATTACAGGCGTGAGCCACTGTGCTTAGCTTTTTTTTTTTTTTTTTTTTTTTGAGACAGGTTCTCACTCTGTCCCCCAGACTGGAGTACAGTAGCATGATCTCAGTTCATTGCAACCTCTGCCTCCTGGGTTGAAGTGATCTTCCCATATCAGCCCCCACAGTAGCTGAGACTACAGGCACATGCTCCCATGCCTGGCTAATTTTTTTTTTTTTTTTTTTTTTTGAGACAGAGTTTCAAAACTCTGTTTTGAAGAGTCTCACTTTGTCACCCAGGCTGGAGTGCTGTGGTGCAATCACAGCTCCCTGTAGCCTTGAATTCCTGGGCTCAATCGATCATCCCACCTCAGCCTCCTGAGTACCTGGGAATACAGGAGTGTGCCACTGTGCCCACTTTTTAAATAATTTGTAGAAACAAGCTCTCCCTATGTTACCCAGGCTGGTCTCAAACTGCTGGGCTCAAGTGATCCTCCCGCCTTGGCCTTCCAAAGTGTTGGGATTACAGGTGTGAGCCGCCATGCCCAGTGCAGACTCTATTGATTTATCCCTTGCTGGCTTCCATGAGCTAATTCACCACATAGAAAGGCCCACATGGAGGAGAACTGAGAGTGGCTTCCAGCTGACAGTCACTAGGGAAACTGAATCCTGCCGACAACCATGCAAACTTGGAAGTGGATCCTTCTCTAGTTAAGCCTCAGATGAGACCTCAGCCCTGGCTGACACCTTGATTGCAGCCTCTTGAGAGACTCTTACACAGAGGACTGAGCTAAGCTCTATCCTGATTCCTGACCCACAGAAACTGTGAGATAAGCTGCTAAGTTTGTATTAATTTATTATATACTGCAATAGCTAACTAATGTTGTACCAAAAAAGAATGTAAACTATCTCATCAATAATTAATATTGATGACTTGTTGAAATAATATTTTTAATATTTGAGTTACATACAATATTTTATCAGACTTAATTTTATCTATTTCTTTTTACTTTTTTATGTGGCTACTAGAAAATTTAAAATTTACTTATTTATTTATTTTTGAGACAGAGTCTTGCTCTGTTGCCCAGGTTGGAGTGCAATGGCACAATCTCGGCTCACTGCAACCTCCACCACCCTGGTTCAAGCAATTCTCCTGTCTCAGCCTCCTCAGTAGCTGGGATTACAGGCACCCACCACCAAGCCCGGCTAATTTTTTTTTGTAGAGATGGGGTTTCACCATGTTGCCCAGGCTGATCTGGGATGCCAGAACGGCCTGGCCAACATGGTGAAACCCTGTCTCTACTAAAAGTACAAAAATTAGCCGGGCTTGGTGGGTGATTTGCCCACCTCAGCCTCCCAAAGTGGTGGGATTACAGGTATGAGGCCCGGCGCCCGGCTGAAAATTTAAAATGTAAAATCTGTGGTTTGCATTGTGTTTCTATTGGCAACACTGGTATAGATCTCCAAGGAGACAAGAATTTCATGTAGCTTATGTAGCCCAGCATACTAAAGGGAGTTGGCAATCGCATCCTTAGCATCACCTCTCACTTACTAGGGCATGCTATGCAAACAGAAAATGCTCTACCACTTCTGGAAAAGAATGTTTCACTCCGTTTTAAGTTGGGTGAAGCTGTTGTTTAATCTTTTGCCCAACGGTGAAATCTGCAGTCTTCTTACTTTTGAATGCCACCTTCAGGGTTTAATTTGTTTCAGATTAACAGCAGGTGGCAGATGCAATAAAAGGGGGAAAAAATCGCAAATTAAGCATGATATTTTGAATTTCCTTATTTGCTACAGTAGCTACACATTCAGGGAATAAATGCTAATTATTTTGAATTATTTGTTTATGCATTGTCATATGTTTGCCTTTTACTGATTAATGCTCCACAACTTACATTAAATCCTTTGTGGCTAATTAATAAAGTTGTAGTGGCATGACTAATGACTCTGAACTCTAGAGGACTCTTTTGCACAGGACCCCACTACCCCAATCCCCTGGGAATTGCTGCTGTCCAAAGCAACTGATGCTAATGTAGGTTGCTACAAGCCTCCAGTGTGTTAGAACAGAAAAAAAGTGTTGAGAATAACTTTAACTGAGACATTTGGGTGCTCAGGAAAGGGTAACTAGTTGTTGCACCTTTAAATTTAAACCAGCATTTAAAAATATTTGTTTGTTTGTTTATTTATTTATTTATTTATTTATTTATCTTTTTGAGATGGAGTCTCACTCTATCATCCAGGCTGAAGTGCAATGGTGCAATCTCGGCTCACTGCAACCTCCGCCTTCTGGGTTCAAGCAATTCTCCTGCCTCAGCCTTCAGAGTAGCTGGAATTACAGGTGCACACCACCAAGCCTGGCTAATTTTTGTATTTTTAGTAGAGACAGCGTTTCACCATGTTGGCTAGGCTGTTCTGGAACTCCTGACCTCAGGTAATCTGCCCACCACAGCCTCCTAAAGTGCCAGGATTGCAGGCATGAGCCACCACGCCTCGCTTGTACCTTTCTTTAGAGGAGAGTTTGAGAAGTTTAGGGAAGAGTAAGGAACTTCCAGCAGCAACGCCACTCAGTATCTTCTCTATTGTCTCAAGCAATTTAGCCAGCAAAACAAAACAAGCAACCACAAAACAATACTGTTTGATATTACTTCATCCAAGTACTTTCCCAAGTGTGTATCAAACATTCCTTCACACCACATATAGAATTCTCAAGAAAGAAGAATTTTAAAGAAAATATTACCTTCATATTATTTCTAGTGGTGCTTTTGGGCCCCTTGGAGATTGGCACACTGGGCACCGTTTGGTAATCTTCACCCTTAATTTGACTCTGGACAGTCAGGTGTGCAAGATCCTCACTCAGGTGAATCTCTCATGAACACGTTCCTTTTTTTTTTTTTTTGAGACAGAATTTTGCTCTTGTTGCCCAGGCTGGAGTGCAATGGCGCAATCTCAGCTCACTGTAACCTCCACTTCCGAGGTTCAGGCAATTCTCCTGCCTCAGCCTTCCAAGTAGCTGGGATTATAGGCACGCGCCAATGCACCTGGCTAATTTTGTATATTTAGTAGAGATGGGATTTCACCATGTTGGCCAGGCTGGTTTCGAACTCCTGACCTCAGGTGATCCACCTGCCTCGGCCTCCCAAAGTGCTAGGATTACAGGCGTGAGCCACTGTGCCTGGCCACATGTTTTGTTTTTCTTTTCTTTTTATTTACTTATTTTTATCCTTTTCTTTTTTGCCTCCTAGCCAGTGGATTTCAAACATTTTTTTTTTCTTTTCTATTTTAAGATTAGGTTCAGGGGATAGGTGGGCAGGTTTGTTAAATTGGGTAAACTGTTTGTTGCTGAGGATTGGCATACAAATTATCCTGTCACCAAGGTAGTGAGCCTATTATCCCATAGGTAGCCTTCTAACCCCCACCCCTCCTTCTCCTCCTCCCTCAAGCCATCCCCAGTGTCCACTCACATGGGTTTTTGTTTTGTTCTGTTGTGTTTTGTTTTGTGAGACAGAGTCTCGCTCTGTTGCTGAGGTTGGAGTGCAGTTGCCCAATCATGGCTCCTTGACCTCCTGGGCGCCAGTGATCCGCCCACATCAGCCTCTCAAGTAGCTGGGACTACAAGCACACTCTCCCACACTTGGGTAATTTTTTTTTTTTTTTTGGGGACGGAGTTTTGCTCTGTCGCCCAGGCTGGAGTGCAGTGGTGCGATCTCAACTCACTGCTACCTCCACCTCCTGGGTTCAAGCGATTCCACTACCTCAGCCTCTCGAGTAGCTGGGACTACAGGCATACACCACCACGCCCGGCTAATTTTTTGCATTTTAGTTAAGGCAGGGTTTCACCATGTTGGCCAGGATGGTCTTGATCTCCTGATCTCTTGATCCACCTGCCTTGGCTTCCTAAAGTGCTGCGATTACAGGCGTGAGCCACCACGCCCTGCCACACTCGGCTAATTTATTATTATTATTATTTTATTTATTTATTTATTTTGACATGGAGTCTCGCGCTGTCGCCAGGCTACAGTGCTGTAGCACGATCTCGGCTCACTGCAACTTGTGCCTCCCAGGTTCAAGCAATTCTCCTGCCTTAGCCTCCCGAGTAGCTGAGACTACAGGCGCATGCCATCATGCCCGGCTAATGTTTGGATTTTTAGTAGAGATGGGGTTTCATCATGTTGGCCAGGATGGTCTTGCTCTCTTGGCCTCGTGATCCATCTGCCTCAGCCTCCCAAAGTGCTGGGATTACAGGCGTGAGCCACCGCGCCTGGCCTTGGCTAATTAAAATTTTTTTTTAACTTTTATTTTTAGTAGAAAAGAGGTTTTGCTGTCTTTTCCAAGCTGGTCTCAAACTTCTGAGCTCAAGCAATCATCCAACCTTGGCTCACCAAAGTGCTGGGATTACAGGCATGAGCCACGGACCCAGCTCTGACAAACATATTTCTTGAAGGTAATTAAAGGCCAGGCGCCGTGGCTCACACATGGGGTCTCAGCACTTCGGGAGGCTGGGCTGGGTGGATCCGTTGAGCTCAGGAGTTTGAGACCAGCCTGGCCAACATAGTGAAACTCCATCTTTACAAAAAATACAAAAATCAGCCCTGTGTAGTGGCGCATGCCTGTAGTCAGCTACTCGGGAGGCTGAGGTGGGAGGATCACTTGAGCCCAGGAGGTGGAGGTTGCAGTGAGCCATGCCTAGGCTACTGCACTCCAGCCTGGGTGACAAAGTTAGACTTTGTCTCAAAAAATAAAATGAAATAAAATAAAATAAAAACCCCCAGAATACAGTATTCAAAAAACGAAAAAAAAAAAAAAAAGTGTTTAAGGGGACTGAGTTCATGTTTCAGGGTACCATATTCTGTGGTCACACTGTGTATTATAAAATTTCAAAACTGAAGAGGTGTTCCTGGCCCAGCCAAGTTCCAGTATATATTCAGAGGAGTTTACATGCAGAACAGTTTTAGCCTATGTACGTAAGACTGGTTATAGAGAGACCAGCAGACCTCTAGATCTTCTGATCTCACCTTCATGCATGTAGATTTTATCATCTGCCCAGTGAAAATTTCAGGACCTGGAAGTGTGTTCTGACTCTCCTGGAAAAGGCTGCATCTCTGTCTGCTTTGCAGCCTGACTGCAGTGACTTGATTCTACATCCTTCAGATGATTTAGGCTCTATTGATCTAACCAAGAGACACCTGGGTCTAGTTTCTCCTCACCCTGAGTGCACTCTGACATGTGTCACTCCTACAGACGGGCAAAATGTATAAAGAACAATTTAATTCACAAAAGGAGAATCCAAATGGCAAATAAATATCTGGAAAAAAGGTTAATCTCATTGATAGTAAAAATACAATTAAAAATGAAATCTTTATCACGCCACTGCACTCCAGCCTGGGTGACAAAACGAGACCCGTCTCAAAATAAATAAATATAAAAATGGAATCTTTTTCTCCCATGAAATTAAAAATATATATTTTGCATTATAATTCTCATAGTTAGCAAAGGTTTGTGAATTAGACAATCTTCCACACTGCTGTTGTGAGTGTACATTTCTGGAGGACAATCTGGCAGTTTACATCAAGACCCACACGTTCAATGTACATGACATTTTCTAATTTATGTATTATTATTATTTATATTCAATTAATTTTTTTTTTTGAGACAAAGTCTCACTCTGTTGCCCAGGCTGGAGTGCAGTGGTGCAGTCTCAGCTCACTGAAACCTCTGCCTCTCAGGTTCAAGCTATTCTCCTGCCTCAGCCTCCTGCGTAGCTGGGATTACAGGCACACGCCATCACGCCGAGCTGATTTTTGTATTTTTAGTAGAGATGGGGTTTCACCATGTTGGCCAGGCTGGTCTTGAACTTCTGACCTTAGGGGATCCACCTGCGTAGCCCTCCCAAAGTGCTAGGATTACAGGTGTGAGCCACTGTGCCTGCCCTATTAATTTTTATTTTATTTTTTTGAGACAGGATTTTTTGAGACAGGATTTTTATTTTACGTTTTTGAGACAGGCTGAAGCACAGTGGTGTGATCTGGCCTCACTGCAGCCTCGAACTTAGAAATGTATTCTAAGAAAATAACCAGAAACAAAAGCAAAACATGTGTATAACAGTGTTTCTTATGAGATTATTTACAATAAGAGCAACTGTCCAAATAGAAAGAATATTGTATAGTCATTATAAAGTGTTTTTAGAAAACATGTAATGACCAATAAAAATACAGTAAAACCTGGCAAAAACTTTTTCCTAAGATAATGCAAATTCAGATTGGCTACCATCCTTACCAGATCCCCTTCTCTAATGAGGTGCACTAAAGAAAACTCTTATCTTCTAGGATATGGGGAATGCAGAAAGAGGACAAGGCGAGTTGGGGAAAACAGAAATCCCTTCTCAAAAGCAAGGAAGCAGGGAGTTCTGCCCCAGGGTTCTCCTAGCTCCAAGAGATTCCAAGCCTTGCCACTGTGGTCCTGAAGGTCCTGTCAACCCTGAACCCAGAATCACCTCCACTGATACGTGGTGCAGATAAACGCCACCAGGGGCCTCAAACTGAAGCCAGGATCTGGTTGGATCTGGATATTGCAGAAATCCTGGCTGACCACCTGCGTAAGTCATCCCAGATATTTCGTTAACTTTGTAGGAATGTGACTACTAATTTTGTGATTAATTTTTTTAATGTTTTCTATTATGTAAAAAAAAAAAAAAAGCAAGATAGAAAACTTCATGGGCCTGGCTCGGTGGCTCATGCCTATAAGCTCAGTACTTTGGGAGGCCAAGGCAGGCAGATTGCTCAGATCGCCTGAACTCAGGAGTTCAAGACCAGCCTGAGCAACATGGTGAAACCCTGTCTCTACAAAAAAAAAAAAAAAAAAAATTAGCTGGGTGTGGTAGTGCACGCCTATAGTCCCAGCTACTTGGGAGGCTGAGGCAGGAGGATAGCTTGAACCCAGGAGGTTGAGGCTACAGTGAGCTGAGATCACACCACTGTACTTCAGCCTGGGTGACAAAGTGAGACCCTGTCTCAAAAAAATAAAATAAAATAACAAATAAATAAATACCTAAGAAAACTTCACATACACTTGCTCCTACTTCAGCAAAACAAACAAGCAAACTCTCTTTCTCTCTCTATATGCGAAAAGAATATATTTTAAAATGTTATTAGTGATTGTCTCTGATTAGTGGGCTATGGGTCATTTTATTTTTTAAAAATGTATCCTTATTTATTTATTTTACTCCAGATAGGGGTCTTGCTATGTTGCCCAGGCTGGTCTTGAACTCCTGGGCTTAAACAATCCTCCCACTTCGGCATCCCAAAGTGTTAGAATTACAGGCATAAGCTACCATCCCAGACTTGGCTATGGGTAATTTTAATATTTTAATTTTAATATTTTTATTATGCTTTTCTGCATTTTCCAAATTTTTTTTTTCTTTTTTTCCTTTTTCTTTTGAGACAAGGTCTCACTCTGTCACCCAGGCTGGAGTGCTGTGGCACAATCACTGCTCACTGCAGCCTCGACGTCCTGTGCTCAAGTGATCTTCCTGCCTCAGCCTCCCAACTACAGGCATGTGGGACCAACCCAGCTATTTTAAAATTTTTTTCATAGAGATAGGACCTCCTTATGTTACCCTGGCTGGTATTGAACTCCCAGGCTCAAGGAGTCCTCCTGCATTGGCCCCCCAAAGTGCTCGGATTACAGGTGTAAGCCACTACACCCAGACCAAATTTTTCTATACTGCATGTGTATTACTTTTATAATACGAACAATAAAAAATATACAAAAGAACACTGAAGGCTGGGCATGGTGGCTCACGCCTGTAATCCCAGCACTTTAGGAGACTGAGGTGGGTGGACCACCTGAGGTCAGGAGTTCAAGACCAGCCTGGCCAACATGGCGAAACCCTGTCTCTACTAAAAATACAAAAAAATCAGTCGGGTGTGGTGGCAAGTGCCTGTAACCCTAGCTACTCGGGAGGCTGGGGCAGGAGAATTGCTTGAGCCTGGTAGGCGGAGGTTGCAGTGAGCCAAGATGGTGCCATTGCACTCCAACCTGGGAGACAGAGCGAGACACCTCAAAACAAAACAAAACAAAACAAAAAGAATATACATATAAAGTTTTTTCTTTTATAAAAGTGGAGACAGGGTCTTGCTATGTTCCCAAGGCTGGTCTCAAATTCCTGGCCTCCAGTGCTCCTCCTTGCCTTGGCCTCCCAAAGTGCTGGGATTAGAGGCGTGAGTCACCATGCCTGGCCAAGTTTTTTCTTTTTTAACTCTGAGATCTACATACAAATATGTGGTTCACAACAGAGAAGTCCTTATTCAACCTAGCTAATTAAATTCATGTGCTCTCCTTTTATTGGCTGACTATTACAGAATGCTTTTTCCTCAGAGTGACATCTTAAAACTATATTGAATGAGATGTCAGCCAGCATCTGCTTTAGATATTATTGAGTGGAATCTTGGAACAAGTATGTTAACAGATTTAGAAAGGATTTCACGAAGTCTGAAAATGTGATCCCTGTTTCAAGTTCAATGTAACATTTCATTAAGTATACCATTGTGAGGCCTGGCACGGTGGCTCACTTCTGTAATCCCAGCACTTTGGGAGGCCGAGGCGGGTGGATCATGAGGTCAGCAGTTCGAGACCATCCTAGCTAACACGATGAAACCCCGTCCCTACTAAAAATACAAAAAAAAAAAATTAGCCGGGTGTGAGCCGGGCGTGGTGGTGGCATGCGCCGGTAGTCCCAGCTACTCAGTAGGCAGAGGCAGGAGAACTGCTTGAACCTGGGAGGCGGAGGTTGCAGTGACCCGAGATCGAGCCACTGCACTCCAGTCTGGATGACAGAGTGAGACTCCATTTCAAAAAAAAAAAAAAGTATATGGGTATAAAATATACATATACTTTCCCACTCTTCCAATTTCATTATTTCCCAGCAAAGAATCATTCAGGGTCTGCCTGCAAATGGCAAATGATGTAGCACTTCTCTGGTCTGAAGACTCTTTTCTAGGAGGTAGAAGTGGGATTTCACTTCTGCTAGAACTTAAGTACCCCAATTAGGCCTGGACTCTGCCTCCTGCACAGGGGTGGAAGAGGGTCTTAGAAAGGTCCTTTTTATGGGATGAGCCCACCCAGCTCAGGCCATTCTCTGAGGCAAACTCTGCCCACCAGAAGCTTTCTTCCCCCATAGACTTTATAACTTGAGGCTCCGGAAGGAAGAACAAAATGTGGAAACTGATGCGATGCCAAATGATTTCTCATGATTTTTTCTGCAGCTGGGTTCTTCATTTTTCTTCACTTCTACTGAAAGATTTTTTGTGTGTGCCATCTGGACTGAGAGAATTTGGTCTCACAGTTGTCATAGGATGGATGAATTGAGGCAAACTCAAATTTCTGCTTGAGAACTCGCCAGTGATGGAAGGAGGGCGATTCTGAGGCCCCGGGGGCTGGACAGAGTTCCTTTCCACCTATTTGCTTTGTGGGAGTTGGGAAGGTAAAGGCCACAGAATATATTGACTTGTTAACTTATTTAAATTACTTTATTTGTGAATGAGTGATGGTACAAGCTAATGTAATGGAAAACACATCTCATTCTCTTCTGCCCTGGCCACACAGTTTCTCTCCTCAGTGGCCAAGACAATTTCTTGTGTATCTCTTTGGAAATATTTTCTCTGTCAGGCTTCTGTTTTTGTTTTTTTATTCTTAAAATTTAATATTTATTTATTTTTTGAGACAAGATCTCGTTCTGTGCCCAGGCCAGAGTGCAGTGGTACCACCTTAGGTCACTGCCGCCTCCTGAGCTCTAGCAATCCTCCTGCCTCAGCCTCCTAAAGTGCTGGGATTACAGGTGTGAGCCACCCCTGGCCAGTTTTGGTTTTTTTAAACACAAAGTACCGTACTGTACACACTGCTATGTATCTTGCTTTTTTCACTAAAGAATTTATCTTGGATTTCCCCTCTAGTATAGATTATGTTCCTTTATTTTTAATGACTTCATAATATTTCATGATATAACTGTGCTGCAACAAATCCCTGAACATACGTTATTCTGCATTTGTAGAAGTTTATCTGTAGGTTAAATTCTTTTTTTTTTTTTTTTTTTTTTGAGATGGAGTCTCATCTCTGTCACCCAGGCTGGAGTGCAGTGGCACGATCTTGGCCCACTGCAACCTCTGCCTCTTGGGTTCAAGCAATTCTCCTGTCTCAGTCTCCCAAGTAGCTGGGATTACAGGCATCTGCCACCATGCCTGGCTAATTTTTGAATTTTTAGTAGAGACAGGGTTTCACCATGTTGGCCAGGCTGGTCTTGAACTCCTGACCTCAGGTGATCTGCCCGCCTTGCCCTCCCAAAGTGCTAGGATTACAGGCGTAAGCCACTGTGCTCGGCCAGGTTAAATCCTTAAAATAAGAAGAATGTGCATTTTTAATACTGAGATATGTGAAATTCCTTTCCATAATCCCATCAGCATCGATGAGAAAGATTTTTCTTACATCCTTGCCAACACAAGGGAGACACCGAATTTAAATTCTGACCAAAGAGATTAAGAGTTGGCCGGGCGCGGTGGCTCAAGCCTGTAATCCCAGCACTTTGGGAGGCCGAGACGGGCGGATCACTAGGTCAGGAGATCGAGACCATCCTGGCGAACACGGTGAAACCCCGTCTCTACTAAAAAATACAAAAAACTAGCCGGGCGAGGCGGCGGGCGCCTGTAGTCCCAGCTACTCGGGAGGCTGAGGCAGGAGAATGGCGTAAACCCGGGTGGCAGAGCTTGCAGTGAGCTGAGATCCGGCCACTGCACTCCAGCCCGGGCGACAGAGCCAGACTCCGTCTCAAAAAAAAAAAAAAAAAAAAAAAAAAAAAGAGATTAAGAGTTGCTTCTTTATTTTATTTCAAACACCACAGTGTTTGAAATGTAAGAATTTGATGCTTACCTCTAAGCATCCTATTATTCAATTTGCATCTGAATACAGTCACAATTCTTTGTCTTTACACTGGTTTTCTGGTCTCAATGAGGCTTAAGATAATTTGAGTGACTCTACAGGAGGAAAAAGGAACTAATAGTCAAAGAAAATCATCGTGGTTTATTAGCTTTATAAGGATTCCAAAATGCAGGGCTTTTTACATTCGGCACAAGAGTTGTTTTTGTCTTCCTGACAGTGAGCCCGTAGGGTCCCAGTGGCCAGCAGGGGGCAGCACGTACACACAGAGAGTCCGGCTGGGACGCCACCAGCTGATTCAACATGCTGCAGCTACTGGACCTAGGACCTCATCAGTCAGAAATGCAAACTCACTTTGTTACCTTTACTGCCTTCTCATGGTTGGCAGTGAAGCACAAAGCTCGACTAAAAGACCAGGATAAATGGAAATATTCAGTGCCAACCAAGTGCAGGGTGGCACAGAATTAAGAGGGAGTAAGAGGGCTGGGTGCAGTGGTTCACGCCCAAATTCCAGCACTTTGGGAGGCCGAGGCGGGCAGATCACGAAGTCAGGCGTTCCAGACCAGCCTGACCAACATGGTGGAACTCCCTCTACTAAAGATACAAAAATTAGCTGGGTGTGGTGGCGTGCGCCTGTAGTCCCAGCTACTCAGGAGGCTGAGGCAGGAGAATCACTTGAACTCGGAAGGCAAAGGTTGCAGTGAGCCCAGATCACACCACTGCACTACAGCCTGGGCGACAGAGCGAGACTCCATCTCAAAAAAAAAAAAAAAAAAAAAGGATATTATGAACACAACTAAGAATAGCATCATGTTGTAGAACAGAATTTAAATTAAATATTTGGTTATTCCAGCCCCTATTTGTGCTATAAAGCACAGAAGGAACACCTTTATTGGATTCACATTATATTTCATACCTATTTTGCCAAAAAGTGCTAAAAATGTCAACTAGTTAACCCCTGCGTCTTCTGTTCCTCTAGAAACAGGATTTATTATTTTATCTTAAAAAGCAAATGAACCTGTTTCCTTAATATTAGTCCATTCAACCAGCAAATACTGATTGCATGCCAGGTGCAGTGGGTATTGGGTAGACAAGACATAGCCTCTTGGGAGGCTAAGGCAGGAGAATGGCTTGAACCAGGGAGGTGAAGGTTGCAGTGAGCCACTGTACTCCATCCTGGGTAACGGAGTGAGACCCTGTCTAAAAAAAAAAAAGAGAAAGTGGTGGTGCAGGATTCAAATCCAGGTCTGACCCGAGAATCTACCATGTGCTGTGCCAGTCTGGTCTGAGGTCTGCACATAGAAATTGTAGGCATCGTCCAGGCACGGTGGCTCACGCATGTAATCCCAGCACTTTGGGAGGCTGAGGCAGGCGGATCACCTGAGGCCAGAAGTTCAAGACCAGCCTGGCCAACATGGTGAAACTCCGTCTCTACTAAAAAAATACAAAAATTAGCCAGGCGTGGTGGGAGGTGCCTGTAATCCCAGCTACTCGGGAGGCTGAGGCAGGAGAATCGCTTGAACCCAGGAGACAGAGGCTGCAGTGAGCCAAGTTTGTGCCACTGCACTCCAGCCTGGGAAACAAGAGCGAGACTTTGTCTCCAAAAAAAAGAAAAAGAAAAAGAAATTGTAAGCATTGCTCCTCCCTCAGTATTCCTCAGAAGAGAACCAGCATCAGATGAGGGAGTTTTTCATACTATCTCATGAAAGCTATGAAAACTGAAAGTTAAAACTTTCCACACATACATCAATTTATGCAATCAATCTGTTTCAAAATCATTCTATGCCACACTTTCTCTACAAAATGGAAATTGGCCATGTGTCTCAATGAAAAGTTCAGGATAACTGGTAAGAGTCTCGATTTGGTTTAGCGGCATGAGTTATTACTGGCTAAGTTTTTTTTTTTTTTTTTTTGAGACGGAGTCTTGCTTTGTCACCCAGGCTAGAGTGCAGTGGCCGGATCTCAGCTCACTGCAAGCTCCGCCTCCCAGGTTCACGCCATTCTCCTGGCTCAGCCTCCTGCGTAGCTGGGACTACAGGCACCCGCCACCTCGCCCGGCTAGTTTTTTGTATGTTTTAGTAGAGACGGCGTTTCACCATGTTAGCCAGGATGGTCTCGATCTCCTGACCTCGTGATCCGCCCGTCTCGGCCTCCCAAAGTGCTGGGATTACAGGCTTGAGCCATCGCGCCCGGCCTTAAGTTTTTTTTTTGAGACAGAGTCTCTCTCTGTTGCCCAGGCTGGAGTACAGTGGCGCAATCTCGGCTCACTGCAACCTCCGCCTCCTGGGTTCAAGCGATTCTCCTACCTCTCTGCCTCCTGAGTAACTGGGACTACAGGTGTGTGCCACCATGCCCAGCTAATTTTTTGTATTTTTAGTAGAGACAGGGTTTCGTCATGTTAGCTAGGATGGTCTCGATCTCCTGACCGTGTGATCTGCCCACCTCGGCCTCCCAAAGTGCTGGGATTATAGGTGTGAGCCACCGCGCCCAGCCATGACTCAGTTTTTATTAGCAAAAAAACTACGAAAAACCAGGAGAAGCGGATGAATAATAGGAAGAAAGAATTATAAACCAAAAGAACTGCAAAGGAAAAATCAGGCAGTTTTCTTGAGTTTCTAGCTGTACAGGAAACAGGGTAGGGTGGAGACCTGTAGAGAAGATTCTTACCTGGGTTGGGCCTCCAGTTGTCAAAGACCTGGG
This sequence comes from Macaca mulatta, assembly GCF_049350105.2. Classification (NCBI taxonomy): domain Eukaryota; kingdom Metazoa; phylum Chordata; class Mammalia; order Primates; family Cercopithecidae; genus Macaca; species Macaca mulatta. The sequence goes on from NC_133409.1 coordinate 78,786,997, forward strand.
CAACACCTCCAGTAGGATGCCCAGGGGGAGCTCCTGGGCAGAGGTGAAGGGCTTTGCTCTGTGAATTATCCAGTCTCATTAGCTGGTGATGAAATGGTTCACAAAGCACAGATCCCAAGTGCCTTGCCAGTTTTGGGAATTATTTGGAGACTGATATTCTTTCACGTATTACACAGAGGCAGAGAAGGTAATTACCTTCTGGTTCCTGGCACCTTCAGTGGAAGAGTAAATATTAAGTGAGAGCTACTACTCTGAGGCAGGCAGTATTCTAATATTTACATATACAATAACTCTTTAATAACTAATTACTAATGATGTTATTATCTCCATTTTATAGATGAAGGAACTGAGGCTTTTTGTCTCCAGCAAAATTAGCAGAGCCACGGCTTGAACTCTGGCAGTCTGTCTTTAGAGGCTGTCTTATTCTAGGAATACCACCAGTTAGTTCAACAAGCAGCTTGTGGAGGACATACTATGCTCCCTGCCTTGGAACCCGGCACTCCTGAGTCACAAACAGTCCATATTTTCACCCGGAAAAGGAATGGAGAAGCTGGACCAGAGTATTTATTCTTTCTTTCTTCCTTTTCTTTTTCTTCCTTTCCTCCCCTCCCTCCTTCCTTCCCTCCCTCCCTTCCTCTCTCTCTCTCTCTTTCATTCATTCAGAGTTTTGCTCTTGTTGCCCAGGCTGGAGTGCAATGGCCTGATCTCTGCTCACTGCAACCTCCACCTCTCAGGTTCAAGCTATTCTCCTGCCTCAGCCTCCCAAGTAGCTGGGATTACAAGGTATGAGCAACCACGCATGGCTAATTTTGTATTTTTAGTAGAGACAGGGTTTCACCATGTTGGTCAGGTTTGTCTCGAACTCCTGACCTCAGGTGATCCGCCAGCCTCAGCCTCCTAAACTGCTGGAATTACAGGCGTGAGCCACCACGCCCGGCCAAAGTATTTCTATACAATGTGGTACACTGTTAAACAGGAAAGTCCACTTGTGCTCGACAGAAATTCTTGTGTTCCCAAGCACATCTTAAACGTGCTTGGAAAGTTACTGAGCAAGTGACTGACCTTCAAGGCACAAACCGATTCGGTCACTATTCAGTCAACAGACCCATTGCAGATTTCATTGTCGCTTTGCTTCCCTGAAACTTACTTTGTTTTAATGAGACTGTTCTGAAAAAGTGAAATTTAAACAAATTTAGAATCTTCCTACTCTGTGGTTTGCTTTAAAGACTGAAAAATGCTTGGGCTAAACCTTAAATAAAAAGATCAAGTCTTGCAATTAAAAATTGAACCAAAAATACTAACGAGAGTGTTCTGCAACAGTGAAATTTAAACAAATTTTCAACCATACTAGGTTTGGTCTCTGCTGTTTGCTTTAAAGATTGAAAAACACTTGGGCTAAACCTTCAATAAAAAGATTAGGTCTTGCAATTAAAATTTAAACTCAAAATACTCCACCAGTAAAATTACTTCAACTTTTATTGTGTACTTGAAAGTTTTCACAAGATGGATAGGAAAAAGGTATTCCACCAAAATCTAAAGAGTGATGACGAATCTCCTCTTTGTGCCAGTTCATTAAATTGCCTAATGGCAACTACGGATAAGTAAATGCCTTTAACCCGAACGGTTTTGCTCTTTAAACGAATGACGGGCAACAGAGACCGAAAAAGTGTATCCCCAGGAATTCGAGAAGGACGGTGAATTGTAGTGGTACCGCCAGGAGGGGAGGCTCCTGCCCCCTGAGTAGAACCAGGGAGCAGAGCCGCTCGGGGTGGGCGGTGGGGGCTTCAGGACCGCGGAGGGGATCCCCTCAGGGTGGGCCGTCTCCTCCTCGCCCGCCGCAGGCAGGAGCGGGGGGGACCGAAACCCTGTAGTTTGCAGCGTCCGGCAGCGGGTCCGCGCCCAGCGAGAGGCTCCCCAGCTCCGGGGAGGATGCGGACCCGGGACGCCCCCGTGAGCTCGCTGCGCCTGCCTGACACGAGGCGCTCACAAAACAAAGCAAGGGCTTCGGGGAGGGCGCGGCCGCGGGGCCGAGCGCGCAGATCGCTCCGGACCCGGGCACCGCCTGCGAGCCGCGCCGACCAGCAGGGAAGGGTTAGCGCTAGGCGGCGCCCGGGTCCAGTCTGCCAGGGTGAGTGTCCGGCCCGCGTCCCCGCCACGCCCGCTGCGTTCCCCTTTCCTCTGCGGCGGGCCGAGAGATAACCCCGCCCGAGGAGCCCCGGCGCCCGCCCCCCACGCGGGTCGCACTGGAATTCGCAGCCCCTCTCGGGTCTCCGGGGCACATTTTGCAGTCTGGGTGGCAATGCACTTGCTCCAGGACCAGCTGCTGCCCAGCCGCGGCGGACGGGCGGACTTTTCTTTTGGGGGGTAAGATGGCAGGTCCCGGGAAACAAAGGAAACTTGGGCCCGGCCCCCAGCGCGGCGTGTGTGGCTCGCATGTGTGCCCCGGGTCCTGTGTGGAGTCGCTGGGCGCCTGTGCCAGCCTGCCCGCTGCCCGCAGCCGGCGCGGGGAAACCAGCCGGGTAACAGCAGCCGGCGGCGCCCGCCCACCTGCGGCGGCGCCCGCCCGGGGAGCTCCCTCGCGGGCCGGACCCGCGGCGGCGGTGGCGGTGGCGGCGGCGGGGGAGGGGGCGCTGGGGAGCCCAGAGCAGGGCGGGGAAGGCTGGGAGGCGGCGGGCGGCGGCGGAGGGGAGCCGGGGTGGGCGGGCGGCGCCACGTCACGGCTATTGTGGCTGTCCTGGTATATAAGGTCCCGCCGGCTCGCCGCGCTCCCCACCTTTCCTGCGCCCGCCCGGAGCCAGAGGTTCCTCAGGTACCCGGCATCCAGCGAGACGCGCAGCGCACCGACGGAGGGGACATGGGCAGAGCAATGGTGGCCAGACTCGGGCTGGGGCTGCTGCTGCTGGCACTGCTCCTACCCACGCAGGTGAGGCCCTGGCGCCCGGCGGGGCTCAGGGCCGTGCCCGGGGTGGGGGCGGGGGAGATGGACCAGGTCCCGGGGGCCGTCCTGCGCCCATACTTCGGGCCACGGACAGGGACTGGGAGAGAATCTTGCTTAGCTGACCAGGGGAGAGGGCCATGTGGACCCCATTTTTCCACTCCCTTGCGTGCTGCCCCCTCCCCTCCCACGGCCCTGGGAACAATGCAGCTCCGCGCGCGGGCTGAGAGGACTCAGCCCCACCCCAGGTTCCACGCTGTCCCTTCCCAGGCGGCCAGGTGCCTGCTTCCCACTTTCACCCAGAGGCCCGAGGTGCCCGCAGGGATTAGCGCCTGGAGAGCTCAGGCTCCCGGGCGACGTCGTCCCTGGGTCCCCTGAGGACCCGCTTCCCCCTACGAGTGTCTTCGCGCTCCCCGAGCTCTACACAAAGACAGGCGACCGTCCCTTTCGGGGAGGGCGGCTCACGCCCATCCTCCACCCTCGGAGTTGGACTGGGGATCCCGGAGAAGCTACGGCTATCCGGCTCTTTTTAAATCCCAATCCCGGGAGGTTCGGCGCTGGAGCCGAGGTGGGGACCCTCTCCTGACGCCGCGTTCTCTGCGAGGCAATCTTTCACGTCCATTGCTTGTCATCTTAGGATCCCCATGTTATTTTAGCCCAGATTGGCTAGTTCTGGGGAGGCGGCATGGTGGGACGATTCTGTCCCGAGTCCCCGCCAGGCTTTGTCCGGGTCGCCGCTACCAGCGCCTTCTCCCTAGACCCTCTATCCGGGGAATCTCGCCTCGGGTGCGGGTACCGGGGACCGCGCAGCGCTGCCTCGTGGGTGGATGGATGCACGGTGCAGGCGAGGGAGACCGGGGGCTGGGCCTGGGAGACCCTAGCGGGGGCGGGGGCTAAGAAGGTACGTTTGTCCGGGGGAGTTCGGGTTTGGGGGATGGGAGTGAGGGCTCTCCAGCGCCTTCGGTTGGGGTTAATAGAGGACTGTCTCTGGGGCTTCTCCCCCAAAAGTTGGGCGCGCTGGGCCCTCCGTCCCCAGACATCGAACGTCTGGGCTCACGTGGGAGTGCAGCCTGAAAATGTGCAGCGCTCTTCCCCACCGCGGGCCGGGTAACCGTACCCTATTGTCTTCCTCCCAGTCCGCTGCGCTCCCGAGCCCTCCTCAATTCTTTGATGGGGGAGGGGCGCGGCCGCGAGAAACCGGCCCCCTCTACTCCCCGCCCCATCTTCTCTCCGACCAGATTTTTTCCTCCAACATTGTAAGTGAGAAGTTTTAATAATGCGAATAAATCTAGCTTCGGAGAGAAAATTTTGTTTAGTGTCCGTTTAATAAATTTTTGTTGGTGTAGAGGATCTTTAGATCCTCAGATTGATACACCGGGTTTTAAAAAGAAAATATCACCTGCAGCACTAAAACTAATTGTATGAATAAAGAACAGGTTACTTTCAGGGATCCCAAACAAGGTGTCCAAAACAGGCACCCTGTTTTAAGTAAATTACCATATTAATGCTTTTCTTTATTGGGAGTGCCGTTTCCTGATGGGACACACTAAATCTTGCACACAGTAGGTGCCCAATAAATAAATTGGACTTGATACAGATTTTTTTGTTGTTGTCACTAATCTATTTTGGATAGAATTTGTACATTTCTTTAGTCAATATTTGTTTAATGACTTTATGGATTTACAACAAAAGGAGCTGGTGCTGATGTAGGAGGGCTTTATCTTTGGATTAATAGGCAGCCAAATGTACATGGGGCCCAGACTCTTGCCTGGTGCCACGTCCTCCCTCCCGCCTGTAATCAGAAGCCCTTGTAAACCCTCCCTTGCAGTGAGGGCTGAAAACTCCGATCTGCCTTTGTTCCATGACAAAGGAGAGATTATCACGTGCCCTACTGGACTGTGCATTTCGTGGCTTGAAAAATCAGTGGTGAATGATGCCACTCAGACGCTGGGACACTGGGAGAACCTTGGTTCTTGGCCACAGCACTGAGCTTAGTGACCAGTGAGGCTGCTGCTGGTGAAACTTAACACCATACCCTCTCGCTGTCTTTTGTGAAATCGTTCCGACCTCATGGTGTTTTCTTGAAGTCATTCTGCCTTAAAGGAAAGACTCATTTTCTCTTTCAATTTAACACAAATATTGTGGCCATTTTTTAGAAGAATTATTTCAAATTTCAAGGGAGAAGATAAGACTGCAGTTCCCCCCTTAAGGAAAAGGCTAAGTTTCCAAGGCTGTATTAAATGAGTATGTGAAAGTTACCTAGCAAATCCAGGATAGACACAGACCCAATTAATTCTAGTTCCGTAAGTCTCAGTTACAATATTTAAAAATCCCCATTTTTTTGTGCAACTTTAAAATCTCTCCCTTTCTGCGAAAATAGACCTTATTGCAATGCCATTAAGTCAATATAATCTCGGAAACCGAATTAGTTAACTTGGTCCTTTTTTCCTTTGCAAAGAAATAAAAACAGGAGTTATAGTTATTGAATAACTTTTTTGTTCTTGTTGCCACTTGGCATTTTTGAGGCATCTCTAGGTAGTTTGCTTTGAAACTAAAGAGAATGACCTTGGTGGGCTGAGCAAGAATTTACAATTTAATGATGTTGGGTAAGAGAACAATGGTAAGAGAGCAATCTAAGAATATATCACCTACTTTAATTTTATATTAGAGTATGCGGAGGTAGCTGTGATGTGGAAATTTATCCATGTAACTTTTTATGTATTTTAGATTTATTCCACTGTAACGACTTCTGCACCACTTTCAAGTAACTCCTCCCAGAATACTTCGACTACCCCAAATCCAGCTAATACCACCACCAAGGCCGTTGGTGGTGCCCTGCAGTCAACAGCCAGTCTCTTCGTGGTCTCACTCTCTCTTCTACATCTCTACTGTTAAGAGACTCAGGCCAAGAAACATCTTCTAAACTTCCCCATCTTCTAAACCCAATCCAAATGGCGTCTTGGCAAGGAAAAACAGGTCTTCATTGAATCTACTAATTCCACACCTTTTATTGACGCAGAAAATGTTGAGAATCCCAAATTTGATCTGCTTGAAGAACATGTGAGAGGTTTGACTAGATGATAGATGCCAATGTTAAATCTGCTGGTGTTTCATGTACAAGATGGAGAGGCAACATCCAAAATAGCTTAAGACATGATTTCTTTGAATGTGGTTTAAGAAATATGGACACTTAATCCTACCTTGAAAATAAGAATAGTAATAAAGGATGTGATTGTGGAATGGAGATTCAGTTTTCATTTGGTTCATTAATTCTATAAGGTCATAAAACAGGTAATATAAAAAGCTTCCATGATTCTATTTATATGTACATTAGAAGGAACTTCCAGGTGTTACTGTAATTCCTCAATGTATTGTTTCGACAGCACTAATTTAATGCTGATATACTCTAGATGAAGTTTTACATTGTTGAGCTATCGCTGTTCTCTTGGGAACTGAACTCACTTTCCTCTTGAGGCTTTGGATTTGACATTGCATTTGACTTTTTACATAGTAATTGACATGTGCCAGGGCAATGATGAATGAGAATCTACCCCCAGGTCCAAGCATTCTGAGCAACTCTTGATTATCCATAAAGAGTCAAATGGTAGGCATTTCCTATCACCTATTTCCATTCAACAAGAGCACTACATTCATTTAGCTAAACAGATTCCAAAGAGTAGAATTCCAGTGACCGCAATTAATTTCAAAATACTTTTTATTATTATTATTATTTTTTAGATGGAGTCTCACTTTGTCGCCCAGGCTGGAGTGCAGTGGCGCGATCTCAGCTCAGTGCACCCTCTGCCTCCTGGGCTCAAACGATTCTCCTGCCTCAGCCTCCCAAGTAGCTGGGATTACAGGCACCTACCACCATGCCCGGCTAATTTTTGTAATTTTACTGGAGAAAGGGTTTCACCATGTTGCCCAGGCTGGTTTCGAACTCCTGACCTCAGGTGATCCGCCTGGCTTGGTCTCCCAAAGTGCTGGGATTATAGGCTTGAGCCCCGTGCCGAGCTGTCAAAATGCTTTTTATATCTGCATATGTTGAATACTTTTTACAATTTAAAAAAATGATCTGTTTTGAAGGCAAAATTGCAAATCTTGAAATTAAAAAGGCAAAAATGTAAAGGAATCAAAACCGTAAATCAAGTATTTGGGAAGTGAAGACTGGAAGCTAATTTGCATTAAATTCACAAAAACTTTTATACTCTTTCTGTATATACTTTTTTTTCTTTAAACAGTTATGGATCAGAATAGCCACATTTGGAACACTTTTTGTTATCAGTCAATATTTTTAGATAGTTAGAACCTGGTCCTAAGCCTAAAAGTGGGCTTGATTCTGCAGTAAATATTTTACAATTGCCTCGACACACAGAAACCTTTTTAAAAATAGACACTCCCCGAAGTCTTTTGTTCGCATGGTCACACACTGATGCTTAGATGTTCCAGGAATCTAATATGGCCACAGTAGTCTTGATGACCAAAGTCATTTTTTTCCATCTTTAGAAAACTACATGGAAACAAACAGATTGAACACATCTGAAGCTACTGTGTGTGTGAATGAACACTCTTCTGCTTTATTCCAGAATGCTGTACATCTCTTTTGGATTGTATATTGTGTTTGTGTATTTATGCTTTGATTCATAGTAAATTCTTATGTTATGGAATTGATTTGCATTGAACACAAACTGTAAATAAAAAGAAAGAAATGGCTGAAAGAGCAATCTTGCATTTTAAGTTTTTCCAGTATGAGGAATACTTTGTGGGTAATCATGGTTCTATGAGCCTGTTAAAATTTTTAAAAATAATTAACAAATTTTGGGGATTTTTTTTTTTTTTTTTTTGAGAGACAGGGTTTCACCATGTTGTCCAGGCTGGTCGCGAACTCCTGGGCTCTAGTGATCTTCCTGCCTTGTCCTCCCAAAGTGTTGGGATTACAGGCATGAGCCACCACTCCAGGCCCCAAGTCTGTTAATTTAAACCATAGGGATATACCTCAGTATTTTTCTTTCTCTTTCTTTCCTTTTTTTTTTTTTTTGAGACAGAGTTTTACTGTGTCGCCCAGGCTGGAGTGCAGTGGTGTGATCTTGGACATTTAAACTGAGATCCAAATGACAAGACAATTGTAGGAGGATCTGAGGAAAATTCCCTGGTAGAAGGAACAGCATGTGCCAAGTCCACGAGCCTGCAGCAATTTTTCCCCTATCTATAGGTCCACAGATCCTTTTGGTTATCTACCTACCTACCTACCTACCTACCTACCTACCTACCTACCCACCTACGTACCTATCTATCATCTGTCTGTCTAATTTATGAGATAGGTCTTACTATGTTGTCCAGGCTGGTCTTGGACTTCTGGGCTCAAGTGATCCTCCTGCGTTGGCCTCCCAAAGTACTGGGATCATAGGCCTCCCGAAGTGCTGGGATTACAAGCCACCATGCTTGGCCCTCTTTGGTCATCTAAATTGTCACTTCCGTATGCTCCTTTCACGCCCCTGAGTTCCTCTGAGGCCCTTCAAGTGTGTTCCGAGGTGACTGAGGGACAACCTGGAAAGGCAGGCTGGAACTTGGGAGTATGTGGAAGTTGTAGTCTACAAGTTTCCTTTCTTCTTTCCTCCCTCCTTCCCTCCCTTCTTTCCTTCTTTCTTTCCCTTTCTTTCCCCTCCCCTCCCCTCCTCTCCCGTCCCCTCCCCTCCCCTCCCCTCCCCTCCCCTCCCCTTTCCTCTCTTCTCCTCTCCTTTCCTTTCCTTTTTTTTTGAAACAGAGTTTCGCTTTTGTTGCCCAGGTTGGAGTGCAATGGCACCATCTTGGCTCACTGCAACCTCTGCCTCCTGGGATCAAGTGATTCTCCTGCCTCAGCCTCCCGAGTAGCTGGGATTACAGGCACGCGCCACCACATCTGACTAATTTTGTAGTTTTAGTAGAGATGGGGTTTCTCCATATTGGTCAGGCTGGTCTCGAACTCCCGACCTCAGGTGATCCACCTGCCTTGGCCTCCCAAAGTGCTGGAATTACAGACATGAGTCACCGCGCCTGGTCTTGCAAGTACACTTTCTTCAACGAACTTCAGTTCTGCTTTTAGGGTCTTTCAATTGATGGAATAAGACCCCCTTTGATGATCTAGGTATCTATCTATCTATCTATCTATCTATCTATCTATCTATCTATCTATCAATCATCTATGTGTACCTATATATACACACACACACAAACATGAGGAAGAAATACAACTATTATAATTCTCATTTCTACAATGGGTCATGTGGCTGTAGCTGGTTTTGCAGTTACCTTCTTCCATTATCAATTCCGTATTAACTTGGCTGTCAGTAAACATCTCAGCTGGTCATGCTTCTAAGCCTGGCAAGGTGAACCAAATCTTTGCTTGAATTTTATTGTGGTTTCCCATTGATTGTATTTTATTTTATTTTTGGAGACAGAGTCTTGCTTTGTCGCCCAGGCTGGAGTGAAGTGGCATGATCTCAGCTCACTGCAACCTCCACTTTTTGGGTTAAAGCAATTCTCGTGCCTCAGCCTCCCAAGTAGCTGGGACTACAGGCACACACCACCATGCTCAGCTAAGAGACAGGGTTTTACCATGTAGGCCAGGCTGGTCTCAAACTCCTGACTTCAAGTAATCTCCGTGCCTCAGCCTCCCAAAGTGCTAGGATTACAGGCGTGAGCCACTGTGCCCGGCCTCCCACTGACTTTAGTGACAGGACATAGTAGTACTAAGAGATGCCCTAAAGCATCTGTATTTCAAACATACTTTTCCTTAACTTCTACTGTATAGTAGCAACCCAATTTCCCCATGGTAATCAGAATTAATCACTTCAATAGTACAGTAACTCCCTTCTTTGCCTTTTTTTTTTTTTTTTGAAACGGAGTTTCACTCTTGTTGCCCAGGCTGGAGTGCAATGGTGCAATCTCGGCTCACTGCAACCTCCGCCTACAGAGTTCAAGCCATTCTCCTGCCTCAGCCTCATGAGTAGCTGGGATTACAGGCATGTGCCACCATGCCAGGCTAATTTTGTATTTTTAGTAGAGACGGGGTTTCTCTATGTTGATTGGGCTGGTCTTGAACTCCCAACCTCAGGTGATCCACCCGCCTCGGCCTCCCAAAGTGCTGGGACTACAGGCGTCAGCCACCTTGCCCGGCCTTTCTTTGCCTTTTGATGCAGAGGCTTGAGGAGCCCAAAGTGATTGGATGGCAGTCTTAACTTCCAGTTCAGTGGGATCATTGCTGTGTTTCCAGATTGCAAGCATTCTTCCATTGGAGCTACAACCTCTAGACCAGTAGAGGTTAAAGTAGTGACAATTTTGCTAGTGAATCACTAGGGGTAATGGTGAGTGGTGTCACTAAATTTCCACTCCTTGATTCTTGGGCCTGCAAACCTGGCTATGGGAGAAACAGCACCATATTTAGACCACATATAGCTTCCTGGAGGACACTGCCCCAGTCCTGCAAGGTATTGCCATGTAGTTGGTCCTGTAACTTGTTTCCAAAATGCCATTCCTCTGTTCCGTCACATCAGTGGCTTTATGAGGGACACACTATGCTAAGATCAGTACATTCCATCACCATGGGCCCATCGCCACATGTCATCGGCTATGAAGTGAGTTCTCTGGTCAGAAGCAGTGCTGTGTGGATTACCATGATGGTGACAACCATTCTATAAGTCCACAAATGGTAGTTTTGGCAGAGGCACTGTATGCAAGAAAGGCAAATTCATATTCTGAATAAGTGTCTATTTTACTAAGAACAAATGCTGCCCCTTCCATGATGGAAGAAGTCCAATGTAATCAACCTTCCACCACACAGCTGGCTGATTACCCTGGGCAGTGGTGCCACAGAGGAGACTCGGTGTTGGTCTCTGCAACAGCAGGTTGGGCACTCCCCAGTGGTTGTAGCCAGGTTGACTGTGGTGAATGGAAGTCTACGCTGCTGGGCTTCTGCCACCATGAGCCCACTGGACAATGACAAGAATGGCTGGAGAAAGAGGTTGATTGATATCCACAGAATGAGTCCTCCGATCCCTTTGATTATTAAAATCCTCTACTGAGCTCACACTTTAACGAGCATTCACATGAGACACAAATATCTTCACATTGTTTGCCTATATACCTCTATCCTTGCATCTCTTCCCTATATCTTCTTGTTACAGACTTTCCAGTTATGTCTCTTCCACTTCCATTCAGCCAACTCATGAGTCATAGCCTGAATGCCAGATTCCTATCTCTGGCCATTTCTCCTTTCAAGCAAAATGAACAACCAAGTGCACTGCTTGTAATTCTGTCCACTAGGGGTATTTCTCTTCACCACTGTCCTTCAGGGATGTCCTTGAGGGGTTTGTAGAGCTGCAGCTCTTCACTTTTAGGTAGATCCTGTGTATTGTGCAGTACTTTCTACAAAGCAGACCCAAATTTTTTCTATAAATCAGACTCAAGTTTTGTCTTTCTCCAATCAACTGATCATAAGGAACTCTCCATGAGGAAAGAGGTACAGACTGGGAGAGAGAAGGTCATATAGCAGGAGTAGGGACCATGGGCATCTGGCCCCCTTCCTCATATAATTTACTCTTGTCTTTAGGGCCTACTTGAGCCAGTCTTGTATATATCACTTTCATTTGACAATGAGTGCCGCTGTGCACACCCAACTTTATGGTCTGGTGGGTTAGACATCATTTTGTCTAACCCACCAGATCATGATGGGCAGCTCAGGTCCCATGGTAGCCCATGGTTAAGGAGTCATCTCACTAAAGCACAGTAGCAAGCCAGAAACTGTTTCTCCAAGAAAAGGCGTTGTCTACAGATAATTGGCAAGGCTTTGCTTTGAAATCCTAAAAGTCACCATCATGCCAATGCTGGATCATTATCATATAAGCAACAAAAAATTTGGGTGAATATCTTACAAAGTAATGGTCGGCAGGGTGGGCTGGTTCATGCCTGTAATCCCAGCACTTTGTGAGGCTGAGGTGGGTGGATCACCTGAGGTTAGGAGTTTGAGACCAGCCTGGCCAATATGATGAAACCCCATCTCTACTAAAAATACAAAAATTAGTTGGGCATGGTAGTGGGTGCCTGTAATCGCAGCTACTAGGGAGGCTGAGACAGGAGAATCACTTGAACCCAGGAGGCAGAGGTTGCAGTGAGCCGAGATGGCACCATTGCACTCCAGCCTGAACCATAAGAGTGAAACTCCGTCTTAAAACAAACAAAATAATGATCAGTCCTCACAGAGGAGAAAATTAATAACTTTTTTTCCACTTGTCTTTGAAAATGGTTTTAAACTCATTTGGGTTATTTTATTTATCAGAATTCCATTCTGAGGTTATAGTTTTAATAATATTCACACTTAAATACTAGTCATATGATTTATGGCTAAATTAAGTAATGAGTATCCATTGTATGAGTGTCTCTTCAACACATTTTAGCCTTAGAAGATAAAAGCAAACAATGTAGAAACAAAAATCTAGTTGAAGTATTATCCATAAAGGGAAGATGAACAAAATCTATTTAGAATGAAACATTGTAAAGACACACACCCAATGCCACCACTGTCCTTAAAATAGAACTCAAATATTTAGTTAACTGAAAAGTATGTGTTTTTCATGTCTCATAGGCCTCATTTGGGGTTGGCTTGGTTATCTTTGGATTCCTCAGTATAAAAGAGTATTTTTTTTCTAATTTTGGTAGGATGGCACTTTTTGAAACAACAAAATCACCATCATGGGTTCCTTCTCAGTTTCTCTTCAAATTACATCTAAACTAAAATCAATGCATTTCTAAGAAACTTTAGGAAGTATCCATATTTACGATTTTGCAAAGAAATATCTCTGTGAGCCCAAAGGATCTGAAGTGACTTAACTGTCATGCCTCTTAGCAACTAACTGGCTGATGGTAAGGTTTGTGGAAAGCTAACATGTCCAGAAGTGAGCTCATTACCTTCCTCCACAGACCGACTCCTTTTCTATCCAGAACACTCACTTGTTAAGTCGCTTTCATTACAGGCCTGGGAGCTGCCTTCCTCTTCTCTCTCCCTCTCCAATCAGCCACCAAATCCTGTCATTTCGAAGTCGGAAGTATCTAGGTGTCCTGCCTTTCTTCTCCCTCCACCCCACTGCCTTCCTCTAACTTGCATCTTCTGCCACAGTTGCACCTCTCTGTCCCCATCTCTCCATCCTGTGGTTATTCTCATCCTTATCTTTTGAAATGTAGATCTGCTCACTTTGTTCCTTGATTTAAAACTCTGGCTGGCAATATCCAAAGAAAAATAAATTGTTCTACCAAAAAGACACCTGCACTTGTATGTTCATTTTGGCACTATTCACAATCGCAAAGACATGGAATCAGCCCTGGTTTCCAATTAATGGTAGATTGGGTAAAGAAACTGTGGTTCATATACACCATGGAAAACCACACAGTCATAAAAAAGAATGAAATCATATTCTTTGTAGCACCATAGATACAGCTGGAGGCCATTTTCTTAAGCGAAATAATACAGAAACAGAAAACCAAATACCTCATGTTTTCAGTTATAAGTGGGAGTTAAACATTGGGTACACACTGACACAAAGATGGGAGCAATGAACACTGGGGATCTGAAAAGTGGCGAGGGAGGGAGGACATGAAGGGTTGAAAAATTTCCTATTGGGTACTATGCTCACTGCTTGAGTGATGGGGTCATTAGAAGCCCAAACCTCAGCATCACATAATATACCTTTATAATGAAACTGCACCTGTACTCCCTGAATCTAAAATAAAAATTAAAAAGATGAAAAAAGAATGCAAAACTTTGGCGGGCTACCCTTTGTCTAGAGGAGACAGAACAGAACCCCCTGTTCACGGCCTGTAAGGGCTTTCATAATTTGACCCAAACGCAAATTTTCAGCCCTATGGCCGGCCACCCTGAATTGCTCACCATTCTTTGAATCAACATCTTTTCTTGCCTCTGTGACTTTTAGTACATTCACTTATCCGCTCAGTGTGGCGGAAAGGTGTGGACGCTAGAGCCAGGCTGCCTCAGTTTGGCTCCCAGCCCAACTAGTACTAAAGGACTTCAGGCAGTTACATAAATTCTGTACGGCCCAGGAATCCTGTCTGTAAAATGGGCTTGACAGTAATGCTACCTATCTTATAAGGTTGTTGGGAGAATTAAATGAGGTAATACACGAGATCTTAGAGTCTGGTACATTGTGCGTGCTTCATAAATGTTGGCCAGCACATTAGTTTCTATTGCTGTGTAAAAATTATGTTGCCCTGATTGTGAGCTCCTTGAAAGCAGGAGCTGTGTCACATTCATTTCTGGGTTCTTGGTGTATGACTGAGAGTAGGTGCTCAATTAATGTTGAGAAATAAAACAGCCAACAGTAATATCTTAATACCAGGGTAACTTAGTACCACGGTAACTGGTGGAGGGGAGGGCAGACCTTGGATACTGTATGAGGTCATGGGGGAAGTCTGAGAGGATGGTGGGGACTATTTCTAAGCAGGCTGGCGTCTTAGGGCTGCTCGGCCTTCTTTAGGTAGGCAGCCTCCTTGTCCATCTATAGCAGCGGTTCTCAACCCCAACCACATATTAGAATCACTTGGGAAGTTTTTTTTGTATTTTGTTTTTTTTGGACAGAGTCTGGCTTTGTCCCCCAGGCTGGAGTGCAGAGACAGGAACATGGCCCTCTGCAGCCTCAGCCTCCCAGGCTCAAGTGATCCTCCTACCTCAGCCACTCAAGTAGCTGGGACTGCAGGCATGGGCCACCACATCCAGTTATTAGAATTTTTTTTTTTTTTTTTGTAGAGATAGAGTCTTGCCATGTTGGCCAGGCTGGTCTTGAACTCCAGTGCTCAAGTGATCCCTCTGCCTTGGCCTCCCAAAGTGCTAGGATTACAGGCCTGAGCCACCCTCACTGGTCTTGGGAAGCTTTTTTTTTTTTTTTTTTTTTTTTTTGAGATGGAGTCTCACTCTGTCGCCCAGACTAGAGTGCAGTGGCACAATCTCAGCTCACTACAACCTCCGCCTCCCAGGTTCAAGAGATTCTCCTGCCTCAGCCTCCTTAGTAGCTGGGACTACAGCTGCGTGCCACTACGCCCAGCTAATTTTTTTGTATTTTTAGTAGAGACAGAGTTTTACCGTGTTAGCCAGGATGGTCTAGATCTCCTGACCTTGTGATCTGCCTGCCTCAGCCTCCCAAAATGTTGGGATTACAGGCGTGAGCCACCGCACCCAGCCCGGGAAGCTTTTTTAAAATAGTGATGTCTGCCACCTCTACCCACCTAGGAGACTCTGATTTCGTTGGTTGGGGTGGAGCTCAGTCATCTGTAGTTTTTTGTTTTTGTTTTTAAACTGATTGACACATAATAGTTGTACATATTTATGGGGTTCGGTGTGATACTTCGATTCATATGCACAATGTGTAATGATCAAATCAGGGTAATTAGTATATCCATCACCTCAAAATTGATCATTTCTTTGTGTTGGGAACATTCAAAATACTCTCCTCTAGGCCAGGCGTGGTGGCTCACACCAGTAATCCCAGCACTTTGGGGAGGCCGAAGCAGGAGGATTGCTTGTGGTCAGGAGTTCAAGACTAGCCTGGGCAACATGGTGAGACCCTATTTCTACTAAAAATACAAAAAATAGCAGGATGTGATGGTGTGTGCCTACATTCCCAGCTACTTGTGAGGCTAAGGTGAGAGGATCACTTGAGCCCAGGAAACAGACGTTGCAGTGAGCTGAGATTGCACCATTGTACTACAGCCTGGGCGACAGAGCCAGAACCTGTCTCAAAAAAACCTACAAATAAAAACAACCCAAAATAACAAAACAGAAGAAAAATCCTCTCTTCTAGCCACAGTCATGTGTTGCTTAACAACAGGGATCTGTTCTGAAAAACGAGTTGTAAGCCAATTTCTTTGTTGTGTGAACACCACAGGGTGTATCTACACAAAGTTAGACGGTATAGCCTATTATACACCTGGGCTATATGCAGTAGTCCATTGCTCCTAGGCTACGAACCTTTCCAGCATGCTTCTGCACTGAAAGGCAGTTGTAGTACATTGGGAAATATGTGTGTATCTAAACATAGGAAAGGCACAGTAAAAATCCCATCTTATAACGTGCGGGACCACCGTCATACAGGCAGTCTGTCATTGACTGAAACGTTATTACGCAGCACAGGACTGTATTTGAAAATATACAATAAACTATTGTTAACTAAAGTTGCCTTAATCGGTAGTTTTAAAAGTTCCCTAGATGATTCTAAAGTGCAGCCACATTGAGAAGCCCAGGTGGGTGTGGGTAGGGGTACCTCTCCTCTCATACCAACGAGCTGGCAGGGGTTGTTGATTCAGACATGGTTCAGACCCTTGGCTTCAAATCCTTGTGCCTAGTAGGGGTACACACATCAGGGCTGTGCTTGGAGGTAAGTGAGGTCATTTTCCTCCAGTCTATTATTTGGATTTCTACCCAACCAAGAATGGCATTGAAGTGCCTCTGCTCTGTGTCCACAGTAATCTCCTTCCTAAGGCACAGAGGGCACCCCTTCCTTCTGAGCCACAGGCACACTGTGCTCCCTCAAGCTGAGGAGTAAATACTTAAGTTGTGCAGATAGAACATTCAGCTTTAACTGGAAGATGAGTAAAATGGTGCCGCAGATTAGAAAGTGTGGTTACCACCATAGGAGGGTGTGGTTGAATGGACACATGGATTCATGCTACAGTTGCCTGTGTCCAGTGCCTGAGGCATCATTGTCAGGGAATCCCAGTCCCAGCCCTGGGTCTACCAACTTGCTGCATGGCCCCTGAAAGCATCTTTGGACTTCCAGAGGATTGCATTTTTTGGAGGTACTTTTAGTTTTAATTTTATTTTTTCATCAAGACAGGATCTTGTTCTGTCACTCAGGCTAGAGTACAGTGGTGTGATCTCAGCTCACTGCAGCTTCTGCCTCCTCAGTTCAAGCGATTCTTGTGCCTCAGCCTCCTGAGTAGCTGGGGCTACATGCACACGCCACCACACCTGGCTAATTTTTGTATTTTTAGTAGAGATGGGGTTTCGCCATGTTGACCAGGCTGGGTCTCGAACCCCTGACCTCAAGTGATCCACCTGCCTCAGCCTCCCAAAGTGCTGGGATTACAGGTGTTAGCCCTTGTGACCGGGCTCCAGTTTTGAAATACTAAGATTCCATACAAATTAAAAACAAAATTCCATGAATTAAAATGTTTTCTTTCTGTGAGCTTTGGTGACCTTGCTGTCTCACCCATGAAAAATTGGGCTCAGTGCTCCCAAGCTGAGCCTATCAAAATTGATGTAAATTCCTTGTCATTATTCTAGGAGATCCTGGGCATTCATCATATTCATTTGTTCTG
This sequence comes from Macaca mulatta, assembly GCF_049350105.2. Classification (NCBI taxonomy): domain Eukaryota; kingdom Metazoa; phylum Chordata; class Mammalia; order Primates; family Cercopithecidae; genus Macaca; species Macaca mulatta. The sequence continues at coordinate 78,804,290 of NC_133409.1, forward strand.
TTACCTGGTTGTCATATGTACCATTTACTGTCTTTTATGAAGACTTGGAAAAATGTCCCCTGGTGATATATTAGCACAACTGACTGCCTCATTGGTAGTTGCTGTTCATCTTAAATGAGATTGCAACAACTTTGAACTGTTTGGTGGGGCAAGACAACCAGTGACACAACTCTTGTTGAGGCACGACTGTGACTGTAATCAGCAAACAGGGTTTCCTGTGTAGCTTCACGTTACCACTATGTGTTATCAGCATGTATTTGGTTTTATATTTACTTATTACTTACTTATTTACTTTCATGTTCTGTCTCATTCCTGCCCTCCAAAGTATTTTGAGTTAACTTATAAAAATATGCATTAAACAACAAGTTACAAATAGATTAGGAATTTGAGGTAGAGGACAGGTAAAGGTAGAAAAAAATCCATCAGTTCATGGGTAGGATTCAAGGATGTTTGCCACAGGGTCCTGAATAACTGCTATAGCTGATGGGATGGAAGGCCTATGATTAGAAACAGAAGCTAAACCGCCTTTGCATTAAAAACACACAATTAACCCAGAAGTGCTGAGGTCTGAGGAAAGATTCTCATATGGGTCCTGATGAAGGGGCTTCCAGGTGAAATGTGATCACTGTTATTGGCACCATCCCTACAATGACGGCAGCAGCCAGATTTTATAATCTTCATGAAGACAAGTGACACAGCAAATACTTAAGCAGAAGCAATATTACTAGCAGCTAAAATAGTGCTAACCAAATATGCAGCTCTAAAATTGAATATGTATAGGAAGAACCCTGATTATTTAGAGGAATACATGGACAACATTTTCCGTGAATATTATTTCTTATAATTTAGCCTTTTGATAAGGGTTGAACAGAAAATTGTAATGGCAAACACCACATACCAGTCATTATTCTCAGGGTTTTTACATGTATTTGCTCACTTAATACTCACAACATTTTTATGGAATCAGTGCCTTGAGCATCATGATCTTTTTTCTACAGATGTGGAAACTGAAAGACATTGGGTCACCCTGCAAAGCCCATGTTGGGTGGCTCCTTGCTGTTGGCCACTGCACTAGCATTTCCTCTGTGAGAGTTTGGGGGATTCTCTTTGACAAGATCTTGGAGTTTGGCTCTTCTGTTTGCTGTTAAGAGCAAGTGCACGAGCTTTGGCACTTAATCAAGTCCAGGGTGAAGCTGACATCATATCATGACCATAAAGGAGCCAGCTCATGGATGGTGAACAGCCCATGCCTACACTGGGCATAATTATTTAAAAATGATTTTTAGGCTGGGTGTGGTGGCTCATGCCTGTAGTTCTAGTACTTTGGGAGGCCGAGGCGAGTGGGTCCCTTGAGTCCAGGAGTTCGAGACCAGCCTGGGTAACATGGCGAAACACAGTCTCTATTTAAAAAAAAAATTTTTTTTTTAGTGTGCACATTTTTTTTTTTTTTCTTTTTGAGATGGCGTCTTGCTCTGTTGCCCAGGCTGGAGTGCAGTGGTGCGATCTTGGCTCACTGCAAGCTCCGCCTCCTGGGTTCACGCCATTCTCCTGCCTCAGCCTCCCCGGTAGCTGGGACTACAGGCACCTGCCACCACGCCTGGCTAGTTTTTTGTATTTTTTTAGTAGAGACGGAGTTTACCCTGTTAGCCAGGATGGTCTCCATCTCCTGACCTCGTGATCTACCCGCCTCAGCCTCCCAAAGTAGTGTGCACATTTTTAAAGCTTGTGATATACATTGCCCTACTATCTGCCAGAAGGGTGTTAGCAATTTCCATTCCCACCAGCGTGCAGTTATTTTAGTTAGAAAATTTTGTGAAAAAGATATTAGCAATTACTCATCTATAGTCATTAATATTTTGATGTATAGAACATTATATATAACACATAAAACATATCCTATACATATTCTCTCTACAAAATACGTTCTATGTATCTATATATGCTATCTCTATCTAACATATAGAGTATGTGATCAATAGAATGCCCAACTTTAAGTAATTTAACTTGCAGTATACTTTCAAAAATAACATTTTTATATTTTTTGGAGACAGGGTCTCCCTCTGTTGCCCAGGCTAGAGTGCAGTGGCTCAGTCTTGGCTCACTGCAGTCCCTGGCTTAAGGGATCCTTCCACCTCAGCCTCCCAAGTAGCTGGGACGACAGGCAAGTGCCACCATGCCCGGCTAAGTTTTTAGTCTTTTGTAGAGAAGGGGTATCACTATGTTGCCCAGCCTGGTCTTGAATTCCTGGGCTCAAGTGATCCTCCCACCTTGACTTCCAAAAGTGCTGAGATTACAGGCATGAGCCACCATGCCTAAGATTATTTCAAATGGTTTCCTAAGTAACCAGGCCTTCCTCGAGACAATCTGCTCTGTAAATTATCAATTAACATCTACAAAACATGAATTTGGGGCTGAGAATATTTGATCTTCAGTCATTTTCTCTGCCATTTGTATTTCTTGGCAATAAAGCGATGCCATTTGCATATAAGATGACCTTGTCTTTCTGTTTTCTCTGAGAGGAAAATTTGATGGTTCATGTTCTGCTTGGCTCCCATTAGTCACTCCCTGCCTTTCTCTGTCCTGCTGTCTGTCCCGTGACACTGATTGCCTGCCTCGGACTCCTTTGGCCTCTGGCTACTGGCTGGATCAGTTAATGGGAAGCACTGGCTGGAGATTGGAGGGTGGGAAGAGAGGCTTGGGGTGTTTTACCTCCTCAGCAACTGGGCTTCACTCTAGTAGGGGCTGCCTCCTTCTGTGTCCACAGTTCCTGTAGGAGGGTCCCCCTCTCCCAATTCCAGTACTGTCCTGGAACCTGAGGGAGACCAGGGCTTTTCAATGTTGCTGAACATACTGGTTTCCCTACTAGTTCCATTATTGGCTCCCCCTATTCCTGCCAACATTTTTGCAAGTAATTCTGTCACTTGGCTCTCCTCAGTTATACCTTTTGGGGTGCCATCTGTTTGCAGGGTCCTGCTTGTTAAAGGGACTGTACTCGCCCCAAGGATCAAAGTTAAATACAATAGACAGGGGACCTCTAAACCCCCTTCTTTACCTTCTCACATCCTCTCTGATCCCTGTTTTTTTTATTTATTTATTTATTTTTGAGACGGAGTCTCTCTCTGTCATCCAGGCTGGAGTGTGGTAGTGTGATCTTGGCTCAATGCAACCTCTGCTTCCTTGGTTCAAGTGATTCTCCTGCCTCGGCCTCCCAAGTAGCTGGGATTACAGGCGCCCGGCTAATTTTTGTATTTTTGGTAGAGATGGGGTTTCACCATCTTGGCCAGGCTGGTCTTGAACTCCTGACCTTGTGATCCACCCGCCTTGGCCTCCCAAAGTGCTGGGATTACAGATGTGAGCCACTGTGCTGGGTCAGGGTCCTGCCTGTTATAGGGACTGTACTCATCCCAAGGATCAAAGTTAAATCCAAGAGGTGGGGGACCATCTAAACCCCCTATTTCACCTTCTCACAATAGCTTTTCTGATCCCTCTTTTTTTTTTTTTTTGAGACAGAGTCTCACTTTGTCACCCAGGCTGGAGTGCAGAGGTGTGATCTTGGCTCACTGCAATCTCCGCCTCCTTCATTCAAGTGATTCTCCTGCCTCAGCCTCCTGAGTAGCTGGGAGTACAGCTGCCTGCCACCTAGCCCTGCTAATTTTTGTATTTTAGTAGAGATGGGGTTTCACTATGTTGGCCAGGCTGGTCTCGAACTTGTGACCTCAAGTGATCTGCCCACCTTGGCCTCCCAAAGTGCTGGGATTATAGGCTTGAGTCTGATCCCTTTCTTTATCCCTAGGATAAAGGCAGTGGTCCTGAGTGGAGTTTGCATTTGGGGACAGGCTCCCAGTGAGCCTCAGGGGCCTGTTTAAGCCACTATGGCTTAGTGCAGCCTGTAGCTGGCTCCTGCCAGAGTTAGACTGGGAGTATTACAAATTCTTTGATGGAATTCCTGGCTGATTTATCACCAGTATGATACACACCAAACCATGGTCTACAGTGGAACAGCCCATCCTAAAACCCACTAGCTTCTCATTGAGAATATGGCCTGAGAAGCCAGACTTGCAATTTATCACGGAGGACTTTTTAGTTTAATTTTATGTTAATTTTATTTATTATAATTTTTTTTTTTTGAGATGGAGTCTCACTCTGTTGATCAGGCTGGGGTGCAGTGGCATGATCTTGGCTCACTGCAACCTCCGCCTCCCGGGTTCAAGCAATTCTCCTGCCTCAGCTTCCCAAGTAGCTGGGATTACAGGTGCCTGCCACCACGCCTGGCTAATTTTTTTTTTTTTTGTGTGTATATATATATATATACACTTTTTTTTAAAGTAGAGACAGGGGTTTCACCATGTTGGCCAGGCTGGTCTCGAACTCCTGACCTTGTGACCTGCCCACCTCCGTCTCCCAAAGTGCTGGGATTACAGGCATAAGCCACTGTGCCTGGCCTTTTCATTATAATATTATTCAGAAAGGTCTTTAAAAATAATTATAGCATACATTTATATCCTGACGTCTTAAAGCAACTTCCTAAAAAAAAACAAACTTCAAATGACCAAGAGAAATTGTCAAGGATTTTAAGTCGGATCCTTAAGTGATTAGGTTTGTGTCGAGGGATTTTAATAACAAGATTTGTGGTTTCCAATAGAGAGAAAAGCAAAAACCACCAACCAACCAACCAACCAACCAACCAACAAGCAAAAACTCCCTAAAATTTAAATACTAGATTTATTTTTTGGTGTGGTGGGGGGAAGGAGAATACAGAAAAGTACATGGGTTAATATAATAACCTGGGCTTTCATAATCAGGATAAACAAATGTTGGTGTTTTGTCATGTTTGCTTCAATTCAATATGTTTTTAGAAATACCACATGCAGACCAGGTGCAGTGGCTCACACCTGTAATCTCAGAACTTTAGGAGGCCAAGGCGGGCAGATCACGAAGTCAGGAGATCAAGACCATCCTGGTTAACATGGTGAAACCCTGTCTCTACTAAAAATGCAAAAAATTAGCCGAGCATGGAGGCGTGCACCTGTAGTCTCAGCTACTTGGGAGAATAGCTTGAACCCGGGAGGCAGAAGAATCGCTTGAACCCGGGAGGCAGAGGTTGCAGTGAGCTGAGATTCCGCCACTGCCCTCCATCCTGGGCAACAGAGTGAGACTCCTTCTCAAAAAAAAAAAAAAAAAAAAAAAAAAAAAAAAAGAAGAAGAAGCAACTATTATAAATAATTTGATATGTACCCAATTTATGCTAAGCTAGTACATACAGTAATTTATTTATTTTAACTCCTATGAGTATTATATCCACAATTACACAATCGCACCACAATTTATGTATCTAATTTTCTGCTGGAAAACTTTTAGGTTTCTTTCCAATTATGATCCTACAAACACTGTTGCAATGGCCCCTCCTAGTACGTGTCTCATTGTGCATATATTTCACAGTGTTTGTACCTAGACATGGAGTTGCCAGGCCGTGGGGGTGTGCTCATTTCCAGTTACACTAGATGGTAAGAACTGATTGTGTAGTCAACCGGCTGATTGGCGTTGCCTTGACTGAACCTCCAGATGGCTGTTAAATAGATTTCTGAGGTTTCTCAAGAAGAATTGGCATGACTGGGTGCAGTATGCGACTTCAATTCTAAATACATGCCCAGGTACAGTGGAATGACTAGAATGAACAAAGTCACCTGCAACTATGAGACTAGGCAGACCTCTAGTAGTATTTATGTGATGTAGTACTTGTGTGTAGTGTTTAAAAATAATTTTAAGCTGGGTGCAGTGTCTCACGCCTGTAATCCCAGCATCTTGGGAGGCTGAGGTGGGAGGATTGCTTGAGCCCAGGAGTTTGAGACCAGCCTGGCCAATATAGTGAGATCTTTAAAAATTAAAAAAAAAAAAAAAATTAGCTAGGTGTAGTGGAGTGCACCTGTAGTCCTCGCTACTGGGGAGGCTAAGCAGAGAGGATTGCTTGAGTCCACGAGGTCCAGGCTGCAGTGAGCTATGATTGCACCACTGCACTCTAGCCTGAGTGACAGAGCAAGAACCAGTCTCAAAAAAAAAAAAAAAGGGATGATAATAATAATTTTAAAACCTCAGAAATATGAATATATCATGCCCCAAGAAATCTCTTACCAAATGTCAGAGTTAAACAACAACACTTTTATGCACCTTTGCTATAAAATCTCCAAAACTAGTCTAAACAAATCTCAGAAACAGATGGTGTGAAGTCCCTGAAAAGAGTGACTTTATATTGGAACAGAAGCACAAGTGGTCAGAGAGCAGTCAGTCATAACTGTTTTCAGTACCATGAATTTTCCTATTCTTTTGGTAATGCCTTTGAACAACTTCACTGAGTTTGGTTGTAAATGGGGACCTTTATATCAAGGTCGGCTAATTCCTTGGATCAAATTGCATAAGGTCCTGTCTTGCATTCATAACGGCACTCTTGTGTCTATCAACCTCAGTTCATATTTACATGGACGTAAAGGGAAGGCATTACTTTTCTTTTCTTTTTTTTTTTTAGACAGAATTTTGCTCTGTCACACAGGCTGGAGTGAAGTGGCACTATCTCGGCTCACTGCAACCTCCGCCCCGCCAGGTTCAAGTGATTCTCTTGCCTCAACCTCCTGCATAGCTGGGACTACAGGCATGCACCACCATGCCTGGCTAATTTTTGTATTTTTAATAGAGATGGGATTTCGCCACGTTGGTCAGACTGGTCTCGAACTCCTGCCCTCAGGTGATCCACCTGCCTCGGCCTCCCAAAGTGCTGGTATTAAAGGCGTGAGCCATCGCACTCGGCCTAAGGGAAGGCATTTACCTGCTTTCAGATGGTTTAGTGTTTGAATTTTCTGACAAGAAGTTGGTGTTATTTCCTTTTATCTGGTTCACGTTCTATGCTCAGCAGCTGCACTAGAGACAACTTTAAAATAAAATACATGCCGTGTAGTCTAGTGCTGCTTAAGATTTTGTTTTTTAAATGCTGCAATTCCTTTCTTACAACCACAGCATAAGGTAATCCAAAGTTCCATTTCATATTTCTGCTTGTGTCCTTATTTTAAAAGAAAAGGAACAGGATTTCTTCTAGATTGCAGTTCCTATTTTGAGTGGAAATATTTTCACTCTTTTGTTCCAGCCCCAAGAAAGAAGCCAGATCATCTCTAGTTAAGAGTTCTTGGCTAGCCAAGGGAATTCTCTCATATTATAGGTCCTCAGCACGCATGATTGGGCCACTAGATTCTTTCTGAGTGACTTCTGGGAATGAAATGGAGCGGCTGAGAAAATGTAGAACAAAATTCCAATATGGAAAATTACCCCACAAAGAAGTGACTTGTAACTTAAGATGTGATGTTACCACCTGATTTCCCATGATTGCATTTGTGGTTGACTTTATATACTCTTTTTCTCCCTTAAACTCTTCCTACTTAATAAAAATTAATTACAAATAAAAATGAGTGATGCTCACAAACTATAAAAGCAACTGTGAAAAATGACATCTAGAAAATTTTACTTCATGTTCTCAAAATTTGTGTTTTGGAGTCATTCTCAAATAACTCACCATAGAAGCAAATTTCTCAGACAACAATGATAAAGAGAAATATTGAAATGAAAATATGTAAATAAAGCTGCTTTTCACAGAAAAGTTTTTTATTGTGGTGTAAAATATACATAATGTAAAATTTACCAACTTCGTTTTCTTTTTGAGATGGAATCTCGCTCTGTCACCCAGGCTGGAGTGCAGTGGTGTGATCTCGGCTTACTGTAACCTCTGCCTCCTGGGTTCAAGTGATTCTCCTGCCTCAGCTTCCCGAGTAGCTGGGATTACAGGCACATGCCACCATGTCTGGCTAATTTTTGTATTTTTAGTAGAGACAGAGTTTCATCATGTTGGCCAGGCTGGTCTCAAACTCCTGGCCTCAAGTGATTTGCCCACCTCAGCCTCCCAAAGTGCTGGGATTACAGGTATGAGTCACCGCGCTTGGCCCCATCTTGTATTTTTTTTTTTTTTTTTTGAGATGGAGTCTCGCTCTGTCGTCCGGGTTAAAGTGCAGTGGCACAATCTTGGCTCACTGCAAACTCTGCCTCCCGGCTTCAACTGATTCACCTGTCTCAGCCTCCCCTGTAGCTGGGATTACAGGCGCCTGCCACCGTACCTGGCTAATTTTTGTATTTTTAGTAGAGACGGGGTTTCACCATGTTGGCTAGGCTTGTCTCGAATTCCTGACCTCGTGATTCACCCACGTTGGCCTTCTAAAGTGCTGAGATTACAGGCGTGAGCCACTGCGCCCAGCGCACCCCCCCCACCCTTTTTTTCAGAAGGAATTTTACTCTTGTTGCCCAGTCTGGAGTGCAATGGCATGATCTCGGCTCACTGCATCCTCTGCCTCCTGGGTTCAAGTGATTCTCCTGCCTCAGCCTCCCTAATAGCTGGGATTACAGGCATGAGCCACCACGCCCTGCTAATTTTTATATTTTTAGTAGAGATGGGGTTTCACCATGTTGGTCAGGCTGGTCTCGAACTCCTGACCTCAAGTAATCCACCTTCCTCAGCCTCCCAAAGTGCTGGGATTACAGGCATGAACCACCACATACGGCCTTTTTTTTTTTAAAGACAGAGTTTTGCTCTTGTTGTCCAGACTAGAGTGCAATGGTTCAATCTCAGCTCACCACAACCTCCACTTCCAAGGTTCAAGTGATTCTCCTGCCTCAGCCTCCTGAGTAGCTGGGATTACAGGCACATGCCACCACGCCTGGCTAATTTTTGTATTGTTAGTAGAGACAGAGTTTCACCATGTTGGCCAGGCTGGTCTCGAACTCCTGGCCTCAAGTGGTCTGCCCACCTCAGCCTCCCAAAGTGCTGGGATTACAGGCATGAGCCACCATGCCCCGCCCCATCTTGTATTTTTAAGTGTACAGTTCTGTGGCATTTACATTGGTCTGCAATCATCACCGTCATTCATCTCTAGAACTTTTTATCTTACAAGGCTGAAACTGTACCCACTAAACACTAATGCTCCCTCCTCATTGCACACCCAGCCCCCATTGTCCTGGTCCCTGGCAAATACCACTCTACTTTCTGTCTCTGTGAATTTGACTACTATGGTATCTCATATAAGTAAAATCATATTTGTCCTTTTTGTGACTGACTTATTTCCTTAGCATGATGTCCTCGGGGCTCATTCACATTGCAGCATGTGTCAGAATATCCTTCCTTTTTTTTTGAGATGGAGTTTCGTTCTCGTTGCCCAGGTAGGAGTGCAATGGCGCGATCTCGACTCACTGCAACCTCCACTTCCCGGGTTCAAGGGATTCTCCTGCCTCAGCCTCACGAATAGCTGAGATTGCAGGTGCGCATCACCACACCCAGCTAATTTTTTGTATTTTTAGTAGAGACGGGGTTTCACCATGGCCAGGCTGATCTTGAACTCCTGACCTCAGGTGATCTGCCCACTTTGGCCTCCCAGAATGCTGTGATTACAGGCGTGAGCCACTGCGCCTGGCCAATATCCTTCCTAAGACTGAATGACATTCCATTGTGTGTATATGCCATATTTGTTTATCTAGTCATCCATTGATGTGGACTTGGGTTGCGTCCATTTTTTGGCTATTGTAAATAATGCTGCTGTTAACGTGGGTATACAACTATCTGTTCTAGTCCCTCCTGTGAGTTTTGGGTCTATACTCAGATGTGGACTCAGTCTCCTAAGTAGTTGGGATTACAGGCGCCTGCCACCATGCCCAACTAATTTTTGTATTTTTAATAGAGACGGGGTTTCACCATGTTGGCTAGGCTGGTCTCGAACTCCTGACCTCATGATCCGCCCACCTCAGCCTCCCAAATCCTTGGCCTGGGATTACAGGTGTGAGCCACCATGCCTGGCACAGTGTTTAATTTTTTAGGGAACTGCCATACTGTTTTCCATAGAAACTGCACTATTTACATTCCCACTAACAGTACACAGGGGTTCCAGTTTTCCACATCCTCACCAACACTTACTTTTTAAAAATAATAGCCATCCTAATGAGTGTAAAGAGCCATGAAAATCTTTAATGTCAACACATATACAGGTATATTTTATCTTCTTGAGAAATGTTTAGCTTGTTTTTAGCTTTTTACTGTGAAAACAAATCTATGATGAATAAAATCCTTGCCTGTACATCTTTGTGATTGTGGCTTATTGTCAGCTTGTATTATGTTACTAAAAGTTGAATTGCTGGATTGAAGGATATACATTTACAATATTTATTGCCATTTATACTTTGAGGGTTTCTTCCTTTCTTTCTTTCTTTTTTTTTTTTGAGACAGAGTCTTGCTCTGTCACGCAGGCTGAAGTGCGGGGGTGGGATCTCAGCTCACTGAAATCTCCGCCTACCTGGCTCAATCAATCCTCATGTCTCAGCCTCTTGAGTAGCTGGGACTACAGGTGGGTGCCACCATGCCTGGTTAATTATTTTTTTGTATTTTCAGTAGGGACAGGGTTTCACCATATTGGCCAGGCTGGTCTTGAACTCCTGACCTTATGCAATCTGCCTGCCTCAGCCTCCAAAGGGTTGGGATTACAGGCATGGGCCACTGCTCCCCACCTACTTTGAGGGTTTCTAATTCTCACACATAACCCTCCCCCAACAAGGGCAGGTATTATCAATTAATTTTTTTTTTGCCAGCAAGATGGGCAACAACTGATATCTCATTGTTTTTATTGTGTTCTTTAGTTTCTAATAAGGGTTAATATCTTTTCATCTTTTTATCTCAATCTTTAATTAAATGAATTGAAAATTGCAAATAAGTGGTTTCCCAAGGAAAACTGGGGTACTATTACCAAAAGAAGGATGAATATATGCCATACAGGCAAAAGCAACACTCTTTTGTAGTTTTACTTTTCTTATTTTAACATTTGATTCATCCAGAATTTATCTTAATGGCTTTATTTTTCCAAATACTTAGCTAGTTTTCACAACATTATTTACTTGGTCCATATTTTCTCCACTGATTTGAAATTTTTTTGTTTGTTTGTTTGTTTGTTTTTGTTTTTTGAGACAGAGTTTCACTCTTGTCATCCAGGCTGGAGTGCAATGGTGTGATCTCAGCTCACTGCAACCTCTGCCTCCCAGGTTCAAGTGATTCTCCTGCCTCAGCCTCCCGAGTAGCTGGGATTACAGGCGACCCACCACCATGCCCAGCTAATTTTTGTATTTTCAGTAGACATGGGGTTTTACCAAGTTGGCCAGGCTGGTCTCGAACTGCTGACCTCAGGTGATCTGCCCGTCTCAGCCTCCCAAAGTGCTGGGATTACAGCCACTGTGCCTGACCATTTTTTGAACTGTATATTTTATTATATTGATTTATCTGTCATTTCTTGTGCTAGTACTACACTGCTTTACTTACTATAGCTTTATCATCTCTTTCAGTGGCTGGTAGGGCAAATCTGTTCACTTTTCTTTCCTTCCTAAAATTCCCTGTTGTTTTCACATGTTTATTCTTCCAGCGCAGTAGTTCTCAACCTTGGCTGCACATTGGAATCACTCAGGGAATGTTAATAAATGCTGATAACCTCACCCCACTCCCAGAAGTCCCAGTTTAATTGCTAGGGGTACAGTATGGGAACAGAGTTTTAATAGCTCCCCAGATGATTCTGAATGTGTAACCAAGTTGAGTACCACTTTGCAAGATGAACTTTAACACCATTTTCTTCCATTTCTGCTATGATTTTTATTTTTATTGCATTGAATTGTAGATTAATTTAGAGATAATTGACATCTTTTTTTTTTTTTTTGAGACGGAGTCTCGCTCTGTCGCCCAGGCTGGAGTGCAGTGGCGCGATCTCGGCTCACTGCAAGCTCCACCTCCCGGGTTCACGCCATTCTCCCGCCTCAGCCTCCGAGTAGCTGGGACTACAGGCGCCCGCCACCACGCCCGGCTAGTTTTTTGTATTTTTAGTAGAGACGGGGTTTCACCATGTTAGCCAGGATGGTCTCGATCTCCTGACCTCGTGAGCCACCCGCCTCGGCCTCCCAAAGTGCTGGGATTACAGGCTTGAGCCACCGCGCCCGGCCGATAATTGACATCTTTATAATACCGTGTTTTTCTATTTCATTTGGTCATGGTTCTTTAGCTGAAAAAATTAGAAAGAGATTTTGGCTGATGCTATGGACTGAATGTTTATGTTTCCCTCAAATTCATTCATATGTTGAATCCTAAATCCCCAATATGATGGCATGAGGAGGTGGGGCCTTTGAGAGGTGATTAGTGTTCTCATCAGGCAAGGAATCTGCCAGGCACCTTGACCTGGGACTCCCAGCCTCGAGAACTGTGAGAAATGAATTTCTGTTGTTTAAGCCACCCAGTCTATGGTTACTTGTTATAGCAGCCTAAACTAAGACAGCTGACTTAAAGGAAAAGTTGAAAGAAAGGATTTTCTGAAAGGATTTGGAGTAGCTCAGAGATGTGAAGAAAAGCTGAAGAACTAGATGTGGGAATGGGAAAATTGAAGCAGCTGTTGGACTTGAAGCAGCTGAACTCAACTCCACTTACATTCTTAGCTCCTCCAGCTTTCCAGCTTTCAGGTATTTTGCTTGAATTTCAGATTCAGAAAAAGAATTCAATGGTCCTCCTTTGGGTAGCTCATCTACTCCTTGGCTGGAGGATGCTTTGAGTGACAGTTGCTACAAGTCTGCACATGGTGGGGAACCTAGAGAAGGGAAATCAGTAGCCAGGATGTTGGGGCGGTGGTGAAATGACAGTAACAATGACAAGTGCAACAAAAATAGCCATGCAGTATGCTGGTGTGAGCACGGCATTTCTCTTCACTTATATTTTCTTCAGTGTTCCTTGATGTTTTATAGTTTTTCTTATTTAATTTGCATATTACTCATTTAGCTAATTTGTGTTTCATGCATTTTATTTTCTTTGTGACTAGCAGCTTTTTTAAATTTTATTTTGTTATTATTTATTTATTTATTTATTTGAGACAGAGTCTCACTCTGTTGCCCAGGCTGGAGTACAACGGCGCAATCTCTGCTCACTGCAACCTCTGCCTCCCAGGTTCAAGCGATTCTCCTGCCTCAGCCTCCCCAGTAGCTGGGATTACAGGCATGCACCACCACACCCTTCTAATTTTGTATTTTTAGTAGAGACGGGGTTTCTCCATGTTGATCAGGCTGGTCTTGAACTCCCTATCTCAGGTGATCCACCCACCTTGGCCTCCCAAAGTGCTGGGATTATAGGTATGAGCCACTGCAGCTGGCCTTGTTTTTTAAACTAAAATGTTTTCCATTTTAGTTCACAAACTAAGTACATAAACCTTATTCTTTTTTTTGTTCTTGTACATTATGCCAGTTTATAGATATACTCTAATGTATCTAACCTGTCTTCTACTATATGGGTTGTTTTTATTCTTTATCCATGTGTGTGTATATGTGTGTGTGTGTGTATATATATATATATGTGTGTGTGTGTGTGTATGTGTGTGTGTATATATATATATATTTTTTTTTTGAGATGGAGTCTCGCTCTGTCACCCAGGCTGGAGTGCAGTGGCGTGATCTGCACTCACTACAAGCTCTGCCTCTTGGGTTCACGCCATTCTCCTGCCTCAGCCTCCTGAGTAGCTGGGACTACAGGCGCCTGCTACCACGCCCGGCTAGTTTTTTGTATTTTTTTTAGTAGAGATGCGATTTTACCGTGTTAGCCAGGATGGTCTCCATCTCCTGACCTCGTGAGGCACCCGCCTCAGCCTCCCAGAGTGCTGGGATTACAGGCGTGAGCCACCACGCCTGGCCCAGACATTATATATTTTTATATTTGTTAATCTTACAGGTGAAAAAGGTGTCTGTGAGATTCAATTTGTATTTCTCTCATTATGAGTACAGCTGGTCACCTTTTCATATTTTAAGAACCATTTAAAATTCCTTTTATGTAAAGTTTTGCCAATTTTTCTATTAGGTTGTTAATCTTTCTCTTATTGTTTATAGGAGCTCTTTATATTTTAGGGAAAGTAGCCCTTTATTTTGATGTGGCCACAAATAATTTATTTCCATATTTTTGTTTGACGGTTAACTGCTTCTGGTTAACCTTAATGATCGAAGGTTTTTTTTTTTTTTTTTTTTTTTGGATGTGTGAGCCAAAGATTTATTTCTTCATTTCTTGCATTTGAAGTACTCTTTGATGACATCCTTGGCCTGAGACTCCTTGCCATAGTCCTTAACTACTACACAACTGCAACCAACAACTGTATGGGGTTTCCCCTCTGTCAGTTTTACAGAGGCCTTCCCATTCCTCTAGTTTCTTGTTGTCATGAACCTTAATTAGGTTGATTTGGTGTTCAGCACAAAGGGCCTCCACCAACTTGACATACACAGGCTCATTACAGTTGGACGCAAGCACACAAAGATGGGCTTGGCCCTTGTCTAAGGCTTTGGCAGCTTTGCGAATTCCACGCGCTAGGCCTTCGTGAATGAGGGCGGTCTTCAGCACCTCTTGTAAAGCAGTATTAACGTCCATTACACCTCCAGCAGCAATGCCTTCCTCGGCCATGGTGGTGAGTTACGGGTGAAGCTGAATCTTGAAGGCACCCAAGCCTCCGCCTCCGCGCGACTTGGCGGCGGCAGGGAAAGAGCAATCGAAAGGTTTTTATAACTTGCCATGAGTGCATCAATTGTAAACTATTTTATTTTATTCTTTTCTTTTCTTTCTTTCTTTTTTCTTTTTTTGTGACGTAGTCTCGCTCTGTTGCCAGGCTGGAGTGCAGTGGCGCAATCTCGGGTCACTGCAACCTCTGCCTCCTGGGTTCAAGTGATTCTTCTGCGTCAGCCTCCCGAGTAGCTGGGACTACAGGCACCCACTACCACGCCTGGGTGATTTTTGTATTTTTAGTAGGGACGGGGTTTCACCATGTTGGCCAGGCTGGTCTTGATCTCTTGACCTCGTGATCCACCCGCCTTGGCCTCTCAAAGTACTGGGATTACAGGTGTGAGCCACCGCGCCCGGCTATTTATTTAGAGAGAGGATTCTGTTGCCCAGACTGGAGTGCAGTGGTATGATCATAGCTCACTGTAATCTCAAACTCCCAGGTTCCAGCAATCCCTGCCTCAGCCTACCAACTAGCTGGGACTACAGATGTGCACCACTGCACCTGGCTAATTTGTGAACTATTTTAATTCTGATAAACATTGCTATTCCTTTAATAAATTCTTCCCTTTAGTTTCTTCCCTTTTCTGGATTTCTATTAGTTGGATTGTAGACCTCTTTGATTAACCTTCTAACCCTCTAATTTTCTTATCTTTTTTCATATTTCTCATTATTGCTAGAAAATGGGTTAAACTTTATTTTCTTTCTCTCCCTTTCTTCCTTTCTTTCTTCCTTCCTTCCTTCCTTCCTTCCTTCCTTCCTTCCTTCCTTCCTTCCTTCCTTCCTTCCTTCCTTCCTTCCTTCCTTCCTTTCTTTCTTTCTTTCTTTCTTTCTTTCTTTCTTTCTTTCTTTCTTTCTTTCTTTCTTTCTTTCTTTCTTTCTTTCTTTCTTTCCTGCTTTCTCTCTCTCTCTCTCTCTCTCTCTCTCTCTTTTGATGGAATCTCACTCTGTCACCCAGGCTGGAGTACAGTGGCACGATCCTGGCTCATTGCAACCTCTGCCTCCTCGGTTCAAGTGATTCTCCTGCCTCAGCCTCCCGAGTAACTGGGATTACAGGTGCCCACCACCATGCCCGGCTAATTTTTGTAGTTTTAGTAGAAACGGGGTTTCACCATGTTGGCCAGGCTGGTCTTGAACTCCTGCTATCAGCTGAACCACCTGCCATGGCCTCCCAAAATGCTGGGATTACAGGCGTGAGGCACCTCGCCATGCCTATTTTCTAATTTGTTAATTAATGTCTTTTCAATTTGGCAATCATATTTTAAATCTCCTGGAGCTATTTCTTGTTTTCAGAGTGTTCTTTTTCCATAGCATCATGTTCTTGTTTTATGGATGAATTATATTTCTTGCTTCTCTGAGGATATGTATAATAATGTTTTGAAATTTTTTTCCATACGTAGAACATTTAGTGAGCATCTGCCATGCAGAGTAATGTGCCCAATGTGAGAATCCTCCACTCCAGTCCCAACTCTAGTTGGTATCTCCTTGCTTCCCATGGTGCTCCCACCTCTCTTTGATACTCACTTCCTGAATACATGTGACCCCTAGAGGCTGGGATCCCCAGTATCAGCCCCAATACCACCCCCAAAAGCAGCAGGCCCAGGGTCCCTGGGCAAAGGGATCTTCTGTCTCCAGAGGGGTTGAGGGCCAGGAGCAGCTGTGAGGCTCAGTGAGGGTGGAGAACTGGAGTCCTCAGGATTTCCAGAGTATCAGTGGGAACTTACAGGTGATCAGGGTTGCCACGGAGGCAGTGACCAAACTCTGTATGCCCAGGGTACTGAGGGTGCCACGCAGGAGGCCACAAGTGAATCCAGGAACTTGGGTGCTTCCTCCAGATACTGCAGGCCCAAGATCATCGGGATGAGGAGTGGAAGCTGTTGTCCTGAAAAAAGTAGGTCCCTTGGTGATTGGTGCACGGGCTGTCCATCTGTTGGAACACAGTCACCCACAGATTTTTGCATATGAACTTGAGGACACCCAGCTCCTCCCTGAGATGAGCATCTCCAGGGGCAGTCTCTTGCCTAGAACCTGGCTCACACAGAAATCCATGCTCTCCAGGATCAACAGGCTTATCTTCTGTTCCCCTCCCCACCGGACAGGGTTGGATTTGTGATGCCACAGCTCTGCTACCATCTCCGTGTGTAGAAACTCGAACAGCACAGCATCTACCATGTGTTAGCCTCATGCCCCTAATCTGAAATTTTTATATATTTTTGAGACAGCATCTTGCCTTGTTACTTAGGTTGGAGTACAGTGGCATAATCACAGCTCACTGTAGCCTCAACTCCCTGGGCTCAAGCAATCCTTCCACCTCAGCCTCCCAAGTAGCTGGGACTACAGATACGCGTCATCATAACTGGTGGAATTTTTTTTTTTTTTTTTTAATTTTTGTAGAGAGGGAGTCTCACTATGTTGCCCAGGCCAGTCTTGAACTCCTGACCTCAAGCAATCCTTCCATCTTGGCCTCCCAGAGTGCTAGAATTATGAGTGTGAGCCACCACAGCTAGCCAATGTTTTTTAAACATTAATAAATATGTATTGTGTTATCTGTTTTCTCTAAGATCCTTTAATTCTATTTCTTTGTTTTGCTCTTTTTCTTCCTGTTAGTGGTCCTCTTCAAATGTCTGATAATTCTTGGACAGCCAAGACACAAGTACTCAAAAAGCTGATCAGAAGTTCTAGGTGTTTGTCAGAGAGGGGAAGAAAGAACTCATTGACTGGTGGAATTCACTGTAGAGAGAGAAGCCAGCAAACGAACTTTTTTTTTTTTTTTTGAGAAATCCCAAATGTCAGTATCTGTAGGTGTTTTTCTTGACTTGGTCAGTTTCCACAGAAAGGTACCCTCTCATTTTCTCCCTGGGAGTATATGTCTGGCTGTCAATGTTTCGATTGCCAGAGGGGAAAGAGGGTTAGAAGACTCATTTGAAACTCCGACTTCCTTTTTCTTTTTTTTTTAATTATACTTTAAGTTCTAGGGTACATGTGCACAAAGTGCAGGTTTGTTACATATGTATACATGTGCCATGTTGGTGTGCTGCCCCCATTAACTCATCATTTACATTAGGTATATCTCCTAATGCTATCCCTCCCCCCTCCCCCCACCCCACAACAGGCCCCAGTGTGTGATGTTCCCCTTCCTGTGTCCAAGTGATCTCATTGTTCAATTCCCACCTATGAGTGAGAACATACGGTGTTTGGTTTTCTGTTCTTGCGATAGTTTGCTGAGAATGGTGGTTTCCAGCTGCATCCATGTCCCTACAAAGGACACAAACTCATCCTTTTTTATGGCTGCATAGTATTCCATGGTGTATATGTGCCACATTTTCTTAATCCAGTATGTCATTGATGGACATTTGGGTTGGTTCCAAGTCTTTGCTATTGTGAATAGTGCCACAATAAACATACGTGTGCATGTGTCTTTATAGCAGCATAATTTATAATCCTTTGGGTATATACCCAGTAATGGGATGGCTGTGTCAAATGGTATTTCTAGTTCTAGATCCTTGAGGAACTCCAACTTTCATTAAATCCTCATTTCCTTATAGTCTGTTACCCATACCTTTGTATACCTGTACCTGCCATGCTTAAACCTTTCATGTCCCAACCCTGCAGAGATTAATGGACCTTTCACTTTTTGCCAGAGTTTGGGAATAGAGGTTGCCTAGCCTGGCATGGGAGGCAGTGAGAGTGTCCAGGGGACCTCACTGCTCCTTACACAGACTTTCTGCACTCCCTTTTCTTTTCTCAGTCCTGCACAACTCCAGCATTCAATGGTAGGCTCCTCCCCCTACCTCAGGGAATCTTTTTGGTCTGAGGTGAAGGGTAACTCCTTATTTATCCTATAACCACCCAAATCTTATCTGTTCATTCCCTTCCTTCAAAGCCTCGGCCTTTGAAATTCAAAAGCTAAGGAGTTATACCTCTTTTCTCTGCCTTCTGCCCTCATACTCCTTACATAACGATCTGCTTGACTGATTGGGGCCGAAAGTCAAATGGTAAGAGAATACTTGGAAAAAAAATATCAGTTAAGACTTCAAAAAATATTGTCCTATTGCACTATTATTATACAGTACTGTCTTAGTTCAGACTGCTATCACAATCATATCATAGACTGGGTGTTAAACAACAGAAATTTATTTCTTACAGTTCTAGAGGCTGGGAAGTTCAGGATTAAGGTGTGGACAGAGTCAGTTCCTGGCCTATTGTGTGGACAGCTGCCTTTTTGCTGTGTCCTCACCTGGCAGAAAGAGAACTAAATCTTGGATCTCTTCTTATAAGGTCACTAATTCCATTCATGTGGGCTCCAACTTCATAATTTAATTATCTTCCAAAGGCCTTATTTCCAAATACCACTACATTGGAGATTAGAGCTTCAAGATATGAATTTGGGAGGCGGACACCAACATTCAGTCTGTAGCAAGTATCCACTAGGTGAGGTCACTGTTAGGTACCTCAACTACATTTTCTATCAGTCTTCTCAACAACCCATTCTATAGATGAAAACTGATGTTTGGAAAAGGTAAATAACTTGCCCAAAGTCACACAGTCAGTATGTCACAGAGCAGGCATTTGGTATCTGATTAAACACCAAGCTGATGTCCTTTCCACAGTAGCAAGTGGCCTCCTGTGAGTTCATAATAAACCTTTGAAAGTAGCAACCAGAATCTAGGATTTCTTCTTGTTTGACTAGATAACAAAAGGAATTTTGATTATGATTCTTCAAGAGTACTTACTTATTATGTCTCTTTTCATTGGTTGTTAAATTTTACCATACATCGTCTAGTTTTCTAGGTTATTTAGAGACTGGCGCATGCATTTCAGCAAATCAAACTTATTTGGGAAAGCACATATTTGTGTTATTCAGCAGTATCTGTATTTACTATCCAAACATCTGGCAATTAACTTTCAGTGCTGACACAATTTCCAACAAATTACAGAGCATTTACAACAGTGTACTATATGACACAGAATTCCTGGTTTTAGTGAGATTCTCCTAAATACCTGGTTACTGAATCAAACCTCTCAAAAGCCACCATTGGTGGAGGTGGGTTCTGTACCTCAAAGATCCCTTAGGGACCTTAGGATTTAGCACAAAGCCGGTCAGTTCCTAGCCATGTTCATTTCTTCATGAGATGCTCAGAATCAGGAAGAGAGACAGAAGGGAGAAGGACTAATCCATTAATTACATTTAAAAGGAAGCCACAGAAGCCAACACAGATACAAGTGTTGTTGGCTGTCTGAGGTCTCCCCTGGCTTAGTGAGACTGCGTTATTTTCAGCTCTGCTGCAAGAACTACTGCCTTCTCCAGCCCTGCCAGCACCTCTCCCCATTTGAGTCTTTACCAAGAAGTCTATCTGATCTACTAAGAAGTGATAGTTTGGAATAGGTATAAGCTAGAGGTGAACCCATTAGCTAGAGTGATTATCCAGACTCAAGGAAAACTGTAAGTAGGAAAGTTTGCTATGAGGCTCTCTTAGCTTTCCCTTCAGGATTCATCTTGCCATCTCTCTTTTGTTTACCACTTTTGGGTGGCTGCCTAATGTTGAAGTCCCGTAGGAATTCTTTCCACCAGATCTTCCTCTCACTAAGTTCAGATGAACAGTCATATGTAATTAAGGTGCAACGTTTCAACAAGCAAGTCTCCAGAGCCAGAAGGAAACTCTAAAACAGTGGCATTTCAGGCATCACAATAGGAAAAGAGTTGGGTGCCTTCAGTTCATATTTGCTGTGACCCCAATTGAGAGTTGGGATAATAAACAAAAGTAAGTTCCAAAAAATTCAGAACATCCCCTGAGTCTGCTAGGATGGCCCTCCAGAATCTCCTTAAAGACTCTGCAAATTTAAAGCCAAAACTCTGTGTCTTCTAAAACTCTGAATTTGTCTGGTGTCTCTGGTTAGGAGTGGTCACATGACCTAAGAAAGCCAACACATCCTTCTGCAGTGGGTAAATGGCTCCCTCAGTTCAGATCTGTTGGATCAGCTGCCAGGTCAGCACCCTCTCACTGGAGAAGCAGAAAATCCATGGGTTTTGCTGTTTAGTTGAGGAAAAAAAAACAGGCTCTCCTTCTGTTGTGAAAAATTTCAATCTGCAAAGGCATGTGTTTCTAAAATGACTAATCATTCAGGGTTTCAGTTGCTGCTATTGTTTTTTAGAATTTTGTTTAATTTAGTGCTGTTATAGGTAATCGTTTTGCTACTGATCACCTTTCACTACTGAGTATTTCATTTTTTTAGGCATGTGATAAAAATTCAGCAATGGTAAGATTTGTGTGGGGAGGCTGAATGAATAATTACATTTATGCATTTGTTGTGGCTAATTCTGTTGGAGTTATGTTATGTGTGTGCTCATGCGTGACCTATTATTTTAGTTTTGGAGCCCAGTTTTAGTTTTGGGGATTTACTGCAACTGTGAGTGACTCCATGTTACACATAAATGTGTCTTTGTTGGTTCCCTCCATCTCCCTTTTCTCTTCATGTTTCTTTTTTTTTTGGAGACAGTCTTGCTCTGTTGCCCAGACTAGAGTGCAGTGTCATGATCTCGGCTCACTGCAACCTCCGCCTCCTGGATTCAAGCAATTCTCCTGCCTCAGCCTCTCAAGTAGCTGGGATTACAGGCATGTGCCACCATGCCCGGCTAATTTTAGTATTTTTTTATTTTTTTTTTGAGATGGAGTCTTGCTCTGTCACCCAGGCTGGGGTGCAGTGGCGCGATCTCGGCTCACTGCAACCTCCGTCTCCCTGGTTTAAGCAATTCTCCTGCCTCAGCCTCCCAAGTAGCTGGGACTACAGGTGCATGCTGTCATGCCCAGCTAATTTTTTGTATTTTAGTAGAGACGGAGTTTCACTGTGTTGCCCATGCTGGTCACAAACTCCTGAGATCAGGTAATCCGCCCGCCTCGGCCTCCCAAAATGCTGGGATTACAGGCATGAGCCACCGTGCCCGGCCCAAGTTTCTCTTACATGTCTTTGGTTTTAACCTCCACCCAGATGACTCCCACTTCTATATCTGCATACCTGACCTGACTACTGGTTTCTCGCTGTGTGCTGGGCACTTCCTCCTGCAGGCTCGCTGATAACTGAAACACGGACTTCCCCTTCATCTCCTCAAACTCTTCATTTCCCCAAGCCAGCAACTGCTCCTTCCTATTGCTTTCTGTCTGCTCCTGCCTTCTGCCTTGCAGTTTACCCAGATCGGGGCTTCCTCACAGGCAAAGTCTTCCTGGGCCAACCCACCTGGCAGGGACCTCCTGTGAGATGGGACCGGATGCAGGGTCAGGCAGGGACATTTGGGATTTCAACTGTGCCCTGGTTAATTATGGGAATGTGGCAATTTTCTTTCCTTCTATGAACCTGCATTTTCAGTGAGACTGTCCTGATCTACCCCATGGAGTAGCTGATGGGATTATGTAAACGTTTATCTGAAGCTTTTGAAATGTTTGCCTCTGTTCCTACTCTTCACCGGCATTCTCCAAAGTGGGGTGTGAGCGTGGGGCCCCTGACACTTCTTTGGAGCATGGTAAGAAGATACTAAAATATCTATTTATATTTATTTTATCTAAAAATGTAAATTCTGCTTTGCTAACATTCAATGTTTGTTTTGACTCCTGGCACTCACCCCTGTGAATTGTACTAGATAATATGATCCTTCTAGTACAACTGAGGGCCATGATGCCTGTGTCAGGTGTGCTGTTGGAGAGGCCTCAACTCAGAGGGGGGTGGGCGGCACCCTCCTGTAGCCCCCCAGTGCATTTTGACCACTTGTAACTGATGTGAGCCCAGTTTAGTGGATTTATGGGTTATGCTTTCTAATTTAACGAAAACATCCACCTGATCCATGGATAAGTGACTGGAAAGAAACTGTGGTTGAAATAGAACTAATAATGCAAGCTCAGGAAAGCACGGGAGTGGCCAAGGGGTCCCCTCTTCTAATCCTTGTCTGAGCTCTTTTTCAGTCCATGTCTTCCTGAGATATAACTTCCTATAATTCGAGAAACAACTTGGGAGCTAGTTTGGTCCCACCAAAATAATTGGCCAATGATCTTTCTGTATAGGATGTTATTTTAAAGGAATTCTACTCTTTTCTATTTCAGAGATTGATCTTATCCTCCATCTTCCCAGTTCTGGGTCTCTCTCCTGCTGGTTCACAGGTGTGACATTGTGTGGTAAATATGCTTTCTTTTTTTTTTTGAGATGGAGTCTCGCTCTTGTTGCCCAGGCTGGAGTGCAATGGCACGATCTCGGCTCACTGTAAACTTTGCCTTCTGAGTTCAAGCAATTCCCCTGCCTCAGCCTCCTGAGTAGCTGGGATTATAGGCTTATGCCACCACACCCGGCTAACTTTTATATTTTTAGTTGAGACAGGGTTTCACCGTGTTGGCCAGGGTGGTCTCTAACTTCTGACCTCAAGTGATCTGCCCACTTCGGCCTCCCAAAGTGCTGGGATTATAGGCGTGAGCCACCGCACCTGGCCTAATATAATTTCTATAGAGTGCATGACATGGGCACAATGGCCATATGTTAACGTATTTTTAAATTCAACTAAACATTATATTTTAAAAATTATTAAAGTAATATATATTCAATATAGAAAATGCAGTTACCATAGAAGAAGAAAGTAAAAACTAAAATCATAGCACTTGGGATAGTAGCTGACAGCTGACATTCCTTTTTGTGCCTATCTATTTCTTTTTGTCAAAAATAGATTGTATTGGACACCCTATTCTGTAAACTACTTAAAATTTTTTATGTAGTAATCCATCCAAGGATTAGCTAAATTAAAGCTACTCCAAAATTGTCTGAGAACAACTGAAAGGCTAAAAATATCTCCTTAATCCAAATTTTATGGTCACATTTTCTTTTATTAATTTTCTTAATCTTTTACTCTTTTCATGGGTAAGAAATCAATGTTATTTATTTGTCTTATGTTCCTGCAGAATTCTCAGCCTGGCAATCAGCTTCTGGGAAAGATTTCAGATTTTTTTTTGTTTTTTAGTCTTCTTTTTTTTGAGACGGTGTCTTACTTTGTCACCTAGGCTAAAGTACATTTGGACCATCACAGCTCACTACAGCCTCGACCTCTTGGGCTCAAGCAATCCTCCCAACGCAGCCTCCTGAGTAGCTGGGACTATAGGTACACACCACCACATCCATCTAATTTTTAAATTTTTTTGATAGAGATGGGATCTCACTATGTTGCCCAGGCTGGTTTTGAACTCTTGCACTCAAATGCTCCTCCCTGCCTCAGTCTCCCAAAGTGCTGAGATTATGGGTATGAACCACTACACCTAGCAAGATTTCAGAGTCTTCTGCAACCTCAGTAATCTCTGTTTTATGTAAGAGGCAAGAAGCCCTGCCAGGTAGAGAGAATAATGATAGCTATTGCTCACTCTGCTGTTCTGCTGCAAGCTTCTCCTGCTTTGCTTTTCCTTTTCCATTGACTTCTAATAATATGAGTGGTTCAGACCACAGACTGGACATGTCCAAAACAAGGGAGAGAAAAAAAAGAGGAGAGGGAGAGTAGGGAGTCCTGACGAAATAGCCCATGTGGAGTAATGCAGCATGCTCATGTATTGAGGCAAAGAAAAACAATTCTTTTTTTTTCTGAGACAGACTTTTGCTCTTGTTACCTAGGCTGGAGTGCAATGGCCCAATCTCGGCTCACCACAACCTCCGCCTCCCGGGTTCAAGTGATTCTACTGCCTCAGCCTCCCGAGTAGCTGAGATTACAGGCATGTGCCACCATGCCTGTCTAATTTCATATTTTTAGTAGAGATGGGGTTTCCCCATTTTGGCCAGGCTGATCTCTAACGCCTGACCTCAGGTGGTCCGGCGGCCTCGGCCTCTCAAAGTGCTGGGATTACAGGCATGAGGCACCACGCCTGGCTGAAAAGCAGTTATTTTAAGTGAAGACTCACACTGCAAAGGTAATTGCAACCTTGTTCCCTTTTGCTTAATGGTGATTTTTTCATGTATATGAACCATATCTCAATTATTATGCTTTTGAGAGGGCCAAGACTATGTCCTTTTCATCCTTTTGATCCCCATATTATCGAGTACAGTGATTTTTACCAAGTAAACACTCACTAAACATTTGTTGTTTGTGATGACAATTATGATAATAGGGTAGCATGCACAATAAAATACGGAATCTCCACCAAAAAAAAAAAGCAGTTTTAGCTAATTCACAGATGACGTGACGTGATTGACTAGAATGAAAACTCAAAAGAATCAACAGACATTTATTGGAGCTGATAGGAAAATACAGCCAGTTTGCTGGGTTTATATGGAATATCCAAAAGTCAGTTGATTTTTTATAGTTTTATGCGTTGAATGGTGGTTCCCAAAAGATATGTCCGCATCCGAATGCCCAGAACATGTAAATATACTTATATAGTTAAAGAGTGGATAGTATCTCTTATGACAAAAAAAGGTGTTTACGTTAAGGATTTTTTTTTTTTTTTTTTTTTTTTTGAGACAGGGACTCACTTTGTCACCCAGGCTGGAGTGCAGTGGCACAATCTCCGCTCATTGTAATCTCCACCCTCCAGGCTCAAGCGATCCTCTTGTCCCAGTCCCACAAGTAGCTGGGACCATAGGCGTGAGCCACTGTGCCTGGCTAACTGTTGTATTTTTTTGTAGAGACAGGGTTTCCATGTGTTGCCCAGGCTGGTCTTGAACTCCTGAGCTCAAACGATCCTCTTGCCTTGGCCTCCCAAAATGCTAGGATTACAGGCATGAGCTACCGCATCCGGCAAGTTAAGGTTTTTTGAGAAGAGAAACTTGTCTTAGATTATCCAGATGAGTCCCAAGTCCGGTGACAAGGGTGAGACACATGGAGATTACACATACACAGGAGAAGGCCATATAGAGACAGAGGCAGAGGTTGAAATGATGCAGCCACAGCCTAAGCAGAAATGCCAGGGCAGGCCAGGCGCAGTGGCTCATGCCTGTAATCTCTGCACTTTGGGAGGCTGAGGCAGGTGGATCTCCTGAGGCCAGGAGTTTGAGACCAGCCTGGCCAACATGGTGAAACCCTGTCTCTACTAAAAATACAACAACAAAAAATTAATCAGGCATAGTGGCGGGTGCCTGTAATCCCAGCTACATGGGGAGGCTGAGGCAGGAGAATCACTTGAACCCGAGTAGTGGAGGCTGCAGTGAACGGAGATTGCACCATTGCACTCCAGCCTGGGCAACAGTGCAAGACTCCATCTCAAAGGAAAAAAATAAAGAAATGCCAAAGAACCTACCAGCAGCTGGAAGAGGTGAGGAAGAATTTTCCCTTACAGCCCCTGGAGAGAGCATGGCCCTACTGGATTTTGTATTTTTAGCCTCTGTAACTGTGACAGAATAAATTTCTGTTGTTTTAAAGCCACTAAGTCAGTGGTAGTTTGTTATTGCAGGCTCAGAAAATTAATACAAGAGTGTCCAGAAGAACAGAGTGCTGCGATTAAGAACGTGTGCTCTGGAGCCAGACTTCCTTTGTCAGAATCTCCACTCCACCAGTTACTAGTTAAGTAATGTAAGGCACACTAGGTAACAGCACAGGGCTTGCTGTGAGTCTAGAGCATGTAGACCTGTGAGTGGTAGATTGTGAACATGGAACACATGCTAGTCATTTTTATCATCATCCTCATTACTAACATTATTATTATTACCAGCATAGTTAGAAAGTGCAGCATGAGGCCGGGCACAGTGGCTCGTGTCTGTAATCCCAGCACTTTGAAAGGTGGACGTGGGAGGATCGCTTGAGTCCAGGAGTTCAAGACCAGCCTTGGCAATATGTTGACACCTGTCTCTACAAAAAATTTAAAAATTGGCCAGATATGCGGGCATGCGCCTGTAGTCCCAGCTACGTGGAAGACTGAGGTGGGAGGATTGCTTGAGCCCAGGAGGTTGAGGCTGCAGTGAATCATGTTTGTATTACTATCTGTATTTACCACTATCTATATTTTGTAATAATAATTCCCCTGCTGTTCTTAATAATTTAATCACATATTGTTTAGTTTTTGCCTGTTTATAAAGGGTACATATTTGTCTCTGACTTTTTTTTCTTTTTTATGAGACAGAGTCTCACTATGTTACCCAGGCTGGAGTACAGTGGCACAATCCTGGCTCACTGCAACCTCTGCCTCCCGGGCTCAAGCAATTCTCCTGCTTCAGCCTCCTGAGTAGCCAGGACTACAGGTGCCCGCCACCATGCCCAGCTAATTTTTCTACTTTTAGTAGAGACGGGGTTTCACCATGTTGGCTAGGCTGGTCTTGAACTCCTGACCTCAGGTAATCCAACTGCCCCAGCCTCCCAAAGTGCTGGGATTACAGGTGTGAGCCACCGTGCCCAGCCAATCTTCCAGTTTTTTTTTTTTTTTTTTGAGATGGAGTCTCACTCTGTTACCAGGTTGGAGTGCATTGGCGAGAGCTCGGCTCACTGTAAACTCCACCTCCCCAGTTCAAGCGATTCTCCCATCTCAGCCTCCCGAGTAGCTGGGACTACAGGCATGCGCCAGCATGCTGAGCTAATTTTTTTTTGTATTTTTAATAGAGACAGGGTTTCACCATGTTGGCCAGGATGGTCTCTAAATGCTTACACAATTGAGAAAGGAAATTTATATACATGTATTGAGAAGTGTTTTCAGAAAATGCATCCCTAAAAAAATCCATCCTTTAAGTGACTTACATTACATTTATGATTTTAACAAACTGTTAATCAACAAACTTTTTTTTTTTGAGACAGAGTTTTGCTCTTCTTGCCTAGGCTGAAGTGCAATGGCGTGATCTCAGCTCACCACAACCTCCACCTCCCGGGTTCAAGCGATCCTCCTGCCTCAGCCTCCTGAGTAGCTGGGACTACAGGCATGCGCCATGATGCCCAGCTAATTTTGTATTTTTAGTGGAGATGGGGTTTCTCCATGTTGGTCAGGCTGGTCTCGAACTCCTGACCTCATGTGATCTGCCCGCCTCGGCCTCCCAAAATGCTGGGATTACAGGTGTGAGCCACTGGCCTGGCCAACAAACACTTTTTAAAAAATACATAGTATCTTAAGAAAATCATCCACAGAAAATGAAGTTAGTAAGCCAGTGAAGCCAAAATCAGAGTTTAAAAACAATATATATAAGCAAGTATCTTCTCAGGGGAGTACTGTACGAGATGGTGAAGAGGAGATGGTGCGACTGATACATCCTGATTCTGGATGTTTGTATCTCTAACTAGCTCAATGTTTTTTTTTTTTTTTTGAGCTGAAGTCTCAAAGTCTTGCTCTGTCACCCAGGCTGGAGTGCTCGGCACAATCTCGGCTCACTACATCCTCTGCCTCTCAGGTTCAAGCAATTCTCCTGCCTCAGCCTCCTGAGTAGCTGGGACTACAGGCACGCACCATCACATCTGCCAATTTTTGTATTTTTAGTGGAGATGGGGTTTCACCATGTTGGCCAGGCTGGTCTCGAACTCCTGACCTCAAGTGATCTGCCCGCCTTGGCCTCCCAAAGTGTTGGGACTACAGGCATGAGCCACTGTGCCTGGCCAAACTAGCTCAATTGTTAGCTCTATTACAAGTAGGAGAAGGAATGGTAAAGGCCCTATGAAGCAACTAAAGAAACAGGAACACATGCTCTCAGATGGGAGGAGGGAAATTCAACGGCTGTGCTGAAACAAGAAAAGTGGAAGAGGCCGGGCCCGGTGGCTCACGCCTGTAATCCCAGCACTTTGGGAGGCCGAAGTGGGTGGATCATATGAGGTCGGGAGTTCAAGAACAGCCTGACCAACATGGAGAAACGCTGTCTCTACTAAAAATACAAAATTAGCTGGGCATCATGGCGCACACCTGTAATCCCAGCTACTCGGGAGGCTTGAACCTGGGAGTTGGAGGTTGTGGTGAGCTGAGATTGCGCCATTACACTCCAGCCTGGGTGACAAGAGCGAAACTGCATCTCAAAAAAAACAAAACAAACTAACAAAAAACGAAAAAAAAAGTGTAATCAGAAATGCAATGTAAATCACTTAAAGGATGGGTTTTTTAGGGTTGCATTTTCTGAAAACGCTTCTCAATACATGTATATAAATTTCCTTTCTCAATTCAGTAAGCATTTATGGAATATATACCATATGCCCACCCAATGTCAAGGGTGAGGATGTTCCAGGGAATGAGTGTGTTACAGTTAAAGAGTCATCAGTTTGAGACTATTGATGTTTTCATTAAGAAGGCTCTTAAAGGTGACTTTTTGTATCTGATTTTTAAAAGTAACAAGGGAAATGTGAAAGTTCTTATTAAGTTTTCATGATCATCAGGTTAGGTTTCTACCATAAAGTAGTAGGTCTATATTGTTTGGACACTATAAACAGCTTTTTTTTTTTTTTTTTTTGACAGAGTCTCACTCTGTCACCCAGGCTGGAGTGCAGTGGTACAATCTTGGTTCACTGCAAACTCTGCCTCTCAGGTTCAAGTGATTCTCCTGCCTCAGCCTTCTGAGTAGCTGGGTTCACAGGCAGCCACCATCATGGTCGGCTAATTTTTGTATTTTTAGTAGAGACAAGGTTTCACCACGTTGGCCTGACTGGTCTCGAACTCCTGACCTCAGATGATCCGCCTGGCTTAGCCTCCCAAAGTGCTGGAATTACAGGCATGAGCCACTGCACCCGCCCTAGAAACAGCTTTTTAAGTTAGTGTGCTTTTAAAAAATTAAAAATAGATGGTTAATGAAGAAACAAAAACTTCAATTAATCAGAGGTGTCAGTCAAATGTTTGACTGACACGCCTATTTTATTTCGATTTAGACTTCTTTTTCAAAGAAAATTTTTGACTAGAGTGTTGGCTTATAGGAAGAGCCTTATTGCTGAGTCTTTTTTCAAGTGTAAAAAAAAGTCCCACATTGGAAGAAGAAGAATAGGCTAGAACGACCCTTGGACAGACCAAACCCGCTCGGTGCTGCATCCTGCATCCAGAGCCTATGTCCTGCCACTGTCGACGCCAGCATGCCCAAGAGAAAGGCTGAAGGGGATGCTAAAGGAGATAAAGCCAAAGGGAAAGATGAACCACAGAGAAGATCTGCGAGGCTGTCTGCTAAACCTGCTCCTCCAAAGCCAGAGCCCAAGCCTGAAAAGGCTCCTGCAAAGAAGAGAGAGAAGGTATCCAAAGGGAAAAAGGGAAAAGCTGATGCTGGCAAGGAGAGGAATAACCCTGCAGAAAATGGAGATGCCAAAACAGACCAGGCACAGAAAGCAGAAGGTTCTGGAGAGGCCAAGTGAAGTGTGTGGATTTTTGATAACTGTGTGCTTATGGTGACTGCACAGTTTGAAATACTATTTTTTATCAAGTTTTGTAAAAATGCAGAATTTTGTTTTACTTTTTTTTTTTAAGTTATATTGTTAGCATACAGAACACCTCATTGTTGTTTTTGGGGGAAGGGGCATATGTCACTAACAGAATGTCTCTGAAGCTGGATTGATGTCAGGAAAACGCCTTTCCCTTCTGGTTTTGAGAGACTTCCTCTTGGCTCCCGGGAGGAGGGATTCCCTGACTTTGACACGCGTGGCCTCTTGGCACAAAAGCCTCGTGGTATGGAAAAACAAATTCGTTTTTATGTCTGCTTCTCCCTTTCTATTTTTCAGCATAGACTTAACTCCCTTAAGCCCAGACATCTGTTGGGACCTGACCACCAGCCATTGCTTACCAGTGTGTCAGGCAATCTGGACTTTCCAGTGATGCTGCTGAGATGGCATCTGTCAAAAGGGGCAGTGGTTCCATTTCTAGTTGGTGGATCTTCACATAAATTCTGCCATTTTCATTTCACTTTCTGAAAGTCAGGGTTGGCTTGTGAAAAGTTGTTAAAAACATGCTAAATGTGAAATGTCGACCCTCACTCTAAACGTTCCCTGTTCAGAGCGTCAGATGAAGACTTCATTGGTTTTTATAGTGGCTTTCTGATTTTTGGTAGTCCATTGAAGAAGGGAGTTTGAAAGTTGTATACTGTTAATGATTGTCTGCCCATGTCCTGCCTGAAATACCATGATCGTTTATGGAAAGTATCTTTAATAAAGCTGGATACAGTTTGGCTTGGAAAAAAAAATGTTCCACATCAATATAACTGGGAACACAATGAATAATCATTAAGAAGTATAACAAACATTTATGTGTGACATATGGACTTTCTAACTTCAAAACAGTTGGAATTAAAGACATGTTTAACATGACCATTAAAATGAAAATAGAACATTAAATTCTATATCGAAGAAAGGAGAAATAAGTAGAGCAAAATCTAAGCTAATGTTTTACCCTGACTTATGTATAAATTTCTCTGTAAGCTTCCTAGTAGTCAAGCTATGATGGCATAGGTTATAGGCTATAAACTAGAGAATTCTCATTATTTGCAAACAGAGAGATAAGTTCCTTGGGATAAAATATTTTAAGTTTTAAAAATATTTAACTTCAAAACTATCATGTAGTTAATTATACAAGAAATATTGAGCCACATATTTAACCATGGTTTCTGAAAGATAGATAAATATTATTCATATAGGTAATTTATATATTTTTCTTCAACAAAAGCCTAAATTGTAGTATTTAGATTTTACAGAGTAAGGTTTTTTTGTTTTGTTTTGTTTTTTGAGGGGGATGGGAGGTGGAGATTGTATTAGTGAGGATGCTTGCAGGAAAGAGAAGGTAATTTGAGTTGATAAAGGGACTCTTTACAAAGATATATGTAGGATGCAGGGAAACCATAAGGAATTGTGCAGTTCTGTGGGGCTAGTAACAAGGGATACTGTTACTCTCCTAGGTTTGAAAGGGATAAAGAGAAGATGCCATCACCAGAAGAGAACTTGGAGACAGAGACTGAGCAGAGAAGGCTCTTGGACAGGAGCAAGAGATGAATCCAGCCTGTGGTACCCCCACAGAGAGCCAAGGAAATAAATACCTTTAACTTTCCACCCACTCCCTCTGATCTCTTGCTGGTACTTTTCATTGACTGAATTCAACTAGAAGCTAAGGGCAGGCACAGGGAGTCTGGTGGTGCTTGTTAGCCTTCTGGTGCAGAGAAAGGATGAAGAAAGGACATATGGAAGCTATCAAGCCAGGAGGACATACTGGAAATTGCAGAGCTTTATAGAGTTCACCCTTCCCCCATTTTGATAAGCCTCTCTGGGTAGAGCAGAAAGAGACTTGCCCTTCTGCCTTTCCCACTCAGACTTTGGTGGAGAATCACTGCAGTGTAATGAGAAATGGTCGTTCTGTTAGCTGCATGTAAGGAAAAAATGTTGCGAACCAATGATCTATAAGAAAGGACAATACCATTTTCCTTAAATGTTTCTTTTTCTCACATGGATTTTACATTGGAGCTAAGTCACAGCTCTGAAATAGAGAAATTTAACAGAATGTGAAGAGACTCCTTAAGTTTAGAATATCAGATGCATTATGAGTCAGTGCCCACAGGCAGAATTAGATAACCCTTGGGGAGAATAGATTCCCTTCCCCATGACCTGTGGGTAGATCTCACCCTATATGAAGGTGAATACACTAATAGGGGCCTCTGAGGACTATGTCTGGTGACCTGACATCTGGATGTTGCTTTATTGCTCATAGATAAGTGCACCCCAAGCCCAGACAACTTGAAACCGATGTATCCCTATAGCGACAATAATTACAATAACAGCCAGGTCTACAAAGCCAACTGCATTGCCAATGAGGCCATTTAAAATATTGAAAGATACATTCTAGAACTTATGAAATCTCTGGCCTAATCTCCAATATTATATGTTCTCTCCAATTTGAAAATCTACCATTTAAAAAATAAAAACAAAACCAAGTATAAAAAATGTAAATACAGGTCTTATTTGTTTGTTTTTGTTTTGTTTTGTTTTCTTGGCAAAGAGTCTTTCTCTGTTGCCCAGGCTGGAGTGCCGTGGTGCAATCTCAGCTCACTGCAACCTCCGCCTCCTGGGTTCAAGCGATTCTCCTGCCTCAGCCTCCCGAGTAGCTGGGGCTACAGGCATGTGCCACCACACCCAGCTAATTCTCGTATTTTTAGTAGGGACAGGGTTTTGTCATGTTGGTCAGGCTGGTCTCGAACTCCTGACCTCAGGAGATCCACCCACCTTAACCTCCCAAAGTGATGGGATGACAGGCATGAGCCACCACGCCTGGCCCACAGTTATATTTTTATACTTAAACTTTATATAAATTCAAATGTTTCTTTTTTTATGCCAAAATATAAATATTTTTCAGACTTAATCGTGTGAATGGAAGATTGTTTGGTTCCAGCACAGCACTGAGGAGTAAATGGAATTTATTGAATTCACATTCTGTATTATCTTCTTGTGCTGCTAGGGAAAGTAGTGACAGGTTGAAAAAGTTATTAACTTCTCGTGTGTATTAAGACAACACTTGAATGCAACTGACTTTAGATAAGACAAAATAATCAGTATAGCCTGTGATGTTACTTTAGTTTAAATCCAGTGTGCTCTGAAGCTCAAACAGAGATAAAGAGCAAGAGTAGGATGAATGTTTTCATTGAAGTCCTAACTTCAAATATTGTGAGGGTCTCAGGAGGTTATCCAGTCTATTTCCAGCCTTTGGCGGAATTACAGTTAAACCGGCTCAGGCAGATGGCAATCCATCTTATTCCTAAAATTGTCCACTCAAGGAATTCCACATAACTCTTTCCATCGTCCTTTTTATAACCGTATTTTTCTTTAAACCCTCAGGGAATATGCATATAACAAATGGAAAGCATAAAGTAAAGTACATATGACCCTCTTCTCATCATGAAGGGGGCAGAATTATACGCTAGTATCTATGATGATTTGTAAACAATACCAGTCCTAGACAAATCTCTCTTCTTTATCCAACCTCACAAATATTCTGCCTCTCTAAGTAGCCCTTGTCCCTTTGCCCCTCTTGTTTTCCTTTGTTTCCTCCTTTCTCCCCTGGTTCAGAATGCCTAGGAGAGTTTGTGTAAGATTCCTAATGCCCTAGAAATAGGAAAAGCAATCATGCCTCAGGCCATAGGGATGTTGTCAGCACCATGGACAGCGGCTTATCGGGCTCGCAAGCGTTGTACAGAGGTATAACTTGCCAGTAGAGTATGTTGATGACCTTTTTAATATCTTTGAAAGTCTTCATCAGTTAATTCCCCTTCTCTTCTTATCCTTCTATTTTATTGAGGTAGATGACGTTAAGACTTCAACTTTTCGGTGCAGGCAGAGGAGCCCACATCTCAGTAGTCTATGACAAGGAAGGGCTGACAGGAGGTAAACTCATCTAGGCCTGCTGAAGTTAATTCATCACTTGGCCCTAGGGTTCAGGGAGCAAAATACAGAAGGCAATGAAGAACAATGGAATCAACAAGAGAGGTAACTCCTCTCTTCTCTTGCAGATGCCTCAATTAAATCTATTTCACAAAGGATTAGTGGCCCCTAAAATACACAATTATGCCATTCTTCACATCCCCTATTTTACTGGTTAGAAAACATTTGTTGTAACTTTACATCCATTAAAAATTAGCTATTCAGTCTTGGCTATGTCACCTAAAATCTCTGTCTAATCTTGGAGAAAATTTCACAATACTTCTCAAAATTTTAAATGCACATATTTTTTGACCCTACAACTCTAACACAGAAATGATTCAACAGGCTGGCATGGTGGCCCACACCTGTAATCCCAGAACTTTGGGAGGCCAAGGTGGCAGGATCACTTGAGAGAAGCCTGGGCAACATAGTAATACCTCATCTCTACAAAAAATTTTTAAAATTAGCTGGGCATGGTGGCACATGCCTGAAGTTCCACCTGCTCAGGAGGCTGAGATGGGAGGATTCCTTGAGCCCAGGGGTTTGGTGCTGCAGTGAGCTATGATCACACAACTGCACTCCAGCCTGGATGACAGAGTGAGACCTTGCCTCTTAAAAGAAAAAAAATACATCAATGTAAAACTGTTTAAATAAAATATAAGTTTATACAATCAAATATTAAGAAGTCATAAACAAAGTGGAAATTCACTATATACTCATATGAAAGATCTCCAGGATATATTAAGTTTAAAAAATCTGGGTTCAGAACAATGACTATATTAACATATTATATAAAAAGAAGAAAAATCATGTATAGCCATCTGTACTAAGCATACAATATCTCCAGGAGGATATATGTTAGAAATAAGAAATAGCAGTTTCCTCTAGGAAGGGAAATTGGGTGGATAGAGGTGAGAAGTGGAGGGGAGTTTTTTTCACCATACACCTTTATGTACTTTTGGAATTTTGAATAATGTGAATTCATCAACTATATAAAAATGAATAAATAAATTTAAATAAAAATGAAATAAATTATCTGTGACTCAGTTTCTTTCTCTGCGAAATGGATATAGTCATATCCATTTGATTGTCCTGAAAATCAAATAGAATAGTGTATGTAAAGGTGTTTTGAAAAATATGCATTCTTCATATATGATGTTTATTGCTAGTATTTTAGTAATGTATGGACAGTTTAAGTTCTCCACACGCCTCCTAAAGTTTGGAGTTTAGAATTGAACATAACTCTGAAATAATGATAATAAAACGTGAATTAAATATTTGTGAGGTATTTTAGACTTTTTCACTGTAGTGTGGCTATGATATAAAAATAACTTTATCCTGCACTTCCTTTTGCAGTCTTTTCCTTCATGCAGTTAGAAGAATTTTTGCCTTTTAATAATGGGTACTTTTAAGCTGCCTCAAAAGAAGGTGAAGCATGCTCAAGCTGATTGGAAGGGCTTAATGAGATTATTCAGTAACTTGTAGAAAACTGCAGTGTATCAGAAAAGGGAAAACAGCTGGATCATTAAAATGCTCGTGGAACCCACTGTGACACTGGAATGGGAAATCCTTTGATGGATATGGAGAAGGAAGAAACACTATACTTTCTGGGAAAAAAATTTTGGGAGTCTTGTTACAACATATTTAAAAAATAATTTTAAAAAGTCAGTTTAGAAGGGTTTCTTGTCAGTCCTAAAAGACAGAAGGAGATTTGAAAGGTGGTAGTACCCCTAAAGCGATGTGTTTTGAAAAAATGAACTCGTTTCCCACATTCCAAGGGGTCCCCTGAGACCATCCTACACCTCATTAAGTACATGAACAAGCATGAGACTTGGAACCTCTGTAGAGACTTCTGGCCTAGCCTGGCAGAAAAAATGATGAGAGATTTGTGGGCTTTATGAGGTGGATCACAGCACAATATAAAACCAAAACAAATCACCTCGGGCCCTACCAAGGGAGAAGACTATTAAAAGAGGAAAATAAACCCACCATCTCAGTTCATTTTTTTCTCCTAAGGAATATTTTTTTTTTTCTCCACGCATTTGTGCCAAGAGAATCCAATTTATTTTCAGAATGTCTTCTTCTTTTCCCTTCTTTCTTTTCCTCCCTGCGCTATTCCTCCTTCCTTTTTCCTTCTTCTCCTCCATTCTTTTTCTTTCTCTTTTTCCTCCTCCTCTTCTCCTTGTTCTTCTTCTGTACTAGGAGTTAGCAAACTTTCCCTGTTAAGAGCCAGAAAGTTAAATATTTCAGGCTTTGCAGACCAAACTGTCTCTTGCAACTACTCAACTCTGCCCCATGTAGTGCAAAAGCAGCCTAACATGACATAAACAAATGGGCAAGCTATGTTCCAGTAACACTGTGTAAAGACAAGCTGTCGGTCAAATTTGTCCCTCATAACGTAGTTCATCTGCCCTTGTTCTATGTTATAATAGTTTAAATAAAGTTCACAGTGTAGCAGGACAAGCTGCAGACAAAACCCCTCAGACAGCGAGTTAAAGAAGGAAGGGTTTTATTCGGCCGGGAGCTTCGGCAACACTCAAGTCTTCAAGAACCGAGCTCCCCGGGTGAGCAATTCCTGTCCCTTATGATGGCTTACAACTCTAAGGGGGTCTGCGTGAGAGGGTCGTGATCGATTGAGCAAGCAGGGAGTACGTGACTGGGGGCTGCATGCATCGGTAATCAGAACGGAACAGAGCAGGACAGGGATTTTCACAATGCTTTTCCATACAATGTCTGGAATCTATAGATAACATAACCGGTTAGGTCAGGGGTCAATCTTTAACGAGGCTCAGAGCGCGGCGCCGGGCTGTCTGCCTGTGGATTTCATTTCTGCCTTTTAGTTTTTACTTCTTTATTTGGAGGCAGAAATTGGGCATAAGACAATATGAGGGGCGGTCTCCTCCCTTAACAGAAGAGATATAATCATCACTGTTAGGGACAACAGAGTAACTCTCTGGAAGAAAATACATTTGTACCCATACCTCACCCTTCTTTAAAAAGCTCAAAGGTGATTTTTAAAAAAAGAGTAAATAATAACAAGACTAGAAAAGAACATAGAAAATTATTTTAATACATCAAAATAGGGCAAAAATCTCTTAAAATTATTTTAAAATGATAGATTCAAGTCTGGAGACAAATGACAAGCTGGAAAAAATATCTGCAACTCATGTCACAGATAATAGAATAACCTCCTTAACATATTGATTTCTGTGAATCAATAAGAAAAGTAAACAAGCACTCAGAAGAAAGGTGGGACAATGTCTGGAATTCACAGCAAAGGAAATACAAATTGTTGTTAAATATTTTAAAAGAAATGTTCTACATCATTCATAATAAGAGACACACAAATTTATACTTAAATACCATTTTCGCACATCAGATAGGCAAAAATCCAGCTATTTGATAAAACACTGGGTTGACAAGGCCTTCCTTTATATTGTTGGTGAAATGTAAATTGATATGGAGGGCAACTTGGCAATACCAATCAAAATTTGAAATGCATGTCTTTTTTGATGCAACAACTCACTTTAAAGAGCTTAGTCTATAGATATCACTGGGCATATGCAAAATGTCTATACAATGTTAGTTATTGTTGCACATTTTGTAACAGTAGAAATAGGACATGACATATGTATCCACTAATAGTGGATTGGCTAAATCTCTTAGGGCATATCTGTATCATGGAATATTATGTATCTATAAAAAAGAATCACTTCTTCTTAAAAAACTGTGCATGATATGTTTATGGTTATTTAAGAAGGGAAGCATAATATATATTTGTATTTGTGTGTATAAAAAGTCTCTGGAAGGACACACAAGAAACTAGTAATGGTGCCTCCCTATTTAAAGGGGAGATGGGAAGAATTATATGGATGAATGACAGAAATAAGGAGAAGACTTCTCACTATATGGCCTTTTAATTTTTTTTCATTTTTGAATCATTCAATACTATTATTAATATTAAAAAATAAAGTCCAGTAAAAATCACCTAAACTTGGTTTTACACACACACAGCGATGCACACATACACTTTTGTTATTTTTAGATTCATTGGACATTATACTACTATGGGTTATGCTAGTAAGTATATTTTAAAATATCTACTTAATCTTGAAAAAGTCTTCTACTTTGTGTGTGGGGAGAAGACTAAGAGAATAAACCTTCTTTTTGTATAGTCCCAACTAATTAATCAGAGTAGACACAGAGAAGACTAATAAAAGCCCAGTGATGGAAAGACTAATAAAAAACAATGTGTTATGAAGAGGAACTGGGCTGTGTTGGAAAGCAGCGAATTCCCTATCACTGGACTTGTTTAACTTGAGGGGCTACTGCGGAAAGTAGGGGCTACTGCGGAAAAACTCTGAGTTCTATTCCAATTTTGACAGTCTACAATTATAAGAAAAAGGTGAACACCATGTATTTTATCATAAGCGGTAAGATTCTTTGAAAAACAAAAAACACCCTAGAGATTCATGTTTTTTGTTTGTTTGTTTGTGTTTTGGAGACAGGGTCTCACTTTGTTGCCCAGGCTGGAGTGCAATAGCCTGATCATGGCTCACTGCAGCCTCGACCTCCCCAGGCTGAGGTGATATTCCCACTTCAGCCTCCCGAGTAGCTCAGACTACAGTTGTGCCACCATGCCTGGCTAATTTTTGTATTTTTTGTAGAGACAAGGTCTTGCTATGTTGCCCAGGCTGGTCTCGAACTCCTGGACTCAAGGAATCTGCCTGCCTTGGCCCCCAAAGTTCTGGGGTTACCAGGCATGAACTATTGTGACCAGCCCCAAAACTAATTTCTAAAGTGCATAAATCTCAGGCTGGGTGCAGTGGTTCACACCTGGTAACTCCAGCACTTGGGGAAGCTGAGGTAGGTATATTGCTTAAGCCTGGAAGTTTGAGACCAGCTTGGGCAACGTAGTAAAACCTCATCTCTCCAAAAAAAAAAAAAAAAAAAGAAAAAAAGCCAGGCATGGTGGCTCATGCCTGTAATCCCAGCACTTTGGGAGGCTGAGGCGGGTGGATCACCTGAGGTCAGGAGTTCGAGATCAGCCTGGCCAACATGGTGAAACCCCATCTCTACTAAAAATACAAAAAGTAGCCAGGCACTGTGGCGGGCATCTATAATCCCAGCTACTTGGGAGGCTGAGGCAGGAGAATTGCTTGAACCTGGGAGGCGGA
The DNA here is from genome assembly GCF_049350105.2 of Macaca mulatta. Lineage (NCBI taxonomy): Eukaryota > Metazoa > Chordata > Mammalia > Primates > Cercopithecidae > Macaca > Macaca mulatta. Next base: position 78,843,366 of record NC_133409.1, read on the forward strand.
GATTGCAGTGAGCTGAGATTGTGCCACTGCACTCCAGCCTGGGCAATAAGAGTGAAACTCTGTCTCAAAAAAAAATTCACTCAGGAAGCTGACGTGGGAGGATCACCTCAGCCTGGGGAGGTCGAGGCTGCAGTGAGCCATGATCAGGCTATTGCTCTCCAGCCTGGGTGACAGAGTGAGACTGGTTTTTTTTTTTTTTTTTGAAAAAAAAAAAAGAAAAAAAAGAAATTAATTTGGGCAACAAAGAAGGTACAAAGAAGGTAACAATGGTGGAAGGAGAGCAGGATCCTTGGGGATGGAGCAGGCAGTTAGCCTGGGTTAGGAGGAGAGCCCAAACTCAAGGACATGCAGATAGTCACATGAAATTAAACAGCCCTCATAGATGAGCAGGATGCAGGTTTCAGGGTTTTGCTGGCAGAACAGAACAGAGTGAAACACACCACTTTCCAGAACACTATGCAATGTGTAGATGGAAAGTAATTTTTAAGGAAATGACTGGAAATTATTCACATTGATTTTGAAATCATCCCTGTTTGTCAGCTGGTGAAACACCTGCAGCTAATGCTTCCAAGCACTCTAATTTAAAGTCTGCTTTAGCTGATGTTCATACCCTTAGCTGGATACAACAGCTAATACAGTAGAAGACACTTAGTTAATTTTTTGATGAGAAAAATGCTGGACAAAAGGCAATGCTTTTACAGTAGGCATTTGGAAAGGTGAGAGGGGTAGTATGGAAAAACCCTTCTCTCACCATCTTTGCTTTTTTCTTTCCCATCCCTTTTCCTCCTCCTCCTCCTCCTCCTCCTCCTCCTCCTCCTCCTCCTCCTCCTCCTCCTTCTTCTTCTTCCTCTTCTTGCTTTGTTGCCCCGGCAGGAGTGCAGTGATGCAATTTTGCTCACTGCAGTCCCCAAATCCTGGGCTCAAAACATCCTCCTACCCCAGCCTTCTGAGTAACTGGGACCATAGGCACACACCACCATATCCGAATAATTTTTGCATTTTTCCGTAGAGATGGGGTTTTACCATGTTGCCCAGGCTGGTCTTCAACTCCTGGGCTCAAGCGATCCACTCTCCTCAGCCTCCCAAAGTGCTGGGATTACAGGCATAAGCCACTGCACCCAGCTTTCTTTTAAAGTTATGTCCTGGTTGGGCACAATGGCTCATCCCTATAATCCTGACCCTTTGGGAGGCCAAGTGGGTGAATCCCTGAGCCCAGGAGTTTGAGACCATAAAAATGCCTGAGAGAATGGCGGAGCTGCACAACAGGAGGAATCAGAGTCCTCGAATGACTGTGTGGAGCAGAACTGTGTCCTCAAACTCGACCATTCACCTCAACACTGTTATGGGAATGAACAATACATTTCTTTGCTCTTTAAGCCATTGTATTGTTAGTCTCAATATAGTAGCTCAGCCTTTGCCCTAACTAATAAGGGTGATGATAGCAGTCATCTTACCTACTTCATGAGATTAAAAAAAAAATCCGGATCCTGAACAACTTCATGGGATTTTTGTGAAGATCAGATGAAAGAAAATGGTTAAGGCTGTGCACAAATGTTATGGTGCCATCTTTACTTGATTATCCAACATTAAAACGTCCTCCAGCCTCAGTAGCCCTCTGTAAAATGGAGACACTGGATTTCATGATGCCTAGGATTGTCGTGCTCTTTTTCTGACAGGAAAGAAACTGCCTTGAGATAAAGAATCACATAAAAAATACAAAATGGCTAACAGATTTTGCTAATTACCACCAACCATGTCTGGATCATATTTGGGAACTAGCAGCCAATGTAAACAGTAGGAAATGAGTGGTTATTGAAAGCAACTGTCACATTAGATAAACTTAATTTTATAACCATTTCTCAAACTGGTGGCAATCCCTAACGTGTCCATGTGAGCTACAATACATTAAATGTCATTAATTGTTTAGACTTTGCCAGAAAGCCAGTCTAGGGTGACAGGATTTATGGTAGAAAATCCTGTAGTGGCACAAAATCTACTAAACCACATTAGTTGGGTGAGAAACAAGTATTACTCCCAGTTGATTCTCATTTTACATAGAAGTTCTTCCATTTCCAAAGTATAATGTATATCAAGTCCTTATATTAAAAAAAGGAAGGCTTCGTAATAGAACAAGTCCACAACTGAAGTAGATGTGAGCAGACATTAAGAAAAAATAAAGAGGGAAGGAAAGAAAATGATTGACTACATTACATAGCCACGCATAGTCTTGGAGTTTTTGTGTAATTTTTTATGGGATGAGAAAATGCAATCTTTCCTGTTCCTTCATATGGGCAGAGGCAGGTCTGATGTGCCAGATGAAGTGGCTTAGAGGCCTCTGAAAAGAAATATTTTCACATCTCATGGACACTGCTTTCATCTGGTTGTCAAAACGTAGTGCTGGAAAGGAAAGCCATTAGAGTTCCCATTAGGAAAAGTGATCCATCAGGAAAAACCCCAGGAGGCACTTCCAGGTTGGAAAAACGATGAATGAACTGGAATCAGCTGTGATGGATTCTGGAATGGTGGGAAAGGACATCCTGGGGAAAAAAGAGACAAAAACACAAAACCTGTGAAAACGTACAACATGTAGCAGCTGAGAGTAATGCAATAGAGTTTCCTTGGATGCACACACACCGACTCCTCTGAGCAAGCATGTTCCCAAGGCCACCTGTTTCCTTTTGATACTGGCAGCTGCTTCTCTCAGCAATGGCTTAAACAGAAAACCAACAGGAATTATTTTGGCAGGAAAATGGGATTATCTTAGGTGCTTAATGAGAGAAAAGATCTGAGCTTGTTTGTAATAAGAAATAAATATTAATGGGTTGGAGCACATTTGGGAATTTTCATCATAGTAATAAATGTCAAAGAGAAATGTTTTTCCTTTATCATTAGACCTCAGACTAATTTACCCAAATACAAAGTTGTCTTTTCCCAATGAGAAAGAGAAAAATAAAACTAAATGAAGTGAGTAATTAAACAGGGAAAAGAAAAACAAAATGAGACTGTATTTTACATATGGATCATGAGGTTCTCTTTGGGCTGAAGAGGATTAACTGTTATGAGGATTTTATGCTGTGGGGAGTTGATGGAATGGATTTGTGACAGATGAGAGAGATGGGGATGAATGTGCAGTTCATTCAGACACCTCCAGTTTCTCGTTCAACATTTTGCTAAAGATTAGGGGTAAAAAATCAAAGCAGAGCCAAGTTCCACAGCTCCATATGGAGAACTACAAAGCCTGGAACAAAATATGCTTACACTTAGTCTTGTTTGGAGTTGATTTGATTTGTATACATTTGAGTCATTGTATTAGAGTTTTCCAACTCTAGTTTTCCATATGTATATATTGAATATGTGTATATATAGAATATATGGTATATTCTATATATTCTATATTCTCTCTATATAATGTATATTCATATATATTCATATATAATACATTATATAAATATATTATGTATTAATCTATACTGTTTTATCTATTATATATATATTATATGCCTAAATATATATTCTCTACATATCACATATTATATATATTCTATTTATACATATCATATATATGTATTATATAAAAAGATATTTATTATAAAGAATTAAGGAACTGGCTTAGGTGATTATGAAGACTAAGAAATCCCAAAGATCTGTGGTCACAAGGTGGAGGCCCAGCAAAAACGATGGTATAGTTCTAGCCTGGGTCCGAAGGCCTGAGACCTAAGAGAGCAGATGTTGTAAGTTCCAGTCTGAGTGCAAGTCTGAAGGCAAAAGAGGATCAATGTCCTAGCCTAAAGATCATCAGGTAGAGAGAATGAACTCTCCTTTACTGTTCCTGTTGTTCTATTTAGGCTTTCAACAGGTTGGATGAGGCCCACCTACGTTGATAAGGGCAATTTGTTTTATTCATTTTACTAATTCAAATGTGGATGCCATCCGGAAACACCCTCACAGACACAGCCAGAATAATGTTTAATCAAACATCTGGGAATCCAGTGGCCAGAAAGATGATGCATAAAAGTAACCATCACAGTCATATTACGGAAATATTGAATATAGTATATATATATATTTTTTGAGATGGAGTCTCGCTCTGTTGCCCAGTCTGGAGTGCAGTGGCAGGATCTCAGCTCACTGCAAGCTCTGTCTCCCAGGTTCATGCCATTCTCCTGCCTCAGCCTCCCAAGTAGCTGGGACTACAGGCGCCCACCACCACACCCGGTTAATTTTTTGTATTTTTAGTAGAGACAGGGTTTCACCATGTGAGCCAGGATGGTCTCAATCTCCTAGACCTCGTGATCCACCCACCTTGGCCTCCCAAAGTGCTGGGATTACAGGTGTGAGCCATTGCACCCGGCCTGAATTTAGTACCATTTTAAGAACTTAGTTCGTGCCCTAACGATCACACAGGACCTTCATTTCCCACCGCACACTCTCAAATACTCCTTTATGAAATTAGTATCAGAGAATGAGGCAGGAGGTAAAGAGGAAAACAATGACAATTGTTCTCCCTGCCCTCTCCTTTTGTGTCACCGTTTTTTTTTTTTTTTTTTCCCATTCCAAGAGACAGTGTGGAAAAGGAAAGAGAAGGAGGCAAGTATGAGGAAGAACTGTCAGATTCTATTTTACAAGTAGAGGAAAAATGAAAGGAACTCAGAAAGGACTGAGTGTTCTCCCCACTGGCTCAGATAATGTCATCTGCTGGGTACCCACTAAGTAGTTTTGTGTCATATTTAAGAAATATATTTCTTATTCATATTTCTTAAATATGACACAAAAGGCAAGCCAAAGACCCTAGCCAAGAACACAGATTTCATCCTCTGTTTTCTTCTAGTTGTTTTATGGTTGTAGCTTTTACATTTTGGTCTATGATCTATTTTAGTTATTTTTTTTTTTTATATGGTTTGAGGTAAGAGTCCAGGTTTCTTTTTTCCCAAAGGATCATCTAATTATTCTAATACCACTTATTGACAAGATTCTTTCTCCATTGAATCAAACTGGCATCTTTGTTGAAAGTCAATTAACTACATACGTTATCTGTGGTTCTATTTCTTTCTCTTTGTTTGAGACAGGGTCTCACTCTGTTGCCCAGGCTGGACTCAAACTCCTGAGCTCAAGTGATCTTCCTGCCTTGACCTTCCAAAATGCTGGGATTACAGGCATGAGCCACTGCTCCTGGCCTATAATAAATCTTGAAATCAGGTAGTGTATAAGTCTTTCAACCATTATTTTTCAAAATTGTTTGCCTGTTCTATGTCGTTTGTATTTCCACATAAGTTTTAAAATTAGCTTGTCAAGTTCTACAAAAAATTTTCTGGAATTTTATTTGGGATTGTTTTGAATCTATAGATCCATTTGGGAGGAACTGATATCTTAATAATATTGAGTCTTCCAATCCATGAATAAGGAATGTCTCTCCATATGTTTAGATCGTTCTTAATTTCTCACAGAAGTGTTTTGAAGTTTTCAGTTTATATGTCTTGCACATACACTTTGTTAAATGTATCCATAAGTATTTCACATTTTTTATGTTATTTTACTCTATTGCTTTTTAACTCATTTTTAAATTGTTCATTACTATTCTATAGAAATGTAGTTAATTTTTATGTATTAACCTTGCGTCTTTCATATTTGCTATATGTACTAATAGGCACAGATTTTAAAAAATCAATCTCAAGACGTTCTACATTGATAATCATGTTATCTGTGATAAAGGCAGTGTTATTTTTTTTCTTTTCAATCTGGGTGTCTTTTATTTCTTTTTTCTTGCCTTATTTCATGGGCTAAGACCTCTGGTACAATGTTGAATAGAAGTGGTTAGAATGGACGTTCTTGCTGATCTTCAGGAGAAAGCATTTAGTCTTTCACCATTAACTATGATATTAATATTAATGATAAGTTTTTCTCAGATGTACTTTGTCAAGTTGAGGAAGTTTATTTCTAGTTCTAGTGTCCTGAGGGATTTCATCATGAATAGGTGTTGAATTTTGTAAGTGCTTTTTCAGCATCTATTTCTTTCTTTATATATATATAAAGATATAAATACATATATATTTTAAGAGACAGAGTCTCTCTATGTTGCCCAGGGTGGTCTTGGACTCCTGGGTTCAATGATCCCCCTGTCTTGGCCTCTGAGAGTGCTGGAATTACAGGCATGAGTCACTGTCCCTGGACTTTGGCATCTATTAAGATGACCAGATGGGCCGGGCACGGTAACTCACGCCTGTAATCCTAGCACTTTGGGAGGCCGAGTTGTCAGACCACCTGAGGTCAGGAGTTTGAGACCAGCCATGGTCAACATGGTGAAACCACATCTCTGCTAAAAATACAAAAAATTAGCCAGACGTGGTGGCAGGTGCCTGTAATCCCACCTACTCAGGAGGCTGAGGCAGGAGAATCTCTTGAGCTCGGGAGGCAGAGGTTGCAGTGAGCCAAGATCGCGCCATTGCACTCCAGCCTGGGCAACAAAAGTGAAGCTCCGTCTCGGGGAAGAAAAAAAAAAAAAAAGCCCGGGCACTGTGGCTCACGACTGTAATCCCAGCACTTTGGGAAGCTGAGGTGGGCGGATCACAAGATCAGGAGATTGAGACCATCCTGGCCAACATGGTGAAACCCCATCAAGATTAAAAATACAAAAAGAAAGCTGGGCATGGTGGCAAGTGCCTGTAGTCCCAGGTACTTGGGGGAGGCTGAGGCAGGAGAATCGTTTGAACCCGGGAGGCAGAGGTTGCAAAGAGTTGAGATCGTGTCACTGCACCCCAGCCTGGTGACAGAGAGAGACTCAAAAAAAAAAAAAAAAAAGGCCGGGCGCGGTGGCTCAAGCCTGTAATCCCAGCACTTTGGGAGGCCGAGACGGGCGGATCACGAGGTCAGGAGATCGAGACCATCCTGGTTAACATGGTGAAACCCCGTCTCTACTAAAAAAAAAAAAAAATACAAAAAACTAGCCGGGCAAGGTGGCGGACGCCTGTAGTCCCAGCTACTCGGGAGGCTGAGGCAGGAGAATGGCGTGAACCCGGGAGGCGGAGCTTGCAGTGAGCTGAGATCCGGCCACTGCACTCCAGCCTGGGTGACAGCGCGAGACTCCGTCTCAAAAAAAAAAAAAAAAAAAAGATGACCAGATGGTCCCTCCTGTCATGAGCTTTCATTATGTTGGTAAAGACAGACACCAAACAAATGAGAACAAAGAATGTGATGTGTGAAAGATAGGGAAGACCCAGGGTGCTGAGAACCTAATAGGGGCCTAGTCCAGCCCAGGGTCAGAAAGGTCTTTTTCAGGAAGTGAAATTTAAATTGAGACTGCAAGAGAAGTAGGAACTAGCTAGGTGAAAGGAGGTACAAAGCAAACAGGAGCTGAGGTCACAGGACCTGTGTTCCAAATCTGGCTCTGCTGCTTTCTAGTTAGGTGAGGAGGGGAGGGTTCCTACAGAAACGCCGAATTACGTCTTGGAGTCATCCTCTTAGCATGTAAGAGACAACTTCACGAACTTTCCTCTTGATGATAATGTGGAGGTGTCACTTTTTTTTTTCAACCACTCTGTGAAGTCCTGTAAGTATTTTTTACTTTACCTTAGCAATTGTTTGTTTGTCTTTTGGTGAACAATGAGATTCCAGTAACCTATCTGATTTCTGTTCTGTCTCAGGCACCTGGAAGTTCAGAGACAAATCTGAGCCTCTGTTTAGTGACAGAGCAGGGCCTTATGCAAACACGTGTTCGAATTCTCTCCTGGTCATAACCTTTTAAAACATTTTGCATGTTTTTGACTTTGTATTTTATTAAATATATTTCTTATATCCTATAGACTACTTAAATCTTTTATGGAATAAAGTAGATTATAAACAAAAAATAGGTTACATAGAAATACACAAAAACTGTAGAAGGGCATAAAAATAAAAACTTTGGAGAAACCACTCCTTTATTACTAAGTTTCTAGGTCACCTAACAGGCCGAACTGCTTCTCCTTCCTTCTATGACAACTATGTCCTGTCCAAAGCTTCCCGACTCACCCTGTTCCTCAGGTTTTCCTTCTCCTTTCAGGCTGTCCCAGCACATGATTAACTGTTGTTCTCAAAACAAACACACAGATCTTTTTGTTTTAAGCATTTTGAAAAGGTTGTGCTACCAGAAAGTATACTAGGAAGATAATAGAAGCAAACATGAGGAAATTAGAAAGGTTCCAGAAAGTTCCCAAGGCCTTACTTGTTCCTGGTCCCTGACCTATGCTTTCTCACTTTCTTTCAATATGGTACTTAGATGAGCCTTTTGAATTTCTCTTCAGCCTTTTCCTCCCACAGTATAACACTTAAAACTCTCTTGCTCACGCTGCGCACTTGGCCCCTTTAAAGGCTCATCTTCCACCCCAGAGGCCCATGAGGACAATCAAGGCCAGACAGTGGCTGCCTCCCATCTTCATAGTAACTTGCTTTTATGAAGACCTCAGGACTTGAGGAGCCCAAGAGGAGTAAACCCCAGTGGGCATTTCCTTGCATCCTGTATCTCTTATTTTAATCTCTGTGACTCCCCAAGGTCAAGGCTCTGCATCTTAGGGGCTAGATGATTGTGGTTTTGTTGTGATGGCCGCTGGAAGCTCTGTAGTCATCAAGGCAGCAGTGCTAGAACCTGGTAAGAGTGCCAAGGTGAGAGAGCGGGTGGGCAGGGAGGGTGATGCTGGCATTGCTGGGGCAGGCGAGCTGGGGCCTTCGTGCATGTTAGTATGGAGGGCTTCTTCTACCAACTTTTCAGAGCCATGGGTGGAATGGTGTAGTTCCTGGGTTTCTGCCCTCATCTCCTGGAACTTGCTGAACCCCTCTTCTCTGGCCTGGGTCTCCTTCCCCAAACCAAATAGTACATTAATATGGCTTCTTCTACTCAAAATCATGCTTCAAAAGTGCCTTGTGACCAGTCACTCCAGCCAAAGAAAGCAGATGGAGTCTTTCACTAGCAATTCTTTATAGGATCTTATGTTTACTCCATCTTTGGAACACTCAGTCTTTCCTGCCAGGTGCTAAATCCTCTTTATGTTGTGCGACACCCTAAATAAACAGTATATATGCCAATGGGAGTGAATTTCCCAGGGGAATTCTGATTTTGTTATTCTTTCTTCATGCCATGTTTTGTTTTTAAAAGACATCAAATTTCCTTTCTTTGCTAACAAATTCCCATCTCTTACCTTTTATTAATAACTAACATTGGAACCAAAATGGAGAAGCTTTGCCTCAGAAAGCCCTATGGGTAAGATTCGCAATACTGAGAAAAATAAAACCTAAGCCCCCCCAACTGACTGAATGAACCCCATCCTGCCCAAGGGGACCCCAAAGAAACCTTGAAACCTGAGTTCCTGGCCATGATGGGATGGGAGGTCAGATATGCCTCATTATACCCCCTCCCTTGATAACTGCCATTAGTCTTTCTTCCCTAAAGGTTAAACAGAAGCCAACCCTTTTGAAAGCCTCCACTGTGGATATCACCCAACTCCCTGACACTACCCCTGCCTTTTTGTGGTTTTGACACACTGATAAGCCTGTCTTCCTGAGAAGAGAACACTGCCTGTGGAGTGGTCCTGGCCAGTCTACAGATGATATGGACTGAATACCTTCGTGTCCTCTGCTTCACCTTTTGACATTAGAAGGCCCAAAACTCCGCCTTTGGATCCATGAAGAGCATAAAGTTCAATTGCACAGGCTTGTGTTTCTCCTTTCACAACTATTCATGACTCATCTTATAGTTTACTCAATATGTATATTTGACCACCCTGCTCAGCATAAATTCCTGTTCCCTTGAAGTGCTGTTTCTGGCTTCTGACCGGAAGCTACACTTCCCAGCCTATTAGAACAGTCACCCTGCAAACTGCAACCCTTTATGATAAATAAAGCTCTCCTTTCCAAATTTGTGAACCTCATGATTCTTCAGTTGACAGTGTGTTAAAATACCTACCAAGCAGTGCTGCACCAAATAGCTGTTGAATATTGAATCACTAAGAAGCAGCATGTATACCTTGGGCAAGCAGCATCTGGCCTCTGTTTATTTCCCTGAGCTGCAACTAGAGGGACAGGGCCTCCTAGGGGAGTGCAGCTCCTGGTGAGGCTTCTGTGAGTGCCCCATGTCATATTTGTGTTCCGGTGAAATTTGGTTAGAGTCAACACTCAGGAGGAAGTTTTAAGAACAAAGGGAAATGTGACAAAAGATCCATGGGTAGGTGTTCTTAGAAATCCAAAGAGGCCATTAAATAAAAGCCTATTTCCTTTATTTTAGTCTCCTGGCATATTTTTACACATACAAAATGACAAAACAGAGTTACAAAATATTCATTTAGCCATAAACACTTTCATACATACAAACACAATATTTTGTGTTTAATTTCCTTTGACAATAATGTTGTGTGTATAATTCCATTTGACAGTAGTATCAAAAGCAGAACTACATGGATGGTAGAGTCAGGTTAAATATGTACCCCCCCCTTTCCCTCTTCTCCTCTCTCTACCCTCACCTCCTGTGGCTGTCATCACCATGATAGGCTCTGGAGGGAGGGAATGAGGTTTGGTGAGGTTTGGTTGCCAGGAAACCACACTACATATATGATCAGTCTCTGAGTTCTCTGTCTTTCTCACCCTACCTGTGAAATTCTTAACAGAAATTTAGTTTTTGAAATAGGTAACATATTCACATAGTTCAAACACCAAAAAGTACAAAAGGCCATAAAACAAAAAGATTCTCTCCCACCTATCCATCATCATTCAGTTCCTATCCCCAACAGGTAGCCACTGTTCTTTCTTTTTTCTTTTTTGTTAACAACTATTTTAGATCCAGCTCTATATTATTTCTTTCTTGTTTGTCCTTTTAGATTTTTTTATGAATAAGTAAGTCATAAAGACATATTTAATTCTCCCTCATTTTTTCTACATATGTGGCTGGCTGCCTTACCCACATGGGTGTTATGTGTTTTGGTATTTGTATGCATGATTTCTTATATTGATTCATTAAGACCCTGTTTATTCTTTTATTGCAGCTAAAGATTATTTCATTGTAAGTATTTACTGCAGTTGATCAAATCAGTTCCCTTTTGATAGACATTTAGGTTTTTCCCAATCTGGCTATTCTGGACAATGTCTCATAAATAAACCTATACAATGTGTTATTTCCCATGTGTGAGCATATCTGGAATACATATTCCTAGGATCAAAGGACATGTGTATTTGTACTTTGGATAGTTCTAAATTGTTCCTCACAGAAATTGAACCAATTTATACTCCCACCAACAATGTATGAGATTGGGTTTTTGCAGTCTGATAAGTGAAAAATGCTATTTCCTTGTAATTTTCATTTTCATTTCTTTATAATGGGCTTTTAAAATTTTTAAAGAGCTAGTCATTGTTTCCCTTTAATAAACCCCTTTTTAAATATTTATACCTTTTTCTATTGGGTTGTTAATATTTCTTATTGATTTGATTTTTGCCAATCTGTCATTTATCTTCTGACTTTGTTCATAATTTTTTGGGGGGAGAATGTGTGTTTTAGAATTTTTAAATTTTTATTTTTATTTATTTATTTTTTATTTTTGGAGACAGAGTCTCGCTCTGTTGCCCAAGCTGGAGTGCAGTGGCGCTATCTGGGCTCACTCACTGCAACCTCCGCCTCCCAGGTTCAAGCAATTCTCTTGCCTTAGTCTCCCGAGTAACTGGGATTACAGGTGCATGCCACCACACCTGACTAATTTTTGTATTTTTAGTAGAAAGGGGATTTCACCATGTTGGGCAGGCTGGTCTTGAATTCCTGACCTCAAGTGATCCTCCTGCCTTGGCCTCCCAAAGTGCTGGGATTACAGGTGTGAGCCACTGTGCCTGGCCTAGAATTTCTAAATTTTTTATATAGTTAAATTTGTTAATCTTTTCTTTTAAGATTTTTGGATTTTGTGCTGTAGTTAGAAAGACCTAATCTTCTTTTTTTTCTTGAGACAGAGTCTTGCTCTGTCCCCTAGGCTGGAGTGCAGTGTTGTGATAATGGCTCACTGCAGCCTCAACCTCCTGAGTTCAAGTGGTCCTGCTGCCTAAGTCTCAAGAGTTCCTGGGACCATAGGTGCAGCCACAGCACTTAGCTAATTAAAAATAATTTTTTTTTTTTTTGTAGAGATGGGGTCTCGTCATATTGCCCAGGCTGGTCTTGACCTCCTGGCTTCAAGTAATTCTCCTGCCTCGGCCTCCCAAAGGGCTGGGATTACAGGCATGAGCCATTGTGCCCAGTCTATCCTAACATTTTAATATACTTATTTTTATAATAATGTTTTTATTTAGATGGTATTTATCCTGTGTAAATTTATCTTGTGTAAATTCCATCTAAACGAATGGAATGAAACGGAACAGATGCCTATCCAGTTGTCCTGGTAGTTGGTAGCTGACTAGTCTTTTTTTTTTTTCTTAAGCATGACCTAGTAGAGGACACTCCCTTATTAACTGTGGCAGTGTCATTTCTGAGCAACATGGGGCCTGATCAAGGAAAGCCCCAAGGCAATTCTCCTATTTGCCTAAAACACAGAGAAGAGCCCCTCCCATACATTCACACCATCCTGCCTCAGAGACAGTCTCCTGTCCAGGGATGCGCTTCAGTGTTGGCCACTCACCCCTACCACGCTCTGGCTCTGGCTCTACTCAGCGAGTGCAGCAGCTCAGAACCACCACACTCAGGGGTGGAATTAGGCTTTGGGCTTGAATAAATAATTAGAAATTGGCTGCTGAGAGAATGTCCCTGCTGATTGCTTGCTTTGGAATTTTTCTGGGTGGCACACAGAGTTTTATGACCCAATTAAAATACAGCAGATTAAGTAGTGCAAAAGGGAGATGGAGTGGGGAATAAATCTGCTGTGGAATGGGCTGTGGAAGGCCTGCCCCGAAAGGCATGAATTTATGGTTCAGGGAGAATTGAGGAAAAGAGTAATCTGGTTTCGCCAAAAGGAATCACTAGTCAAACTATTCTTCAAGGGAGACTTGGGGAGGAGGGATGGGGCAGGGGTGGGGGATGTTGGAGGCATTGATAAGTTTTCCAAGTTTTGAGTGAAAGTCCTGGTTGAAAGGGAAATGGAGGATGAGTGAAGGCAGCCATAGGTAATGCGAACAAGCTCTCCTGGTGAATGATAGCCTTTTGTAACATGGTGAACGCTGAAATCGGTATTTCGGGCTTTGGCGGTGCCCACCATGGCCCATTGCTACATAACCTGAAAGATCAGGTCAAAGGGAGTTTTTAAATAGCAATGAAGTAAGCTGAGGAGGGATTATCGTATTAACTACACAGTAGAATGTACTTTTCTTGATCTCAGTTTCCTAGGGCTGCCATAACAAAGTGCTATGACTGGGTGGCTTCTATAACAGAAATGTGTTGTCTCACTGTTCTGAAGGTAGAAGCCTGAGATCAAGGTATTGGCAGGGCTTGTTCCTTCTGTGGGCTGTGAGGGAAGGATCTGTTCCAGGTCTCTGTCATTGGTGTGTGCATGGCCACCTTCTCCCTGTGTCTCTTCACGTCATCTTCCCTCTATGTATGCCAGAGTCTAAATATCATCTTTTTATAAGGAAATCGGTCATACTGGATTTGGGCCTGCTCTGATGACCTCGTTTTAACTTCTTACCTCTGTAAGGATACCATCTCTAAATCAAGTCACATTCTGAGGTACACAGGGTTAGAAGTTCAACACATAAATGTTTTTGGTGTGTGGTGTGAGGGTGGCCATGATTCAATTCACAACATTTGATTATCTTGAAAAATAGCAATTTTCTTTTACAAATATATATTATATACGTATTATATATGCACATTCATCCTTTTTTTTTTTTTTTTTTGGAGACAGGGTCTTGCTGTGTCACCCAGGCTAGAGTGCAGTGGCACGATCACAGCCCATTGCAGCCTCTGCCTCCCGGGTTCAAGCAATCCTCCCACCTCCGCCTCCTGAGTAGCTGGGGCCACAGGCTTGCACCACCATACCTGGCTAATTTTATTTATTTATTTGTTGTAGAAATGGGGTCTCCTTATATGTTGCTCAGGCTGGTCTCAAACTCCTGGGCTCAAGTGATCCGCTCACCTCAACTTCCCAAAGTGCTTGGATTACAGGTGTGAGCCAACACACCTGGCTTATACTTTCATACATACACACACACACACACACGCACACACAGAGCACACAAAACAGAATTAACTGCGCTGTTCGTAGGACCACTCAGTGAAATGTATCCTGTGTTCGATCATGATTCCCCTCAGGTATATTAAGTTCAAAGCTGAGAAAAGCTCAATTTTCTTATTATGTGTGCAGCACCCCCCCTCACACATCACCCAGCCCCAGAGCTTAATGATTCGTCTTTCTCACAGTTCTCAGACAGCGCTCATTTTCAGGGCTGAGTTTCGGCTCTTGGTGAAGCCCTGTAACTGCAGCGTTAGGTACATTTGTTCCTGATTCAGGGACATTAAATTTGACACAATTCAATGACAACTCCTATAGCATTGGTGCTTCTCTTTATTCGATGGCTGGAAATGCAGCAGGTCCCAAGCTCCAGGCCAGATGATGGCAGTGGATGGTTTCAACAAAAATCTTGGATATATGTGATAACTCACATGTGGACACACTTTATAAATTCCTTTCAGGAGGTCTGAGTGCTGAAGCAACTGGTCTCCAACACAGTATCTGGCAGCAGTAGGCAAGGTGGAAAGGAAAGCCAGGGGGAACCTCAGGGGTCTCTTCATCTTTTCTGGGAAGAAATGTTTACCTCTGCACTCTCAAGGTAAGAACAAACAATGTTTACCCCCTTCACCCTGAATCAGGAACTGTCATACTCCCTAGCAGCCCTTCTCAGGTTCCATGTTTTTGTTCCACAAGCCGTGTCATAACCCACACTTACAGCCTCTTTTTGGCCACCATATTACCTCAAACACTCTCTCCCCAGCCTCAACGTGTTGGCTCCCAGCTGTGGGATCTCTTCAGGATGTAGCTTGACTAAACCTCTTTAAACTTAGAGGGTAACAGAGTACGCCACCCCAAAATGTGCCATGTTGGCATAAGGATTATTTTGAGTTAAAAGCAATAGAAAAGATCCAGATACAAGAAAAGCTCTACACTCCCTCTATTTTTATAAAAGCAGGACATACATTTGGAAAGGTGCCCCACCTCCCCTCTCTCCCAGGAAAGACAGAAGTTGTATACCGAAGACAATTCTAGACCTTTCAGCCCAGAGAGAGCACAGGAAAAACCTACATAACAAGCCTTACTAATTAGTCTTTATCTTTCATTAGTTTCCCCAGATATCTGCCTCTCCATAATTTTCCACCTTTAGAAACCCAGAAAGTTCTTTTCCTTTGTCTTGTTCTTTCTCTAAAAATGTACTGTTCTTTCGTTAAGATACTGTATAAGCCCAAGTTCCAACCACCCCTTTGAGTTACTCATCACTGAGTTATCCCATGTGTATGTTCGATGCATGCATTTAGATAACTTCTGTTTGGCTTCTGTTGTTAATCTGTCTTTTGTCAGTCTAATTTATAAGCCCCCAGTTGGAGAACCCAGGAGGGTAGAGGAAAAAAGATTTTTTTCTTCTCTACAAACTCTTCCTCCTCCTTTGACTTCCTTATCATATAAACTCCAGGAGGAACTATGCAGAGTGGCCTCTCCTCAGAGGCTGGGTGTAGCTGGGAGGAAGGGAAGTTGGACCAGAAATGTTGGGATCCTCTTTGGTGAATGAAAGGAGCAGACAAGTTGGTGAATACACCAATGTTAATACATTTTGTTTTCCTATATGCATACGTGTGGATGAGTGGCAGCCCTTGATCTGTTGAGGCTCTCACCATGCCTGGGCCATCTCAGGTCACCACTATATCCACTATCTGCATAAGATCAGGACAAGTGCTCACAGAGTTCATAAGTATAAACTCTTTTACATGTTTGCATTTAAGAATAATACCTTTAAGCTCACCAATCCCCACTTTCTACCAGTAATGAATAATCGTTCTCACTGATTTGTCATGTTTTAGATTCACAGAGTGAATTCCACGTACCCTATAGAAGGCAAGGATGTGCCATCTGTTACCCATCAGAAAACAATTCACCACTGTATTAGGCCATTCTTGCATTGCTATAGAGAAATATCAGGGACTGGATAATTTATAATGAAAGAGGGTTATTTGGCTCATGGTTCTGCAGGCTTTCAGAAAGCATAGTGCTGGCATCTGTTCATCTTCTAGGAAGGCCTCAGGAAACACATTCATGGTGGAGGGCAAAGGTGGAGCAGGCATGTTGCATGAGGAATGCAGGAGCAGGCAAGTGAGAGTGAGGGGCAGGTGCCATACACTTTTAAATGATCAGATCTCATGAGAACTATCACAAAAACAAAACCAAGCCATGGGGGATCTACCCTCATGATCCAAACACCTCCCACCAGGCCCCACCTCTAGCACTGCGGATTACAATTCAATATGAAATTTGGATGGGGCAAAATATCCAAACTATATCATTCTGTCCCTGGCCCTGCTCAAATCTCATGTCCTTCTTACATTGCAAAATCCAATCATGCCTTCCCAATAGTCCCTGAAAGTTGTAACTCATTCCAGCATTAACTTAAAAGTCTAAATTTTCACCTGAGACCAGGCAAATCTCTTCTACTAATGAGCCTGTAAAATAAAAAACAAGTTAGTTACTTCCAAGATACAATGGGGGTATAGGCATTGGTCAAACATTCCCATTTTAAAAGGGGAAAATTGGCCAAAAGAGAGGGGCTACATGCCCCAAACAAGTTTAAAATCCAGCAGTGTACTCATTAATTCTTACAGCTCCAAAATAATCTCCTTTGTCCCACATCCAGGGCATACTGATAAGAAGGGTGGGCTCCCAAGGCCTTGGACAACTCTACTACTGTGGCTTTTCAGGGTTTAGTCCCTAAAGCTGCTCTCAAAGGCTGGAGGGGAGTGCTTGTGGCTATTCCGGGCACAAGGTGCAAGCTGTCAGTGGCTCTACATTCTGAAGTCTAGAGGACAATGGCCCCCTTCTCATAGCTCCACTGGGCAGTTCACCAGTGGGGAATCTGTGTGGGGCCCCCAACCCCACATTTCCCCTATGCACTGCTGTGGTAGAGGTTCTCTGTGAGAGCTCCACCTCTGCAGCGGACTTCTGCCTGAACACCCAGCCGTTTCTGTACATCCTCTTAAATCTAGGCTGAAGCTGCCAAGAATCCAACACTTTGCGTTCTGTGTACCTATAGGCTTAACACCACATGGAAGCCACCAAGGCCTATGGTTTGTGCCCTCCAAAGTAGCAGCCTAAGCTGTAACTGGGCCCCTTTGAGCCCCAGCTTGAGAGGAAGTGACCTGAATGTGGGGAGCAGTGTCCCAAGGCTGTACAGGGCAGTAGAACTCTGGGTCTGGCCCACACAACCATTCAGCCCTCTTAGACCCTAGGGCCTGTGATTGGAGGGGCTGCCATGAAGATTTCTGAAATGCCTTTGAGGCCTTTTCCCCATTGTCTTGGATATTAGTACTTGGGTCCCTTTTAGTTATGCAAGTATCTCTAGCAAGTGGTTGTTCCACAGCCTGCTTGAATTCCTCTCATAAAAAAACTTGTTTTTCTTTGCCATATGGCTATGCTGCAAATTTTCCAAACTTTTATGCTCTGCTTCCTGTTTAAATATAAGTTTCAATTTTAAGTCATTGCTTTGCTCCTGCATCTGAAATTAGGTTGTTAGAAGCAGCCAGGCCACATCTTGAACACTTTGGTGCTTTTATTCTGCCAGATGCCCTGGTTCATCACTCTTAGATTCAAACTTCCACAGATCCCTAGGGCATGAAAAGAATGCAGCCAAGTTCTTTGCTAAGGTATAACACATATAACCTTTGCCCCAGTTCCCAATAATTTCATCATTTCCACCTGAGACCTCCTCAGCCTGGACTTCACTGTCCATTTCACTATTGGCATTTTGGTTATAACCATTTAATCAGTCTCTAAGAAGTTCCACACTTTCCCTCATGTTACTGTCTTCTTCTGAGCCCTCCATACTCTTCCAACCTCTACCTGTTACCCAGGTCCAAAGTTGCTTCCACATTTTCATATATCTTTATAGCAATGTCCCATTCCTCAGTACCAATTTTCTGTATTATGCTGTTCTTGCATTGTTATAAAGAAATACCTGAGACCTCCAGCACTGGGGATTACAAATCAACATGAGATTTGGGTGAGGACAAATATCCAAACTATATCAACCACACATTTATTAAATATATGATTTGAGCTAGGCCCTGAAAGGACTAGATGAATTGGACACATGGTCTCAGCTCTCCAGGGGAAGGGAGCAGTTAATTTCAGTGTCCAATAGTAAGGCTGTGATGAAAGGGATCTGTTCCCCTAGCCAAACAGGGAACCAATGAGAGTTATATGGAAATTTGCAACTAAAAAATATTATGAAAGTATAAGAAATTCTAAGTAAATTTATCAAGATATTGTCCAAAAAGGCTGTTCACTACTTCCAGCTGCCCCCTTTTCTACTCTCAGGGTTCCATGTACCCATTAATTGTAATCATTCACAGTGGCTGTAGACTACATGTGTGTCTTTCCCATCCAAATTTAAATTTATATGTTAAAACCTAATCCCCACTGTGATGGTATTTGAAGGTGGGGCCTTAGGAAGATGATTAGGTCATGTGGGCAGAGCACACATGAAAGGGATTAGAGTTCTTTTAAAAGAGACCCCCAGGATGCATGTGGTGGCTCATGCCTGTGATCCCAGCACTTTGGGAGGCTGAGGCAGGTGAATCACTTGAAGTCAGGAGTTCAAGAGCAGCCTGGCCAATGTGGTGAAACTCTGTCTCTATTCAAACTACAAAAATTACCTGGGCATGCTGGCAGGTGCATTGCACTCCAACCTGGGTGTCTGGGTGAGACTCTGTCTCAAAATAAAATAAAATAAATAAAATAAATGAAAGAGACCACCCTCCCCCCACACAAGAGGTCCCTTGCTCCTTTGTCCATGTGAGAAACTAACAGTGAGAAGTTGACCTTCCATCTATGAACTAGGAAGTGAGCCTTCACCAGAGACTGAATCTGGTGCCTTGATCTTGGACTTCTCAGCCTCTAGAACTGTGAGCAATAACTTTCTGTTGTCTATTGGCTGCCTGGTCTATGGCAGTCTGTTACGGCAGCCTGACCTGACTGAGGCAGTGACCTGCTTGCTTCAGAGTGGAAAGATGGCCTGTCTTGTTCACCAGGGTTTCTCCAGGATCCCAGCAGATCAGGAACTGGGTGACCCGTTGATTGGATGGACAGGTGGGAGGATGAGATTTTATTAACAGAAACTATGCTATCTGTTGTTTTGAGTATATCTGCATGTTTTAAAAGTACTACAAGATCACTACTTAGAGTTTTCTTTCTTATTCAACTCTTTTAAAACTTAGTTTAGTGAGGGATTTTTTTTCCCAATGGGACCACATCACTTATTTTATAGTGAGAGTTAATAGGAAATAAGTTTTGTATCAGAGAAATATTCCTTATAGCTATTTTTGGGGAAAAAGTATTGTGTCAAACTAGGGCTACTCTATTTTCACATTGATCAAAAGACACGTGTAAAATTTTTAAAAGAGAAAGGTAATTTCTGTATTCATTTTATTTAACAAGGTAATTGTATTTTTCCTTTATGAATATTATATAACTCATATAGGAATTAAAAAAATATATTTTGATGTATTTTCTTCCAATAATTTTTCTATGTCTAGATCTTGCTTTGTTTTTAACTATGCTCATTTTAAATAAAATTCTTAAGTGTGAAGATTAAAACCCTGGAAACCAGTCTGATCACTGTCTAAAATGCCTTCTTAAGATTTTGAAAGATTTATCCAAAGAAGAAAGTTAGGCAATATAATTAAATGGGTATAGCAACTGGGTCGATTCGTGGTGGTAAAATCTTCCACACAGTGGGAATAAAGCCTAAAGTGATACTCAACAAATAGAACATAAACTTAGGGAGTTATGGCTGATACTAAGAGGTGAAGAAGAAACAAGAAGCCCCACTGGGCCTTTTAAGGGTACCAAAAGTTAGAGCTACCCTCGTTAATCTGTGAGAATCAGCAAGATCCCCAGGTAGTTAAGGAAAGTATCCAGAGAAAAAGGTATGGTGGAAGAGTTAATGATGTCTTTGCATCAAATTAATATATAAAATGGAATTAAAATAAGTCTCCAAGACTGGCAGCATTTATCTCAGTGTCAGCAGGAAGTCAGAGAGCCAAGAATCTAAATTGTTCCCCAAATGAAGACATTTGTCATGGAAAACAGATTGCTATACACTTGGTGGGGTCTGCACCTTCCTTGTCAGCTGATGTTGAGAAAAATTCAGGTAGGTGGCTGGGCGCGCGGTGGCTCATGCCTGTAATCCCAACACTTTGGGAGGCCGAGGCGGGTGGATCACGAGGTCAGGAGATCCTGGCTAACATGGTGAAACCCCCGTCTCTACTAAAAAAAATACAAAAAAATTAGCCAGGCGTGGTGGCGGGCGCCTGTAGTCCCAGCTACTCGGGAGGCTGAGGCAGGAGAATGGCGTGAACCCGGGAAGCGGAGCTTGCAGTGAGCTGAGATCAGCCACTGTCCTCCAGCCTGGGTGACAGAGCAAGATTCCATCTCAAAAAGCAAACAAACAAACAAACAAAAAGACAAAAAACCCAGGTAGGTGTCTGATAGCAAACCTTTTGAAAAAGAAAGGAAAATTCCATTTTGGTGGCAATCATCTTTGGAGTCATCCCAAATGGACTTAATTAGGGACAACTGATGACCAACACAAGACTGTTTCTTCAATTACAGCCTAACTATGGGCAACTCAGGTGGGTTCTAGAGTGGGTGCAGACGGTGATGTTAATGATTGGAGGTGGGGATATAAGGAAGTCACCTGAAAGTTCACCCTGGACTCCTCTCCTAATTGGCTGTTACTACACGGGGGCAGCTAGCACTTGATGTCCAGACGTCTGAGCCTGCAGGAAATTCTCCTGGGTTCCACCAACTCTACCTCTGTTGACAGGTGTGGCCACTAGCCTTAATATTTGTGGCTGTCCGTACTCATTCCTCCACTACCATAGAACTTGCTCATCTCCTTCTGCGAGTGAGTGCGGACTTTATCTACCTCATAACTCAAAAAAAAAAAAAAAAAAATTCCATAGACTTCATGGCAAATGTGTTCACAGAAAGCAGTTTTCTTCCTGATAAACAAAAACATTGTCCTAAATAACCATATACAACCATCAACATCAGGAAATTAACACTGATAGGTTGTGTTGGGAGAAAAATTTTTCCTCTACTGTCTTAGGTTTGGATGATGGGGGCCCCCACAAATTAACAATAGACAGATGAACCAGAGAAAAGTTTATTTACACATGTAGGAGTTTTCAGATGAAGCTAGAGAACAGCTAGATAGAGGGATGTGTAGATCTACTTACTAGCGAGTGGTGTTTACAGCTTCAAAAGATGGAAGGTTTGGATGAGGCTGTTTTACACAATCTTCTGGAATGGCCAGTGCTCAAGGTCAGGTCTCAGATTGGAGGTGCGGGAGGCAGAGGAGCTGTGGCAGCTGACCTTCCTAAAGCTCTCATAAGGAAAGGCTAGATAAGATGTCTTTCTGCATTTGTTGTAGCTCAGATTTTTTTCACTTTGAAGGAATCTTTAGATCACTTAGGCGGGTTGTCAGTCCCCCACAGTTACTGCCATCTAATCCCAAGTCTCTGTTCAAGTTTTGCCAATTGCCTCAATAGCATCCTTTAGCGCAAAAGGATCCAATCTAGGATCACTCGTGGCATTTAATTTTGGTTTTCTTCAATCGAGGAGTTCCTTTGGTTTGGACTTTCAGGATCTTGACACTTTTGAAGAGTACAGGCCAGTTATTAAGGCAAAACTTAATTAGTGTGTTTTTATTCATCTATTCATTAATACATTCATTCAGGATCGATATTAATTAATCATTTATTAATACTATATGCTGAGCCTGGTCAGGCATTGCCGTATAAAGTGCATGAGATGGAGGTGGGCTTTTCCTTAGGAGAGGTGACTAGAACCTTTTTTTTTTTTTTTTTCAGATGAGGTCTCACTCTGTCACCCAGGCAGGAGTGCAGTGGTGCCATCTCGGCTCATTGCAACCACTGCCTCCCTGGCTCAAGGTATGGAGAACTCTCGCCTCAGCCTCCCGATTAGCTGAGACTATAGGCGCACACCACCACACCCAGCTATTTTTTTTGCATTTTTAGTAGAAACGGTGTTTCACCATGTTGCCCAGGTTGGTCTTGGACTCTTGAGCTCAAGTGATCCACCCACATCGGCCTCCCAAAGTGCTGGGATTACAGGTGTGAGCCACTGCACCCAGCCCTCAAATCTACTTCTTCTTCTCCTCCTCCTCCTCCTCCTCCTCCTTCTTCTTCTTCTTTCTTTCTTCTTCTTCTTCTTCTTCTTCTTCTTCTTCTTCTTCTTCTTCTTCTTCTTCTTCTTCTTCTTCTTCTTCTTCTTCTTCTTCTTTCTTCCTCTTCCTCTCCTCCTTCCTCCTTTCTCCTTTCTCCTTCTCCTTCTCCTTCTCCTTCTCCTTCTCCTTCTTCTTTTTTGAGACCAGCTCTTGTTCTGTCACCCAGGCTGTATTGCAGTGGCATGATCTCGGCTCAATGCAACTTCTACCCGCCCTGGGTTCAAGTGATTCTCCTGCCTAAACCTCCTGAGTAGCTGGGACTACAGGTGTCCGCCACCACATCCAGCTAATTTTTGTATTTTGAGTACAGATGGGGTTGTTCTCAAACTCCTGACCTCAGGTGATCCACCCTCCTTGGCCTCCCAAAATGTTAGGATTACAGCCATGAGCCACCTCGCCCGGCCTTGAATCTCCTATAGTGTGTTCAGATATAGAATGTCTAGGTTCCAGCTCTATTACCTACTTCATTAGGTCTTGGGCATGCTACTTAACCTTTCTATGCCTTACGAAAAGAGGGAAGGTGAATGAGAATACCCATCACACAAGATAGAGATTTGTTTGGAATGAGTTAATACCAGCATCTCTTTTAAAATATCAGTACTCTATGTCTGAAAATTAGACATTTTGTGCTATTTGGGCTCTATTTCATGTTACTTTAAAATAAAAAAACTATAATACATTACACATCAACCCCAAATCCCCAACCAATTTTCTAAAGCATAACTAAAGGACACTAAGACGCCTGAAGGGAATCAGGATATGCCATCCCAAAAATGCCACTTTTGGCATAAGAGTTATTTTGAGCTGAAGGAATTTCATTTCCTGAAATCTCTTATGTGCCTAAAAGCAGAGCCTCCCCAAAGAACCCAATTGTCATAAACTCCCTTTCCAGAAGCAAATCTAATCTTCCTTCTGTGCGCCAAGAAGTTGGTACCATACCTGGGCAGACATTGGTGCAAACTATCATATCTCTCATCTATTCTAAGGGACCATTTAGCTTTCAAAAAAAATCATCGTATTTCTATAAGTGCCCTTCTTTCTACCTTCCTCTTCTGCAAACTCATTTGTTCTCCCAGAAGTATTCCCTCCTCCTCTCTATCCCCTATTAACATGCATATAAGCCCCAAATTCTAACCGCCTCTTTGAGTCATATTTTTCTGTGACCTCCCACATACTTACTTGAATAAAAATCGGTCTCTTCTCTTGGTAATCTGTCTTTTGTGAGTTTAATTTGCAGGCCTCAATCAATAAACATAAAAGGTTACAGAAGGCTGGGCACAGTGGCTCATGCCTGTAATCCTAGCACTTTGGGAGGCCAAGGCAGGTGGATCACCTGAGCTCAGGAGTTCAAGACCAGCCTGGGCAACATAACAAAACCCCGTCTCTACAAAAAATATAAAAATTAGCTAGGCGCGGTTGTGTGTGCCTGTAGTCCCAGCTCTCCGGGAGGCTGAGGCAGGAGGATTGCTTGAGCCTGGGAGGTGGAGGTTGCCGTGAGTTGAGATCATGCTATGGCATTCCAGCCTGGGTGACAGAGGGAGATCCTGTCTTAAAAAAAAAAAAAAAAAAAAGAAGCCTATAGAAAGTGTTTTCCCCCACTCACACACCTATGTATTAGAAATGTTTAAAACATTAAACATCAGAAAATTAAAACAGTTGCTTTATGTGTATTACCATATCTTCCATTGTAATCACTATTTTTATTTTTTTAACTCCTTTTCCATAATTCTTTTTAAAGCTATCAACTTTTCTGGTACTCACTGTACAGCTCTAGGCAGAACAATGGCTCAAAATGGAAAGCACTGGGAAATGTTTTCAAGACAATCACCTCTGCATAGCATAGTATGACTCATGCTGAGCATGAGGCTCTGAGGGTCACTCTTAGCAGCAGCAACATCCAACATCTAAAGACTACATCATAACATGTGTGTTCCCGGTACCTTTTGGGATCATATCTACTGTATAAACAAGTGGACTCTGTATTGAGAGATACATACATTTTACGAAGTTTGGGTATTAAAAGCAAAAGGTGCTTCCGGGAGATACTTGGCAGGCTATATTTGTGCTCAACACAGCATCTGGCACAAAGAAAATATTCATTATTGCCAGGCACGGTGGCTTACACCTGTAATCCCAGCACTTCGGGAGGCCGAGGCGGGTGGATCACCTGAGATCAGGAGTTGGAGACCAGCCTGGCCAACACAGTGAAACCCCGTCTCCACTAAAAACACAAAAGAATTAGCTGGGCATGGTGGGGCGTTCCTGTAATCCCAGATACTCGGGAGGCTGAGGGAGGAGAATTGCTTGAGCCCTGCAGGTGGAGGTTGCAGTGAGCAGAGATCACACCATTGCACTCCAGCCTGGACTCCAGCAAGACTCTGTCTCAAAAAACAAAGAAAGTATTCATTATTGTTATTTTACCTTTAGGAATGCTACATTCCAGTGGGGAAGGTAGGCAAATAAACACAAGATGGATAAGATCATTACAGATTAATAAGTTTTCTTTTATTTATTTATTTATTATTTTAAAAAATTTTACCCTAAGTTCTGGGATACATGTGCTGAACATGCAGGTTTGTTACATAGCTATACATGTGCTATGGTGGTTTGCTGCACCCATCAACCTGTCACCTAGGTTTTAAGCCCCGCATGCATTAGGTATTTGTCCTAATACTCTCCCTCCCCTTTCCTCCCATCCCCCGACAGGCCCCGGTGTATGTTGTTCCACTCCCTATGTCCATGTTCTCTCATTGTTCAACTCTCACTTATGAGTGAGAACATGTGGTGTTTGGTTTTCTGTTCCTGTGTTGGTTTACTGAGAATGATGGTTTCTAGCTTCATCCATGTCCCTGCAAAGGACATGAACTCATTCTTTTTTATGGCTGCACAGACTGATATGTTTTCTGAAGAGAATGAATACCATGACAGAGAATAATGGGTAAGGGACCTTCTTCAGGTATGGTGGTCAGGATGGCCGCCTTAGAGAGGTGACATCTAAATATAATCCTGAGGGATGAGAAGTTGGCCATGAGGGGAGACAGGGCAAAGCATTTCAGACACAAGTAAGAACAAATATAGAGGCAAAGATGAGAGAAAGCTGCTGAGGAGACAGTGATTGGAAAGGGGGGAGTAAGGAAAACTCTGTGAGATGAGGCAAGAGAGACAGGCAGGGCCAGGTCAAAAGGAATATTGGAGACCACCGTACAGAGTTTGGATTCCATTCTAGGTGCAACAAGAAACCATTTACAAATTTTAAGTAGAAGCCTGATATGGTTTGGCTCTGTGTCCCCACCCAAACCTCATGTTGAATTGTAATCCCCAATGTTGAGGAAGGGACTTGATGGGAGGTGATTGGATCATGGGGGTGATTTCTAATGGTTTAGCACCATCCCCTAGTGTTGTCTCATGATTGAGCTCTCACGATATCTGGTTGTTTAAAAGTGTATAGCACCCCACCCCACTTCATACTCTCTTCCTCCTGCTCTGGCCATGTAGGACGTGCCAGCTTCCCCTTCACCTTCTGCCATGAGTGTAAGTTTCCTGAGGCCTCCCTAACCATAATTCCCATACAGCCTGTGGAACTGTGAGCCAATCAAACCTCTTTTCTTGTAAATTACCCAGTGTCAGATAGTTCTTTTTAGCAATGTGAGAACAGACAAAGCCTGAGCAACATAGTGAGACCATGTCTCTATTGAAAAAAAAAAAAATAGCTGGTCTTGGTAGTGTGTTGTAGGGGTCCCAGCTGAGGTAGGAGGATTGTTTGAGCCCAGAAGGTTGAAGCTGCAGTGAGCTGTGATTGCTCCACTGCATTCTTGCCTGGGCAACAGAGCGAGACCCTGTCTCAAAAACAAAACAAAACAAAACAAAAATCCAAAAATAGTTTTAAGTGAAGAGATGACATGATCTGACTTATGTTTTTAGATTCCTTTTGTTGAGGAGATTGGGCTAGTGGAGATTTCAAGTGAAAGCCAGGTGACCAGTTAATAATATACTCCATTAACTCAGGAAAGAGATGAGTTGGTATTGAAGATGGAGAGAAAAAGCCTGGAATGAAGATTATTTTGGAGGAAGAATTACTGGACCTGATATTGGGTGAAAGAAATGGGTAAGTCAGGGATGATACTCAGGTTTCTGGTTTTCATTACTGGGTGCCATCTACATAGAGAGGGAAGAATAGATATAAGGAAGTGCACAAAGGTATCTCTAAAGCCTGGACATGTACACACACACACATGTAAATGGACAGTTATGTTTCTCGTGTCTTTCGGGAGGTATCATTATTTATAGATGGGAGTGTGGCTGCAACATGTTGAGGTGGCTTTGAGGTTCTAACCCACATGATACTAGAAAGGGTTGAATTCTGATTATTTGCTTCCACCCATTATAGTACATGATGAATTTTGCTCTGTCTCTCTTTATAGTCCTTGTTGTGGTACATGGCTTTTTGTTTATTTAGCCATCATGGTTGGAAGCATGAAACTTGTGAGCTATTCTGGCTCTATAAGCTGAATATCAGAGAGGATTATGATCTCTCCCATCATGACCTCATAGCTACAGTGTGTCTCTTATTGCATGTTTTTAAAAAATTATTTATTTATTTATTTATTTATTTATTTATTTATTTTTGAGATAGCGTCTCACACTGTTACCAGGGCTGGAGTGCAGTGGCGTGATCTTGGCTCACTCCAACCTCCGCCTCCTGGGTTCAAGTAATTCTCCTGCCTCAGTCTCCCGAGTAGGCTGGGAGGTGCCTGCCACCATGCCTGGCTAATTTTTTGTATTCTTAGTAGAGACAGGGGTTTCACTATGTTGGTCAGGCTGGTCTTGAACTCTTGACCTTGTGCTCTGCCCACCTTGGCCTCCCAAAGTGCTGGGATTACAGGTGTGAACCACCACACCTGGCCGTTATTACACATTAAACAGAGTAGTGGCAGATAAGAATAAATGACCCATCTGAAGAGATTAAGTGTATGATACTTTGGGATGAATGGTCCACTGAGGGTTGTAGAACACTACTGAAGGGTAACAGAATATGACACCTTAGCCTAAGGATTATTTTTAGCTGAAGGCAATTAAGAAGAAACACCCCAGTTTACCTAAAAGCAGAACATAAATTCGGAAAGATAGTCTCCCTTTCTTCTCTCCAAGGAAGGACAAAGGTTAATCACCAGAGACAACTGTAGACCTATATCAGCCCAGAGGAGTTGGTAAGGGATCAGAAGAAGCTATATAACTCACCTGACTAACTATCCCTTATCTTCCATTAGTTTCTCCCACACATTTAGTGTCCCACAATTGTCACTCTAGAAGCTCAAAATCCCTTTCTTTGCCTTGCCACTTTTCTACATATGTTTTTTTTTTTTTTAATTCTTCTTTTCTTTTTTTTTTTTTTGGAGCTAGAGTCTTGCTCTGTCACCCAGGCTGGAGTGCAGTGGCGTGATCTTGGCTCACCGCAATGTCCACCTCCTGGGTTCAAGTGATTCTACTGCCTCAGCCTCCCGAGTAGTTGGGACTACAGTCATGCACCACCATGCCTCCCGAGTAGATGGGACTACAGGCATGCACCACCATGCCTGGCTAATTTTTGTATTTTTAATAGACATGGAGTTTCACCATGCTGGCCAGGCTGGTTTCAAACTCCTGACCTTGTGGTCCACTCATCTTGGCCTCCCAAAGAGCTTGGATTACAGGCATGAGCCACCACGCCCAGCCCTGTTGTTTTTGTTAAAATGCTGTATGTGTCCAAGTTCTAAACACTAAGTACTCATCTCTGGGTCCTTCCATGTATATATATGATGTGTTAATAAACTTTGTTTTTCTCTTGTTAGTCTGTCTTTTGTCAGTCTAATCTACAGGGTCCCAGCTGAGAACTTAGAAGCTCTTTTTCCTCTTCCACACAGAAAGTTTACACAAAAGAGCACTAGCAACAGGGTGGTTATGATGCAGAGAGAACTGAGGAGTGGCTCACTCACTAGGTGTGCTAGCTTAGCCAGGTTAGTAGCTTCACTGACTCTGGCTTCTCCAGCTGTGAAATATTTTTTGGGGGCACGGAGGAGCAGAACAAGAATTAAATAAGAGTATAATAATAGAATATTCTAGGTTGTGTTACAGAGCTAAATAACTCTGAAATTCAGTGGCTTCAATGGCTTGGTACAACCAAAGTTCATTCATGCGTGGGCCAATGGGGATTCTTTTTCTGGAGACCCTGGGATCCAGGTTCCATCTTCTTGTGATGTAGCCTCAACACGTGACCTCCAAGATTGTTAGGGAAAGCAAAGAGAGGATGAGGACTGCATGATCTCTTTTTAATGTTCAGACCTGGGAGTGGTTTATGGCATTTCCACCCATCCCCACTGGCCAGTACTGAGTCACATGGCCTCAGTAAAACTGCAAGATGAGCTGGAAAATGTAGTTTCCCAAGTGCCCAGTAAGAGAAAAATAAAATGGGATTTGGTGAAATAGTGATACTTTATCAAATGTAGGTAAATGTATTTTATAAAATATTATCTCCAACTTTTTCTGATAATGATATTTTGAAATGACTAAAATGGGAAAAGAAGTTAGGAGGCAAAGAGTATAAATAAACCACAAGATGGATAGCCTCCCTCTGAACAATGGAAAAATAATTTTTCTTTCTAGAAGGCATAGAAAAGAGGCCTGTAGGGTGGAAGGCGGAGTATTGAGGGACTAAGAATTGGAATGAGATAAAATATTGTAGGGAAAGAAAAACGTTTCCTTTACCCTCTTGAGCCTGTGAATTAAAATGGCAAAAGGCAGATTAACAGGAGAAAAAGCATACAGATCTTATTTGATGTTAGTATTTTTACATGGCATGGGGGCCTCATAGAAAAGAAGTGAAAACCCCCAAAAAAGTGGTTAGACTCAGGGTTTATACACTATTTTAGCAAAGGGTGATAAGTTTATGTACTATTTTAGCAAAGGGTGATAAGTTTATATATGATTTTAGCAAAGGGTGATACGTTTATACACGATTTTAGCAAAGGGTGATAAGTTTATATACTATTTTAGCAAAGGGTGGTAAGTTGTGTGGAAGTCACTAGAAAAGAAAGAGGTTTGAGCTTCTGGGGCAGTAAATTGTGGGATGTGACTCGGAAATGTCTGGGGGAAACTAATGGAAGATGAGCTGTGTTTGTGCAGACTCACCTTGGCACCAACTTTTCATCTCTAGTTATAAGAATGTTCTCTTTCCAGTGTTGGGAACGTACTTTTCTCATGGGAAATGTACGCTCTGGTTTTAGGCAGAAAGAGGAAGGGCAAAGAGTACTTGTTTTTCAATTGCCTTCAGCTCAAAAGAATAAAAAATAAAATAATAAAATAAAAATAAAATAAAATAAAAAATAAAATAGTAATAAAAAATAAAATACTAATAAAAAAAGACAAAGTGGTGTATTTTGGGATGGCACGTTCTGATCTCCTTCAATGTCTTAGTTGGTAAGGTTCACAATTGTGATGAAAGGCTGGAGAGGAAAGTTTTATGTCTGAACTAAAGCAAATGCCATTTTTAAGAGCCAACAACTTTGTAGCCAACAGAAAGGTAAAGTTTAAAACATTCATCTGAAGGCAGGAAGTTCCCAATGAAGATCTTTTTTTTGCAAGTAAAAAGAAAGAACTATTGCTGGAAAGCATTTCCAAGTTAAATGTTAAGGATGGTAAGTGGCAATAAATGGAGATTTGCAGGGTGACTTCTACAAGTTAGAAAAATGAAACAGTGTAAACAGTGTATTATCTTCTGTGATTTGAAGACATGGGGTAAGCATTCTGGACCCAAGGCTCTTCAGTGGGATGTGTCACCTTTCAAGATACAGCCATCTTGGCAATATGCCTTTAGGAAGGAGAAATCAGGGTCCTTGAAGGCTCCTTCTTAACCTTTCTGAGCTTCTCTCTCACCACTGCCCTGCTCAGCCTGCTGCAGCCACAATGGGTTTTTGCCATTCCTCTATGATTCCAGCTATGCTCCTATCTCCTGGCATCCACTCTAGCTCTCTCTGTCTGGAAAGCTCTTGGGTGAGATGTCCAATCTGCTAATCCCCTCAGCTCCTCCAGTGCTGCCTACTCTATTTAATACTTGTCCACTCTAACACATTTGGAGAGGTGGAAATGGGTGATGTCTTTCCCAACCCATTATAAGGGCCACAGCTGACACTATAAGTAACAAAAGACAGGTTAACAAATATAACATGTTTAGGCCAGGTGCAGTGGCTCACGCCTATAATCCCAGCACTTTGGGAGGCTGAGGCAGGCGGATCACCTGAGGTCAGAAGTTCGAGACCAGCCTGGCCAACATGGAGAAACCCCATCTCGACTAAAATTACAAAATTAGCTGGTGTGGTGGCACATGCCTGTAATCCCAGCTACTTGGGAGGCTGAGGCAGGAGAATCGCTTGAACCCGGGAGGCGGAGTTTGTGGTGAGCCGAGATCGTGCCATTGCACTCCAGCCTGGGCAACAAGAGTGAAACTCCATTTCAAAAAAAAAATATATATATATTTATGTGTGTGTGTGTGTGTGTGTATGTGTATATATATATATATATATATATATGTTTTACATGACATGGGAACCTTCAGAAATGAAAACGCAAAGACCCAGGGAGAAATATGATTGGACAAAGGAGTGTGATCTAATGGTTATAAACAGAGGGCAGGGCAGTAAGGTCTGTCTGTTCAGGTTCTTCCTGACCTCTCTGTGTAGCATTCCTTCCCCCTAGATATGGAACAGGGCCCCTCTGGAGTGAGGGCATTAAGGGAGAAGGGAGAGAGTGACCTTTCCAGGTTTTATGACTTGCTTTTGGGGAGAAAGGTTCTAGTTTCTATGACCCCTCCTTGGGGAAGAGAAATCATCTGGTTTCTATGACTTGCTTTGGGAGGATAAAGACAGGCAGAGGACAGGAGGACAGGAGAAAGTCAGAGAAATCTTGCTTCTGAGGCCTTCCAATCTTCTTTGGTTCCAAGTACTCAGCCCTCCAAAGCACCATACTTTTGTAACTGTCCAATGGGTTCACCTTGCCCACTGCCTAGACAGAGCTGATTTATTAAGACACAGGAATTGCGATAGAGAAAGAGTAATTCACACAGAGCTGACTGCGCAGGACACTGGAGTTTTGCTATTATTCAAATCAGTCTCCCTGAGCATTCGGGGATCAGAGTTTTCAAGGATAATTTGGTGGCTGGGGGGACAGTGAGTCGGGAGTGCTGATAAGTTGAGTGAGAGATGAAATCATAGGGAGTGGAAACTGTCCTCTTGTGCTGAGTCAGTTCCTGGGTTGGGTCCATAAGACCGGGTGAGCCAATTTATTGATCTGGGTGGTGCCAGCTGATCCATCATGTGCAGGGTCTGCAAAATATTTTAAGCACTGATTTTTGGCTTTACGATAGTGATGTTATTCCCAGGAGCAATTTGGGGAGGGTCAGCAGAATCTGGGAAGCTCCTGCTGCATGACTCCTAAACCATAATTTCTAATCTTTTGGCTAATTTGTTAGTCCTACCAAGGCAAGTCAGTCCCCAGGCAAGAAGGGGGTTTGTTTTGGGAAAGGGTTATCATCTTTGTTTTAAAGTATAAACTAATTTCCTGCTGGGCGTGGTGACTCATGCCTGTAATCCCAGCACTTTGGGAGGCCAAGGCAGGGGCATCACTTGAGGTCAGGAGTTTGCAACAAGCCTGGCCAACATAGTGAAATCCCATCTCTACCAAAAATACAAAAGTTAGCCAAGCGTGGTGGTGCACGCCTGTAATCCCAGCTACTTGGGAGGCTGAGGCAGGAGAATTGCTTGAACCCTGGAGGCAGAGGTTACAATGAGCTGAGATCGCACCACTCTACTCCAGCCTGGGTGACAGAGTGAGACTCTGTCTCAAAAAAAAATATTAAAAAAAAAAGTATAAACTAATTTCCCCCCAAAGTTAGTTTGGCCTATGGTCAGGAATGAATAAGGACAGGTTGGAGCACGCCAGATGGAGTTAGTTAGGTCAGATCTCTTTCACTGTCTCAGTTACAGTTTTGCAATGGCGGTTTTGCTTTGGGCTATTGTTTTCTGAGCTCCAACAATTCAAACATACTATATAGTTTACTTTTTGTAATGTTTACTATTTGCCTTCTCCCATTGGAATTCCAGCTCCACAAGGGCAGTGATTCTTTTGTTTTTTTCCACTGATCTGTCCCAAGCACTTAGTAGACTTACAAAGTATTCATTGAATGGAATCAAGCACACAAATTACTAACTACCTCCTAATGGGTTAAGTGGCACAGAGGTTTGTTTTCCCCTAAAACAACTGCTGTGAACAGAGTTCTTGTGGAGCCAGGAAACCAAGATGAGGGGGGAACATTTAAAGGGTCTTTTTGTATTGCTGATTTTGTATTTCAAATTATGATCAATGGTGTTAACATTATTTAAACCATAATTTTTATCTTCTAAAGTAATTTCTTTGAGGTGTTTTTTTTTTTCCCTTTTAAAACAACTGAGCTCTGTAAAAAGCATAAGCTTCAGTTTCAGCTTAAGAGAAAAACCTTTAGGTAGAGATAAAATAGAAACCAGCACCTCCATTTGATCTTTCCCTGCCTGGTCTGTTTGAAGAGCGGCTGTGTTTGGACAATGGTGCGTAATGAGATCATTTCTGTTACTGCCTGTGAAGGACTTAGCTTTGCTGTGTTTTCCTTTGGGGTTTAAGAACCTGGACATTTTAGAATGCTTTTTAAAAATTAAATACAGAGTTTCAGTTGCTTTGATGGGGTTTAAAAGGGACAGCAAAAAAGGCCGTTGAAGTAATTTTACAGCTATACTTGAACAGCTACTGAATACTTGTGAAAACATAAATCCATATTAAAAGAGTCAACATTTTATACATAAACTGTATTTTGATGGCTTCGTTGTGGTGGGGGCGGTGGTTATTTTGAAATGTTACCTTTCCTCTAGAAGCACTAAACATTTTCTTTGAATGAATGCCCAAATGATCACCTTTGCCAGCTGGTCCAGGCATTTAGGGTGAAATTTGCATTTGTTTAGCAACTCTTCACTTCCTCAGCATGAAAAAGAACACTTTTATCCTCTAAGTGTGGTTTACATTTTTGCGTCCTTCAGGTGCATTCCAGAAGATTTGGGAGATACTGACTAAGAGATATGTGTTAGGCACAAGGGTCTGGTGCCTCAGGCTCTGAGTCCTTCTATAGCCCTGTTTTTCTGTTTTGGGCATAGCACACGGAGATGCAGCATTTAGACATATAAGTGCCACTCTGTATTGGGCATTATATCAAAATTAATTGCATCACCTGGTCCCAGTCATCAATTTTAGTATATTCAAGTTCTGTGAGTGTCGTGTGACATTTATTTATAATTTTGTTTCCACTTGTAATTCTTTATCCAATAACACTGGTCGATTAGCCCCCTGCTGCTGCTTGATTAGAATGTCAGCTGTAATAAATAGCTCCTCCACTACGTAATTACTTTGTGCCAGCAATCAGAATTTTAGTGAGCAAACTGGTGAAAATGAGAATGAGATTCGTCATCGTAGGCTTAGCCTGATTATGTCACCCACAGCTTTGGGTAGAATCACTCCCTTTTTCAACAATGTTAATGGGACTCTCACAGAAATATTCTATAACCTTATGGACAGCAACCTTAAGGGGTTTTCCTTGAGGTGAGAGATCTGAAATTGACCATTTGTGATGGTAGAAGTTACCTTGCATTCTAAATCTAATCAGATAAATTGTGCTGATTGCCTGAAACAGATGCCTTAGGCAGAAGTCTCAGAGCAGTACTTGAACCAACCTGCCTGTCTTGCTAGAGGATTATTTCTGAACCGACTCTATCCCGCTTCTTTGAGTAACTCACTCCTGTGCAAATAGAAACTGCGTTTTACATTTGTGTTCTCAGCAGTAAGAGAGAGCCCCACTTTGCTGGGTGGCTGAGAGGCCTGACGTGCTAGCTGGCTCATGACTCCCATGGCAGAAGATTGTCATTACATGCTGGGAGAATTGTAAACAGGATAACAGAAGGAAGGAGAAAACAAAGCAAAGTCAGATTAGCCTGAAAAGCCATTTAAAGGTTAAATTTTCACAGAAAAAAAAAAATTACAATCTTGAGGCCCGGTAGAAAATTAGCATTTCCCGCCTGTAATGCCAGCACTTTGGGAGGCCGAGGTGGGTGTATCACCTGAGGTCAGGAGTTGGAGATCAGCCTGACCAACATGGCGAAACCCTGTCTCTATTAAAAACACAAAAATTAGCCGGGCATGGTGGTGGGTGCCTGTAATCCCAGCTATTCAGTAGGCTGAGGCAGGAGAATCACTTGAACCTGGAAAGCAGAGGTTGCAGTGAGCTGAGATTGTGCTACTGTACTCCAGCCTGGGCGACAGAGTGAGACTCTGTCTCAAAAAAAAAAAAAAAAAAAAAAAAAAAAAAGAAAAGAAAAAAGAAAAAGAAGAAAAGAAAATTAATATTTTCCAATCCTGAAAGTTTCTAAAAATTTATCTTTAAGCAATTTCACATTTTCTTGGTTAAATGGCAAAGAAGTCAGCACATGTGACAATTCAGTAGTATTTATTGTTCATAGAAACAAATGTTCTGTTTTAACAGATTCATTCATCAGCTACCTGGAAGGAGTATCTAGTAACAGGGAAAGAAAACTCCACAGGAGTTTCAGATACCCTTCCCCCCTTAGCATAACACTAAACATCATGCCACCAAAGTACATTTATTTAGCTTATGATAGAAATCGTGGGGGCAGATGATAAAAACAGTTAAGAATTATTGACGTCTGTCAATAAGGGGTCTTCTTCAGCATTCTTTAATAACCTGACTGCACTGGGTCATTCTAGGTAATTATGGAATGGACCCCAGGATATAGCTGGGACCTTCCAGCCGGGATCCTTGAAGTCAGCTACAAGCCCATGTTGAGGTTGCCAGCCGCTGAGGCAGAGAGAGAGAGAGAAAGAAAGAGGGGAGACAAAGAGAGAGAAAGAGAGAGAGAGACAGAGAGAGAGAGAGAGAAAGATAGAAAGAGAGAGAAAGAAAGAGAAAGGGGGAAGAGAAAGAGAGAGAGAGAAACAAGAGAGAAAGAGAGAGAGAGATACGTTATTTTATATACAAATACAAAAGCGTTGATGTAGTTGTCATAAGAAATATCAGACTTTTTTGAACTCTTCTACTTATTTATGGTTTTATTTTATTTTGAATGATGTGGGTAGGGGATAGCAGGCAGCAATTTGCCCCCTAGATGAGTCCTCATGGCTTTGCCCCACCAGCTGATTATTGCTAATTTTATAGGGGCCACTCATTACAATGTAATAGGGGCTATTTCCTTCTATTTTACTGTGCCTAATAGAGAGTGGTTCAAAAAGGCACCGAGAGTAAGCCAGCAACAAAACGCAATTCCTGAGACCTATATTTGGCAACAGTGAAAAGCCAACAAATGGGTAAAACCTATCCAACGAGTCTGTCCTGTTTCCACAGGGTAACCAGGGCAAATGTGAGACTGTACAGTTTAGAACAAGACTGCAGGCTTCTCTTTTGGAATCACCATGTCTTGGGTCTCCATTACCTCGAGTACTTTCTTGGTCTTTCTGAGTCTTCCCTGCATATGTGCACACGTGATTGTCGTTAATGCTGCAACGTTCCCTCTTCTGGTAGTCTGGGATGTGTCAGATAACACCAACAATTTCTTTAATACAGTCCAGAGATGAGCCAATTTGGAAAATAATGAACTAAATTGTAAGATCTAGTCATATCCCTTCTTAATTCGCTTAGATTTGATTTATTAATCCTTTTTGCATGCAGTATTTATGGGCTGATGAGGACCAGCTGGTCCAGCAGCTTCTCAGCCACAGGTTTCTCAGGCCCTGTGAATGAAGAAAATGGGCAACTGAGTAGTACTACACCCACCCTTGCGCCTGGAGCTCTTTCTCTCTGAGAATTTAAAATCTGCTTACAGGTTCCATATTCTTATATGATGCTTGTTAGGACTCAGAAAATGGTATCTTAAAACGAAGGCCTCAGAAGCAAAAGTTTTTCTCTGACCTTTTCCTGACCTCCTGTTTCTGGCCCCTCATTTTCCCCTAAGGCCAGCCATGGAAAGTAGAAGTCCTCTTCCCCAAGGGGGGTCATAGAAAACAGAACTGCTTTTCCGCCAAAACCAGCATAAGACCAAAACATATTACTCTAATATCCGTTCCCCTGCCTTTTTGTATAAAAACTGGCCATAAAGAAATTATTTCGGCCAGGTGCAGGGGCTCATGCCTGTAATCCCAGCACTTTGGGAGGCCAAGGTGGGAGGATCGCTCAAAGTCAGGAGTTCGAGTCCAACCTGGGTAACATAGTGACATTCTGCTCTAAAAAAAAAAAAATTAAATAAATAAAAATAAAAAAATTAGCAGGAGACTGAGGCAGGAGACTGAGGCAGAATGATTGTTTGAGCCTAGGCATTGGAGGTTGCAGTGAGCCATGTGCTTGTGCCTTTGCACTCCAGCCTGGGCAACACAGCAAGATCCTGTCTCAAAAAAAAAAAAAAAAAAAAAAAGAAAAGAAAAGAAATAAAGAAATGATCTGATCTACCTTGTTTGACTGTAGGTTATAAGAACTCTATTCCAGAGAGGGTCCTGCCCATACCCAGAAGGCAGGAATCCTACACAGAAGCCAAGAAGAACCTGAAAGAAAATGTTTTGCTGGGTTTCCCCACGGAGTCTATTACCATTAGCTCATATCCTTTTTGCTCGATCATATTTCTACACAGCTGTCCATACTTTGTTGAACCTAAGCATAAAAACGAACAGTTTCCCCTGTATCTTTGGGTTTTCATTCTGAAGCCTCCTATGTCCCATAAAACCATGATAAATACATTTGTATGCGTTTTCTCTGATTAATCTGATTTTGTATCAGTCATTTTCAGGGAAGTCTTCCCCTTTGCCCCTATGTGTTTCATTCTGGGCTTTGCAGAGGCTGGAGCACTTCTATTTCTGGGCCCAGTGCCATAGCTGTTAGTAATCGATTCTCTTTAGAACTGGAATTGTCAGGTTGTTTCAGGACTCTGCTTTGCTTGATTTCCTTCCTAGGACACTTGAGAGTTTTGATACAGAGGCTTCCTTTTCTCCAGTTTTCAGAAATAGAGAAGACCTTTCCAAGAAAACAGGGAGGAAAAAGGATAGAGAAGTCATTCAATTTAGAAGAATAAGTAGATCTTTTCTCTATCAAAACACAAAATTACAACAAATGTAGTTTAATGATCTGAGTTGGCTTTATTGCTGTAAACCAAAAATAAAATTCTAAGCCCCCCAACCATTTGAATGGACCCCTCCTCTCAGCCAAAGTTAACCTGTAAAACTTATTCCAAAGTTAAGCTGTAAAACTAGTTCAGGCCATGATGGGAAGGGGGAGTTGGATATGCCTCATTACAATTAACATCAACACAGACCCTAAGACTGACAGAACAGGCTCTTTAAGTCTGATAAGAAACATTTACAATCTATTCTCTCTGAAGCCTGCTACTTGGAGGCTTCAACTGCATAAAACCTTGGTTTCCACAACCCCTTATCATAACCCAGATATGCCTTTTAAAAAAAAATTCCAGATCTTTTTTTTTTTTTGAGACTGAGTTTCATTCTTGTCGCCTGGCTGGAGTGCAATGACGTGATCTTGGCTCACTGCAACTTCCACCTCCTGGGTTCAAGCAATTCTCCTGCCTCAGACTCTGGAGTAGCTGGGATTACAGGCACCCACCAACACACATGGCTAATTTTTGTATTTTTAGTAGAGATGGGGTTTCACCATGTTGGCCAGGCTGGTCTCGAACTCCTGACCTCAGGTGATCCGCCCACCTTGGCATCCCAAAGTGCTGGGATTACAGGTGTGAGCTACCGCACCCTGCTTAAATTTCAGATCTTTAAGTAGTAACTGAATGAACTGCCAGTCAGAAAATCTTTGAATCTGCATATGACCTGGGATCCCCCACTTTCAGTTGTCACACCTTTCTGGACTGAACCAATGTACATCTTACATGTATTGATGGATGTCTTATGTCTCCTTAAAAATGTATAAAATCAAGCTGCAAGCCAACCACTGTGGCCACACGTCATCAGGACCTCGTGAGGTGTGTCATAGGCACGTCCTTAACCTTTGCAAAATAAACTCCTGAATTAATTGTGACTTGTCTCAGATACTTTTTGGTTTACATTGTGATTCTAGAATCGGGAAATACTTCATCCTACAAAACAGAGTAAGTGTTCCAATGAGCTGAACAGTGGGGGTTGGCTTTATAGACAGAAAAGGCTGAAGAAAGCAGATTGGTCATTGCAAAGTTACTTTCCTTGTAAGGCAGAGACAAGGAAACAAAACAATAATAGAAAGATAATGGATGAGTTAGCATCAGGTTACTTTTGGCTACCCTTTCTGTGTAAAGATTAAAGCAGAGGGAACTTATCATCATTATCATGCCAATTAAAGATTGAAACTGGCCTGTTTTGGAAAATGACTGTTATCTCTCCTGATTTCTTAAAGGTTAGATAACAACTTAGTTTAGTAACTTGGAAACACTGCATGAGTGACTCCCTTTTGATTTTTAGTCTGGTCTGTTGGGGCCTAGCACAGGAGCTTAGTCCAAAACAGTAGCCTTCTCCTTTCGTAGTTCATAAGTGTGATGATTGGGTGTTCATGATTGTGTGTGCGATGTGCCTCCCTCTAAACCTTTTTCACATGAAAAAGGAAAAAAAAAAGAAAGAAAGAAAAAGAAAAGAAAAAAACTAATAAAGAAGAAAGGAAAATAAAACAATAGAGTCCTATAATTTTATTTAACAAATAGGCCATGGAATGGGATAAAATATTTGCATAACACAGATCTGATAAAGTACTGGTATCCAAAATGGGCAAAAGACTTAAAAAGACACCTCACCAAGGAAAATATAGGCTTACCTTATTTTATTGCACTTCACTTTATTGGGCTTCACAGATACTGCATTTTTTTTTTTTTTTCCAAAGTGAAGGTTTGTGGCAACCCTGCACTGAGCAAGTCTATTGGCCTCAATTTTCCAACAGCAGGTGCGCACTTCATGTCTTTGTGTCTCATTTTGATAGTCTTTGCAAAGTGCAAGGTGAAGCAGCAAGTGCTGATGGAGAAGCTACACTAAGTTATACAGAAAACCTAGCTAAGATAATTGATGAAGGAGGCTACATTAAACAGATTTTCAGTGTAGATGAACAGTCTTCTGTTAGAAGAGGATGCC
The DNA here is from genome assembly GCF_049350105.2 of Macaca mulatta. Taxonomy (NCBI): domain Eukaryota; kingdom Metazoa; phylum Chordata; class Mammalia; order Primates; family Cercopithecidae; genus Macaca; species Macaca mulatta. The sequence continues at coordinate 78,883,017 of NC_133409.1, forward strand.
ATCTATGACTCTCATAGCTAGAGAGAAATCAATGCCTGGCTTCAAAGCTTTAAAGGACAGGCTGACTCTCTTGTTAGGGGCTAATCACTTTAATGTGGCTGGTCACTCTAAGTTGAAGCCCATGCTCACTGACCATTCTGAAAACCCTAAGAATTATGCTAAATCTTTAGTTGGGCATGGTAGCACATGCCTGTAGTCCCAGCTACTTGGGAGGCTGAGGAAGGAGGATCATCTGGGCCTGGGAGATCGAGGTTGCAGTGAGCTATGATCATGCCACTGCATTCCAGCCCGGGTGACAGAGCAAGACCCTGTCTCAATTAAAAAATAAAATAAAATAAAAAGAATCTTGCAAAATCGACTCTGCTTATACTCTATATATGAAATAACAAATCCTGGATGATCATGCATCTGTTTACAGCATGGTTTACTAATGTTTAAGCCCAATATCAAGACCTACTACTCAGAAAAAAAAAAAAAGAAAAAGTTCTTTTGAAATATTTCTGCTCATTGACAATGTACGTAGTCACCCAAGACCTATACAAGGAGATTAATGTTGTTTTATACCTGCTAATACAACATCCATTCCACAACCCATGGAGCAGTGAGTAATTTTGATTTTCAAGTTTATTTAAGAAATACATTTTGTAAGGCTATCACTGATACAGACAGTGATTCCTCTGACGGATCTAGGCAAAGTAAACTGAAAACCTTCTGGAAAGGATTCACCGTTCTAGATGCCATTAAGAAAATTCATGATTCATGGGAGGAGGTAAAAATATCCACATTAATGGAAGTTTGGAAGAAGGTGATTCCAATCCTCAAGGATGACTTTGTGGGGTTCAAAACATCAGTGGAGGAAGTCACTGCAGATGGTGGTGGAAATGGCAGAGAACTAGAATTAGAAGTAGAGACTGAAGATGTGACTGAATTGCTGCAATCTCATCAACAAATTTGAAGGAATGAGGAATTGCTTCTTATGGATGAACAAAGAAAGTGTTTGTTTGTTTGTTTTGTTTTGTTTTGAGATGGAATCTACTCCTGGTAAAGATGATGTGACCATTGTTGAAATGACAACAAAGAATTTAGAATATTATATGATTGTAGGTGACAAAGAAGCAGCACAGTTGGAGAGGATGAAAGAAGTTCTATTGTGGGTAAAATGCTAACAGACATCTTTGCATGCTACAGAGAAATATTTTGTGAAAGGAAGTGTCAATTGATGTGGCAAACTTGAGTTTTTTCCCATTTTTTAAAATATCAGAGCCATTCCACCTTCTAGCAATCACCACCCTGATCAGTCAGCAACTACCAACATTGAGGCAAAACCCTATACCAGCAACAAAATTATGACTCACTGAAGTCTCAGATGATTGTTACCATTTTTAGCAATGTTTTTAAATTAAGGTATGTACTTTAAAAAAATACATAGTTCTATTGCATACTTAATAGACACTTATAATATAGTGTAAATGTAACTTTTATATGTGCTGGGAGACCAAAAAATTCATGCAACTTGCTTTATGGAGATGTTCACTTTATTGTGGCAGTTGGTACTGAACCCACAATATCTCTGAAGTGTGCCTGTATACCAATGGCAAATAAACAAATGGGATACTGCTATACCCTACTAGAAGGTGTAAAATACAAAACAGTAACAACACCAAAAGCTGGCAAGAATGTGGAGCAACAGAAACTCTCATTCATTACTGGCAGGAATGCAAAACGGTACAGCCACTTTGGAAGACGGTTTGGCAGTTTCTTAAAAAGTAAACATTCTCTTACCATAAGATCCAGCAATTGTACTCTTTGGTACTCCCAAATGAATTAAAAACATGCCCCCACTAAAACGAGCACATGCTTTATTCTTTATTGCCAAAACTTGGAAGCAACCAAGGTGTTTTTTAATAGGTTAATGGGTAAACAAACTGTAGTACATCCATACAATAGAATATTAGCACTAAAAGGCCACGAGCTAGCAAACCATGAAAAGACACGGATAAACCTTAAATACGTATTGCTAGGTAAAATAAGCCAATCTGAAAGACTACATCTACATACTACATCATTTTAATGATTAATATATAACATTGTGGAAATATGGAGATAATAAAAAGAACAGTGGTTTCTAGGAGTTTGAGGGAAGGGAAGAAGGGAAGGATGAATAGTTTGAACATGGGATTTTTAGGGCAGTGATATGATTTGGATCTGTGTCTCCACCCAAATCTCGTTCAATTGTAATCCCCTATGCTGGAGGTGGGGCCTGGTGGGGGTGATTGGATCACGGGGGCGGATTTCCCCCTCAGTGCTGCTCTCATCATAATGAGTCAGTGCTGGTTGTTTAAAACCATCTGGTGTAGCACCTCCTGCCCCTCTCTCTCTTGCTCCTTCTCTGGCCATGTGAAGTGCTGCTCTCTCTTTACCTTCTACCATGATTGTAAGTTTCCTAAGTTCTCCTCAGAAGCAGAATCCGCAATGCTTCCTGTATAGCATGGAGAACTGCTGGCCAATTAAACTTCTTTCCTTTATAAATTACCCAGTCTCAGGTATTTCTTTATAGCAATGTGAGAATGGACTAATACAGAAAGTTGGAACTGAGGAGTGGAGCATTGCTATAAAGGTACCTGAAAATGTGGAAGTGACTATGGAATTGGATAATGGGTTGGAAGAGTGTGGCGGCTCAGAAGAAGACAGGAATACGTGGGAAAATTTGGAACTTCCTAGAGACTTGTTGAATAGTTGTGACCAAAGTGCCAATAGTGATATGGACAATGAAGTCCAGACCGAGGAGGGCTCAGGTGGAAATGAGGAACTTATTTGGGAACTGGAGCAAAGATCACATGTGTTATATCTTAGCAAAGGACTGGGAGGCATTGTGACCCTGTCCTAGGGATCTGTGGAACTTGGAACTTGAGAATGATGATTTAGGGTACCTGGTGGAAGAAATTTCTAAGCAGTAAAGTGTTCAAGAATCAGCCTGGCTGCCTCTAACAACCCATGCTTATATGTGTGAGGAAATAAATGACCTGAAGCTGAAACTTATATTTAAAAGGGAAGCAGAGTGTAAAAGTTTGGAAAATTTGCAGCCTAGCCATATGGTATAAAAGAAAAAACCCACTTTCAGGGGAGGAATTCAAGCAGGCTGCTTGAATTATATCTTAGAAATAACTAGAATAGATAACTTAGAAATTTGCATAACTAAAAGGAAGGCAAATGCTGATAGCCAAGACAATGAGGGAAATGCCTCAAAAGTATTTCAGAGATCTTTGCTGCAGCCTCTCCCATCACAGGCCCAGAGGCCTAGAAGAAAATAATGATTTCATGGGCCAGCCAGGCCCAGGGCCTTGCTGCACTGTGCAGCCCCAGGACAAGAAGCCCTGCATCCCAACTGCTGTAGCTCCAGATGTGGCTCAAGGACATGAAGCCCTGCATCCCAACTGCTCTAACTCCAGATGGGCTCAAAGCCCAAAGGATTCATACGGTGCAAGCCATAAACCTTGATGACTTCCACCTGGTGTTAAGCCTGTGAGTGCTCAGAATACAAGACCTGAGGTTTGGGAGCCTCTGCCTAGATTTCAGAGGATGTATGGAAAAGCCTGGATGTCCAGGCAGAAACCTGCTTCAGGGGCAGAGCCCTCAAAGAAAACCTCTACTAGGGCAGTGCAGAGGGGAAATGTGGGGTTGGAGCCCCTGCACAGAGTTCCCAGTAGGACACTGCCTAGTGGAGCTGTGAGAAGAGGGCCATCGTTCTTCAGACCCCAGAGTGGTAGATTGACCAGCAGTTTGCACCCTATACCTGGAAAAATTATAAACACTCAACACCAGCTCATGAGAGCAGCTGTGGGGGCTGAACCCTGCAAGACCCAGGGGTGGAGTTGTCCAAGGCCTTGGGAGCCCATCCCTCATACAGTGTGCCTTAGATGTGAGACATGGAGTCAAAGGAGATTATTTTGGAGCTTTAAGATTTAATGACTGCCCTGCTGGATTTTGGACTTGCATGGGGCCTGTAGTCCCTTTCTTTTGTCTGATTTCTCCCTTTTGGAACAGGAGTATTTACCCAGTGCCTGTATCCCCATTGTATCTTAGAAATAACTAATTTGTTTTTGATTTTACAGGTTCATGGGCAGACAGGACTAACCTTGTCTCAGACGAGACTTTGGACAGTGGACTCTGGAGTTAATGCTGGAATGAGTTAAAACTTTGAGGGACTGTTGGAAAGGCATCATTGTATTTTGCAGTGTAAGAGGAACATGAGATTTGGGAGGGGCCAGAGGTGGGATGATATGGTTTGGATCTGTGTCCCCACCCACATCTCATGCTCAATTGTAATCCCCAATGTTGGAGGTGGGGCCTGGTGGGAGGTGATTGGATCATGGGGGCAGATTTCCCCCTTAGCGCTGCTCTCATCATAGTGAGTGAGTACTCACAAGATCTGGTTGTTCAAAAGTGTGCAGCACCCCCTACCCTGCCCTTACTCCTTCTCTGGCCATGTGAAGTGCTGCTCTCTGCTTACCTTCCACTATGGTTGTAAGTTTCCTGAGGCGTCTCCAGAAGCAGAAACTGCTATGTTTCCTGTAAAGCCTGCAGAATTGTGGGCCAATTAAACCTCTTTCCTTTATAAATTACCCAATCTCAGGTATTTCTTTATAGCAGTGGGAGAACAGGCTAACACAGGTAGTGAAACTATTCTGTATGACACTTGTATTAGTCAATTCTCGCACTGCTATAAAGAAATACCTGAGACTGGGTAATTTACAAAGAGAAGTTTAATTGCTCATAATTCTGCAGGCTGTACAGGAAGCACAGCAGCTTCTGGAGAGGCCTCAGATAACTTTCAATCTTGGCAGAAAGCAAAGGGAAAGCAGGCACATCTTACAATGGCAGAACAGGAGGAAGAGAATGGAGGGAGGGCCTACATACTTTTAAACAACCAGATCTCGCGATAACTCTATTATGAGAACAGCATTAGCGGGATGGTGCTAAACCATTAGAAATGGCCCCTGCAATCCAATCATCTCCCACCAGGCTCCACCTCCAGCATTAGGGAATACAATTCAACATGAGATTTGGGTGTGGACACAGATCCAAACCACATCAGTACTGTAATGGTGAATATATGTCATTCACCATTGTATGTATGTGTAAATTCATACAATGTATAACAACAAAGAGTGAACCGTAATGTGACCTATGGACTTCAGTTAATAATAATGTTTCAGTATTGCCTTATGAATGATTACAAATGTCCCACACTAATGCACTAAGATGTTAATAATAAGGGAACTGGAAGGGGTTGTGGGAGGGTTGCATGGGAACCCATAATTTCCACTCAGTTTTTCTGAAAAACTTAAAACTGCTCAAAACATAAGTCTATTAATCAAAAGAAAACAAAAAGATAGATCTGAAAAGCGTGTGGGAAGAAAGATGCCATGAGGGGAGACAGGGAAAGTATGACCAACACAAACATGAATCTTTCTAAGTAACCACATGGCATATTTCTGATGTGGTGTTTCCTAGCACCCACGAGTCCAGCAGTTTAGTCTATACCATTAAACTTAAATGGATTTAAGTTACTGGTCAATTGAACAGCAGTCTGGTGTTCACCATCTTAGGAATACTAATGGTATCACAGATTGCCCTCTAAGGGAGTTAGGGGAAGAAGAAAAGAAGTTTTCAACTGAGTTTATAGGCAAGGAAGAGAAAAGCCCGGAAGCCTTTGTAGTACATAGCACCTGAACAGCTCTTCAAATAAAACTTCTGAAGTTCTGGAGTTGTAGTTAGAGCTGTCAGACTTGAGCAACCTTGAAATAGAATGATTATGAGATTTAAGGTGGTGGTTTGCGCTGCATTGACAGTATTTATCCCACTCATCTGTGTGTGTGTGTGTGTCGCGCGCACATGTGTATGAGAGAGAGAGAGAGATGGGAGACAGAGTGCCTGCCTGAGATCCAGAGAGACCAAAAGGAAGGATAGGTTATGTTCATCTTCACTAATTCCTTGAAGTGGCAGAGTCTTAACCTGATATGGCTTTTCTTTTATGTTTATTTCATGGAACTACCGATATCTCTTAATCGACATGTGTTCGTACTCACATTTTTTAAGGCCACTGCCTGCTTCTTCCCCTTTTCACAGTGACATTTTTTTTAAAAAAAGAAAATGTTGTTAATACATTCAAAATATTTCCTCTGTTGCCATGTTGCTGTTACATTGTTTACTAATTTTTTCTCCTCCTTCTTAATGGTAAAACTATCCTCTTCTGGATAAATGGAGTCTAATAACATTCATCCTCTGCCATCTGGTTTATCACCGGCTTGGAGACACAGCTCTGGGATTTTAGGTAGCCTCAGTCTGAAATGACCCAAATATCATAAGAGCAGTCAAAACAATAGAGTGATCAATTTTTACAACTTTGTACCAGACAAGTTTAGAAGGCAACTGCTACTTTTTGAAGAATAGAAAACACGTGAATGTTGTCTTATGGAGAACCAGAAGGCTAGGAGAGGATGTGGTTCTTGTCCCAGCCAAATGTGTGATCTTGAGAAAATGACTTAACTTGCCCAAGACTCAAAGGCTTTATATGTAAATTAAAGACTTTTTACTGCTGAAAGGCAGAGGACTGGACCTTTGTTCTGTCCATATTTGAGGTTCTGTCAGTGCCAGAATATAAGAAACTCTACCCACCCACATTGATAGATTTTAAATTTCTCCAAGGCACAGCTGGGTCATATTTCCCTTGAATGCCCCCACAGCTCATGGCACACTATTAGTCATCTTAACAGCTACCCTTTGCGGAACAATTTATGAGCCACGTACCTGCCTGGGGACTCAAACTTGTTGAGCAGCGGTTATTAGGAGAAGAGAAGGAAGGGAGTAGGCCACAGAGTGGGGCCTACAGCCTACCTATGGGCCTCCAGCTCCTGAGAGCAGGCAGCTCTCTGGTGTTAGCACGCACTTCCCAGGATCTAAAGGAGAGTGGGAGGGAGACAAAGGCTTCAAGATGTTTCTGTCCTCAGGCCATGCCCCAGCACATACACAGCTTCAGGAGAGAGGCAGCTGGAAAACTGTGTCCATGGCAGAGGCAGCTGGAAAACAAGTTAAGTATTTATGTTTTTTGTTTTTTCTTTTTTTCCTGAGACAGAGTCTCCCTCAGTTGCCCAGGCTGGAGTGCAGTGGCGCAATGCTGGCTCCCTCCCTCTGCCTCCCGGGTTCAAGCGATTCTCCTGCCTCAGCCTCCTGAGTAGATGGGATTACAGGCGTGTGCCACCATGCTCGACTAATTTTTGTATTTTTAGTAGAGATGGAGTTTCATGTCGGCCAGGCTGGTCTTGAACTCGTGGCCTCAAGAGATCTGCCCGCCTTGGCCCCCCAAAGTGCTGGGATTACAAGCTTGAGCCACTGAGCCTGGTTCATCATTTTCTTCTAATACACATACAAAGCTGAGCTGTTGGGCTGCTTGGGTTGTGGATGGAGAAAAACATCAGAAAATTATCCAAATTAGGATGAAAAAGTTCAGTAAAAGGTGGGGGCAGAGATGGAGAGGGCAAGAGTGTGGGGGCAAGATGAGAGGGACTTTGGGGAGCAGCTGTCTTCATGACAGGCCTAGGGGAGAAGATCGTCCAAGTAGGATTTGAGAGTGTTTCTTTGTGTGTTATGGGAGTGTGATTCCTCTTTCTGGGCTAACCCCCTGCCCTGAGACTTCCAGGAAATGTAAAATGATTCTTTAAGATATTTTACATTCAGATTTTCTTATTTTCTGCCACCTGGTGCTAAAATGGGCTTAGGGATGGCCCAGGCTTAGGTTGAACTGGCAAGAAAAGCTTTTCTCAATAACCAGAATCAAGCGGCTCTGCAGACAGCCCTCAGTTTTCAAAGGATCTTGCCAATGGGAAGGATTATGCATAGTGATAGGCAGAGTTAATATGTAGCAAAGTCTTGCAGATGGTTGGAAATGCAGACCCAACAGATTCTTCCCTCATAAACAGTCCCAACAGCTTCTTCCCTCATCTCTAATGAATATTTACAAAGCACCTTCCCATTCATTGTTCCACCTTTGTTCCCACGATAACCTATTGAACCAGGCATGGTAAACGAATACACCTCCTACTTAGTAGACAATGTTCAGTGACCTGCCCAATTCATGGAGCTAAGAAGGGCCAGACCTGGGCAAGAACCCAGGTCTTCTGACTCCATTTATCTTCATTTGTCTAGGCTCCTTGCCATCTCAATCTGTCTACCAACAGCAGCACCCCTTCATTCTACCTCCCTACACTCCCCTCCACCCCCTTGATCATCCCAGGCTTGAATATGGAAGTTGAGGTTTCAAGTCCAAGTGCCACAGGAAACATAATGGCTAAAAAGCCCAATATTTGCATGTTGCATGTATCTTAATGGGAGACATATAGCTTTTTCTTAATAATGGGACCTGGGCTCAGTAAATTTGGGGTGATATAACTTACCTACGCATTATAAAATCCAGGAAATAGGCCGGGCGTGGTGGCTCATGCCTGTAATCCCAACACTTTGGGAGGCCGAGGCGGGCAGATCACGAGGTCAGGAGATTGAGACCATCCTGACTAACACAGTGAAACCCAGTCTCTACTAAAAATACAAAAAATTAGCTGGGCGCGGTGGCGGGCACCTGTAGTCCAGGCTACTCGGGAGGCTGAGGCAGGGGAATGGCGTGAACCCGGGAGGCGGAGCTTGCAGTGAGCTGAGATTGCGCCACTGCACTCTAGTCTGGGCGACAGAGCGAGACTCCGTCTCACCAAAAAATAAAAATAAAAATAAATAAATAAATAAAATAAAATAAAATCCAGGAAATAAACCACAAGATAAATACCTCACCCTTCCCCTTCTGCCACGCCTTACAATCAACCTGTTGTAGGAAATAACTGGAAGTGAGGGATTAGTCCCCTGAATACGTAGAACATTATCTTTTTTATTTTTATGTTTTAGAGACAGGGTCTGGCTCTGTCACCCAGGCTGGAGTGCAGTGGCATGATCATAGGTCACTGTAACCTCAAACTCCCTCAAGCATCCTTCCACCTCAGCTTCCTGAGTAGTTGGGAGTACAGGCATGTGCCACCATGCCTGGCTACATTAAACATTATCTTGACATTGCTCCCTAACCGTATAAAACAAAATACTTCAAAATCATCAAGGCATATTTGGAATTCTCCAAGCATATTCAAAGTAAGTATTTGTCTCAGGCCTGTTTAGTATTTCTATCAGCAACTTGAAAAGTAATGTGAAAGGAATGTTCGTAGATTGTTCATATGGCCAAAGTTGAGGGAGATGGCTCATTTACTGTGTGTAGTTATGGGGAGGCAAAGCTGTAATGCCAGGAATGCAGGCCACATCTTGAGCAGCTTCTGTGTTCATCCAACATCTGCACCTCTCAGGCCCTAGACCTGCTCATTTCCAAGCAGTTTCATCTTCTTGGGTATCGTGGCCACATCCTGGACCTTGCTATTACTCAGGACTGCTTCAGCTCATACACTTCCAGCATCATGCTCTCTAAGCACAGTCTTTCAGTTCTTGCTTTCTGACTCTCTATTTCACCTATTCTGACCTCATCCACTCCCTGTTGCTACCAGCTTCCTTTCTTTCTACGTTAGTGAGTCCCACCACTTCCTACCTAGTTTCAAGTCAGAAACTTGGACATTCCCCTCCTATTCCCCTTACTATCCCAGACTTGAAATATTGAAGGAGTTCCAAATATACTACCTCACCCTTATGCCAGTTTGCCATAAGGATTGTTTTAAGCTGGAGGCAACTCAGAAGCAGTCAATGTAGAAAGAGCTTTTTGCCTTCTTCCTCTCTGTCTAAAAGCAGGATATACATTTCCCTTAGTGAAGGTGTTTCCCCTCCTCTTTCCCATATCAGAGAAGAACAACCCTATCACTGGAGACAGAAAATTGTCACTAAGACGGGTCCACACAAACAAACCTTACTAAAATAAAGCCCCAGCTGTCATTAGTTTCAGATCACCATCAGATCTCATAAGACTGATTCACAGTCATGAGAACAACACGGGAAAGACCTGCCCTCATGATTAAATTACCTTCCACCAGATCCCTCCCACAACATGTGGAAATTCAAGATGAGATCTGGAGACTGGGCACAGCGGCTCACACCTATAATCCCAAAACTTTGGGAGATTGAGGTGGGCAGATCACCTGAATTCAGGAGTTTTAGACCAGTCTGACCAACATGGCAAAACCCCATCTCTAATAAAAACACAAAAAATTAGCTGGGCATGGTGGCAGGTCTCTGTAATCCTAACTACTCAGGAGGCTGAGGCAGGAGAATTGCTTGAATCCAGGAGGCAGAGGTCGCAGTGAGCTGAGATTGTACCACTGCACTCCAGCCTGAGTGACAGAGTGAGATTCCATCTAAAAAAAAAAAAAAAAAAAAAAAAAAAAGATGAGATTTGGGTGGGGGCACAGCCAAACCATATCATCACTGAAGCCTAGAGGCCAGGCTGCCAGTCCTGGGGAATGGAAGGGGAACTTTTGGTGCTTTTTCTGGGGCCTGGCCATGGCTGCTCATGGATCAATCAGCATGGTTTTGAAGACCATAAAAACCCTGGACTCAGCCAGAGCAGGGGAGACGTCAGGATGACCAGCTGCAGAGAGGAGCTACCCTCTCCAGGGCCTCCTTTCTGCTGAGAACTGTAGACAACAGGATAAGCAGCTGCAGAGAGGAGCTACCTTCTCTGCTGAGAACTGAACACTCATCAGGATGACCTGCTGCAGACAGGACTACCCTACTGCAGGTCTCCTCTGAGTTGTTCTAATGCTCAATAAAGTTCCTCTTTGTCTTGCTCACCCTCCACTTGTCTGCATACGTCATTCTTCCTGGACATGGGAAAAGAACTTTGGCAAAAGTGCCACTAGCACTTTTTTCAGCCAGAGAAGCAACACCCTAAAGATTCCGTAACATCAGGAACCTGGCTAATAAATACATGATGATTGACTAAATGTTTGAAACAATGTCACAGGAAGACAATCAAGGAATCTCCTAGTATCATTGAATTGTATAGCAGGGCAGGAAGAGTTTGTCTAGTCCTGAGGATGTTTGGCCTGGAGAAAAGAAGATTTAGGGAGGATAGAAAAAGTGTCTGCAAGCATTTGAAAAGCTGCCATGTAGAGGAAGGGAGGCATGTTTTCTGGTGCTCCTGAGCAATGAACCTCAACAACAGTTTGGGAAAGGTGGCAGGAGACAATGTGTGTAGTTGGAAAAAGTTGCAGAGCAACTTACAAAAAAGAAAATGCAGCAAATCTTTTTGTCTAGTGGGAATTGGTGGGTGTCAGAGTGAAAAAGGCACAGTTTGGTAAGGTGGGAAAAACTCTGAGTCATAGGAAGACTGGTGTTGGTTGACAATAAGAAAGTATATTCCATCCTCCAGGGAAGAGGGACACTCAACACAACAGAGACTGCTTTTTTTTTCTTGGTTTTGGACAGAGTCCCATGTAGGGTCGTGAGATTGGATCAAAGGTCTCTGAAACCCCTTTATGCTTTCAGAGTCAGACCTGTCTTCTCTGATCACTCTGTCTCTCCCTTGCCTCCAGTTCTCTCTCCAGAGTCAGTTGATCTCTTGTGTCTGGGCCCCTGAAGTCCTTCCCCAGTTTAGATGACATGGCCACTGATCATGGGTGCTGGGTGTGCCACTCAGCTCTCCCTTCTGGCCATAGGCGTTCACCTTTCCCCAGCTCCAGCTGCAGTGGTGTTGGCTGTGGGTAAATGGCTCATGGCTGGGCTCACAGCTGAGTCCCTCTCCTGAATTTGCCTCTGTGGAAGGAAGCTGCCTCACTCAACCCAAGTTTTCACCCCTCCCTCAAGGACAGCTCTCATCCAATGACAGATCTATGCTGAAGGAGGAAGAGCCCCTTGCCTCCATTTGGGACATTTCCACAGCGTCTTCATATGGGTTCTGAACCCACTGTTGCCAACTGCATCACCTTCAACTTCTCCCTCTGCCTAGTTTGGCTTCTCTCACTCCCTCCCCAATATGTGTAGTTCCTGGGAGCATGACTCCACACTATTCCTTTCTAACGGTGCCTTAGCAAAGTATCACAAGCTGGGTGGCTTAAAACAACAGAAACATTATAGTACAGTTGTGGAGGTTAGAAGTCTCAAAGCAAGTCAATGGCAGGGCCTTGCTCTCTCTGAAGACTCTGGGGGAGAATCTTCTCCATGCCTGTCTCCCAGTTTCTGGTGTTTCCAGCAAGTCTTGGTGTTGCTTGGCTTGTAGATTCATCATTCTAACCTCTGCCTGCAGTATCACATGATGTCCCCCATGTATATGTGTCTGTATCCACATTTCCTTCTTATCAGGATATCAGTTAGCCCACCCTAACCTAGTATGAATGCATCTTAAGTACATCTGCAAATAACTTGTTTCCAAATAAGGCCACATTCACAGGAATGGGAGTTAGGACTTCAACCTCTTACCAGGAAGAAGGGAATCATAGCCACCCAACAGGTTCACCTTGCCCACGGCCTAGACAAAACTAAATTGTCAAAACAAGGGAATTGCAATAGAGAAAGAGTAATCCATGCAGATGTGACTGTGCAGGAGATTGGAGTTTTATTATTTCTCAAATCAGTTTCCTGGAGCATTCAAGGATCAGAGTTTTTAAGGATAATTTGCTGGGTGGGGGGCCAGTGAGTCGGGAGTGCTGATTGGTTGGGTCAGAGATGAAGTCATAGGGAGTGGAAGCTGTCCTCTTGTGCTGAGTCAGTTCCTGGGTGAGGGCCACAAGACCAGATGAGCTAGTTTATCAGTGTGGGTGGTACCAGATGATCCATCATGTGCAGAGCCTGCAAAATATCTCAAGCACTGACCTTAGGCTTTACAATAGTGATGTTATGCCAAGGAACAATTTGAGGTGGGCCAGACTCCAGACTCTTGTAACCGCCAGCTGTATGACTCCTAAACCATAATTTCTCATCTTTCGGATAATTTGTTAGTCCTACCAAGGCAGTCTAGTCCCCAGGCAGGAAGGGGATTTGTTTTGGGAAAAGGCTGTTATTGTCTTTGTTTTAAAGTTAAACTATAAACTAAGTTCCTCCCAAAGTTAGTTCAGCCTATGCCCAGGAGTGAACATGGACAGCTTGGAAGTTAGAAACAAGATGAAGTTGTTTAGGTCAGATCTCTTTCACTGTCTCAGTTATAATTTTGCAGTGGCAGTTTCAGGATCCTTGGTTTTTAGTCTTACTTGGAAGACAGAATTCTGCCAAGCAACTAATTTACTTAAAAAAGAGAATTATTGAAGGAAGACAGAGAGCAGAGAGTTTATTTAGAGAGCCAGGACACTCTGAAAGATAAGCCTGAGCAGGCTGCTGAAAGAGAGTGAGCCAGCGGCAGCCCCAGAACTCTGCGCTGGGTTTTTATGATGTTGATTTTTTGTTTTTTTTCTTGATGTTCCCACCTCTGTCTTAAGTCTCTGCCTTTTTCCTTTGTCTAGTTTTCCTGCTTCTGCCTTAAGTCCCTGCCTTTTCCATACCTAGTTCCCACCCCAGGCTTGTGGGACCCTCCCTTACTAATGGTGCACGCGTGTGGGTTCTGTGTTGGATATGGATTCTACCCAATGGCTGCATTGCTCAGTACTGCCACTCAAAGAATGTTGTACAGTGGTCAACATTATTGTGCCTGCATTTCTCTTTGGAATTTCTCCTTTGCCCTATCAGCATGTAGCTAGTGACAATCTGACAGGTGAACTGAAGAGTGAGCCATTACTGGGGTCTTAAGGGGTGTTCCTTTTTGCCAAAGTATTTTCCCTCCTCTCTACTCACATCTCTTATGCATGTTTTGGGTGATCTCTGGGGTGTGAGATTTTCCAGGCCTCCCTTTTCTCAGGGGCTCCCCCACCTGCTCATGTCTAGCTATCTGCCTACTCTAACAAATCTATCTTTTGAGAGGGTACCATTCAACCCAAAACACCAACAAATTATCTGCTTGCCGATCTCCCTCTCAGAATCTGTTTTCCAGGAAATCCGATCTGTGATACCACTCAAACCCTAGTTTTCTTGTGATTCTGGATTCTACACCCACAGCCATGACTCACCTTTAGCCTGGAGGCTAAAGGAACTCCATCTTGGATGCTACTCTGCCATGTTGACTTTTTTTTTTTTTTTTTTTGAGACAGAGTCTCATTCTGTTGCCCAGGCTGGAGTGCAGTGGCATGATATCTGCTTACTGCAACCTCTGCTTCCTGGGTTCAAGTGATTCTTCTGTCTCAGCCTCCCAAGTAGCTGGGACTACAGGTGCACACCACCAGGTCCAGCTAATTTTTGTATTTTTGGTAGAGACAGGGTTTCACCATGTTGGCCAGGATGGTCTCGATCTCTTGACTTCGTGATCTGCCTGCCTTGGCCTCCCAAAGTGCTGGGATTACAGGCATGAGCCACTGCTCATTTTTTTTTTTTAAATCATAAAGATAATTCATGTTCATTAAAGGGAATTTGGAAAATAGAAAAGACCAGATAGAAGAGAAGTCGTAATAATTTTGAGTATAGAATCTCTAAAAAATGGATATGCTGCAATTTATATAACCACTCATCTGTTGTTGAACGTTTAGGTTGTTTCTGTTTTTTCACTGTTATGATGCTGCTATGAATATCATTGTGCCTAAAATTTTTTTTCTACATTTAGAATTTCATTAAGATTGATGTCCACAAGTGTTAAAGGAGATGAAGCTTTTCCCCCTAAAGTAACATTTTTTCTCATTATAAAATAGTACATGATTGTTGTGCACACTGGGGGAAGGGGGATGGACTTTCTTTTTTTTTTTTTTTTTTTTTTTTGAGACGGAGTCTTGCTCTGTCGCCCAGGCTGGGGTGCAGTGGCCGGATCTCAGCTCACCGCAAGCTCCGCCTCCCAGGTTTACGCCATTCTCCTACCTCAGCCTCCCGAGTAGCTGGGACTACAGGCGCCCGCCAACCCGCCCGGCTAGTTTTTTTGCATTTTTTAGTAGAGACGGGGTTTCACCGTGTTAGCCAGGATGGTCTCGATCTCCTGACCTTGTGATCCGCCCGTCTCGGCCTCCCAAAGTGCTGGGATTACAGGCTTGAGCCACCGCGCCCGGCCTGGACTTTCTTTTTATTTCCAGAAGCTGCCTTCAAGTTCTTTCCTGCCTCAGGGCCTTTGCATTAACTGTATCCTCTGCTGGGAGTGGTCTTCTCCCTGATTTTCCCATGGCTGGATCCTTCCATCTTTCAGACTTAGCTGCCACCTCCTCAGAGAGGTTTTCCTTGACCTGAAATTCAGAGGCACCGGTCAACTCCGTCTATCAAATCATTCTATTTAACATTTCTTGGAATGATCAGCTTCTGAATTTTTTCTTGCTTATTTGGCTATTTTCTGTCACTCGCCAAGGCAACAAGAACCTATTCTGTCTTATGCAAAAATCACAGCCTCAGCACCTGGCACTGTGCCCAGCATATAGTAGCTGCTTCATTAATGTTTGCAGAATGAATGACCTTCAGATCACAGGTCCACAGGCTACTCACCAGGGGTTCGTGCCCCTTCCTTCTTTCCTTCTCAATGGAATTTGAAGCACTTACTGGTGTCAAGGAAGCAAGTCTTATCTCCCCTTTCCACCTTCTATGAGTTTCCTTTGGCCACTCAGAAGCTGACTCACTGTGGCTATAGGAGAAATAGTACTGGACTTTCAGAATTTCACCCAGTGAAAAAGAAATGTAGAATATAAGGAATTGTTCAAAGTATTAGGTTGGTGTGAGTTTACTGACAAACTCAGTGTATGCTTTAAGATTAATTAAAAGTTTATTTGTAATTTTAATTTGGTATTAAATTTGGTAAAAAAACTAGGTTACCTAGTTTTTTCAAGAAAGGTCTGAAGTTGGGGTCATTAATAAACAGGTTTCCCCTTTGTTGGGGCTTTGGTCAACACTTTTCCAGCTGTGCAGAATGATTTTTGGTCCAATTACACTAAAAATAAGAATTCTGAATTTGGCTACGGCTATTTATGCTGTACCCAGTCTGTTCAAAGATAAACACTAAATGAGGTGAAGACTCAATTTTAACTGCTTAATAAATCTTTAAGTAGTGTAATGGTATAATATTTACTAAAAGTGGCAAATATTGATGAGCGGTAAAGTAAACATTACTTAGACTAGCAGTATAGGCTAGGCAGTCATGAGTTGAATAAAACAGACGGTGACTGAGGAAAGATTGAAGAGTACACAAGAAGACATTTAATAAACCTCCAACCTGAAAATTGACATCCATTAATTTTTTATAAAAATATTTTTAGAGGGTTGGGTTTCATCCCTGTTTTTCTTTATCAGAAGGAGGGCTTCAGGAAGGTTGTAGTGAAAATATCAATTTCCTTTCAAAGTCCTCTAAATGATAGTATTAGATATGGTAACTCTAGTTTAGTACTTGTATAAAGTCTATAAAGTTATGTGACCCTCTTATACCCATATCTGGGGTCCCTTAATAGAAACCTTGTTTCCTTATTCAAAGTTTTCAGAGGAGTTCAGTACTAGGACTATTTAAAGAAATCACACGGCTGAACATTGCAAAGTCAAATTGACTGCTGCTGTCATCAAAGATGAAGCTTGGCTGAAATCTCAGCATTTTGTTTGCCTTGAGATTTCATGAATTATGCCCACACTTGGCATAGTATCACAAACACACTAAGCATGCAAGAGTACTTGTTGAATGAATAAATGGTTTTATATGCACTCTGTATTGACGTCTGGCATATGGAATCATGCCATATTTTAAGGTTTTCATTTCTGTAAGCCGTTGCCATCCAGATTCTTCTCCACCAGAGCCTTGTATTTCGTTGTGCTGGTCTACTTACTGTTTCTGAGGCATTATGCACACTCGCCCGCTGCTCCCTTGATCACACTGGACACTCTTCCTATTTTCTTCCCTCTGTTTGCCTCAATCTTATCCCCCTTTCAAGATGGTAGGTCAAGCCTGAGATCTCGTGAAACCCTCCTCAGTCCACAGTGATTTATACTTCTTTTTTCTTTTGAGTCGGCGTCTCCCTCAGTCGCCCAGGCTGGAGTGCAGTGGCGCGATCTCAGCTCACTGCAAGCTCCGCCTCCCGGGTTCATGCCATTCTCCTGCCTCAGCCTCCCAAGTAGCTGGGACTACAGGCGCCCCCCGCCATGCCCGGCTAATTTTTTGCATTTTTAGTAGAGATGGGGTTTCACCGTGTTAGCCAGGATGGTCTCGATCTCCTGACCTAGTGATCCGCCCGCCTCAGCATCCCAAAGGATTTATACTCTATCTCTCCTTTGCTGCTTTTTTATTCCCTCACTGGTCTCCTGTTATGGATCAGAAGAATCATGTACCATCAATGTCAATCCAGCTTCTAATCATCCAGGAACATTTACGAAGAGTGGCTGGATTAATGTCCTAAGGAAGCTATAACAATGTACCACCACCAACTGGGCGGGGTGGGAGGGGGCTTAACCAGCAGCAATTTATTGTCTCATAGCTCTGGAGACTGGAAGTCAGATCAAGGTGTTGGCAGGGTTGGTTCCTTCTGAGGGCTGTGAGGGGGAATCTGTTCCGTGTCTCACTCCTCACTTCCGGTGCTGGCCATCTCTGGCATTCCTTGGCTTGTGAAGAGAGACTCACCGCACTGGCTGCCTTCACCTTCACAGGGTGTTCTCCCTCCCTGTGTGCATGTTTGTCCCTGTGTCCAAATTTCCTCTTTTTATACAGACACCGGTCATACTGGCCTAGGGCCCAATCTAATGACCTCATTTTCCAGTTAGGTCTGTAAAGACCCTATTTTCCAATTAGGCCTGTAAAGACCCCAATTAGGTCACATTTGAACTACTGGAGGTTAGAACTTCAACATATCTTTTCTGGGGGTAGACAGTTTGACCCATGACAGTGGCCCGTGCAAGAAGGAGCTTCATTGCAAATTTATCCTGGTGCATCAAAGCGTTTGCTCCTGTGGTTTTTGGTTTGGGGCTCAAAGGTGAAACACCGTAAGTTATTTTCTCTGTGGCTCCTTAGTACCCATTGCCTGTGCTGCCCTGACAGTGGTTTCATGTTTCAGCTGCTTTAGAGGATGAAAACCTATAGCATTAGGATGACCTTCTTGGGGCTCTGGAAGTGATTTTGTGTGCAAAATATTAATTTTATTTACAAAGATTACATTATTTATCATTAAAAATCTTTAATGGTAAAGATTTTAAGATGTTATAAAGTAACTTCTTAGTTTTATTTATGAAGATTAACCACTATTAGTTGTTAGGCCATAGAATATAAATGGTAAGAGTGTGGGCTCTAGATCCAGACAGCCCAGGTTCAAATCCCTGTTCTGCCTCTTACTAGATGTGCAACCTAAGGCAAACTTCTTAACCTCCCTGTGCCTCAGTATCTCCATCTACACAATGGAGATAACGCAAGCCCTAGCCTCATAAAACCATTGTGCAGATTAAAAGATTGAGTACACATAAAGCTCATAGCACAGTGTCTGGCACAGTGCTCAACAAACGGTAGCTACTGGTATACACACCTTCTATATGTCCCTGCCTATGCTCAGTGCTAGGTCTACAAAGGTGAAGACACAGTTTCTGTCCTTCCAGAGCTTGAATTATGAAAGAATTTATAAATATATGGTTCCTTCTGAGGGCTGTGAGGGGGAATCTGTTCCATGTCTCACTCCTCACTTCCGGTGCTGGCCATCTCTGGCATTCCTTGGCTTGTGAAGAGAGGCTCACCGCAGCACTTAGAGAGGCCGAGGCAGTTGGATTGCTTGAGCTCTGGAGTTCGAGACCAGCCTGGTCAACATGGCGAAACCCCGTCTCTACAAAAAGATATTTAAAAATTAGCTGGATGTGGTGGTGCACACCTGTAGTCTCAGCTACTTGGGAGGCTGAGGCAGGAGGATTTCTTGAGCCTGGGAGGCAGAGGTTGCAGTGAATTGAGATTGCACCACTGCACTCTAGCCTGGGTGACAAAGTGAGACCCTGTCTCCAAAAACAGAACAAAACAACAACAACAAAAACACTACAAAAGCCAGAGCCATATCAGGGAGGCAGACAGAATGAAACCTGCCTGTGTGGTCTACCAAGTGAAGTGGAGGCAAGGGTTCACCACTCTCTCTAGAAACTTGGTAATGAAGAAAGAGAGATACAACTTCATTATTGGAGGAGGAAGAGTAGAGAAAGAATTCTTAAATCTATAATTTTCATTGAACATGGAGTTTGTATCTTTATATATTTATAGTCCCCCAAATATTAACAGGTTGAATTCAACGTGGGTTAAATAGGTTTGAAATTGGGAATGCACAAAACTGCCTTCCATAGGAAATGGAGAAATCCCACCAAAATCTACTTAACCTACATTGTATCTGTGGGGCAAGATGGTGCCAGTCTTGCTGTAGAATCTTCCTCAGTGTGAAGCTCACTGGTGTATAGAATCTGTCACCAGAGAAGACCCATTACTTATTTCTCTGAGGATCCTTAAGAGCATCATTATGGGGAATACCAAGCACAAACAGAACCCTTTACAGGTAGACTCATTCACTGTGTAGAACTCAATGTCATATAGAGTCTGCCAACATTTTCCTATAAGAAAATAACCTCTCAGCATTCCAACCAGCTTTTGACTGGAGCACATCTCCATCTCCTAGATTCCAAGTGTTGCTTCCATGGGCTTGTGTCCCCGGTGGGATTGTGCCTTTACAATGAGGAAGAGGAATGTAATTGCCCAACAGGTTCTTCTTGCCCATTGCACAGACAAAACCAATTCGCTGACACCACGTTAGTGCAGTAGAGAAAGAGTTTAATTAATGTAGAGCTAGCCAACTGGAAAGACTGGAGTTATTACTCAAATCATGAGAACTCAGAGGCTAGGGTTTTTATGGATAATTTGATGGGCAGGGGGCTAGAGAATGGCTGCTGCTGACTAGTTGGAGATGAAATCATACAGGTGTGGAAAATGGTCTTCATGCACTGAGTCTGCCTCTGGGTGGGGGCCACAGAACTTGTTGAGTCATGAATCACTGGTCCAGATGGGGTCAGCTGGTTGCCAGAATGCAAAAGTCTGAAAACCATCTCAAAGACCAACCTTAGGTTCTACAATAGTGATATTACCTATTGGAACAACTGGGGAAGTCACAGATTTTGTGATCCCTGGCTGCAGGACTTCTGAGCGGTAAGGGATGATAGAAATTATGCCTACATTTTAGCAGAATTCAGGCTCTTCCCACAATCCTAATTTTGTGGTCTTTGATTAGCTTTGCAAAGGTAGCTTCAGTCTCTGAACAAGGAGGGGATTAATTTTTCTGTTTTTTTTTGAGACGGAGTCTTACTCTGCCACCCAGGCTGAAGTGCAGTGGTACAATCTCAGCTCACTGCAACCTCTGCCTCCTGGGTTCAAGTGATTCTCCTGCCTCAGCCTCCTGAGTAGCTGGGATCACAGGCACCTGCCATGACGCTCCACTAATTTTTCTATTTTTTGGTAGAGATGGGGTTTCACCATAATGGCCAGGCTGGTCTCAAACTCTTGACCTCAGGTAAGCCACTTGCCTCAGCCTCACAAAGTGCTGGGATTACAAGTGTGAGCCACCATGGCCGGCCAAGAGAATTAGTTTTATGGAGGGACTATTAGCACCCTTGCTTCAAAGTTAAACTATAAACTAAATTCCTCCCATGGTTAACCTGGCTTATGCCCAGGAATGAGCAAGGATAGCCAGGCTGTGAAGCAAGATGGAGTCAGCCATGCTAGATTCTTCTGACTGTTACAATCTTTGCAAAAGTGGTTTCAGGAATGAAAGCATAACATAAGAAGACAAGAGGATGAGGGAAGCAGGACTGATGTGTGACTGTGTATATATACACATTTTTTTTTTTTTAGATAGAGCCTCGCTTTTGTTGCCCAGGCTGGAGTGCAATGGCATGATCGTGGCTCACTGCAACTTCTGCCTCCCTGGTTCAAGTGACTTTTCGGTCTCAGCCTCCCGAGTAGCCAGGATTACAGGCGTGCGCCACCATGCCTGGCGAAATTTTTGGGGTTTTTTTTTTTTTTTTTTTGAGGCGGAGTTTCACTCTGTTGCCCAGCTGGGAGTGCAGTGACACAATCTTGGCTTACTGCAAGCTCCACCTCCTGGGTTCATGCCATTTTCCTGCCTCACCCTTCCAAGTAGCTGGGACTACAGGCGCCTGCCACCACGCCTGGCTAATTTTTTTGTATTTTTAGTAGAGACGAGGTTTCACTGTGTTAGCCAGGATGGTCTCAATCTCCTGACCTTGTGATCCGCCCGCCTCAGCCTCCCAAAGTGCTGGGATTACAGGTGTGAGCCACCATGCCCAGCCTGATGTATATATTTTTAAATTATTATTATTCTTGTTTGAGACAGATATCTTACTATGTTGCCCAGGATGGTCTTGAACTTCTGACCACAAGTGATACTTCTGCCTCAGCCTCCCAAAGTACTAGGTCTCCTTCTGTTCCTCAGACTGACATGCAGTGGCACGATCATAGCTCACTGTGACCTCACACTCTTGGGCTCACACAATCCTCCCAACTCAGCCTTCTGAATAGCTGGGACTACAGGTATGTGTCACCATGCTGGTTATTTCTTAAAATTTTTTGTAGAGACAGGGTCTTACTATGTTGCTTAGGCTGGTCTTAAACTCCTGGGCTCAAGACATCCTCCCACCTTGGCTTTCTCAAAGTGCTGGGATTATAGGCATGAGCCACTGCACCCAGCCAGGACTGACAAGATTTGAAAATTGTATGTGCTTTGCACTTTGACTCTCATGATAATCTGGAGTAGTGGTTCTTATTTTATCATTTTTAACAATGAAGAAACTGAGGTATGATTGTAAAATACTGGCCAATTGTAGATCCACTTACCAAAATAATAATACCTAATAATGAAAGCATTACACTTAGTGGTGTGAGGGAGCCAGCCCAATGCAGCTCACAAGATCTGATTGTGGTATCAGTTCCCAACTCTGCATCTGGTGACATCTTGTTGGCAGCTTGAAACTGGCCACCATGAGAGCATTTACACCATGGAAATAGACACATGTTACAAATGCTTTTTCTTCATAGAACCAATTGTTAAATGTCTGCTGGCACACTATTCACTATAATCTAAATGTGGGGTGCAATGTTAATTAAATGTAATTGCTCATTGAAGAGATAGTGGCAACCTAGTTGGAGGCAGAGGGGCAGTGGGGATGGTGCAGAATTCCAATGGCCTGGGTTAGGCAATGCTATCTAAGTGTGTCATCTGTAACTGCTAGGGGTGTAATTTCCTCTTTCATCTCCACTTCCTTCCCACTTTCCCCATATGCGGCTCAAGCTTGTGGTGTGAGATGCGTGACTTCTTTAAGATACAATTGAGAAAGTAGGCTGTTTGGGAAGCAGGCTGGTGATCTGTTCTATGGAGAAGCGAAAGGGGTAGCTTGCTTAGAGATTGAGAACCATGGTCTCCATCAGAAAGGACTGAGTAGGACCTTTGTCCCAGGAAAAGACTAAACAAGGAATTAATATGTTCTCCCCATGTGGGGTCTAGACCTACGAAGGTTATTTATTTACTTGTTTATTTATTATACCCAGTTCTCTTACAAAAAGAAAAACTTCAGTCTCTCTTCTGCTGGATTCTGGATGCCGAAGAGTCTGTTATTTTCTAGAAGGTGAGGAGGTGGATGATGATTTGTTAAGAGCCTTCTGTCCTCACCAGCCCCGCTGCCTTGCTCTACTCTAAACCTAGGAGTTCAGGTCAGACAGAAACAGCTTCAAGACTTAATCTGTCCAGCAGCTCTGAGGGCAAAGAGCAGTCTGAATTGAGTTAGGAGGAAGCTGTGGGTTGCCATCACCCATAGTTTTCAGGTCTTTTGCTAAAGACTTAAGTCGACCATGCTTTCCAAAGACTTTAGTATACTATATATACTGTAACTTAGGCAATAGCCTCTTCTTATGATCATTGTTAACACAAGTGACTTCACTTACAGTCTCTTCTCTGGGCATATGTGCTGTTTATTGCTTTTTAATTGGGGAATTAGGATATGCTTTAAAATGCCAAGATTAAAAGTTGGGGAAAGATATATAGAAAATTGTCAGCAGTGGACACTTATGGGATGTTGGTCTAGAAATTCAATATGTTTTACATATTTGTACATTTCTAGATACTGTCAATATCATCTTTTCCCTTTTCTTTATTTCCTGGGTTAGTCATTTTAATACTGCAGCTAGTGTCTAGGAAGCCACCATTCAAAACAAAAGCTAAGATCTTTAAAATAATTTACATTTAACTACTTGGTTCCCTCCCTCCTGTCTCATCCTCTGCCCACCCATGATCATCTTCCTCCTGAATCCCATGTTCCTCATACCCTTGCTTTCCTTTTCATAGAGTTTTATTGCACGTATTCCTAAAAAGCATATATTTTTATTGTAGTTGTCCTAAATGTTATGAAAAGGGAGTGGATAATATTGTATGTAATCTTTTGGCACTTTAATTTTTAGTTACCATTTATTAAACCAATGAGATTTGTCCAATTATTTGGTTCATTCATTTTGCCTGCCATCTAAATGTTTTACCAAAAGTCTTTTGTACATTTTAATAAAAAATATTTTAG
This sequence comes from Macaca mulatta, assembly GCF_049350105.2. NCBI lineage: Eukaryota > Metazoa > Chordata > Mammalia > Primates > Cercopithecidae > Macaca > Macaca mulatta. The sequence continues at coordinate 78,906,606 of NC_133409.1, forward strand.
ATTTAAAAAAGTAATGTAATTGTCAAAAGGAAATTCATGTGTATTAGCAGATTTAAAAATAAGATTTGTATAATGCTTTGGTGGGAAGTAATATTGCCCCTTTCCTCTTAATGCCCAAATTTTTCAGATCCTGAATTTTTGATGCCCAGTTGTATTAGTCTATTTTCGTGTGGCTAGGAAGAAATACCCAAGACTGGGTAAAGGAAGAGGTTTAATTGACTCACAGTTCCACGTGGCTGGGAAGGCCTCAGGAAACTTACAATCATGGCAGAAGGGGAAGCAAACATGTCCTTCTTCACATGGCTGCAAGAAAGAGAAATGCTAAGCGAAGTGGGGAAAAGCCCCTTATAAAACCATCAGACCTCATGAGAACTCACTCACTATCAGGAGAACAGCATGGGGGAACCACCCTGATGATCTGATCCCTTCCCTTGAGGTCCCTCCCACAACAGGTGGGGATTACAATTTGCATTACAATTCAAGATGAGATTTAGGTGGGGACACAGAGCCAGACCATATCACCTGTGTTAACACTTTAATGCACTCCCTTTTCTCTTTGCTTTCTAATCAAGAAGTCAAGCTTAATGTAGGTATTTATGTAAAGTGTAACACACCAGAAATAACTTGAAGGGTAGTATAACAACATTCTGCATGATTTGTATAAAGTTTACATTTTAAAGATACCAAGGAATCTTTCAACTATATTTGATTATACTTTGCAAAACATTATACATCTTAGAACAACTGAGCACCCAGTATTTTCTCTCACCTTAATCTACCATTAAGTTCTCCAACTCCCAACCAAATCTGTACTACTACATTGTTTAGGTCATTAAAATTTCTAAATCATCTTAACTCTTTTATTTGCTGTTTTAAATATTTGTGTTTGGTAAGGTATACACAAATGTTCTTCTTCATTTGTAATTCAAAACAGCATTTTACAGAGTGCTCAAGCAAATCAGTGCTGAAAAAAATTTTCCTGATATCTATGGTAACCTGTGGAGAACTGTCTGAAAGGACTCTCTGGGGCCTCTAGGCTTTCCTAGAAACCCAGTTACTTTAGGTTGGCTGTCCTCATGACCCCTGCCCAGGAAAGGCGCGAGGCCTGACTAGTCCCCCAAGGAGCCAGCCCCTTCCCGAGGCACCTCCCTCCCAAGGAGACACATCCACGTGGCATGGAAACTTTTCAGTAAATGCTCAAAAGTGAGAGCTGACTCCCTTACCTTGGAGGGGACATTCAGGGATGGTAAGAGATAAGAAGTTTCTAGGAAGAAAAGAAAGGGGAAGTGAGAAGATAAAAGTCTTCAGATAAGAAGCAAATGAGAAAAGCATTTTCTGCCAAATTGTGAAAAGTGAAAGAAATGAAAGCAAGCTTGCTTTGGAGCCAGAACTAAACACCAGGCAAAAAGAAACGACGTTTGCCATAAAGAGTTTTGTAACAGAAAAAACTCAAAGGTAATCCATGATATTGGTCCAGGGATGCCTAGAACAAGGTCTGCTTAGGTGACTGGAAAAGACACCTGCCCCTGTGATGAAATTTCAGAGGCGCCAGGAAGGTTCCCTGACCCCCAAATGCCTCAACTGTTTGGTTTATGACCTGCACAAAGGCCTGGGGCTGAGAGGCTCATGGGATAGAGATCCAGCTTGCTCTCCACTAGTTAACCTGTGTCCTAAGGCTGCTTTCAGCAGGAGGAGGGGGGGACACCTGTGTCAAGTGCTGTGTGTGCCCAGAGGAGGCCTCTTTATAATCCCTACGAAGCTCTCCAATTTCAGAAAAGCAATTCATAAAGAATGGGTCATCCCACCCATTTATTATGGGCAGAACCACAAGACCAGGTTGCTGAAGGGGATCTTGAATTTACTCTGCAATGTTGCCCAGGGAGGGCATGGAGCTGAGAAATGAGGAGAGAAGTTAAGCAATGGAAGCAAGAGCAGCTGGGGCCTGCCAGGACTGAGCTGAGGATGTTCATGATTGGCTTCCATTTGGAACTGAGGCTGCCCACGGCTTACCATTGAGAGAAGGCCACACTAAGGCCTGGGAACAGCCAGCTATGGGCAGATCAGGCCAGCATCTCCTAAACCAGCCTGTACCTCCACTTCTCTGTGCTGATTTTCCTTCTACTCTCTCTAATGCTTATTAAAGTTTCCCCAACACTCTACCAATTCCAGCTTATTAGAGCAATAAACAGTGGAGTATTGGGTCATGGTGGAGGCAAGGGGACACAGGATGAATCGAGGCTTGTAGGTACTGCTAGCTTTCCCTACTTGCTGAAGTTCCTCTGGAAATCATCATTATCATCATCATTTTTTTTTCCTTTTTCTTTTTTTTTTTTTTTTTTGAGAAAGGGTTTTGCTCTGTAGCCCAGGCTGGAGTGCCGTAGTGCAAACATGGCTCACTGCAGGCTTGACCTTCTGGGCTCAAGCGATCCTCCTGCCTTAGCCTCTCAAGTAGCTGGGACCACAGTTGTCAGGCACTATACCTGGTTAATTTCTTTGATTTTTGTAGACGGGGTCTTGCCATATTGCTCAGGCTGGTCTCTATCTCCTGGACTCAGGCAATCCTCCTGAGGCCTTGTCCTCCCAAAGTGCTGGGATTACAGGCACTTTTTATTAAGGGAGAGGCTATGTCAGCTCTCTTTTCAGACTGGAGAATGCCTTTTTCAGGGCTTTTTGATGGTGCTGTGCCATTGAATACTTCCAACTTGGAATAATCATTGAGTGATGACTTTCCTCAAAGATTTAAGAAAAATTACATTAAAATAAATAAGCAGGCCATGTACAGTGGCTCATGCCTATAATCCCATCACTTTGGGAAGCCAAGGTGGGAGGATCGCTTGAGCCCACGAGTTCAAGACCAGCCTGTGCAAAAAAGCAAGATTTTCTTCCCACAATATTTAAAAATTAGCCAGATGTGGTGGCACTCACTTATAGTACTAGCTACTTGGGAGGCTGAGGCAGGATGGCTTGAACCCAGGAGTTCAAGGCCGCAGTGAGCTGTGATCATGACACTGAACTGCAGCCTGGGCAACAGAGCAAGACCCCGCCTCAAACAAAACAAACAAAATAACAAAACAAAACAAAAACTGGTTGGGAATACCTACAATATTAGAAATACAGCAGTTATTATTTCTAGGTTCCTGGGCTGTAAGGCTTTCAAGTTTTTTCTGCATGCTTTTCTTCATTTTCTAAAATGTAAATTAAAGATGTTTCCAATTCACTTTCCTGTCAGATTAAAGTCTCAGGTTTTGCCTTTAAGGTTTCATTTCTAGAAGTGGTTCAGAATATAAATGCTGAAGTTAGCTCAGTTGCAGTAACTGGGGACTTCCTCTAGTCTCTGGCTGTTCGTGTGGAAGCTGTGTTGTCATTTCTTTCCTTTTATTTTCTTAAGCCATCACAGAGACACCTGAATACCTTGGCAAAGAAGCGTAACAGGACAACTATTGTCTATCAAGAATTTTAGCCAGGATTTCCCCAGTCTGCTCCTCATTTTTGTGATTTTGTTGGTTCCTTCGATGAGAACTTTTTCTTGAGGTTTTAGGCAGACTTAATTTAAAGCATTGATCTCATCACACTTTTTTAGCTTCTGGTTAAAAATAGAACATCTCACATAATTCTCAAGGAAAATCAGCTCTGTCAAATCTCATTGCTAATTCACAAAGGGCACTTGACTGTTCAAATAGAAGAGTATGGGAATCGAATGGATATTTCCGAAGTTACCATTTTTTAAAGGAATTTAACACCCCATCTTGGTCAGCCATGTGGATCTGAATCAGTTAAACTTAATCCAGTGGAGATAAATTTGATTTTGCATGAATTAGAGCAGCATTTGCAAAAAAGCTCTTGACAGAATGTTTTATTCATATTCAGTACCAGCATCTTTTGCTTTTCTTTTAAGGTTGGTAAGAAAAGGATTTCAATCACACATTGTAGGCAAATGTCTTATGTGCTTTAATGTGTAAGGAGTATAAGTTGTTATTATGATAAGGTTAATAAGACTTTTCATGTAGTACATTTTGGTTGACATTTAGTCCCAATTGAGAAAAACCTAAAATTAATTTTTGTAAGAAACGAGACCAGAGTGGCTAATAAGGCTTAGAAGTGGGACTAATGATACTATAATCAGATTGATGAACTATTAAATATCTGATGTGAAAACCATATCATGAAATGATAAGGAAGAATCTGCACAAAAGTCCTTTTGAATTTGCTCCTTGTCCTTTATTTTACAGGTTGTTCTAAAGGCTTATTACCTCAGCTTCAAAACGCGGATCCAAGATACTTACTAGCTGGTAACTTTTATTTCTTAATCAACTCAGCTTTCCTGAGAAAGACCCAAAAGGAGGGGCAAAATCTTTTTTTTTTACCACCTATTCATCCAGGGTAAGATATTGCTGATTCTATTTGGGTAAATGGATGAGCCACAAGCCTGGTTGCCCAGGACAATGATGCTGAATTGGGGGACTGAAGATCTCGCTGACTTGAATGATGTACAATTAATTTTCAAGTCTGTTTTTGGTTAAATTGCTGCTTATATGGGATGTAGCAGAGAGACAGGGCAAAAATGGGATTGTGAATCTTGGCAGGGTAGGATAGGTTTGAGAATTTTTCACTTAGGTTAAATTCCTCCCATCGTCCCCGGGCCGGGAAAGCCTGTGCCTGTGTCTTTGTCAGCGCATTTAGTCCTCAGGATCTGCACGGATTCCACGGAGATCACGAAGGACATAAAACGCTAATTCAATTTTTGCTTTTCTCTCTTAAGAGGCAGAAGTTAGAGGTAGGTATTCTATGGAAGGATTTCTTGAAGTTCTATGAGAGATAATCTAAAAATCTCTAAGGATCCAAACCCAGGAAAAAAGTTGGTCAGTGTCATCAATTTGATGACACTGATGAGGTCCACAGCCCTGTGCTGACTGCTCCAGTCTTTGTTAAAGAACAAGTTATTGAAGTAAAGGGTTGTAACCTCAGATTTAAGTTTTAAAAGGATACTGAGGAAGAAAAAATCAAGAAACTCAACTTCATTAAAAAAAATTTGTTTGCTCTGCGAAAGACACTGTCAAGAGAATAAAAAGATAAGCCATACACTGGGAGAAAATATTTGCAAAACACATATCTGATAAAGGACTGTTATCCAAAATATAAAAAGAAGTCCTAAAACTCAACAAAAAGAAAACAAACAATTTGATTAAAAAATGGACTTCAGACCTAAAGAGACACCTCATCAAAGAAGTATACAGATGACAAACATAGGAAAAGAAACTCCACATCATACACCATTAGGAAATTACAAACTGAAACAACTATGAGGTATCAACACACACCTGTTAGAATGGCCAAAATCCGGAACACTGACACCACCAAATGATAGCAAGGATGTGGAGCAAAAGGAACTCTCGTTCACTGCTGGTGGGAATGCAAAACGGTCCAGCCACTTTGTAAGCCATTTTGGCAGCTTCTTACAAAAGTAAGTCTTCTCTTACCATACAATCCAGCAATCACGCTTCTTGGTATTTACCCAAAGAAATGAAAAACTTATGTCTCCATAAAAACTTGCACATAAATATTTATAGCAATCTTATTCATAATTGCCAAAACTTGGACACAACCAACATATCCTTCAGCTGATAAATGAATACATAAATTGTGGTACATGCAGACAATGACATGTTATTTAGTACCAAAAAGAATTGAGCTGTCAGGCCATAAAAAGACATGGAAGAAGCTTAAATGCATATTACTGAGTAAAAGAAGTTAATATGAACAGACAACACACTGTACGATTAACTATATGACATTCTGGAAAAGGCAAAACTATGTAGACAGCAAAAGGATCAGTGGTTGCCAGGGGTTAGGTAGGAAGGATGGAGGAATTAATAGGCAGAGAACAGAGCATTTTTACGGCAGTGAAATGCCTCTGTATGATACTATGATGGTGAATACATGTTGTTACGCATTTTCTCAAACCCGTAGAATGTACAACACCAGGAGTGAACCCTAATGTAAACTGTAGACTGGGCCGGGCGCGGTGACTCAACGCCTGTAATCCGAGCACTTTGGGAGGCTGAGGCGGGTGGATCATGAGGTCAGGAGTTCGAGACCAGCCTGGCCGAGACGGTGAAACCCTGTCTCTACTAAAAATACAAAAATTAGCCGAACGTGGTGGCACACGCCTGTAGTCCCAGCTACTTGGGAGGCTGAGGCAAGAGAATTGCTTGAACCCGGGAGGCAGAGGTTGCGATGAGCCGAGATTGTGCCATTGCACTCCAGCCTAGGCGACAAGAGCGAAACTCCGTCGAAAAACAAACAAACAAACAAACTATAGACTTTGGTGATGATTTGATGATGATGTGTCAATGTAGATTCATCAGCTTTAACAAATGTACTATTCTGTTGGGGAAATGTTCATAAGGGGAGAGGCTCTGCAAGTGTGGGGAAAAGGGTATGTGGGAAATTTCTGTACAAAAAAAAACCAACAAAAAGACACTGAGGAGTAGGGTAACAAGGTTCAAAGCTATCTGAACTATCCAGGCTCAATATTTGGATGTGGAATTTGAGGCTGAAGATGGTGGAAGCAGTACGTAGGGATCAGAGGTGGACTTAGACAAGAAGCAGGGTTGTCAAGGGAGGATAAACATAGGAAAGTCTAACCCAGAGGATAATTTTTTGTGTGTTTGTACATGCAAAATGTACATGCTGTAAACATCCGAAGATGCTCGTGGCATGATAACTGATACCACTTTTACTTGGGAGGTGGGAGAAAGGCATAGTTTAATTACATGTAATTAAACCAGGCAATTTCCATTCCCCTCTGCCCCTACCTTCCCAGCATAAAGGGCACAATTTAACCCAGAATTTTTATTTTATTTTATTCTATTCTATTAAATTAATTAATTATTTTTTTTTTGAAACAGGGTCCTGCAGTGTTGCCAAGCCTGGAGTGCAGTGGTGCCTTCTCAGCTTACTGCAACCTCCACTTCCTGGGCTCAAGCAATCCTCCTGCCTCAGCCTCCTGAGTAACTGGGACTACAAGTGTGCATCACCATGCCCAGCTAGTTTTTTGTATTTTTTGTAGAGATAGGGTTTCACCATGTTGCCCAGGCTGGTCTTGAACTCCTGAGCTCAAGTGATCTGCCTACCTTGGCCTCCCAAAGTGCTGGGATTACAGTCGTGAGCCACTGCGCCCCACCTGAACGCAGAATTTTGAAAAGTGATTTAATGCACTGAAAATAATATAAACATCTATTGGCTGGACAGTGGGCCCCTGAGAATATTGCTCAGCCACCCACAGTCACTAGGGGCGGGAGTCAGAGATTTATCTCGTTTTGGTCACCTTGAACCTCTCTAAATGCTCCATGCTGGTGGATTTCTTAGCAAGAAACCTGCTGCATCCTAAGCTGCTCCAGCCTCCTGGAAGGGGAATCCCTCCTGAGAATACAGCCCAATTGCCCCCACTCCCCCCGCCCCCAGACCCACCTCCTCATCTGGGTTCTCACTTAGCCTGCTAAGTTGGTACACTCAACAGGCTGCCTCATTCTACAAGGTGGAATTTTCACCTTGAAAGTCCTTCATTTTCTAGAGGCTGGTTCCAGACAGAGATGAAGAATCCCAGCAAAGATGTGGGTGTCTCTGATTCTGACCTCACCGGCTGTTCTTGGGTCTTTCACCGTTCCCAGCTCCCTGACAGCCTACCAGGACAATCTTTCACACTGCCCTTCTGGCTCTCAACTCATACCACAACCTGAAGGGCAGGTCAGCAAAGGAACTTTACAGTCATCCCTGCAAAAATAGGGGAGAGGAGCTGGTAGACAAGTCCACAGGGATGGCCTTCAGCAGAGACCGGAAGCTCTGGGTAGAGAATCTGAGACAATCTTGTCTGGTCAAACCCTCCTCCCCATGCATGGGGTATAATGACTCAATGTGGATTTTAAAAAATGTTTTAGGGTCAGTTGTGGTGGCTTATGCCTGTAATCCCAGCATTTTGGGAGGCCAGGGCAGGAGGATTCCTTGAGTACAGGAGTTCGAGACCATCTTTGGAAACGTGGTGGGACCCTGTCTCTACAAAAAGTTAAAACAAAATAGAGTAAAAGTAAAAACATTTTTGGCCAGGAGTTGTGGCTCACACCTGTAATCCAACAATTTGGGAGGCCAAAGCAGGGGGATCATTTGAGGCCAAGAGTTTAAGACCACCTTAAGCAATATAGAGAGAGACCCTGTCTCTATTTTAAAGAAATGTTTTAAAAACACTTAAAGAAAATAAACCCAGGCATGGTGGCTCACGCCTGTAGTCTCAGCACTCTGAGAGGCCAAGATGGTACGATTGTTTGAGCCTAGGAGTTCTAGACCAGCCTGGGCAACATGGTGAGGCCCCTTCTCTACAAAAAATACAAAAATTTGGCTGGGCTCAGTGGCTCATGCCTGTAATCCCAGTACTTTGGGAGGCCGAGGTGGGTGGATCCTTTGAGCCCAGGAAGTCGAGACTACAGTGAGCTATGATTGAGCCACTGCATTCTAGCCTGGGTGACAGAGCAAGACTCTTTCTCAAAAAAAAAAAAAAGAAAAAAAAAAAAGAAAATAAATACGGGCATACCTTGTTTCATTGCACCTAACTTTATTGCACTTTACAGATACTGCATTTTTTACAGATTGAAGGTTTGTGGCAACCCTGCATCAAGCAAGTCTATCAGAGTTAAAAAAAAAAAAAAAAAAAAAAACCAAAACAAAAAACCTCATGCAATGTTAAACATATGTAAAATAATGCATTTAGGTTGGGTGCAGTGGCTGATGCCTGTGATCTCAGCACTTTGGGAGGCTGAGGTGGGAGGATCGCTTGGGCAATACAGCAAGACCCCGTCACAATTTTTTTATTTTTAAATTAAAAAACGACATTTATATACATATAACTCAAAGAAGATTAAACATTTTTTATTTAACAACGTCTCCTGTACAATTTAACATACCAAATAAGACTAATATATCTCTCTTGGACTTCCAAAGGCTCTTCCGTTGAATGTCAAAAATCTAGTTTGAGGTAAAAAAACACTTCATTTAGAATACAAAATTTGATCTTGGGAAGGCTGTTAAGTGTATCAAAAGTTTTAAACACTTGATTAAAATAGAATCACAGATCACTATAAAATAAAAGTATTCATTTAGCCAAGTGATTATTAAAAGATGTCAGAAAATAAAAAACATTACTCTTTGATAGAGGGAAGACTCAATTTTCCAAACAAAAGATCTAATAAAGACAGCAGGAAGCAAACTGTCTTCCCTTTTTTTTTTTTTTCAGTTTACTCAAAAGGTGAACCAAAGTCTTTTATTGTCTCTTGTTAATATTACAAAAAAATCTTGTTTAAAAAAGAAAACCAAATTCTACCTTTGTATCAGTTATATTATTAACACTAAACAATTTCAATAAAACCTTATAAACAAATCTATCAAATCAATTTAACCACAATTAGCTTTACCACACAACATAAGATTTCTATAAACTTTCTACAACCACTTGTAAAATATTTTCCCTCATTTTCTTTCCCCCCGACTTTCTGTATCCATTCAGTTTATCTATCTCATTTTTCCTTTTATTTATTCTGAAACAACTTTCAAATAACTTGTAAACTACACAAAATCACTTTTTAAAGTAAAAACATATCATACTTCATAATTTCCTTGATAAAATGTCGTACTTTCCTTATATACTCTGTATACAGAATTATTTCCCTTTTTATCTCCTTTCACTAGTCAGAATTTTAATTGTTAGTAACCTTCATTCATGGTGAAAACCTAAAAAGTAAGCAAGTTTTAACTGTCAGTCACATAATAACAATTTATGAATACACATTTTATGATTTTTAGAAGCACAGGCTTTCTAATGGAACAATTTTTAAATGTGGAGCAGAACATATTTGCTAACAGATCTAACTATCTTTTGTTTTTCCAAAATAAATAGCCTGCTGAGGGCGGTAGCTCATGTCTATAATCCCAGCACTTTGGGAGGCCGAGGCAGGCAGATCACTTGAGGTCAGGAGTTCGAGACCAGCCTGGCTAACATGGTGAAACACCATCTCTACTAAAAATACAAAAAGTAGCTGGGCATGGTGGCATGTGCCTGTAGTCCCAGCTACTCGGGAGGCTGAGGCAGGAGAATTGCTTGAACATGGGAGGTGGGAGTTGCAGTGAGCTGAGATCATGCCACTGCACTCCACCCTGGGTGACAGAGGAAAACTCTGTCTCATAAAACAAACAAACAAAAAGCCAAAAATATTTTAACAATGATGTTTGGAAGATTTTATGAGACATTAGACAAATCTAGCCATTATCTCAAGTTAAATCCTCTATTAACCATTTTATATTACTGTATGTTAGGCAAGTATCATAAAAGCAGAAACCTTAAAGTTAAATACACCTATATTTTGCTAATAGCACAGAAGACAGTTATTTTTATTAAAGCAAACATATGACCGGGCCTGGTGTCTCACACCTGTAATGTCAGCACTTTGAGAGGCCAAGGTGGGAGGATTACTTGAACCCAGGAGTTCAAGACCAGCCTGAGCAACATACTGAGACCCTGTCTCCACACACACACACACACACACACACACACACAAATATAATTTAAAAAAAATAAATAAAAAATGCCAGGCGGTGGTGCATGCCTGTGGTCCCAGCTACTTGGGAGGCTGAGGTGAGAGGACTGCTTGAGCCTGGGAGGTCGAGGCTATAGTGAGCCATGATCAAGACACTGCACTCCAGCTTGGGTGACAGAGAAAGGCCCTGTCTCAAACAAACAAACAAACCCAACAATATGAAATTAGTCTTATAGATCAGAAGACTTATTCAAGTCATGTGAACCTGAAAAATATTTGGGCTTATTTATTTAATTAATGAGTACTCATTTATCTTTAAGTTAATTTGGAACCATGTAGACAATATACAAATATGTATAGACATATACATATATGTAGATACATCATATAACATACATATGTCTATATGTATGCATCTAAAGGCCAAAGAGATTAAGGAGTTGAATGCAAAAGAGAGTAAAGCTTTAGACTTGAGAGAAATCTGTCCACTTAGAATTCTTGGGGATCCATCAGGAAAGACAGAGTTTCCTCTCAAAAAGAGGAGTCTGTGGTATGTTTTCTGTTTTTCTCAAGTGGTTCCAGGGCATCTTCTCTGACCACAATGGAATAAAACTAGAAATCAATAACAAGAGGAATTTTAGAAGCTATACAAATACATGGAAATTAAACAATATGCTCCTGAATAACAGTGGGTCAATGAAGAAATTAAGAAGAAAACAAATGAAACAAATGATAATGGAAACACAACTATCAAAACCTATGGGATACAGCAAGAGCAGTACTAAGAGGGAATTTTATACCTATAAGTGCCTACAACAAAAAAGAAGAAAAACTTCAAATAAACAACCTAACAATGCATCTCAAAGAACTAGAAAAGCAAGAGAAAACTAAACCCAAAATTAGTTGAAGAAAGAAATAATAAAGATCAGAGCAGAAATAAATGAAATAGAAATGAAGAAACAATATAAAAGATCAATGAAATGAAAAGTTGGCTTTTTAAAAAGGTAAACAAAATTGACATTTGGCCAGACTGAGCAAAAGAGAGAGAAGACCCAAATAAATAAAAACAGAAATGAAAAAGGAGACACTAAAACTGATACTACAGAAATTCAAAGGATCATTAGTGGCTACTATGAGCAACTATATGCCAATAAATTGGAAAATCTAGAAGAAATGGAGAAGTGGCTAGACACATACAACCTACCAAGATTGAACCATGAAGAAATTCAAAGCCTGAACAGACCAAAAACAAGTAATGAGATTGAAATCATAACAAAAAGTCTCAGAGCAAAGCCTGTGACCTGATGGCCCCACTGCTGAATCCTACCAAACCTTTAAAGAATGAATACCAATCCTACCCAAACTCTTCTGAAAAATAGAGGAGGAAGAAATACTTCCAAACTCATTCTATGAGGCCAGTATTATCCTGATCCCAAACCAGACAAAGACACATCAAAAAAAGAAAACTACAGGCTGTTATCCCTGATGAATATTAATGCAAAAATTCTCAACAAAATGCTAGCAAACCAAATTCAATAACACATTAAGAAGAACATTCATGATGACCAAGTGGGATTTATCCCTGGGAAGCAAGGATGGTTCAACATTTGCAAATCAATCAATGTGAAACATCATATCAACAGAATGGAGGACAAAAACCACATGATCCTTTCAATTGATTCTAAAAAAGCATTTGATAAAATTTAACATCTTCTTGATTTTTAAAAAAACCCTAAAAAAATCTAAGTACAGAAAGAACATATCTCAACATAATAAAAGCCATAAATGACAGACCCACAGCTAATATCATGCTGAATGGGGAAAAACTGAAAGCCTTTCCTTTAAGATCTGGAACACGACAAGGATGCCCACTGTTACCCACTGTTACTCAACATAGTACTGGAAGTCCTAGCTAGAGCAATCAGACAAAAAAAAGAAATAAAGGGCATCTAAATTGGAAAGGAAGAAGTCAAATTGTCCTTGTTTGCAGATGATATAACCTTACATTTGAAAAAACCTAAGGACTCCACCAAAAAAACTATTAGAACTAATAAACAAATTCAGTAAAGTTGCAGGATACAAAATAAACATACAAAAATCCATAGCATTTCTCTATGCCAACAGTGAACAATCTGAAAAAAAATCAAGAAAAGAATCTCATTTACAATACATGTAAATAAAATTAAACACCTAGGAATTAACTAAAGAAGTGAAAGACCTCTGCAATGAAAACAATAAATCACTGATGAAAGAAATTGAAGAGGATACACAAAAAAAGGAAAGATATTAGAAAAGGCATCCAAATTGGAAAGGAAGAAGTCAAATTATCCTTGTTTGCAGATGATATAATCTTACATTTGGAAAAACCTAAGGACTCCACCAAAAAAACTATTAGAACTAATAAACAAATTCAGTAAAGTTGCAGATAACCAAACCAAATATAGAAGCTTAGAAAAAAATAATAATTTGATTAAAATGTACAAAAGATTTGAATAGACATTTCTCAAAAGAAGACATACAAATGGCAAACAGGTATATGAAAAGGTGCTCAACATCATTGATTATCAGAGAAATGTAAATAAAAACTACAATTAAATATTATCTCACCCCAGTTAAAATTTACATTCCCACCAACGGTGTACAAAATTTCCCTTTTTTTCCCACATCCTCACCAGCATTCACCAACAAATGCTGGTGAGGATGTGGGGGAAAAAAAGGAAATTTAGTACACCGTTGGTGAGAATGTAAATCAGTACAACCACTATGGGGAACAGTTTGGAGGTTCCTCAAACAACTAAAAATAGAGCTATCCTATGATCCAGCAATCACACTGCTAGATATATACCCAAAGAAAGGAAATCAGTATATCAAAGGGATATCTGTACTCCTATGTTCACTGTAGCATCATTCATAATAGCCAAAATTTGGAAGCAAACTAAGTGCCCATCAACAGATGAATGGATAAAGAAAATGTGGTACCTATACTCAATGAAGTACTATTCAGCCATAAAAAAAAATGAGATCATGTCATTTGAAATGACATGGATGGAACTAGAGGTCATTATGTTAAGTGAAATAAGCCAGGTACAGAAAGACAAAGTTCACATGTTCTCACTTATTTGTGGGAGCTAAAAATTAAAACAATTGAATTCAGGAAGATAGAGAGTAGAAGGATGGTTACCAGAGGTTGGGAAGGGTATGTGGGGGATGGGGAGGGAAGTAGGCATGGTTAATGGACACAAAAAAAATCATTAGAAAGAATGAAGAAGAACTGGTATTTGATAGCACAACAGGGCTAAAATTATTATTGACTATAGTCAATAACACATTTTAAAATAACTAAAAGAGTATAATCAAAATGTTTGTAACACAACGAATAAATGCTTGAGTGGATGGACACCCCATTCTCCATGATGTGATTATTATGCCTTTCATGCCTGTATCAAAAAAATCTCATGTACCCCATAAAGATATATATCTGCTGTGCACCCACAAAAAACTAAAAATAAATAAAACACATAGAAATAAAGTAAAAAGTGAAAGTTTCCATTCCCTTTCTTTTTCATTCACCCCTGTCTTCTTCCCAGAGGGAAACACCGCTGGCATTTGAAATGAGTCCTTTCAGGGTTTTTTCTATGCAATGTGAATGAATAGCGATTAGGTCTTTTCATGCTAGATTGTTATAACCACAAAATGGAATCCAGAAGCTTCTTGGACCACCAGAATATGCCACTGAATTATTAATAGCAAAGCCTATAGATGTTGAGGCTCTGTTCTTTTCATTTTTTTCTGTCACTTCTCTATTCTATCTGAAAATGTAAAGTGCTAACAAATATGTGTACAGCGAATCTTCACTTGCTGTGAAACTCACACGTATCAAAATTCATAGCATTTAATGATCTCCTTTCCTCCTCCACAATTCCTGTGCAGCCCTCTGTTTAAATGCACTCTTAGCCAAGACTCATCAATATAAAGCTCTGGGTTTCTAATTTCAGCCTGCTTTGTGTGTTAGATGTCTACTTCTGTACACTTAAAAAACAATCCTAATTATTGAAAACATTATCCTAATAATTAAATTATCCTAATAATTAAAGCAAACAGGTAGTAATCTTTCCCATGATCCAAATTCCCAACACTTATTGTGAAACAACTGATTTGAGAACTTCCTGATTTTGTTGCCTCAGGGTAGAGACAGCCATAACCTGGATTTTTTGCATTCTATACCCATTCCTTGGTCATGCAGGCTGCGTCGAAGGTCCTCAGAAGAAGCCTCTTCCCGTTATTAAGAGATAGATTCAGCATTTCCTTTTTTTACAAGGGTCAAATTCCCTGCAGAAACCACATGCTTGTGTCTCTCAGTGTCTAGCATCTTGCCTGAAACGGAAACCTTATTAAGATTGGGGTGGCCATCGCAGGCACTGCGTGCTTGTGTCTCTCAGTGTCTATCATCTTGGCTGAAATGAGAACCTTATTAAGACTGGGATGGCCATCTTAATGTACTGTTTCTTTCAAAGGATGAAAGACACGGGAAGGTGGGAGACTGCTAGTTTCATGAGAAATTTTTGAAGCGGCTTTTGAAAATAATGACAACACAAACAAGAGGCTTCCTTCTACAGTCTTGATCTGAGGCTGCCAGAACAAAGCAAAATTAAGGAACCCTCGGGGCATGAACGTCAACAGGAGATCTCATCAAAGATTCCATGGGAATTGAGAAATAAACCTTGTAAAGAGGCTCCAAGCCTCTTCTGGAATCTCAGTTATTATTATTGCTCAAGGAACCTTAGAGATTTTCTAGTGTAACTCTGATACTCCCTAGGTAAGAAAGGGAAGACCCCGAGAGGGGAGAAGACTTGTCAAAAGTCATGTTAACTGGAGCAAGAGCCCACAGCTCTTGCTTTCTATCCTGGTTGATTGGCTGCCTGTCTTTTTATGATGCTTTCAAGTTCCTTCTCCTTTGAGTTTTTGCTTCAAAATTAGTGAAGGAAGTTATATATATTGCTTTTCTTACATTAGTAACCGTGTTCATTTCTGAGGTGATGTTTTAATTAGGAGTTTTATTTGTGGCTGCCAGATAGTACCTGGAGCCCCTCTAGGTTGGTGGTGTGGAGTGCTGACTAGGAGGAACACATGGGCACCCGAGGTAACTGCGCATTCAGAGGGAGGAGACCTAACGAGGAACACAGACGTGAATGTTAACACGTTCCTCGGAAGAGGTCAGCTTCACGTCTTGGGGCACACGGCTGTTGCAGTGTGTGCTGTGTCTCAGGTTCTAGGCTCCAATGTTGATGCTGTCTTAGAGCTGTGGCAAAGCCTATCAAAACTTGCTTTAGGCTTGGTGCTGTGGTTCAAGTCTGTAATCCCAGCACTTTGGAAGGCCAAGGTGGGTGGATCACCTGAGATCAGGAGTTCCAGACCAGCCTGGCCTACATGATGAAACCCCCATCTCTAGTAAAAATACAAAAAATTAGCCAGGCATGGTGGCACGTACCTGTAACCTCAGGTATTCAGGAGGCTGAGGCAGGAGAATCACTTGAACCAGGGAGGTGGAAGTTTCAGTGAGCCAAGATCATGCCACTGCACTTCAGCCCAGGCGACAGAGTGAGACTCCGTCTCAAAAAACAAACAAACAAACAAACAAACAAATGAACAAACAACTTGCTTCAAATCAGTGGGGGATAGATAATTCAATAAATGGTGTTGGTTTAAATGACTATTCCATTGAAAAAAAGTGTATCACTGATTTTTTTCCACCGAGCTTGGTGGCTTGTGCCTGTAATCCCAGCACTTTGGGAGGCAGGTGCAGGCAGCTTGCTTGAGCCCGGGAGTTCGAGGCCAGCCTGGGCAACGTGGTGAAACCCTGTCTCTACAAAAAATGCAAAAATTAGCAGGGCATGGTGACACATGCCTGTGGTCCCAGCTACTCAGGAGGCTGTGGCGAGAAGATTGCTTGAACCTAGGAGTTTGTGACTACAGAGTGAGCCGTGATCATACTACTGCACTCCAGCCTGGGTGACAAGGGTGAGACTCTGTCTCAAAAACAAACAAACAAAAAAGTATCATTTTTAAAATTTCTCATATCAAAATAAATTCCAGTTGGACTGCAAACTTAAATGTGTCAAAAAACAAAGTTATGATGAACTTAAAGATCTCAGCTGACTTTATTGCAATTCTAAACTCAAACAACTCTTCTTTCCATAAACTAGAAAGTGTTCCAGTGAGCTGAGTAGAGGAGGTTGATTTTGTAGACAGAAAAGGACTGAAGAAAGCAGCAGCAAAGAGCAAAACATAGATTGGTCATTTCAAAATTACCTTCCTTGGGAGGCAGGAACAGAAAAGCAGAACGATAGAGAAATAATCGATTGGTTAACATTCGATTACTTCGGGTTACCTTTTGTTTTTTGGTAAGGATTAAAGCAGAGGCAACTTAATTATCCTGATTTCTTAGAAGGTCAGAGAACAACTCAGTTTTGGTTTAGTGATGTGGAACCTGAGCACAAGTGGCACCATTTTGATTTTTAGTCTGATTGGTTGGGGCCTATTGGAGGAGCTTAGTCCAAAACAATGGTCTCTGTGAAAGTTGCAGCTGCTAGGATGAAATCACCACTGTGAGACCCAGACAAGATAGGGTCAGGAAGGCCCAAAGGAGAGTAGGCTCGTGCCTACATGTCTGAGATAAGAACTGTTTCCAAGGCCTTTCTAACCCTTTCATATTCTTCATGCATCTCCTGCTTTGATAAGGTTTATCACTAGACATTCTTTATGACTGCATTAATTCAGATAACATGTTCTCAAAAGAGCACTCGCCCAGTGACTGCAACAACTGTGGCTTTGAATCTTTGGAACCAATCAATTCTGTTTCTAATCAGCATATGTAAATCTCTTTTTGCTAATTAAAGCTCCCTTTACTCTTCCCTCATCAAATGCACTGGTGGCTTGCCATTTCATGTGTTCTGGATTATAACCCTTATTTCTACTCCTGAGTAAACCCTATATATTTAAAGATAATTTTTCTCTAGTGTCTTTTGTGAGGTTGATACCTCTTATGGTTTTTATTTAGCAAGGGTAAGATAGTAAAATGATTTTTTAAAATATCAGAAATAAACATGAAATAATTATATAATTTGATTATCTCAGTGGATCCTGACTTTCTTAGTCCATCTATGACAAAATTAGAAGCTGCAAAAGAAAAGACCAGTAAGTTTAACTACATAAAAAATTTAGATTTCTGCATAGCAAAGAATTACCACAGAGATATTCAAAATACAAATACAATTTTTTTTTTTTTTTTTTTTTTTGAGACAGAGTCACTTACTCTGTTGCCCAGCCTAGAGTGCAGTGGAATGATCTTGGCTCACTGCAACCTCCGCCTCTCAGGTTCAAGTGACCCTCCTGCCTCAGCCTCCCTAGTAGCCGGGACTACAGGCATGTACCACAACGCTGGTCTAATTTTTGTAGGTTTAGTAGAGATGGGGTTTCACCACGTTGACCAAGCTGGTCTCCAACTCCTGACTTCAGGTGATCCACTCACCTTGCCCTCCCAAAATACTGGGATTACAGGTGTGAGCCACCATGCCTGGCCCAAAATACAAATAAAAATCTAAGGAATATATTTTATACACATCACCAACTAAAGAATGATAAGGTTCATAAATTCGGAAAGGAGAGCTTCATTTCTCCTAAATGTTTGCAGATTGTAGGGTGGCCATTCTGACAGGCTGGGAAGCATAGCCTCCAGTCAGAAGCCAGTAACAGACACTTCATGGGAGGGGTAACAGGAATGGCAATTTATGCTGAGTGAGGTGGCTGGATATACATAATTAATAAGCTATCAGAGGAGTCATGAATATTTATGAAAGGAGAAACATGCACATGTGTAATTGAGCTTCATGCTTCCTCATGGATTTGAGGGTGGGGTTTCTGGTCCTCTGACTTCAACAGGTGAAGCAGAGGACACGAAGACTCTTTGTGTGCAGCCACTGTAGACTGGCCAGAATCACTCCTTGGTCAGTGGTATCTTATCAGGAAAGAGTGCTGGTCACTTGTGTTGAAACCGCCAAAAGGGAGAGGCAGCATCAGGCAGTTGATTGATATCAGCTGTGGAGCCAGTCTTTCAAAAGGGCTGGTTTCTGTTTAACACTTAGGGAAGAAGTGTATTGGTGGTTGGCGAGGGACAGAGTAGAATGAGTTGTTCTGATTTCCTACCTCATCATGGCTGGGAACTCAGTTTTCAAGGGTGTCCCAATGGCCAAGAGGGATCCATTCAGTTGGTTGAGGGGCTTAGGATTTTATTTTTATTTCTCTACCCTCTCACATGTACACACACATAAACTCATATGTATAGGAGACAGCGCTAATTTACCAAATATGTTTTTAAAAGTTTTGCAATTCAATAAGAAAAGGACCTACAACACAACAGGAAAAAGGACAGGGCAAAGGACAACTAGAGGCAGACAGTTGATTTATAAGCATAAGGAGAAAATGACCAGTCACATGAATAATTAAATAAATGTTAATTAAAACTTACCAGCAAGATAATATTTTTCACATATTAGGTTGTCAAAGACCACAGTTTTTATCATAAGCACTTTAGGCAAGGCCACAGGGGAAGAGGCACTCTTAAACACAGTTGGGAGAGATGTAAGTTGGTGCAAGCTCTTTGGAAGGAAAATTGACAATATTGACGGAAATTTAAAATTCAAACACATTTTGACCTAGCACTTTCTTTTTATGGAATTATTCTAAGAAATTTATGTACAAGGATGTTCATGAGCAATGTTTGTTACACAGAAATTGGAAATCACCTAAATGATTTTCAATATTGAGTTGGCTAAATACATTATGCACTCCCCCTGCCCTCATGAGGAAATACTGCAGGATGTAGACATCTACTTTGTGACAGGACATCTGCACAGGGATAGTCATGGAAGCACGTTTGTAAGTAGCAAGAGATGGAGGGACAACCACAGTGTCCTTCAATGGGGGTCTGGTTAATTGGACTGTGGAATGAATTGGCAGTGATGGGGAGCAGCTGCCAAGATATGGTGCTGGAGGCAGATGATGTCAGGTATACAATGCACTGCTATTTGTGTGGTAAACACAGAGACATATATATGTCTGCATGTCTTAGTCCATTTGGGAGGCTACAACAAAATACCAAAAACTAAGTGGCTTATAAACAACAGAAATTTATTTCTCAGAATTCTGGAGGTCACGAAGTCCAAGATCAAGGGGCCAACAGATCCGATGTCTGGTGATGGCCTGTTTCCTGCTTCATAGATGGCACCTTATCACTCGGTCCTCATATGGTCGAAGGGGCTAGCTAGCACTTTCGGGTCCCTTTTATAAGAGCACTAATCTTAATCATGAGAGGTCCACCCTCATGACTTAATCATTTCCCAAAGGGCCCATTTCCCAACACTATCATTACTTAGAGGTTTGGTTAGAATTTCAACATATGAATTTTGGGGGCATACATGCATTCAGATGATAGCAACCACCTTGGAGAGAAATCACAGGAAGAGGGTGACTGTGCCCGCCTTGGGAGAGAGGACCTTGGTGTCTACAGAACAGGATAGAAAGGAGAGACCTGCTTTTCATTGTGCACTTATTTGTTCCTTTTAAATTTAGTGACATATATATGCATTACCTATTCAAAATAATGTACAAATTAATTTGTCCAAAAAGAAAAAGAAAAAAAGCAAAGTGGCTGGGCACTGTGGCTCACACCTGTAATCCCAGCACTTTGGGAGGCCGAAGCAGGTGGATCACCTGAGGTCAGGAGTTCAAGACCAGACTGGCCAAAATGGCAAAACCTTGTCTCTACTAAAAATACAAAAATTAGCTGGGCATGGTGGCAGGCGCCTGTAATCCCAGCAACTCGGGAGGCTGAGGCAGAGAGAACTGCTTAAAACCCAGGAGGTGGAGGTTGCAGTGAACTGAGATCGTGCCACTGCATGACCATTTAGGTGATCATTTAGGTGATCTCCATCCTGGACCATAGAGCAAGATTCCATCTCAAAAAAAAAAAAAAAAAAAAAAAAGGTGGGAATGATGTTTATTATATGGTCTTAGTATAAATTAGGTGAGATATATGAAGTATATGCATCCATACACAAAAAGATTTTTCTGGAAGATGATACAAAACAATAATGGTTGTATCTTGGGCAGTGGACTGGGGAATTGGGTGAGAAAAATTTCGTTGTACACTGTTTTGTCTTGTTTGAATTTTTTTTCTTGTTTTACTGTATGAAAAAACTAGTTGCCTTTACAAAGTGTAATAGTGCACTTAGACACTACACTTGTTGGACTAATAGTCCAAATATATAGTATTCAATGAAAAAAGGAGTTGTGAAAGCACATTTGTGGTTGCTGCCTCAGGGCCTTTGCACGTGCTTCCATAGATTTCCATATCTGGCTACCTATTGTTATCTGGCTTTCAGCCCAAACGTTGCCTCTTTAGAGAGGTTCATCATCCTTTCCTTAGTAATCTCCAAGTCACTGTTCAACTCATTTCTTTATTTAACTTAAAAAAAAATTGAGACAAGGTGTCACTCTGTCACCCAGGCTGGAGCGTAGTGGTGTGATCATAGTTTGCTGCAGTCTCAAACTCTTGGGCTCAAGCGATCCTCCCACCTCAGCCTATCTAATTTTTAAAAAATTCTTGTAGGAATAGGTCTTGCTATGTTGCCCAGGCTGGTCTTGAACTCTTGAGCTCAAGTGATCCTCTCACCTCGGCCTCCCAAAGCACCAGCATGAGCCACCATATCCAGCCTTAACTTTCTTTAAAGTGCTTATAACCCTATATGCTGATTCTTTCTCTCCTTCCTTCCTTCCTTCCTTCCTTCCTTCTTTCCTCTCTCTCTCTTTCCCTCCCTCCCTGCTTGCTTGCTTTCTTTCTCTTTCTCTCTTTCTTTCCTTTCTTTTTGCCTTACTTGAATGTGAGCCTCAGTAGGCAAGACTTTATAGTCTGTTAGTACTGTACATAATACAGAGATGCTTAAGTGATAGGAGGAATAAACAGAATTTTCCCATTTTTAGAAACATTATTTTAATAACAGTGAATATAAGTATATATAGACAAAAGCGAGAAAATGTGCACTACATTGTTGATAATAGTTGTTAGTGGCCTATGAGGGGTGGGAGGACAAGATGTATTACATTCTATTTTTTACATATCTATAATGTTTGGATTCTGAATAGTGAACATGTGTTGCTTTCATATGTTTATTTTAGTTTCAAAACACATCTACCTACAAAGAGTGAGCAAAGTTTAAAGAGAACAGTCTGGATATGCACTGCATATATGTTAGCTAGTAGCCACATGTGGCTATTGAGCACTTGAAATGTGACTACTGCAACCAATAAACTAAATTTCAAATTTAATTAGATTAATTTAAATTTAATAATTGATATCTAAGTGCTTCATTCAGTTATTGGAACACTTCTAAATACGCTTGGAACAACTTGGGTGTGTGAATCTACTTTTTCAGGTATAAATTTCATAACATCCATAGTCAGATCACGTTTTCCTTTTTTTCTTTTTCTTTTTTTTTGAGACGGAGTCTCGCTCTGTTGCCCAGGCTGGAGTGCAGTGGTGCGATCTTGGCTCACTGCAGACTCCGCCTCCCAGGTTCACACCATTCTCCTGCCTCAGCCTCCTGAGTAGCTGGGACTACAGATACCCGCCACCTCGCCTGGCTAACTTTTTGTATTTTTAGTAGAGATGGGGTTTCACCGTGTTAAGCCAGGATGGTCTCGATCTCCTGACCTCGCAGATCACGTTTTTCTAATGAAAATGTAATGTCCAAATTGAGATGTATGGAAAATCTAAAATACACACTGGATTTCAAAGATTTAATACGAAAAAGAATGTAAAATATTTCACTATTAATTGTCTATATTGACATGATAACACTTTGGATAGATGGAGTTAAATAAAGTATGTTATTAAAATCAATTTCACCCATTTCTTAAAAATGTGCCTGCTAGAAAACTTGAAATCTCATGAGTGGCTCCCATTCTCTTTCTACTGGACAGTGCTGCTCTGGATGGTGGAGGAAGCTGGCAGAGAGAGGTTAGAGAAATAGAGCAGAAAAGGAAGGCTGACTGCAGGGCAACCCCAGGCCTGGGACCTTGGAATATGTTGTACTGAGGCTTATCCCAAGGCCCTGCCCTCCAAATTCACAACTGCCAGAGAATCAGGAGCTTGCGAGGAGCCTGGGATCGACTCACCGTGTGGCCTACATGTAAATGGCAAGGCACCTCCTGACCCCTTCTACCTTCACTTGGTGCTTCACTTGGCTGCTGGTGGATGAGCTGACTGGGCCACCATTCCCTCCCCCACTCCGAAGGCAGTTCCCTGAGTGTAACCCAGCCTCCCTGCTCCAGGCTTGTGCTTTCTTGGCGTGGAGCATTCAGGAGGCGAAGGAAATGGAACACGGATTACAACAGGTGGCTTTTTGCAGGCAGCAGAGGAACCACGTGGCCTCTACTAGGTTCACTGCTCCTCCAGGAGGCTGGGGGCCCAGGGGTAAGGACCTCATCAGAGCAGCCTCTTGGTCCCAGGACCCATTTTGGCTATTACAAATTACTGCTGACCCCAGAGAGCTTCAGTTTATACAGGTTCTATTGGTTGAGTTTTACCATATTCGAAATTAAAGCTGAGAAAATTTGAAAACACAGACACATTCCATCATTTGTCAGAGCACCGACGACATCAGAGTAGCACGTTGCCTCTGGAAAACTCCACTGGATACTAGTGAGAGACTAAGAGTAAAAAGAACAGGCCGGGCATGGTGGCTCACGCCCGTAATCCCAACACTTTGGGACGCTGAGGAGGGCGGATCATGAGGTCAGGAGTTTGAGACCAGCTTGACCAACATGGTGAAACCCCGTCTCTAGTGCAAATACAAAAATTAGTCAGGCATGTTGGCACGCACCTGTAATCCCACCTATTCAGGAGGCTGAGGCAGGAGAATTGCTTGAACCTGGGAGGCGGAGGTTGCAGTGAGCCGAGATCGTGCCACTGCACTCTAGCCTGGGTGACAGAGCAAGACTCTGTCTCAAAAAAAAAAAAAAAAATTACAAATGTCCTCATAGTATTCTTATGAAAGTAGTTTTGACCTTGCAATCTTCCTCCAGGGATCCTTGGACCACACTTTCAGAACCTTTTAGAAATCCTGTTACAGATAATGAAACAGACAGTTGGTAGATTGTGACAAAACCAAGCACACAGACCCGGGCTCCTGACACCAAGCCTGGGCCCTTTTAAAGCAGTCTGTGTCCCAGTGAAATGCTATCGCCTGGTGTCTCCTCTCCCCCTACAGCCCCACCCCTCACTTCGCCAGCCTACCTACCTGGGCTGCTGCGCTTGTGTTTGACTGTAAATAGCCATTCAATCTTGGAATGTGTTTCACCCAGGCGCCTCATTTCCTGGCTTTGGAGGCAGGCATGTGATCACTCGCCTGAGCAGTGCTGACGGGATTTGTGGGAGCTGGCTTTAGAGCAGAGGCCATTTGGAAATGGGACTTTGGGCCTGAGACTCTTGAGAGGTTCTGCTTGGCAGCCTGGACAAGAAGTAGAGTTTAAGAAAAGCATCCTGCAGGGTTCACAGAAGGGCTCGGCCTCTGCCTATCACTAAGGCACATAGTTCGTAGGGGCAGCGGGAGCCCAGCCAGGCTCCTTCAGCCTCTTGCTCTTACCTACCTTCAGCATCGCAGTTTCCACTGCAAGTTGGCAGCATTACAACCGGGGGAGAGGAAGCATCCCTAACATTCTGGACTACTGCTGCGTGCGGTGGCTCACACTTGGAAACCTAGCACTTTGGGAGACCAGGTGGGCAGATCTCTTGAGCCCAGGAGTTCGGGACTAGCCTGGATAACATAAGGAGACTCCATCTCTACAAATAATTTTTAAAAATTAGCCAAGAGTGATGATACATGTCTGTGGTCCCAGCTACTCGGGAGGCTAAGACAGGAGGATCACCTGAGCCTGAGAGGTCAAGGCTGCAGTGAGCTGTGATGGCGCCACTGCACTCCAGCCTGGACAACAGAGTGAGACTCAGTCTCCAAAAAAAAAAAAGTCTGGACTAAACTAAGCTTGGAGAAATGAGGCCCTAGTGAGGTGGGCTAGGAAGAAGTCTGCCTTTGAATTTTACTCTGGGTACTTTGCACACATTAGCTGACTTAAACCTCACAACACTGTGAGGTGGCTATTATCTCCATTTTACAGCTGGGGTAATCTGGGCTTAGAGAGGTTAGTTCACCTGCCCATGGTCACACAGCTGCTAAGTTATGGAGCCACATTCTACTCCATCCGACTCAATGCCCAAGAGCCCTCACGTAGAAGGTTCCTCCTGACTTTTGACTCCTTACCCCAACTAGTTTTGGAAGGAATCCTCCAGAGTTACCTAATCTCTTTGGGGATCTGACAGATTAAAAAAAAATGTGATGGGTCAGGAGATGGGATTCATGGCTTTCTTTGAATTCTTGGTGAAGTTTTATTTGTAGGTAATTTTATACAATTTTTTTTTTTTTTTTGAGATGGAGTCTCGCTTTGTCGGCCAGGCTGGAGTGGAGTGGCGCCATCTCTGCTCACTGCAACCTCGCCTCCCGGGTTCAAGCAATTCTCCTGCCTCAGCCTCCTGAGTAGCTGGAACTACAGGCACATGCTGCCACGCCCGGCTAATTTTTTGTATTTTAGTAAAGACGAGGTTTCACCGTGTTGCCCAGGCTGGTCGTGAACTCTTGAGCTCAGGTAATCCACCCACCTCAGCCTCCCAAAGTGTTGGGATTACAGACGTGAGCCACTGTGCCCAGCCAATTTTACACAAAATTAATCTGACCCAGCCTCATCACTCCCATTAGCACCTCTGGAGAACTAAGGAATTTAGTTCCTTATTAGATGTGGATACATTCAGGTCAGGGGCATGACTAAGAAAATGTTAAATTGACTTATCCGCAGGGTCTCGGGGACCATGTCTTGGCTGCAACTTGCTGTGTGACCTGAGAAAATCACTGATTCTGTGAATTTCAGTCAGTTCGTCTGTAAAAAGGTTTGGGCTGACTTTATCTTCTTTTTTTCCCCCCCTTTTTGTGGAGAATGGGGTCTCGCTATATTGCCCAGGCAGGTCTCGAACTCCTGGGCTCAAGCTATCCTCCTGCCTCTGCCTCCCTGAGAGCTGGGATTACAGGCATGAGCCACTACGCCAGGCAGACTGAATTTATTTTCTTCTGCTTAAACAACAACAACAACAGCAACAACAACACTCCTGAATTTTTTTTTTTTTTTTTTGAGATGGAGTCTTGTTCTATCACCCAGGCTGGAGTGCAGTGGCGTGATCTCGGCTCACCACAACCTCCTCCTCCTGGGTTCAAGCCATTCTCCTGCCTCAGCCTCCTGAGTAGCTGGAATTACAGGCGCATGCTAGCACACCTGGCTAATTTTTGTATTTTGAGTAGAGATGGGGTTTCACCATGTTGGCCAGGCTGGTCTTGAACTCCTGACCTTGTGATCCACCTGCCTCAGCCTCCCAAAGTGCTGGGATTACAGGTGTGAGCCATCGTGACTGGCCTGAATTAATTTTAAATTCCATATGAAAGCAGAAGTGAAGATCTGCCTTGGGCAAATCTTCCCCCTCACCTCCCCTCCCCACTTTTGGGAGATGAGGGCCACCCCTTCTGGCCTGACTTGCCTCCCTCCATTGGCTTTTCTGGGTCAGATCACAAAAGCCAGAGCTACGGGTGCAGCCAACGTGCTGGGCTTGTCTCTCCAAGGCTAGCAGCTCTCATGAGCTGGTTTCAGGCACCAACTGCCTGGCAGAAGATGGGGTTGGGCAGGAGCAGACACAGATTGGGTTCATTTGAAAGAGTGGAAAGTGATATTCTGGGGAGGTGGGGAGAAGGGGGCAGGCCAGGAGGAGAGGCCTCATTCACTGGAGGGCTGAAGCAGGAGGGTCAGGCCCCTGAAAAGACCCTGAGAGTTGGAGCCAACCTGGAGAAGAGACTGACAGAGAGATGTAGGTGTCCCTGGGCCAGGGGATCCAGTGATGTGATGGGCAGTAAGAGTGCCCCCAGGGCTGCCTTTGTGGGAATTCCTCCTTTTCCAAGTAGATGGGTAGGTAGTACTGTTGATGGGTTTCCTGATTCAGTCACTCCCTGCTTCATTCCAGAGATGGTTATCAGTCTGCTGGGAATCGGCTAACGGGGCCGCACTGGACTGTGGGAGTCAAGTTGACCTGTGCAAAACACTGGGTCATGCCCTCCCTGGATGTGTCCTCTGGGCCTCAGTTTCTCCATCTATAAAATCAAGCCCAAATGATGTAACTGGTCATGGGGCTCTAAAAATAAAGGAGACATGGGAGGTCCTTATTATGGGGGGAAGAGTAGTTCTGGGGGTCAGCTACTCACATGTATCCTCTTAAAATGCAGACAACATGTCTCAGGAAACAGAGAGGAAAGGTTCCATTGGGGCTTTGTCTTGGAAAATAAAACTTTAGTTTCATGTTGTGTTTGTGTTACCCACCATGTATTCTTGGGCTCTCAAGTGAACAGAAACTGACATGAGGCTGAAAGAGATTTCCCAAAGCTTCACTGGAGCTTATGCCTGGGCATAAGGGAGGCAACAAGACAGAGAGAGAAAGAGGGACAGAGAGAGAGAGAGGATTCCTTGACTGACTCCCCAGAAAGAGCCAGTATGGCTTTTTAATTAGGCACTATGCAGGAATTGACACAGGGGCAGGGTATGTGGGCTGAGCTAGGCAAAGCACATGAGGGGTGGAGTTTGCAGAGCTGCATTATCTGGTTGTGATGATTATCTTGAGTAACGGACCACCTGGTGGTCTGGCCAGTGGCAACAAGGCTATAAATCAGTTGTTCAGCATTCCTTCCAGAGACGGGACACTTCACAACCACGGTTATCTTCTAAGGCCAGTTCCTGGAATTCTTTAAGTAAAAAGTATGGTTAAACATTATGGTGGCAGTGATGTAGTGGTGTGGGGTTTGTGGTAAGCAGGAATGCTCTGTGGGGGGTGAGCTGAAGCCAAGTTCTGCCTGTCTCATGCCCCACTGAGACATTTTATCCTCCTTCTTCTTAAGGAAAAAGGCAGCAGTGTAGTCTTCTGGAGCTACTTTCTGCTTAACAGGGTTGTTGTCCTCGCCCAACCCTGGAGGCCACAAAAATCTCTTGATTTAATGTTTTATAGGGGCTTGGCTCTTCCTGGGATGGGAGGGTTTGGAATCCTTGCACTACTATGTGCTTGACATGGAATGTTGAAGCCTGGAAGACACAAACGTTTATAACTGTCTGTACCCCGGTTGAATATAAGAAATTATTTTAAAAATCAAATCCTATCCAGTGACAATTAATAAAATGCTTAAGCCCAGTTTAATCATGCTTATAAGAAGAGATTAGATGCCATTTGGAATTTAAGTGAATAGACTGGAAAATGAGTCTCCTGTTGTTTGAAATATAAGGCAAACAGACTTTTATGGTAACAGAAGAAAAACAAACATTAATGGTGAGCATAATCTATCCAAATGTTAGACTCAAAGCATCTTTAGCTACAAAGAAGGAAGGTAGTGGTACTCGCACACATTCTTACCTGTACCACCAGAAATAAGCTTAAGCTCGTTGGACCTCGGGAAAAAAAGAGTAGCAATTCTATTATGTTGAAGTCAGAAAAATGGAAGAAAAAATTGAAAACATTACCTTGGGGACTTGTAATCTGGAAAGGATTTAAGATTCAATCCAACTTGTCTGATAGAGTGGTTGTTATGATTTCAGTACTTTTGCCTTTGCCGAGGAGTGTTTTGTGTCCATTTATGTGATTTATTTTAGCATATGTGCCATGTAACAATGAGAAGAATTTATATTCTGTTGCTTTTGGGTGGAGACTTCTGTAGATGTCTATCAGATTCCTTTGATCCTGATATCCTGATATGGTTTGGCTGTTTCCCCACTCAAATCTCAACTTGAATTGTATCTCCCAGAATTCCCACATGTTGTGGGAGGGACCCAAGAGGAGGTAATTGAATCATGGGGGCCAGTCTTTCCCATGCTATTCTTGTGATAGTAAATAAGTCTCATGAGATCTTATGGGTTTATCAGGGGTTTCCACTTTTGCTTCCTCCTTATTTTTTCTTGCTGCCACCATGTAAGAAGCACGTTTTGCCTCCCACCATGATTTTGAGGCCTCCCCAGCCATGTGGAACTCTAAGTCCAATTAAACCTCTTTTTCTTCCCAGTCTCAGGTATGTCTTTATCAGCAGTGTGAAAACGGACTAATGCAGATCCAGTGCTGAGCTCAGGTCCTGAATATCTTTGTTAATTTTCTGTCTCAATGATCTAATATTGTCTGTGGGGTATTAAATTCTCTCACTATTATTGTGTGGAAGTCTAAGTCTTTTTGAGGGTCTTTAAGAACTTGGTTTATGAATCTGGGTGCTCCTGTGTTGGATGCATATATGTTTAGGACAGTTAGGTTTCTTTGTTGAATTTAACCCTTTACCATTATTAATGCCCCTCTTTGTCTTTTTGAATTTTTGTTGGTTTAGTCTTCTTTGTCTGAAATTAGGATTGCAACTTCTGCTTTTTCTGTTTTCCATTTACTTGGTAGATTTTTCTCCATTCCATTATTTTGAGCCTATGTGTATCATTGAATGTGAGATGGGTCTCTTGAAGACAGCATACCATTGGGTCTTGGTTCTTTATCTAGCTTGCCACTCTGCCTTCTAACTGTGGCATTGTACCTTTTAATTAGCCCATTTACATCCAAAGTTAGTTTTGGTATGTGTGGATTTGAGCCTGTCATCCTGGTGTTAGCTTGTTATTATGCAAACTTATTTGTGTGACAGCTTTATAGTGTCACTGGCCTGTGCACTCAAGTGTGTTTTCATAGTGGCTGATAACAGTCTTTCATTTCTATATTTAGCTTCTTTTAGGAGCTCTTGTAAGGCAGGTCTGGTGGTAACAAATTCCCTCAGCATTTATCTGAAAAGGATCTTAATTCTTCTTTGCTTCTGAAGTTTAGTTTGGTTGGATATAAAATTTGGGTTGGGTTTTAAGAATGTTGCATATTGGCCTCCAATCTCTTCTGGTTTCTGCTGAAAGGTCCACTGCTAGTCTGATGGGCTTCCCTTTGTAGGTGACCTAATCTTTCTCTCTAGCTGCCTTTAATATTTTTTCTTTCATTTTGACCTTGGAGAATCTGATGATTATGTGTCTTGGCAATGGTCTTCTTGTGAAGTATTTTACTGGGGTTCTCTGCATTTTCTGAATTTGAATGTTGGCCTCTCTAGCTAAATTGGGGAAGTTCTCATTGATGATATCCTGAAATATGTTTTCCAAGCTGCTTACACTCTCCCCATCTCTTTCAGGGACACCAGTGAGTTGTATATTTGATCTCTTTACATAACTCTATATTTCTTAGAGGTTTCATTTGTTCCTTTTTCCTTTTCATTCTTTTTTCTTTCTTTTTTTTTTTTTCTATTCAGTCTGTCTTATTTCAGAAAGCCAGTCTTCAGAGCTTGGTCTATTCTGCTATTAATACTTGTGATTACATTATGAAATTCTTGTATGTTTTTCAGCTGTATCAGGTTGGTTACATTCTTTTCTGTACCAGCTATTTTTTTCTGTCAGCTCCTGTATCGTTTTATTGTGATTCTTAGCTTCGTTGGATTGGGTTTCAAGGTACTCCTTTATCTAAGTGATCTTCATTCCTTTCCATATTCTTAATTCTATTTCTGTCATTTCAGCTATTTCAGCCCAGCTAGACCCTTGCTGGAGAGGTGGTGTAGTCATTTGGAGGAAAAAAAGGCCCTCTGGCTTTTTGAGTTGTCAGAGTCCTTGTGTTAGTTCTTTCTCATATTTGTGTGCTAATGTTTCTTCAATCTTTGAAGTTCAAGATAATTTTTAAGGCTAACCATGGCATTATTATGCCTCTTTTAAAAATTTAAACTTCTTAAAAAATTGTTGAGAATAAGATATCTCTAAAGTCCCTTTTCTTTTAATGGTGTTCTTAATTCCTATAATGACTCATTCCAAAAGTCTTTTAAAGCCCAATGATAATTTTTCAGGTTTTAAAAATCAGATAAGCAAGAGGTATTTCTAGAGAGAGGGTAGAGGAGGCATCTCCATGACCCGCAAGAATTCACTCTCAGAAATGGGCATAAGATCGAAGAAGATGAAAAAGCCCCTAAGATAAAACTCAGCCTACAGCTTGACACATTTGGACCAACAGTGTGCTGCTGAATCTCAGAATCCTGGTCTTTTATGACCAGCCACCTGACATGACTTCAAAAATTCTCACTCTCTGGATGGCAAAGACCAAGGATACCCCACATGGTCCTATCATGTTCCCAGGACATAACACAAGATGAATAGGAAACTTCATTCAGTTTTTGTTTCAGAGACCTGCAGTAAAGCTTATAACTGACCAGTCTGCTGGGCAGCCTCAAACAGTGGGTTTATGGAAGTCCTAGGCCTGTGTTCTATCCTGTAATACCCCTCTCCATGACAGAATGACACATACAAATCCTTTTTCCCATTAATCAAAACTTTACAGAGGAGACAAACAGTAATTTTCCTCATTCATTCAACTGGTTTGTGCAGAGAGACAGGTCAGAAGCCTGACTGGTAAGAAATTCTTTAGCCACTATGCCAGAAATTTGGGTTTCCTTTCACTGAGTCACTTTGATGACCCTGCTCACTGTGACATAGCTGTGGGGGCCAAGCCACGTTACCAAAAAAAAAAAAAAAAAGGAAAAAAAACACAAAAAATCTTTTCCATTATGGGAACATAGGCAAAATTCTCTCAAATTACTCTACTTAGTTGCAGATTAACCATTTGAGCTCTAAACTTTTCTTATTGTACAATAAGAAACCAATACTGATGGTCACATTCATGTGTCACTGGTGCCTTCCTGAAGTCCAGCTGGACATCCTTGGCACCCTAAGGCCGTCTCCCCAAACTGACAGGACTACACATTCAGACAGACAGACAGACCCCCCTAAAACATTACAGGCCTCCCTTCTCCACCAGAAGTGAAAAAGGGAAGTGAAGTTATGATGGGTTTTGAATAGAGATGGTCAGAGTGCCAGAGAGAGAGAGACAGGAAAAGAGAGAGAGACATTTTTTCTTGGTACTCAAACCCAAATCAACTTAGGCCAGAGGAGGGGTGTGATCTATTCCAATGCCCGTAGGATTGATCAGACCCCATAGTCAACCATTTTAATCCATCCTGCAGGGATGTTATTCAGGCAACCCAAAGCAGTAAGGATTTGGAGAAGAGAGGCAAAGCAACTGCGTGAGAGAAAAGATAGAAGGGGAAAGGAGAAAAAGAGAGAGCAGGGGGGAAAGGAGAAAAAGAGAGAGCAGGGGGGGAAAGGGAAGGGAGGAAAGCATTTCCTGATGGAAAGGTGAGGAAGTCCAGGAGGCTGGAGAAAGACTCACGATGACAATGAGTCAGTAGTTCAGGCAGCCGCTTTTCAGCTGTGAAGGGATCTTGTCCAGCCATCCTCTCAGCTCACAAGTCTTCCCCTTGGGATGAGAAAGGCTCCCTACATCCTGTGATCCTGGATGAGCCCCCAAAGAATATGTTACTGACCATGGGTTCTTGAGCTCTTAATGCAATAGAAATTTGTACCTGAACATAAGGGAGGGAGTGAGAGAGAGAGAGAAAGATTCCCTGACTGACTCCCCTGAAAAGAGCCAATAGGGCTTTTTTATTAGGCAAAGTGCAGGAATTGACATCAGGGGTGGGGTATGTGGGCTGAGCTGGGCAAAGCACATGAGGGGTGGGGCATGCAGGGTAGCATTATCTGTTTATGATGGTTATCTTCAGTAATGGGCCACCTGGTGGTTTGGCTGGTGGCAACAAGGCTGTAAATCAATTGTTCAGCATTCCTTCCCAAGATGGGACACTCTACAGCCTTGGTTATCTTCTAAGTCCAGCTTCTGGATATTTTTTTTCTTTTTCTTTTTCTTTTTGAGACAGGGTCTTGCTGTGTCACCCAGGCTGGAGGGCAGTGGTGTGAACACAGCTCACTGTAGCTTCAACCTCCTGGGCTCAAGCAATGAGTAGTTGGGACCTCACATGTGCACTACCATGCCCAGCTAATGTTTCTATTTGTAGAGACAAGCTCTCACTATATTACCTAGGCTGGTCTTGAACTCCTGGGTTCAAGCAATCCTCCTGCCTTGGACTCCCAAGGTGCTGGGATTACAGGTGTAAGCCACTGTGCTTGGAAATGGAATTCTTTAAGTAAAAGGCATGGTTGAACATTATGGCATCAGAGAGGTAGTGGTGTGGGTTTTGTGATCAGTGGCAATCCTCTAGTGGGAGTGAGCTGAAGCTAAGCCCAATCTCTCCTCTGTCTTATTT
The DNA here is from genome assembly GCF_049350105.2 of Macaca mulatta. NCBI lineage: Eukaryota > Metazoa > Chordata > Mammalia > Primates > Cercopithecidae > Macaca > Macaca mulatta. The sequence goes on from NC_133409.1 coordinate 78,939,565, forward strand.
GGCAAAAACTTTTTCCCCCAACTATTAAACTAAAGTATGTTATAGTCACAACTTGCCCTGATTCTTTAAACAAACCAAAAATGTTGACTATTAGAGTTTTGATTGTTTCTCTTGGAATAATTGTTTTTTGACAAATTCATACAGGGGTATGGTACAATCTTTAACTGTGTGTTTGATTTTCATGGTACATTCATAAACAAGGTCATTTCTTTGCAAAAATATTCCAGAGCTTTATTAGTTTTCCCAAAGGTTCAACTCAATCCTTTGATATTCAAATGATCTCTTTTGAAGCACATATCTTGTCATCACCCTGGAATTTTCTCTTCTCCAGTTGCTAACTAGTATAACTTTCCCAGATTCTCATTTGTCAATGGCTTCCAGTGTCTGATTTGAGTAGTTTACCAATAACACTTTCACCTACTTTACAAAAAATTTATATTTCCCAAGATTTGCCATTATTTGCATTTGTGCATGTATACTATGCAAAACAGCTGACAAAGAGCATAACTCATTATTGCTGAAGGGGTAATGGCTAGTGTTAAAAGGGAGGAAGGGGTGCAGAGTAGAGATGAAATAGAAAAGTGGTCAGTTCCTTTAGTGAATGTTTTTGTGTTATGATGACTTTCGCTTTCTCTGGGTAGTGTTATAACTGAAACTTAGGTACGAATGCTCCTATCATAAGGACCATGAGAAAGTATCCAGTCAAGAATTTAGATAAGGAAGAGCAAATAGGTTTCACCTAGTATGCCAACTCTGATTGGTTGATAGTAGCTGACTAAAGTATTATGTTGAGAAGGATCCTGAGGCTCTTTCTGGCCTTAGCAGGGAAGAGCACTATGATTGATTACTGATGCCTGTTGGAATGTTGAAGGGGTAAGTGACAGTCTCTGTGCTACATAGCTGGCATAGCTTATAGTATATATTCAGCAAGTGCCATTTTTTCTCTCTTATAATGTGGCAGTATTGAGAAGGATATAAAAATGGAAAAATATGATCATTTCTCAGAAGTTCACAGTCTGAGGAAAGAGAAAGAAGCCAGAGTTGGTTGAATATTCTGGTGTGACTGCTTGGCTGTTGGGTTGGCCAGATGGTCAAAAAGAAGCCCAGTGGTTATTGGGGACATATATAACATTTTTGTTGTGATGATGTTTGCATCTCTCTGCTGCCCTGCAATTATGGAACTGTAGATATAAAACAAGGAAGTGGGATAAGGCAGAAATGTTACGTCTTATGATAGCTCTGGAGTCAGACTGATTTGGGTTTAATTCTAGCCCCAATATTTATTGTGTGCTATTGGAAAAATTGCTAAGTCTCTCTAGACCACAGTTTCCTCATTCACAAAATGGGCATAATTATAGCAGCTGCTACATTAGATTGTTTTAAGGGATGTGTGTGTGTAGCAATTTCCTCCTTCCTAAAATGGGTATGGCTATTTCTCTCCCAGAAAAGAAGTGTGACGTATAGTTAAGGTAATGCATGTGAAGTGCTAGGAGCTTGCCTGTCACCTAACCCTGGGATCAAATAGATGTCGGTAGAGCCACAGAGGGAATTTACAAATGCAAAAGAAGCTGGTGAGCCACTGGGGTTAATGCTCAGGATTCTCAGCTCTGACCTTCCTGTTTCTCTCCAGGAATGCGGTAGTTGTTCAAGCAATAATACTCCCATCTCCATTAATTATCTTAAAAGCTAATCAGAAGATACCAGGAAATGCAGCATTCTCTGCGTGCCTAACCTTTGCTGAACTCTTAAATGCTTTTGTTTGAGAGAAAGTTATATTAACTCAAATCTATTCAATCTTCCAGGTTCTACCTTCTCTGTTTCATCCAAGCTAGGAGTATACTTATTCTCCAGCCTGGGAGGGAGCACTTGAAAAAAACTGGGAGAGGGGGATGGGGAATAGGGAGACTGAGGGAGAAGATTAGTTATTTAATAGTCTGAAAGTCAATGGAATGTTTGTTTTACCATCTCATTTTGAGATTTTTCTTGTTGACATGAAGAGTTAGATTTTTTGAGGATGAAAAAAAATTATTTAGAAGCAAAGGAGAGCAAAGATTGAGCAGGCCACAATTTAGAGTATTAGCAATGACTTTTGAAGTCCGAAGGGTAGTAAGATAAATGAGGGTAGTAAGATGACTGCCCCAACATAAATTGTAGATGTAGATACCCTTTGTAAATCTGGCTCACTTGCAATTCTGTCTTAAACTGTGACAGCATCAGTTATGGGGCAGAGTTGAAGGCACTGGAAGGGAGTAAGACCTTGGGCCCATGGAAGCAATGGTATCAAGTTGAACTGTCTTCTGGGCTCCTGAGGCCAATGGACCTGCCACCTACCAGTCTGGGCTCCGCCACTTTCTAGTTGTATGATATTGAGCTATATCTCTCAAAGCTTTAGTCTCCTTGACATAATAATGGTGCTATTAGTCAAGCCAGGCTAAGCCATTGTGCTATACTTCCACTCAATAATGAATAATTAATTGTAATGAACATTCAGCATTTTAGAGTTTACTATCTGAATTTCAGGAAATAAGGAATCCAAACCAGGGTCCAAGCCAGGATTCAGGCACAGGTTTGTCTACTCAAAATCCCTTTCTTGTTGTATTACATCTCACTGATCTTACAGAGGAAGTCATGGGGTACCATAAACCACTGCTGCTCAACCAGACTGAAAGCAAAGTAATTATCTTGCATAGTCCTGGTGCAGCCTCTTTGGAAAAATAAACAAAAGAAAATTTACTTATGTGACGTATACTACCAAGTACAATTTCTGGAAAGTGCTCATTACCCTTTGCTAATTGGAAAAAAAAATTTTTTTTTTTTTTTGTATTGCTTAGGCTTATTTGGCATTATCTAGACTCATATGGGCCTTGGGCTTGTAAGGATAAAGGTTGAGAATGTATGAGGGCACCTGAGAGGGAGGGGCACCTGTGCTCTTTCAGTCATGCAGAAGCCTGGCCCTCTTTCTCTGTACCCTGCATTACTATTTAAACCCTCTCATTGTGGCCATAGGGGCCGTTGCCTAGCAAGTAGAAGTGGGCACTGAGCTGGCTATAGTATTACTAGCCAGATCTTAACTACCCAACCCTTCTCAGCTCTTCTTTTTGCCTAACCTGCTCCAAGGCAGTGATTTTTAGACTTTAATGTGCATGCAAAGCTTCCAGGGATCTCATTCAAGTGCAGATTCTGATTCAGCAGGTCTGGGTTTGGGTCTGAGATTCTGAAATTATATCAGGCTCCTGGGAGGTACCGATGCAGCTGGTCCTCAGACCACATTTTGATTACAAAATAACATTTATCGGCTTTTCAATCTAGAGCAAATGGAGCATCTTGAAGTCTTATAGTTCTAAAAGAGACTTTAAAAAAATAATATAATGGCACCAGGTGTGGTGGCTTACACCTATAATCCCAGCACTTTGGGAGGCTAAGGCAGGTGGATCATTTGAGCCCAGGAGTTTGAGATGGGCTGAAGTGGGCAACATGGTGAAACCCCATCTCTACAAAAAAAATACCGAAAATTAGGAGGGTGTGGTGGTGCACACTTGTCCCAGTTACTCAGGAGGCTGAGGTGGGAGGATTGCTTGAGCCTGGGAAATCAATGCTGCAGCGAGCCGTGATTGCACCACTGCACTCCAGCCTGGGCAGTAGAACAAGACCCTGTCTTAAAAAATAATAATAACACAATAATGAATTCTACCAGCCATGCACAAATAATTTACTAAAACAGTCTACTCTTTAAAGATACTCTTCTCCTCAAAGAGTGTCAGTATACTGTGTCCTGATAATGCATTCAGTCCAATGCCATGCCAGGATTTTTTTGCTGGACTCTTTCTCCCTGTGTTTTATTTCCACATGTGCCTGTATCAGTTTTTGCCTAGTGTTTCAAATGTAAGTCTCTTAGGGAGCAGTGCCTCTAATCTGATCTCCACGTTAACCCTTGGCTGCTGATGGATGGAAAATGAGCCTGGCGGAGCACTATAAGATGAAGGGCTGGTATTCTTCTGTCTGCCACTCACCGTGAGCTCTGGCCTTGGCAGCTGGCTGCAATTGTAAAGTCTGGCTCATGAAATCATGGTTTCCTGACCAGGTCCCCTCTCTTCACACTGGAAACAAGCTTCATCCAGCACCTGACAGGGCAGGATCTATTCACAGCTTCCACTATCTTGTTGCTTCTGTGAGACCATGGGCTTCAGCTGACAGCAGGCGCTCTGGAACTTTAGCCCCCCATGTTTTCCATATTTTTGTTTCCTTCCCAGCAGAGAGCAGGAGGGCTGGATCAAGCAACCACTGTCCTACTCCTGTCAGTCAGACATTAACGTCCCTTCACAGGCAAGTATGGGAAGTTCTTTTACCCACGTGCCCTCCTCTTCCCACCCCCGACTGTGAACAGCAGCCAGAAGTTAGAAGACCATCACAGAGAAATCCGCAAGATGGCTTTGTGGACATCACCCAGGTATTACTTTCTCACTGAGTCTCAGAGCTGTAATCAAATGCCTTCTGATGATATTCATCATGCAGATTCGGGAAGCTTTGTGTGTCTCATTGGTATCCCACAAAGGGATGGTAAAGGAAGGGTATGAGATGAATGTGCCATTTGGCCTTTATCCCCCTTGCACACATCTAGGTGCCATGGCAACCACCTCACTCTGGAGACAGGTCTACCAGGGGCTTTCCTATAGGTCAGCCACAGCCCTAAATGGCTGCTTCAGGGACAAGACAATTTTAAAAGAGTTTCCCATCAATCACCAAGACCTGTCATTTTCTTCTTCAAAATGCTTTTTGTGTGCAACCCCTCCCCCAACTTTGCCCGCCTGCTAGCATCTCGGTCCAGCCCTCCCACCTGCACCCCCTCTCCCTGTGTCTTGAGGCCTGCGCTCCTTCTGCACATGCTTGTAAGATAGAGCTCCCTAAAGCATTGCTCTCCTTGGGCTGTTCCTCCACTTGGAAACCTAAAATAGCTTCACATTGCCTTGGAGATCCAGCAAGAATACTCCCGCCTGTTTCCAGGCGGTCTGCAATCTGGTGTTCCCATTGTCATTCACTTCCTGCCTCTTCAGAGGTGGCTCGGGCCAGCCTGCCTTCCCTGCTTCCTCTCCTCGAGGCGGGAATTCTGGGCCCAGGGGTGTTTCCTCACCCCAGTTTTGTTCTTCAGATCCTCTCAAAAGCACCTTGTCCTTGTCCTTCCTAGTGCCCTGCACAGCTGTCATGAATGTATAGATTTCATAGGAGTTTGTTTGTTGTCTGGCCTCTTCAACACACTGGAGCCCTCGGAGGGCAAGCACATGGTATGAATCTGCTAAGGCCGCCATAACAAATTCCACAGACCAGGGCATTTTAACAGTAGAAATTAATTTTCTTGCAGTTCTGGAGGTGGGTAGTCTCAGATCAAAGCCTCAAGAAGCAGGTTTGGTTTCTTCTGAGGCCTCTCTCTTTGGCTTGCAGGTGGCCTTTGGTGTCTCTTTGTGTCTCCAAATCTCCTCTTATGATCACACCAGTTAGATTGGGTTAGGGCCGACTGTAAAGGCCTCATTTTAACTTCATCGCCTCTTTAAAGGCCTTATCTCCAAATGCAGTCACATTCTGAGGTACTGGGTGATTCGGGCTTCAACATACGAATTTTGAGGAGACATAATTCGGCCCATAAGAGGCTTGATCCTCTCTGGCTCATGTACCTGCAGCACCAAGCCCATGTCTGGACATGGAAGGTAGGACTCAGTACAGGTTTGTGGCTGGAATGACGTCCCTCTCTCTGAGGTGTCCTGCTCCTCACCCGCCAGTCCTTCCAGGCTCAGTTCCAGCCCTGCCCCACGTGAAAACCCTTCTTAAGCCCTGAGAGACTTTCTTCTCAGAACGTCTCCAGTTTGCACATATGCACAGTCTCATCTTGCTAACTCTTTCAAGGGTTTTAGCTTAACCCTTAACTAGCATAGACCACTGGGCTGTCCCTTCCACAGATCAGCCAACAAATGGACTGCTCTCAAACAAACTCCCCTCCCCCACGTGAATGGCGCTTTTTCCCTTAGGATCTGGATCCACCATTGATTAAAATCTTCATTGAGGAGGTCCTTGAGGGAGGACAGCCAGTTCCAGGGAGAGGCCCCCCTCAAAATCACCTGGCCCTCCAGAGTAGAGCTGGAATCGAAGCTGTGAGTTTGGGTACTTGAATCCATAAACCATTAGGTGGGTGCAAAAGTCAATGTGGTTTTTGCATTAAGAGCAATGGCAAAGATGGTAATTTCTTCTGTACCAACTTAATATGTTTCTTTTGTCCTAGAAATAATCACAGACCAAGATGAGAAACACAATCTACTCGTCAGCTTTTCCCAAATAATGGATTGAAACATTTTACTACCTCAAAGCATTTCAAATCTGTGTGGAGATTTTGTTTGGTTTCTAACCATTATTTTCTTGCCAGGCTGGGGAGCAAGTCTTCTGAGATTTAAAGAGTTAAGGCTGGTTATGTCTACACATTCCCGGGTAACTTAATTATTGACCCAGCTTGTAAATCATTCATAGCTTTCCAGAGGTATCTATATACTTCTGCTGGCAGCAAATGCAATCCTGGGCTATTTGTGGAATGGAGGTTAGGGTCAGGGAGAGTGTGAAAAATTAAGAATAACAACACTTCCTTTCCTTCCTGAACTTTAATTGCCCCTTTAAATAAAGCCAAGGCTTTCTTCCTTTGCCACCTGCTCAGAGCATCTCAGTTAACTGCCAAGAAGGCTCTGGTTTCACTTGCCATTCTCCGTATCTTGCCACTCCAAGGATACTAGGTGACTTTGGTTTCATTTAGGAGTGAAGTCGCTGGGATCAGCCGTCTTGCCTGGAGTCCCCCTGGGTTACAGCCAGGGCTTTAGGAATGCAACATCTTACATTTTAGGCAACTCTTCTAATCCTATCCCTTAGGGGCTGGATAAGAAATGACGGCTTTCAGCTGGCCTGCCAGTGAGGCATCTAGGCAGGTTTGTGGTTAACCAAGGCCACACACCCAGTGAGCAACAAGATGGAGTTTAATGGTAGCCATGTCTGGTGGGGGCCACACCTCTGTGGTGTCTGGTGTCAGTCAGGCCTGCCTACTTTCAAATGAGAGGAGAGGTCCAGTCAGGGCTCCCCGGCTGCAGGGTCAGGTCCAACGCCTGTGAAAACAGACACCCAAATAATCAAAGACTTGCATTCTTGTGTCTAAATAGCAGTTAATCCTCACTCCTTTGAAGGAGTAGAAACCACAGGTGACAGTGAAGGCCTCAGTAGAATCAGCCACCTGGTTTGTTTGTCCCCAAGTCCTACAGTTCTCAGAGCCCAAAGGAAGCTTAACAGCATCTTGGTTCATTTTACAGACAAGAAAAATGCATGGAGATCAGAATACTTTTATTGCAAATTAATACAATCTGGAAAAAGGCTATTTTATTCAAACCAGAAAAGAAATTAATGGCACGAGACTTTTTTTTTTTTTTGAGATGGAGTTTCGCTCTTGTCAGCCAGGCTGGAGTGCAGTGGTGCAATCTCCGCTCACTGCAACTACTGCCTCCCAGGTTCAAGCGATTCTCCTGTCTCAGCCTCCCAAATAGCTGGGATTACAGGCGCCTGCCACCATGCCCGGGTAATTTTTGTATTTTTAGTAGAGATGGGGTTTCACTATGTTGGCTGGTCTCGAACTCTTGAACTCAGGTGATCCACCCACCTCGGGCTCCCAAAGTGCTGGGATTACAGGCATGAGCCACCACGACCAGCCTTAAGAGACTTTTTAAGGTAAACAACTGAATATTTTAAATGCCAAAAGCTGATGTCGTAATTTATTAAAGCCAGAGGCAAATCTTTCTCAACTTGTTCAGTCAACATAGTCCAGTTTCTAGTCAGTTCCAGCCTAGTGTGTCTGGAAGCACATTTTCCCTCTGGGGAAAACTACTGACCTAGCTAGGCCACTCCTTAGGGCTTCAGAGTTGTCTCTTTGTTTTCCTTGGATGTGTAGTGGCTCATTGTGTGGGGTGGGGAGGAATCCAGAAGAAGAGATCTGCAGGGGAATTTTCAATAAGCTTTGAGTGTTTTACAGGCATCTTCGCAGACCACACTATAAGATATGGCTTTGTGACTACCCGTCCCCTTACAGAGGCTTTAAGAGCCTGAGATTTCAAAATCAAACTTTACAGGCAGGCGGTCTCAAAGTCTCGCATCAACCAGCCACATACCACCTTTCTCAACAACCTAATTTTGCACCTTCGGAGAACATCTGTTAGAATCAAGAAAATCCTTTTTTCCAAATTCTACTCTTGCTTGTTACCATTTCTGGTCAGTTGTTTTTACGTGTTATTTTATTTAATATTCATAAAAATCCTACAAGTTAGGTTTTATCATCTCCAATTTTCACATGAGGAAACCGAAGCTCTGCGCAGGTGAGCAGCTTTCTCAAGCTGCATAATTAGTAGCATCGCCAGTGCTGTCTTCATTCCATCATGCCATTTAGCAAAGCACAATTATAATTTTAAAAAGACTCTCTTGACCCTAGTGTAGAACTCTGTTTGGATAAACAGATGACCAGAGAATGTGGCCTGTATCAAGAGACTTCACACTGCAATTTTAGAGTTCTCTACCTGTAACCTGTGTGTGTGTTTGTGTGTGTGTGTGTGTGTGTGTGTACACACATTACTATTGCCTCTTCTCCTTCTCATCACTTTCCCACCAGGATGAAGTCCTTGTCTGGCTTGAGGATGAAGTCTCTATCTGAAGGCTGCAGAGCTTTGTCTGTTTGCTGGGGAGAGCTGTGGGCCTTTAAAGCATACCGCTGTGCTGAATTGTTTTGGGGCAGGGGTAGGCTTGTGAGGTAAGGGGAGAATCTTGTTTACTCACACTCAGTCCCAGAGACTGTGCATCTTGCCCTGGCTCAGTCAGTTCACAGAGGCCTGGATGAGTTTTATGCAAGAGAGGTCTTTATGGAAACACAGATGAAAAAAGCTGCCTGAACACACACCAGAAATGCCCTTCGGGTGGTTAGGTTCTTGCTCTTCTCTCTCTGTACGCCTTTTTGGCTTTGAGTAATTTGAAGGGGCTCCAAACCCCAGTTCCTTACCAGGCCTCTTTCTTCCACCAGTTTCAACGCTTCTGCCAAGCTGAAAAGGTGAGCCCAGAAACCCTCTTTCCTCAAGCAGTCCTGCTCCATCCCAGCTACATCCTGGGTCAGGACACTAAGAACCCACCCCAGAGTGGATGTACAAGAACAAGATTTTACTAACATTTTGGCTTTTTAAAATTAAACTTAGATGAAAACTGCCTTTACAGATGTTGGAACACTGGTGTGGCCCTAAGAGCTGGCTTAGTTGGGGTTTATGAAGGTTATATGAGATGATGTTTTCCCATGCCTGAGTTAGGGTGTAGTCTTTACATGAGGGAAAAATTCTTTTATCTGACCGTGCTGCAAATGATCTAACACTAAGTCTATTGTTCACACTGTCAAAATTAAGAAATATGATTGTATTCATGTTGGGATTTATAATTTATTATTTTATTGTTATTTTTGTTTGTCACATTTATTAATTCAAGTTTTATGTTGCCTCATCTTAACTTTAAAACATGTGCTGTTGCTGGGCACAGTGGCTCACGCCTGTAATCCCAGCACTTTGGGAGGCCAATATGGGTGGATCACCTGGGGTCAGGAGTTCGAGACCAGCCTGGTCAACATGGTGAAACACCTTCTCTACTAAAAATACAAATAATAATAATAATAATAAAATTAGTGGGCCATGGTGGTGGGCGCCTGTAATCCTATTTACTCGGGAGGCTGAGGCAGGAGAATTGCTTGAGCAGGAGAATTGCTTGAACCCTCTGCCGGGAGGCAAAGGTTTTAGTGAGCCGAGATCACGCCATTGCACTCCAGCCTGGGCAACGAGAGTGAAACTCCGTCTCAAAAAACAAACAAACAAAAAATAACAAAAAATGTGCTGTTTAATATCTCATTCTCTTATGATAAGGAAATCATATGTCAACCAACAAAAGATGGTTGAAAGGTCAGTTTTTTTTTTAGGAATGTGTGGCCATATATTCATTTGAGCCTCTGAAATGGGCTCCCTGTCCCTGGTTTTGGTGTAAATTAAGTTCCCTTATCATTGTCTGGCAGAGAGAGAGCTAAATGGAATAAAGATGGGAATGTCTGCTGGCTTCCTCCCTTTCCCAGATAACCAAAAACTCACGCTGTAATGGTCTGCCAAATTTCCTCCCTTCTTTCCTCTCCCAAAGAGGAAGTGTTTTTATTCCCTTTATCACTGGGAGAGAGGCGATATCCACGACTATAATGAAAGGATAGACATCAGAGAGGAAGTAAAGAGAGGAAAATGCAAGTGTGGAGCTCAGCCTAGAGAAAGCCCTCAGGGAATTGTGGCGAGGGACACCTCAGAACAAAAGCAGCACATATGAGTGAAATGGGTGCAGAAGAAAGAGAAATTCGTAAGTGTTGCTGTATGCTCTATATTTGCCTTCTCTTTGTGGTTTCCAAGAATCTCAAAATAAATAATTTGAGTCTTTGAAATTCCTTCTTGTGTCAGGCTGTATTCCTTGACTATTTGAGACTGAACTATTTGGATCCTGCCTTTACACGGGTTATACCCCAGAAATATTCCTGTGTTCCTCGCTTTTCCGAGGCTTTCTACTTTGCTCCATTCAGAGGTACAGTATTATATTTCATGGCATCAGGGTTTGGCTATCCTGCAGTAGATCACAGTAATTTGGATGGGTCTACAATAAGCCAGATACAGTTCACCTCAGGGGTCACTTAATTAACCTGATGAATCCAAGATGAACTGTTTTATTACCATGAATGAGAAATTTTCCAATTGGAGTTTGTTTAAATAATGAGGACATGCGGAATATATTCTAATTGTATTGGCTAGCTAATATCTGTTAGATGAGCTTTAGAATATTTCAGGTTTGGGGGCTGGGCATGGTGGCTCACACCTGTAATCCCAGCACTTTGGGAGGATGAGGCAGGTAGATCACCTGAGGTCAGGAGTTCGAGACCAGCCTGGCCAACATGACAAAACCCTGTCTCTACTAAAAATACAAAAATTAGCCAGGCATGGCGGCACATGCCTGTAATCCCAGCTACTTGGGAGGCTGAGGCAGGAGAGTCACTTGAACCTGGAAGGCGGAGGTTACAGTGAGCCGAGATCGTGCCACTGCACTCCAGCCCGGGTGACAGAGCAAGACTCTATCTCAAAAACAAACGAACAACCCAAAATATTTCAGGTTTGTTCCATCCTCCTGTCCAGAGAATCCTAAGAAGCCTACACTTGTCTTGTAGAAATGTAGTTAGAATTGTCTTTTACAGGGAACAGTGATTTTGCTGGTGGCCTTTCAAATTGAATTTTTTATTAGAAGAATCGCCAATGCCATAATCTGTCAAAAAGATGTGGCAGCATGTTTATCTGTAACAGACATATCTTCAGTCATTTTTTCCCTGTGTGTTTAACTCGAGAAGTTGTTTGTATTATTTATGACTTTCAAAAATGCATTCTTGGGCAATGTTCACAGCTCAGTCGCCAGGAGCACTCGTGGAGTCCCAGAGAGGTGCTCTGCTTCCCTGAGCTGCCAAAGCCTCAGAGTTGGGACTTCTCTCCCAGCCTTGTGGAAATGGTACGCTCTTAATTTCGGGGCGACTTACTAACATTTCATGATCATCCAGTTTTTCCTCTCATCCTCTCATTCACTGTTCAGATGTTTGTCACCCCAGCAAGCAGTTTGTGAATGACGAGTTTTAAGTCATGGGTAAACTGGAGGCTTGTTTGTGGTGGTTATAGTTTCCCTGCTTCTTTTTGGACAGGAAATAGAAATTTGTCTGTATTTCCTCATGTTTTCTCTGTACTCTTTTAATGATTTAACTGAATTTTGTCTGTGCAAGGCCTCATGCTCCAATTCTTTGGCTTTTTCCATTATCCCTAGCATTTCCCCCTCCTATCTTCCCAACTCTTCTCCTGGGGTTATATAGAGCTGGGGTTATGTTAAATTTTTACCAGTCCCTCCAAAGGTCATCTAATCCAGGAAGACTCTCCTAATGACCTTGGGTTGGCTTAAAGGGATTATGCTTTTTTCCAAACTTCTTCGATGCATATTTTGTATTCTGTGTATAACTCACTTCCCCCACCAGGTTGCAGACTCTAGGGAGTGGTGTCTGGATGTCACCTATTCTCCTTCTCACTGGGAAGCACCATCCAGGTAGTCAAACGCAGACAGTGACTTTGGTAGGAGCTGGGGCTGCAAGCTCCAGCCAAGATCAGGGGAGGTGACAGGGCCTGAAGGATCAAGCGAAGCCAGAGTCCACAAGGAGGACAGAGGATCAAATACCAGGGCGTATATGGGTAGATGTGAAATCCAGGGGACCCAAAGGCAGGGATTTGATTCAGGTCTTCAGAACTTAGAGTCTGGAGTTTGAGAAATAAAATAAAAGTGAAAGGAGATTGGGATCAAGGCTCTGGAGGGAGGAAGGAAAATGCCTCAGCGATTTTCTTGAACCATACACAGTGTGTGTTGGAGTCCAGTTGTAGAGTAATACATAGGACAGAGAGGAAAACAATGCATAGTTGGTTGAATAAATAAATGCTTAGACATTTACAAAGATGCTTCCTATTTGAAGAATAGGCAGGATATTTGAGTGTAAGATTTGAAGGTCAAGGTCACCTAGGACTTGTTTTTCAGGCCAGAGAATACATATTTCTGTCCACCTCTAAAGGTTATTTTAATTTCTTACTCATCGTTCACTCCTTCAATCAATATGCAGTTAAAACTTGATCTTCTGTTCAATCAACAAATACCAAATTCAGTTGGTTATAGTGTCTCTGAGAAGTAATCAATACATAATTCTGTATCAGTCAGGGTTTGATCAAAGATGCAGAACCAATGTAAGTGATACAGAATAATGGATGGCAGAGTCCTAGCTTTGCCATAAGGGAGCTGGGGGGAGGCCATCTACACCCATCATTGCCCCTGTGGTGTCTACTGTTGACCTGAAGTCCTATGGGTCAGACAAACACATAGTTGGAATAGGAGCTGGGTGTGGATAAGAACAGGGACAAACACGACACCACAAAGACGGAATGGAACCACAAAGACAATTAGAAACCATGAAGACAGACTGACTGGAACCCATGTATCTCTCTCCCATCCACTCCAGCCTCAATTCTGCATGACCTGCTGGAGAAGCTGGAGCCCTTTGCCATGGAGCTGCACTTGCACCTGGCCCAGGACTCAGAGAAACAGATGGAGGAGATCTGGCAGGAGCTGGAGGAGCTGTGGGTCTGGGCACGCACACCACGTCAGCGATGATGTTTGCCAGCTGCCACAGCACCTGCTGCCCTGTTGCTACATTCAGGGCATAGGAAATATGGCCACTGCTCCATGCCCACCTTCTAAGTCTGATGCAAAATGTGTCTTGTGGCCAACCATAACCTAGAACTACACAGTGAAGGGAATTCTTGGAAACATAGTTTCTGTTAAGCTCAGTTGTCATGGTACAAAGCCACCACAGTGTATTCCTTGTAAACTTGGCATTCACACACACTTTTTAACCATGTTTAACTTCCCAAAAAAGACAATAGCAACATTATGCTTTTGCCTAACATGATGCAACTCTTCTTGTACTGCTTAAAACATGCTATTCTCTCCTGCAAAGAGGTTTAAGTCTCTCTATCTATCTTTGGATGATGTTAATCCTCCTCTAGCCAAGTCACATTTCCCCTTTGCTATTCTGTAATTTAAATACTGAGATACAGGTTAATTCCCATGAACACATCTTATATTAGATGCTAGGTAAATAAGAGAGGGTAATTACCTTCTTTAGACAATCAAATATTTTTGACCAAAGCTAGAAGCAGTAAAACTTTTATTTTGAATTAAATTATGAGCCTACAAACCTGAGGACTTCCTTCCTGAGCTTAGGTTGGCTATTTCATCTGTTTTTAATGCTGTCAAATTTATCCTGAGAGGAGTCAGGCACCCAAGCCAAGCCTAAACTGTGATCCTGCAATGTAGCTTGGTCTATCTGATGAGCTTATGTGTGGCGAACCCATTGTGCATCTATTTATCCAGGAAAACCAAAATTGTGCTGTAGAAGCTTTGAACAAGATCGCACCACTGCACTCCAGCCTGGGTGACAGAGCGAGACTCCATCTCAAAAAAAAAAAAACAAAAAAAAACAAAAAAAAAAAAAGAAGAAGCTTTGAACAGAGGCCCCAGGGGACACAGGTTTAGAGATTAGGAGGAAAGACACTGTCTTCCTAAACCCAGCCCAGTCCCAGGGTTTAGATCTGACCTTCGAAGACAAGGAACTGCAGTCAGAATGGGTAGGGGGCGTACGGTTTGGGCAGATGCAATCTGCTTTGGGACTCGTGTGGCCAAATGCGACACAGAGCTGGAGAATGGAGAGTCTCCCCATTTCTTACAGAATATCCTGTGTAAATGACGCACACTGTAGCTCCATTTGGCATGTCTGATGTGTCTCGACTTCGGGGAAACGTGGAGGTGGTATCCTGGGCAGGAGGGCACAGGCCTTTAGGAGACTGATGACAAAGGGGCAGCCCCAGGCCTCCCTGGTGGCTTGCAGGAAGCAACCATTTCAAGCAGCCTTGAGTGGGAAAACATGTCTGAGATTTCTCTGAGATACCTCCTGGGGACACACCCTGGGGGGCAAGGATAAAGGAGGGGCAAGAAAGGAGGTGAGGAAGCACAAGGACCTCTGTGCTGATGGAACCATTCTGTATCCTGATCATGGTGGTGGTCACACGCATCTACACAGGCGATACAGTGATACAGGCACACACACACACAAACACACACACACAAATGACAGCATGTAAAACTGATGAAATATGTGGGTTGCACCAGTATCAATGTTCTGATTTTGTACTGGATGTTAGCATTGAGGGAAACTAAAAGTACACGGGACGTTAAGTCAAGGAAAAACAATAATAGTAATAGAATTAATATTTTTTGAAAACTAACAATATGTTAGGTGCTTCGCATTTTTTTTTTTCTGTTTAATCTTTACAACACTCTTATGAAATAGATGTTGGTATTACCCATTTTTATAGACAAGGAAACTGAGTCCCAGTCATGTGAAGGTCACTCAACTAAGCTGTCTGAGTCAGAGCCAGGACTTCTAACGTTGAGGTCCTTAAGGAAAAGGTTTAGATTGCAGTGACATGGGGGATAGGGTGGAATACAAAATTCAGCACGAAGAAGGACTTCTGAGCAGTTCTGTGCAGGAGTGGGCGGAGCTTGCCGGCAGGGTGAAGTGCTCCATAGGAGAGCAATTCTCAGAGCGGACTGGACAGATGCGATCTGTCATGGCCCTGTCTTTTGGTTCCAGGCTACATCCACCTCTTAAATGACTTGGGCTTTCTCATCTGTACAAAGGGGAAAATAAATTTTATTTCATGGGTGGTTGTTAGAATTGCAAGAGGTATAACAAAGGGTTCCAAACCTTCAGCCTTCTGGAAGTCACACTTTCTTTAATATCCACATCAAAAGGCTCAAGCCTCCATCTGAAATTACATGGGGAATTGTGCTTCCTCTCAGCATTTTCAAAGATTCTCCAGGGCCTTCACATTTGCAGAGCCTGCCTTCCCTCCCATTCGTGCTCAGACTCAATTCTCTGTTGCCCAGGGTGGTCTTGGGCCCAGTGTTTGCTCATCAAAGCCACTGTCCTCTCTCCACATTGCTTCCTCCGTGCTGGAGTTTGCTCCCTTCTTTTGTTATCCAAGCAATACCTACATCTATTCACAAATGTTATGGTGGGTAGTGTTGGCACATCTGGCTGACTTTCACTGAAGATTTGGGGCAGTAGAAGAAAATTATAGTTCTACTTAACGCAGCACAAAAACATGCCAAGTCACACTAGACAAGCTCTTACAAATTTCTAACAGGTTGTTTTAAGTTTTTAAGCACCAAAACCTCTTTCCCTTTTTGCTGGAAAGTCCCTTCTCTCTTCAATAACCATCCTCTTTCTTCAAGTGCTAGGACCAATTTGGCAACCCCCCATCATTTTATTATGCTGAGTAGTCCAACTCTTTTTTATCTTTTTTCTGTCTTCCAGACGAGGCCCTGGGGACCACCCTTCCTAAAGCAAAAGGGAAGGGATGCATCTGTCATTTTCCTCTGTGCTTTGGCCTGTGTGACGATGGGACAGTTATAGAGCCATTGTGAGCCTCCATTTACTTGTCTACTATTTACTTGTCTACTCTGGAAGTGTATAGTAACAGTACTTAACCCCCAGGATTATTGTAAAGATACAGTGAACATAAATCACTTAGACTGCACCAGAGCTTAGTGTCTGTTTATTCGTATGATTTCTCTGACTTCATACCTTCTGGAGACATTCAACTTTGTTTCTCCTCTTATTAGGTAGTGAGAGTTTCTGCTGCTTCCGTCCTCCTGGCCAGAGGGAGGTAAGTACTGTCCATTAGGGCACGTTCTTGAAGCCTTTGCCTCTGCTGTGGGTGGTCCCTTTTTTTTTTTACTGTGGAAGGCAGGACAGAGTCTCAGTATCCTGAAAGTGACCAGGCCTAGCCCTGCCCAGGACAAGAAGGTAGAAAGTGGAGGCCACAGTTTCTGTGGTCTGTTGATCAGGTGTTTGAATTGTATATTGACTCCATAGGAGATTGGATCATAGGCAGTCACATGGCCCTGGAGACTTGGAGTAAGAACTGATGAGGGAGGCTCAAATGTTTGATGCATGATTTCCTTTGAGAACAACTGGGAGAGGGTGGAAGGAATGGAATGGCATAGAAGCAAGGAAATGGATTTTAACAGTAGGATTTAAAGTGTCTATGACTACCGAAGTGTGTTGTGGATGAGATTTGGTGCGTATGAAAAAATACTGAGAGATGCTGTTCAGGGCCTTATGTAAGCAAGAATGGAACAGAGGGAGAGGGAGAGCTCAGCAGCCTTGCTGAGACAATGGAGGCATGTGCACCAGAGCCAGGGTCAAGTGCGGCAAAATCTACTAAAGGTTCTTCAGAAGGTAGCGCAAAATAGGATGGCCCCTGAAGTTCAGCAAATCTTGGTGTTCCACTCACCCCCTCCCCTGATGCGAGGTGCAGCTCCCTCTTTCCCCAGGGGCCCTTCCTCTTGACTGCCTCCCCCAGGATGGGGGCATGGCTATGCCCCGCTGGTTCCTGACCTTCTCCTGCTCCATTGGAGACCATCATGCTTAAGCATTGATTATCTGTGTCCAGTCAGTGTTTTGCAGCATTCCTGGCACAAATGGCCTGCGTGTGTGCTGAAGTGGAAGGAAAGGGCTCTCAGGGGCACATTCTGTGGTCCAGGAGAACACAGAGCTGGCCTTGTCTCTAGCTATTGGCCATCTGTGTTCCCTGGAGCAACAGAACACCAGGTGCAGAGCCCCAACATGGGGTTGGAGCTTGGAAACCTGGCTGGAAACAGAAATGGAGCTACCCTGTTGGGTGGGGGACTTGGACAGGAGAGTAAAAAGGTTCCTGTTTCTGGTGGGTGGGGAGTCTGGGGGTAGGGGTCTGGGTTCTCTCAGATGGCCTGTAGAAGAAGGGAAGATGCTGCAGAGAGGAAAAAGCCCCCACAAGGGACCTATTTGATTTAGGGAATGAAGGAGGGAGAAGAAAAGAAAGAAGAAGAGGGGGAAGGAAGCTGCTGACTACTTGTTCTGGGCTAGACGCCATGCCGGGCTTCAAGAAGAGGTACAAAACACTGCATGGCACCCAGCGCGTAGAAGTCCCTTGGTCAGTACTGCTGTTATCATTATGAGTGACATCACTGCTTAATTTTCACACCACCACCATAAGGCGGGTATTATTATACTATCTCCATTTTGTGGATGACAAAATTGAGGTTCAGAAAAGAGAAGCAATTGGTGTAGGGGGTTCAAAATTGAAACACAGCCTACCTGACTCCAACGCCTGTGTGTCCAAGCCCTGTGATAGGCAGAGATGTAGGTGTTCCACCAGTACCTGGCAAGGCAACAACTGGCGATGGTAAAGGGTCAGTATGGGGTGGAGTTGGGTGAGGGTAAGGGAGTTAGGGAGGGAAAGAAGCCCACTCCCTTGAAAAGTTCCCCAGGGCTGGGCTGCCGTGCAAAGCCACTCACCTGGAAGTATGGGATTAAGGGAGGCCAGAGGCAAGACTGTCCTGGCTGCCCCACAGGCTTAGAGCTAGGAGGCAGGTGCTGGGTGCCGGCAGGAACAGCAGCCTCTAGAAGAGAGAGAAGTAGCCTGGCACCTGGGGGAGCCGTACCTGGGATGGACAAAGGTGGGCACGGCTGCTGAGCCTGCAATGAGTAGGTGGTCCTGGATGCTTCGGCAGGTGTGGTGCGGCTTGGTTTCCAGCAATCGTGCTGGTGGGTGCTCAGCCAGTGACTGTATGTGTATATCTTTGTCATTGTTGTTGCCAATATTATGGTGATCACATTCTCTGACTTTTATACATTTAGGCTAAAGGAACCTGGAAAAACACATGAATCAAAATAAACCCTGATTCACCTTTCCAGGTCAGAGTTACAAGTGTCAAAACTCTCAGGTGAGATCTGCCCGTGACGTTCTGACCGCATGCCTCTCTGCAAGGAAAGTGCTATGTGTTGTTTTTTCCAGCAGTGGAAATACAAATGATTCACTCTGGAAACCATGGCTGTTTCGCTGATAACTAATTTGTTTGCTGATAAATGATTACCCAGGAGCCAGAATAGAGACCCAGAAGTCAAACTGCAAAAATTATTAAGTTCCCTCTGTATGCAGAATATTGTGCAACTTGGTTACGGGTACTACGATGGATATGAGTGTGTAGACCTTGTACAATAGAGCTTATAGGCTAATGGAAGACAGGAAGAAACAACAGGACCACATAAAACTGGAATGCAGATGGGATCTGTGCTACTTACACTAGCCATGGGATGATTAGAACAAGATAAGAGACATGAGGAAGACTTCTTGAAGAAGGTGCTCAAGCCATGTTTTGGAAAAGAGAACTCAAGGTCTGGCAGGGAGAAAGGAGCAAGGTAACTAGGAGATGTCTTGGAGGAGAGCAAGGTGATGCTGAAATTGCCCTCACTGTTGGTTTTAATGTTGCTTTTGTCTTACTGGTCGATTCAGAGCATTCACGGTGCAAGAGAGATAGGGACGTTTGATTTAAGAAATAGAGCAGAATCTCCTAAAATTAAGTCAGAATTTTTGATGGAGTAGAGGTCAGAGCTATGTTTTGGAAGTGTTTGGGAAATTGTTAGTTTTGTTCCCAGGATCTGATGCTTTTGTGGTTGAATATTCCATGTGAATGTTTTCTCTGCCCATGCAAATCGTAGGTCTCCCAGACAAATATCTCAGTGGTGCCAGCACTTCATTTTCCAAATGTAGCAGGATCTTTCTAATACTTCCTTTGTGGGGATCTGAAACTGTTGGAGGCTTGTAATCATATCTATATTTTAAAGAAAGGTTTTTAATCAACAGGCTATATGGAAATGTATTCAAAACTCTGTTAACAAAAATGTTAGTATTATGGTTGGATATTAATTTTGAAGTATTATATAGTTTTTTTCCTCCTGTATTTCTTTCTTAACCGTCTCACCTACTTCTTTTCTTTTTATTTTGTTTTTATTTATTTATTTTTTTTTGAGACAGAACCTCGCTGTGTTGCCCAGGCTGGAGTGCAGTGGCGCAATCTCCACTCACGGCAACCTCCATCTCCCAGGTTCAAGTGATTCTCTTGCCTCAGCCTCCCAAGTAGCTGGGATAACAGGCATGTGCCACTACACCCAGCTAATGTTTGTATTTTCAGTAGAGACAGGGTTTTGCCGTGTTCGCTAGGCTGGTCTTGAATCCCTGACCTCAGGTGATCCCCCAGCCTCAGCCTGCCATAGTACTTCTTGCTTTTTTGAGCAATGTTAGTCTGTCCTCATTGCCTTACTGAAGGGACGGTCAACAGGGGTCAGAGATATAGAAGACCATTTTCCTGGCTTTTGAGTTTTTAAAGCCCTTGTGTGTGAAGGAAGGACTCTGACTTATACAAGAGATTTAGGAGAATATGTGGTGCTCCACTTGAAATTCCCTGTTCCTAGTCTCTGGGGACTTGCAGGGAGGGAGCTGGGTCACAGAGAAAGTAAGAACTGTATATTCATTAGGGAATTCTTGAATGTGGTATTGTGTGTCCTAGGTGAACCGGAATGGAACCCACAGATCAGCTTGTCTACGTTTCTGTAGACTAAGATTTGTACCTGCAACTGTCTCATGCTAAATGGTAAATATTTTTCTTCCAGTTGATTTGCCTGGGGTTCTCATTAACTTTCTAGAAGATTTTGGATAGAACTCTTGGATATTTAATGTCACAAGTTTTAGTTCTGATCTTGCCTTTTGTGCTCAACGTTGCATTCCCATAACTCTCCAAATTACTGAAAAACAATTATTGGAATAACCCAAGTTTGCATGAAGAGTAAACACAGCAAAGAGTTGGAAAAACAGCATGTGGTGGGTCATGGCCAAATCTGCCCATGGAAAGCCCCCAAGTGGATGTGGGTAGAAAATTCTTAGATCCTGCAATGTAAGTGCAGATAAAGGGAAGTTGCTTAATATGGAGCACTGGCACAGAAAAAAAGAATGATTTTATGTAAACGTGCAGTAAGTACCTTAGAACCCCAAACCTGGGCATAGGCCTGGGGGATGTGGCTTATTGGGTTAAAGAAAGATTGTCTGAAACGGTGATATACATCATGCTGGGGGCTGGCATGCCCTTTCTGGGGGGAGAGGAGCCTTTGTTCTGGGCTTCTGGGGCCTCGTAGATTCCTCGTCCTGAGAGCGGCTGCCAACAGCCACCAGGTGTGTCCAGTTTAGGAACAAAAGGGGAACTCTGGCAGGCTGGCTGCTATGCTGCATTTGTGGTCATTATTATTATTATTATTATTATTATTATTTTGAGATGTAGTTTTGCTCTTATTGCCCAGGCTGGAGTGAAGTGGTACAATCTCAGCTCGTCTCAACCTCTGCCTTCAGGGTTCAAGTGATTCACCTGCCTCAGCATCCTTAGTACCTGGGATTATAGGCATGCGCCACCACGCCCCTCTAATTTTGTATTATTAGTAGAGACGAGGTGTCTCCATGTTGGTCAGGCTGGTCTCAAACTCCCAATCTCAAGTGATCTGCCCACCTCGGCCTCCCAAAGTGCTGGGATTATAGGTGTGAGCCACCATGCCTGGCCTTGTGGTCATTATTTTTAAATACTGTAGCATAAGTAATGGACTATGTGTGTAAACCAATTAATCCTAATCTGCTTTTACTCTTTAGGGTTGATTAATTAGTGGATAACACAAACAAGTGAACTCTAGTCCGTGTCAACAACTGAGTTTCCTTTATTTGCACACAAAAGTGTTAAAAGTAATTGTTGATTTGGCAAACCAGCAGATTTTTTTGTTTGGTTAGGAGTAATCTAATAGGACTAATTGTCTTGTATGAGTAAGGGATAAAAATGATCAAGCCCAATAATTATGCCATCTGTGTAGGGCTAGGGGTCTAGAGCCCACTGGTGTGACATCTCCAAGGATAAGACCACTCTCCCCTTGCCCCCCACCGCCTAACCATAGGAAACTGGTCTTTGTGTTTGCTTCAAAAACCTGTCTCCAACATTTGCAGGCTGGGGCAAGAGTGCAAATGGAGACCCACATAGCATATGTTTAAATATCTAAAAGCTATAAATCCAGCCAAGAAACCATAATATAGAACATATTCTATCCTCTTGCTTTGAAAAATATATATTCAGAGGGACCTAGAATATCAAGTTTGGATGTAGAATTATTGGACTTCTGCTTGTCCATCTGCTTGTCCCAGTGCCTCCTTTCTCTGTCTGCTCCTTTCTCTGTCTTGTTCCATCTGCTTGTCCCAGTGTCTCCTTTCTCTGTCTGCTCCCAGCTCCATCCCTCATCCCATATTAAAGACACCCCAGTCTGCATAGCCCATTCTTTATAAATGGCTGCCTGGTGGCCTAGGGATGAGGACAGCCATGAGACAGATGACCTCAGGACTCAGACCCCCTGAAGAGGCCTGAAGTGGGTTCAGGGCCCTTGGGATCCTGGGCACAAAAGAGTGGTTTGGGTGGCGTATGGGCTTCCACCAGTGATGAGTCACAGGTGCAGACACATTCCCTGGGCCCTGTAACTCATCACCTGTGGAAAGAGGGTGCCTAGGAGGGGGCAGAAAGAGACCCTTTAAAGGACAGAGCCCAGGACAGCAACCCCTTCTTGCCTGGGCATTTCTGCTGTTTTTTGTCTGGGGGAGCCAGAGGTTGCAAGGAGAGAGAGACAGAGAGTGAGAAAGAGAGAGAGGGAGAGAGAGAGAGAGAGAGAGAGAGCAAAAACCTCTTAGCAAGGTTTTTAAAGATTAGTATAATCTGGTATGTAACAAAGATCCCTGCATTTGATGAAATGTGGTCTGAGCTGAGACTTGCATTTATTGCAACAGCTCCACTTGGTAGCAAGCTAATCGGGGTGGGGACCCACAGTCTCTACTTGTGTCCAACCACAGGAGGTGACTGATTTTTTTAGGGAGAGATCATAACTTACTGATGCAGAACCAAGCATGCCTCAAGAGTTCTGTTTGCGCCTGTTCACCTCCTCACTGGACTTGACACATGGTGAATGATTAGTTGGGTGTAGTAAGAGCGTCTGTTTCTTCTTGCAGATTTGAAAATGAAGTTCTCAAGTGGGTAGTGTAAAGTCATGAATCTAATTCATAGCCCCTCTCTCTCAGTCCACCATGCACCCTTCAGCAAGCACTCTCTTCCCACTGGTCTTTGAGCCTCATTCAGCCCCAGCTGGTGAGTTGAGGAAATACGCCTAGGTGAATGTGAGCTCTGATAATCGAAGGGCTTTCAGAGAACCACAACAAGCCAGGAAAACCACCACATTTTCCATGGAGGCAGCAGGGAAAGGGAGGAGGATGGGTCTGAGTGTCTGCTAGATTCTAGACTCAACTTTGTGAGAATTTACCAGTGAATTTGTACAAATCTCTTTCTTCTTTCTCAGTTTCTCTGTCTAAAATGATGAGTGTGAATTAAATGGCCTAAAGTCCCTTCTAGTGCCAAAATTCTTGGGTTATTTGGCTCTCATTGGCGATAGTGCCTTCTAACGTAAGCAAATGTAAAATTCCCTCTTCCCCATTCAGCACAAACTTCATTCTCAAAGCACAATGGGGAGCCTGTATCCTGGAGGGCCCTAAGAAAGGAGCCAAGTTCATTTGCTGTGAGTAGACAGGGACAGGAGTCCTTCTACCAATCTCTGTGTGGCTGGCCCAGACCGCCTGCTCAGCCAGGCAGTGCTCCTGTAAGAGCAGAATAATTTTCATTCCCCTCACATTAGTTTAAGCAAGCATTCACTTTTGTGTCTGCATGTCAGTTGATACTCAGCGGATTGCATGGTTTACAGCTGGATTGATATCATTTAAATCTGGAACTCTTTTCCTCTGGCCTCAATAGCCCGAACAACTTCTATGCCTTTCCTCAGCTCCCTCCCTTTTCAGAGTTCAAAGAGAACTCAGTGAGAGGGAAGTTGCTGGAGCAAGCTTTCCCCAGCTGTAATGTTCTTTCAGACGTCAAGGCTGTTCCCTGTTCTTAGAGGTTGTTCCAGATCTTAGATAGTCACTATGCCCGGAGGTAAATACAGCTGGGGCAGCAGCCAGAGGGAATGATCCTCCAGCTGCCTGCTGCTGTCCTTAAGCGTGGCTGTCACGAGAGGCACAAGTCTGTGGGGGAGACTGAGTGCCTAAATTGCGGGAAGAAAGATAAAATTCCTCAGCCTTGCTTATGTCCTAAATTGGTAGTCTGACTTGGTGAGCTATAGATTATGAGGAGGTTGCTTTGCAGACTATGAGGAGTCACCGAGCAGCTCTTCAGTGGCAGAGGTGTGCCCGGTATTGTGGTGTCCCCTTCTCTTCCAGGGGCTCGTCCCACCTTCCTCTGTTTCTCGTGTCCACATTGGTTCTCCTGCCTGACGCTCTCTCCCTCCCTCTCATGCCTGGGTCAGCTCAGGCCCCACAAGTGTTTCTCATCATGATACCTTTCTTCCTTGGAAGCCACCCCTAAGTTCCTGCTTCCTGCCTGTGAGTATGCTAGGGTGCTGCCAGCAGGACCGTGGGGGTGGAGACACCTGATACCTCTCACCTGAAGATAAGAGGTGAGCAGGCAAAACGCCTGAGTCTGTCTGTTCTGCTGTAGCAAAATACCTGAGACTATATTGGGATAAATTTTTTTTTTTTTTGCTTTTGAATAAAATGTTTGTGTAGTATCAATAAAAGATGGCCCTGTAGTGATTTGTCTTTGGTGGAGGGGAGGAACTGTCAGGAGAGAAAGATTGTGTTTCAGAAGAAAATTATAGTATTATATTAACCTTGGATTCCTGGGTGGCCAAGTGTTCACCCATGGTATGAAGCTGCCCACAACGCCCCTCCTCAGTATGAAGCAGCCAAAAAGATTGGTGGCCAGATTCCTCATGATGGAGAACTGTACTGGTCTGTTTTCACGCTGCTGATAAAGACATACCTGAGACTGGGCAACTTACAAAAGAAAGAGGTTTAATGGACTTACAGTTCCACATGGCTGGGAGGCCTCACACTCATGGCAGAAGGCAAGGAGGAGCAAGTCATGTCATACATGGATAGCAGCGGGCAAAGACAGAGAACTTGTGCAGGGGAACTCCTCTTTATAAAACCATCAGATCTCATGAGGCTTATTCACTATTACAAGAACAGCACAGGAAAGACTGGCCCCCATGATTCAGTTACTTCCCATAGGTCCCTTCCACAACATGTGGGAATTCAAGATGAGATTTGGGTGGAGACATAGCCAAACCAATATCATTCTGCACCTGATCCCTCCCAAATCTCACGTCCTCACATTTCAAAACCAATCATGTCTTTCTAGCACTACCCCAGAGTCTTAACTCAGTTCAGCATTAACTCCAAAGTCCATAGTCCAAAGTCTCATTTGAGACAAGGCAAGTCCCTTCCACTTATGAGCCTATAAAATCAAAAGCAAGTTAGTTACTTCCTAGACACAATAGGGGTACAGGCATTGGGTAAGTAAAGCCATTCCAAATGGGAGAAATTGGCCAAAACAAAGGGGCTACAAGTCCCGTAGAATTCTGAAATCCAGCAGGGCAGTCGAAGCTTAAAGTTTCAAAATGATCTCCTTTGACTCCATGTCTCACATCCAGGTCATACTGATGCAAGAGGTGGGTTCCCATGGCCTTGGGCAGCTCCACCCCTGGGGCTTTGTGGGGTACAGCCTCCCTCCTCGTTGCCTTCATGGGCTGGCATTGAGTGTCTGCAGCTTTTCCCAGCACATGATGCAAACTGTCAGTGGATCTACCATTCTTGGGTCTGGAGGATGGTGGCCCTCTTCTCACAGCTCCACTAGGCAGTGCCCCAGTAGGGACTCTGTGTAGGGACTCTAACCCCACATTTCCCTTCTATACTGCCCTAGCAGAGGTTCTCCATAAGGGCCCCAACCTTGCAGCAAACTACTGCCTGGGAATCCAGACATTTCCATACATCTTCTGAAATCTAGGCAGAAGTTCCCAAACTTCTATTTTTGACTTCTGTGCATTTGCAGGCTCAACACCACATGGAAGTTGCCAAGGCTTGGGGCTTGCACCCTCCAAAGCCATGGCCCGAACTGTACTTTGGCCCCTTTTAGTCACGGTTGGAGCAACTGGGACACAGGCACCAAGTCCCTGGAATGCACACAGCAGAAAGACCCTGGGTCCAGCCCGTAAAACCATTTTTTCCTCATAAACCTCCAGGTCTGTGATGGGAGGGGCTGCTGCAAAGGTCTCTAACATGCCTTGGAGACATTTTCTCCATTGCTGTGGGGATTAACATTCGGCTCCTTGTTACTTATGCAAATTTCTGTAGCTGGCTTGACTTTCTTCTCAGAAAATGGAATTCTCTTTTCTATCACATTATTAGGCTGCAAATTTTCCAAACTTTTATGCTCTGCTTCCCTTATAAAACTGAATGCCTTTAACGGTACCCAAGTCACCTCTTGAAAACTTTGCTGCTTAGAAATTTCTTCCATCGGGTACCCTAAATCATCTCTCTCAAGTTTAAAGTTCCACAAATCTCTAGGGCAGGGGCAAAATGCCTCCAGTCTCTTTGTTAAAACATAACAAGAGTCACCTTTGCTCCAATTCCCAACAAGTTCCTCATCTCCATCTGAGACTACCTCAGCCTGGATTTCATTGTCCATATCATCAGCATTTTGGTCAAAGCCATTCAACAAGTCTCTAGGGAGTTTCAAACTTTCCTATATTTTCCTGTCTTCTTCTCCAAACTGTGCCAACCTCTGCCAAAGTCGCTTCCATATTTTTTCAAAGTCGCTTCCATATTTTTGGGTATCTTTTCAACAGCTCCCCACTCTATTGGTACCAATTTTCCGTATTAGTCCGTTCTGACACTGCAGCTAAAACATACCAGAGACTGAGCAATTTACAAAAGAAAGAGGCTTAATGGACTTACAGTTCCACATGACTGGGGAGGCCTCATGATCATGGCAGAAGGCAAGGAGGAGCAAGTCATGTCTTACATGGATGGCAGCAGGCAAAGAAAGAGAACTTACGCAGGGAAACTCCTCTTTATATACCCATCAGATTTCATGAGACTTATTCACTATCATGAGAGCAGCACGGGAAAGACTTGTCTTCATGATTCAATTATATCCCACTGGGTCCCTCCCATAACATGTGGGAATTCAAGATGAGAGGTGGGAACACAGCCAAACCATATCAAGGAGTGATAAATAGAAAGGGGGGTGGAGGACTAAAACCAGCCCAATTGTCCCATAGAATTGATGTTTCTGGTTTCTTTGAATAAACATAGAAATTGATTCTCCCACTCTTAAAACTTCAGAAAGTTACATTTGTCTTATCTGAGTTTCTTTCTCAGGAAACCAACAATTAGCCCTCCCAGATAGTGGCAAGGAACTAAAACTTACCAGATCTTGGTATCTGGACATTGAGACACCAGAGCCCCTCACCTATCATGACTGCCTAACTGGCCACCTGCTTCCTTAACCCTCTTGAATTCCTATTTTCCCACACATGGCTTCATTTCTTCCCTGCTATATAAATTCTTCATTTTAGTCAGTGTGGGAAATGGATTTGAGACTGGTCTCCCATCTCCTGGGCTGTAGCACCGAATTAAAGCCTTGTTCCCTGGCAATACTCTTTGTCTCAGTGATTGGCTTTTTGTGTGGCAAGCAGCAGGACCTAGACTGAACGTCTGGCATTTTGGTAACAGACATGGGTATATTATGTGATGCTGAGGTTTAGGGTATGATTGATCCCATCAGCCAGGTAGTTAGCATAGTACCCAATGGTTAGTTTTTCAACCGTTGTGGCCTCCCTTCCTTCTCCCACTAGTAGGCCTCAGTGTCTATTGTTGCCATCTTTGTGTCCATGAGTACCCAATGTTTAGCTCCCACTTACAAGTGAGGACATCAGTGTTTGGTTCTCTATTCCTGCATTCATTTGCTTAGGATGATGGACTCCAGTTGTATCCGTGTTGCTGTAAAGGACATAATTTCATTCTTTTTTTATAGTTGTACAAATATCACTTACAATTTGTAAACGAAGAAAATGGGCTGGGTGTGATGGCTCACACCTGTAATCCCAGCACTCTGGGAGCCCAACGCAGGAGGATTGCTTCAGCCCAGAAGTTTGAGACCAGTCTGGGCAACATAGTGAGACCCCATCTCTAAAATAAATAAATAAATAAATAAACAAATAATGATTCCATACTCTATCATGACAATTTAACTTAGCTAGGTCATGTTACACTAAACATGGACAATTTTAAGGGTTATCTTGTATAACATTACTCACTAGCAGTTGATGCAGATGGAGAATATTTAGCTGAAAGACTTAAAAATGCTTTATTCCTGGCTACTCAAATTGTGGTTCATGGATCAACAGCATCGGCATCACTTGAGAGCTTGTTAAAGTGCAGACTCTCAGATCCTACTCAGACCTGATAAATCAAAATCTGCCACCTAACCAGATTCCCCACGTGATTTGTAGGCATATTGAAGTTTGAAAAGCAAAGTGGCCACCCATCAGAATGACCTGATATATTTTAAAATCTAGTTACCTGGGTTCCATTCCCAAAGTCTGTTTCACCAAGTTTGGAGCAGACCCCAGTGGACTATGTATTTTTAAAAAATATTCCCCAAAACAGACAAGTTTGGGAACCATCACTCTAGCCAATCATCTCTATTCTGCTGATGAAGAAAATGAGGCACAGTGTGGTGAAATGATCTCATCAAATTAACAGCAGATTAAAATCCAGGCCGGGCACAGTGGAAGATCACTTGAGCCTAGGAGTTTGAGACCAGCCTGAGCAACATGGCAAGACCCCCATCTCTTAAAAAAACAAAAAACAAAAAACAAAAAAAAACAAACCAGGCATGGTGATGCACACCTGTAGTCCCAGCTACTTGGGAGGCTGAGGTGGGAAGATTGCTTGAGTCCAGCACATTGAGGCTGCACTGAGACATGGTCGTATCACTGCACTCCAGCCTGGGCGACAGAGCAAGACCATCTCAAAAAAAAAAAATAATAATAAAATAAAATACTATAAAATCCAGATCCCCTGACTACTAGACCAATTTAGCCTATGCGCATGCACACACACACACACACACACAATTATCTTATTACATATAGTTGAAACGACTGTGCTTGTGGAATTTGTTCCAAGAAACAGAAGAGATTTTGCTTGACACAAAACTGAAGCTTGGCAGCAATATGAAGAAATTTGAGGACTTGAGACTGGTTCTCAAGAAGTGTTCATTCAATGGGGCAAAGAAGATACTGGACGATCCAATAAATAAAAACAAATGTAAGGAAAGGAACTCATGAATGCATTTGCCACTCCACACTCGTCTGTGTTGGAATTGTTTCCTTCCCTACAATCCCACGGAATTTTGTTTCTGTTTCCCTGGTGGGAATACTTCCAAATTCTTTATGTGTTGAGCTTTGTGCCTGGCCTATGAATAACAAAGTACCAAACTTTCTTAAAGATCTTTAGTGCCAGCCTGTCAGTGCTTTGCAATAGCATTTGAGGAATGAAATGCCAGGGAGAGGATGGAGTGGTATTCACATAGTCATGTGATTACTTATTGCTCAATATGTATGCTTTGGACTAAATGTTTATGCCCTCCCCCAGAATTTATATTTTGAAGTCCTAATTCCCAATGTGATAATATTTGCACTTGGGGCCTTTGGGAGGCACTTAGGTTTAGATTAGGTCATGAGAGATGGGGCCCATATGATGAGCTTCATGCCCTTGTAAGAAGAGACCAGAGCCCCCTCTCTCTGCCATGTGAGGGCTCTGCAAGAAGGCAGCTATCTGCAAACCAGGAAGAGGGTCCTCACCAGACAATGAATCTGTTGGCACCCCCTTAGGCTTCTCAGCCTCCAGAATGGTGAGAAATAAATGTTTGTTGTTTAAGCCACTAAGTCAGTGGTATTTTGTTATAGCAGTCCAAACAGACTAAGATAATGTACATTACATTGAACTAAGTGGTGAGTAGAATACCAAGCTTATAAAACTCAGTCCCACCCTAAGGATATGCCAGTGGGTGGGGGGAGGGGAGGGGGGGAGGGGACGGAGAGGGGGAGGAGGGGGAGGGGGAAGGGGAGAGAGAGGGAGAGGGCGGAGGGGGTAGGGGGAAGGCAGGAGTAGCTTGGACATGGCGGGCTGTAGGTCCCGAGCCCTGCCCCGTGGGGGGGCGACTGAGGCCCAGCAAGAATTCGAGCACGGCCCCGGCAGGCCAGCAGTGCTGGGGGACCTGGCACTCCCTCCACAGATGCTGGCCCGGGTGCTAAGCCCCTCATTGCCTGGGCTGGTGGCACTAGCCGGCTCCAAGTGCACGCCAGCTGAGCTCATGCCCACCCGGAACTCGTGCTGACCAGTGAGCACAGCGTGTAGCCCCAGTTTCCGCCCATGCCTCTCCCTCCACACCTCCCCGCAAGCAGAGGGAGCCAACTCTGGCCTCGGCCAGCTCAGAGAGGGGCTCCCACAGTGCAGTGGCAGGCTGAAAGGCTCCTCAAGCGCCGCCAGAGTGGATCCTGAGGTGGAGGAGGCGTTGAGCTAGCGAGGGCTGCCAGCACACTGTCACCTCTCACTAGTAGGCAGATGATTCATGGTCTCTTAAAAATATATTCAAGATTACAAGACAAGCCAGGTGCAGTGGCTCACGCCTGTAATTCCAGCACTTTGGGAGGCCGAGGCTGGTGGATCACAAGGTCAGAAGATTGAGACCATCCTGGCTAACACGGTGAAACCCCGTATCTACTAAAAATACGAAAAAAAATTAGCCGGGCATGGTGGCGAGTGCCTGTAGTCCCAGCTAGGGAGGCTGAGGCGGGAGAATGGTGTGAACCCAGGAGGCAGAGTTTGCAGTGAGCCGAGATCACGCCACTGCACTCCAGCCTGGGCGACAGAGCAAGACTCCCTCTCAAAAAACAAAAAAAGATTACAAGGCAGCATATAACGAGAACCATTTGAAGGATATACACACAAGTAAGTTTCCCAACCTATAAAACTCTTTTTATTTTTATTATTATTATTTTTTAAGAAGGAGTCTCTCTCTGTCCCCTAGGCTGGAGTGCAGTGGCGCGATCTTGGCTCACTGCAACCTCGGGCTCCCGGGTTCAAGCAATTCTCCAGCCTCAGCCTTCTGAGTAGCTGGGATTACAGGCACCCGCCACCCTGTCCAGCTAATATTTGTGTTTTTAGCAGGGACGGGGTTTCACCATGTTGGTCAGGCTGGTCTCAGGTGATCCACCCACCTGATCCTCCCAAAGTGCTGGGATTACAGGCGTGAGCCACTGCACCTGGCTCAAAACCCTTTTTATAACAAATAATTTCAAATGGTCTCTTAATTTTTCTGAACTGGAATTCATGAATAATATAGTTAACTTACACATGAACGATATAACTCCTCAAAATCAGTGTAATAAATTCCTTAACTCCGATATAAAAAAAGAAATAAAACGATTTATAACAAAAAAATGTCTGAGGTCAGTAGTTCGAGACGAGCCTGACCAACGTGGAGAAACCCCATCTTTACTAAAAATACAAAATTAGCTGGGCATGGTGGCTCATGCCTGTAATTCCAGCTACTCAGGAGGCTGAGGCACGAGAATCGCTTGAACCCGGGAGGCGGAGGTTATGGTAGGCCGAGATCACACCATTGCACTCCAGCCTGGACAACAAGAGCAAGACTCTATCTCAAAAAAAAAAAAAAAAAAAGGAAACCCAAATAATGTGTTTCAACGTATAAATGCTCAGGCACATTTACACCGAAAACCACAATAAAGTAGTCAGATACAAAACTGCTGTTATTGGGACAGCTACAAATGCAAACTAATAGAGATATATTGTCCTGGAGATTGCACTGGGAGCAGCGTGACTGTGGATAATGTGTGTTTCCAAAGCAGTGACTAAAGGTAAAGTTCTGAACAAAGCACTCTTTTCCCTGAATTTTCACAGAAATTGAGTTCCTAGAAAACGCGTTATGTATTAAAACTGCAAACAATACTTTGGGTATGAAAAGGGGGGTTGGGTGCAGTGCCTCATGCCTGTAATCCCAGCACTTTAGGAGGCCTAGAAGGGCAGATCACTTGAGGTCAGGAGTTTGAGACTAGCCTGGTGACCAACATGGTGAAGCTCCACCTCTACTGAAAATACAATAATTAGCTGGATGTGGTGGTGGGCACCTGTGATCCCAGCTACTAAGGAGGTTGAGGCAGGCGAATCACTTGAACTGGGGAGGCGGAGGTTGCAGTGAGCCGAGATCATGCCACTGCACTCTAGCCTGGGTGACAGAGCACACTCCATCTCAAAAACAAACAAAAAACTTTGTGTGTAAACAGGAATTAGATTCCCGGCTCACATAATTAAAAATAGGTTTTTCACCCACCAGACTGCCTGGCAGCTCTTTAGAAAGTTGTGTGACGTATGAACCAATTCTTCCCTATATGAGACTGTACTGTACATCGCAGGCTGTCCAGCATCGACCCCACTCGTGGATGCTAGTAGTCCTCATGCCCACCACTCAACACTGTGACAGCCAAAAACATCCCCTCTGCATTTCCAAAGCCCCTGTCAGGGTAGCAAGACTCCCGCTGAGAGACCCTAGTAGAGATGGTAAGTGGAGGCAGAGCAGCACCTCTTACACTTCCATGTGCCCTTGAATGCCCCCACGGATCTCGGTAACATGCAGATTCAGGATGTCTGGGGCAGAGCCTGAGAATCTGCATTTCTACCAGCTGTTCTCGGACCCAGGCTGGTGAGATCAGAGGAAGAAGAAGTCACCTTGGGTTTAGGTAGCAAAGACTTCACAGAAAAGAAGGGAACATAAACAAGGTTTTGAAGAATACGTGGAGGTGGAGCTGATGACATCCCACGAGGTGCAGACTGCTGGGAGGCAAGCACACTGGACCAGCAGAGAGGGATCCGTAGCAAACTGTGCCCAAAGTGAGCAAACAGCCTTGAGCCAACAGCAACAGCACTGCTGGGCACGGAGGGTAAAAATAACAACTCCCTACTGGGGTCGAGTCTGCCAGACCCTGGCGAAGTTCATTTCTTTCAATAAATCCAGCAGCCTCCCCTTTGATAAATACTGTCACGGCTGGAACATGTGATGCTAACAAAATATGGTTTTAATTTGGGGCCCACTGCACTCACGGTTAACTACTGCGTGTGTGTATACACAAGCAGACTCACAGCGGGCCAAGTTAATATGCCTAGGCTGAGAATGGCTAAACCCATGAGGATTCAGTTATACAGATTTTGCTGCTCTGAAAAGCAACCTAATCACCATCATCAATTCTAATGCTCTAAGACTTCTTAGGAACATGGAAGCTTTTAAAGTTCAGCCATTTTGTGTTTGCATCCAGTGCAGACGCAGGGGCACATTTGTCTTCCTGATATTTTATGCCTACTTTATTGTCATATGTTGTCTGCCATTCAGAAGATAACATGCTGTTTTAATCAACAGCTCAACACTGCATTAAAACTTGATGGTCCATAGCTTTTTAGCAAAGGGAGGTGAGGGGTAGGAAATGAGAATCAGAATTTAGCAACAGACCGAGGCTTGTTTTGGTGGGATTCATTCCTGGGAACACAGAAACTCTCAGAGTTTTTGTTAGTCCGTGTGTGTCAGTTTTGCAGCAGCCCAGGGAAAGAAGGAAACTGGCTAAACAAGTTTCAGTTTGGCCTCTGCGGTGGACGCTGCTGGTAACTGGACCTCCAGGCCATCATGAATAATGAAGAAGTCTGCTTCTTCAAGAATGCAGGTCACAGCAACTGCACCAAGGCAATTGCCCAGCAAACCAAAGATTACAGCACCTGGCCAGTAATCTTATGGGGGAAACAAACAAAGTGGGAATGCAGTGAGCAGCAGGTGTCCTCAGGGCAGTAGGAGGGCAGAGAAGGTGAAGAAGCAAGGTGGGTAGTGGGAGTGGGAACCCACCCGAATGTCCCCAGTGCAGGATGCAGAACAGTTGGCCCTTCCAGAGACCAGCTCCTCAGGAGAGTGAAACTCAGGGAAGGGAGCTGGTCGTTTCATGAAACAAGCAAGGATCAGAATAATTTCCTGGAAGGACTAGAGATTTATCACATGGGGAATAGCAATATGAAGGGAGCTGCAGGAATTCTTCCTTCCAGGAGGCACCTGCCCTGTTGCATTTTGAAATTTGTTAAAATGTGTTTCTATTTTATTAATATTTATTCGTAGGGACAGAGAAAGCCTGAGATCCTGTGAGCAGTGACTTCCCAGTTAGTCACTGGTCAGCTAGAGACTATCTAAGGTGGAAAAACTTGGTGCTAATACTTAAATTTTGCATACCCATGCTTGTTTTTTGTGGCAAAAGTGAAGCCTGTTTATTGGAGAAAAATGTAAGTCCCTAAAAAGTGCAGACATTGTTTAAAAATCAGGGAGAGTCCTCCCAGTTATGAGGGGGAAGTCCTTCTTTAGGCTACTCAAAACTTCAAATTAGAAGGTGCTTAGGAGCAACCAATGAGGACTGAGTGAATTAGGGATTCCCAAGGTATTTTCCACTGGTCTCTAGGGTCCTCTATGTTTTCTCTGGTATTCTGGAAGGAGAGATAAAAGGCAATTCTCCCTACCCTAAAAGCTGTTAGTTGATCTGGAGCCATGGGGGATGCTGGTCAGATGCTGCCTAAGCTGAGTGAACATTCAGGGCATGGCTGCACTTGGCACTGGCTTCTTTTTTCCTTGGATTGCTTCCTCACTAATGGAAAGAATTGAGAGAAGGGCCTGGCAATTTTATCTGGAAAAATAATTCAGATTTCTAATGCTATAGAGATTATGTACCATTAGAAAGGGCAGGGGAAAGGAGGATTTGTTCCTGCGTATTCATTCCGGTGTTGAAATTCTCTAGGGACAAGAGGTCAGTGGGCGTTGAACCCAAACCAAATTTAGCAAGTGGAATAAGCCTCTAATTGGAGGCCTGGATTCCACATTAAAAGCTATTCTCCACCTGATACCTTTTAAAGATACCGCTGCAGTGTGTAAATTTCATGGATTTCACTCACTGCAGGTCCCCACGCATGCTAACCATGAAGCAGTGATACCGCACAGCACCTGCTTCCAGCAGCCTGGAGCCAAGGGGCAAAACGGAAAGAGTCAGCATTTCTCTTTTAGGTTCTCTGCTTCTCCAATGTGTAAGCTTTTAACCCCCACTATGCATCTTCGTTCCATTCTCCTCCAGGACCCATTTTAGTAAGCTTCTGTTGTTTCTCCCCCAGGATATCTCTAACAAAGAACCAAGATATTTATCAGGAGAACTTCTCCCACTCTCCTCTCAGTCCTTGGGGATCTGAAGAAATGACACTCCTTGGACTGTGGGGTGGAGCATGTGAGTCACACCTGGACCAATCATTTTATCCTATTTCATGACCACATGACCAATTCAGGGATGGGAACATGACCCAGGTGGAACCCATGAGAGGCTGTGAGATCTTTCCAGGTACTTCCAGGAAAGAGGGTCTCCCTTTTCCCTCTATAATGTGCGCCAGAGAAGATGTGTGGCTGAAGCTGCTACCGTCATCTTGTGGCCACAGGAAGCTGGGATTAATTGTAACAATGCAATTGGCAGATCTCAAAGCTGAGAACAAAAAAGCAGAAAAACCTGTGTTCTAATAACACTATATATGAACCCTAAATCCAGCTATGCCTGGAGTCAATCTTACCATGGAATTTTAACCTAAGCTGGTTGATAAATTATCTTTTCACTTAAGGCAAAATCATGGCAGATTTTCTGCCACTTGGCAAGAAGAAGACAGATACACCCAAGAAGCTCCTGTTCTTTCTCATTAACCCATATTAAAACCCACTTTCAGGAAAGGATTCTCCATTCTAAATTATGAATAACTGACAATGCTTCAAAGTATGACTCTTTCAAGAAAGTTTTCAGCTTTCAGGATTTGTTCAGCAAATACTGAGCCCCTTCTGATGCAAATAGACATGGCAGTGTATGCTAGGAGGAGAGTGTAGCCAAGTTTTCCCATCAAACTCAGTATTTCAGTGCCTAATTTTGGCCATTCAGATAAGTTCTAGCTTCTAATAATGGCCAAGTAAATTATATCTAACTAACACTTTTGCCAAAGACAATGGTAATTCTGGACCCAAAACACAATGAAAACAACAAAACCTGTTTGAAGGTCCTTGAAACCAGCCAGCGTGGTTTGGTTCTGCAGACAAAAACTGAAGAAGACATGACCCTTGAAAAAGGAAATCACATATGGCGAGATACACATTTATCAGGTTTTCCTTCGATAGGACTATGGATTTCCTGCAGTGGACAGAGGTAGAGCTCAGCAGAAACTGGCAGTTCTACTGAGCTTTCTAAAGTTAGAGGTTAGAATTTGGGGCTTCCACAGTAGCAGGAGATTGGGAAGGAGGGAATCTCACAAAGGAGGGAGTCTCAGATTGGGGTGCTCCCAAATCTGTGTACAAACTTCCCTGACTCCTAAACTGTGCCTCAGGGTGAGGTTCAAGGAGCTGAGGGGAAAATAACAGCTGGAAGACTAAAAAGAGGTGTTGTCTTGTGTTGAGCAGATGGTGCTTAGGGTTTAGTTCTCACCAAGTTAGAGGGCTCTGGAGAACACCTAAGGCTTTCCACTGAGACCACACAAGGAGTAATGATTACTCACCAGGACTAAAGCCTATGCCCTAGGACTAAAGGCAAAACCAAAATAGGCCCACCCTGACAAAGCCTAAAACCAACTCTTCATAGCCACATTATGCAATATAGTAACCTCTAGGCACACATGGCATTTCAAATTTAATTAAAACTAAGTAAAATTTAAAATGTAGTTCCTCAGTCACACTAGCCACATTTCAAATGTTCATAGACACATATGGTTAATGGCTATTATACTGGACTGCACAGACTGTAGAATATTTCTATCATCATGGAAGTTCTATTGAATGGCATTGCTCCACAGGATCAAGAAACTATGCTAGTAATTGAACTGCTTGCTAGAACAAATGTCAAATTTTTTCTAAGAAAGATAGCAGACTCCAAAGTCTTTTTAGTATTATCCAAAATGCTCAGCATACAATTTTTAAAAATTACTAATTGTTAAAAGAATCAGGAAAATGTAACCTACGGTGAAGATAAACAATAAGTGATAAACATAGACTCACCAGTGACCCAGATGTTAGAATTACAAAAGACTTAATAACTATAATAAATAAGTTAAAGAGTCTATAGGAGGCTCGGCACGGTGGTTCACACCTGTAATCTCAGCACTTTGGGAGGCCGAGGCGGGCGGATCAGAGGTCAGGAGATCGAGACCATCCTGGCTAACACAGTGAAACCCCGTCTCTACTAAAAATACAAAAAATTAGCTGGGCGTGGTGGCGGGCGCCTGTAGTCCCAGCTACTCAGGAGGCTGAGCCAGGAGAATGGTGTGAACCCAGGAGGCGGAACTTGCAGTGAGCTGAGATCGTGCCACTGCACTCCAGCCTGGGCAAGAGAGCGAGACTCCGTCTCAAAAAAAAAAAAAAAAAAAGCGTCTATAGGAAAATATATCTGTAGTAAGTGAAGAGATGGAAAATTTTAAGAGAGCTATGGAAACTTTAAAAAAGAACTGAATGGAAATCCTGAAACTGAAAGATACAATATCTGACATTGAAAAATGCATTAGTTTGGAATTAACAGCATAATGAACACAACATAAGAAATCAGTGAGGGCGGATGCAGTGGCTCACACCTGTAATTTCAGCACTTTGGGAGGCCGAGGTGGGCAGATCACTTGAGGTCAGGATTTCAAGACCAGCCTGGCCAACATGGTGAAACTCTGTCTCTATCAAAAATACAAAAATTGGCCAGGCGTGGTGGTGGGCACCTGTAATACCAGTTACTTGTGAGGCTGAGGCAGGAGAATTGCTTGAGCCAAGTAGGCAGAAGTTGCGGTGTGCCAAGATCATGCCACTGCACTCCAGCCTGGGTGACAGAGCAAGACTCTGTCTCAAAAAAACAAAAACAAAAACAAAAAACATAATAAATAAATATATAAGAAATCATCAGTGAAGTTGAAGACAAGCCAATGGATATTATTTAATCAGAGTGAAAAAAAAGATTAGAGTAAGAAGAAGAATAGGGCCTAAAAATCCTGTGGGATAATACCAAGCAATCTCACATACGTATATTTAGAGCTCCAGAAAGAGAGGAGAAAGAGAATGAAGTAGAAAAAGTATTTGAAGAAATATTGGCTGGAAAGCCAGGCCCAGTGGCTCACACCTATAATCTCAGCACTTTGGGAAGCCAAGATGGAAGGATTGCTTGACCCCAGGAGTTTGAGACCAGCCTGGACAATATAGCGAGACCCAGTCTCTACACAAAAATTAAAAATTAGCCGGGCATGGTGGTACATACATGTAGTCCCACCTACTCAGGAGACTGAGGAAGGAGGATCACTTGAGCCCAGGAGGTCAAGGCTGCAGTGAGCTGTGATTGTACCACTGCACTCTAGCCTGGGTGATAAGTGAGGCGCTGTCTCAAAAAAAAAAAAAAAAGAAATATTGGCTGGAAAATCTTCCAATTTGATCAAAAACAGTAACCTCAGCAAACTCCCAATGGAATTATTTCAGCCGTTTAGATGTCTCTGACCCAAAACCCAGCCCCACCCACTCACTGACAAGATACAAGGTAATACACGGACCAAGAATTTCTGCAAGGATAATAGGGCCTGAGATGAGGGTACAGATATTCAGAGGCAGTGCTGACACTGAAAAAATTCCACAGCTTTCTTCTCAGAATCTTGCTGACTCCAGAAAACAAGTCTGGAGTATATTTTTCCTACTGAAGGATCTGACAGTCCTCCTTCAGGCCATCCTGAGACGGGCTTCATAGTATTTTGAAAGTATTAGGTTGATTTGAGTTTAGCTTCAATTCTGTTTAAAGGGAAAGGTATATTTAGATAGAGAATAGATTTCTGGGAGCTAGAGAAAATGAGGCAAAAAAGAGCTAGAGTAAAGCTAACCCAAAGCATAGATAGCCCCTTATCAAGAACCAGGTTGAGTGGAATGAAGAAAAAGTTGGCAGGATTTACCCTGGCAATGATGCACACATTCTTGGTGGGGGCCCTTAGTTACATGGGTCAGGAACTAATAAGTCCCTGTGGCACTTTTGATGCTTTCTGTGGCAAGTAACAACAACAACGACAATCACCACAATCATAACAACTTATCAAACTGGCTCAAACATAAAGAAATTTGTTATTTCACAAAACTGAAATTTTAGGACTAAACTCAGGACTTTTAAGTTGCACCTTGAATGGCTAAACAAAGTGTTGAGTTGCATCCTTGCATGGCTGAACAAATCCGGAGCTGGTTGATTTCAGAAGCTTAATGATGCCAACACGGACCCTTGCTCTTTCCTTCCCTTTTCCGCTCTTCTTGTCAAAGGTTTCACCTTAAGGTCAGTTCCCTTCAAGTGTCAAGTATACATGTGCATACCTGGTCATATCTAGCAGGAGAAAGAGAAAGCAAGAAAACTCTTCCCTTGATCAAGGAGTGTAAGTCCTTCGCTTTAGTCTGATTTAACCAAATTAAGTTGTACCTATAAGGAAAAAGGTAATTTGTCTCAGGTCGTAGCAATGAGATTTTAAAACTGATACTGGTTGGGTACCTTCAAGTCTGTGTTTCTACACAGTTTCCTAACATGGGCCTTTGATATTAGGGAGATTCTGGAGTTACATATCTTGATAATTTAGGAGTAAATCTCCCCTAGCAACAGTTTATTATGCCTTAATTTATTTCGTGTTGCTAAAGAGCAAATGATGAACCCATTGAGTTGCTATTGAAGCTTTGATTTGAATTTAGTAATTCTTGAATGCCTGTATCATGGGACTTTCTCTGATATTAGACAATCTTCCAGTTCCTCAAATGAGGCATGTTCTAATAGGCAGCAACTGGTGTGTTTGAGACCATTTGTAAGTATTTCAGGTGATAGATAATAATACACATAGTGCCAATGATAGAGTCAATCCAGTCACAGAACCACCCAGAAAATATTGAGGGCTCTAACAAAAGGAGCAACAAAATCCAAAACAATAATAACAAAACAAATTGAAAGAGAGAAGACTGAATTTGATGAATTAAAAATTATGAGGAGATTTTTGGTTGGAAATATTCAGATGGCAGTAACTTATGTGACTAAGCCATCCTGCTGCATAGTGAAACCAGTTTGCTAAGTACCTTTTGTTTTGTTTTGTTTGAGACAATGTCATACTCTGTCACCCAGACTGGAGTGCAGTGGTGCCACTGTGGTTTACTGCAGTCTCAATTTCTCAAGCTCAAGCGATCCTCCTGCCTTAGCCTCCTGAGTTGCTGGGACCACAGGCACATGCCACCACATCCAGGTAATTTAAAAAAATTTTTGGTAGAGATGAAGCCTCACTGTATTGCCTACGCTAATCTCGAACTCCTGTGCTCAAGCAATCCTCCCACCTTGGCCTCCCAAAGTGCTGGGATTACAGGTGTGAGCCACCGCACGGGGCCCAAAGTACATTTTTTACACCTGATTGGATTTGTGTTCTAGTTGGCCTATCCACTATGTGGTATGAGTATACTTCCTGGGTAATGAGAAAAATAATAATCTAGAATGATAGATTAGAATTAGTAATCATCTTGACAAATGGATAATCACAAGTGTCTACCATTATTTGCCAGAATTAGTTTCTAGATTAGAATTAGTAATCAAGTCACAGTGAAAGAAAAAAAGAGTTTCTGGGAAGGCAAATGGAAAAGTTGGTAAATTCACTTTTACTGTTTACACATTGACTTGTTTTTCTTAATGTTAACTGCAGAATTTGTTTCATCATCCAAGGTGCAAATAAAAGTCCTGAGAGTTTAGTTCTATGTCATCTCTTTTGTAAATAGCAGATGTCAGTTACACTACTGTGCACCTGTTAACCTTGGAGGCACCCTCACTGCCCACTAACCCCCTCATTGCTCTAGAGGTACTGAGAATGGGTGAAAGCAGAGGGTGGATACCCAAGCAGAAGTGAAGCAGAGGTAAAATGGGACAGAGAAAATCACTGCAGGACAATACAAAGTCAAGGTCAAATGATGGGATGAGACAGAGACATAGAGAAAACCATCCAGAGAACACTGGCCTAAAGCAATCCTTGGTGGTGGTGATGGGGGTGGGCGGGGGGTTCTTTTAAAACCATGGTGTTTGGTAAACTAGGAAATAAAGAGATGAAGGTAAATATCATGCCAGACTCAGCAAACAGCAGCTAGAACGAAAGAAGCCCAAGGACAGCCCTGAGCATGGAGAAAATAGTGCTGGGTAGGCATTGTTCTCTAGAGCCAGAGCACACACACAGAGGGCCACCACTGAAAGTGAAGGACAATTAGAGTTGGGAGTATGTGTGCATCTTTGAAAAAGGAATAGTGCTTTCTAGAGACAGATGCTGATTTTGAAATCATTTTAATGGCAATTCTTTTCACAAGCCGTGACCCAAACATACTCAAGTTGAAGCATCACCTCTTTTTGCCTGGTGACTTCTGCTGCCTCAGCTTATCTCAGGAGATCTTGGTATCTCAACCCTGATATTTTCTCCTCCATCTCCTTGCCTGAATTAAAACTCTTCTTTACCCAGAGAGCACTGCTTTTCTTGTAGCCCTCTTAAGTCCTTTTCCACACCCTACATACCCAAGAGTAGGATGTGGGTGTGGCTGCCTCCTCATTCCCTAATGCATCCCCCAAGCATTCCTGTAAAAATGGCTGCTCCTCTGAAGTTCAGGTAGTGTTGTTCTTGTCCACTGGTCTCTGGAAACTCCTTCTTGTTCCCCAAGGACTTTCTCTTCTTGCTTCTAGTATTCTCTCACACCTCAACCCTGTCATCCTCCGGAGAAGTGTTACTGTACCCATGGATGACCTAGTCAACATTCTGGCATCTCAATGCCTTAATCTACTTCACCACTTCCAGCACCCACCTCTCAGTGGCACCTGGATCTTGTCACCTCTTCAATCTCCTGCTCTGACCACAACTCCCTCATTCCAGTCCACTTGCGCACCTGCTCTGTGCCTCAACACACAAGGTCCTTAGACCCCAGCCACTCTACTTTTCCTTATCCATTAACCCACTCTGCCCTTGTTTCTCTTTGAAGTCACATTAGACTCCATAGTCCATTATCTCAGTCATTGTCTTGCCAATACCCTAAACTTACTGGTCTATTTTTTCCTTTCATCACATCCACCTGGGCGGGGGGGAATCCTAGAAGAACTCAACTGCATACTTTATTCTTTATGTCTCTCCCTAGGCAGCAAAACATGACTAGAGAGAAATATCCCAGCCTACAACGTGCACCCAGTCACCACCTTCCCTGACTCTCAAACCTCCTTCACTCCTAGGGAATCTCACTGTCCTCCTCTTGTCCCTCACCCTTCTATTTCTG
This sequence comes from Macaca mulatta, assembly GCF_049350105.2. Classification (NCBI taxonomy): domain Eukaryota; kingdom Metazoa; phylum Chordata; class Mammalia; order Primates; family Cercopithecidae; genus Macaca; species Macaca mulatta. Next base: position 78,981,538 of record NC_133409.1, read on the forward strand.
AAATGACCATTTTAAACTTTCTCCACTTCTCAAAGCTTTGAGCCCCCATCTCTTCGCCCACTTCAGCAGATGTCTTTGTTCTTACTTCACAGAAGAAATAGATGCCCTCTGGTGGCAATTACCTCACTTCCTGCCACCGGCTCCTATAAACCAACCTGCACCTCTGTGCCCATCCTTTGCTCTTCCCATCTGGCAAAATGGAACTGATGTCTGTCCTCCTACAAAGGTCAAGTCTCTTTTTATGCCATGTATTCCAGCCTTCTTAGGAAAGGTACGTTATAAATCCTCCCCTTTTTCTATCTTTGAATTATTCCTCTCTAATGGGCCGTTTTCATCAGCATGTAAACATGCTCCAGTCACTCCCATTCTAAAAAACTCTATTCCTGGACTCCAAATTTTCTGTTCGGTTCTGCTGTTTTTCTCCTCCCCTTCACTCCTAAACTGATTGGAAGCGTTATGCATGGTCATTGTTTGCCCTTATTCGTTGCCCGTTTACTTATCAGCCTCCTCCAGCTGGCTTCCTTCCCTACTCCTCTATTAAACTTTTTTTGTTGAAGGAGCCAGTGACCTCCATGGCCCGAAATCCCACGGGTACTCCTCAGTCTTTGTACTATATGATCTCTGCCTACTTCAACAAAGTTGACCCTCCCTTCTTTTGGAAAAAGCTATTTTTCTTGGTATCCAAGCCACCACACTCTCCTGGGTTGTCTCACTCTCTGGCTCTCTTTCTCTGTCCCTTTGCCAGCTTTTCCTCTTCCACCTGACCTTTACATGTTGGAACTCCTCAGGTTCAACCTTAGATCCTCTTCTCTCACCCTAGCTACTTTATTTGTCTCAGTCACTCATATGGCCTTGCCTCTATGCTGAGAGCTTTCAGATTTATACAACAGTCCAGACTTTCCTCCAATCTCCTGAGCCATGTAAGTACCTGCTTTGCACAAGCACCTCATACTAAGGTTGTTTAGAACATCACTGCCTTTCCTAATGTGTTTAAGAGTTTTGCATTTTCCCCTCCAGATTAACGCTCCACCCAGGAGGCTGACATGGTTGACTACATCCACTGGCTCCCTTGCCTCTAGCTTTGCCCTGGGTTTGGCCACTAGGGATCCCTGGCAGGAGACTGGAAATTAGGGAGAGAGTGAAGTCAAGGTGATTTTTCCCTTAGTTCTGTTTCTGTGAGGTTGCCACAGGCTGTCTGAATCTCTGGACTGAAAGTCACTGCCTCTCTTCTCTTTATGCTCCACTGCTAGCTCTTGGTTATCACCTTCTCTCTTGGGATTTCCCTGTGCCCTATCTATACCACTGAAGACACCTCCCTCTTTCAATCATCCTAATTTTAATGTACCACCTGTTTCTTGCTGGTAATGAGACTGATACTAGAAGTTGTACTAGTAAATAGATCCTCAAAATGGGATTTGGGATTGGGTTGATCATGTTTGAGGAGCTGAAGGATAACCATGTGGGAAGTGGGGAGGTTTGAAGGATGAACATGAATACTAGTAATCTGCATGCAGTAATATTATGCACATTATCAGTGGTCATAGCATGGATGAAGAGTAAGGGGAAGGCAAGTATTTCAGAAAACCATCAGGCTGGGTTTTTCCTCTGCTCTCTCACCACAACAGAACAATCAGTACAGAAGACTTCCATGACCAAATGTGGGAGGGGATGGGTTCCTCACATATCAAGCAGTGGACATCCGCTGGGTGTCTTCCAGTTAAATCTGACACTACCTGGAAATAGTGTCAGATTCCACAGGTTGAGGGCTCAGTCTCCAAGACTGCAACTTCCCTTCCATCTCTCCACATAGTGGCCACAAGTCCTGGCCTCCAAAACTTCTGAATAACTGGCTTCCAGTTGAGGTTCCCAAGAACCCCCCTTTGGGTTCCATTAATTTGCTGGAATGGCTCACAGAACTCAGGGAAACAACACACTTACCAGTCTATTACAAAGGATACTATAAAGGATACAGATGTGAAGATGTGTAGGGCAAGGTATGAGGGAAGAGACATGGAACTTCTACACCCTCCCTGGGCACACTGCTTTCCAGGAACCTTCATGTGTTCAGCTATCTGGTAGCTCTCCAAACTGTCCTCTTGGGTTTTTATGGAGGCTTCATTACATAGATGTGATTGACAGCTGTGTAGAAATGTGATTGGACAAAAAGTGCATGATCTAAACCTAACAAAGCCCATCTATTTAGACTTGACTTGGTCTTTCTGTGTACCATTCCTTCCTCTAGGGTACGGGGCAGGACTCTCTCTGGAATGAAGGTTTTATGACCCACAATCAGATTAGAGTCCTGCCTTGGGCAGGTGAAAGAAGGAGAGGAGAAGGTCAGAGAGAGAGAGATTCTGTTTCCTGAGGTCTAAAGTGCCCCAACATTATAAAAGGACTATGGGAGTTAGGAACCAGGAACTATGGATGAAAACCAATATATGTGTCATAATATCATAACAAGACACCGGGACATCAAGTGACTGTGGCTGTTTTTGTTCATCTTTCCTGTCATAACAGAACACCACAGACTAGGCAATTTAAAAAGAATAGAAGTTTATCTGGCTCATGGTTCTGGAGGCTGGGAAGTCCAAGATTGAAAGGGCTGCATCTGGTGAGGGCCTTCTTTCTGTGTCATAACAAATTGGAAGGCATTAGAGGGCACCCAAGAGAGGGCAGGAGAAGAAACCAAATTTTCAAGATAACTAACCCACTCCTGTGATAACTGCATTAATCCATTCATTAGGTTGGTGCCCTCATGATCTAATTACCTCTTAAAAGTCCCACCTCTTAATACTGTCACAATGGCAATTAAATTACAACATGAGTTTTGGAGGGGACATTCAAACCATAGCAGTGACACTTCATTGTTCTGTCAAAGGTAGTGATTTTAAAGATTATGGAGCCAGCTGGCTATGTCTTACAGTTATGGTGAGCATATATAGACAAAAAGATAAATTAAGAGCTATAGCTATATGTTGAAGAATACTTGTGTGTAGAGCCAAGCCTCTATGGAAACCTTGAGGGGATCGCAACAATCTATTGTTGTTGCAGTTCACAGTCAAGCCCTGGGCCTCATTGCAAGGGTTGCAGAATTTCTGTGGCAATTAAAGATTCAACCTTGCCAGGTCTCTAATACTAATGAAAGGCACTAGTGGGACATAGATGAGGATGAAAACTTTGAATCCTAAATTTCCCAAAGACCTCTTTCTGGAAAAAAATAATTTTCAGTGACTACACCTGGAACTGTTGCCTCAGGAACTGATGCCTAGTCTCAGACCCACTCCCTGTCTTCTTTTTGCCTCTGGTTCTATAACAAGAATTAGATTCCAACATAGCCCAGAAAGAGAGATATATAAGACCTTCTCCAGGGTGATATAGACTATCCACGGAAAGAATTACAAGATCTTGACAAATGGGAGCCAGAGGAGAATATGTAATGGGGAGGTTTTGGGGGGTGTTAGAAGAAGGGGGAAACTATGTAAGGCTCTATCAGGCTAAGTTTATGGACATGGGACATCATCTAGGATTCACAAGTTGCTCAAGCACCAGGAAGTTGTGTTTTTAGTCTGCTAGATTGGCTCAAAGCCTGGAGCCAATGATGGCCTATGGTTATTTGTGTTGAAATTGTATAAATTCAGTGAAACCACCCATGTAATTTCCTGCCATATATATATATATATATATATTTTTTTTTTTTTTTTTTTTCTCTTTTTTTGAGACAGGATCTTTCTGTGTCATTCAGGCTAAAGTGCATTGGTGTGATCATAGCTCACTGTAGCATTGAACTCTGGGCTCAAGAGATCCTCCCACCTCAGCCTCCTGAGTAGCTGAGACTACAGGTGTGCACCACCATGCCCAGCTAATTTTTTATTTTTTGTAGAAACAAGGTCTTACTATATTGCTTATGTTGGTCTCAAACTCCTGGACTCAAGGGATCCTCTTGCCTTGGCCTCCTAAGTGCTGGGATTACAGATATGAGCCACCATACCTGGCCTCTGTCCTAGATTGTATAGTGTAAGGAGACATACCCAGTAACTGGCTGAACCCCCATGTTTGTTCCCTGAGGACTATTATGGTAGGAAGGACCAAAAGAAAGCCCCAGATACTAGCCACCACTTCTCTGCCTCCACTCCCAAAAGAAAACCAAAGCAATATTGTATTTTTGTCGCCACTGGATAGCCCAGAAAAGCATACCTTTCTGGCTTCCCTCTTACCTTCAACCCTTTACATACCTTCCTCAAACTCTTCGAAGGATACTCTCCCAAGAGCCCTGTTCTGCCGCAGATTCCACTCCCCTGCTACAGCTTTCTGCTGTCTTTACAGAAACTTGCCTCTCCCTGATTCCAGCTCGCTTGAGACACTGCTCGTTACCCCGTAATCTAGACAGATTTGTAATCACCCATTATTGGCATATTTAATTTTTTTTTTTTTTTTTTTTTTTTTTTGAGACGGAGTCTCGGTCTGTCGCCCAGGCTGGAGTGCAGTGGCCGGATCTCAGCTCACTGCAAGCTCCGCCTCCCGGGTTCACGCCATTCTCCTGCCTCAGCCTCCCAAGTAGCTGGGACTACAGGCGCCCGCCGCCTCGCCCGGCTAGTTTTTTGTATTTTTTAGTAGAGACGGGGTTTCACTGGGTTAGCCAGGATGGTCTCGATCTCCTGACCTCGTGATCCGCCGGTCTCGGCCTCCCAAAGTGCTGGGATTACAGGCTTGAGCCACCGCGCCCGGCCTGGCATATTTAATTTATCCTTAAAATGAAAACATTTTTAGAAATCATGATAGTAAGACATGTTGATTGTAAACCATTGCAACAATACAGAATAATATAGAGCAAAAACTAAGTTTCTTTTCCCTTTCTCTTCTCCAGAGATAATCAGCATTTTCTATTTATTTACTCACATACAATCTGATATAGGGCTTCGTTTATTACAAATATAATCACACTCTGCTATTTTTTTGTGACATGCTTTTCTCACGGAACAATATATCATCACGTCATAGTATGTTATATAGATCCACCTTATATATGTTTCTTAATTAAACTTTTTACTTTGAGACAATGATAGGATCACATGCAGTTGTAAGAAATGATTAGCACAGCATGATGGCATATACTTGTTGTCCTAATGATGTGGGACAATTGCTTGAGACCAAGAGTTTGAATCCAGCCTGGGCAATGTAGAGACCCCCATATGTATTTTTTTTAAATGTTACAGAGAGATTCCCTGTTCCTTTTACCAAGTTTCTCCCATGATACTATCTTGCGAAATTATGGAACAATACCAAAACTAGGATATGACATTGACATTGATACAATCCATCAATCTTCTTCAAACTTTTCCAGTTTTCTCTGTACTTATTTGTGTTAGTTCCATGCAATTGTATCCTGAGTGCGGGTTCATGTATCGACTATCATAGTCAAAATACAGAGTAGTTCCTTCACCAGGAGAGTTTGTCCTGTTACCCTTTTATGGCCACACCCTCTTCTGTCTTGCCCCTTCCCCATATCTCTAACCCCTGACAACCGCTCATCTGTTCTCCATTTGTATACTTTGGTCATTTCAGAAATATTAGATAAATAGGGCCTGGCATGGTGGCTCATGCCCATAATCCCAAAGCTTTGGGAGGCTGAGGCGGGTGGATCACTTGAGGCCAGGAGTTTGAGATCAGCCTGGCCAACATGGTGAAACCCCATCTCTATTAAAACTACAAAAATTAGCCTGGTGTGGAGGTGTGTCCCTTTAATCCCAGATACTTGGGAGGCTGAGGCACAAGAATCACTTGAACCTGGGAGGCAGAGGTTGCAGCAAGCCAAGATCGTGCCACTGCACTCCAGCCTGGGCAACAGAGTGAGGATCTGTCTCAAAAAAAAAAAAAAAAAAAAAAATGGAATCATTTAGTTTGATTTGGTTTGGTTTGTAACCTTTCGGGATTGCCTTTTTCACTCAGCATAATTTCTTGGGGATTCATCCAAGTTGGTATGTGTTTCACCTTTTTATTGCTCAGTAGTATTCCATGATTTGGATATACCACAGTTTGTTTAACCAGCATTCAAGAACATTTGGATTGTTTTCAATTTTTGGCCATTATAAATTAAATAAAGTTGCTATGAACATTTATATACAGTTTTTATGTGAACATAGGTTGTTGCAGTTTTTTTCCCCTGGGATAAGTGCCCAAGAGTACAATTGCTGGGATATATAGTAATTGTGTGTTTAGGGGGAAATGGTCATACACATATTCTACAGATGTAAATGTAATGTAGGGCAATATTTTAGGAGAGTAAATTGGCAGTATTAGGCCAGGCATGGTGGCTCATGTCTGTCATTCAGGAAGCCAAAGCTGGAGGGTGGCTCAAGCTCTGAAGTTTGAGACCAGCCTGGGCAATGCAGTGAGACACCGTCTCTACAAAAAAAAAAAAAAAAAATTTTAAATTACCCAGGCATGGTGGCACACTCCTATAGTCCCAGCTACTCAGGCATGGTGGTGCAGAGGGTGGGGAGCAGTGGGAAGATTGCTTGAGCCCAGGATGTTGAGGATGTTGTGAGCCGTGATGGTGCCACAGCACTTCAGCCTGGGTGACAAAGTGAGACCCTCTCTCAAAAACAAAACAAAACAAAACAAAACAAAACAAAACACTGGCAGTATGTATCAATTTTTAAATTGCATATAAGTTTTAATTCAATTTTGCTGTTAGAAACCTATTTTATAGGAATATGTATGTATTTGCTAAGAACTATATGTACCAGGATGTTCATTGCAGCATCATTTGCACTAACAATTTTTAAACAACCAAAAGATTCATATAAAACTACATTTCACAGCTTTATTTATTTATTTATTTATTTGCCACTCAGCTGAGTGAAAACTGTCATCTTGTTTTAATTTGAAACCTCTGGCTGGGTGTGGTGGCTCACGTCTGTAATCCCAGCATTTTGGGAGTCCAAGGTGGGCGGATCACATGAGATCAGGAGTTAGAGACCAGCTTGACCAACACAGTGAAACCCGATCTCAACTAAAAATACAAAAATTAGCTGGGCGTGGGGTGGTGCACGCCTGTAGCCCCAGCTACTTGAGAGGTTGAAGCAGGAGAATCACTTGAAGCTGGGAGGCAGAGGCTGCAGTGAGCTGAGATCACGCCACTGCACTCCATCCAGCCTGGACAACAGAGTGAGAAGGAAGGAAGGAAGGAAGGAAGGAAGGAAGGAAGGAAGGAAGGAAGGAAGGAAGGAAGGGAGGGAGGGAGGGAGGGAGGGAGGGAGGGAGGGAGAGAGAGAGAGAGAGAAAGAGAGAAACAGAGAAAGAGAGAGAGAGAGAGAGGGAGAGGGAGGGAGGGAGGGAGGGAAGAAAGGAAGGAAGGAAGGAAGGAAGGAAGGAAGGAAGGAAGGAAGGAAGGAAGGGAAAGAAAGAAATGCCTTCTGTAGGAGCTAGAATTACACCTTGTTTTTCTACAGGACTTTTCATTATTTGTGTTTCTTCTTCTGGACCTAATCATCATGTTCTCCGCACAACACATTTAAGTGGTTGGCCTTTTATTGTCAACCGTAACCATTTTACAGGCAGTTTTACACAGTTGTGGGTATTATCCTTTATCTGTTGTTCTGCTGCTTGATCTTTGCAACACAGAACTTTTAGATTTCTGTGTAATCACATCTGTCACATTTTCCTTTAAGTCTTCCTGTGGTGTTTGGGAAGAGCTTTTCTGCCTCCCATCCTGGTTTTATACTTATTAGAATTGGGCTATACATACTAGTTTGTAAGTTGCCTCAAATTCTTTTTGAAAGAAGCAAGGGATATATAGATCCTATAAATAAATACATGTGAGGCATGAGAAATCATTTTTATTTATTCATAACCATCACATTTCTTGAAAAATATAATTCTTGCTGTGCTGTATATATTTTCAAGTGATGCTGGAAGGAGTATTATAACTTTAAAGGATTATGAACACCAAAGGGAAAGGTGCTGTTTAAACACATTGCTAATAATATGTTTGCACATTTTGCAACTGCTCAAATTACATTCACGTGGATCAGCAGCATGACTTGTGCTGGCTTCCTCTGAGAAGGACGGAGAGTCAGAGGAGTTCAGAATACTATTGCCTGAGAAGTTGGTTAGGCAAGGAAGTCGTTTATGTTGCTGTGGACAGAATAAAAGACTCACCATCCTGCAATTTATAGTTGATCACAGTTGTGTTGCCTAGTGGTGGGGTGCAAAATGATGCAACGTATTTGGTTAAAAGACAAGCACAAATATCAGAGTTATTTAGTAAGATCCAAAATTTAAGTTGATTTAGCATTCACAACAAAAATGAAGTCATTTGGAAAAACCAAAAATGAACAAAGAAATAAAAATGGAGATTTAGTCCACATGTCGCGGGTTGATGTTTCCTTGAAAAGAGTGGTCAGAATTTTTGAGCCTAAAGCAACCACATATTAAAGTAATTTAACTAATGTAGACATGTTATCCGCTTACCACAAAGAGAATAAATTATAGCGGGCTCTAGACTGATGGCTAAAAAGCCAATTCTCCTAAAATGGAAGGATATTGATGGTGCTCACATTATGTAATCGGTACAGTATGTCAGTCCTAGTGGTCTGGCTAACCAAGGAAGGCTCTGGTTTCAAATGAAAGCACATTTAGTAAAATTCAGTATAATTTTTTCCTAGAACTACTTTGCTCAATTATGGCCAGATAGATTCTACTAATCACAGACTGCAGAGACTTGGAGATTGAGCATGGTTTTTTGGATTGAAATACTTTTTGTTTTATGTGTTTGGTCTTCTGCAGTGCCTTAGGGAAGATGGGTCAGAGGGACTAACATGGTTTCTTTCTTCTTTTATTTAAGAATTTAAGTGATCGTGGAGCTGGAACAAACTTCAGTGCCCATTTAGTCAATTGCCTTCATTTTATAGCAGAGGAAACTGAAGAATAAAGGTTGTGATTTTCCTAAGGTCATGTAGTGAGTTCATGACAGAGCCTTGATTATACTTAGGTCTTGTGACACCCAGACCAGTTTTCTTTCCTTTGTAGAAAAATGCATGCTCCAAAAGTCCAGGCTGACCCAATATTGGGTAACTCAGACATTTTCATAATTTTTCCAGATATAAAGCTATGTTATGTCCATTGAAAAATGGAAGTAACTCTTCCAAGTAAAAAATGGATCCAAAAACTAGATCTCTGAACCATGCGATTAAGGCTTTTGTCTTTTTTTTTTGTCTTTTCTAGAGCAGACTTTGAGTCTTTGCTTCAGATGCAGAACAAGATGTGGCAACCTGTTGTGGAGAACCGGGTCCTTTGTGCCCATGCTGTCTCTTTTTTCTGGTGGCTTTGTCATTCGGAATAATGCATAGTGGGCTGTAGGCTGAGAAACTGTGAGCTGAGGTAGGAGTGTCACCTAAGAGTGGGAAAGGGTGTCTAAACGCTGAATGGAGCATTTTAAAAGCTAGAATTTGCTATTTTCTTTTCTCTTATCTTTTTTTTTTTTTTTTTTTTAGAAATGGAGTCTTGCTTTGTTACCCAGGCTGCAGTACAGTGGCACCATCATGGCTCTCTGCAGCCTTGGCCTCCTGGGCTCAAGTAATTCTCCTACTTCAGCCTCCCAAGCAGCTGGGAATACAGGTATGTGCCACCACCCTTGCCTATTGTTTTTTTCTCTTTTTCATGGTGCAATGGTGCGATCTCAGCTCACTGCAACCTCCGCCTTCCAGGTTCAAGTGATTCTCCTGCCTCAGCCTCCCAAATAGCTGGGATTACAGGCATGCACCGCCATGCCCGGCTAATTTTTTTTTTTTTTTTTTTTTTTGCATTTTTAGTAGAGACAGTGGTTTCTCCATGTTCTTCAGGCTGGTCTTGAACTCCCGAACTCAGGTGATCTGCCAGCCTCGGCCTCCCAAAGTGCTGGGATTATAGGCGTGAACCACCACACCTCCCTACCCTTGGCTATTTTTAAAATTTTTTGTAGAGACGAGGTCTCACTATGTTGCCTGGGCTGGTCTTGAATTCCCAGCCCCAAGTGATCCCCCTGCCTCAGCCTCCCAAAGTGCTGGGATCACAGGTATTTTGATTTACGTATTTTGAAACCCATACTTTTTGTCCTCAAGTCTCAGACATTTGCTTAGGCCTTTAGAAGTTCACACCTGAAAAAGAGTGCCATACCTAAGCTGTGATCTTCCCTCCGTTCCACCGTCTCCACCTCCCACCACCTCCACCAAGGATCCCCTCACACAGGTTGTAACACACTGCAAGGGGATCCCAGAGTGACTCAGACATGCCAAAAATGACAAATTAAGAAATTTTGTGTGACCAGGTGTGGTGGCTCACACCTGTAATCCCAGCACTTTGAAAGGCCGAGGCAGGTGGGTCACGAGGTCAGGAGATCGAGACCATCCTGGCAAACATGGTCAAACCCCATCTCTACTAAAAAAACATACAAAAATTAGCCGGGCGTGGTGGTGCGTGCCCGTAGTCCCAGATACTCGGAAGGTGGAGGCAGGAGAATTGCTTGAACCCAGGAGGCGGAGAGGTTGCAGTGAGCTGAAATCATGCCACTGCACTCCAGCCTGGGCGCGACAGAGTGAGACTCCATCTAAAAAAAAAAAAAAGAGAAGAAGAAGAAGACATCTTATTCAAGTCCATTTGAGAAGCGGTGAGCAAATCGACTAGGCCTTTATTGTTGCTGTCGAATTCCCTTTCCTTGCTCACCCTATAGGCCCAAGGCCAGTTTCCTTTCATCTGCCCATAGCTATTAACACGATAGTGTGAATTTAATGCTGTTGAAGGCAGGCCTAACAGGTAGTGAACATGTGGCATTTCTTTGGCCAGTCAACATCCATTCCTCCTTCCTGACGGCATGTGATTTCTTTTGGGGAGCTACTTATTCCCATGGATGCAGCCTTCGTGGGGTATAAATCCAGGCGCCTGCTCCCCACGATGGAAGACTGTGAAGTGGCCAGATTCTGCTTCCTCCAGTCCTGAGGGTGGGCATGTGGCCTAAGCTCAAACAAATCTGATAAATGCTTCTGGATCTTTGAACTTCGAACAAGTGACACAAGGACTACAGAAACAGTTAACAGGGAAGCACACTGATTGACTGAGCTGCCTACTCGTGGCCTTCTGGATCCTCCTCGGTTCCTGCTCATCTCTAGGCCTGGCTCTCAACTCTGTCAATTCTGTGGGTACACAAATATCCTTATGTACATTCCCACTTGATCATGCTATTAGGTTGGTGCAAAAGTAATTGTGGGTTTTGCCATTACTACTTTTAGTAGACATTACTTTTAATGGCAAAACCTGCAATTACTTTTGCACCAATAGCTCAGGCTAGTCTTTGTTACTGGCAACCGAGTATCCTGGTCTGAGCTCCCTTTCTGACTGGATCATCAGACATGGGTCTGCAGTATTGTCTTAACACCCATCTGGAGTGTTATCCTAGAATTAGCCTAAATTAGCCCTTTTCTCCACTGGTTACACCCTCTCACCACCCCCAGAATTGGCTTTCTTTTAGTTGGTACTGATACAAGATAAAAAATATTTCTCTAGCTTTCTGGCCCCACAGTTTCTCGTTATTAAGAGGAAACAAAATGAAAACTCATCAGAACTGCATTTCCACATCTATCACTGATAGGAAGCCTCTATTCTCCTGCCGAGGACCCCCAGCTCAGGAATTTACCTCTCGTAGCAAATGTACTGCAAATTTTTCTCTTCCAGAATAGCTAAAATTGAAAAGACTGACCCAATGTGAAGTGACTACAACTCTCACACATTTGCTGGTAGGAATGAAAAAAGATATAATCACTTTGAAAATCTATTTGATGGTTTTTAATAAAGTTATGTACATGTCTACTCTATGAAACAAGAATCCCACCGCTGGGTATATGTCCAAGGAAAATTAGTGCATATGTTCACAAAACCTTGTACAAGAATGTTCCAGCAGCTTTATTCAAAATAGGAAACAGCTTTTTGCAAAACTGGAAATAACTAAAGTGTTTATCAACAGAAAAATGGATTAAGACATTGTAGTAAATATAAGCAATAATAGAAAAGGACAGATGACTGATACATGCAACAACATGCATGAATCTCAAAAATATTATATTGAGTCAAAAAGTCTGGGCTCCACATGGCTCCATTTACATGAAGCTCAAGAATAGGCAAAACTATTCTAGGGTAACAGAAGTCAGAAAAGTGGTTATTTTTGTAGGAGTATTGACTAGAAAGAAATGCAGGAGCCTTCTAGGAGCACTGGAAATATGTTTAATCTAGGTGGTAGTTACATGAGTGTATACATATGTAAAATGTATTAAGCTGTACATTTAAGATTTGTAGATTTGTAGACTTTATTGCATGTATGTTATAGTTAAATGAAGAAGATTAAAAAATGGAAAAATGACTATGTGGACATCAGCAGTTCTATAATTTCAATGTATTTTGTTAATTCTGCACCTAGTCAAATTAGATTTATACTCCAATCCCATTGGGAAGGTTTGAAACCTTCAGCACTTTCCCCTCCATTCTTTGTTTGCATAGAGGCATTAGGAAGCAAATCTTTTCCCTTCTAGGAGTGCTTTTATGTTCAGAGGAAGAACATTGGGGGAAAGTAATAATTAACACAAAGGAATGACTAGGTTAATGGTAGGCTTTCAGGCACCAGTAGAGGAGGTATTTTGGGTCAAGGGAGGGGCAAGAGAATCTTCTGGAGTATACCATACTAAATGGATAGAAATGGGTAGTAAGCTCTCAGTAGACGCTGGATCCACTGGTGCAACCAACAGCCTTTGCTGTTTCACTTCTGTGATGGAAAAATCAGCCTACTTGTTTCCAATGGACAGGAGGAAGGGGTTGTCTTCTGGGGCCAGTATTTCCCCTGAAAGCTGGCAGAGAGGATGAGAGAATTACCTGGGGCAAAGCAAGCAGCTTTCCTCACCCCCTACCCCTGACCCTCCATGTTGAATACCAGAGCAGAGAGTAGGAAAAGGAGAGGTGAGCTCAGGAAACAGTGACGTAGGGTGCAAGTGGAAAAGTACAGGAGAAAAGGAATACAGGGAAGCACCCAAGGGGGAGCAGGCAGGAGACACAGCAGAGGCATGGGGAGTTCAGCAGAAAGCACCATGAAAACAGATGGGGCAAGTGGAGGAGACTGCAGTCTGGGAATCTCCTTGCCCCTCATGGAGCAACTGGGCAGAAGTGGCCTCTTGGCTTCTTCTTTCAAGTCTCCAAACTCTCACTCCCACCTCTATGCCTACAACAGCATAGGCATTTTCTTTTTTTTTTTTATTTTCTAATTTTATTTTATTTTATTTTATTTTATTTTATTTTATTTTAGACAGAGTCTTGCTCGGTTGCCCAGGCTAGAGTGTAGTGGTGCAATCTTGATTCACTGCAGCCTCTGCCTCACGGGTTCAAGTGATTCTCCTGCCTCAGCCTTCTGAGTAGATGGGATTACAGGCGCCCGCCACCACACCCAGCTAACTTTTTTTGTATTTTTAGTAGAGATGGGGTTTCACCATCTTGGCCAGGCTGGTCTTGAACTCCTGACCTCAGGTGATCCACCCGCCTCGGCCTCCCAAAGTGCTGGGATTACAGGTGTGAGCCCCCGCGCCCGGCCAGGCATTTTCTTAAAACCTCATCTGATCACATTATTCCCTAGATTAAAATTGTTTGGTAGCTCAACATTGTCTCCTTAAACAAAATCTAAGCTCCTTAATGTGTCCTACAAGAGCCTTTTATGACAGGTCCCTGCTTCTCTAGCCTCATTGATTTTGTGAATAATGAGTGAATATGTTTAGTACATTTTAGTTATAAATTCTCTTTACAGAATTTGGCTGTAAAGTTCCACTTTAAGAACCCTAGGAGGATATTGGTTGTATTTATACAACCCAACTCCAGGAGGACGCCGTGGCTGAACTCCTGTCTGTGCAGCAGGTGCCCTGGAAGGAGCTGATTCCACCGACCAGGATGACCTGTACTCTTACCGATCGAGTGGGGCAGGAGGCTGGGGTTACCTAATAGAGATTTGAATGAATTACACCAACACCCTATGACTCTCATCAAGGACCCTGGTGCTGACAGAGAAAGTCCTCTCTTTCATTGTCCAAATCCTGGCCACCCTTCAAGACCCATTTCAAATACCACCTCAGTCTCAGGAATAAGGATTTCTGGTATTTTGGCAGCATCCCTGGTTTGTAGAGATGAGGAAGATTTGGTACTAGAAGTTGACAGGCCTTGGCATGAGGGGGTGCGAGGGGGTGCAAGTGGTCCAAGGTCCAGTCTTCAGGGCCTACAGCAATCTGTCCCGCTACTGGGGCACAGAGGCAGGCAGTTCCAGCAGCAAACAGTAGCTGAAATAGAATGAAAGCTTTTGTCAGGGTGGTTCCGGGTGACCATTTCCTTAGAGCAGGAACCTGCCTAGGGATATGAAACTAGGTTCAGGTGCCTGAGGTAAGATGCAAGCAAGAGAAATGCAGGGTGTCAGGGCCCCAGCTTAGGTTAGGAATGTGAGTCAGATCCCAGTCATGCAGGCCAAGTCAATCCACCAGTCATGGCTAAGGGAAGGCAGGAATTCTGTGGGTCTCCAGGTGTTAGGGGCCCAGTGGATGATGCTGCACCCATGAACTATCAAAAAAATGCTTGATTCAGCCTGACCAGCTGCTAGATTGGCAAGGCTAAAGTCATTCTGGCCAGAGCTCGAGAACTAGGTGTGGCTTAGCTTGAGGGCAAATGGTGCTGTGAGCTGCAGCTGCTCCTGGTTGGGGAGGCAGGGGCTGGACCTCCTCCTGCCCTCCCCATGATATGTGTTGGCACCTCTCCTCACTCAAGTCTACATGCTCCTACTGTAAACCACCTCCGCAGCATGAAGCACAGGGCCAGGCACACACAGGAAATGAGAATCCAGTTGGATGCAATTGTATGTAGCTCCTTGGCAGTGCAGGCCTTGGTGTGCGCTGAGCTCTGTAACCCAGCCCTTTCCCATGGTACTGATAGCACTGATCAGGACCCCTCTTCCTCTGTGTGCAGTAGAAGGTAGAAACAGCCACTCTCCATTCTTGCTGGGAGGTAGCCTGGGACCAGTAAGGAAATGGAGGACAGTACGTTATAATCCATACGTACCTTCCCCTGCCATCTCAGCGTCTATTCCTTCTGCCTTTCTGCCCCCAACATCAGCAGAAAAACTTCATCTGGTTGCCATGGAGACCAGCCACTGACTCTAGTGTGCCTGTTTATTAAAGATGAAAGTAATATATGCCTGGTTAATCTGAGCAGCTGTCAGAGAGAGATTCGGCTATTAGTAAATGAAGGCACTAATTTTGAGGCATGATCACTCATTTAGGAGAAAGAGACAGGCTCTGCTCCGTCTTCTGAGTGGAACTGGGTAGTGGGGGTAAGGTCTGCCCTAGGCAAGCATTTCTTGTTTGGGTTTTTATGTTTATTTTATAACGGGTATGGTAACTGTACTTCTTTTTCCCCTTATTTCCTACTGAAAATATATAGCCTTTCAGTAGTGTGATAGATTAATTAGGCTTTGTGGGCAGGCCCAGGAAACCCAAGCCCTCCTATGACGTCGTTTCCTTTGGAAAATGCATTCTGGATTCCAAGCCACCTACTTACAAATGAAGTTGTCTGTTTATTCATTCAACAGTCTCCACCAGGTGTGCGAGAGGAAAAGAGGTGGTGCTGAGCCACATGGAGGACTTGATGTGTTTTATGTGTGCTTAGACAGGTAGGAGAGAAGCCGTCACCTTCCAAGGGAGTTGATCAATTAGATGGGAACGGTGATGACTTGCATGATCTTTAAAAAATCGGTCCATTTGTTTCTACTTTTTGTTCTTTTCATTTGTTCAATAGTAAAATCTGAGAGAAAATTTGAATTCTGAGACTCATTATATTGATTCACCAAGTACTTTCTAAAATCAGGTAAGCAGCCTGTGTTAATCCCTGCTGGGTTGTGAAGAAGAGCACACTCTCCTTCCCCGCACTGCAGTGCGTTGGGATGAGCAAACCACCTGGGAGTGGTACAGGGAGAAGGCTGCTGGCAGCTGGCCCTCAAGTGCAGAAACCAGGTTCCAGCCCCAGCGATCTCGTCATAGTCCAGCCAAGTCTCTCACCCTTTCTGACCTCAGTTTCCTCAACTGAAAATGAAGGAAAGAGCAAGCTAATCTTTTCCAGTTCAAAATATTCTTTTGTTCTTGAAGAAGACTGTCAGTGCAGAAAGGGCCCCTAACCTGGAACAGCTGGGCAAGGGTTAACCCTGGTATTAGGTTACTGTTAAGCAAGTACATCCTGTGCCTCTGGTCAAATATGTCTCAGGCCAAAGCAGCTACTTGTCTCTAGTTAGTCTCTCTGCATCAGCACCCAGGCATTCAAGTGGTGGTCTGGGCAGGAGCTCCCACTCTGTTTTTCCTGAGCTACCTAGTCCATGGGAAGGAAGATATATGCAGCTAAGGAACAGGAAGTGGATATTCTCAGTGCCTTCAAGAACCGGGATCAGCCAGGAGCTGCAGAAAAGAAGCTTCAGGGCAGCAGGCCTCAGGACTGCTGCTAGCCAATCCCCTGAAGCATTTATTTCTCACCCTCTTCATTCCTAGGGCAAGTAGAGCTACTGCTGTCTGGTGCCACTGTAATGCTGTCTCCTCCTCTGAGTTCATCCTGGGAACACTTTCTCCCATAAGACACGCACAGGTCTTACGTTTACATGTTTCACTGAAAGAAATTTGATTCCATTGGTGGGATGACAAGGTAGATCATAAATGAACACTTTTTAAACACATCTTTAAAAAAATAAGTTTATGCCAATTGTACAAAACAATAGGGGAGAGGAAATAATATTCATTTGTTTATCCATTCATTGGTTTAACAATTACCTATTGCAGGCACTTGTTATGAGCCAGGGATGGTTCTAAGTATAAACCTGCCCTAGAGGATCATATATTAATTTTTCTTAAAGTCAGCTTTATTGAGGTATACTTTCTATACAATAACATTCACTCATTTTAAGTGTAAAGTTTGATGCATTTTGACAAATGCACGGGGTAGTATAACCACTGCTAGGATCAAGATAGAGAACATTTACATCACCCTGAAAAGATTGCTTGCGCTGCTTGTAGTCAATCTCCTACCCTCCCCCCAGCCACTGGCAACCAGTGATCTGCTTTCTGTCACTATAGTTTTGCCCTTTCTAACATGTCATATAAGAAGCATATATTTTAGCAGTGAATACAGCCAAATGAGTAAATAGACATTTGCATTCCCAAGTGAGGCAAGAGCTTTGAAATGGGACATACAGGCTGTGCTATGGGAGCATGTAAGCTAAGTTGAGAAGAGGCTTCTAAGCTGAGATCTGAAGGGCCAGTAGCAGTTTTTTAGGCAAAGAGTGAGAGTAAAGAGTGTTCCATGCTGGGAGGCTACTATATGCAAAGGCCAAGAGGAGACAGACTGCAAGGCGGATTCATCTAGGACCTGCAAGTTTTCACAGCTCAAGGATGGAGTAGGAGAGAGTAGGAGTGGCTAGTCAAGACTTTGAAGAGATAAACCAGTTCAGACAAAGAAGTTCTTTCTGAGCATTGTTTGACCTTTATTCCCAGTGGGGAGCTACGGAAGGATCTTCAGCAGAAAAGTGACGGGATCAGATTTGCATTTTAGAAGGATCACTCTCCCTGCATGTAGGGAACAGATGGAGGGCAAGGCAGGAGGTAGGGCCCCCTATTAAGAGGCTGGTGCAGTGATCCAGATGAGAGATGCTTAGAGCTGCCGCCAGGGGAGGGGCAGGCAGTGAGAATGAAGAGAAGTGGATAAGTATGGGAGAAATGTAGGAAGCAGCAGTAACAGGACTTAGTAACTTACTGGATAGTGGAGAGGATGCGAGAGAAAGGCCTCACAGGGGATTCCTTGGTTTCCAGCTTGGACACCTGGGTGGGAGATGGTAGCATCAATGAGATAGCAACTTCAGTGGAGTAGGGTTGGAGGGGTGGGGAGAGGAGACAATAGGTTCTGTTTCAGACATGTTGAATTTGGGGGTGTCTAAGAAAATGATGTCCAGCAGACAATTGGGTGTTCAGGTCTCAGGAAAGAGCTCTTCACAGAGCTTATTCTTCTCTAGTCTCTGTAAACGAGCTTCTAGGTTCTTTCATAGAATTTCCTTGCAGAAAAAAATCAAAGGATTTGTCCTGTCAAGTGGAATGTATATCATATGAAGGGGATTGGCTTCTTGTGTAGTTTGGTCTAGAGAGATTTGTTTCCATGTTACAAACCTTTGAAAAACCGGGAAAAATTTAGTGATGTCCAACTTTGATGACATCTCTTCTTCCCCAATACAATCAATCCATTGACATAATAATCTTGAATATCTTGCAGATGAGGAAGAAAAAATAAAGTCAAATGAGCACACCGAGGCCAACCAGATCTGAGATTTCTAATCTTAAATCGCCTGGGGGTGTGAATGTTATGTGTCTGCTGACACGGGTAGATTGTATATGGTTGCCTTTATAAAATGAAGCCCATAGAAATGTTTCAGTAAACAGAGTCCTTCAAGTGAACTAAATGTCAAAGGAAAATCTTTTCCTTGCCATCCGCCTTTTCTCTTTTAAACAGAAAGATCCTAAAGAAGCTGTATTAGTGCCCTCAAGAGAAACAGAAGCAATAGGATATATAGATCTATATGTTGGATCCTATATATAGCTATAGGATATATAGATGTATATATCCTGTATATAGATATCAGATGTATAGCTCTTTCCTATTGATCTATAGATCGACATATAGGATATATATAGAGAGATATGCATAGGCCTGATATATACACATAGGTCTGATGTCTGAGGCCAGAAGATAGATGCCTCAGCTCAAGGAGAGAGCACATTCACCCTTCCTCTGCCTTTTGACGCTACTTGGGTTCTCCACGGGTTGGATGGTGCTCACCCACTTTGGTGAGGGCAAATGTTCTTCATGCAGCTACCAATTCAACACCCTCATGACACACCCAAAAATAATGTTTTACCAGCTGTCTGGAAAAACCCTTGGCCTAGTCAAAATGACACGTAAAAGTAGCCATCATAGAAACTCATTTCAATGTTGTTTTGTTTTATTACGGGAAGACTGGAGAAACCTAATCCTAGGTGCTGCCATTGGGACAAAGAATAGGAACCAGACACAGTGCTGTTTTAGGGTGGGGCAGAATTATGCTGAGGGAAAAGTTATTATCACTCTTTAAGGCCAAGGAAGCCACAATTTTTAAAGAAGCTTCTAGAAATTCTACCTAATAGAAAATAAAGATAAACTTCTGTAAGGAATTTCGTTCTTTTCAGAATTCACAATCTGAAATGTAGAAGCTCATTCCTTCATGGTTCTCATAGATATTTAGGGTGACTGAGGGGTCAGTGGATCCATAGCACTCAGGCCAGGCTTCTCCCGAGTCCCTTTCTTCGGCACAGAGGGAGTGACTCACAGATCCTCTACCCCCAAAGGCGTTGTTTTCTCATCTCAACAAGAATCCAGCTGCTGTCATTTTATCAGCACGTGTCACTAGCTTCTCAAGTGAGACTACTCTTAAGTGATCTGTGTTTGAAGAGTGCCTTTCCCTTTCTCTTCCGTAACTAAGAGGATGAAAAAGTACACTCACTCCCTATATAAAAGCTGTGTGTTGTGAGCAGTCATCTTGCCTGGCTGAGAACTCTAGGATCTTTTTCTCTGCTCTCCGTTAGGCTGACACTCATAGCCAGTCCTTCTGTTTATTAGCCCTCTGAATCTATTTGAAAATACTTTTGCTTTCATTATAACATAAGTCACATTCTTCTTGCATCTGCCACTGCATTTTCCAAAAGGGTTATGTCAAGGGAAATTCAACACTCACCTTTCTCATTATTTGCCCACCAGCTTGCTCACTCATCAAAAGACCAGAGTTATTTGATACTTCAGAAGAGTATTTTCACCCTTAGATGATGTGTCAAGGGAAGGGGAGCTGGCCCCAGTGTCAGGTGACGGAATTTTCTTCACATTTCTGCTGTTGACTCAATAAATGTCCTTGGGCAAGTCACGGAGTCTCTTCATGCTTTGGTCTCTGGGGACAAAATCTGCCAACCACAGCGTGTGTATTTGAACCTCAGTGCCCTCTGGAATAAAAATAGGAGGGGACCAGGTGTCCATGTGACCCCAAGCTGATGTGAAGAGGATGACCATAGGATTTCAAAATGTCCTTGAGCTGTAAATTCTACAATAGGGTCAGGCCCACCAGTGGCCTTCAAGCATTGGTACAGTGGTGTGTGGATAAGTTCTAGTACTTGAATTTTTTCAGTAGATAGGAGGCACTGTGTCAACCTCCCACCCATGGATATTCTATTTGCTCTGTGTCCCCGCGTCTTTGCATTTCCCTGCCATATTACTTACCACTGGTCGTTATTACTTGCTTGATCACTTGTCTCCTGATCTGTAAGCTGTTTGAGGGAGGGGGAGCACATCTGCCCTTTGTAACACTGTACCCTCATTGTGGTATACAGGAGCACATGCCTGGCACATAGAAGTTATGTAAGAAACATTTGCCAAGTGGACAAACGAATCGTGGTGCCTGGCCTCTATAGAAATCCCTTTTCTGCATCATTAAGGTTCCCAAGCCTGGCCAAGAAGTAGTGGGATCTGATTAGCCTCATCTCCTCATAACCCTACTTCCTATCATGTTATAATGAAAGCAGATCTCAGCCCAAATGCTGGCACACATACATATTTATTAGTAAGAAGATTCGAAATCATTCATGCAGCTGGTTCTGTAAGCTTGGCAAATTTCCAGCCCTCTGACCTTTTCAGTGTTTTGTCCACACTCTACATGAAAGGGCCTCTTAAGAGTGACAGGGCAGTATTCTAAAGACCAGATTTTAATTGCACCAAGTAATCGAATTGTCTGAATTCATAGCTGAACACAGGACAAGGTCAGAATCACATTTCTTATGCCATTTAGAAAGGTGACAAGTGAAGGGCTGGCCAAAATCTTACACCCAGCTTATGTAAGAGTAGAGACTGTCCCTAATGCTTTCTCCAGTCCACTTGTCTTGAACACCATTAGGTTCCACAGTAAAAGCCCATTTCTCACTTCCTTCATGTTAGTTAACTGATTACTAATTTTACCAATGAGAAGCCATTTTTATTATTTATCATTATGATTTTTATCATTTTGTCAATTAGCCAAGCTTCTGCTGTTGACTCCAGATAAAGACAGTTAAAGCACTTGGGGTGACCACCTAAGTAAATTTTTTCATGGTGAGCCAATGGAAGCAACAGAAGCAGCTCAGACTTTTGAAAAGTGATGAAAAAGACCCATGAGGCCCTGTTCCTTGAAAATGAAGAAAAGGGTGACAGCCCTACAGAGTTTTTTTCTTTGCATGTTCTTACCAACGCTCAGGAGATATTCAGTCTACTAGCTGGCTTCCCCATGTGGACCTCAGTCTATGGGATGTAACTGGGAGTAATTTACCTTCTGGGTTCTCTTACAACCTCCTTAGCTATGTAGGTGATTTCAGGCCCAAGGGGGAAGATATCAGATAAGCCCAGAACATTTTGATTCTACTGACCGAGGTTCCTCACCTCCCTTTCTTTGTTTCTGATAAATGCACATATTAAGGTCAGCTGAAGAATGATGACTCTGTGATGACTGCCCTGAATCCTTACTCCTCTGAGTTTCTGTCTTCTGTAGCCTCTTAGCCATGTTGCAGGTGAAGGTCTCAAGTTATCTGCACCACTAGGAATCTTTTGTATTATTGTGACTGATACGTATCCTCAGAGTTGTATCAGTGTTTTCCCCTATACACACATGCACATACACGCACCACACACTATACACATTCTGTAAGACGGAGCCTCTATTTTTGGTGTCGTACGGTAGAGCCAATCACTGGCTCTCAGGGAACTCATCACCCTAAACTATGCCTGACAGGACCAGAACACCATCATCTCGGACAAACACTGCCACTTTAAGTTCCAGTTCCCTTTCTATCCTCATGCATTTCAAGGAAATCACTTGTCTTCTCATTACAAGCAGCCAGAGAGAGCAGACAGTAAAATGCAGATAAGACGGGCACAGAGGGAGATGGGAGGAAAGTCTCTTGGACTTCACCCTCATACAATGGGCCCCAGTAAAACAGTGGGCCTTAATAAGCACATTCCTTTCCTTTCAGGTGCACTAAGATAGGGAAGCTAAAGGCAGACTGGGGGGATATGCCTGCAGCTGCAGAAAGATGTATGGGAACAGACACACAATTCTCCCTCCCAGATAAGCACAACAAAGAGACACAGAAGCAGTCCAAGCCTGATATAAACTCTCCCACCCTGAATCTTTAAAAACTCTTAGTCTGCAAGAGAGTGTGGCTTCTAACTCGGTCAGAAGTCCCTCCAAAGTTTAAAATAAACCTGTTAACTGTTAAGCCACCCTTCGTGTTTCTCCCCTATTTCTTTAATTCTTACAATGCCTTCCTGATGGCTGACTGCCAGGAAACCCCTTGGATACAATACTCAGCCTGAAGCTGCTGACTCCCCTGGGTGTTGCCCTCCTAACTACCCATGGAAGAGCTAACCCTGTTGACAAGAGCTTCCCCCAGCTCTAATCCTACCTGGTTTTGGTTTTGTTTCTTTCCCTACCATCTGGGCAGCTATGTTGGCCCAATGAATTTGACTTATAGTATTTTCATAGTATAGAGCTAATTTTATATGTATTTTTTCCATGGTAAACAAGTTACTCACATTTTCTGTCATTCCCACTAACCTTGCTAGGGACAGTCCAAAGGAGCAGCTCTAAGTGAGGATACTTTGCCGTGTATGACCCTGTCCCTAGAGCAGATTGGTTCAGGGTTGACACCTAGCAAAAAGGCAATCAATAGGTTGGTCAGCAACTTTTCTCATAACCTGATGCACACATAAAAGCTGGGTTAAACGCCATTTCTTCCTTGGAAATTTAACCAAAGAAAGGTCAAGAAAAAAAAAAGACTTGGTAGGATGCTTTGAAATGAAAATATAAGAATTGGAGCTACAACAGGTTGTAGGAAGCCCTGGTTGCAAAATATTGAAACTATGAGCAAGCTGTAGTGATGGTGGAGAGAAGAGTTTCAGGCCAAGGGAAAGAAGCAGCTCAGGGGAGACTGAGCTAGGCCAGTGGACGTGGCCCCCTAACTCCTGCCACAGAGTCCTGGAGTCTCCTGGAACCAGAGTGGCTCCTCAGTACCAGGGTAGTGAGGCCTTTCCCTTCCAATGCCTCTTCCTGACTTCCGTGGAAGACCAACTCCATTAATGTTCCACATTTGCTCTTACAAAACATCCCCCTCCTAAGCTAACCTAGATGAGTCTGCTCCTTACAACCAAGAAAACCCGCCTACTTTACTGGATTCTCTCTGTGTGCAGAGATGGTGGCATATATCTTTGTAGCCTTTTGCTCCTAATATAATGCATCGTAAGGGTAAGTGATGAGTTCTCAGTAAGTGAAAGTTGAATAAACGAATTTTTGAAAGCCCAAAGGAACAGACAAGTTCATACACTTACTGTTATGTTGTCAAGTCTTCAGTCTGGCTTTCTGGAAGTTGAACAAAAGATGGCTACATTCCTAGCACCCCCACCAAGCCTTTTCCTAGTCCATGAGTTTAGAGACGGACTGCACATTTTAAACAATACAAATCTATAATCAGATTCAAAATCTCCCTCAAGAGGATAAATTCTCTACTCCTATTCTCAATCCAGTTTGTTGAACTGATCAACACACACACACACACACACACACACGCACTCAAAATTATTTTAATATATGGATAGTCCTCGGTGTTGTTGTTTTGTTTTGTTTTGTTTTTTCGAGATGGAGTCTTGCTCTGTCGCCCAGGCTGGAGTGCAATGGCGCGATCTTGGCTCACTGTAAGCTCCGCTTCCTGGGTTCGTGCCACTCCCTACTTCAGCTTCCTGAGTAGCTGGGACTACAGGCGCCCGCCACCACGCCTGGCTAATTTTTTTCTGTTTTTAGTAGAGATGGAGTTTTACTGTGTTAGCTGGGATGGTCTCGATCTCCTGACCTTGGGATCTGCCCGCCTTGGCCTCCCAAAGTGCTGGGATTATAGCCGTGAGTCACCGCACCCGGCCAGTCCTCAGTGTTTTTAACACCTGAGTTTGTGGTTCTAATTGTCTGATTGAGCTACAAATTAACCAGAACTGGTTTGAGATCATCTTCCTGCTTGGAAGTTATTTCATCAATTCATTCTTTTATAACATTGTAGAAAAGTAACTTATGACAAGGAAGTAGTAACCTTTTCTTCCAAAGATATATAAAAATAAATTTGGTTATGAGGATAACTTTTGAACTTGGAGTTACTGAAAATTATTTACCATCAGAGAAATATGTACTGGTCCTAAGAATAATGATAAAAGCCACAGCCCCTACTCTGACAGCTGCTGGGCTGGTGGTAGAAGTTGTCTCATCTGCTCTTCCCCACCTTTCTGGGAGCACTAGTAGCTTTGACTATACACAGCTACCAGGAGAGGGAGAGTTCAGCCTAGACCAGGGGTTGGTCTCAAACCTTTACTGCAAAGGGCTGGACAGTAAATATTTCAGGTTTTGTGGGCCTCATAGTCTCCACTGCAAGTACTCCACCATGCTATGGTTGCACAAAAGCAGTCATAGACAATATGTGAAGGAATGAGTATGACTGTGTTCCACTAAAAGTTTATGGATGCAGAAATTTGAATTTTATATAATTTTCATGTGTCCCAAACTATTATTCTTCTTTTCAGCCATTTAAAAAAGTAAAAACCATCCTTGCCTTGTGAGCTGTATCAAATCAGAGGATGAGAACATGGACGCAGGTTTGGGGTCCCTGCTTCCTACCCTAGCTGAGTGCTGGGGGAACAGGCTGTAGAATAGATGCCTCAGGTCAACATGCGGGGCTCCCAGGGTGGAAAGACTAGGGTCTCCCTCCCCAAGGTGAGTTCTGGAGTGACTGTGAGCCCCAGTGAAGCTTCATGTCCCTCATGGTACCACAGCAGCAGAGCAACGGTGACCAAGGGGCCTGGACAGAACATCGTGCAGCCAGCTCTGTGACAGGCCCCTACAAATGATAAGGACAAAGAGTCAAAGTTCCTGAGCCTCCATTTCAAAGTAGAGAAGAAGATGATGATGGCTGGCCAGCAAATTCAGAGAAGGCTAGGTTGGAAGGTGAGATCTGCCTGGACTCTACAACCAGAGGCCATTACAAGACGGGGTCCCCTTGGCCAATACAGCAGGGGCAGCAGCTGATGCCCAAAGACTGCATGGGATGGAGGAGGCTCTCCTCAGAGGAGAAGTGGCCTGCCTCCATGCCTCTGGGTTCCCTAGAGCTGGTGAGGGGTAGGAGAGAGGGTGCTCACTGTCTGTTTGTGCTAGAGGTACAGGGAGAGTTGTACACAGAAAACACTCCAAACTCCTCCAATGCCAGAACTAAAACAGAATGCATCTTAGAAGCAGTATCTACCTTTCTTTAGAGAGCATTTTAGTCCATAAACAAAGGATATTTAAAAGCCACACAAGGCTAGGTGCTGTGGCTCACGCCTGTAATCCCAATGCTTTGGGAGGTACTGGAGTTTAAGACCAGCCTGGGCAACATAGTAAGACCCCATCTCTTAAAATAAAAGCCACACCCGTCTCTTCCCACTGGACCAGGGGTCTTCCCAGACCAGCTGCAGGATGGCTGACCTCCCGAGGGGCTGCACATCCTGTTTGAGACAGGGCGTCACCAGGCAACAGCAGGAAACCCAGCCAGCCTCCATGCTCTGGACACTTCTTGTGTGGTGATGACTTTACTCTGCAGAGAGGTGGCCACACTGAAGTGCTCCCTCTTCTGCAGGTCAGCTTCCATGACCTAGAAGAGCTCTGTGAGTAGGGCTGTGGTCTCGGGAGGATTATTCCAGAATCCCCTCAAAGTATTTGTTTAAGTTTAGAAACAGTGAGGCCTGGAAATGATAAAATCGTCCACATTTGACTGCCATTAATTCACTTTTATGAGAAGCAAAGCCTTTGGTTTCTTTAAGCCTCAATTTCTTTCTTCCTTTTTTTTTTTTTTTTTTAATTTATTTTTTTGAGACAGAGTCTCGCTCTGTCACCCAGGCTGGAGTACAGTGGCATGATCTTGGCTCACTGCAATCTCCGCCTCCTGGGTTCAAGCCATTTTCTTGCCTCAGCCTCCCAAGTAGCTGGGATTATAGGTGTGTGCCACCACGCCCGGCTAATTTTTGTATTTTTGGTACAGATGGGGTTTCACCATGTTGGCCAGGCTGGTCTTGAACTCCTGACCTCAAGTGATCTGCCCGCCTCAGCCTCCCAAATTTCTGGGATTACAGGTGTGAGTCACTGCGCCCGGCCTGTGCCTCAATTTCTTCCTGCCTCACTATAGTTACGTCATATTTATTTCTCTAAGTCCCTCCTCAACAGATTTTATTCTACTACTGAAATCCAGTCTGCAGAAACTAAAAGTTGTATAGTGGATATGAAATTTATATAACCATCATAGTTCAATATCTCAGGGGTAAAAATAAAATGTGACTATTTATTTCCACAAAACTGAACCTATCAATTCAGGATAACTTTTGCTTTAAAACTCACGACTCCTTGAATCAATAGTCAATTTCTGGATCTTTCCTCTCCTCCTAGGTCATCTTCTCCCTGAAGGCTGTCGCAGTTCCTGTGCAGAGAGAGAGGGCACTGCAGCACCCAGGCGCTGGTGAGAGGGAGCTTCTGGCTCACACTATTCTCTGCCTTCCATTGGCATTGACTCAGCCGAAACTTGGCACATCTTGTCCTCTTAGTCATGCGCTGGCATCTACCACTTGTGCCCAAATCCACCATGGCCTCACGTCACCAGGCCCACATATTCCCAGGTTCCTTTGGCTCTGCAAGCCTGTGGTGCTTGGGCACGCTTGGGCATGCTTGGCTGCTTTTTCTTCCCCCTGCTGTATTGCGGGGGCTTCTGAGACACTGACTTCCTTGGCCTCTCACTCAGTCCTTACCAGATGGGGGCTTCTTTTATATGCTTGCAGAGCCTCTGGTTCACACCCAGGGAAGTGAAGCATAGTTCCCTCTGCACCCAGTTCTTCTTTCACTAAAATGGGTTTTTATTGCCCACCCCCCAAACTCAAGCAAGGCCAATGGTAAGGACAGGATTTGGGACTGTCTCCAAGACATTCATTAATATCTACTTTAATATCTTCTCACAATTCTCTCCCCTCAGACATGCCAGGTCTTAGATGACATGACTTAAATTAGAAAGATGTCAAATATCCCCAAATTAACTTATAAAACTAGTGCAATCCCAGTTAAAATCCTAGCTGTATTTTTTTTTATAGATACTTGATATACTTATTCTAAAATGTGTAGGGGTTCTCACTGTGGTAGCACCTATACTAAAATTGAAATGATATGAAGAAGATTAGCGTGCCCTCTGCAAAAATGGCATGCAAATTTGTGAAGCATTCCATATTTTAAAAATAAATAAATAAAATGTATAGGAAAAAATAAGTTCCACAGGGAGCTAAATCAAATGGTACAATAAAGAGGGGAAATTACCCACCAGATAGCAAGACACCCTACAAAGTTGTTTTGAATGTGGCAGTTGAGTGGAATAGATGGTTCACAGGTAGCTCTGCCCTTGCCTGTGAATTTTGTACAATGTCGAGTTGGCTCCACAGTTTAATTGGGGGGGGGAAGGATTGTTTAGTAGATGGTGATAGAAAAATAGGCACAGAAAGAAAGGATAGAGAAAATTAAAGTAGGATCCATATCTAACCCCACATACAAAGGAGTTTCCAACATACAAGAGACCTAAATATGAAAGATAAGGTCATAAAGTTAACAGGAGAAAAGCATTGCGACCTGGAAGGGGTAAAGAAATCCTTAAATAAGACTTTGAAAGTACAAACCACAAGACAAATTGATAGATCGGATTACATCAAAATTAAGTATTTCTGTGAACAAGTGACATTGCAGTTGAACTGAAGAGATGATGACAGTTTGGGAAGAGATTATGAGGTCTAAAAGTGACAAAGGGGATGAATATCTAGAATATACAAAGAACTCCTGATAGTATCCCAGAAGAAAAATGTGTGACATATTCAGGCAATTTACAATCACTCAAGGCTGTGTAAGGCTGTAAGGCTATTACACAGCTATTAGCATAGAGAATTTAGAGAGCTCGAGAATGCCAATGCTGGCAGAGGTGTGGGAATAAGGTTTTCCTGCTGCTGGTGGGAGCACAGGTTGGAGAAAGATCTGGCACTAGCTAATCAAATTAAGTGTCTACTCAGGGGCATAGTTCCCTTAGAAATTCTCACACAGGTCCATTAAAGGGGTATGTAGAAGCAGGGGTCAATCCAGAATTTGTGGGGCTTGAAGTTTATATAATTTGGGGAACCCTGTTATGATATTGTGATATAATAAATAAAACATATTTGGTCCCTGCCACTGGTTCCTGACACCTGACTCCTAAAACCTTTGGAATCTCCAAAGAGATAAGTGTCTTTTTGTAAGCAAATGAGATGACTGGTGGCTGGGAGCTCCTAGATAGCTGTGGGATGGAAGCTGGTCACCAAAAGACCAAGGCATGATTAGGGAATTGGGACTTTCAGCTCCAGCCCCCAATGTCCAGGTTGGGGAGAGGGATTGAAGGTTCAGGTGATCGCTGATGGTCAATGATTTAATCAGTTATGTCTATATAATGACTCCTCCATGAAATAAAAACAAAAGGACAGAGCTTGGATGAGCTTTGGATAACAAAACATGTGGAGGTACCTGGAGGGCATGCTTGGAAAGGGCATGGGAACTTTGTGCCCCTTCCCACATACCTTGCCCTGTGTGTCTCCTCCATCTGGCTGTTCATCTGTATCCTTCATGATATCCTTTATAATAAACGGATAAACATAAGTAAAGTGTTTCCCTGAATTCTGTTCACCACTCTGGCAAATAAATCAAACCCAAGGAGGGGGTTGTGGGAATCCCAATTTATAGCTGGTGGTCAGAAGCACAGGTCACAACCTGGGGCTTTTGATGGGCATCTGAAGTTGGGGGTAGGAGCAAACTTGTGGGACCAAGCTCTTAACCAGTGGGATCTGATACTATCACCAGGTAGACAGTGTCAGAATTAAACTGAATTAGAGGACATCCAGCTGGTCTCTGCTGGAGAATTGCTTGGTACGTGGAGAAATAGCTCATCAAAGAAACGTTCTATGTTGTGTGAGTATAGGAGGAGAAAAATAGTTTGGCTCTTTTTCCCCTCAGACCTCTGTAAGAAAAAGAACACAAATGATGAATACACAATTAGGTATGGAGCTTTGGAAGAAGCTTGTACAAGTGAGAAGCCCCAAAGCTGGAGCTTTATCAGCCTCTCTGTGGATTAGCCTCAATTTATGGGGAGGTTCTTGGCAATGTTGTGTGTAGAGTGAGGAGATGAAAGCTTTTAAGCCAATTTGGTTATCACACCTCTCGGGCTCATTGGGATAGGTAATTGATGATACTATCTCAGCCTTCTCTTTAATACTAAAACATATACCTAAACCTAAAAAAATAGTCCTCAAGTAATGGGCACCCAGATCTCCAAAGTGGCTCAAATAATCTCCTATCACTAAGGCTAAGGGCTGCTGGGTGTAAACATGTCAGACCCATAGAGATAGGGTTAGGAAGTCCTCACACCTCTGGCGAGGCAAGATCATTCAGTTATACTTGTCGAGAGAAAATATTTTGCAATACTTCCAAGTTTGTTTATTTATTTTTAGACATGCCTGTCTACTAAGGAGAGTGTTTGAAAAAAGAAGCTCCATGAAATCTTCTGGATGTGCTGGAGCTTGCTCCACTCTGTGAACTGTGCCCCCAGGGTGTGTGCTGAGTTCACCTGCCCCAGCCAGTTTTCTGGGAGGAGATCTCCAACCTATTTCTAATGAGGGGCAGTGAAAGCTGGAAACACTGGGCTTCCCTATGATGTAAGGGACTCAGAGAAGAGGAAGAAGCTAAAGGAGCATCAGTCTCTCCTGAGTGGAGCTAGTTCTAGAGATGGCTACTGTAGGGGATCAGAATATGCCACCCTAAAATTTGTACTTTGGCGTAAGGATTATTTGAAGCTGAAGACAATTGAAAACAGCGGACACCATAAAAACACTCTCCTTCCCCCACCATTTGCCTAGAAGTAGGCTTAGATGCTTAATCACCAGACTTTTTTCTGTTTTGTTTGAGACGGAGTCTCCCTCTGTCGCCCAGGCTGGAGTGCGGTGGCGCGATCTGGGCTCACTGCAAGCTCCGCCTCCCGGGTTCATGCCATTCTCCTGCCTCAGCCTCCTGAGTAGCTGGGACTACAGGTGCCCACCACCACGCCCAGCTAATTTTTTTGTATTTTCAGTAGAGACAGGGTTTCACCGTGTTAGCCAGGATGGTCTCGATCTCCTGACCTCATGATCTGCCCACCTCAGCCTCCCAAAGTGCTGTGATTACAGATGTGAGCCACCACACCTGGCTTTTTTTTTTTAATTAGCCCAGTGACAGCATGAGGGGAATCTATACCACAAACCTTACTAAGACAATCCTGACTTTCTATTAGTTTCCCTCATATATTTATCTTCCCACAGTTTTCTGCCCTTGTGTCTTAGTCTGTTTCCTGCTGCTATAACAGAAGCTGCAGATTGCATAATTTATAAAGACAAGAGATTTATTTGGCTCATAGTTCTGGAGGCTGGGAAGTCCAAGGGAATGGCACCTGCATCTGTCAATACTCATTCCATGGTTAAAGAGAGGAAGGTGGAAGTGAGTCCGTGAAACAGAGAGAGAGGAAATCTGGCCAAACTCATCCTTTTTATCAGGAACCCACTCTCAATAACTAACCTACTCTTGTGATAACAGCATTAATCCATTCATGAGGGTCGAACTTTCATGACTTAATCACTTCTTAAAAGCTCCACATCCTACAATAAATTATTTTTAGAGATGGGGTCTTATTATGTTGCCTAGGCTGCTCTTGAACTCCTGGGCTCAAGTGATCCTCCCACCTCAGCCTCTCAAAGTGCTGGGATTACAGGCATGAGCCACCATGCCTGGCCCTGCAATAAATTTCAACATGAATCTTGGAAAGGACATTGAAACCACAGCACGTTGGAATCCTAAAATCCTTTCCTTTGTCTCATCACTTCTCTACAAATTTATTGTTCTTTGTTAAGATGTTATATAAGCCCCAGCCCCTAACCATCCCTTTGACTTGCTCATCACCGAGTTCCTTCTGTGAGGATGTGCATTGCACATGTTAATAAACTCTGTTTTTCTCCTGTTTTTTAGACTGTCTTTTGTCAGTCTCATTTGCAGGCCCCTAGCTGGAGAACCCAGGAGGAAGAGGAAAAAAGTTTTTTCCTCCTCTACACTCCCCATGCATGACTACAGAGTGAGGAGGAGGCAGCAAGCTCTGTGACCCCAACTGCAGAGCAGAAACAGCAATGAAAGGACTGATGATCCAACAAGGACCAAGCAACATTTCTGCAGCTATGGTCAGTGTGAATCTGGCTTGTTTGATGCCCAGAGTGAATTCATTTTTATCAATCTTCATCTATACAACAAAGTTATCTTCAGTAATAATCATAAAAATGGAATAGATAATAACAATGTCCAGGAAAAAAACAGTCAGTAAATGTTAAAAATTGAACTTCATATATACTGTTATGCCAGAAAAAAAGAAAAAAGAAGTGAAATAAATATTAGAGTAAAATAAAAAGAAATAGACAGGGAAGACTTATACCTACATGTTTGTTGTAGTCTGAGATAACATTACAGTTTATAACAAATAATAATAAAGAAAATTTCAAACTAAAAATATATTATGTCCAGGCATGGTGGCTCACACCTGTAATCCCAGCACTTTGGGAGTCTGAGGCGGGCAGATCACCTGAGGTCAGGAGTTTGAGACCAGCCTGGCCAACGTGGTGAAACCCCTTCTCTACTAAAAATACAAAAAAATTTAGCCAGGCATGGTAGTGGGCGCCTGTAATCCCAGTTACTCAGGAGGCTGAGGCATGAGAATCTCTTGAACCTGGGAGGTGGAGGTTGCAGTGAGCTGAGACTGCACCATTGCACTCCAGCCTGGGCAACAAGAAAGAAACACCATCTCAAAACAAAACAAAACAAAACAAAAAAAATATATATATATATATGCATTTAAAAATTAGTAAAAAATGTCATGTGTGAACTAAAATTTGTACTTGCAACCAAAAATGGAGGGGAACGGGGAGTGACTCTGCATAATGGGTATGGAGTCTCCTTTGGGAATGATGAAAAGTTTTGGAACTAGACAGAGGTGATGGTTGTACAACATTGTTAATTTACTAAATGCCACGGAATGTACACTTTAAAATTGTTATTTTTATGTTCTAGAAATTTAACCTCCATTCTAAAAGAGTTTAAAAAATACCATACCTTCAAGTGCATGCTCTGTTTCACTGCTACATTTTTAAAAATACAAATAAAAACTACAAGTGGTTACGTGGAATGGCAATATTGAAGCAACTGAAGTTCTATTTCTTTATCTTTATAGTCATTGTTTTCTCTTTGTTTCAACTGCATTATGTAAAGGCAGACATATATAGTACCCAGGAGATGGATAAACAACTGCCTTGGTGGAAACCCAGAAAAACTCTGACCTTTCTGGGCTTATCCTGGCGCCACTGAGACTGTGCAGGTGAGACTGTGTGTATTAGGAGACAGTACGACTAACAGGGAGTTCCAAAATTCGCTTTCATGTAGAGAACAATGCATATCAATGGATAAGTAATACAATTTGCTAATTTGAAGTTTACATGTATTTAATTAAAACTCACAGAAATTGTTTAGAATTTAAACCCAAAACCTACATTGTGAGGAAGGCGTTTTATCACAGCCATTATGTAGAATTGCCCATTTGTGGGCAATTGTCAGTTCATGGGCTTTTCATAAAAAGTGGATTACCTTTTATTTGGTTTTATTATTGCTTATAAACCTCTACTGTCTGCATCTGTAGCAAAGCACGCATCTGGCTCCCCTCCCACCTTCTCACCTTGGAACACCACAAGCTGTGGGCATCTACGTGCAGCAGGAAGCATCACTGAGTAAGCTGGACTGCACGTCAAGGGTAGACACTGCACTGTCCATCCAGCCTGCTCTGAACTGGCCCTGGGAAGGCGTGTCTGGAGAAGCTGTGTTGGAAGGATTAGAATAATACACATCTCCACACGTACTCTGCATGGGCTGCCTGAGAAAACTGTGTACCAGGTTGTGTTAAGAGTTGGAGAGTACAGATGCAGGTTTTAAGAGCCTGTTTTTCTGTGCCCTCTTCAGGAAGATTTAAGTGGATCCTGCTATAGAAAGGTGCATTCATGAAGGCTGCCTACAGTGGACCGAGTGGTCATTCCACTTGGGGTCAAGATGGGGTTCATGACAAAGCAGGTAACAGGGCACCAAGGAGGTGCCCCTGGCCATACTGGATGGAGTTCAGGACAGAATCCAGTGACAAGGAGGAATGGAGTACCTGGTCAGTGCTCAAGACAGAGTCTCATCCTTTTTTTTTGTTTACTTTTCTTTTTTTCTCTTTTTTTTTTTTTTTTTTGAGACAGTCTCACTCTGTTACCCAGGCTGGAGTGTAATGGCACGATCTAGGTTCACTGCAACCTCCACCTCCTGGGCTCAAGCGATTCTCCTGCCTCAGCCTCCAGAGTAGCTGGGATTACAGGCGCCCACCACCATGCCCAGCTAATTTATTTTGTGTGTGTATTTTTAGTAGAGACAGGGTTTCACCATGTTGGTCAGGCTAGTTTCAAACTCTTGACCTCAAGTGATCTGCCTGCCTCGGCCTCCCAAAGTGCTGGGATTATAGGCGTGAGTCACGGTGCCCTGCCAGCCCATCCTTACAACGTGCCCATCATGCCAACATGATGGCATGTTGTAAGTCCATGTTATGTGTGTGCCTGGTGTGTGTGTGCGTGTGTGTGTGTATGATGTGTTGGGGGGTGGCATTGCTGCTTCAGCTCCCTGGGTTCACCCCAGCCTCAGAGCACCAGGTTAAAAACAACTCAAAAAATTCTAGCCACCATCTGCTGGGGCAGCTGAGGCTTCTGGTCAGGGGCTCGGTCTGCAACAAAGGAGCAGCTGAGCAGAACTGGACCAAGTTACCAGCCCCTAGAGAAGCAATGAATTCCGGCTCAGGAGTTGAGAGCTATTTACTGGTAACGTTTTACCTGGTCTTACAATTGAAGTTTGCCTATCAGGTATGGAAAAGGAGAAAACCTCATGAGCCAATGTGGAAAAGAGACATTTTATGGCCCCTTTGGGGAACTCTTGACTGTGGCATGAATCTATGGCCTGAAACGGTAGAAGAAGAAAACAAAGGAGAAATTTGGCATCAGGTTGGCAAGAGTCTTGAATGCTTGCCACGGAGTTGGGGCAATGGGGAACAATAGAAGGTTTGTAAGCAGAAGGAAAGGGGAATGAAGGGTTTTAGAGATACAACTCTGGAGGCAGTGAAAAGGAAGAACTGGGGAGGGGAGATGTTGATTGGAAGCATCAAGACCTGTTATGAAAGTGCCTGCAGAAGTCCTGGAATAGATAACAAGGGCTTGGGCTGGGGGTACAAGAATGAAAGGTCAGCTAGATCCCTGCTAAACCTAGTGTGAAGCTAAACAGATCAACACACTCATCAGATACAGCCATGGCGGGGACTATGGCAAGGCATAGAAAGCACTTCAACCGACATGATGGTCAGGGATGTCATACAGAGATGCTCCCTGAACTGCATTCTGAAGGATGATTCAGTGAGCTAGGCAGGAAGGCACCAGGCAGAGGGAGCAGCACGTGCAAAGGCATGGAGACCCAGGAGAGCATGGGGCCTTTGACCTGCAAGAGATTTCCTGTGTGTGACTGCTATATAGGGTAGGTATGGGTAGGGGAGTGTCAGCAGGAGGCTGACTTACAAGGGGCTTGGTTGGTTTACTGTTGGTTAGTTTACCCGTGCTGATTGGTTTACTAAGGGCAAAAAGGAGCCATTGAAGGTGAAGGTTGAACACGCCCAGATTTCTTCTCTTTGTGCTCTATTCTTTAAATTGTATTTTATGTGGCAATCGATTTACTGGTATTTTTCCTCCAGTCTAGATAATTATTAAGTGTATGGATTTTGCCAGTATGAAATTAATCTGCTCTGTGGAGCAAATTGTTTGGACAGAACAGCCTTGAAACTTTGTTTCTGCCCTGGCAGCCAGAAGGTTGCAATATGAGCTGAATTTGGCCCTAAACTAAGTCCTGGTGGCTAATTAACCATGAGCCAAGGCTGAGAAGTGGAGTGGCTTGTGCCCTACAGTCGTGAGAAAAGGCACAGGGGAGCGCTACGTGGACTTGAGCTTAGCATCTCTGGTTGCTCAGAGGGCAAAGTGTCCTGCGGGAGGTAAATTGCGGTAAAACAGTTTAAAAAGTGAGAGGAATGGGAGAGGTGAAGTTTAATTCCTGCTGGTTTCGCAGTGATGGTATTACGCTTAGGAGTTGAAAAATGATTTCTCTAGCCCATAGGAACTCAAACTCACTGAAAGAGAAAAACTTGGCATTGCTTTAGCAAAATTCAAGTAGATGCTACATTCCACTGGAACAATCTAGAATGCCTGTGCTAGTTTCTTCTATATTGCAGGTTGCATTCTCTGGCAGGCCTGCTTCACTTGGCAGCACCACTTTTAAAGAGAAATGGCTACATCTCCAGGTTCGGTGTCCCGGGCTTGCAGAGAAAAGGAATAAAATTAAAACAGTACTTGAACTTTTAAAAATATTTAAATTGCTGGCTCATTTCAGACTGGCATTTCTTAAAATGATGGTCTCTGCTCACCAAGCCACTGCCAAGGGACCCACGGTGGCTGTCCTGTATCCTTCAATTTGATTAGAAGAACTCTCCTTGCTCATCAAGGCTTTCCATAGCTGTCTCTCCCATTTATCCTCCACGCCTGCGAACTTCTGTCATAAGTTCTAGTCCAGCCCATCATCTCACTGGTTTCACTGGACACCAGGCACTATACTTACTTTTTCTTTTCTTTTCTTTTTTTCTTTTCTTTTCTTTCTTTTTCTTTCTTTCCTTTCTTTCCTTTTCTTTCTTTCTTTTCTCTTTTCTTTTCTCTCTCTCTCTCTCTCTTTCTTTCCCTCCCTCCCTTCCCTTCCTTCCTTTCTTCTTTTTTTGTTTTTTTTTTTGAGATGGGTCCTCACTCTGTTGCACAGGCTGGTCTCAAACTCCTGGGCTCGAGTGATCTTTCTGCCTCAGCATCTTGCGTAGCTGGGACCACAGGTCCACAGGCATATGCCACCACATCTGGCTAACTTTTTGATTTTGTATAGAGATGGACTCTCACTTTGTTGCCCAGGCTGGTCTCGAACTTTCAAGCCATCCTCCAGCCTCGGCTTCCCAAAGTGCTGGGATTGTAGGCGTGAGCCACCATGCTCTACCTGTACTTGCTTCTATTTTTGCGTTCTGTTAGATTGTGTTCCTCATGACGTAAAGAATGCAAACCCAGTAGAATGCATTTCTGTTCTTGCATGCTACCTTGCATTCTTGTTCATAAAGCTTCCCCTAACTTCCTCCCTCCTTCTCCACCTGCTCAAATATGTCAATGTTCAGACTTGGACCCAACCCTTCTGTTGCTGACTGTACTGGTGGCAGTCCCTTCTCCCTGCCAAACAGGACCTCAGTGCTGTTTAGGGGTCCAACTCTCTCCAGCTAAGGGGAAGGTGATCTGGCCACAGCTCAAGATAATTTCCAACTTCTAAGTCAACTATCATGGTTCCATTCCCTGACTTTGACTAGCTGGGGTGGGCAGGCTGGTTGGTTTGTAGAACATCCTTCAATTTCCAATTTCCAATTCAATTTGCCTGATTATTTCCTCATTCCTCATGATTAGATTCAGGTTAAACAATTTGAGGTCGGAATATGAATAATCTCTTGATTAACCGAGAGGGTAACTGGTATTTATCATTCCTGAATCCTCTAAAGTGTGAGGGGAGCCACAGAATCCATGCCCTTGGGGGCATCTTGTTTATTTTTATTTTTGATTTCACAAACTTTTATTTTAGGTTTGAGGGTACACGGGCAGGCTTGTTACATACGTAAACTCGTGTCACCCAGGTATTGAGCCTAGTACCCAATAGTTATCTTTTCTGATCCTTTCCCTCCTTCCATATTCTACCCTCAAATAGGCCCCAGTGTGTTTTGTTCCCCTCTATGCATCCATGTGTTTTCATCATTTAGCTCCCACTTATAAGTGAGAATATGTGGTATTTGGTTTTCTGCTCCTGCATTAGTTTGCTAAGGATAACGACCTCCAGCTCCATCCATGTTCCTTCAAAAGACCTGATCTTATTCTTTTTCACAGCTTCATAGTATTCCATGTTGTGTGTATAAGTACCATATTTTCTTTATCCAATCTGTCATTGATGGACATTTAGGATGATTCTATGTCTTAGCTATTATAAACAGTGCTGCAACAAACTTTTGAGTGCATATGTCTTTATGGCAGAATGATTAATATTCCTTTCCGTATACACCCAGTGATGAATGGGATTGCTGGGTTGAATGGTAGTTCTGTTTTTAGCTCTTCGAGGAATCACCACACTGCTTTCCACAATGGCTGAACAAATTTACACTCCCACCAACAGTGTATAAGCATTTGCTTTTCTCTGCAACCTTGCCAGCATGTTATTCTTTGACTTTTTAATAAAGACCTAACATTCCAACAGGTGTGAGATGGTATCTCATTGTGATTTTGATTTGCATTTCTCCCATGACAATGATGTTGAGCTTTCTTTCATATACTTGTTGGCAGCATGTAAGTCTTCTTTTGTAAAGTGTCTGTTCGTGTCCTCTGGGGGGCATCTTTTTTATAAGTGAGTTTCTCAAATATATACCAGTCATGGGGATCCTGTGATTTTGTGTTTCTCGTCCAAACTAGTGAAGCCACTTGCATTGAGAGAGGCCCTTACCTCTCCAGGCCCTTGGCAGTCCTGCATTATCCACAGAATGCCCAACCCAGGGCCCCACAGTTAGGCCTGTGCTGCTGCCAGGGATTGCTATGGGTGGAGATGGCAAGGGCCTGACAGATGCCTATGTTATTGCCACCCCCGCCAGGGCAAGCTTCTCCAGGGATTCAGCAGAGGCTCAGCTTGCAGCCTGCTCTCTGGCTCTACCTCCTTTCTGCCTGGAGGCTCCTAGCCCTGGCCCTCAAAAGGCTGAATATTGAAGGGAATGGGGCCAGGTACTTTTACAGTACATCACATAGGCACAGGATAAATGTTTTGAGGGAATCAAGAATAAGGAGGTAGAAAGAGCTTTAGTGATAATTGACTGTTTTTCAGACCAATGCCATGAAATAATACAAACAGCAAGAGGAAATCTGATTGTTATTATTTTGCTTACCAATATTCTGGAGCTTTAGGCAAAATTGCAAAGGAGCTATTATTTTTCTTTGGTACCTTCAAGCTTCCCCTTCTGGTCCCTCACAATTGTCCTTCCTTAGACTTCTAGAGCTCAAAATGGCTCATATCAGGAATTAGCTTCAGTTTCCTTGTTCACACTGAAGTATGTATAGCTAATAACATTTTAAAGTGTTACTTCTATGGAGATGTTGGCATTTTGCCAGGTTCCACAGCCAGTAGAAGAGATGCAGCTTAAAATTCCTTGCATCGGCCAGATGGGGAAAATATGTGACTCTGTATATGGGTCTCCCCTAAAATTCATTTATTTGTTCAATAAATATTCATTGAGGCCTATTATAGCAAAACCTTAGGGAAATAAGGAATGCATATAAAAGTACACAGGAAAGAATTTACACGAATGGGCAAAATGTGGCAGGGAGTGTTACATGTCTTGTCTGAGATTACCAAATTTACTTCTGACAATCAATCCGTAAATCACTCAAGAACCAGAGGAAGTACTGGAGACCTGTTACTCAGTCTGTGATCTGCATTTACAGTGTAGTTTGGATAGCAAGAATAATAAGCATGAAGCAATTAGCCAATTGTTATGGATAGAATGTGTCCCCCCAGCAAATTCACATGTTGAAGCCCTGACCCCCAGTGTGATAGCATTTGAAGATGGGGCCTTTGGGAGGTAATTAGGGCTAGATAGGGTCATGAGGGTGGGCCCTAGTAGGGGATTAGGGCCCTTGTAAGAAGAGAAATCAGGCTGAGTGCGGTGGCTTACGCCTGTAATCCCAGCACTTTAGAGGCTGAGGTGGGCGGATCATCTGAGGTCAAGAGTTCGAGACCAACATGGTGAAATCCCGTCTCTACTAAAAATACAAAAAATTAGCTGGACATGGTGACGGGCGGGCGCTTGTAATCCCAGCTACTTGGGAGGCTGAAGCAGGAGAATCTCTTGAACCCGGGAGGCGGAGGTTGCAGTGAGCTGAGATCGTGCCATTGCACTCCAGCCTGGGCAACAAGAGAGAACCTCCATCTCAAAAACAAAATGAAAAACAAAAAAAGAAGAGAAATCGAAGCTTGTTCTCTCTCTCTCTCTCCACATGTGAGCACACAAAGAAGATTGTCATGTGAACACACAATGAGAAGGAGGCTGCTTGCAAGTCAAGAGAAGATGCCTCAGCATGAAACCTGCCTTACTGGCACTTTGGTCTTGGACTTCCCAGCCTCTAGAACTGTGAGAAATAAGTTTCTGTTGTTCAAGCCACCCAGTCTCTGGTATTTTGTTATGGCAGCCAGAATTAAGACACCAATGAAGCAAGATAATCAGTAACTGGATACTTAACTGTGTGGTATGAAACATAGGGGCTTTAGTAGAGAAGAAAATTGGACTTTCTTGGGGACATCCTTACTACTTCAGCTCAAGTATCATGTTTTAGCTTGTTTCTGTCTTTGGAGGAGGCTGCACATTTTAAAAATACCCCCAAAGGTACAAAGACGAATGCTACAGCCCCTCATTCTCATTATCCAGGCTTAATAAATGTTAGCCGTTTTCCACTTTTGTTTCCTACATATGTTTTCTACAAAATGAGGACAACACCTTAGATAAAGCTGAAGTTCTCCATGTTTCATTCTGCATCCCTTCCCCCAAGGGCTTCTTTTGCTCAATATGGGGCTCATGAGAGTCATCAGTGTTGTGTGAGGCAGCTGTTTGTTCATTTTCTGGACCAAATAATGTTCCATTGTGTGACTGGACATACTTAGTCTATCCGTTCTACTGCTGATGAGCATTTGAGCTGTTACTATTTTTTAATCATTACAAATTATCTTGCTAAAACATTTTTGTACATGGCTTTTGGTGACCAAGTAGACTCATTTCTCTCAGGTATGTATCTCAGAGTGAAACTGTTTTATCATAGTGTATGCTTTATATTTAGTGCTTTACAATTCCTGATTAAGAAATCTTTGCCTGCCCCTAAGGATGTAAAATTATTCTCTTATGGCCTGGCTCAGTGGCTTATGCCTGTAATCCCAGCAGTTTGAGAGGCCAAGGTGGGAGGATTGCTTGAGGCCAGGAGTTCAAGACCAGCCTGGGCAACATACTGAGACCCTCATCCCTACAAAAAAAAAAAAAAATTGTTTAATTAGCTGAGCTTGGTGGTACGCGCCTATAGTCCTAGCTACTCAGGAGGCTGAGGCAGGAGGATCACTTGAGCTTGGGAATTCAAAGCTGCAGTAAGCTATGATCATGCCACTGTATTACAGCCTGGGTGACAGGGTGAGACCCTGTCTCTAAAAAGATACAGCTGTTAAAAATAAATTTTAAAAAATAATAAATTATTCTCTTATGTTATTGTCTAGAATCTTTGTTATTTTACCTTTCAGATTTAGATCTACAATCCACCTGGAATTGATTTTTGTATATGCAGTGAGAGGTAGAGGTCAAGTTTTGCTTTTTCCCGTACGACTATCTTATTAACTTAACATCATTGATGTAAATGACCACTCTTTTCCTACTATGCTTCAATGCCACCTTTGTCATAATTAAGTGTTCCTTCAAGTCTGCTTCTGCTTCTGAGTCTCTAATTTCTGTTCCTTTGAGCTATTTGTCCTGGGCTTTTACTGCACACCTCAGATTTGTCCCAACAAGGACTGAAGAAGGTGGGTTATTCATCCACCAATTCCTATTACTCATTGGTGAAAAGTTGCTCCTGGGGACATGAACTCCCTTGCACTTCTGCTGTGCTCTGGGAACTAGCCAGGAATAGCCCTATGACCAGGAAAAGTCTCCAGGATCTACTTCTCCACTCACACAATTGTTGGCAGCATCCAGTTCCTTGTAGTTATGGGACTGAGAGCTTCAGATTTTTGTTGATTGTTGGCCAGAGACCACCCTCAGCTCCCAGAGGTCACCCACAGTTCTTTGCCATTTAGGATGCCCAACATGGCCACTTGCTTCCGCATAGTCAGCAAGAGAAAGAAAGACCAGCATGGTGGGCACTACCCTTCTATGGAATGTAATCATGTTATCATGTATACATAATCACATGTATCTTACCACCTTTATTCCATTTGCGTCACAGGTACCACACTTACGGGGAAACCATCACCCGAAAGTGACAATGTCTAGAGGCAGGAATCATGGAGGCTTCCTTAACTGTCTGTCTGCAACAACAGGTATGGAAGCAATCTGTCAAGCTGAAGGTAACTGCCAGGGTGTGCCACATAGAGACTGGCAAGACACCTTCAGGGCCTACTGTATGTCTGTATTCCAAACCCCTCTTGAATTTCAGACTCATATATACAATGGGCTATGAAACATCTCCTCTTGGACAGCTAATAAGCATCTTGTTTTTGGCATGTCACAAGCTAACCTTAATCCACGCTTCCCCGCCTCAGTAACAAATAGAAAAAAGCCATCACTCTTCCAGTTGTAAAACTCCTGGAGTTGTCTTTGACTCCCCTCTGTCTCATAACTCTGTTGGTTCTGTTTTCAAGATAGATCCAGAAACAGAAACTGACCACTTTTTACCCCCTCTACAAACTGCCAACCTGATCTGAACCACCATAATCTCTGGCCTGTTTCTATTCTTTAATCTCTATAGTCAGTAGCCAGAGAGATTCTGTTTCAATAAAAGTCAGAAAACTGCAGTTCTCAGGTCAAAAATCCTCCAGTGGTTTCCCAAGTTCCTCAGAGTTCAAACCAAAGATCTTCCACGCCTGCAAGCCCTACATGTCCCCAGCCCCAAACCCTCTAGCCCATCCCCGCCCTTCT
Organism: Macaca mulatta; assembly: GCF_049350105.2. Lineage (NCBI taxonomy): Eukaryota > Metazoa > Chordata > Mammalia > Primates > Cercopithecidae > Macaca > Macaca mulatta. The sequence continues at coordinate 79,023,723 of NC_133409.1, forward strand.
CCCCTCTACACTCTGCTCCAGCCACACCGGCTGCCTTGCTGTTCCTTGACCACGTGGAGCACATTCCCACCTCAGGGGCTCTGAACTTGCCATTCCCTCTGCTGGAATACTCCTCACCCAGTGAACACATGGTTCACTCCTTCAACTCTTCCTGGTCTCTGATTAAATGCCCCCTTGTTGGCGAGGTCTTTCCTTCTCATCCAACATAGCACCAGACCCTATTCCCCTTACTCTGCTTTATTTCCCTCCATAGCAGTTATCACACAATGTGACATATTATGTATTTATTTCCTTTTTATTTTTCTTCTTTGTAGAGATGGGGTTTGGCTACATTGCCCAGGCTGGTCTCAAATTTTGGCCTCTTGCCTTGGCCTCCTGAAGTGCTAGGATTACAGATATAAGTCACCATGCCTGGCCTGTATTTATTTTCTTATTTATTGTTTTTCTTCCCCTCCTAGAAAGTGGGTTCCCCAAGGCTAAGGACTTCAACTCCTTTATTCACTACTGCTTTCTCCAGATACAGCCTAGAGCAATACTTCACACGCAGGAGATGCTCAATGAATAGTTGTTGAAGGAATGGATGCAGTGTCCCAGAAGAGACTTTAGAGTCACCTGGTCTGGTCTCAATTCAGAGAAGGGCCAGGCTGTCATCACACATTTAGTGAGTGGCAGAGCTGGGACAAGAATCTAGGTCTCCTTTCTCTTGTCCACTGCTCTTCCCACTCTTCTCCGTTCTATGCATAGGTGAAAGCTCAACACCATCAACTGATAATGAAGTAAAACAATGGGGAATAGGAATGAATGTGTTCCTGCAAGTTTTGCTAAATAAAATGATGCCATTCTTTTAATCTATTAATTGATTATCCAAAGCAAATGTCAACAGTGAGTAGAAGGCGGCAAGGCATGAGTTATTGTAACTGATAAAGCAGGAGTGGCGCAGTGGGGGGTTGGGGGGGTGATAGATCAAGTGAGTTATCGTCCTGCCCCAAGGAACCATGGTCTGAGTTATCTGCAAGGTAAATGACTCTGGTAAATAACTCAGTTTGTTCCTTTGATTAACAGGGAGGGATGGATCTAGCAGCTCTGCTCAATGGCCCCTTTCATTGTGTTCTTCACCTGAGCAGTGGCTCCAAGAGCCACTCTTAATAAAGCCAATGTCTAACCTACAAAGCCCAGAAAATAAATCTCCTCTGTGACGGGGCTTAGGCTCCTTTTGCAGAGAGAATGCATGTAGAGAAGAATGTTCTCCACCCACATCTTCTTCCATCCCTTTCCTTGTCCCATCCCTCACCATGCTTTTTATTCTGCTCTGCTAAAATAATTTAATTAAGCTAAAACAACTCCCTAGATTCCCAGGTCATTTATTTCTTTCCTTCTTTCCTTTCTTTCCTTTCTTTTCCTTCCTTCCTTCCTTCCTTCCTTCCTTCCTTCCTTCCTTCCTTCCTTCCTTCCTTCCTTCCTTCCTTCCTTCCTTCTCTCTCTCTCTCTCTTTCTCTCTCTCTTTCTTTCTTTCTCTCTTTCTCTCTCTCTTTCTTTCTTTCTTTCGATGGAGTCTTGCTCTGTCCCCCAGGATGGAGTGCAGTGGTGCGATCTCGGCTCACTGCAACCTCCGCCTCCTGGGTTCAAGCAATTCTTCTGTCTCAGTCTCGCTAGCAGCTGGGACTACAGGCATGCGCCACCATGCCCAGCTAATTTTTGTATTTTTAGTAAAGATGGGATTTCACCATATTGGCCAGGCTGACCTTGAGCTCCTGACTTCAAGTGATCCGCTCTCTTCAGCCTCCCAAAGTGCTGGGATTACAGGCATGAGCCACTGCGCCCAGCCCCAGGTCATTTCTTTTTGCCACCTTGTTTTCACGTGCTTTCCTTTCTCTGCACTCTATTCAAACACATTTTCTGTAATGGCTGGATATTGAGATGGGAGGCAAACTAAAGCAAAAATTGTACTATCTTATTTGCATTTTTTTTTTTTTTTTTTTTGAGACGGAGTCTCACTCTGTTGCCCAGACTGGAATGCAGTGGCGCGATCACAGCTCACTGCAACCTCCGCCTCCCGGGTTCTCGCCGTTCTCCTGCCTCAGCCTCCTGAGTAGCTGGGACTACAGGCGCCCATCATCACCACGCCCAGCTAATTTTTTTGTATTTTTTAGTAGAGACGGGGTTTCACAGTGGTCTCGATTTCCTGACCTCGTGATCCGCCGGCCTTGGCCTCCCAAAGTGCTGGGATTACAGGCGTGAGCCACCGCGCCTGGCCCTTATTTGCATATTTCCACAATTTCTCCAGCAATATGATAGATTGGAATAATAGAGTGGTTTAAGATGTCAGTTTTAAAAATTAATATTTAATTGACAAATAGAACTGTATATATTTATCATATATAACATAATGTGTTGAAATAAGTATACATTGTAAAAAGTCTAAACTAAGCTAATTAGCATATGCATTACCTCACATACTTTTTTTTTGTGTTGAGAACACCTAAAATCTGCTCTTAGTGATTTTCAAGAATACAATACATTGTTATTAACTATAGTTACCATGTTGTACAAAGATGTCAAATTTATAGGCAGGATATGTCAGAAAGTTATATCTGCTAATTTAAAATAATTCTGGGCTGGCACAGTGGTTCACACCTGTAATCCCAGCACCTTGGGGGGCCAAGGCAGGTGGGTTACCTAAGGTCAGGAGTTCAAGACCAGCCTGGCCAACATGGTGAAACCCTGTATCTACTAAAAATACAAAAAATTCACCAGGTGTGGTGGTGAGCACCTGTGATCCCAGCTACTCAGGAGGCTGAGGCAGGAGAATCACGTGAACCGGGAGGTGGAGGTTGCAGTGAGCCGAGATGGCACCACTGCACTCCAGCCTGGGCAACAGAGCGAGACTCCATCTCAAAACAAATAAATAAAATAAAATAATTCTGCATAAACACTATGATATACCTATGTGTAAATTAACTCTAGTATCACTCTAGGTGGCATGGATAGCATTTGAAAGAACCTAATCAAGAAACCATGATCTCGAAATGGTTATGTAAGCTTTATAAATATTGTTATAGATATCTACAGCAGAGGGTGTGTTTAGCCAATTTTAATTGGCTAAACTAATAGTCTTCTAACTATGAGGTTGGAGAGATTACACTAGGTCCCACCTCCTTGCCCCGGAATAGTACACCTTTGCAGCAAGCCCATGAGCCATACACCTTGCAGCAGTGCCTCAGGTCCAGAGGCCCATCTGGCCCTGCCTCCTTCTCCTGCATGAAGGTCTCTGCTGCCTGATCTTCCCAGAAGCCTGACTGAGCTGCTGTCAGAATAGCACGGTATCTGTCTCCTTCTCATGCAAGGTGCTTGTTAGTATCTGAGTGTGGGGGGACTTAGAGCCAAGACTAGAAGAAGGGTTCTATGATAATTTTGGGGCCTGCTTGCTAATAAAGCTTTGTAAGTTTGTCAGAAACTGGCCCAAGACTAGCTTTCATCATAATGAACCATCTGGGAGCAAGGATATATATATATATATATATATATATATATATATATATATACTTTTTTTTTTTTTTTTTTTTGAGGCAGACCCTCACTCTGTCACCCAGGCTGGTGTGCAGTGGTGTGATTTGGCTCACTGCAACATCTGCCTCCCAGTTTCAAGTGATAAATTGGCTCAGGTCAATTTGCAACCCATATCTTCAGCTGTATATATGTATATTTTTTCTTTTTTGAGACAGAGTCTCGCTGTGTCACCTAGGCTGGAGTGCAGTGACATGATCTCCGCTCACTGCAACCTCTGCTTCCTATGTTCAAGCGATTCTTGTGCCTCAGCCTCCCGCGTGGATGGGACTATAGGTGCACACCACCACACCCGGCTAATTTTTGTATTTTTAGTAGAGACGGGGTTTTACCATGTTGGTCAGGCTTATCTCGAACTCCTGGCCTCCAGTGATCCGTCCACCTCGGCTTTCCAAAGTGCTGGGATTATAGGCGTGAACCACCATGCCCGGCTCTATATTTTATTTTTATTGTTCTTGATGAAGAGTAAAAAACAAATAAGCCCTAGTGGTTAGTGGAGGGTGGTAAGAGGTAAGATTTTCCTTCAAATTTGTTTTTCGATCTACTTAAGGATTCTAATGTTCTGAAATTCTTGATGCCTGTTGCTTCACTCATCTGGGAACATGATGGACCCAAATGGAACTTGAGTTTTCTCAGGTAATATTTATTTAATAAAGGAGAATCCTTTCACTGGTAGATGAAAGTCAGGCCTGGAGAGAATCTAGGCCAAATAATCAAAATATATTTTTCACCTGTGATTTTGGCATAGCGGCCATGGGTACCTGATGGGGTTACAGAAGGAAGAGAATGAGAAGAACATCGTCAAAAAATGTTTCTCCTGGCCAAGGTACCCCCTGAGTAGAGAGGCTGGGGCATCCTTCTGCAGGAAGGGTTTGGGCTGATGAAGGCTGCTTCCCAGAAAATAAGTGATGACCAATCAGGAGAGGTCAGGTTCCTAAGGGCCAGATGCAGGAGGACGTCCTCACTTATAAGACTGAGGAAGTGGTGTACCTGCAGACTGACTTATAAAGTTTTACTGAGCCAGTCAGCCCCAAAACACAAAGAGATACATTTTTGCCCTTACACTTTTAGGGTGGGTAGGCCTCCCCCAAATCACACACTTGGAGACCATACCTCCAACCATTCTGTCTTTTGGCCTGGTGTGGATATGAAGGAAGAGGCAGCTACAGGCAGGCTTTGTTTTCCCTTTTTCAGTTTGGAACATTTAGGGGCAGATAAATTGGCATAAAGCAAACATAATTACATGTCAACTTCAAAGAGAGAAAATATCACGTACTTTAAATTCCGTAACCTGCCATGAAGGAAATTATTCATGTTGACCTAATTTTATTTCATATCTACCTACCATAGTTTAGAATAAAAATGTTGGTTGATTTTATAACTCAGTGCTTTTATTGGAAAACAATGTTTTTAAGTGGCAATATACTTCTGAAGAGAATATACATTGTCCCAACAATGTATTTTACAGTAACTGATAACTATGGATAATGAATGGCCGCTTTGGTAGGGAATTTAACATCTTTTTAAAAAGTAAAACTATAGGCTCATTCATTTTTGTCTTTATTTAATTTTTTTGTATTTTATTCTTATTATAACTCATTTATCATTATTAATCAATTAATCATTGTTTCTTTACCTTCTTGTTTTTTTTAAATTTATTTATTATTATTATTATACTTTAAGTTCTAGGGTACATGTGCATAACGTGCAGGTTTGTTACATATGTATACTTGTGCCATGTTGCTGTGCTGCACCCATCAACTCGTCAGCACCCATCAACTCGTCATTTACATCAGGTAAAAAATATGGAACGCTTCACGAATTTGCGTGTCATCCTTGCGCAGGGGCCATGCTAATCTTCTCTGTATCGTTCCAATTTTAGTATATGTGCTGCCGAAGCGAGCACTACCTTCTTGTTTTCATGCACTGACTCAATCAAGTACCCAAGTTTCTGGTTACAACAATATTATTTTCACTCTTTCATTAATTTCTGGTTTATTTTATTTTAGGTGCTAGAGAAGACACTGCAGAGTAGAGATCAAAGGAATCTTAGTAATTGTTCAATCCAATCCCCACACTTTAAAGATGAAGAAACTGGTATTGAGAAAAATGCACAGCTTACCCAAGGTTGCACTGCCGGTTAGTAGCAGAGATGAAACCCACATCTGATGACTACACCATATTGCTCCCAGTTTCCCTGTCTGTTCCACATGTAAAAGTCTGATTCTTCACTTCTCCTTTGAGTATACAGACTTTTAATGTTTTTGTATGTCAAGATGGAATTTTCCTCATATACAGCCCCTGCCTTTTCTCCTCCCTTCACATCTTGCGGGATGTTTAACAGAATTTAAAAGGAATTTTTTGTTTTGTTTTGGTGTATCTGATAAAAGTCAAGGGAGGGAGAGGGCCAGTATAAGCAAGAGAACTCTTTGTCTATCTTGTAGATGCTGTAGTCTGAGGTATCAGAAACACACAAAGGTTTGAAGAACTGGTACATGCCCCCAGGTGGGAAGCCAGGACTCTTGGCAGGATCTTGAGGACAAGGCAAAGCACAATAAGAGAGTGAGGGGATCCTAGAGGTGAAATCAAGGAAGAGAAACTAGAGACAGAGAAAGAAACTGGCTATCCATCCAAGATGGATCCTGTGTGGACTGATGGGAGGCTTGGCATCATCCTTTAGTAGACTTCATGTGGTTGAATAATTGGCCAATGGAAGGAATTTCTTTTTTGGTAACAGACTCTGTGTGTACAGTTATGAATCTTAATTTATAATAAAAGGTTACATTGAAAATTGAGCATATTGACAACTTTGGGCTTTAATATTACTACTGTGCTATTTAGGTCCCAACCATCATTTTAATCTGGGCGTTCTTGAAACAGCTCTCATTATTGGTATGCCAAGCTGTCTCATAGGGCATCTACTTAGCAAAAGTGGAGTGAAGTGTTCAGGATACATAAATGAGGTGAAGCTTGTGGTATTCCGTTCCTTTTTGCTGAAGCCACTCCTACCAGCTGCTTTCTAGATTGTTCACCTTATATGAGCATGGTGCAGTATAAAAGTTGTAGACTTTGGCCTCAGACAGATCTAAATTCTAATCTCAGCTCACTACCTCCTAGTTAAGGACAAGATTTCTTTACCCACTCCCAGTCTCAATTTTCTCATGTCTAAAATGGCAGAAATAATGTGTACTTTGCAGGGTTGTTGTGAGAATTAAGCAATATGGGTAATGCACTTGGGACAGTGCTTTACACAAAATTGTCAATAAATGATGATCTGTCTTTTCCTGGCACTACAAAGCTGAGGAGAGGAGGGAGGGAGATGAGTGTCTGGAGGAAGAAAGGGCAGGAGTTTCTTTATCTTTGAGTGAAGGAGTGTTGGGGGTTAGTAGGAATATAGGAATAGTGAGTTGGCTGGGAAGAAAAAAAGAAGGATGAAAAGAGGAAAAGAATAGGATAAAAGAAGGATACGGTGGAGAAAATGGGCAAGGGCCCGAGAGAGAAGAGCGAGAATGGCAGTGATGGTGAGCATTGGTGGAGTGATGGAAGGTTCTCTAGCCCCAGTTGAGCTTGTTAGAAATACAGTCTCAGGTCCCTCCCCGGACCCTCTGAATCATAATTTGCAGTTTAACGAGAAGTCCCCAGGTGATTCCCACATCTATTACTTGTGCAGAGTTGATGTTTTCATCTGCTGCGGGTGGGGGGCGGGGGGCAGATGTAGAGCAGATTCAGATCAAGAGGAAGTTCCCAGGGCTTTGGGTTATCTCTAAATTTATCAGGAATACTTCCCAATGAAGTGGGTTGAGATCCAGGATGTGTCACTTTCCTTTGTATTCACATCTGGCTGGTCTGGACAGAGGATCTGCAAACCAGAGTCAGGCTGTGGACTCCGGGATTCTTGGAACTTCTCTTCTGAATCCAAAGTAGCAGGTGTGGAGGAACAAGGAAGTGGAGTGGTGAACATTATTTGTCTATACAGGAAACAGGAAGAGGATGGGGATTGTCCTTTTAGACACATTTGGCAAGTGAGGTAGTCATCCTGCACCGCACCCTCCTCCCTACCCCTTCAGCTCCCGGTGCCCTACCTTTTCTCTGAGCAACAGAAGCACTTTTGTCTGCATTTAGGTTGCTCATCGCTGGTGCATTGGAAAGAACACTGGGCTAATGCCCTCGGGCAAGCCACTTCACCACCCTGCTCCCAGTTTCCTGATATGGAAGAAGGGCTGAAAATTGTGATGGTAGGTGCCCAGGGTTGCCCAGTGCAGTGGGGACTGGAACTGTGGTGACTATTTCTGCCTGATGGTACTCTCAAGTCAGCAGCTAGCCAGGTGATAAAAGGGAAAGAAGCTGCTGGGTGTAGAATAGAAAAGTGCCAGCGGAAGAGTAGGAACAGTCGCTGTTCAGTCCTGCCACTTGTCAGCATGAGGGAATTTGGGCCTAGGGTAGCCAGACAATCTTTTCTTTTTTTTCAAGAAAAACTAGAAGTCCAGACTTTTCTGTTAGATTTTCTGAGTTTTAAAGACTGACTGTGAATTCATTAAAACACACACACATACACAAAATGAGAAAACCTGCTGCTCATACAAAACAAATCTGAGGGCTGTTTTGAAGACTGGCAGTGAATTCATTAAAAAAAAAAAACACATACACACAATGAAAAAACCTGCTGCTCATACAAAACAAATCTGAGGGCTGCAGCAGCTCACAGGCTGCCAGTGTGTGACCTCTTTCCTAAGTCTTTTAAAAGAGGAGAATTGACATTTTCATCAGACTTGAAATAGGTAAACAGGACCAAGACTCTGGAATAGCTGCTTGCCCCAGTATGGCAGGCCCTGGCGACGCCTCCCCCAGGGATATAAAAACACGGATTTGGCTGGGTGTGGTGGCTCACGTCTGTAATCCCAACACTCTGGGAGGCCTAGGCGGGTGGATCACCTGACGTCAGGATTTTGAGACCAGCCTGGCCAACACGGTGAAACCCCGTCTCTACTAAAAATACAAAAAAATTAGCCAGGCATGGTAGTGCACGCTTATAATCCCAGCTACTCAGGAGGCTGAGGCAGGAGAATCGCTTGTACCAAGGAGGCGAAGGTTGTAGTGAGCCAAGATCGAGCAATTGCACTCCAGCCTGGGCAAGAGCAGTGAAACTCTGTCTCAAAAAAAAAAAAAAAAAACCAAAACAAAACCACACACACACCTGGATTTGTCCTTCTTGATGGACACAGTTTGAATAAAATAAAGTTTCCATACCCTTTCCATTGCAACTAAACATAAAAATACAAGAATATTCAATAAGTCATATACTATGGGATGAAAAGAGCATGTCATAATTAGTTGATTAATCACTGTCACCCTCTTGTCATGTGGTGATACATGAGTAATGTATGTTCAGAGTATTGATTGCATCCAAGCTAGGATTCCTTTGTGGCATCAGCTGAAGGACATGGTGACCACAAAGGTCCACCTCAAGTTACTACCTTTTGTGAATTGACAATGGGGTGCACAGCCAGGTGTAATTCAAGCACATCTTCCCACAGGCAGCGGGTGGTTATGGCTGCACTGGGGTCACTGTGTTGCTTTCAGCCTTAATGGGAATCTTCATTGAAACAGAAACCTAATTCCATTTAGGTTAATAATATGCTCACTCAAGCTTCCTTCCCAGAACTAGCCTGATCTTTACACCTTCTGAGGGGAAACTGGCAGTGATTCCTCATTGCAGGTGGATATCTTATCAGGTAAAGCAGGGTTAGGAAAGACTTACATTTTTACTCCAAGCCATTTCGATTGCTTTTTTTCATAGTGAAAGTGTAGTAACTCTCTCTTATCTCTGCATGCACTGGTGATAAAAATGTGTAGGACCACAGTAGTTGGTATTTGTCTCCCAGATAGGCCAGCCTGAAACTTGGGAGTGGAATGAGCTTGTATTCAAGCTGGTGTTAACCAGGACTGTAGCTATTCGTTCCAACTCTACTCTTTTCATCCAGGCTGTTGCATGATCAATGGCTGTGGAAATAATTTACGGGGCCAAAAGAGGGTTCTGGGAATGTGATAATTTGGATGCAATTTCTATCTTTCCCAACCCCCACTCCAAAAGTTCTTCCTCTCTAGACTCAAACAGCTGCTAACTCCTGTGGATGGCTGGGTGCCAGTGAGGCCTCAGGCTTTGGTGGGTTCCAAGCAGACAGAATTGTAAACTTCCTTCTTCCAGTGGGCTGGGCAGGTGCCTAGAGAATAATGTCAAAGGTGAAGAAGGGAAGGCAGTCAATCCTTAGTGGAGAGGGGCTGTCAGGGCTAATGTCAACACAAGCCTAGTGTGACTGTGCTGGGTTTTCCTAGCTGAAGGGGCTGAGGAGGAACTGAATGGGAGACTGAGTCCTCCACCTGGAAGCTAGGGCAGTGTGAGAAGTTTGGGAGGTTTCCTGCAGGTGACTAGCAGGGTGCTGGCAGCTTCTACAATTCAGTCTGTGGGGACCTTCTGCCACCTGTGGGGCTCCTACAACTTAGAACACATAAGCTGCCACACCCTGAGTGGGGCTCCCACCACTTAGAACACATAAGCTGCCACACCCTGAGTGGGGCTCCCACCACTTAGAACACATAAGCTGCCACACCCTGAGACCTATGAGCCCACAAAAAAATAACAATAACACCCCATTTAAAATGGGCCAGCAGCCAGAGAGAGGAGAATCAGCTGGAAAAGCAGAACACACTCCCAGCAAACTAAAGCTTAGAGAGGAGTGTCTGAGTCGGGGAGGGGTGTGGATAGGAGCTTCAGTGAGAAAACAGCAACTTTTGGTGGGCAGAAGGAGAGGGAGAAATAAGATTCTAAGGGGCTAACAAGGGGAGGAGAGAGAAAGTAAAATGATCCTTAAGCTCTCATCTTGTTAAAGTGAAGGGATCAGGAGGAAGCGGAAGCATCTCAGTGGGGTAAAAGATGAGTATTGGTGAGGATAATAGTGTCTTGTTTTCAAATGCTGGTAGAGAAGTATGTATCATAAAGCAACCAGGAAAGAATGATTTGTTCAGGCAAACTAATATAAGGGAAAGAAAGAAAAAAACACTAAAAATAAATTACAGAAAAAGTAGGTTGGGCTGGGCACGGTGGCTCCCGCCTGTAATCCCAGAACTTTGGGAGGCCGAGGCTGGTGGATCACTTGAGGTCAGGAGTTCGAGACCAGACTGGCCAACATGGTGAAACCCCATCTCTACTGAAAATACAAAATTAGCCGGGCGTGGTGGTGCATGCCTGTAATCCTAGCTACTTGGGAGGCTGAGGCAGGAGAATTGCTTGAACCCAGGAGGCAGAGGTTGCAGTGAGCCGAGATCATGCCACTGCACTCCAGCCCAGGCAACAGAGTGAGACCTTGTCTCAATTAAAAAAAAAAAAAAGTAAGTTGGAAGAAATAAAATCAAGTACTATATCAGTCACACACAAAATGTGAAGACTAAATTCTTTCTTTAAAAGACAAACTATTCCACTGGATTAAAAAGCAAAACCTATTTATATAAGGAACATAATTAAAATATAGTAATAAAAAAGGCTGAAAAATCAAAGAGTAGGCAAATGCAAACAAAAAGAAAGAAGTAGAAATGTTAATGCATAGTGGAATTTTAGAAGAAAAGCACTACAAGGGGTTATTATGTAATGATAATATAAGTAATACTATCATTAAAGAAAATATAACAGTGAAAAACCTTTAGGTACCAAACAATATAGAAGCCAAACCTAAAGCAAAAACAATCAGAAATGCAACAACAACCCAACAAAACTGTACAGTGAAGATGAGGGACTTCAGTATATTCTCTCATGAGTGAATAGGTCTAATAGATAAACAATAATATTGACTTAATGGCTATATGTAGACATTATATCCCTCAAATAGAGAGTATCATATTTTGCTATTTATGAAACACTAAAAAGAAAAAAAACAATTCTGTATTTGATCATAAAGAAAATACATTTTTAAAAAGTGAGATCTAACAGATCACCTGATCATAATTCAATGAATTGAGATACAAATAATATAACTTAAAGATTCTCAATGACATGGAAATTGAGAAATGTGCTACTAGATAGCAGGTGGATCAAAGAGAAAATTTAAAGGAAAATTACAAACTATAAAGCAAAGAAAAGTATAACTTATACCAACCAAGCCACAGTGGAGGCTTACTCAGAGGAACGTTTATAGCTTTACATTTTTTTAGGAAGAAAGATGAGAAATAAAGAAACTAAATATTCATCTTAAGATACTAGAAAAAGAGCAATAACCAAAAGGAAAAGGAAATTAACAAAGATAAAAACTTACATAGAAAGCAAACCAAAAAAATATATAGAAAGAAAGTATAAATCAAAATGTGGCTCTTCAAAAAGACTAATAAGATAAATTCCTCAAGAGCCTGATAAGAAGAAGGAGTAAGAGAAGAAAAATATGCATGAATTAGAATGAGAAAGGAGATATAATTCAAATAAAGACTAACAGAATCATCAGAGACTACTATAAGAAACTTGGGGAACAAGTATAAAAACCTAATGAAAATGAAGGATTTTCCAGCAAAATATGAATTAACAAAATGAATACAAGGAAATGTGGAAAACTTGAACAGATCAATTACCATAGAAGAGATTGGAAATGCAACTACAAAATCTACCATTGAAAAAAGAAGGCCAGGTGCGGTGGCTCATGATAGTAATCTCAGTACTTTGGGAGCCCAAGGCAAGCAGATCACTTGAGCCCAGGAGTTTGAGACCAGCCTGGACAACATGGTGAAACCCCATCTCTACAAAAAACACAAAAATTAGCTGGGCATGGTGGCGTGTACCTATGGTCCCAACTACTCAGGAGGTTGAGGCGGGAGGATCACTGGAGTCCACGAAGTCAAATCCGAGTGAGCCGTGATTGTGCCACTGCACTCCAGCCTGGGCTATACAGTGAGACCCAGTCTTGAAGGGAAGGAAAGGGAAAAGGAAGAGGGAAGGGAAAGGAAAAGGGGAAGGGGATGGGAAAGAAGAAGGGGAAGGGGAAGACGAAGGGGACTGGATGACTTCACAGCCATGTTTTACCTAACCTTTAACACAGATAATTCCATGTTATTTAAATTACTCCAGGCCATAGAAAAGGATGAAAAGGTAACTACTTTGTGAGCCAGCAAACTTTAATACAAAAGCCTGATAAAAGATATTAAAAGAATAGAACATTATAAAGTAATCTTACTTACGAATGGATGCAAGTTTCTAAATGAAATACCAGCCACCACCTCTGGTTAAGCTTCATGTAGTAAACAGAAGTATTTGCTACTGTTCTTTCCCAAAATTCTGATAAAATGATAGTAAAATGATTCGAGAGGCATAAACTTGAAGGACAAAAAGAATAGGAAAGGAAGCAACACCAACAAAATTTTGCAAGTTTGAAAACATATGTACAATTGGTAACTGACTTAGCAGATCACAGAAAGCCGAAACCCAAGCCAGAAGTAAGTTTGCCCCCAGAAATGTTCAGGAACTGGAAGAATCAAGTACCTCTGAAAATGGGAGATCTAAGAGGAGTGGAAAAACAGGAAAATTAATTTAAAATCGACATAAGGAATAGTCTCCCAGGTCACTTTCCTTGCCTTACACAGGATGAAGGGCCCTCTACTACCTCTTTATACAAGACTCTCTGAAGAGGTTGAGCCAGAGGGATTCCGAACTCAGGGACACCAGACACACTGAGGCAGGGATCCCATGCTGAAAATGGGGATTAGGATATTAGTTACAGAAAAGTGAGATCGCTTGGCCCTAGTCTTCATCCAGACTTTACCGCCCAGAATGCTAACAGTCATGCTTATCCCTTCCAGGAGGGAAATTAGAGGTTTTCTCTTTGGGAACCTGACCAGCTAAGGAGAGAAGACCTAAACATATTGACAGAAGCCCCCTGTGAAACTGATAGTGATACAGAGCCCAGTCAATGAACAGGTTTCACCTACATCCCTGAACAACTCCCAAATAGCCATTTAGTGCATCACTCTTAAATATGAGCAGACAACCAAGGACCACCAGACATGTGAGGAAATCTAACATGAAAGGCAGAGACAAAAAAAAAAAAAAACAAACAGCAAAAAAGAAAGAGAGAGAGACAGAGAAAGAAAGTGGCAGCAGAAGGAAGCTTTTATTTATTTATTTTGTTATGTTGCTCAGGCTGATCCTGGAACTCCTAGGCTCAAGCTATCCACCTGCCTCAGTCTCCCAAGTACTGGTGTTAGAGGTTTAAGCCACCACTCCCAGCCAGAAGGAGGCTTCTTAAAAGCCCTCAGTCTCTCTAGAGAGAAAAGAGAAGGTATTGTATTCAAGAAACAAAAGAGGCTACTATAATGGAACATTTGGAGAACAATTGAGAGATCTTGGAGATTAAAAAAGGGACCACATAAAGGAACAATTCAATAGTAAAGTTAGCAGTTTTGTCAAACTGGCCAGAGGACGGTGGCTCAGGCCTGTAATCCAAGCACTTTGGGAGGCCAAGGTGGGTGGATCACTTGAAGTCCGGAGTTTGAGACCAGCCTGCCTAACATGGTGAAAAACTGTCTCTATTAAAAATACAAAAATTAGCCAGGCATGGTGGTGTGCACCTGTAATCCCAGCTACTAGGGCAGCTGAGGCAAGAGAATTGCTTGAACCCAGGAGGTGGATGTTGCAGTGAGCTGAGATTGTGCCACTGCACTCTAGCCTGGGCGACAGAGTGAGAATCCATCTCAAAAAAAGAAAAAAAAAAAAAAAGAAGTGTTGTCAAATTTAGCAAATAAAAGTTCAAGACTCTCCATTTAATTTGAATTTTATAAAAATAACAAATAACTTTTTTGTATAAGTGTGTCCCATGTAAGACTTAGTTTGTCTGAAATTCAAATTTGCCTAGGTATCCTGTGTTTTATCTGGTAACCCTACTTGGAAGATGAAGTCTCCAAGAAAGGAGAGAGAGAGAGAGAAAGAAAGAGAGAGAGAGAGAAATAAAGAGAGAAAAGATAAAATCCAAAAATCAAATCAGTTGAGGAAGTCCAATATTTGAATGACAAGGAGTTCTAGAAAGGGAAAACAGGGGAAATGAAATTATCAAAGAAATTTCCCAGAACAGAGTGAGTGTCTACCCAGAGCCAAGCATCAAGGACAAAAAATACCCAACACCAAAGCGCATCACTGTGAAGTTGTAGATCACTGATGACAAAACAGTGAAAAATCAAGCTAACACAGAGGATGAGGAATGAGAATGGTAATGTTTCTCTGTATAAATAATCTATCTATCTATCTATTTATCTATCTATACACATGCACACACACACATCAGTGGCTCATGCCTATAATCCCAACTACTCAGGAGGCTAAGGCAGGACGATTGCTTTAGCCCAGGAGTTTGAGGCTGCAGTGAGCTATGATCACACCACAACACCCAGCCTGGGGACCGAGTGAGACCCTGTCTCTAAATAAATAGTCTAAATTTTAAGAAATGATCAAATTGATGCTGAAAATATTTTAAATAAGTTTTAGCAGACCTTTCTAATAAAATTTCTAAGAAGAAGCTATATATATGTGTGTGTGTGTGTGTATACATATATATGTGTGTGTGTGTGTGTGTGTGTCAGGTTTGTCAAAGATCAGATGGTGGTAGATGTGCAGTGTTATTTCTGAAGTCTCTGTTCTGTTCCATTGGTCTATATGTCTGTTTCGGTATCAGTACCATGCTGTTTTGGTTACTGTAGCCTTGTAGTATAGTTTGAAGTCAGGTAGCATGATGCCTCCAGCTTTGTTTTTTGGCTTCGGATTGTCTTGGCTATATGGGTTCTTTTTTGGTTCCATATGAAATTTAAAGTAGTTTTGTTCTAAATCTTTGAAGAATGTCAATGACAATTTGATGGGAATAGCATTGAATCTATAAATTACTTTGGGCAGTATGGCCATTTTCATGATATTGATTCTTCCTATCCATAAGCACAAAATGTTTTTCCATTTGTTTATGTCTTCTCTTATTTCCTTGAGCAATGGTTTGTAGTTCTCCTTGAAGATGTCCTTCACATCCCTTGTAAGCTGTATTCCTAGGTATTTGATTCTCTTTGTAGCAATTGTGAATGGGAGTTCATTCATGATTTAGCTCTCTGCTTGTGTATTATTGGTGTATAGGAATGCTTGTGATTTTTGCACATTGATTTTGAATCCTCAGACTTTGCTTAAGTTGCTTATCAGCTTAAGGAGTTTTGGGGCTGAGACGATGGGGTTTTCTAAATATAGAATCATATCATTTGCAAATAGAGCGAACAGGTAACTTACAGAATGGGAGAAAATTTTTGCAATCTACTCATCTGACAAAGGTCTAATATCCAGAATCTACAAGGAACTTAAACAAATTTACAAGAAAAAAAACTCCCATCAAAAAGTGGGTAAAAGATATGAGCAGACACTTCTCAAAAGATGACATTTATGTGGCCAACAAACATATGATAAAAAGCTCATCATCACTGATCATTAGAGAAATGCAAATCAAAACCACAATAAGATATCATCTTATGCCAGTCAGTTGATTATTTAAAAGTCAGCAAACGACAGATGCTGGCAAGGATTTGGAGAAATAGGAACACTTTTACACTCTTGGTGGGAATACAAATTAGTTCAACCATTGAGGAAGACAGTGTGGTTATTCCTCAAGGATCGAGAACCAGAAATACCATTTGACCCAGCAATCCCATTACTGGGTATATACCCAAAGGAATATAATCATTCTACTATAAAGACACATGCATACATATATTTATTGCAGCACTATTTATAATAGCAAAGACGTAGAACCAACCCAAATGTCCATCAATGATAGACTGGATAAAGAAAATGTGGTACATATCCACCATGGAATACTATGCAGCCATAAAAAAGAATGAGATCATGTCCTTTGCAGGGACATGGATGAAGCTGGAAGCCATCATCCTCAGCAAGCTAGCACAGGAACAGAAAACCAAACACTGCATGTTCTCACTCATAAGTGGGAGGTGAACAAAGAGAATACATGGACACAGGAAGGTGAACAACACACAGGGGGGCCTGTTGGGTGATGGGGGGCAAGGTGAAGAAGAACATTAGGAAAAATATCTAATGCACCTGGAGCTTAAAACCTAGATGACAGGTTGATAGGTGCAGCAAACCACCATGGCACATACATACCTATGTAACAAACCTGCACATTCTGCACATGTATCCCAGAACTTAAAGTAAAATAAAATAAAGTATGTAAAAGACTACCAAAAAAATAAGAATACATATTATTCTAAATGGCAAAAGGAGACTGGTAAGAGATTGTTCTAAAGAGGTAGCAGCCCCTGCATCATGAAGAACCTTTTTCTGTGAAGTTAAGAAATGTAGGCCGTATCTTTCCTATATTTCCGAAAATGTGAAGGACCACTTGCATTAGAAGCACTTGTTTTGGAGTCCCAAAAATTGACATTTTAAACAGAACCCCAGGTAATTACATTTTGGGATAATTTTGAGAATGCCAGCTTAGACCAACAGTAATTACCAGAAGAGTTTGAACTAAGGAGCAATAAATCAGATTTCCAGAGACCCCTCCTTTCTATTCTGTCCCCAGCCCACCCTTCCCCGAGTCATTCCAATGCAGGACCAGCAGCATTGTTTTGTAAGTCAACTGCACCATTTCCTATGGAAAAGTTAGGCCACTTGGCCTCTCAATGCTGGAAAGGTTACTGGAAGTGGCCCTGGTTCCTGGAGCATCATGCTCTATCTGATTCACAGAACACAGCAAGGTAACATCATCCTGGGACAGAGAATGGAATAAATGCTAAGTTTTGTCTGAAAATCTGAAGCTGGTTTTGAAAGTTTGTTGTTTGTTGTTGTTGTTTAAATTCCATAATAACAACAATTAAAATAGTTATCTGAGGTGGTCAGTGCCATTTTTGCAAATGCTGGAGGAAGTAACCAGGAGAGAGGAAATCCTCTGGGCGGGTCTCAGAGCCTACCTGGAGTTGTTTTCATTCAGAATTTGGTGACATCAGTTGAGGGAGGGAGATGGGCTGTCTCTAGAGATCCTGGTGAGTAACAACCATACAGAAGCACAGAGCATCTCAGGAAACTTAAAATAACAGCAACAAGAACAAAGTGTCCTTCTCATTACATGGTTTTCAAATGGGCCCACTGCTTCCATAGACCTTATGTGTATGGTTTCTTTTGAATAAACACAGAAATGGACCCTCCCAATCTTAAAACTTGAGAAACTTACATTTGTCTACCCTGAGTTCTTTTCTCAGGACACCAGCCATTAGGCCTCTCAGATAGAGTCAAGGAACGGAAACTTACCCATTCACCACATCTGGGAAACATCAGACCCCTCGCCCATCATGACTGCCTAACTGACCAGCTGCTGCCTGTGGATCAGCTCTTCTTCCTTATCCCCTCCCTCTTTCCTGTTTTCTCACTCTTAGTTACATTTCTTCCCTGCTACATAGGCTCCGAATTTTAGTCAGCTGAGGAGACAGATTTGAAACTGATCTTCCATTCTCCTTGGCTACAGCACCTGAATAAAGTCTTCTTCCCTGGAAATTCTCAGTGATTGGCTTTCCGTGTAGCCAGCAACAGGGCCTAGACCAAACCCCTGGCGTCTCAGTAACTGCTCCCTAGAGGGCAAGGGAAATGACTGAGTGACTTAATGAAACCTCCCCCTGCCTTTGAGAACAAAGAAACTCTAGGCAGTGATTCTTAAAGTTTAGCATACATCAGAATCACCCAGTGTTTTAAACACTGATAGCAGAGCCCCATTCCAGAGTTTCTGATTCTGTAGATCTGGGTACAGCTTGAGAATCTGCATTTCTAACAAGCTCCCAGGTGACGCTGATGCTGATGCCTAAGGGACCACACTTTGAGAATGACTGCCCAGTGGTAGGTAAAGGAAATCCTCTCATCAACGTATTTTTTTGCTTGGGCAGTGGCCTCATTACCTTTCCCATGGAGAAAAACTAGGAATGTTGATGAGATGGATGTTGGGATCATGCTGAAAACTCTTCTTTTTTTTTTTTTTTTTTTTTCTTATTTGAGACAGAATGTCACTGTGTGGCCCAGGCTGGAGTGCAGTGGTGTGATCTTGGCTCACTGAAACCTCTGCCTCCTGGGTTCAAGCAATGCTCCTGCCTCAGCCTCCCAAGTAGCTGGGATTACAGGTGCGCACCACCACGCATCGCTAATTTTTGTATTTTTAATAGAGACGGGCTTTCACCATGTTGGCCACACATGGTGAACTCCTGACCTCAGGTGATCCACCCACCTTGATGTCCCACAGTCCTGGGATTACAGGCATGAGCCACTGTGCCCAGCCTTGAACACTCCTCTTGAAGCCAAGAAACAGACTTGGGCCTACCTGATCAGACAATTATGCACCTGTTTCTATGAATCAAACCATAAACAACTGATGAGTGACTCATAATTATAGCTACCACTTATTAAGTGCTATCTATATGCCAGGCATGGCATGTACATTTAATCATCACAGCAGCCTGCTACCCCCTCCACACTAATCTTCTCAGGCGTATTCCCACCCCAGGACCTTGGCAGAGGCTGGACCCTAGACCTATGTAGAGGAAAATAAATATCTTTTCTTCCCATCTTAGGTTCACAGCTGAGGCCCCTATAATAGAAGACAGATGAATAAGAGAAAAGTATAAAAATGTATGTAATGTAAGTTTTACATGGCATGGGAGACTTCATAAGAAAATGAAGACCCAAAGAAACAGGTAAACCTGTGTATTTTTTATGCTCAGTTTGATGGAGAACTATGATTGGACAAAGGGACTATGACCTAATGCTAATAAACTGGGGGAAACTTAGCAAGGGTTATTTGCCCAAATTTTTCTCTGTGTCCCTGGGTCTTCAGAGATAAGGATGTACCTTTCCTCTGCGTATAGGGAGGGTACCTCTTGAATAAGGGTCTTATGACCTGCTTCAGGGGAAAGTCAGAAAAATCCTTCTTAGGTTTAATTTGACCTGTTTCAGGCGAGAAGAGGGGAAGGTAAGAGTGACTTTTCTGCTTCTGCTGTTTTCTTTAATTCCAAGGTTCATACTTTGGGAAAATATGTCCTGAAATCCATCACCTGGAACGTGCTTCCCCCACACATCTCTCTCCGGCTCTTCTTTAAGGGTCTTGCAGATACCATTTTGTCAGAGAGGACTTCCCCTTCCCTGGTCACCCCATCTAGACTCTTAGCCCCACCCCTGTCCCCAACCCACCGTCACTGCTTTATTCTCTCTCCTGAGCATTTATCGCTAACATTCTATATGTTTTGCTTGTTTATTATCTGTCTTCCTTATTAGCACATAAGCACAAGGGCGAGGATTGTGTCTGGTACACAGAGTCTAGAACTATTTAGCAGGTAGTTAGAGGCAATACTTATTGGTAGAATGAACAAACTAAACCTTTAGAGAGCCAAGCCTTACTTGGCAGGGATGTGCAGAATTTGGTAACATGATGATTAGAACCCATCAGTTAGAAAAGCAACACATCTGACATTATTTCCTTGGTGGGAGCTGTTTGAATATGTGGGAAGAAAATATTAATAAGTAGAAATTAAAACAGAGAGGATGAGAAGTAGGGAATGAGGAAGAAGCAGGATGGGCTAAGAGGAAGTCTGGGCCATAGCACTACTTACTTTGGCCCTGGGGACACTTCTCCCTGAGTCTCCTGCCGAGGGTGGCTCTGGGCGGGTAGATATGTCACCCTGGCTCTTACTGGGGACAGAAAACAGCTGCTGCAGTTAGCAAGCCTGGAGAACCCTGTCCAGCCCAGGTGCTGGAAAGCAGGGTTCATTTCTGAAATGACAAAGAAGGGTTCGCTGAAAGAGCGGCTTTCAAATAGCCAAACCAGCTGACTCTGGAGGGAGCTAGAACTAGGTTTTCACCCAGAAGCAGCGGCCGGCTCAGCAGCATGGCGGCATTGAAGATGCAGGGTAAGAGAGAGGGCATTGGGTAGAAGCTGGCTGCGAGCCAGCCACCAGACTCCTGAGGCAAAAGGAAGACTCTGAACCTACCATTTAACTGCGTAAACAGACTCTGGTTGGAAACATTGTCCGACAGAGCCCATGCCACGTGGAAAATATTAAACATTTCCTCTCTTGGCACCTGTTTCTAACAGACTGGAGTGTTGACTATTTTGCAACGATACATAAATTTGGTTTGTTAGCGAACTCCATGGAGAGTCCACATGCCCTGACCAACGTAGCTTATCTCATATTTAAACAAGAAAAAAAAAGAAAGTGGCTGAAAGGTTGAGTTCACGGCGCTGTAAACACACAGGCAGGTGCTCTGTCACGCTTCACAGCACAGCACCCACATGAAGCAACAGGAGAAGGAACATAAAATACTGTAAAAAGCAACCAACAGACTTCACCCATAGTGATCTGCTGACCACCACTAGATTCAACTTAATTCCATAAACACCAGTGGTAGAAATCAACTTAGAATATAAACTTACTCTTTAAATAAAAGCTAAGAAGTGAGAGTGATGATTGGGCCTCCAGTGGTTAAAGTCCCCTAATTGTAGAGTAGGTAAATTGGCAAACCTTACTTCCTACTCCATCAAGAAATTGGTGAGGACCTACTCTGGGCTGCTTAGGGAAGACCGTATGTTGTGTGACAATAGTCACAAAGCTAAGAGGCAGGCAGCTGCATTCAGCCCAAAAGGGAGTAGCTATCAGGCTAAGGGCTCAGGCTAGGGTAGTGGAATTGTTAAGAGAGGTTACTCCACAATCAAGTTTAGGACATAACAGGTTAAACAAAGTTAAATAGGTCTCTTCTTTTATAGGCTTCTTTTATAGGCTGAGAATCTATAAGAGAAGATAACAGTAGGAAGTGTCTCTCAAATATTTGATTTTAACAGGCTTTTATAAGAGAGCCCACATTAGAAAAAACTGCTCTAAACTTCTTTATTTCATCTGCACCTATGTTGGGGAAGAAGGCTGTGGTCTCAGTGTGATTGTTTATAAGCAAATTTGGTTAGATTGGTAGGAAAAGGGTTGGTCACAACTAGATTAGTGAGTTTCTGAAATGGAAATCAAATTTCCTCAAGCCCCTAAAACTGACTGTGACAAATGGTGACCTAGAGAGGATGCCCCTCCAGATGGGACTCGGGGTTGACCTTTTCTGGATATGCCTCACGCTGCAGGGCTTTAGACAAGACAAATCTACCATCAGATTCTAGTGTGTTTGTTTATTTGTTTTGTTTTTAAAGTGCTGTTTGCAACCTACCAAATTGATTTTATTAACCTTTAAAGGATTGCAATCTGTCATTTGAAAAAACACTAAACTCTATCTGCACCTAAGCATATTGACATTCTTATACCCAGCCAGGGATGGTGGTTCATGCCTGTAATCCTAGCACTTTGGGAGGCTAAAGTGGGAGGATCATTTAAGCCCAGGAGTTTAAGACAAGCCTGGGAAACACAGGGAAACTTTGTCTCTACAAAAAAATTTAAAAATTGGCCAGCATGGTGGGGCATGCCTGCAGTCCCAACTATTCAAGAGGCTGAGGTCTGAGGATTGCTTGAGCCCAGGAGTTTGAGGCTGCAGTGAGCTGAGATCGCACCACTACACTCCAATCTGGGTGATAGAGAAAGACCTTGTCTCTAAAAAAAAAAAAAAAAAAAAAATTATTAAATGCTTTTCCTCAAATAATTTCATGCTCACTATTTTATGAGGTAAGAGAAGAACAAATGTGGATTGGAAGGGCTTTAGGACCATGTCTTTCTTTCAGGAAAGGTAGTCCCTAGGATCTTCTTCAAGCAGTACAAGATCTGGACCAGAGCCCTGGTTTTGAAAAAGAATACAGAGAACCGTGGTTAGAGCCGTTGTTAACATGTTGCTTTTAAATTTTAAATGTGATTTCATATTCTAATCTTATTCTGTAAGCAACTCACATCTATCTATTTCCTATGTTAGTTCTAATCAAGATTACAGATGAACTCCCAGATAACAGGATTGCTTTGGGTTTGGTCTGCAACACACTGGGTGGCTCTTAGGAGTAGGAAAAAGAATTATTTTTCTTTTCCATCTTAGGTTAATGACTGAGGCATTTATAACAAAAGACAGATAACAAGAGAAAAGCATTAACATTTTCTGTGGCACAGCAGCCTTCAGGAATGAAGACCCAAAGAAAGGACTAAACCTGTGTATTTTTTGTGTGTAGGTCGTTGAAGAAGTGGATGGTTGTGGAGAAGTATGAATGGAAAAAGGCCATGTCTCATGGTAATTAACTGGGGAAAGCTTAGTAAGGCCTGTTTGTTCAGATTCTTCTTTGTGTCCCTGTGTCTTCAGAAATAAGGAGGCTTCTTTGTTCTGGGTATGGGCCGGGCATCTCTGGAATGAAGGCTTTATGACCTGCTTCAAGGGAGGTCATAAATAGAGCAGGTAATTTGGCAAACCTTATTTCATATCTTCATCAAGATTCAAGGGAGAAGGGCAAGGGTAAGGTGAGAGAGACCTTCCTGCTTCTGCCATTTTCTCCAGTTTGGGGCCATTGTGTCCTGAACCCTATCACAGGCAATCACAGGGCAGGTAGGCTTACCTAAAGATGTTCTTTCCTTTCCCTCACAATTAGTGTCTTGATGTCAGCTCCTTGATACTGATCCTGGCTCAGCTTCAGAAGAAAAGCAGAGCCCCAGACCCAGGACTCCCATGGTCTCCTGCTGCACTGAGAAAGATTAATGGTTAAAAAAAGTTGAAAAGATTCTCTTCATACCTGCCTACCATATCAGGGAGGCCTGAGCCTAAAAACCCTGGCCCCACCCTGGGGTGTGGTTTACAAGACCAGCCAGAGACCTTACAGGACCTCCTCACCCTCTGCTGTCCCAATGGCACTTCCAATGAATTTTTTATTTATTTATTTTTTATTTTTAGCTAGCAATTGAATGTGATATTTTGCAAAGCACTGTGGTTTTTCAAGCTTTATTTCGAGGGGTCTAGAAAATATTTTTATTTTCAGTTTTCTTTTTCCACTCTCTTTCTTCTCTGCTTGATTCACTTGATTTCCTTCTTAGTATTTTGTCCGTGAAGTTCCTCAATATTGTTCCTTAGAGTAATATCTGAAATATAAAATGCAATCTTGTTTGGAAAATTAAAAGAAAACTATAAGTGCAGATAATGGGGCTTGAGGAGCAGCAGGAGAGAAGTGGGGTAGCTGCAGGGGCTGGAGGGCCATAGTCCAGTGAGAATGGCAAATGATTCGATATAATTTCAAGACTAAAAAAATATAGATTTTTACCATCCTAAATCCATTTAACTGTTCAAATGATTATTGCTCCCCTGGTGTTTATGAAAACATTGCAGTGAAAGGAGACAGACTTACACAGACTTAAAAGAGTTTTTAGAACCCATTAAACCCACTGTCTGTTTTAGTTTTGCCCGATTGTTATGAATCCTAACTTAACCATTTCACTGTCTACAGAAAAGGGACAGTGGCATTCTTTGGTCAAGGGGTGGCTCTGGACACCGCCTCTGCATGCCTAGCTCTGCCAACAACTCTCTAGGTGATCAAGGGCAAGTCACCTCACCTTGCCAAGCCTGTTTCCTCCTTTTAAAATGGGAGGTTGGCTGGGCGCGGTGGCTCGTGCCTGTATCCCAGCACTTTGGGAGGCTGACGAGTGTGGATCACCTGAGGTCAGGATTTCGAGACTAGCCTGGCCAACATGGTGAAACCCTGTCTCTACCAAAATTACAAAAATTAGCCGGGCGTGGTGGCACACACCTGTAATCCCAGCTACTCAGGAGGCTGAGGCAGGAGAATTGCTTGAACCCAGGAGAAAGAGGCTGCAGTGAACTGAGATCATGCCATTGCACTCCAGCCTGGGCAACAGAGCAAGAGCGAGATTTTGTCTCAAAAATAAATAAATAGGTTGGGCACAGTGGTTCACACCTGTAATCCCAGCACTTTGGGAGGCCAAGCCCGGTGGATCACCTGAGGTTGGGAGTTTGAGACCAGCCTGACCAATATGGTGAAACCTCATCTCTACTAAAAATAGAAAAAATTAGCCAAGCGTGGTGGCGCATGGCTGTAATCCCAGCTACTCAGGAGACTGAGGCAGGAGAATCGCTTGAACCCGCGAGGTGGAGAGCCAAGTTCGCGCCATTGTACTCCCGCCTGGGCAACAAGAGCGAAACTCGTCTCAAAAAATAATAATAATAATTAAAAATAAATAAATAATAAAAATAAAAAGTAAAATGAGGGAGCATTCACAATTGTACTCAGGGTATTGTCAGGATTAAATGAAACAATGTGTGGAAAGTCCTCACTAAAACGTCTGTCATCTGGTGAATGCTCAATACATTATATTTTGGGGCACTACATGAATAGAATTACTGCAAGTAAACCAAGATTCAGTGACTGGCAGAGAGTTCCATGAAAGCCCTGCAAGAGACGGAGATGGCAGGGGAAAGCTCCCTGCAGGCCTTTTGCGCCGTGTATTGAACACAGCTGATTTCAACCTGGAGTGATTTGCTCCCCAGGGGACATTTTCACACTGGTGTGTGTGTTGATGGGAGTGGGGAGTGCTACTGGCATCTACTGGGTAGGGCCAGAGATGCTGCTTAACATCCTGCATTGCACAGGAGAGTCCCTGCAACAGAGTTATCTGGCCTCAAATGCCAACCGTGCAGAGGTTAGGACTAGCACAAGAGGACTAGCACAGTCCCTTTAGCCTTTTAGGTCCAGGAGCAATGCTTTCCTTTATGGCTAAAAATAGTTGTAAATGGAATTGAAACCGCCCTTGCAAAGATGATGACAATGAGAGAACTCTAGCATGGCCAACTCCATCTTGCTTCTAGCCTCAAAGGCTGGCTATCCTTGCTCAGTCGCAGGCACAGGCCAGGTTAACCATGGGAGGAATTTAGTTTATAGCTTAACTTTGAAGCAAGGATGATAACAGTTCCTTTCTTAAACGGATCCCCTCCTTGTTCCAGGGCTGAAAACATCTTTGTACGATCAATAAAAGACCACAAGATTAGGATTATGAAGTTGAACCATTTCAAAATAATACAAAAATTGAATAGCCTTCTTGGTTTGGCGGGGGAATGATGGCAGTATACGGAATACACTGACCTTGCCACTTTATGAGCAAAAGGTAGTTGTGGCTTACAAAAGAATGTTTCATAATATCCACAGGAAGTGAATAAAGATTCCCCTGTTGTCCCATTTGAATGCTATGCCACAGTTAGGAAGGTCAAAAAGTTTGATTATAGGGCCACCTTTGTGGTAAGAATGGAGGTTCCAGTAATCTTCATAAAGTTGGTAGAAGTGGGTTGCATAAAATGTTTCAAAGTTAGAATGCCCCTCAGAGCACTGAAACTTTTGGTCATAGAGGGAAACATCTGCAGGCAAATGACTTTATGACGAGCATTATATTTTTCACGATCAGCATTATATTTTGAAGAGCTCCCCAACTGACCATGATATAATAACGACGTCTATCTTCAAAACACTTAGCACTAGAGAGAGGCTTTAATGGAAGCTGAAGATCTGTGCGGTCAGAAAGAAATCTCCTTGACAGCCACATGAGTGAAAAAGACAGCATGGAGTAATGCTCAGTGGTAGGGAGAGCACTGATCCAGGAACCCGAAGATCCCACTGGCTTCTGACTTACTGTGCATGTGGTCTCGGGCAGTCTCCAAGCCCTTTAGTTCAGTCCCGTCAGTAAAATGAGGATGGATGTTAGCATCTGCTCTATGTACCCCAGTGGGCTGTGAACACTTGCGAAAGCTTCACGAATCACTGACTAAACAATCAGTGTCTTACTGTTCTTGTCAAAAGGTAATGAGAGTTAGAATCAAATTGTATCCTATTAAGGAAATATGTTTATAACCAAATTATTTCCTAAGAACTTCATGCTTCCTGGCATAGTCTTTCATTTCTCTCCTAACATAAAATCTGTCCGGAAACCTATGTTTCACTAGGTAGAAAGTTGCATATCCAGTAAACATATTTTCTAATGTCTTATTTTGTGGCCATCTCCTGTGGTCATCTAGATAGGATATTTTGGAGGTGATCCTAGTCAGAGATCTTTTCATGACAATGGAGAGAAACCCACCCAAGTTAGTACAAATGAAAGCGAATTACAAAAACTAAATAAAAAGCAGCAGATCATCTCACATGCATCCCAATCAAAGTAGAGCCACTCTTCATATAAATCTCATCCCAAACCCACAAATGACAAAATCAGCCCCGTCAATTCCCTCAAGCTTATATGACCTTACTGATCCAGTACTCATCACTGATGTACTACAATTTCTTTCTTTTTTTCTTTTTCTTTTTTGAGATGTAGTCTTGCTCTGTTGCCCAGGTCGGAGTGCAATGGTGCGATCTTGGCTCACTGCAGCCTCCACCTCCCAGGTTCAAGCGATTCTCCTGCCTCAGCCTCCTGAGTAGCTGGGATTACAGGCACGCACCACCACGTCTGGCTAATTTTTGTATTTTTAATAGAGACAGGTTTTTGCCATGTTGGTCAGGCTGGTCTGGAACTCCTGATCTCGTGATCCGCCCGCCTTGGCCTCCCAAAGTGCTGGGTTTACAGGCGTGAGCCACCACACCCGGCTGATGGACTACAATTTCTGCATCCCTTAGTTTAATCTCTTTCCTTCTTCCTTCATCTTCTTGCCTGCAAAGCAGATGCCATGCTGTTGTCTCCACATCAGCTTCCTTTTTAGCACTTCAAGTTCAGAGTGCATATCACTAAAGCAATAGAGGGACAAAGACATTGGGAAGGGTACTTATACAGAACCACCTTTGGATAAGGTGCTTAACCTCTCAACGCCTCAGTTTCCTCCTCTGCAAAATAGGAATAATAGTATTCCCAACCATAGTGCCTGATCCATGATGCTCAGCATCAGCCATTGTCATTATTAATTTTAGGGATAGGTAAACGTATGAAACTGACCAAAAGCAGGCATAGAACTGCATAATCCAAACTCTATCAAATTCTAAAATAAGATGAGCTGTATTGAGTTTGTCAGGTACGTTTCCAACGTAGGTGATTTGGCCTCCGTCTTGAAGGAGGTGATGGAAATGACTTGGTGGAGAGAGATGTTTTGGTTTTCAATGGCTATGTAACAACTCATCCCAAAACATAGTGGCTTAAAGCAATAGCAGTTATTCATTTACCTACAATTCTGCAGTTGGGCAGGACTTGGCAGGAATGACTCACCTCTGCTGTACATGGCATCTATGAGCTGGGCCATCCAAGATGACCTTTTTACTTACATGATGGCATATCAGGTAACAGCTGGCCAGGCATCTCTCTTTCCGTGTTATCTCCACCTGGCTAGCTCCGGCTTTCTGTCATCATGACAGTTTCAGGATAGTCGGACTTCTTACAATGTGGCCCGCTTCTCCCAAGTACAAGAGGAGAAGCCTCTAGATCTTGGTGCCTGGACTCGGGAGTCCCAGAAATACTTTTCACCACACTGTATGCATTGCTCGAAACAGGCATAGGGCCAGCCCAGCTTCAAGAGGAGAAGACTGTACAAGCGCATGAGTCTCAGGAGGTGTGGCTTACTGGGCTGCCCATGAAAGAGACGATAACAGATTAACACAGAAGCTTAGCTGCAGGAGATGGTACATGTGAAAATCAAAGCAAAGAAAACACACCAGGATCAGCCAAGATGAGCATGAGAACTGTGAAAAAGACTGGCCTGGCTGTTGTTTTGAGGGGTAGAAATAGAATCTGAGGGTTTATTCAAATCTAAGAGAGTTCTATCATATCCCCTGTACCGTAAGATTTAAAGGTTCAAACTACGGAGTAACAGAAACCCCCCACGTGTCCCTGGAAGCCATTGTCTTTTGAGAATTTGAATAATGTCTTCCTTCAACTCTAGGTCAAATTTACCTGTTGAACTCCTGTCAGTTTTTTAAACTGGGAGGCTCAGGAGCAGATACCAACTGTCACAAAGGCCCTGAGTCAGGCCTCTAATAGGAAGTTCATTTCCATGGTCGTTTTTTTCTTTTGCTGTCTAGTATAGTACTTTTCCTATCTATTTTTTCCCTCTATTTCTGTTTCCTGAAGCAGTAAAACCCTTAGTTTTCATCGGCTGATTATCTTCCATAGGTATAGATCTAGAAAACTTCCCAAGGAAACAGCTCTGGGCTTGATTGATCCAGGGTGCCGTTTGGGGAGCTGCTCTCTGTCCCACGGTGCGGGTGTATGGGGTGGGTATAGGGGAAGATCTGAGGTAGGTGAGGGGGTAGGGGGAGTGGTATTCAGTGTGACTGCTCATCTGGGGCTTGCAGTGTATGCACCAGTGCTTCTCTCTCCTGGCCAAGAAACAGAGAGCTTAGGCCTGCCTCCGAGAGTCACTTCTCTCCCCTAGAGGGCTGGCAGAGCCTGACACCAGCAAGGTGTGCCCGCCACAGAGAAGGCATCACAGCTACATGTTAATTAACCAAGAGGACATGGTCTAACTTCACATCTCATTGTCAGAAAACGTTTTTACCAGAGGACGTCATGCCAGGAATTCAGAATTTGTGCTGAGCTGCGCCCTGCCCTGCAGTTACAGCTGAGAGAAGGTCAAGCCTCCCTCTTCCTTAGCCCCTGCCTCCTCTTGTCTCTGCCTTCTAAGGGAACCACTGCCTCACTCTAGCCCTCCAGAGATTCCATCCCCCTCCTCCTTTCCTCATTCTAGTCACCAAACGTCTCTATGGTGCCTTCAGAATGTGAGATTTTTTTTAATGCACACAGTTTTGTTTTAAAGCAGCGTTAGTCTCGGGGTTCATGAATTAAAACATCACACTTAACTAGACCATTATCTCATTCATGGCTAACTCCTCATGGCTAGATCCCCTGCACCCACTCTTTCTGCCAGTTCCTAGGACTGTTGAAACAGGAATGAGCTATAAACTGGTTTGAGGATGGTGCAGGGAGCTTCAAGATGAACTTTCCTTTTTCTGTTCATCAGAAGGAAAAGAAATTAGATTTTGGAGTCATTTGACAAGGGGTAGGAGCGGGGCAAGGAAACAGTTACTTAATTATTAATAATCTTTTTAGCAGTCGGATAGGTTTATCACTGAGGAAACCCCACGGGAGGTCATGTTACCGCCCTGGCACAGAGGAGTTCCGTCCACAGCTGTTGAATGATGCGTGAGTATCACCCCGCAAGGAATCCCTCCCCTGCTTGGTATTTTATATTTTGTTCCCTCAGTTTGTCCCTTAGGACTCTTCTTCCATCACAGACTGTATCAACGGAAAACAAGAGATGAGTTTCTTAGAAACAGCTTCTGTCAACAGTCCCTGCACCTCCCTCCACCTCCTCTGCCAAAAGTGGTGAGGCTGTAAACAGCTTTTATCAGAAAACTGGCACTTGGAAGACATAAAACCAATTAGGGAGCTGTGAAATGACTCAAGAGAGCATGATTGGAGAGCTAGAAGGACGAATACACACATACCAGACAAGAGCCTTTAAGATGTAACCTTTTGGAAGACAGCATGGATTGTAAATAGTCAAGCTCTAAGTTTAATCATTTGGTAGTTACTGAACTTCTTTAGATACGTGTGTGTGTGTGTGTGTGTGTGTGCTTTGTACAGTTGCTGGGCTGAAGAGATTTATCAAGGGGAAAGTCTAGATAGTTCTTCAGGGAAATGTTTTAGGTGTTCTTTTGCCTTGTGTATTAATCTGCTCAGGCTGCCAGAACAAAGTATCAAAGACCGCGTGGCTTAAACAACAGAAATGTATTTTCTTGCAGTCCTGGAGGATGGACGTCCAAGATCAAGGTCCCAGCAGAGTTGGATTGCCCTCAGGTCTCGCTCCTTGGCTTGCACATGGTTGCTCACCTGCTGCCTCTTCACACAGTCGTTCCTCTTCAGGTGTGGACCCCAGGTGCCTCTCCCTTTTCTTACAAGGATATCAGTCAGATTAGATTAGGGCCCCATCCAATGACCTCGTTTAACCTATTACCTCTTTTTAAAAAATTAAAAACAAATAGAGGCAGGGTCTCACGATGTTGTCCAAGTTAGTCTTGAACTCCTGGGCCCAAGTGATCCTCCCACCTCAGCCTCCCAAAGTGTTGGGATTACCAGCGTGAGCCACTGTGCCCGGCCACCTAATTACCTCTTTAAAGGCCCTTTGACATACACATTTTGGAAGGACATAATCTATCCACAACATCTTGTTTGCTTGCGTTGGGTGCCAAGTAACACTCTTTCTTCCCTGTACCCTCTCTTTCTGCCAGTTCCTACGATTGTTGAAATAGGAATGGGCTGTAAACAGGTGAGGAAATTGTACAGGGAGCTTCCATAGCTTTCCTTTTTCTGTTTGTCAGAAGGAAAAGAAATTAGATTTCAGAGTCATTTGACAAGGGGTGGGAGGGGGCAAGGAAATAATTATTAGTAATCTTTTCAGAAGTTCTGTAAGTTTATCAGAGGAAAACCCGTGGGAGGTCACATTATAGTGTTTTCATTTGAATCTAGGACAAAGAATGGGCTTGGTAGCTATAGTTTCTCTCCAAATCTAGGAATGCATAACACTGGTAGGTTTTAGTCTCCAAGGGTGTCTTGTGTAGCAGTAGAAACCAAATTCACTACAAAGGAGAGGCTGGAGCAAGTTGTCATGTGATGCCGCCAACTTGCCAGGTCAGGACTTGCCACCACAGCCCAACTAGCTGGCAGTCCCCTGCCAGGATACAAAAACCCTTTAATGACCTGCAGAAACCAGATGGCAGGCTTTGCTTTTCAAAGGAAAGAGATCATGTCAGGACCTCTGGAATTAAAGGTCCAGATTATTTTAAAAGGACTGGATATAATGCTGTTTGTGCAAAAGATTTTTTTCCATATTATGTAAGTTTTTCAAGGTGCCTACGATTATTCAGTAGTCTAGAAGAATATACACTATAGAAAGAGATCAACCATGTTTCCTCTGGATGGTGGGATTATAGGTTTCTTCTTTTAATTTACTTGCACTTTGTAATTTTTTAACAAAGAGGTTGACATTCTTAATAATAAAAAGGTTTTTTTCAAAGATAGGAGCATTTTCAATTTGTTATTTTAGTCTTTCACTTACTCTACTAGCACTTGACAGCATAGAAATATCACCTTTATTCAGTGAGTTTGCTCATCAATGCCACATATTAAAATGTGTGTAACTGCCAATGTCTTAGATGAGAGTGACTGGATGTGATGACTTTAGTGTGGCTCTGGGAGACATATCTTCCATAT
The DNA here is from genome assembly GCF_049350105.2 of Macaca mulatta. Taxonomy (NCBI): domain Eukaryota; kingdom Metazoa; phylum Chordata; class Mammalia; order Primates; family Cercopithecidae; genus Macaca; species Macaca mulatta. The sequence continues at coordinate 79,055,478 of NC_133409.1, forward strand.
GACTAGGGTTACTGGAGCTCTATGTTTCATGTCCAGGAGAAACAGGTAGGTCTTCTAATCTCTCCGAAGGAAGAAATTTCCTGATAGCTTAATACCTGATTTAACCTTAGCCAACCAAGATACTTTATTTGAAATGCAATTGTGTTTACTTGCTTTCTTTATGAGAATGGGAAATGACATCAGAAAGAAATGATATTGTATGTTTTTGCCTTTACTTTTACGTCAAGGACTACTGAAATCATTTAGTTTCAGAAGCACTTTATCTGTAATAAACACCATCATGAAGAGAGGCTTACATTTCCCTTTTAGGCTACCTAAATACTTTTCTTGTCAAATAATAGCAAATGGAATTATTTACACAATTGAAGCAATTCTTTAATATTGAATACGTAAATTTATCAAGTTTGCCTTATATAGCTACTTCTATTGTGTTTTTGAGAACCATAGAGGTTTTTCATGGAAAAGGACACATCCAGAGATACTGGGAGAGTATGTGTATGATTCAACCAAAGACTTAGCTTTTAACAAGGATAATTTTCTTAACTATAAAAACTCTTATTGACCAAAAATAAGAAAAGGCTTGAGTTAAAATTAGAAAAAAAATTCTTAGAGAATACACTTAAAAACTACTCCTTGGGGCTGGGCTCATGCCTGTAATCCCAGCACTTTGGGAGGCCGAGGAGAGCGGATCACAAAGTCGGAAGATCAAGACCATCTTGGCTAACACGGTGAAACCCCGTCTCTACTAAAAATACAAAAAATTAGCCGGGCGCGGTGGAGGGTGCCCATAGCCCCAGCTACTCGGGAGGCTGAGGCAGGAGAATGGCGTGAACCCAGGAGGCAGAGCTTGCAGTGAGCCAAGATCATGCCACTGCACTCCAGCCTGGTGACAGAGCAAGACTCCATCTCAAAAACAAAACAAAACAAAACAAAACAACAACAACAACAAAAACTCAAAACTTTATTTTAACTCATATTTCATATGTTTGATTTCATATAAACTCACTGAGCTTATTTTGCAGAGGTATGCAAAAGTCATTCTTGTTAGCACAGTGATTGATTCTTTTACTTAATTTGATTTCTTTTCCTTCATAGGGAATATATTAGTTTCCCAAGTCCATTGGAAAACTAGCAATGATAAAACTACATCATTTAGCCGGGCGTGGTAGCTCACGCCTGTAATCCCAGCACTTTGGGAGGCCGAGGCTGGCAGATCACCTGAGGTCAGGAGTTCGAGACCAGCCTGACCAACATGGAGAAACCCCGTCTTACTAAAAATACAAAAAATCAGCCAGGCTTGGTGGCACATGCCTGTAATCCCAGCTACTTTGGAGGCTGAGGCAGGAGAATAACTTGAACCTGGGAGGCAGAGGCTGCAGTGAGCTGAGATCACACCATTACACTCTAACTTGGGCAACAAGAGCGAAACTCCGTCTCAAATAAATAAATAAATAAATAAAATACGAAAAATTAGCTGAACGTGGTGGAAGGCACCTATAATCCCAGCTACTCAGGAGGCTGAGGCAGGAGAATCTCTTGAAAGTGGGCAGCGGAGGTTGCAGTGAGCCAAGATCATGCCATTTGCACTCCAGCCTGGGCAACAAAAGCAAAACTCTGTCTCAAAAAAAAAAGAATGACATCATTTTAAAGCTGTTTTCTAGTCCAGAGCAATTTCTAATTAGACTTTGTGAAAACAGTTTTGATTTTATTTAAATAAATAAATGGGTTTATTAATTTGTCAAGGACTTAACGAAAGTGTTATACTTTTAAATGAGGTACCAGAATAAAAGACCAAAACACTTAATATGCCCAATGCATGCTCACTGTTGGCACACGGAACTTTCAGAGAATGATGAGTCCATGGTGTGGAGGGAATGGAATCTCTGAGTACAAACTAAAGAGTTCCCATTCTGTATTCTTACACTTAGTTACTTACCAACCTCTTTACTGATGGCCTCCTGGGTTCCTGTCTTAAGATTCAGTGTAAATGCAGCAAGTCCTGAGTTATCTAGTCTCATCTTAAGCCAACTCCATTGACCAGAGCAACCAATGGAAAATGCTAATGACTCTTAGGCATGCATGGTAAGTTTAAACATAATGTATGGTTCATGACCAGCCTGGGCAGCATGGTGAAACCCCGTCTCAACAAAAAATACAAAAATTAGCCAGGTGTGGTATGTGCCTGTAGTCCCAGCTACTTGGTGTGGTGGGGGGCTGAGGTGGGAGGATTACTTGAGCCCTGGAGGTTGAGGCTGCTATGAGCTGAGATCACACCACTGCACTCCAGCCTGGGTGGCAGAGTAAGACCCTGTCTCAAACAAATTAAATTTAATTTAATTTAAAAAAAAAACCTCATAATGTGTGGAGGCACAGGAGGATTGCCAAATGTCCTTCACAAAAATTCTAGTCAGCCCCTGTGAAAATTAAAAAGGATTTTTACATTTCGACTACGAATGTGCTGCTATTGTTGCCTGAAGCTTTTATTTCTGCATTTTTAATTTTAAAAAATTAACGGCTTACCTTCAGAACAATTGTAGGAAATATTACACAAGACACAAAGTCCATTTCTAGCAGACTCTACTTGCTTTCTGTTTCACTCCTGGGTTAACACATTCTTCCTAACACTGAACATTTGTCTATGCCGGTGTTCGAGACAGGAATTGAAACACTTTTGCAAATATGAATTCACATGCCACCTTGTGAGTTCTGGTTAAATGTGCCAATTAGACAATTATACTTACTATCACTCCCTCTGGAAATAACTCCTAAATGACATTAAATAATTTTAAACGGCAATGTGATTTTAAAAGTCACAAAAACAAAGAGAACAAAAGAAAAAAACGAAGTAGCATAAAAAAACTAGAAGCTGGAAGTGTTTGCACTAAATGATTTAGGGCAAGGTTTCTCAACCTTGGTACTATTGACATTTTGAGCCATATAATGTTTCACTTTAGATGGCATCTGTAGCAGCATCCCTGGTCTCTACCCACAACTAGGGAGGGGTGCCAGTAGCACCCCTCCCTAGTTGTGACAACCAAAAATACCTCGTTATTGCCAAATGTTCCTGAGGGTAAAATTGCCCCTGGCTGAGAACCACTGATTTGGGAAATAAGAAAAATCAAAATGTATCCCCAGGAAAAGTCTAGAACCAGGCTTACTCTGGCCGAAGGATGCCCCACTCCCCTCACCTCCGACCTCCCAAAATAAAAAACTCAGGAGCTAGAGGCACCAGGCAGAAAACATCACTGGTTAAAAATCTGTAAAAGAGGTAGGTTGAATTATCTGTATGTCCTCTGCTTTAAAGATTCATTCTTTAAAGAGGCTGAATCTTGGGGCTCCAAGGTTGAAGACACCAGGCACAGCTGAGGGTGAAAGTTCCATACTGAATGTGGGCATTATATAGAAACCTACTAAACAAGTGTGGGATCCTAGTTCTTTGCTCAACTCAAATTCTAAGAACACTGGCATCTAGGTACCTACTTTTTAGGGAGGAGACTGGAAGATTCTTCTGATAAAAACAGACCGAGCCATTAGCAGAAAAAAAATTGACTGTCACTCAAATTTAGTGAATTGTCCTGGCCAGATCACCCTAAACCCTAAGTAAAATCTACCAGTCAATGTCCTCTCCCTCTCTTCTCCACACATATCTTCTAATTACAGGCTTTTCAATGCCTCACTCACATGCAAATAGCCAAGAATGGCCAAGCATTTAAAGAAAGCCTCCGGGATGGAAGAGAAAAAAAGAAACAGGAAGGAACTGAGAGAAAACAGAAATATTGGGGAGCAGATGCAAAGTTCAAAAATGTTTTAAGTGAAGCTTCCCTTCTCAGCTTGGTTTCCAAATAGCATTTGCCACTGGACTGGGGGCACAGAAATATCCTCTTGTTTCAGAAAATGTAAAAATGTGCAAAGAATGATGAGGTGATGAGATAGAACATAGAAGCCAGCTTGAAGCAGTGTCCCCTGGCCAAAGGAGGACAATCTGAGCATAAAAATAAATAACAGTATAGAATTGTCAACCTTGATTACAATAGAAACCCATGAGTCCATGACGATATAAACAAATACGAGAAAGGGAAAGCACTTCCTTTCAGTAGAATGCCACCTAATAATTGTAGAAGGAATAATGGAAATAGTTAATTACCATTTGGCAGCACAATCTGTGGTAGCTGACAGAGATGAGGTCATCAATGGATGCTAAGGCTGGTAGGTAGAAGTTTGGCGAGGAACAGGTATTGGCATAATCTCAGAATATTTCTGCACAAAATAACCAACCAAATGCAAAGGGAGGACTGGTGACTTTACAGTCGAGAAAACTGGCAGACTCCAAGTGATCAAGGGAAGTATCACCAGTGGTGGGATGGGTTGGCCTTGTATTCCTGATGTGATGGGCTAAGAAAGAGCACGGAATCCCTGTTGTAGTTAGTATTTCTTCCAAGAAGCTATGACTCTACTCTGGCTGTGGGGAAACACTGGACACACCCAAGTGGATGATCATCCTACAAAATGAAAGGCCTGTAGTCTTAAACTATGAGAGGGTGGACCGGGTCCGGCGGCTCATTCCTGTAATCCCAGCACTTTGGGAAGCTGAGGTGGGCAGATCACCTGAGGTCAGGAGTTTGAGACCAGTCTGACCAACATGGAGAAACCCAGTCTCTACTAAAAATACAAAAAATTAGCTGGGCGTGGTGGCGCATGCCTGTAATCCCAGCTACTTGGGAGGCTGAGGCAGGAGAATTGCTTGAACCCAGGAGGCGAAGGTTACAATGAGCAGAGATCACGCCATTGTACTCCAGCCTGGGCAACAAGAGCAAAACTCTGTCTCAAAAAAAAGATATGAGAGAGGGGTGAAAGGCTGCAGAATTGTTCTAGACCAACACATAAATACAATGTATGTTTTCATATGGGATTCATATACCTTAAAAGAAAAAGAGGCATTGTTTGGACAGATGGTGAAATTTCTAGCAAAGATATCACATTTGGCCCAACAACTGCAATCAGGGCTACTTTTTAGTCCACAGTTACCCTTCAAATTATTTTTGTTTGTTTGTTTGCAGGGGACAAAATGGTGAATTAAATGGAGATATGATGGGGTTTACCACCCCTGTATTCTTTAAGTTTTTAAAGGTGGCACTAATTTCTGCCAGACCCTCTGTGATGCAATATTGTTTTTGCTTTACTATTTTGCGTGTGTGTGTGTGTGTGTGTATGTGTGTGTGTAAGAGGGTACCAATTTCAGAGCTTTACACTTGGCCGTATTCACCCTGATAGCTCTTACTCCACTGGCCAAAGAAGCAGTGTGGGGTTGTGTTAATTGCCAGGAATGCCTATTCCAAACATACATTCAGAGACTAGGAAATGACTATGGATGAGTGTGCAGACCCAGTGAATTCACTGTAAGCCACACCTGAGCCATAACTCCATTTATTACCAGGCCCCTCATATATTCCCCACCATGACCAACTGCATATATATTTTTAAAGGGCCCAGCACAAACTGAAAATACAGGACCCCTTGTTAAAAAAATTATTAAGAATTTCAAGAGGGTAACAGTAGAGCATTAAACCAATAATTAAACCACACATAGAACCTTCTAAATGTGAAGTCCTGCGTGGCTGCACACGTCGTACATTCACAAAGCCGCCACTCTAACAGGGTCCCATGAGGGTGGTTCAGGTCTCTGGGTATTACTGTCAACCTGGAGTCTGTGTCCAGCCGTCCCCAGAATGTTTGGCTAGTCCCCTTTCTCCAGTGTGAAGTTATCCAATTAAATGGCTATTCACCTCTCTGAGGAAGAATCGAGAAATCATTACTGCGAATACTTGTGCCTTCCTGGGCACCCAGCCTCTCTTTCTTTCTTTTGTTTTTTGTTTGTTTGTTTGTTTTTGAGACGGAGTCTCGCTCTGTCACCCAGGCTGGAGTGCAGCTGTGATGTCGGCTCACTGCAACCTCTGCCTCTCGAATTCAAGTGATTCTCCTACCTCAGCCTCTCAAGTAGGTGGGACTACAGGTATGCCACCACGCTCGGTTAAGTTTTTGTATTTTTAGTAGAGACAGGGTTTCACTATGCTGTTCAGGCTGGTCTCAAATTCCTGACCTCAGGTGATCAAGTTGCCTTGGCTTCCCAAAGTGTTGAGGTTACAGGTGTGAGCCACTGCGCCCAGCTCCAGCCTCTCTTTCAATTGATGGACTCTGGGACCCCAAACTGGCTTAGTTCAGAAAAGTGGGCAAGACATCTTGACTTTTCATTGGAATGACTATCCTGACCCTCCATTGTTGATGTGTTTGTACAGATCATGTAGCACTCTTTTTGTTTCCTCATGTGTTTTTCCCTAAGCACATTATATTCATTAACCATCTCCATACCTCTCTGCAGGTCAGGCCCCTTGGCTGCCACTCCACCCTGCCGGTGGTTACAATAATTGCATCCACCTGCTAATGATGGTTAAGTACTCCCACTTGGCCTCTATGGAGGGTGTGTGTAGGGGGGAGTGGGAACTGTCCTATCATCCTCATTGCTACACAGTGAGCCCAGTCCTGTAAAGACAGACTGTTACCCTCTTGAAATTCTTAATAATTTTTTTTTTTTTTTTTTTTTGAGACGGAGTCTCGCTCTGTCGCCCAGGCTGGAGTGCAGGGGCGCGATCTCGGCTCACTGCAAGCTCCGCCTCCCGGGTTCAGCCATTCTCCTACCTCAGCCTCCCGAGTAGCTGGGACTACAGGCGCCCGCCACCACGCCCGGCTAATTTTTTCTATTTTTAGTAGAGACCGGGTTTCACAGTGTTAGCCAGGATCGTCTCAATCTCGTGACCTTGTGATCCACCTGCCTCAGCCTCCCAAAGTGCTGGGATTACAGGCGTGAGCCACCATGCCGGGCCGAAATTCTTAATAATTTTTTTTTTAACAGGGGGTCCTGGCCTACCTGTTAAAAAAAGAGAAGAGCTGCCACTGAATCCTTAGAGATGTTGGTGCCCTCTCCGCAGCTGTTCCTTATTCCCTTGGCGAACCGTGTAGACTCTGGACTCTCCCGCAGAGCATAGTCATCCATGCCTTACATGGCACATCTATTCTGTTCTAGCATGTCCACTTCCGTGAGCCTTGTGATCCATCTGCCAAGGCAATTCTGGCGTTTCAGTCACACTCAGCATGGACCATTGCTTTTTCCTGGCTTCCTAACAGCATGTTTGCACCATCTCCTGGGACCTTGCCAGAGTGTTGAATCCAGAAGAGTGCTCTCAATAAACACTTTCTTATTCAAAATAACGTTTTGCCTGCCTTGATCCAGCACCCTCGGACATCCTGTCCCATGTCTTCTCCCCTGGTTCCTGCCTGTACTTGCTGACCCGGTCCTACAATTTCTTTTGTGTCTAGTCCCTTTCCTCCCCAGCTGAGTTATGTGGTGACCTAGTCTAGGGATTGGCCTAGTGGCCAGGATAGGAGATTGGGATGGATCTGGGGGCCACATGTTGTTATGCAGGGGAGCAGCCTCTGCATTGTCTTCAAGAAGAGAGAAGTAGTAGCCCATAGTAGGGGAGGGATGGACCTCAGTTCTGTAGGTGCCTCAACTCAGATGCCCCCGTCCTACTGTCAGGCTCCTATTTTTTGTCAACCAGAGCCCTGGCCTTGGCAGAGCAAACCTGCCTAGGTTGAGAGATTAACCTTCTTTAAAGCTACCTTCATGAGAAGTTCTGAGCCTGGTCCTCAGCTTTCTCTGCACCCCTGCGACAGGAGAAAAGAGATTCATCATATGCTACCGAGGAGGCCTTCTGGCTGCCACTCTTAGCGTTTGAAAGTTGATTAATCACTCTTATTTGTTTTCTTTTTCCAAAGCACTGGTTGAGCATAGCGATAGCCACCTTTACTGTCCTTTTCATGACTATTTCTTCTACACTGCTCAAGTGCCTGGTACCATGCACCAGCCGGTACATTTGCCACCACCAGTGAAATCTGGGGTTTTGTTTTGTTTTGTTTTTTGAGATGAAGTCTCTCTCTGTTGCCCAGGGTGGAGTGCAGTGGGGTGATCTCGGCTCACTGCAACCTCTGCCTCCTGGGTTCAAGTGATTCTTCTGCCTCAGCCTCTGGAGTAGCTGGGATTACAGGTATGTGCCATCACGCCCAGCTAATTTGCTATTTTTGTATTTTTAGTAGAGACAGGGTTTTGCCATGTTGGCCAGGCTGGTCTCAAACTTCCAACCTCAGGTGATTCACCTGCCTTGGCTTCCCAAAGTGCTAGGATTACAGGCGTGAGCCACCGTGCCTGTAAAAGTTTTAACAATTGCACTGTTGCCTTGTGCTGTCTGTGCCTCCCACAACCGGCAACGGGCTTCTCAGTGCCAGCCAGAGCTCCAAAATCCCATCTTAGCATTGCTTTCTCAGACCATTTCTGGTACCAGATTATCACGGATTGGGTTGTTCAGCATGCAGACTCAAGAGACGGACTGGCAGGCAGGAGGTTGACCAGGGAGGACTCTAGGGATCAATTGCGGGAGGGAAGGAAACGCAGGGAAGGGGATTGGGTTGCATCTAGTTGTTACATTTTCATTTTCCTGGGCAGGAAATTAAACTACCAAGTCAGTGCTCAACACTGCAACCCTAGTGTCAGTGAAGACAGATGAATTGGGCAATTTGGATGTATTTAGAAGGGACTGGTTGCCTCTTTTAAAATAAGTAGTGATAATGGTCTATTTAAAATTGTAGGCCGATCACGGTGACTCATACCTGCAATCCCAGCACTTTGGGAGGCTAAGCGGGGAAGATCGCATGAGCCCAGGAGTTTGGGACCAGCTTGGGCAATGTAGCCAGACTCCATCTTTACAATTTTTGTTTTTTAATTAGCTGGGTGTGGTGGCACATGCCTGTAGTAACCTCCAGTCCCAGCTACTCAGGAGGCTGAGGCAGGAGGATTGCTGGAGCCCAGGAGGTTGACAGGTTGAGGCTGCAGTGATCTGTGATTGTGCCGCTGCACTCCAGCCTAGGTGACAGGAGACCCTGTCTCAAAAAAATAAAATAAAATAAGATAAAATTGTTTGGCATGTTTCAAATTGCTTTCATGTCTTCAGTTCTCATGGTAATTCTCCAGTGTCAATGGAGCAGATGTTATTATCCCTATTTGATGGATGAGGAAACTTAGGCTCAGAGGGGCTGGGTTTTATCATGAAGTCTGTCGACAAATGCTGGACAATAAATTTAATTATCAATAGATTTCCTTATGTTTCAATTGGTTGTCTTGAATTTTAAAACAATCGCTGATAGACTGGGGGCGGTGGCTCACGCCTGTAATCTCAGTACTTTTGGAGGCCGAGATGGGCAGATCACGAGGTCAGAAGATCGAGATCATCCTGGCGAACAGGGTGAAACCCTGTCTCTACTAAAAATACAAAAAAATTAGCCGGGTGTGGTGGTGGGTGCCTGTAGTCCCACCTACTCGGGAGGCTGAGGCAGAAGAAAGGAGTGAACCCGGGAGGTGGAGCTTGTAGTGAACCGGGATCGTGGCACTGCACCCCAGCCTGGGCAACAGAGTGAGATTCAGTCTCAAAAAAACAAACAAACAAAAACAGCCGCTGATAAAAAAGAAATTGCGGCCAGGCTTGGTCCCAGCACTTTGGGAGGCCATGGCAGGCAGATCACAAGGTCAGGAGATCCAGACCATCCTGGCCAACACAGTGAAACCCTGTCTCTACTAAAAATATAAACATTAGCAGGGCGTGGTGGTTTGTGCCTCTAGTCCCAGCTACTCGGGAGGCTGAGGTAGGAGAATCGCTTGAACCCAGGAGGCAGAGGTTGCCGTGAGCTGAGATCACACCACTGCACTCCAGCCTGGCAACAGAACAAGACTCCGTCTCAAAAAAAAAAAAAAAAAAAAAAAAGAAAAGAAAAAAGAAATTGCCTAAATATTAAATTGTGCTACATAGCAGATATTTTTTCTACCAAAGGTTTTCTATGGTAGTCTTTCACAGACAATAAGCTTGTTCTAGAATAATTTCTTCGAGTTTCAAGAACATCATGTCAATGCCCATTAAAACTCTCTGTACCTTGTAAAAGATTTAAATTGTCTGAGCTGTCAAATAGCTAATCTGAGAATTAGACAATTCCATTTCTATTGGCAAATGAGATATAAGTTATGCCTGGTGTAAGTTTAGAAACTGTAAAGCAAAATAGAAGTGTTTTGGGAGGTGGAGGAGACTCCCAAGGCTTAGCAGGCTCTTTTTAAAAAACTGATAAATAATATTTTACATATATATGGGATACATGCAATATTTTGTTACATGCATAGAATGTGTAATGATCAAGTCAGGGTATTTGAGGTATCATCATTTTGAATATTTATCATTTCTATGTGTTGGGAACAATTCAAGTCCTCTCTTTTAGTTACTTTGAAATATACAATATATTGTTACTTACTATAGTCACTCTACTCAGCTGTTGAACAACAGAACTTATATCTTTTATCTAACTGTATGTTTTTACCCATTAACCTAATTCTCTTCATTCCCCCTCCCACCCACACACCCTCCCTGGTCTCTAGCATCTATTATTCTACTCTCTACCTTTGTAAAATCAACCTTTTTAGCTCCCACATATGAGTGAAAACATGTGATATTTGCCTTTCTGTGCCTGGCTTATTTCACTTAACATAATGACCTCCAGTTCCATCCAAATTATATGATTTTATTCATTTTTCATGGCTGAATAATATTCCATTGTGTAGATATACATTTCATTTATCCATTTGTCCACTATTGAACACAGGTTGACTCCGTATCTTTGCTGTTGTGAACAGTGCTTAGCAGCATCTTAACGGTGGCAGTTGCATCCAGTGCCATAGATACCAGAGAGCTGGGGAAGGCACTGGAGAAGAGCTTGGCTCCAGTCTATGAAGCACTCTTCTAATTAGAATTCTCTGAACTCATTCAGTACCTCATGATTTAGTCCATTTATAAGTTTACATCATGGAATGACTAGAGACCACTGGCCCTTCACTTTTGCTGTAAAACAAAGTACTTATTTTTGTTTGCTGTTAAGTCTTCTTTAAATAACATAAAATTACATTTGAGCAGGTACTTACTGAGGGTATTAATATTACGTTCCCATTACTAGCTAAACACTTATTAAGTAAATTGTTAAATTCTAACCTTCTAGACAAGAGTTTACTGCAATGAAGCCTGAAATTGCTGCCCATAGACTTTTTGAAGCTCTTATGTAAAGAACTGAAATAAATTTGGGGCAGGTCACACTAAAGTAAGGGAGACACAATATTTTTATAAATTTCAGGCCTTAGTTTTTATAATAAATTATGTGACTTATTTTAAAACATTAACTCATATATGTATATGTATGTGTGTGTGTGTATATATATATATTTATATATATGTAGTACAGATTCAATGGTGCAAAAGAGTCATCAGTAAAAACCAAGTCTCCTTCCCCCCATCCCAAAGCTACTTAGTTTTCCCCTCTAGAGGAAACTAATTTCCTGTATTCCCTACATGGACAAGCCTCTACATAGATTCTACACACACGGCAGCTTACTACATATACTCTTCTACAATAATAAAGCTACTAATTTTCTTTTCCAATGGAAGAATCATCTTACATGGAATGGATATATCATACTGTATTTAACCATTAAAGGACATTTAGATTGCTTCCAATCTTTTGCTATATGAAGCAATGCTGTAATATAGTTTCATCTTATGTTTAAATCTTTGCTATGCTGAAATTTATTTTGGAGTAAGAAGTGAAATAGGGATACAAATTTATTCTTTTCTAGATAGCCACCAAGTTATCCTAACATGATTTATGGAATCATTAATCTTTTACTACTGATTTGAAAGACATTCTTTTTTTTTTTGAGACGGAGTCTCATTCTGTCACCCAGGCTGGAGTGCAGTGACATGATCTCGGTTCACTGCAACCTCTACCTCCTGGTTCAAGGGATTCTCCTGCCTCAGCCTCCTGAGTAGCTGGGACTACAGGTGTGTACCACCGCACCTGGCTAATTTTTGTATTTTTAGTAGAGATTGAATTTCATCATGTTGTCCAGGCTGGTCTTGAACTCTGGACCTCAGGCAATCCACCTGCCTCAGCTTCCCAAAGTGCTGGGATTACAGGTGTGAACCACTATGCCTGGGCTGAAAGGCCACCCTTTGTAAGCAAACTTTGTATATGTGTTAGAGTAAATTTCTATTGTTTTGTTTGTATTTGTAAGTGCAGACATTTTAGTTATTATGGCCTTAAAATGTGTTTTAAATATCTGATAGGGCTGTTTCTCATGATTATTCTTTTTCCAAATATTTCCAGACTTTTAATACTTATCCAATGTGGTCTGTGGAAAATAGTTCCAGAATGTGTATTTATCCCCAAATTTCAAGCGACTATTAAGGATTTGATATGTGGCTAGTGTCATTAATGAACCAGATTTTAAGTTAATTTAAATTGCTACATGAGGCTATCGGCTACTGTGTTGCACAGTGCAGTTCCAACAGATCTGTTTGTATATAGAAAAGGCTACTGGTTTCTGAACACTAGTTTTGTACCCACTCACCTTATTCAAGTCTTCTATTATTTGTGATATCTTTTTAGTTGATTCTCTTGGGTTTTCCAGGTATGCAACTGTATAATCAGAGGTGATCATTTTACCTCTCTCCTTCCAATTAATATAACTTCTATTTATTTTTTTCTTTTAGTTTTATGGAAGCAGTGGTGCATTGACAACAGAAGTGGTGTGTGTGCATTTGTGATGAAAGGTGGAAGAGAAGATGTGGATTTCAGACAAAGAAGATAACAAGTGATCTATATGTAAATATTTTAGTATTATTTTTCTTTTTGATTCATGTTTACTCTTTAGATATGGTATAGACATTTGATCAAACATTGATACAACATCATGATCTGGTCTGGGATATTTTGAAACTACATTTGTCTTTGGCCACTGTGAAAGTTTTCATAAAAAATAGCACATGATACAAATAAAAGTGATAGTTTCAACTAATGTTTAAGTCACCTGCCTATAATGGTGCAGTGCAATTTAGCTTATAGACTGATTTCAAAGTCAATTTTGTAGTAGCCTTAATTAATCATCTAGTCAAAACAAAAACAAAAAATAACCCAATGTACATTGAAACTCTTTGATATGTTATGCTAATTATTTCTCTTTCTCTAATAACATCTGAGTCATGATTATTAAGCCTTAGTATTATAAAAGTTCCACGTCAAGACAGCAACTTGGCCAGGTGCGGTGTCACACCTGTAATTCCAGCAATTCAGGAGGCTGAGACAGGCAGATCACCTGAGTCCAGGAATTTGAGACCAGCCTAGGCAATATGGCAAAATATATATATATATATATATATATATCTCTACGAAAAATACAAAAAAAAAAAAAAATTAGCCAGGCGCAGTGGCATGTGCCTGTAGTCCCAGCTACTTGGGAGGCTGAGGTGGGAGGATCACTTGAGCCCAGGAGGCAGAGGTTGCTGTGGGCTGAGATTGTACCACTGCACTCTCTAGTCTGGGTGACAGAGTGGGACACTGTTTTTGTTGTTGTTGTTTTGTTTTTAAGACAGTAATTTGTCAAATTTTATGTACACAATATTAATTTCTTATAAAGCTTATACCAGTTTGCGGAGGCCTCAAAGTTCAGCATATATGGGAAATGGACACCACATGAATGTCAAGGCTTTTGTGAAAGTCCATGAAATAGAAACATAAAAGGCCATGGAATGGATTGAAAATGATAAATAACTATCAAATTCAGTGACTTAATCTCACATTTCTTTATAGTGATCTTTCTGGACTGTGTTGAAGGTTTTGCCCCATAACATAGACTGTCTTTTTCTCTGTAAATTGTTACCTATTCAGTGTAACTAAGTACATGTTTCTTTTACCTTTTATGGAAATGTTAATTTCCCAGGCATTTCACTTTTTTGGGCACTCAGGCACTTCTGGAGCACACAACATCTATATATGGATGGTGGGCTTTCCCAAAATGTAGTTGAAGTTGTCATGCATATGAGAAGAGTGACTGAGGATGCAACTGTGAAATCATTTCCAAGTCAATTTCTTCATGTTCTACCTGAAACCCTTTACCTCTCATTCAAGAAAGTGTTACTGAAAAACCAGGGGTTTGGTCCTGCTGCTTGCCACACAGAAAGCCAATGACTGAAACAATGAGTCCTGCCAATGAGGAAGGCTTTAATTGGGTGCAGCAGCCAAGGAAGTGGGAGCTGAGTCTAAAATCCATCTACCCTACCAGCTAAGGGTTTATATAGCAGGGAAGAAATGTAACAGTGTGTAAGAAAATAGGCACTAGGGAGGGGCAAGGAAACAATCACAATGAATGAGGGGTCCTGAGGGGTCTGGAATCTCATTGTCTGGATATGGTGATCTGGAGAGTTTCAGTTCTTTGAAACTTTTTTTTGAGAGGCCTGAAGGTGGTTCCTGAGAAAGGGACTCAGATAAAACAAATATAAGTTTCAAGCTTTAAGGCCAGAAAGGTCAATTTCTATGTTTAAATTTCTATGTTTATTTAAACAACAACAACAACAACAACAAACAAAAAACAACTATCAATGGTACTATTGGGTTGGTTTGAAAAGCAGATCAGTGAATGAAGAGAAGTCAGAAAGACAGTGACTGGTAGCCTGCTCAGGATGGGCCATGTTAGCCCCAAAATTCAGCAGCTTAAAACAACAAAATTTTAAAAAGTTTTATTTTTTGCTTGTGCTACCCATCCATGAGGTTGACAGAGCTCTCTGACACTTAGTCACTCAGTGGCTTGGGCTGATAGAGCAGCCACCATTTTGAACATTGCTGGAGGGAGAAGAAAACCCTAGAAGATATCAACCTAGCAAACTCTGGCCCAGACACATAGCACTTCTACTTATGATGCATTGGCTGGAACTAAACACGAGATCCCACCTAACCACAGGAGGGTCTGAAACTGGAGAGAACTGGAAATATTTGACAAACAAAACTAATGATTACCATGATTGTATTGAAAATGTGTTGAGGCTGGGCATGGTGGCTCACGCCTGTAATCCCAGCACTTTCGGAGGCTGAGGCGGGTGGATCACGAGGCTAGGAGTTCAAGACCAGCCTGGCTAAGTTGGTGAAACCCCGTCTCTACTAAAAACACAAAAGAAAATTAGCCAGGCACAGAGGCAGGTGCCTGTAATCCCAGCTACTCGGGAGGCTGAGGCAGGAGAATTGCTTGAATCCGGGCGGCAAAGGTTACAGTGAGCCGAGATCACGCCACGGCAGTCCAGCCTGAGTGACAGAGTGAGACTCTGTCTCAAAAAAAAAAAAAAAAAAAAAAAAGTGTTGAAAGAGCAGTTTTGGCTCAGAACAGAGATGACCTCAACAGAAATGGAAACAGTGTGAACAAGGCTGGATCACAGTGTTGGCTACTCTATGATTATTCACATTTCTCCTCCCTAAAACTGGTTTCAATTTAATTCAATTTAACAGACATTGAATACATGCTTTAGACTGCAAGATACTTGTTTATACAAAGGTAGGGCAATAGCAAAACTGTAGGTATCACTGTTTCTTTTGAATGTTATAATCAGGCTACTTTGGGCTCACCTTAAGAAAAACCAACAAAGCTTCAACAATGGCCCCAAATCAGACCTGAGTACACAGAAGCATTTAGACTAGAATAATAGTGTGGACAGGTACTGGGTTATGTGGTATTTTTAATAAAAGTTAGGACCTTTCCTCGTATCATTTGCTGACAATTATTACAGATAAATGTGATATATGATATCAAAGGCAACAGTCACAAAAGTAAAAACAGATAAATTGGACTTCATTAAACTGAAAAACTTTTCCCCTGACGTGTGTGGCAAAAAAATAATAATACAAAAAAGGAACACTTTCCTGCTCCTAAGAAAAGCATTAAGAAAGTGAAAAGGCAACTCACGGAATGGGAGAAAACAATTATAAATCATATACCTGATAAGGGGCTTGTATCTAAAATATGTGTTTCTTTAAAAACCTTTTAAACTCAACAGCAAAAAAGACGTATAACTCTATTCAAAATGAGCAAAGGATTTGAAGAGAAGTTTCTCCTCCAAAGAATATATATAAATGACCAGTAAACACATGAAAATATACTCAATATTATTAGTCATTAGAGAAGTGCAAATCAAAACCACAATGAAATACACTTCACACCCACTGAGATGGCAATAATCAAAAAGAAAAAACAAAAATTGTTGGCAAGGATGTAAAGAAACTGAAACCCTCATGCATTGCTGGTGGGAATGTAAAATGGTGCAGCCACCTTGGAAAAGAGTTTGGCAGTTCCTCAAAAAGTTAAACAGTTACCTATGATTCAGTCTGTTTCTGTGGCTGTAACTGAATACCACACACTGGGTAATTTACAAAGAAAAGAAATTTATTTTTTATAATTCTAGAGGCTGGGAAGTCCAAGATTGAGGGATCACATCTGGTGAGGGTCTTTTTGCCAGTGAGGACTCTCCATAGAGTGCTGAGGAGGGACAGGGCATCACATGGTGAGAGGACCAAACAGGTTTTTATAACAGATCCACTCTCGTGATAACTAACCCATTAATCCACTAATCTATGAGTGAATTAATCTATTCATGAGGGCAGAATTCTCATGACTTACTCACGTCCCACCTCTCAACACTGCTGTGTTGGGGACCAACTTTCTAACATGAATTTTTGGGGGATACATTCTCGCCATAGCACCCAGCAATCCCACACCTATGTATATATCCATGCAAAATGAAAATATGTTCACAGAAACACTTGTACATGAACGCTCATAGCAGCATTATTCATAATGGCAACAAAGTGGGAACAACCCAAATGTTCATCAATTAATGATGAGTTAACAAAATGTAATGTATCTACCCATCAGAATATTAGTCATAAAAAGCAATGAAATATTGATAAATGCTCCAACGTAGATAGACCTTGAAAACATTGTACTGAGTAAAGAAGCCTGATGCAAAAGGTCACATACTATATGATTCCATTTGTATGAAATGTCCAGAACAGGCAAATCCAGAGACAGAAAGTAAATTTGTGGTTGCCAGGAGGTGGAAGGAGTGGAATGGTGAGTGATTATTAATAGGTACAGAGTTTCTTTGTTGAAATAATGAGAAAGTTCTGGAATCAAGTGGTGATGCCTGCATAACTGTGTGAAGTATAACACCAATTTTGTTGTTGTTGCTGTTGAGATGGAGTCTTGCTCTGTTGCCCAGGCTGGAGTGCAGTGGCGTGATCTTGGCTCACTGCAACCTCTGCCTCCCGGTTCAAGAGATTCTCCTGCCTCAGTTTCCTGAGTAGTTGGGATTACAGGCATCCGCCACTGTAAAAAAATTAGCCTGGCTAATTTTTATATTTTTAGTAGAGACAGAGTTTCACCATCTTGGCCAGGCTGGTCTCAAACTCCTGACCTTGTGATCCACCCGCGTTGGCCTCCCAAAGTGTTGGATTACAGGCGTGAGCCACAGCACCCAGCCACACCAATTTTATTAATAAAATACATATAATTACATAAGCATATACATATTATTTAAGCAAAACAAGCAGGAGGAAACCATTTTCATGGGATTGCTTCTGTACCCAGAGCTCTTAAGTAAGCACACAGGAACTTAACTTGCAAACATTTCTTGTAACTGATTTAATTTAAATAAATAATAATAATAATAAAAAAAGGCCAGACGCAGTGGCTCATGCCTGTAATCCCAGCACTTTGGGAGGCCGAGGTGGGCAGATCACCTGAGGTCAGGAGTTCAAGACCAGCCTGGCCAACATGGTGAAACCCTATCTCTACCAAACGTAGAAAAATTAGCTGAGTGTAGTGGCAGGTGCCTGTAGTCCCAGCTACTCAGGAGGCTGAGGCAGAAGAATCTCTTGAACCTGGGAGGCAGAGGTTGTGGTGAGCCGAGATAGTGCCACTGCACTTCAGCCTGGGCAACAAGAGACAAAACTCAGCCTCAAAACAAAAACAAAAACAAAAACAAAGCCTCAGTCAATCACAAACAGCCAACCAACCAACTGGTTATATGGTTAGGGACCTCTCATCAGACCATACCCAAATAAGGCAAATGGCTCATCATACCACGCCCCAGTAAGGAAAATATCTAGCTGTAGCCAATCAGATGATTTCTCTACTTCGCTTCTGTATTCAGCCTATAAAAGCTCACTGCTCATGCTACTACTTAGAGTTCTCAGAACCTCTTCTGAGAACCAAATGCTCTTGATTCATGAATCATTTTTTGCTTAGATGAACTCCAACATATTTATTTTGTCTAAAGATTTTAACAATATACATACCAGATGGTGAGGTGACAAGTGATTTTTTTTTTCTCTTATAGTGCTTTTCTTTTTCTCCTTTCTTACAGAGAACATGCATTACCTTTGTAATTAGAAAAAGAAAACCTGTTAAAATAGGTGGTGGGTATGTGGGTGTTCACTGCTGTATATATGCATGATAGGGGTATATGCATCTAAATTATCCAAAACTGGTTTCAAGTCATTAACGTACAAACTAAAAGGAAGTGAGGCTGGAATTCAGTTTGAAGACTTAGAATAACCAAGGATATTCTAATTCTAATACAGTACTCTATCAGAACCGTTCTATAGACAAGCATGTAAGAAAAATCTATTTCTTTTTAAATTATGCACAAATTATCTTCTTAGTGGTAGCGCTTCATTTCTCCGTGGAAATGGCCACTAGGATAACAGGTAATTGGTGCAGAATAATAAAATAATAAAACACGGGAAAAAAAGGAACCAAATATAAAGACTTCATTATTTATGCTCTGACTCCCAAAACTCCATCTTACTTAGTTGCCTCTTTTTCCTCTGCCTGTTAGGCCTCTCATTTGCCTGTAGAATTCTCCAGCCCCTACAAATTATTGTTGCTTTCCCTTTTTATTTAATATGAATGGTAATACCATTCTTCCAGCTGTGAACATTTCATAGGATAAAAATAATTTTTTTTCCCTCCATTCTCCCCTATCCTCTAATCCAATTAAGGTCTACGTTCTTCTAATTTTCACTTCATAGTGCTTCACTTCTTTTACCATTAGCACCATCTTAATTCTGCACCAATTACCGGTATCCTAGTGGCCATTTCCACAGAGAAATGAAGTGCTATCGCTAAGAAGATAATTTGCACATAATTTGAAAAAAAATATATTTTTTCTTACATGCTTGTCTATAGAACTGTTCTGATAGAGTACCGTATTAGAATTAGAATATCCTTGGTTATTCTAAGTCTTCAAACTCTGAATTCCAGCCTCACTTCCTTTTAGTTTGTATGTTTATTACTTAAAAGCAGTTTTGGGTAATTTAGATGTATACACCCCTATCATAGATAACAGAAAGATAAGTATTCTAAACTATGACTGGCCTCTATAGACAATTGGCCCTGCTAAGTGAACTATGGTAAAATTGCCGATTATCATTTTGGCAGATATCTGCCACCGATTTTATCATATTATTCATTGACCTGCAGGTCCATTTTGCAACTAACTTACTATGGAAGATTCACCAAGCAGTGAAATTGCTTACAATTAGATGCCTCATGGGTCCTTCATTAACTTATTTTCCCTGAGGAATGTACTAATTGGCTGTTGGTACCATTTACCTTAAAATTTTTTCCCATGTTAAAGGAATTGCACTGAGGATACAGTTATTTTGGAGCCTGAATTATGTGTATATGTTAGAATGGAACTGCTTTTTATGAGGAAGAATTTGGTTATGTCAAAAACACTTTCCCCATAGGAATATGGGTGGCCATTTTGGGGGAACCTTCATTCTTTTTTTGTTTTGTTTTGTTTTGTTTGAGACGGAGTCTAGCTCTATCGCCTAGGCTGGAGTGCAGTGGCGTGATCTCGGCTCACTGCAACCTCCGCCTTCCTCCAACCTCTGCCTCCCGGGTTCACGCCATTCTCCTGGCTCAGCCTCCGGAGTAGCTGGGACTACAGGCGCCCGCTACCACTCCGGCTAATTTTTTGTATTTTTAGTAGAGACGAGGTTTCACCGTGTTAGCCAGGATGGTCTCGATCTCCTGACCTCGTGATCTGCCCGCCTTAGCCTCTCAAAGTGCTGGAATTACAGGCGAGAGCCACCGCGCCCGGCCCGGAACCTTTATTCTTTAAAGAGCTGTTAGACCTGTTCTTCATTTGGTTCACACATCATGAAGACTTTCAGATTTTCGATCACTGGAATGGCCAATTCCTTATCAAAAACTCAAGGAAATTGCTTATTTTAATTTTTTTGAGACAAGGTCTCACTTTTTGGCTCAGGCTGAGGTGCAGTGGCGCGATCACGGCTCATTGTAACCTCCACCTCCCAGGCTCAAGCGATCCTGAACACACCTGCACCGCCACGCCCAGCTCATTTTCTGTATTTTTAGTAGAGACGGGGTTTCACCACGTTGCCCAGGCTGGTCTCAAACTCCTGGACTCAAGTGATCCGCCTACATCGGCCTTCTAAAGTGCTGGGATTATGGGCATGAGCCATCTCTCCAAGCCTCTGGAAACTGCTGTTTAAATACGAAGTCTAGTGGCCGGGCGCAGGTGACGCACGGCTGTAATCCCAGCACTTTGGGACGCCAAGGTGGGTGGATCACGAGGTCAGGAGATTGAGACCATCCTGGCCAACATAATGAAACCCCGTGTCTACCAAAAATACAAAAATTAGCTGGGCATGGTGGTGCGTGCCTGCAGTCCCAACTACTCGGAAGCTAAGGCAGGAGAATCGCTTGAGCCCGGGAGGCAGAGGTTGCAGTGAGCCCAGATCGCTGCCACTGCACTCCAGCCTGGCAACAGAGTAAGACTCCATCTCAAAAAAAAAAAAAAAAATCTATCAGTTCTTCTAGATATTTTAAACTCTATTCTCAGAGGAAGCCAGATCATCAGGGAAGTATATAGCTGGTCTCTAGCATAAGCTTTCAGTAAATTATAATTTGGCCACATGCCAAATTGTGGCCTCTACAAGAGTTTACTGTGAGGCCTCTATAAGAAAATGACTTAAATTCATGATTGCATGCATTTATTTATAGCTACAAAATATTGCGTGCTTATTCTGTCAGGTATGCTAGGTGCTTTTAGCGTGTCACTTAAATTTAATCCCTCTGACCACCCCATGGAGTGGTTATTATCCCTATTTTACAGGTCAGGATACTGAAACTCAAGACAAATTACACGGCTCAGAAATGGCAGCAACAAGATTCAGTTCAGGTTTGTCTGATTTTTAAATCTGGTGGCCTTACCCCACTACAAAAGTTAATTTCCCACCATATCATATACTATCCAACATTAAGCATCTATATAGATACCCTGATAAGCATTTTTTGTTTTTAATTTATTTCTGGTTTTATTATTCTTCCCCACTTTTATTATCACTTCATAGATTTCAACTATTTACTTTTATACAATTGTAATAATATATTTTTAATAAACTGCCTAAAATATTTTTGGGTTTAAATTCTATTGAAGTACAAAGAAAAATAAATAAAAAAGCTCCTCTGAAATCCTGTAATAATTACTTTTACTTAATGTTGCCTGTGTTTTTTTTTTTCGTGTTATTTGCCTTTATTAAATTTTCAGGTTTATGTTCTAGTGTACACATTGCTTAAGTTATGAAATAACAGAGGAAAGCCTTCTATTTTAAACTTCCTCTGGGTCCTTCTAAATACAATGGATATGTTTTTTCCTAGGCTTGTGCCTTGGTACAGATAACCAGATGTTTGAAGAAAGGGAGGGAGGCTGGGAACGGTGGCTCACTCCTGTCATCCCAGCACTTTGGGAGGCCAAGGTGGGCAGATGGCTTGCGCCCAGGAGTTCAGGACCAGCCTGGGCAACATGGCAGGACCCTGACTCTACAAAAATTTTAAAAATTAGCTGGGCCTGGTGGTGCCACACTTGGGAGACTGAGGTGGGAGGATTGCCTGGACCCAGGAGGTCAAGGCTGCAGTGAGAAGACTGTGCCACTGCACTCCAGCCTGGGTGAGGGCAAGACGCTGTCTCAAAATAAATAAATAAATAAATAAAAATAAAAGAAAAAGAAAGAAAGGGAGGGCGATTTAAAGTAGTTAATGAAAATTTATAATAAGAGATATTTTAAAAATTCCATTATTTTACTCCCTGGCTTTGAATTGAATAAGGTATGGCACACAGCTTGCTGAATCCCGAGGTCTACTTATTAGTACCTACTTATTTCTTTTCACTATCCTTCAGATTCTGTTTAAAATCCTAAAGTTACTTATTTACATTAGGAGGTGCAGGTATTTCCTAATAGGAATAAGCACTTTTTCGTCATTTTGTACACTCCTCCTCTTCTACACCACACCATCTTTTTTAAACAGCCCAGTTTGATGTCATCACAGAGGACCTGGTGTCAGCCACTCAAAGGGAACATTCTGCCTCCTGGGTTTCAAGTGCTTTTCTTGGTAACGCTAATTGTGGGCTATTATGGAACACTAGTTTTCCCACTCGCTCCTTTGGCTCTCTGTGGTGGCAGGGCACCATGTTTTATGATCACATCATTTTTTCACTCTGACATGCGTTCATTCAAACTTTTGCTTTGGTTTGTTTGGTTTGGTCTTTCAGGTCTTATCAAGGAACTCATCTTACACGTGTAGACATCTTCACCTTTCAAAAACACTCTGTTCTGGAAGTTCTGTTGCTAATAATTTTAGAGTTTAATTAGCTGAGACAAAGAAAGCATTTGTCACTTAAATTCCCAGACAGTGACTTGGCAAAATGAGACCTACTAGATTAAGAGTAAAAATGAAGAGGAAAGAAAAACAAATTAGGTATCATTTCATGCTAGTTGGGTATCAGTATATGAGAATGGTAAATGTTTCACTTTTTAATTTCCAGATTCAAATTATTAGTGCAGCTCATGTAGAGATACAGGAACAAGAGAATAGTATTTGAAATAATATGGAATAACACTGCATATTGAATATTAAATATTGAATATATAATATTGAATATTATTTTGGCCAGGTGTGGTGGCTCACATCTGAAATCTCAGCACTTTGGGAGGCTGAGGGAGGCAGATCGCTTGAGCCCAGGAGTTTGAGACTAGCCTGGGCAACATAGGGAGAGCCCATCTCTCTCTCTTTTTTTAAAAAAATTCATTACATAAAAACAGATTGGGGCAATGGTTTGTTTATGTACTTGCTTTTGACATCATATTTTGCTCCTTCAACTAAAATGGTTTCCTCCATCTAGGATGTTGTGGTGTCTGAGAAATTAAGAAACTTAAAATGGTTTCCTCTTGCTATAAAGTAATGCAATTTTCTCTCTTATGGATTTCTTCCTCTTTCAGGGATTCAGTGTCAAAATTTATGAGTATTATTGAGCCTGGTACATAAACGTTTTATGTAAAGTTAATCCGGTTATTTGGGAGCGGGAGGATCTCAGAGAGGACAGAAAACTGTTTATGAAAACTAACAGGTGACGATGAAACATTCCAGTGGTTCTGCAGATGATTCTGACTCATTATTTTCTCTTCATGAATGTCATATTTAGAAAAGAATTTTTTCCTTCTAAACAAAGTGAATTTATTAAGTAACAATTCAGCTATTTTTATTTATCAACAATATGTAAGTGCTGGATTAAAATACTCGATCAATATGAAATGACAATGGTGTTCTAGTGAAGACACAGAAATCCAACGATGAAGCCTTATCATGAGTAAATGGATGGTTTCCATTAGATTTTGTCAAATATTGAATACAGATCTCCATTAATACCTCTCTGGGCTCGAGGGGCCCAAATAAAAAAAACACTTGTAAAGACAGTCAAGAGGAAAAGGAAACCGTGAGATATAGAGAATCTGGGGTAAGGCAAGATCTTGCCATGCGCATCCCCTTTGGCATCATCAACAAATTATCTGCACGTTTTTCAGTGTATGTTACTTGTGTTTTGGAACTTTTTTCCCTAATACCATGCTCTGCTATCTTCCAAGTTTCCAATCTGTGATGGTCTGTTATAGGTTACAATAAACGTTTCTGTGACATCAATGAGCTCATTTGTGATCAGTAAATAGGAGCATGAACTCAGTGTAACATGGAGTTATTCTGGCTTCTAGGTATGGGCTCTGGAATAGCAGAAGTAAAATTGTAACTCTAAGGAGGAAAGGAAAGTTCTCAGTCATTTCAGCTCTTTCTTAGGGAAATAAAAGGAGTGCCTGCACCTGGGGCTCCTCCCCAGAGGCATACCCCTGAGATTTGCATGATTCTGGGCCCTGACTGGTTGCATTTCCTCCTGTGCTCAGAGTTCCTCTTCCACCTGCTTTGCTCAGCACTCAGAAGCCAATAATCCCACTCAATTGTTTCTATGCATTTTTAACAACCCCTGAGGCGGCCTTCACCACATGATAAGTTGCCTGCCTAGGCTATCCAGGTTACCTCTAGAAGATTATTCATGTTTTTGTTTTTGTTAGTGCTTTAGTTACACAGATATACACTTTTTGAAAAGTTTATCCCTAATCTTATTTTTACTGTAAACTCTTTATAATGAACATTATGGCAGAATGCATTGTTTTTGAGGGACAGATGTCTTGTGTTATTGTAGAAGTATTGTACACTTAGTGGATGCTTATTAAATGCTGACACATTATTTATTAATTGTCACAGGAATTTAAAAAAGTAATTCCATGGAATGACTGTATTAACAAGAAACCTAATTACAGGAATTGAGCAAGACCATTTGACTCTAGATATTAGAATCTCTGAATGTCATTTCATTTTATTTTATTTATTTTGAGACACAGTCTTGCTTTGTCATCCAGGCTGGAGTGCAGTGGCATGATCTCGGCTCACTGCAACCTCCGCCTCCAGGGTTCAAGTGATTCTCCTGCGAGTAGCTGGGACTACAGACGCCCGCCACTAAGCCCGGCTAATTTTTGTATTTTTAGTAGAGACGGGGTTTCACCATGTTGACCAGGCTGTTCTCGATCTTCTGACCTCATGATCTGCTCGCCTCGGCCTCCCAAAGTGCTGGGATTACAGGTGTGAGCCACCGCACCCGGCCTAAGAGTCATTTTAATTTGTAAGATATGTTTACTGTTTTAGAGAGACAGAGGCTGACTTTTCATTTTCAAGGACTGCTGAACAATCATCCATGAGTTCTTGAAGTTGAATAACAGGAAACTGTACTTGTTTTTCAAACCATTTGGCTACTGTAAGAAGCTGCTGGTCACAAAACGCACGTCCAATAAACTGCAGTCCTATTGGCAACCCTTGGTTTGAGAGTGCAACAGGGATACTCACTGCTGGCAATCCTGGGAAAAGAAGGAAACCCAGTAGGTGATTAATTCTCCATTCTAATTAGCAGAGACCTCTTCCACTTTTCGGTGCTAATAAGTACAATACAGGCTAAGGTTTAAAAAACAGCTAAAAATATTATGCTATATAATGCTTTTGAACTGTTTTGTTTACTTAAAAATATATCTTGGAAATCATTCTGTATCAGTTCACAGAAACCTTCTTCATTCATTTCTTATTGCTGTATAGTACTCCATTACTTGGTTTCACCATAATTGAGTAAACCAGTCTTCTATGATTGAGTATTTAGATTGTTTTCAATATTTAGCTATTTTATACAATGCCCCAGAGAATTACCTTGTGTATGTATTTTTTTGGTATTTTTGAAATTTTCTTAGATGAAGAGGAGATTGCTTCATCAAAGGACAAATGCATATGTAATTAGATATTGCAAAATTTCCCTGCAAAGAAGTTGTACCATTTTGAACTTCCACCTATAGCCTTGCAAACAGATTGTGTTGTTCGGTTTTTGAATTTTTGGCAATCTATTAGATGAGAAATTAGCTCAGGGTAGTTTTAATTCCGGGTTTGGGCAGAGAAATTACAAAATCCCAGAACATCTTGTTATACCATGAAATAAGTTTTCAAAAATTAATGGGGACAGTTTTAAAGGACACATATAACTTGAAGGGGCTCTTATTGGCCAAATTTAAGGCAATCTGAGCATCAAAAACAATACTGACAGTAATTGCTTATAATACATTGAATTAAAGAAAAAAAGGAAGACTCTTCTTTAGAGAATACTGCTAGCTAATAAATGTAGAAGGAATGATAGAATTAGTAAAGTCAGAATTTTGTAATTCTCTAGCTAATATTTCAAGGATGATCAATGAATGCTAAAACTGAGTTCAAGATTATTGGAAAATAGGATATTCACATGGTCTCAAAACATCACCCCAGAAATCGCTAAAAAAATGATAAAAGGAAAAATGTACCTTTTTATAAAGAAACATCTAGCAGTTACTTCCTTAGCCAAGTGATCAACTTGGTTTCCAAAAATAATATCAGTCAGGAAACTGATATTAACTGTTTCCTGACATGAAGATTATGTAGTATTTCTACCAAAAATGTTTAACTCAATCCAGTCATGAGGAAGCAATCTGACAAATCCTGATTATGGATGGGACACCCTACAGCACAAGTGGACTGGGCTCTTAACATTTTTTTAAGTGCTAAAGATAAGAACTGTTGAACCAGAGTTCTACATTCAGCAAAAATAATCTTTAAAAATCAAAGGGAAATCAACACACTCTCAAAAGGAAAGCTATGATAAATTTTTCATCAGCAGAACTAAACTAAAAGAAAGGCTAAAGAAATTTCTCTAAATGGAAGTGACACAATAAAGAATCTTGGTACTTCAGGAGGGAAGAAAGAACACAGTAAGCAAAAGTATAGGTAAATGTAATAGACTTTTCTTTTCCTCTTAAGTTTTTTACATTATGTTTGATGATTGAAACAAAAATTACAGCACAGCCTGATATGGTTTTAAAGAAAAAAGAGAGGTGGGGTGATTGTTCTAGGTTTTAAAAAGAAACCATAAACCAATGTAATATATCAGGAGGAAAGATAACTTATAAAAGACACTTTTGATAGGACTGAGAAAATTTGAATATAAACTACATTTGAATTATTAATCATGTTAGTTTTCTTAGGTATGACAATGGAATTGTGGTTCTGTAAGATAATTTATTCTTATAAGATTTGTACAAAAGAATTTAGGGGTGAAGTGTCATGACATCTGAAACTTCGTGTAAAATGATTCACAATGATTCAGGTAAAAACAAAGTTGTGTGTGCATGTGAGTGTGTGTGTGTAGAAAAAGGAAGAGAAGGGCAAAGCAAATAAGGCAAAATGTTAACAAGATTACATCCAGGTGAAGGGCATATCAGCATTAATTATACTACTATTTCAGCTTTTCTGTGGGTTTTACATTTTCCGAAATAAAAGTTAAAAAAAAAACTACTAGGTGTGTTGTGTTTGTGTGTGTGTGGTGAGAGTGCATGCATGTGTACTGATGTGGTTTGGATCTGTGTCCCCACCCAAATCTCATGTTGAATTGTAATCCCCAGTGTTGAAGGTGGGGCCTAGTGGAAGGCGACTAGATCATGGGGACGGTTTCTCATAAACGGCTTAACACCATTCCCCTTGGTGCTGTTCTCGTGATAGTGAATGAGTTATTACAAGACTTGGTTGTTTTAAAAGTGTGTAGCATCTTTCCCCTTTCTTTCTTGCTTGGGCTGGGCCATGTAAGACATGGCTGCTTCTCCTTCACCTTCCACTGTGAATTTAAGTTTCCTGAGGCATTCTCAGAAGCGGAAGCTGCTCAGCTTCCTGTACAGCCTGCAGAGCTGTAAGCCAATTAAACCTCTTTTTAAAAATAAATTATCCAGTCTCAGCTATTTCTTTATAGCAGTGTCAGAACAGACTAATATATGTACACACACACACTCCTAAGCAATCCAAAAGGATAGACTTTTGCTTTTAGGGAACCATCTAGCTAGAATCTTAAGTTGAAGACCAGAGCACCTGCCTAAGAATTTGAAGAAAACCAGAATGTTCCTGAGGAATCCTCACCTGCCATATTTACAGCTTGTGTAAAAATATCATCCTGGGCACTTCGGGTTCTGTTGTCCTCTTTGATGAACTCCAAGTATGGTACTGCCTCACTCAAGGTAGTGGGAGTTAGCAAGACATCTACTCCAGAGTTAAAAGCATTTACAAAGTCATTAGCAATGAGGCGTCTCACTTTCTGTGCTTTGACGAAATAATTTTCATAGTTTCTGTGTGAAAAAAGTGGGTGTCGTTTTTAAGGATTTTTTGTATTTTTCTTTTAATCAATTATCTTACATTAGGCTTGATAAAGAACCATTGGATTTCCATTTTCTGGCTTAGAATAAAAAGTTTGGCTTGCCTGTGTAATGCCCATTCCCTTCCCCCCGGCTCCCCAGTGGTGCGGCGTATATGATAGAGGAGTGTTTTTCTATCATAGACGCCACAGGGGGAAGTTTGGGGATGAAGCAGAGCTTAAAGGTGTTTCAATTAAGTTAGAAAACTGACACAGACTGTTGAGAAATCTTTGCGACTTTTCCCACCCAAAACAGCCTGGGGCCTGACATCTTCTGCCCTGGGCCCCTTTCTCTTGATGTGGAAAGTCTGAATGCAGTATTTATAGACTTCTAAGGTTTTAAAATCCTGCATCAGGAAGAAAATCAGAAATACTGGTTGGTGAAATAAAGAGTTTAGACATTGTTTAAAAAAAAAAAACCACTGGATTCTTGGCTTTTATGAGGAGGCACCACTAAGATTCTTAACATATAAAAATGAATTCTCTTCCATTGTGCTGCCACTCTAAAAGCTTATATATATAAATTAATCAATCAGAATTCAGAATGCACTAGTAGATGCAATTCTACATGTATAATCTCAAAATATTAATAATTCCAGGGCTATAATTAAACGAGAATATTCATTGGTGAGGAAAGTAAAGCACATAGCAATAAATTACTTTCTTTTTTCTTTTTTTCTTTTTTTTGAGACTGAGTCTCGCACTGTCGCCCAGGCAGTGGCGCGATTTCGGCTCACTGCAAGCTCCGCCTCCCGGGTTCACGCCATTCTCCTGCCTCAGCCTCCTGAGTAGCTGGGACTACAGGCGCCCGCCACTGCGCCCAGCTAATTTTTTGTATTTTTAGTAGAGACGGGGTTTCACTGTGGTCTCGATCTCCTGACCTTGTGATCTGCCCACCTCGGCCTCCCAAAGTGCTGGGATTACAGGCGTGAGCCACCGCGCCCAGCCTAATAAATTACTTTCTAAAGGTTACTAAGACAGACAGTGGTAGACTATGCTGTATTTGAATTTTGTATTTTATGGATAGATATAGTCCAGAGGTAGAAATGTGAAATTCAAGAATGCTTATTTTACTAAAAAGATTAAAGAAAAGGCCAGAAATAGGAGCAACCATAAGTCAATGATACTAAGAAAAGGAATAAAAATCCTTTGGATTCTTCTGAAGCTGTTAGGAGAGGCTAGCAAGAACTAACTGCTCTAAACCTCAGTTCCCACAACAGTAAAAATGGATATACTTGGTCCAGTTTTACTGAGGGCCAAATAAAATATGATAAAAATGTGAAATATATTTTACTCTAAAAGGGTGGTACAGCAGTATCATAGGTCCTTCCTCTTATTTGACCACCAGGTCTACAGAGAGACCAATGCAGGCAACACATATAATTTACACACTGACAACAACTAAGTGGTTTAAACACCACAGTCCAAAACCTGAATTTTATAAAGAACAAATACTGGCCGGGCCTGGTGGCTCATGCCTATAATCCCAGCAATTTGGGAGGCTGAGGCGGGTGGATCACAAGGTCAGGAGTTTGAGACCAGCCTGGCCAACATGGTGAAATCCTAACTCTACTAAAAATACAAAAAAATTTAGCCAGGCATGGTGGTGGGCGCCTGCAGTCCCAGCTACTGGGGAGGCTGAGGCAGGAGGAGAATCGCTTGAACCCAGGAGGTGGAGGATGCAGTGAGCCAAGATTGCGCCACTGCACTCCGGCCTGGCAACAGAGCAAGACTCCGTCTCAAAAAAAAAAAAGAAAAAAAAAAAAAGAACAAATACTTGTTTTCTATTAAATTTCTTCCTACTTTAAATACGGCTCAGAAGAAGAATTGCTTCCATCCAAGATGGAGTAATGGAGATGGAATTTACCCTGTGTTATGGTTTGAATGTTTGCCCCCTGTAAAACTCATGCTGAAATTTAATTGCCACTGTAACAGTATTAAGAGATGGGGCCTTTAAGAGGTGATTGGGCCATAACAACTCCACTCTTGAGTGGGACTGGTGCCATTCTAAGAGGGAAAGTTCAGCCCCCCATGTGCTTTCCCTTTCTCTCCTTCTTTTTCTCTCCACCCTTGCTTTCTGCCATGTGTGGACATAGCAAGAAGGCCCTCACCAGGTGCTGGCTTCTCAGTGTTGGACTTCCCAGCCTCCAGAACTGTGAGCCAGTAAATCTCCATTCATTATAAATCACCCAGTCTCAGACATTCTGTTATAGCAGCAAAAATGAACTAAGCCTGCTTCTCAGAATAGGGGATTAAAAAAAAAAAAAAAAAAAAAAAAAAAAAAGAACGAAGACACCCTGCCTTGTTAAACAACTAGAAAACTGGACAAAATATATGAAATGACCATTTTCAGACATTAGACAACAGACATTCAGGAGAAAAAGTGGTGAGAGAAGAGAAACAAATGAAGTAAGCCAGGTCAGGTGTGGTCCCTCATGCCTGTGGGGGATGTGAGTGGGGGGCGCGGAGGATTCCTTGAGCCTAGGAGCTTGAGACCAGCCTGGGCAACACAGGGAGATCATGTCTCTACAGAAAAGTCTGTAGTAGTCCTAGCTTCACTGGGGGGTGGGGAGTGTTGAGGGTTGCTGAGAAGAGCTTGAGCCTGGGAGGTCGAGGCTGCCAGTGAGCCATGGTCACACCAGTGCACTCCGGCTTGGGTGATCAAGTGAGGTCCTGTCTCCAAAAAAAGAAAAGAAAAGAAAATGAGATATGCCCTTTGATTTCCCCAGCTTAATGCCTAGAGGCAGTTTTCAGGCCTCATTCCAGGGAGGAAGCTAAACAGTATGGGGGGTGGGGTAAGTTAAAGAGACAGAGATCTGAAGTTCAAGGAGGCAAAGGCAGCTAGAATTTGCAAAGCAGGGTACTGAGTAGGAGGGGGTGGCACATAGAGCTCAAGAGATCTGCAGGGAGATTCCTTGAGTCTTTGGCTGAATACTGATCTATGAATGCATGAGAAGAAATTCCCAAGGCTGGGGAAACAATCCCCAAAAAGCAGTGGACCCAACAATTCCTAGAGCTCAAACAGGGCTGGAAATAGTTTGTGTTTCTAACAGCCAAAGCAAAAAGACTTGAATATATGCAACATCAAAGCACCACCTCAAAGTAAAGTAAAATTAGCCCCAGACTAAAGGCTGCTTTGGATTTATCTTCACAAAGCTTTAAAAGAAGACTTGAAAAGATCCAACAAATTCCAAGCAACTTTAGTGCACCCTGGGAAAAAGCCCAACACTGTTTAAAGGAATATAACAAAAGTCTAGCAAATGCCAATGTAAAATTCACAATATACAGGCATGAAAAGAAGCAAAAAATATGACCCATAACCAGAGAGGGAAAAAGCATTAATACAAACAGATGCAAATATGTTGGAATGAGTACATAAGAACATTAAAAGCTACCATAAATACATTCTTTTTTTTTTTTGGAGACAGAGTCTCCTGGGTCATTCTGTTACCCAGGCTGGGGTGCAGTGGCACAATCTCAAGTTACTGCAACCTCTGCCTTCCAGGTTCAAGTGATTCTTGTACCTCAGTGTCCTGAGTAGCTGGGATTACAGGCATATGCCACCCCACCCAGCTAATTTTTGTATTTTTAGTAGAGACAGGTTTTGCCATGTTGGCCAGGCTGGTCTCAAACTCCTGACCTCAAGTGATCCACCTGCCTCGGCCTCCCAAAGTGCTGAGATTACAGGCGTGAGCCACTGCACTCAGCCTAAGTATGTTCTATATGTTCAAGATGGTAGAAGAAAACATAAAATAATGAAGAAATTGAAGGGATAAGAAGACCTACATGGAACTTCTAGAGGAAAAAAATACAATGTATAAAAAATATACTGGAAAGAATCCACATAACAGAAAAAAAGATGAGTGATTCTGAAAACAGTAATGGAAACTAACCAAAAGGAAGTAGAGAAGGAAAAAAGACTGGAGAAAAAAAAAGAATGTAGTGTCTGTGAGCTGTGGGACAACATCAGGCAGATTAACACACGTGTGAAAAGAGTTCCAGACAGATGGAGGACAGAAAAAACATTTGAGAAAATAATAGCCAACATTTCCCAAATTTGATTAAAACTATAACTCAACCAATCAAAGCTGCTTAACAAACCCCTATGCAGAAGAAATATGCAGAGAACCACACCAAGGCATATCACAGTCAAATTCCTGAAAACCAATGATAAACAGAAAAATCTTAAAATCAGCCAGAGGAAAAAAAGATACATTATATACAGAGGAACGATCATAAGAATGACAACAGACTTCTCAGAAACTATGTAAACCAGAAGACAATGGAACAAAACCTTTACAGTACAGAAAGAAGGAGCAACCTATGTTTTTTGTTTTTGTTTTAAAAAGAGATGGGCTCTCGCTCTGTGGCTCAGGCTTAAGTACAGTGGTGCGATTATAGCTCACTGCAGGTTCTCACTCCTGGGCTCAAGCAATCCTCCCACCTCAGCTACCTGAGTAGCTGTAACTACAGGAGTGCACCTGTGGCCCAGCTTAACCTATATTTTTAAACCTAGAGAAAATATCTTTCAAAATTAAAAGCAAAATAAACATATAAACCAAAGCTGAAAGAATTCACTGCCAACAGGACTACAAGAAAAAGAAAGTTCTTCAAGTAAAAACAAAATTATACCAGATGGATATTTACATCTCTAGAGCAGAGAGAAAAGCACCAGAAATACTAAATATGTAGGTAAATATAAATGACACTATTTTTCTCATTTTAGATCTTTTTTTAAGAGAAAAATTACTATTTAAAGAAAAAAAGCAGAAGAAAAGGTTAAAAGAAAAAAAGAACAGATGGGACAAATAGAAGATAAATAGCAAAAGGTGGATATAATTGTGGTACATAAGTAACATTTATGTCAATTAAAAAAACTCTTCCTGGTCAGGCATGGTGGCTCATGCCTGTAATCCCAGCACTTTGGGAGGCCAAGGTGGGCGGATCACGAGATCAGGAGTTCGAGACCAGCCTGGCCAATATGTTGAAACCTCGTCTCTACTAAAAATACAAAAATTAGCTGGGTGTGGTGGCGTGCGCCTGTACTCCTAGGTACTCGGGAGGCTGAGGCAGAAGAATTGTTTGAACCCAGGAGGCGGGGTTGCAGTGGACCAAGACTGTGTCGCTGCACTCCAGCCTGGGTGATAGAGCGAGACTCTGTCTCAAAAATAAAAAATAAAATAAATAAATAAATAAACTCTTCCTGGCACATAAATTGACTTCATAAAATAAAAAAATTATTCCAAATCCCAGTTTTCCTATCACCTTTGTCCACCCAAGTTGACTCAACTTGGAACTGACTCAGGAGCTAGGGATACCAGCAGTACTTTGAACTTCCTTTTATCAGAACCCCCCAAATGGTGATCATGAGAAATGCTTTCTGACTCCTCTCCTTCAATTTCTTTTTATGCTGTTACAATGACCTATATAATTCATCAACTTGTGCCCTGAGATAAACAATATGTTTCTAATCAGTAATATTTGGCAAAAGTAACATCTTTAGCTTAGTAAGAGTTTTCCCTTAGAAAATTTCTTAGCAATATTTCATTTTCTTTTCCTACTCCAAATTCATTACAAGCATCTGGTCAATATGGTAATAGTCTTTTAATCTGGAACATAATCAAATAGTATTCTTTTTTTTCTTTTTCTTTTTGAGATGGAGTTTCACTCTGTTGCCCAGGCTGGAGTGCAGTGGCATTATCTTGGCTCACTGCAACCTCTGCCTCTTGGGTTCAAGTGATTCTCCTGCCCCAGCCTCCCGAGTAGCTGGGATTATAGGTGCCCACCACCACGCCCAGCTAATTTTTGTACTTTTAGTAGAGATAGGGTTTCATCATGTTGGTCGAACTCCTGACCTCAGGTGATCTGCCCACCTCAGCCTTCCAAAGTGCTGGGATTATAGGCATGAGCCACCGGGCCCGGCCTCAAATAGTATTCTTAGAAAAAGTAATCCTGTGGCCCGGCATCGTGGCTCATGCCTGTAACACCTGCACTTTGGAGGCTGAGGTGGGCGGACTGCTTGAACCCAGGAGTTTTGGAGACCAGCCTGGGCAACATGGCGGGATCCCGTCTCTACAGAAAATACAAAAATTAGCTGGGCATGGTGGTACATGCTTGTAGCTTCAGCTACTAGGGAGGCTTAGGTGGGAGGATCACTTAAGCCCAAGAGGTCAAGGCTGCAGTGAGCTGAGATCACTCCACTGCACTCCAGCCTGGTGACAGAGTGAGACCCTGTCTCAAAAATAAAAAGTAATTCTAACTATCAGCCCTGAGAGGATGCACAGATAAAACGCTTTCTGCCCTTGAGGGCATGGAGAAAAACTCCATGTAATGAAGTTCTGCATTACAACAACCAATCTTGCTTTTTCACACTTCTCATGTCCTCTTAGACATACGTGGTGGTATAGAAGATGAGGCTTGTTCACAAGGTTGTGAATAAACTCATAATGAAGACAATTGAAGGAGGAGTCATGGTCATTTTGAATTCTTTCTTAGAGCAAAGACATACATAATATAAGGAAAAACTAAGTTGATTCAATACATTTTCAAGAGACAATACAACTCCCTGCTTAAGGCTCTAACAGCAATAAAACCATGTGGTAATACCCAAGGGACATTTAATGAGATTAAAATCCTTAATGGCTTCCTACTCACACTCATCCCTTGGTGTCTGTTGGGGGTTTGGTTCCAAGACCCCTTTGGATACCAAAATCTGAGGATATTCAAGTCTCATATAAAATGGTGTAGTATTTGCATAAAACCTATGCACACCTCCTGCACATTTCAAATCATCCCTAGATTACTTGTAACATCTAATACAATGTAAATGCGATGTAAACAGTTGTTATACTGTATTGCTTTTTAATTTGTATTACTTTTTATTGTTGTATGTTATCTTTTATTTTATTTTTTGAATATTTTTGATTTGTGTTTGGTTGAATCCAAGCTTGCAAACCCCACAGATATAGAGGGCTGCCTGTCATCTGTACCAGTCGTTTAGCTAAAGTACCAATATTTCTTTTGTTTTTGAATACTAGGACCCAAAAGAGCAATAAACAGGTCTTTTCTAATTCAAATCCTAAAGATTTTGTTTCTTTACTAAATATCTTGACTTATAAGACCTGATAGAGACATGTTACTTGAGGTTTCAAGAATGAAGAAAATTTCTAAATGAGTTGTCTTACTCTTTTAATAAGAAAAAGTTTCCCGAGAGAATTCTTCCTCTCACCACATCATTGAACCCTTCTCGTCTGGTTGCAGCATACATGGCTTCAGTGGACACATTAATGTCACATCTGTGACCTGAAAATAAGATAAGGGTAAATATTACTTGAAAGGACGTAAAGTCAGTGAAGTTTGGGCTAAAACCAGGCCTAGATTCACTTTATTTATTTATTTATTTTTTTGAGATGGAGTCTCACTCTGTCACCCAGGCTGGAGTGCAGTGGCGTGATCTCAGCTCATTGCAACTTCTGCCTCCCTTGTCAGTGATTCTCCTACCTCGTCCTCCTGAGTAGCTTAGATTACAGGTATGCAGCACCATGCTCGGCTAATTCAGATTCACATTTTTGTGACCAATATTAAAGTTTAGGGAGTTGCCCTTAATAGTTTCTTTTCCCTATCTGCCTTTTGACTGACTGGTCATGGAGAGAGAAGAAAAGAACCAAGAAAGAAACTCCATTTGTTTACTCCCTCATTCATTCACTCAAACATTTATTGAGCTCCTACCATGTGTCAGGCACTACATTAGTGGAATTGAGCATATGACAACAAGATACTATCCCTTCAAGTTATTCACAGTCCTGAGAGGCAAACCAAGCATACACAGATATTTATGACAAATAGTCAGTACAAGTCTAAAATGACAAAGGTAAAAAATGACTCACTGATTAACTTTTCTAAATCATTAACATGATCTCAAGCATTAACTTTTTTGTCACTAATAAGTGAACTTTTCAAATGTTTGCAACAACTACCTTAAAATAACCCAGCCATCTTACCATATTGTAGCCCATCAAATCTGGCCATATTCGATGCCACTTCCGACGTGCACAATACATGGTAGCAGACAATTGAGTAACTGGTGTGAGGAAGGGATACTTCAAGTACTTTGGCCCCCTCAGACTCAAAGAGGTCAGCAGCTTTGGACCAAAGAGACCGTACTTCACTTGATAATTCTGGTATAAGATATTCCTTACAGGAAAAAGTCAAGATACAAAATTGAAACTGTATAGATCATTTCATAAAAATTTGTACTTCATCTGTATAGATGATTTTATAAAAATTTGTACTTCAGGACCTTTGGTAATACATTAGAAAATATGATAAAATTGCTGGTAGGTAGCTAGAAAGACTGAATCCATTTAAGAGCTTGTGGTATGACAAAGCATAGTACTAGATATTATGATCTGGATATAACGACATTAAAGATTGGAGATCTAGTTGGGGAAAATATTTGTTAAATGCTCATTATGTATCAGGTACCTAACAGCATATCAGTATATATCAGCATATATGCTAATTGCTCATGTATCAGGTACCCTGTTAGATTATTTTCAAAGGTTCTCTCATGTCATGCTTTTAACAAGCCTGTGATCTAGGTATTATAATCCTTCATTTTGTTAATGAAAAATCTTGACATAAGAAGTTACTTTCCTAATATTAAATAGCAGGTAAGTAGAGGGTCTAGGATTTCAAACTGGGTCTGTTTAAAAGCCTGTGTTCTCTGTAAATAAATTCTTAAAAGAAGGCACAGATACTGCCTTTTTTTTTGAGGCAGAGTCTTGCTCTCTCACCCAGGCTGGAGTGCAGTGGTGCAATCATGGCTCACAGCAGTCTCAACCTCCTGGACTCAAGCAATCCTCCCACCTCAGCCTCCCAAACAGCTAGGACCACAGATGCATGCCACCACACCTCACAACTTTTTTTTTTTTTTAACTTTTTGTAGAGATAGGTCTCTGTATGTTGCCCAGGCTGGTCTCAAACTCCTGATCTCAAGCGATCTTCCTGCCTTGGCTTCCCAAAATACTGGGATTACAGGCGTAAGCCACTGCACTTGGCCTTACATATATTACCTTAATGGAAGATTTTAAATAAAGTAGTATTTCTCTATAGCAGTGGTCTTACCTGGGGGTTACTTTTGTCTCCTTTTCCCTAACCAGGAGACACTTGACAATGTTTGAAGACATTTTTGGTTGTGGGGTTGTGGTTTTGGTGGTGGGGTACTACTTGCATGTAGGGGTAGAGGCCAGGGATGCTACTAAACATCTTACAATGCACAGGACAGTCTCCCACAACAAACAATTACCAGCCCCAAACACCAACAGTGCTGACGTTGTGAAACTTCATTATTCTGCAGGGTAACTTATCTCCCTAAAAGATTTAAAGCAGTAATATATTGCAAGCCTTAATATTTTTAAAAGGTTAGTAATTTAACATTATAACATTCACGTATTCATTACTCAATTGCTACTGTAATAGATGCAGTAGTAATAATAATAACAGTAAAGATGTTAACATTTTTTGAGGCATTACTATGCAAGGTATGGCTTTGGGCTAAGTCCCTTCTTTACATTAGGGATTGGCAAACTATGGCCCATAGGCCAGATATGACAAGCCAGCTGGTTTTTTGAAAATAAAAGTTTTATTAGAACAGAGACACACTTTTTCATTTACATATTGCCTGTGGCTGCTTTCTCACTATAATGGCAGAGTTAAGTAGTTATGATAAAGACTGTATGGTCCACAAAGTCTAAAATATTTACTATCTTGCCCATTACAGAAACAATTTGCAGACTTAACATGACTGTCTAATCGATCCTCACAAATCTCTCTAAAGGCAATATTTTTATTATTCCCATTTTACAGATGGGGAAATTGAGCTAAAAGAGATTAACTCACATACTCAACTCACATGATTAATAAAAGTGGCAGAGCAGAGATTCAAACCCACCCAATCCGCCTCCCAAGTCTGTGCTCTCTATTGAACTTGACAGTATTTCTATAAAGTAATGAAAGGAAAAAGTTACCTTCGGAATTCCTATACATAGTTTGCTCACATCTGCCAAACTGGGAAGCATGAATGGTTTATTAATAGGGTCATGTACTGTGGTAGAGTCCTTGGGGTCAGGTCCAGCCAGTGCACCTATAAGGAGCAATACTTATGAATGGCAGATACATTGTTTTATAGAGAAACTGTTGCAAATGATATAGAATTATATAAATACCCAACACAATTGCTGCATCATCCACACATCTGGTTAAGATTCCTGGCACATCCATCGAATTCACCAGGGGAATGAGACCATGACGGGAAACTAAGCCATAGCTCGGTTTGAAACCAACAAGCCCACAGTGGGCAGCAGGATTTCTGGTCGATCCTCCTGTATCTGATCCTAAAGCCCTGGAATTTAAATGGAATTATCTTTAGAAGAATGATATATCTCTAATTATATTTGGAATCTACCCTTTCAATTGTATATTTTTAAACTGTATTTTCCTCTGATTACACAAAAGTAACACATGTTCATCTCAGAGAATTCATAAAGTATAGAGAACTTTAGGTACTCAATATTCCAATACCCAGAGGAAAACAATGTTAACATTTTGGTATATTAACTTCAAGTCTTTTTAAAAATGCATTTTTTTCATCATTGAGATAATTCTGTAATCATGAGTTTCCATCCCTTTTTTAACATGAGCCTTTTACTATGTCATTAAAATTCCTGAAAATGTAAAGTATATGTAATATTCCATCATATAAATTGGTGATTCCTGGTATTTTAAAGTCCATTCTCCTTTCAATATACATATAAATCTTGCACTTTCCTCTGATGTTGATCCTGAAAACAAATCAAATTAATGACAATTTTACAGTATGATTTTATAGACTAAATATGCCCCTCCTGGAAATTCAGGTACAGCCCTTTGCTACCCACCCCATTTAAAATCATGGATAGAGATGTATAATAATTTACTTAAATACTTATGTTGTTTCTAACTAGAATAACTATTTAATAAATAACTTTGTAATGAAAATCTCTGAACATAAATTTTTGCTTATGTGTGAGTACTTTCTAGGCTAGCTTCCAAGAAGTAGACTTAGTGCACATAAGTTTCTGATATATACTGTCCAATTACTTGTCAGAAAGATTATGCCAATTTATATTCCCAGTTGCAGTGAGTCAGATTGTGTTTTAAAGTTTCAGTACCATCACTGAGTACTAGGAATTTTTAAAATTGTTAGTGTGATAACCAAAAAGTTTTTATTAATGTGCATTTCAAATAATTTTGCACTTATTTATACATGCATTACTCAACTACAAAGTGACTGTTCATTTCTTTACCCAGTTACCTACAGAGTTTGTGTTGTTCTTATTTTAAAAAAACAGAAAACTAACCTGCAGGACATTATGCTAAGTAAAATGAGCCAGTCACAGAAAGACAAATACTATATATGACACTACGTACATGAGATAACTAGAGTAATCAGATTCATAAGACAGAAAGTAGAAGGTGGTTACCAGGGCTGGGAGGAGGGTTGAAGGGTACACAGTTTTAGCGTTGCAAGATGAAAAGTGTTCTGAAGACTGATTGCACAACGCTTTTAATACTTTTGAACTGTACATTTAAAAATGGTTAAGCTGGTAAATTTTATGTTATGTGCATTTTACCACAATTAAAAAACCATTTCAGGAAAACAAAAGTTGTGCTGTAGAATAGTACATATCTACTATAAAAATTAAGATATCATATAACTATATGATGTATAAAGTAAGATTTCTCTTATAATCACAGCCCCCACAATAACTGTTACCAGTTCTGATATGCATTCATCCAGACATCCAGTACTTCTATGCAATGACTGACATATATATGTATGCAATTGTTACTTTTAACAGAAATGGATTCTGCGACTTATTTTTCACTTAACATATTTATCTTGGTTATTTTTCCATGTCATTGCATGGTGCTCTGACTCATTCTTTTCAGTGGCTGCATAGTACTCCAGGAATCTTCCTGTTTTTAAAACGATCGCAAAAGAAACAAATCAAAAAGAGGGAAACAAATCAAAAAGGGGGAAACAAAAGCAGAACACTTTACAGTTTGACATACATTCAATCTGAAGTTATTTTTGGTCTGTGCTTCTATTGCTTATATTTAAAGTGAAGCTTTGGGCTGAACAATGCTCCTAACAATAACATGGCACTCAGAAAATGCAAATTATATTTCCTTCCTTACAGTGTCAAGTTAAGCTACAAAATCAGACTGTTGCTTTCACAATTTTAAAAGATACATTTTCTTATTAGCATTCACTGACGGCTGTGTAAAAGTAAAACTTACATTTCCATAGGAATTATGTGTCAAAGTGCCATCTACTCAAAGCACATTCAGAAAGATGAACACTAAGTGAGATGATGAGGACAGAAAAAAAGCACCTAATCCTGCAGTCCTAACTTGTCATAACTCACATTAATATTAATGCAATGCTATAAAATTCCACAGAGATCAAATGAAATGGTTTTACTTGTTAATAAGATTTTAGGAAAACTGAAAAAAAAATCTGCAGAACTCACATCTCCATAGCTCTAAAAATATATAAATAATTTATGGATTGCAATGTGTGTGAAAGAACTTAGTTTTAATGGATAATTAAGGGGAGATAAAATATAAAACTATTATTAAAGAAACACATTCATTTTGATTAAATTGAGACTGATAAATATAGCAATGGCCATATTTACTTTCTTTTCTTTGGGTAGTTAAGAAATGCTTTACAAATGGAACTGAAAATATCATCAATGGATTCTTACCAAATACAAAGGATGATAGATAAACAGAATCAGCACCTAAAGCTGGGAGGAGGGAGGAGCCAAGTACAGAAATAAAAATACATAAATAAAATAAAATACAAAGTACAGAAATAAAATAACTCCAATAATAACAATAAAAAAAATTCCTAAAGCTTGAGAAAACTTTACTTACTGATGTACATTTTTAATTGCAGATTTCTGAAAACACTATTTAAAATATCTTATTAATACATATTAGCATTTTTTTTCTTTTTTTTCCTTTTTTTTTTTTTCAAAAGTCTGACCTTGCTGAAGGATAAACATTACTAACAGTTTAGTTCAGCAGCACTCAACTAAAGTCATTGTATGTTAGTCCCTAAATATTTGTACAATCAGTGAGCACACACTGAAATTATTTAAAAATAAAATGCAATGAAGTTCATTTATGTTCAATGCTTTATTCTACAAGATCCACAAAATCATATTTTAAGAGAACCAGATACCATGGAGAAAAATTTATCTTAAATTAAAATTAAAAGTATTAAATATACATAGTGTACTGTACAGTTGAGTGCAACTACAAGATATAATTTTGATATACCTTTGAGCACATACAGCTCACTAAAAAGAAAAATACCGAGGTATGAACTAGTCTATTGCTGGACACACTTTACGACTGTTTGTATATGGGTGGGTTTTAAAATACAGATAGAGAAAAGCATCTTACGCGTAGCATGTGAACGCCGATACGGCAGCTGCACTCCCACCTGAGCTCCCTCCAGTTATCAGCCAGTCTGAATCTTCATTCTTGCTGTGGGGATTCTGCTTCCTCTTT
Organism: Macaca mulatta; assembly: GCF_049350105.2. Classification (NCBI taxonomy): domain Eukaryota; kingdom Metazoa; phylum Chordata; class Mammalia; order Primates; family Cercopithecidae; genus Macaca; species Macaca mulatta. The sequence goes on from NC_133409.1 coordinate 79,097,276, forward strand.
TCTCTATATTGTTTCGAATAACTCCAGGGGTTTTTAACTGGTCCAAATATACCATCTGTGCTCCCAGATCTGATGAAGTGAAGCAAGATACCTTAGTAAAACTTTCATTTTTTGTGAAAATTTCATCTTCTGAGTATATTACTTGCTTCTGACACTCATTGAGCATTTAAGAACCCACTGTAGCTTGAATTGAAAAAGGTGGGAAGCCTGCTCACATGTAGCTTTCATTAATTGACAGTTGGGGAGGATGGGAAGGAAGAGCATTTGTGGAAGAAAGTAGAGAAAGCTAATCGGCTAAGAAAAGATTTTGTCTCATTTGATCATCCAATTCAACTGAAGATGATTTCCCCCTTGTGAATCAAGGTCTTCCAGCTGAAAAGGGTCATATTCAGTTTAAGTCTTCTGAGGAAATCTCTCCCTTAACCAGAAGTTCTATGGAAAACATTACAAGTGGAATGCTAATAACTTTCTTTTAAATTTTTGAAATGATTTTATTCTCAGATAAACTACAAAAATAAAAATAACATATAAAGCACTTTATACCCCTTACCCAGATGTACCTACGGTCAATATTTTATCCCATTTGCTTTACTACTTATGTGCTCTGTGTGTATATATATGTACATATATACACAAAGTATGATAGAAACTTAAGGGTATCTTAAGGGTCCAACTTATATACATCATAGCCCTTTATCCCTAAATACTTGAGTGTGTATTTCCTAAGAATAAGGATATCATGTTATACAGTCACAGTACAGTTATCAATCTCAGTAACATTAATATCAATACGTTTACCTAATCTACTGTACGTAATTCAATTATGTCAACTGATTCAATAATGTACTTTGGCCGGGCGCGATGGCTCACGCCTGTAATTCTCGCACTTTGGGAGGCCGAGGCGGGCAGATCACGGGGTCAGGAGACCATCCTGTCTAACACGGTGAAACCCCGTCTCTACTAAAACTACAAAAAATTAGCCAGGCGTGGTGGCGGGCACCTGTAGTCCCAGCTACTCGGGAGGCTGAGGCAGGAGAATGGCGTGAACCCGGGAGGGGGAGCTTGCAGTGAGCCGAGATGGCGCCAATGGACTCCAGCCTGGGCGACAGAGCCAGACTCCGTCTCAAAACAAACAAACAAAAAGAATTAATAATAATAATGTACTTTATGGCATTTTATCCCCTTCCTGGATCAAATCTAGAGTCAGGTCTTCCATTTAATTATCATTGTCTCTCTCTTTTTTTTTTTTTTTTGAGACATTCTCGCTCTATTGCCCAGGCTGGAGTGCAGTGGCGCAGATCTTGGCTCACTGCAAGCTCCATCTCCCGGTTTCAAGTGATCCAAGTTCAGGCGATTCTCGTGCCTCTCGAGTAGCTGGGACTACAGGCATCCACTACCACGCCTTGGCCTCCAAAAGTGCTGAGATTACAGGTGTGAGCCACTGTGCCCAGGCTCATTGTGATTTTAATTTTGAATTTCCCTAATGATCAAAGATATTAAGCAGTTTTTCATGTGTTTGTCAACTATGTTTTAATCTCTGATGAAATGTCTGTTTAAATCTTTTGTTCATTTTTTAAAAATACAGTTGCTTGTTTTGTTATTTTCTTATTGAGGTGGGAAATGTTCTATGTATTTTGGATATCAGTTCTTTCTGAGATACAAGTTTTGCAAATATTTTTCTCTCAGTCTGTGGCTGGCGTTTTCACTTTCTTAGTAGTATATTTCAAAGTACAGAAGTTCTTAATTTTAATGAAGTCTATCAATTTTTTAGTTCTTAATGAAGTCTATCAATTTTTTAAGTGGATTTGTGCTTCATGCGTCCTATCTAAAAGACCTTTGACTAATTCTAGGTCACAAATATTTTTCCCTGTCGTTTTAAATTGTTTTTTTCTGTAGAGACAGGGTCTCACTAGGTTGCCCAGGCTGGTCTAGGACTCCTGGCCTCAAGCAATTCTACTGCCTCAGTTTCCCACAGTGCTGAGATAACAGGCGTGAGCCACCAGGCCTGACCTCCCCCTAAATTTTCTTAAGTTTTATGATGTTAGGTTTTACTTTCTTTATCTCTTATCCTGGAAGATTTTCACAGCCCTCTTTTGTTTTCATATGATATTTTAATAGACTGGTTCTCATTTTGGATTTATCTTTTGTTTCCCCATTAGTAGAGTCAGGTTATACATTCTCAGCTGGAATATTACATAGGTGATATTATATCCTCAGACAATTACATCTGGAGGCACATAACGTCCACTTCACCCTCACTGGTGATGTTAATTTTGATCAGCTGATGAAGGCAATGTCCTAAAAGCCTTTGTTCAAATTTACTCCCATGGATTAGTTCATTCAACATATATATAATGAATTTGAAGAGCTACCACTCTGAACTACACACGCAAGGACTCTTGTTTCTATGAAACAGAGAACAAAGACCAAGCAAATATTACAAATGTGACAAGTGTCATAAAAGGGTAAGTATAAAGTACTTTTGGTGAAAGACTGCTTTTCCCTAAGATCAAGATCAAGGCAAGGAAATCTGCTCTCACCACTTCTATTCAACATTGCACCTAAGGCCCTAACTGGTGCAGTAAGGCAAGAAGAAGAAATAAGATGAACTCTATTTGTAGACTACACAACTTGCTACATAAAATATTCTATAGCACAAAGATCAACTAGAACTAATAAGCGAGCTTTAACAAGGTCATGGGATAAAAGGTCAATATAGAAAAATCAATTATGTTTCAATGTACTAGCAATAAACAATTAGAAACTGAAAAAAATACAATTTTCTATAGCATTAAGAAACATGGCCGAGGGCAGTGGCTCACACCTATAATCCCAACACTTTGGGAGGACGACGCGGGCGGATCACCTGAGGTCAGGAGTTTGAGACCAGCCTGGCCAATATGGTGAAACCCCATCTCTACTAAAAATACAAAAATTAGCTGGGGGTGGTGGTGGGCACCTGTAGGCCTAGCTACTTGGGAGGTTGAGGCAGGAGAATCTCTTAAACCCAGGAGGCAGAGGTTGCAGTGAGCCGAGATCACATCACTGCACTCCAGCCTGGGTGACAGAGTGAGATTCTGTCTCAAAAAAGAAAAGAAAAGAAACATAAAACATGGGAATACATCAAATTATATGTACGATTTATATGCAGGAAATCATAAAAACATTCCTGAGTAAAACAAAATCTCACTAAATGGAGAAATTTAGGTAGGGTATTCATGGATGAGAAGACACGTATTATGATGCCAATTCTTTCCAAGTTGATCTATAAATTCAACACAATTACAATCAGAATCCCATTAAACTTCTTTGTAGAAATTAGCAAGCTTATTCTAAAACATATCAAAATATAACAATCTGGATTATGTAAAATGATTTTGAAAAAGAAGAACAAAGTTAGAAGACTCTTACTACATAATTTCAAGGCTTACTATAAAGCTATAATAATCAAGTTGGTGTGACATTGGAATAAACAGAGAAGCAACAGAGTCCAGAAACAGACCTACATGAATGTGCTCAATTTTTGACCAAAAAATCTAAGATCATTCAACAAGAAAAGGCTAATCTTTTTTATCATTAGTGCTGGAGTTAATAGACATCCATATGTTTAATAAATGGACTTTATTCATACTATATACGAAAATCTAATTCGAAGTGAATCACAGATCTAAATGTAAGAGCTAAACAATAAAACTTCTAGGAAAAAAGTCTTTGTGACCTTTGTTAGTAAAGATTTCTTGGCCAGGCACGATTGCTTACGCCTGAAATCCCAGCACTTTGGGAGACGAGGGGGGCAGATCACCTGAGGTCAGGAGTTTGAGACCAGCCTGGCCAACATGGTGAAACCCCATCTCTACTAAAAACACAAAACTAGCTGGGCCCAGTGGTGCACGCCTATAATCTCAGCTACTCGGGAGGCTGAGGCAGGAGAATCGCTTGAACCTGGGAGGCAGAGGTTGTAGTGAGCCGAAATCGTGCCATTGCACCCCATCCTCGGCAACAGGAGCGCAACTGTGTCTCAAAAAACAAAAAAAAATACACACATCATAAAAGAAAAAATTAAGCCATGTGAGGTGATGTGTGCTTGCAGACCCAGCTCCTCGGAAGGATGAGGTCGGAGGATCACTTGACCCCAGGAGTTCAAGAACAGCTTGGGTAACATAGTGAAACTCCATCTTTAAAAAATAAAGGAAAAAATGGGCCAAGCACAGTTACTCGTGCCTCCCAACACTTTGTTGGACCAAGCTGGGAGCACAGTTCGAGTCCAGGAGTTTGAGATCAGCCTGGGCAACCCAGTGAGACACTGTCTATATGAAAGGAAGAAAAGAAAAAAGAAAAGAAGGACGGGTACGATGGATTACATGCCTGTAATCCCGGGAGGCCTACGCAGGTGGACCACCTGAAGTCAGGAGTTCAAGAGCAGCCTGGCCAGCATGGTGAAACCCCATCTCTACTAAAAATACAAAAATTAGCTGGGCATGGTGGGGCATGCCTGTAGTCCCAGCTACTTGGGAGGCTGAGTCAGGAGAATTGCTTGAAGCTGGGAGGCGGAGGTTGCAGCGAGCTGAGATCATACCATTGCATTCCAGCCTGGACGACAAGAGCAAAACTTTGTCTCAAAAAAAAAAAAAAAAAAAAAAGAATGAAAGAAGAGAAAAAAGGAAGAGAACAATTGAGAAACTGGACTTTATCAAAATTAAGAACTTTTACTGTTTGAAAGGCATGTTCAGAGAATAAAAAGATAAACCAGAGACTTGAATAAAAATTTGCAAATCAGCATCTATCTGATAATGGATTTGAATCCAAAATATATGAAAGAATTCTTTTCTTTTCTTTTTTTTTTTTTTCCTGAGATGGAGTTGTGCTCTTGTTGCCCAGGCTGGAGTGCAGTGGCGCGATCTTGGCTCACTGCAACTTCCGCCTCCCGGGTTCAAGCCTCCCAAGTAGCTGGGATTACAGGCATGTGCCACCACACCCGGGTAATTTTTGTGTTTTTAGTAGAGACGGGGTTTCTCCATTTTGGTCAGGTTGGCCTCGAACTCCCTACCTTAGGTTATCTGCCTGCCTTGGCCTCCCAAAGTGCTGGGATTACAGGCCTGAGCCAGAAAGAATTCTTACAACTCAGTAATAAGATGACCCAATTTCCAAAAACGGGCAAAGAATTTGAACAGCTGTCTTCACTGATGAAGATACAGGGATGGCAAAATAAACACATGAAAAGATGTTTAATGTTATTAGTCATCAGGGAAATACAAACTAAAAGTAAAATTAGAGATGACTATATATCTGTTAAACAACTGAACATAATCTCACAGAGGGACTAAGAAACTGGCATTAGACCCTCAATCCTTTTAGGTAATTACTTTTAGTGAAAACAAAGGCACAGGCCGGGCTCAGTGGCTCACGCCTGTAATCCAAGCACTTTGGGAGGCCGAGGGGGGTGGATCACGAGGTCAGGAGATCGAGATCACCCTGGCTAACACAGTGAAACCCCATCTCTACTAAAAATACAAAAAATTAGCCGGGCGTGGTGGCGGGCACCTGTAGTCCCAGCTACTCGGGAGGCTGAGGCAGGGGAATGGCGTGAACCCGGGAGGCGGGGCTTGCAGTGAGCCGAGATCGCGCCACTGCACTCCAGCTTGGACGACAGAGCGAGACTCCGTCCCCCCACCTCTCCCCCAACAAAAAAAATGAAAATAAAGGCACAGACATAAGAAACTCAAGAGAAGATTTCAATTTTACTTACCCCATAGCAAACTCATCTAAATTTGTTTTTCCCATTAGTAGAGCTCCCTGATCCAACAACTTCTGAACTACTGTAGCATTATAAGGTGGTATATAACCTGAAAAAAATTTAGTTACTATTATTGTTTTTTACAGTCCAGAAGTCTTTTATTTGTTTATACCTATTATGCCATGAATTCACAGGGAATAGGCTCCAGCAGCTCAGGAGCCTTCCCACTGGTTCTCACATAGTGTGTTTCTCCCGGTGGAGCAGGCTGAGGCTTCAGTTGAACCCAGGTACCTTTCTCTTTGGCTTCCTTCTTTTTCTCATCATTTTCCTTAATGCATTTCAGGAAGCTATCTCGGCTCTTACAGCACTTACTGTGCTCAATATGCACATTCATTCTCTTGGCAAGAATCTTGCCCGTTTATTTACAACAATGCCGACAGCATGCTGGGGAACACTGTAGACTCTCCAGTTTCACCATGGTAACACTTGTGGGGCATTCCTTTTTGAACAGTACCCATTCCCTTGATGTCTACAACATCACCTTTCTTACAGGTTTGCATGTATGTGGCAAACAACTCCTTGTTTTCTAAAAGGCCTACAAAACACGTATTGGGGCCTCTCCTCTTTCCCTTTGTGTTCATCATTTTGGTGAATTACTGTATGATGGTGGTTCCTGCCAAAAGGCCAGTTATTTTTTTACAGGAAACAAAACAGTGAACATGCAAATCATATGTAAGAAACAAGAGTCGGCTGGGCGGGGTGGCTCATGCCTGTAATCCCAACACTTTGGGAGGCCAAGACAGGCAGATCACCTGAGGTCAGGAGTTTGAGACCAACCTGGCCAATGTGGAGAAACCCTGTCTCTACTAAAAGTATAAAATTTAGCTGGGTGTGGTGGCGCATGCCTGTAATCTCAGCTACTCAGGAGGTGAGACAGGAGAATCACTTGAACCCAGGAGGCAGAAGTTGCAGTGAGCCAAGACTGCGCCACTGCACTCCACCCTGGGTGACAGAGCAAGACTCTGTCTTAAACAAACAAAAAAAAAACAAAAAAAAGAGTCTAAACTGCAATTAAGCAATTCATAATGATATGCCTTAATTATTCCTAATTTAAATAATCAGTTGTACTTTCTTCCAGTAATTTTTTTTCTACTGTTAAATGTATGTTTTCCAAAGATAGTCTGTGCATTCACTATTTTTATAATCTAAAAACAGACTTTAACAGTTAGTTCTACAAAATATTGCATGATAGTCAGAGATGTACCCAGTATTTTTGAAATAATAAATCTCTATTTTGCTCACTGTACTTGACTGTTTCTTCTCAGATGATGTTATACCACACAGTAATTTTTATGTATTTCCAGTAGAAATAGATCTTTATTTTCAACTAAAATTTTCTCTGGCTATTGAAAAGCTGTAGCATACATTCCAAAATAATGAACAACAGTCTGCATATTAGAGGAAGGTGGGGCATATTCCTCATAGAATATTATTTTCAGCTTATAGTACTCTGAATAACCTTTTTTCTATTTCTGTTTCTTCCTAGGATCCAAATATCTTGATAAACCTGCTTTCTTTTGACCGAACTCTAAAGAATAAATCTAAACATTGCCATACTGTGCTATAAGAGAGGAATCAGAAAATAAAAAATAACTGGCCAGTAGATGTTAATGAATCCTCACATCATCTACAAGAGAAGGGTATCGATGATAGCCAGTTCACACTTATTCCCATGTTATCAATTAGCTGAAGGTAGAGGTTATATAGTGTGTTTACAGTAATCAGTTTTTTATTTCATTTTTTAGAGATGGGGTCTCACTATGTGGCCCAGGCTGGACTCAAACTCCTGAGCTCAAGTGATTCTCCCACCTCAGCCTCCCCAGTAGCTGGGACTACAGGCAAGCACCCGATTGGTAATTAGTTATTGAATTGAGTCTTCCTAAATTTAATAGAATCTTTGAAAACTTCTGAAATAGTATTCATTAAGCTGGCCTACCTCTAAAGAAAAATTCTGCATTCTGAAAGAGTAAATAGTAAAAAAGGTGATATTATATTCTAAATATTTCCTTCAAAGATATAATTAGTCTGAAATTATCTTGGTACTTTATTATCCTTAAAGCAAAAAATACCGATTTTTACAAAAGTGTCAATGCTCTGATGAGTTAAACTTCACCTTTCAGCATATTTGATGCACACGTTGTCTCAATGCCGGACGTGCTGAAGTTGTCTTTTACTGCAACGGGAATTCCATCTAAATCCCCAAGTGACTGTCCTGCATTAAAAAGCCAAAAGAGTGACAAAGGAGAGAGTTTCAAATATAAAGATACATGAATACATGTTATAACAGGAACTACTAGTTTTTGGCAAAGATACTTCTTCAGAAATCAAATTTATGGCAGAAATTAATACAGTTGGACAGTATAAAGCATCACATAGCCATTACCCTCATTTTTATTATCCTCATGGCAAGTTCTTTAAATAAGGCTACGTTTTATGTTGAAAGCTTCACTTGACAAATGGAGACTACTACAACCAATTAAACTCCTTCTCTGGAGATACAACAATTAAGTATAGTTAAAAGCAATTTACCATTCTTATATCTCTTTTCTGATTCTTCAGCTTGTTTTAAGGCCACCTCTTCCGACACAGTAATGTAGGCATTTAGAAACTTGGTCTTCTTGATGAGAGAGAGACATTTTTGACAGAGCTCTGTTGGTGTAATTTGGCCTTGTTTCAGTGCCGCAGAAACCTATAGTGTATACAATTCAAAAACCTTTTACTGAGTCTGCAGAAGTTTCAAATGTTATGTTGGTGGGGGTAGGGGTGATGGAGTGGCTAAGTATAACATTTTAAAGTGAGGCTTAGGTTCAAAATCAACAGAACCTATTACCTCTAACACTTAGTGTAGTGGAGGAAGGGTGATGCACTGATCAGCTTGAGGAGAGGTGGAGGACATGACATTCTTCTCCTTAGCTAACTTTTGGTTTTAAAGTCAGGCTGTACAAACAACAGCAATAAGTCAGGTAAACCATCCTGTCCAGGGGGAGTTGAGGCACAGCATGGGTGAAGGATGGCTGAAGGCAGATTCTGTACAGAGGGTAGCTTAGCTGCAACACAGGCAGTCCAGAGAGAAAAAAAGAGAAGTGAACTGGACAAGGCACTGCAGGATTTTTATGGCTCTCTAAATAAGATCTTTATACCTATTGTGGAGTTCAAGTAAGAGACACTATGAATTGAGAGAAATGCTTATAAAATACAGGTTCAAAGACAAACTAAAAACAAACTTTTCTGAAATTCTGTCTTTAGGGAAGACATTAGGAAGGCTGGTAAAGAAGGAGTTAAAAAAAAAAAAAACTACACCAAAAGTGACTGAAGTAGTGAATACCAGTGTATATTGACAGGAAGTAGGGCCTGAGATGGAGTCATGGGTGTCTAATATTTCCTGTAGGAAGTAATAATAACATGTACTTACTAATCAGATAAAAGGGATGAATAACAAGAAGTAAAAGATGACACCAAAACTTTGGAGATTTTATGAAAAGATAATTGGATTAGATGGGAGCTGAGAGAAAAGGAGAACAGGGGAAGGAATAGTATTTACCAAGTATTTTCTAAGAGTCAGGCACTGTTGCTTTACATGCGTTATTACTTCATTTAACCCTTAAAACAACCACACTGGCTGGGTGCAGTGACTCGCTCCTGTAATCCCAGCACTTTGGGAGGCCGAGGCGGGCGGATCATGAGGTCAGGAGATCGAGACCATCCTGGTCAACATGATGAAACCCCGTCTCTACTAAAAATATAAAAATTAGCCAGGTGTGGTGGTGCGTGCCTGTAGTCCCAGCTACTTGGGAGGCTGAGGCAGGAGAATCACTTGAACCTGGGAGGCGGAGGTTGCAGTGAGCTGAGATTGCGCCACTGTACTCCAGCCTGGTGACAGAGCCAGACTCTGTCAAAAAACAAAACAAAACCAAAAAACAATCACACAAGTTAGGTACTGTTTATCTCATTTGACAGATGAAGAAACTGAAGCTCAGAGACCTGGAGTGATTTGTCCAAAGGCAAACAAATAGTAAGGGACAGTATGACTTCATAATATACAGTCTTCTCCATTTCTATCTCTACTCTATTGGAAGCTTAGGTTGTCCTCCAAGCTGACAGTATTTTCACGTGTCCCATATGTACCAAGAAACAGAAGTTTGCATTTGAGCGGAAAATCTCCAAATGATCTGCTCTCAGCTACTGAGTAAATCATCAAAGCAATGGCATTCTTGGGGCTGAGGGTTTTAAATGCAACAAGCAGTGGGAAGAGGTCATCAAGAGGATCCCTAATGCTCACCGACAAGAGGAAAAGGACTTCCATGGGGAGGCTGCTGGACTGCTGCAGGGATGGGGAGGGCAGCGAGGTCTGACTTAAGTAAGTGACTTTTATAGTAACAAGAAGAGAGAGTTTGTCGAATGGTTTGTATGAAAGGTAAACCCTTGGCCAGGTGCGGTGGCTCACGCCTGTAATCCCAGCACTTTGGGAGGCCAAGGCAGACAGATCACCTGAGGCTGGGAGTTGGAGACCAGACTGACCAACATGGAGAAACCCCGTCTCTACTAAAAATATAAAATTAGCCAGGTGTGGTGGCGCATGCCTGTAATCCCAGCTACTCGGGAGACTGAGGCAGGAGAATCGCTTGAACTTAGGAGGCGGAGGTTGCAGTGAGCCAAGATCGTGCCATTGCACTCCAATCTGGGCAACAAGAGCGAAACTTTGTCTCAAAATAAATAAAGAAATAAAGAAAAGAAAAGAAATGTAAACCCTCTAGAAGAAAGAAGGTAGAAAGAATAAAAGAGAGCAGTGTGTTTTAATATCATGTATATGGAATGGGAAGAACAAAGATGCTAGCAGGCTGAGTGGAAGAGAGTTAGAACTAGCAAAAACCCAGAGCTAGAGAGACAAACATATGTAGGCAGGTCCATCCCATGGCTAAGTTGTAATAATGAGGAAAATTGCATCTGCCACTTTCTCTCCTTCCTTGACTCCTCTCAAGTCCCCTAATGTCTACTATCCTCAAGCTGCTTCCAGACTGGTCTGAGGATAAAAGCTAAGGTGTTACAATTGTGACTGAACGGCAAAAAATAAGATTGTCTAGGAGTATTCACTGGAAATGGTGCCGATTTTCATTGAGACCATTTTTAGGAACTCTAGATTTGAGAAAAACAAAATCAATAAGGGAATCGGAAAAGAGAAGTGAAAATAAAGATGCTAATCAGCTAAATGGACCAAGCATAAGAAGCAGGAAATATAAATCACATATACAGTTCCCCGGGACGAAACTGCAGATGTCACATCTGAATATAAAACGAAGTTAACTTCTAAGTTTTTGTTAAAAGAAAAAAAATTCTCTCTCTGGCACATCTTTTCTCTAATGGAAACTAGGCCTTCCCTGGCAGCCACTGCTTCTCCTGTTTAGCACCTACCTACCACATAACACACAGTTCAGACTGGGAGATGGGACAGATGATCTCCTTGTTCCTCAATGCTTCTCTTCTCTCAAACATCCTGCTCACCCGAAGCACATGCCTTGGGAGATGACACCACACTCCCTGGTGTGTTGACCTATAGCCTTTCTGGTACTACTTTTCATCCATTGACAATTTTGTTGCCTAGCGCACTGTCATCTTCGTTACTATTGCTCCTATCCTCTCCCTTGTTCCCGTCAAATTTCAAGTCCATGTACACCAACACCTGATTTTTCAGTTCTTTGACCTCACTTCACACAAACTTTTCCTTCACCTCACCCCAGTTGCCAACTCTCCTGGTTACTGCCCAGACTACATACAACATTACTAACATCCGTATGATCTCCAAAATGTCAATTCCAGCCATCCCATGTCTCCAGCCCTCAGCTCACTTACTTTACTATCCACACAGCCAGCAAGAAAAAGGGACCTTAGTTCCACCACCACAGGAAATGAACTCTGCCAAAACCAATGAGGTCCAGAGGGCTGGAGCTCAGATGGAACTCTAGCCCTGGCAATACCTTGCAGTACAACTACAGCACGTGGATTTCAGCCTTGTGAGACCCTGAGTAGAGAACCCAGTTACTTCATGCCCAGACTTCTGACCCAGAAAACTGTGAGATCCTGAGATTATGTTACTTTAAGCCACAAAGTTTATGGTAATTTTTTATGCAGCCATAGACAATTAATATACCTCCTTAGAAAAATTTCAAAACCTTGCTCAGGAACCACTCTTCTTAGAAAGTAAGGGAAGGGAAAAATGCAAATACATATAATTTAGTAATTTTGTCCCTGTAACAAAATTAATGTTAATAATAGGTAGTACTTAGTTCTAGGCATTGTCCTCGGTGCTTAATATATCATTTAATCTTTACATCCACACTGAGAAGCTATTATTATCTCCATTTACAGATTTAAAAAAACTGAAGTTCCTACCTGAGGTCACATAACTAAAAAGCAGCAGAGCTGGCTGGGCGTGGTGGCTCACCCCTGTAATCCCAGCACTTTGGGAGGCCAAGGCGGGCTGATCACAAGGTCTAGAGATCAAGACCATCCTGGCCAACATGGTGAAACCCCGTCTCTACTAAAAATACAAAAATTAGCTGGGCGTGGTGGCAGGCATCTGTAGTTCCAGCTACTTGGGAAGCTGAGGCAGGAGAATCGCTTGAACCCGGGAGGCAGAGGTTGCAGTGAGAAGAGATTGCGCCACTGTACTCCAGTCTGGCGACAGAGTGAGACTCTGTCTAAAAAAAACAAAAAAAAGGTAGCAGAGCTGGGATTCAACTGAGGACTGATCTTGTTTCCAACACTCATGCGCTGAACTACTTACTATACTACAGGGTGAGTATCCCTTATCCAAAATGCTTGGCACAAGAAGTGTTTAGATTTCGGATATTTTCAGACTTTGGAGTCCTCTATGTGTACTATATGCTTTCCAGCTGAGCATCCCTGACCCAAAAATCTCAAGTCTAAAATGCTCCAGTGAGCATCTCCTTTGAACACGCCCTTTGAAAATCATGTTGGTGCTCAAAAAGTTTTGGATTTTGGAGCATTTCAGATTTTCAGATTAGGGATGTTCAACCTGTGTAATTACTCTCTATGCAAGACACTTTGGCATTTATTTATCTGTAACGATGTGGAGACATTTTAATTAACTGAACAGACAGCATTAGAGGTTTACTTAGGAAAGGAATTGTCTTTTTTTTTTTTTTTTTAAACGGAGTCTCGCTCTGTCGTCCAGGCTAGAGTGCAGTGGTGCGATCTCGGCTCACTGTAACCTCCGCCTCCCGGGTTCAAGCGATTCTCCTGCCTCAGCCTCCTGAGTAGCTGGGATTACAGGTATGCGCCCTCGAACTCCTGACCTTGTGATCTGCCCGCCTCAGCCTTCCGAAGTGCTGGGATTACAGGCATGAGCCACTGTGCCCGGCCAGAAAAGAAGGGTCTTTAAAAAAAAAAATTGCCTTGATAAACACTGAAGGTACAGGAGAGCTCTTGAAGGCTGAGTATTCCAGGGACAGGTATTCATCCTCTCTTTAACATAGTCCATTCATGCTTTTGCCTTCTTGCTTCTTGAAATTGCATGTCAAGATCACCAGCAAGCTCCACATTCCTAAACCCACTGGTCAGTACCAGCCCTCATTTTACAGTACTCCTTAGTAGCATTCAACACAAGTGACCACTCCCTCCTTGAAACACTTCTTCTCTGTGTTCAGGACACCATGCCATCCTGGCTTTTCCTCCTGTCTCACTGGGCATTCTTTCAAGTCTCTTTTGCTGGCTTTACTTCCTATTGTTGACCTCCAAAATGTTGGAATTTTAGGTCTTCCTCTATTTTTACACTCAACTTCTGAGGTAATCTCATCGAGCCCTATAGGTTTAATTATCTTCTATACTCTGGCCAATGTATATCTCTCACCTAGCCTCTTTGCTGAGCTCTGAACTCTTGTATCTAGCTGCTTAAGTGATATCTTCACTTGGATATCTAGGAGGCATCTAAAAATTAACACATCCAAAACAAAACTCTTGATAACCTTCCCATTCCAAACATGTTCCCTTTAGAGGTTTTCCCATCTTGATGTTACATTTCCCCAACTGCCCTGGCCTAAAACCTAAGTAAAACCTTGATTCTTCTCTTTCCCTCAAACCCCATATCCAAAACATCTGCAAACCCTAACTTTAAAAACAATATCCACTCCCACTATCTCTTGCCAATGCAACAGGCTTCTAAAATGCTTTCTTGCTCTTTTTTTTTTTTTTTTTTTTTTTTTTGAGACAGGGCCTTGCTCTGCTGCCAAGCCTGGCGTGCACTGATGTGATCTCGCCTCATTGCAGCCTCAGCCTCCCAGGCTCAAGTGATCCTCCCACCTCAGCCTCCTGAGCAGCTGGGATTAAAGCCATGCGCTACCATGCCCAGCTAATTTTTGTGTTTTTTGTAAAGACAGGGTTTCACCACATTGCCCAGGCTGGTCTTGAACTCCTGAGCTCAATCAGCCTGCCTCAGCTTCTGAAAGTGCTGGGTTTAAAGGCATGAGCCATTGCACCCGGTCAGTCTTTGTACTTTATTACTTGCTTTTCTATAGATCATGGATCCTTAAGAGTCATCTGAAGGAGCTTTTAAAATTTTAACTCAGATCATGTCCACAGATTCAAAACTTTCCAGAAGATTCCCATTACACTTTGAATAAAATCCATACTCCCTACTGTGGCCTCAAAGGTTCTCCGCAATTTGGCTCCTACCTGTCTCCCTAACCTCTTCTCTCATTGCTGTCTTCATTCACTTTTCTCCAGGCATGCTGGCCCTCTTGCTATTCCTCGAACATGTTAAGCTTGCTCTTGTTTTAGGGTCTTTGTACTTACTGTTCCATCTGCCTGGAACACTATTCTCTCAGATCTGCCCAGTGTTCCCCCTTCATATCCTTCTGGTCTCTATTAAGTATTATTCACTCAGTCAGAGAAATCTTCCCTGGCTACTCTAGCTAAAATGTCCAGCTCCCCCAACTAGTTATCATACTATGATCTACTTAATTTTTCTCCACAGTACTTATACTACCTGAAATTATATCCTTTACTTTTTTTTTTTTTTTTTTTTAAAAAAAAGTGTTTAATGGCTGCATTTCCACAAAAAAATGTTAGGTTTCAGGAAGCAGGAGCTTCTGTCCGTCTTTAATGCTACCCCCCAGTGGCTGGAACACAGAGGTACTCACTAAATGTTAGTTGAATGAATAACAGTTGTTTAAAATTTAGAATCGATTTCCCTATAGAGCAATGATTAGTTTTTCTAAAGTTGAAGCTCCAAGAAGCCAAATGAATATATCCTTCTTTAAACTTTAGGATTAATAATATTAGCCTGGTGCCTCACTCCTAGAAACACTGGAATCATGCCACAAAAGACAAAAGTAAAAGTGAGATTCCTCCCCCTTTCTGAATGTACCTGGGTAAAATTTACAAATAGGAATTTTACCTACTTGGCATTTTACCTCTTTTTTGTGCCTAATCCCAGGACTCCTGTTACCATAAGCCTCCACTCACATCCCCCAAATTGCCTCCATCATTTCCAGCCCTTCTCCCTAATTCCCAGCAAATTTTCCCCTCTTCAACTGATTATCTCAATTAAGGTATTATGAAGAAATTTGAACTGTTATAATTTACAACAATGGGTGAACAAATCGTTCAACCTTGCCAGGCATCTGTACATATGTAAAATATAACTAAATTGAAAGATAATTTGTATGAATTAATTAATCTCTAATTGGTAGAATTTAGGGCATCAGTACAGTGATGTGGAAAAAATACAAAGTAGACAGAAGGTAGTTTTAGAGCTGGGGAAATAACCACCAAATGTTTTGCATGCTAGGCATTAATAGGTATTCATTAAAGGAGTGATTAAGTAAAAGCAATCATGCCAAGGCAACCTCTGGGTCTTCCCCTGGGTCAGCTCTCCTGAATAGTTCTTTTTCCCCCATGACGCAAAAGTTGTTTTTCATTATGGCTCACTCAATGACACCAGAGAGAAGTAGCACTAAAAAAGGTAGCACTTAAGGAGCTATGACAGTTGTCAAAATCAAAATAGAGTCACTTGTGTTAAAATCCTGACTAATGGAGTCAAGGAAGGTCAAGAAGAGAGGGTTCTCATGCACGAATGCCTGATAAGAAGAACTATCACACTCCAGCTGACAAGGGATTGATAACCGAAGTATATAAGGAGTTCAAAAAACTCAACAGGAAAAAAAAATCCAATAATCAAATTAAAAATGGGCAAAAGATCAGAATAGACATTTCTCAAAAGAAAGACATATAAATGGCAAACCGGTATATGAAAACGTGCTCAACATCACTGATCATTAGAGAACTGCAAATCAAAACTACAATGAGGTATCATCTCACTCCACTTAAAATGGCTTCTTCCAAAAGACAGGCAATAATGAATGCTGGTGAGGATAGAGAAAAGTTGGTTGAAATGTAAATTACTACAGCCACTATGGAGAATAGTATGGAGGTTCCTCAAAAACCTAAAAATAGAACTACTGGTTGGGCACAGTGGCTCACAGCTGTAATCCTAGCACTTTGGGAGGCTGAGAGAGGAGGATTGCTTGAGGCCAATAATTCAAGACCAACCTGGCCAACACAGTGAGACCCTGTCTCTAAAAAAAAAAAATTAAAAATAAATTAAAAAAAATAGCACAACCATATGATCCAGCAATCTCACTGCTAGGTATATACGCACCTAAAGGAAAGAAAATCAACATAGCAAAGACATATCTGCTCTCTCATGTTTCTTGCAGCACTATTCACAATAGCCAAGATTTGAAAGCAACCTAAGTATCTACCAACAGATGAATGGATAGAGAAAATGTCCTACATGTACACAATGGAGTACTATTCAGCCATAAAAAGAATGAGAGCCTGTCATTTGCAACAACATGGATGGAACTGGAGGGCATTATGTTAAGTGAAATAAGCCATGCACAGAAAGACAAAATCCCATGTTCTCACCTATTTGTGGGAGTTAAAAATTAAAACAATTGATCTCGTGGAGGTAGAGTAGAATGATGGTTACCAGAAGCTAGAAAGGGTAGTAGTAGGGGTGGGAAGTGGGGATGGGTAATGGGTACAAAAATATAGTTAGACAGAATGAATAAGATACAGTATTTGATAGCACAGTGGGTGATTACAGTCAACAATAATTTATTGTACATTTAAAAATAACTAAAAGAGTATAACTGGAATGTTTGTAACACAAAGAAATGATAAATGCTTGAGGTGATGGACACACCATTTACTCTGATGTGATTACTATGCATTGTATGCCTATATCAAAATATCTCATGTGCCCCATAAATACGTACAACTACTATGTACCCATTAAAATTTTTTAAAAAACAACAATCATAAGACTGCAAAAAACACAACCTTGCACAGAGGCCATTGCAACCTTCCACACACACAAGTACTTCTGTAAGGATGTCTGTCCAGCAACTGGCCATTCAACCTTGGACTGATGCCACCTTTGTGACTGATCCTTGTGGCCAAGGATAACTGATTCAAAATAATTTATGTAATCTTTTTCTTTCTGTCTTTAAAAACATCCTTTGCCCCAACCTCCTTGAGTAGGCACATAGTTTACTATATCACACATATTCCCATTGCATTGCTACCCCAAAATAAATATTTTCTTTAGAGTCTCTTTCTGTTACTTAGATTGCCAGTGGAAAAGGCAGAAAAAGGAAATACCATATTTTTATAGGTTGTATTTAATTTTAAAACAAGTTTTGGGTGTTGTCCATTTATTAATTTATTTTTTAAAGAAAAAATTTGATTCGATACAATTTAAAATGGTAAAATAATAATGTATTTTGGGGAGGAACTATTTATTATTTAAAGCCTGTGGATTTAAAGTTCTCATTATATATTACAGCTATCTATAATTATAATTCCAGGCTGCCAGCTGGGAAACAAACAAACAAACAAAACGACAACTTCTAGGGTGGAATAAAAAGGAAGATGGAAGGCAGTTTAGGTCCTCAGCGCCTACTTCTTACCAGAAATCACCTGAAGCCCCCATTAAACCATACTCCTGAACCTACCACACAGATCTAATTAAGTCTAGAGTGGGACATAGCTTTAGTTTTAATAGGTGCTTCACGTGACTCTGATAGCAACTGGCCTGCAGGCAGTTCTAAGGTTGAGTGATGGAAGTAAAAAGGAAGTAAAAAGACCTGAATTAAAGCTTAACAGCAGACATAACGTGAGAGGGCAGATTCCAGCCATATCTGCAAGACAGAATGAACAGGGCTTAATGATTTACTGGATATGAAAGATGAGGAAGAATCTAAGGGCAAATGAGAGAATATTTGTGCCATTAAAAATAGACTATTAAGAATTCAGAAATACCAGAGCTTTTGTTTTTTAAGACGGCGGTTGAGAGGTAAGTCCTGTTACAATGATTACTTCACTGATTAAAGTGAATTTGAGGGTGCTTACGTGACATTTAGAAGAACTGCCCAGAAGGCGTTCACAAATACAGCCTAGAGTTCAAACATGACGTCCAGGAAATGGAGACACGGGTTCGGGAATCCCTGGTATCTTAGTGGTTGGTAAATCCTAGAGAACGAATTCTTTGAAAAAGCCCAAACATTACTGGTTTGAATTTTGCAAACTACAGTTTCGCCGGGCTTCTTAGCGACAACTGCAGCTAAGTGTCGGGGACAGAAGAGAGACTGAAGTGGCCCCGCAAGCCCCCTTTATCTGGCAAAGCCCACTCCGAGACCATCCGGTGCCCGACCCACACCAGAACAAACGTCTAATGGTGAGAAGCCGATTCACCACCCCACAGATCCGCGGTGCAGAGATTTCCCTGCTAAGGCCCTAACTCCTGAATGGGTACGGCAAGTACATCCCAAGGACCGAAAGGTACCTATCCCCCACTCAGTTCAAGAGAAGGCAGCGAGGTGGGCCAAAATGCGTGGTAAAGCCCAGGGACTCTTTGTCAACGAAGTCCGCTTAACTTTCCGCCTTCCCGGGGGCCTCAGCGAGCCAATTCCACTCACTTCTTGGAGGGTCCGGCCCAGCATGGTCCTCGTGCCCAGCCTGCCACCATAGGAGCCAGGCAAGGAGGAAAAAGAGGTCACCGGTCGCTAGTGATGGTACATGGCCGCAGCCATCTTTAATTGTCACTGAGCCCTTCAACATCGAGTACTTGGATTGGTTTAATTGCAGCCCGAGGAAATGATCTTTGCAGGCGATTGGTTGGCGCCGTAAAGCCACCCCGGCGGCTGAGGAGAGCGGGCAGGCAAGGAGATTCCGGGTCAGGGTCGCGGCGGCAGTCGGCAAGCGTTCGATTCTCTGGCGTTGGACCGAGAGCGGTGTCTGCCTGTCCCGCCGAAGGTTCCCAGGACAGGGCAGGGATCTAGGGGGTTTGCGCACCTGCTTTTTTATCCCCCCCCCCTTTTTTTTTAGAAGGGGAGAGGGTGAAAGGGAGGGAGGAGAATAGACAGAATACTGACTGGAACGTTGATTGGAGCATTTCATATGCGAAGAGCAGAATAAAAGTTCCATATTCTTTCAGTTTCTCCATTAGATTAGCTTCATTTTCGAATGCTCCGTTTTGCATGCTTAATTTTGAAACTAGCCGGTGGTTTGGCAGAATTTGACCGAATTCAGGGGTGAGAGTTTGATCCAGTCCAAGTGTATTTGAATTTGAGCACGCCGTTCAACCAGTGTTTGCAATGGAATTTCTGAAGACTTACGTACTTAGAAGAAATGCATGCACTGCGGTTTGCTTCTGGAGAAGCAAAGTTGTCCAAAAGCCTTCAGTTAGAAGGATTAGTACTACCTCTCCAAGGAGCACTATCATGCCTGCTTGGGTGATAGATAAATACGGGAAGAATGAAGTACTTCGATTCACTCAGAACATGCTGATACCTATCATACACTATCCAAATGAAGTCATTGTCAAAGTTCACGCTGCCAGTGTAAATCCTATAGACGTTAATATGAGAAGTAAGTTTTCAAAAGACATTACCTTTTTTTAAAAAAGTCATTATTTAATAAGGTATGCGGTTTTTAAAAATTTGACTACGCTTCTTTGGTTAACTCAAATGAATCATTTAGGTTTTTAACAATACCTCTGCAAATATTATTTCCAAAATTTTTGAAATTGCAATGGCCAGGGTATCTTTCTGGCCATTTGTCTTGATAAAATATAAGCTTGATTGTTTTCATGCGTCCTTAAATATGTAAGTTCAGACTTGAGAACTGTGTCTGTAGCTTTTTTTTTTTTTTTTTTTTTTTTTTTTTTGAGACTGAGTCTCTGTCACCCAGGCTGGAGTGCAGTGGCCTGCTCACTGCAACCTCCGCCTCCTGGGTTCAAGCAAAATTTCTCCTGCCTCAGCCTCCGGAGTAGCTGGGATTACAGGCGCGTGCCACCACGCCAGGCAAATTTTTTTTGTATTTTTAGTAGAGATGGGGTTTCACCATGTTGGTCAGGCTGGTCTCCAACTCCTGACCTCAGGTGATCCGCCTGCCTCGGCCTCCCAAAGTGCTGGGATTACAGACTAGTCACTGCGCCCGGCTTATCTCTGTAGCTAAATTTCTGTCCGGGGAACTTTGTGGTATTCTGAGATCCGTCACAGGCTTCGGCAGTCTGGTTATGTTTCCTCGTCAGTTCAGAATTTGTGGGGTTTTTTGTTTGTTTTTGAGACAGAATCTCGCTCTATTGCCAGGCTGGAGTGCAATGGCGCGTTCTTGGCTCACTGCAGCCTCCGCCTTCCGGGTTCAAACAATTCTCCTGCCTCAGCCTCCCAAGTAGCTGGGACTACAGACATGCGCCGACACGCCCAGCTAAGTTTTGTATTTTTAGTAGAGACGGGGGGTGGGGGTGGGGGGATGGCGGGGAGGGGGGGCGTTCACTGCGTTGGTGGGAGACTGAGGCAGGAGAATCGCTTGAACCTGGAAGGCGGAGGTTGTAGTGAGCCAAGAACACGCCATTGCACTCCAGCCTGGCGATAGAGTGAGACTCCGTCTCAAAAGAAAAAATAAATAAAAATAATGAATTGAATTGACTTTACTGTGATTGTCTCATGAAATCTACATCTGTATTCTTTGTTTTGAAGTAATAATTGCTACTACCAGTTGAGCATGCCGTTTTCCTTTATTCTTTTTACATTAGGCTTGAAGAGAGTTCAGTTTTTTATAAGATATGTCTTTTAGTGGTAAGTTACTCAATGGTCAGCATGTTTTTTCATCTCCTTTGATTGTAAGTTCTTTCAAGATAGATCCCATGCTTTGTCAACCTGTTTCAGCGCTTCACATACGCAGTTGTCATTCAGCCAATATTTCTATGCCTTTTTATCTTTTTGTTCTGACTTAGGATAACAAACTTAAATTAGCAGTATTTTATCCGTGAGTAATTTTTACATTTTGTCTTCATTTAGATCTGTTAGCTTTTTATTTCTTTAAATGCACATGCGTAACTCATGCCATGTACATTTTCATTTAAACAGAATGGCTGTGTCTAGACTTTTCTTGGCTGCTGTTTAATAATCTAACACTGTAAAACATTTTACTTTTATATAGTATTCTTGAAATATCTTAGTTTTTTATGACTTGATTGGGTAATATTATTTGCAAGTTACCATCTTTTTTTTTCTCCTTCCATTTGAGGATATGTTGTTGTCGTTGCAGAAGATATCTGAAACAGTAGCTTGGGGAAATAAAATAATGAGTAGAAGATTGTAAACTGTAGGAAGCAGTTATTTCCCTTGACAAGAAAGCAAGAGACATGTCTATTTTATTTGAGAGATGAAGACTGGCTGTTTTTCTGGAGATGGCCACTACTGTTGGACATAAAATAATAAATCATAGAAATGGCTAAAGAAATGAAGAATTTTTACGTGGGGAAAAAATGCAGCCAACAGCATCGTACCAACAAAGTTTGGTGTCTTTAGATGGGATTAACGTCTTTAAACTGATGACAGATTTAGGAGTTTTCAAATTGGCCCAACTCTCTGAACAAGTCAAGGTGGCAACCCCTGTCAATGGGATGGAACACTTAAGGGCCCCATTCAGTTATCCGTGTCACCAAACAGATTCTCAATTACTAACTGCCAGCTGACTACATTCTGGGTTCAGGGTCTTGTTAGATAGTACCAGTGAGCCAAGGCTACTCAGTTGATGCATTAGCATATCAGGAGACCAAGAAAACTAGAAACAACCTTGAGCTGCAATCTCTGTACCTCAAAGAGGACTGAAACCTTTCTGCAGCTCTTAAACAGCAGCTAAAGCTTGACATGGCTAAATGTCCACTTCTGTTGTTCAAACCACATAGAGGTTTCAGTGAATAATTGTTTAATTATCTTTAGCAGTGGAAAAGGATTGTAAGACAGGAAAAGTGAAGCACGTGACTTTTGTGAATATTACAGGTGAAGTTTTTTGTTTTTTGTTTTTTGTTTTTTTTTTTTCCCCCTGACAGAGTATAATCCTAACTAGCCAGATGGCAAATGTGTAATGTTGGTATAATGGCCATCAGCTTAGATTTTCTGGGACTTTCCCACCTTTCAAACACTTGATCCCATGTGTCTTGATTTTTTATTACAAACACAACTCATGCAAGCTACCCGCCTGTCAGCATCTCTCTCTGTATCTTCTACCTTCCCTCCTGCTATATGGATCAGCTGTCACTGCTTTCACAGAAGGCCAGCCCTTAGCTTGTGTTTCTAATCCCATCCCCTCTCACCTACTCTGGGATATCATTCCAGCAGTTATCTCCTGCATCATCAATCTTTTCTTTTCTACTGGATCATCCCCATTAGCATACAGACTTGCTATTATTTCTCCCTTCTTAAGGAGAAGGAAAAAAAGCCACTCAAAAGTCCTCTGTCCATCCTAGTTGCCACTTCGAGCTACTGTTCCATTTCTCTGCTCCCCTTACAACAAAACTATTTTAAAGAGGGTTCAGTCTTCTCATGGTCTCCAGTCCCTTATTTCCCATTCTCTCAAAAGCACACGACACAGCAGCTGCTCCTGGCAGGGTTACCAAAGGTCTGCATGTTGTTAGATCCAGGCTTGTTTGTTTGTTTGTTTTAAAGCCTCTTAGCAGCTTTGGACCTTATTTGAAAACCTGTCTCTCCTGTCAGCAGCATTGAACGTCTTTAAACTGCCTCCTTAGGCTCCTTTGCTGCTTTCTCCTCATACCTAAGATCTAATGGATTGCCCATAGGAGTGGGTGCAGGGCAAGGGGAGACGTACAGAACGGGTTAGTGACTGGAGCATGCGTTGTGAGGCAGGGAGTGAGTGGTACATGACCCTGGAGAGGTAGGCAGGGTGCCTATCATGGAGAGCCTCACATGGCAGACATGTTCTCAGAAAAATGTCAAGCAGAAGAGAGAATAGCAGGTACTTTTGGGTCTGAGAAAAGTCACGTTATATGTGGAAGCCATGTAATAAATTACTCTGGATTATTATACAGTAGCAAATTTACTTGAACAAAAAAATTGTAATTAAAAGAATGTTTTCAGTTTTATTTAGGTGATATTTATGTAAATATTCTTCTTCTTTTTTTTTTTTTGAGACAGAGCTTTGCTTTGTCACCCAGGCTGGAGTGCAGTGGTGTGACCATGGCTCACTGCAGTCTCAAACTCCTTGGCTCAAGCAATCCTCCTGCCTCAGCCTCCTGAGTAGCTGGGACTACAGGCATGTACCACTATGCCTGGCTAATTTTTCAAAGTTTTAGTAGAGATGAGGCCTTGCTATGTTGCCCAGGCTGGTTTTGAACTACTGAACTCCCACCTTGGTCTCCCAAAGTCCTGGGATTACAGGTGTGAGCCATGGCACCTGGCCTATAAATATTCTTAAAAATAAAAAGGTATGGGCCAGGTGCGGTGGCTTAATGCCTGTAATCCCAACACTTTGGGAGGCCAAGGTGGGTGGATCGCTTGAGCCCAGGAGTTTGAGACCAGCCTGGCCAACATGACGAATCCCTGTTTCTACAACAATTAGCCAGACGTCGTGGCACACACCTGTAATCCCAGCTACTCCAGAGGCTGAGGCATGAGAATGGCTTGAACCCAGGAAGTGGAGGTTGCAGTGAGCCAAGATCACATCACTGCACTTGGGCAACAGAGTGAGGCTTCATTTCTTAAAAAAATAAATAAAATAGGCCAGGCGTGGTGGCTCCCTATACTCCCAGCACCCTGGGAGGCCAGGGTGGGCGGATCATGAGGTCAGGAGATTGAGACTATCCTGGCCAAAATGGTGAAATGCCATCTCTACTAAAAATACAAAAATTAGCTGGCTGTGGTGTGTGCCTGTAATCCCAGCTGCTTGGGAGGCTGAGGCAGGAGAATCACTTGAACCCGGGAGGCAGAGGTTGCAATGAGCCGAGATTGCGCGACTGCACTCCAGCCTGACAACAGAGCAAGACCCTGTCTCAAAAAAATTAAATAAATAAATAAAAAGATGTATAATAAAACAACTTGATTTTACACGTCAGAACAGATGCAGCCAAGTGGCTTTTCTTCACTCAGGAATTTATTCCAATTTATTTCAAAGATGTTGTTCTGGAAATATTTTTAAGGATGTGGGGATCATTACTCATAAACTATTGTCAGCATCAAATACTTTATATTCTTGCCTTATTTATTTATTAACTTCATACAGCTTAGACGTTTATCTTCACCAGACATGGCACCAAATATCTTGTTGTTTAAAAAGTTCATAGGTCGGGCGCTGTGGCTCACGCCTGTAATCCCAGCACTTTGGGAGCCTGAGGCAGGCGGATCACAAGGTCAGGAGATTGAGACCATACTGGCTAACACAATGAAACCCCGTCGCTACTAAAAATACAAAAATTAACTGGGCGTGGTGACGGGCGCATGTAGTCCCAGCTACTCAGGAAACTGAGGCAGGAGAATGGCGTGAACCCGGGAGATGGAGCTTGCAGTGAGCCGAGATCACCCCACTGCACTCCAGCCTGGGTGACAGAGCTAGACTCCATCTCTTAAAAAAAAGAAAAAAAAAGGAAAAAAAAAGTTTCTGAATGAATACGTTAATAAAGACATACTCTTCGAAGAACAAAGCAAAACTGTATAAAAAATAATACTAAAAGTTCTGAAGACAATTTCAAAATTTGAATTTCAAAAATATTTTGAACAATGGTGGCTTTAGTTTGATAAGTGATTATCATTTTCCAAGTAAATTTTTTTTTAAAGAAAATAAATCCATCTTTTTATGCTTTCCCATGTATTGGCAAAAAATTATAAGGTTGATTACTTTTTAAAAAAGCTTTTAAGTTCGGGGTACAAGTGCAGGTTTGTTACATAGGTAAGCTTGTGTCATGGGGGTTTGTTGCACAGATTTTTTCCTCTCCCAAGTATTAAGCCTCATACCCACTAGTTATTTTTCTTAATCCTCTTCCTCTTCCCACCCTCCACCCTCTGAAAAACCCCAGTGTGTGTTGTTCCCCTGTACATGTCCATGTGTTCTCATCATTTAGCTCCCACTTATAAGTGAAAATGTGGTATTTGGTTTTCTGTTCCTGTGTTAGTTTGCTAAGGATAATGGCCTCCAGTTCCATCCATGTCCCTGGAAAGCACATGATCTTGTTCCTTTTTGTGACTGCATAGTATTCCGTGGTGTGTATGTACCACAGTTTTTTAATCCAGTCTATCATTGTTGGGCAGTTAGGTTGATTCCATGTCTTTGCTATTGTGAATACTATTGCAGTGAACATATACTTGCATGTGTCTTTGTAATAGAATGATTTATAATCTACATCTTAAAGACCTAAAATTGTACTGGACTATAACCCTGTAGTAGTTTTAAAAGCATTTCATACTTACATTTGGAGGAAACAGATAAATTGTGTTTTTATTTTACAGGTGGTTATGGAGCTACAGCTTTAAATATGAAGCGTGATCCTTTACACATGAAAATCAAAGGAGAAGAATTTCCTCTGACTCTGGGTCGGGATGTCTCTGGCGTGGTGATGGAATGTGGGCTTGATGTGAAATACTTCAAGCCTGGAGATGAGGTGAGTTCGGGAATGCCACTATTCCTGCAGGGGTCCAACCCATAGACCCTGATCCAGCGATGGATGAGAGATGTACACTGACACAGATATTTTGCCTGTCAGTGCAGCTAAGAGGTCTCTGCTCCCTGAATCTGCAGCATCCACCCCATAAACTGAGGAAGTTCACATTTATTTAGTGCGGATTAAACGATGAAGGTCTCGAGTAAACACCACTATAGGGTAATTAACATTGCCCACTGTCCAGTAGAGAGCAATCATGCACCCATGAAAGAACAAAGGTTGGTCTTAGGAACATGTGAGTAAGCAAACTATTTAGATAAACTGCCCCACATTCCCTAGTTATTTGCTCTATTGCTATCAACTCAAGGTAAAGAGGATTAGGCTGCTTTGAGCCAAATCTTTTACTGAAGCTGTGCAACACCCCCGGCCTTCCAAGTAGGTTTGTGTCTACTTCCTGTAACTTTACAATTTTTCCTCTTACAATTTTTCCCACCACCCTGACTGAACTCCCACATATTCCTTTACTAAATGTGCGAATTTCATTCTGTTTCAGAAGTATATTCTATGCTGTTGACCTGTTTTCTTGTTTTCAACAAAAGTACTGAGCTTTGACTAGAACTGTCACTTTTTTGGTTCTGTTGTTACATTTTTTCACAAACAGTTCCGAAATATGTTGACTCTACTTGAGTTTGTGTTTTCTAAATTTAGTACTTAAGAAATGCAAGACTTTAAAATATGTAGGATTAGGGTATTTTTTTCCTTGAAAGGACCTTTAAATGACAATTTTTACCTTATGGATTAGATGGCTTTAAAATAGTTTGTTTGGTATAATCACCTATCACTTGTCACTTTGAACTTTTGTACCAAGAAATGATAGTTCATAATCATAGCTAACACTGTTCTGGTTGCTTTTTATAAAATATGTCATTTAGTCCCTCTGAGGTAGATAAAGTTAGGCCCAGTTTACAGATGAGGAAGCCAAGCTCTAAAGAGGTCTCCTAACTAATAAGTGGTGGAGCCAGGACTCAAACCCCAGAGACTGTGGTCCTATTGGTACTCAAAGTAGTCAGTAAATGCAGCAGGATATGCTGGCATCTGCTTCCAGTGTGGTTTGACTTGATAAATCAGAATCATACTAAGTAATACATTTATATCATGAAAATAACACTCCTGCTTGGTGTAGTGCTGACTTCCGTGTTTTTCACAGCACAGGGTATATATTAGGGAACACCTTCATGCTTAGCTTTGGTCAGAGAATACCTGTGTTTCTAATGAAGCTGTCTGTGTGTGTGTGTTTCAGGTCTGGGCTGCAGTTCCTCCTTGGAAACAAGGCACTCTTTCAGAGTTTGTTGTAGTCAGTGGGAACGAGGTAACTTACCAACTCTGCTGAAATGCATTAGAAAGTTTAAACAAACACTGGCAAATATCTCGGAAATAATTGGTGTTTTTCAGTTCTAGTTTATGTTTCATGGGGCAGTTTATAAAGAGATAATATAGAATATAGGAATTTTTGAGAGATTAAAAAAGTATTTGATGCCATTCAGTAACACTGCCTGCTAACATAGCTGTTTTTCTCTCATTGAGCAGGGATTTGGAATGAGACCTAGAACCCTGCTGTGTTGCTTGGTTTTACCCTAGATAAATGGTTGAAAGCAGATACAGGCAGTAGAGGGGGTGGATTAGTCATCAATGGAGACATGGAAATGTCCAGCGGTTTTGAATAACTTTAAAAACAGGAGTCTAATCAAATGCAGTCAGGAGACCGACAAATTGAATAGAGAGAAAGGGGTTAACATTGAGGAAATTGGCTACAGAAGGGAGGGCAGGAAGGGGAAAAAGGTTGTTACTGAGATTAGAGAAAATCTAGAAAGATTTCCTTTCCAGAAAATGAGAGTAAAGGAAACAGCTGATCTCAAAAACTAATTAGGATGTGTTTTTGAGAGTTCAAGGTTTATTTGGATTTACTTCAAGACAAATGGGAATATTGATGTGGTCTTTTTATAAACAATGAAGTTATAAACAAAGTAGTTTTTATAAACAATGAAGTAGTTATATCTGATAATGTAGCCTACATAACATTATTGAACATCTGTGAGGCAGGTAGAGCTATTCTATACAATATTTATTAGGATAATCTTGGAGTAGGGTATGCATATGCATATGCATACCCTACTCCAAGGTATGCAACAGAGCTATACAATATTTATTAAGGATAATCTTGGAGTAAGGTATGCAATAAACACTGAACTGGAATAATTTTATAGATTTATCTATGAAAATACAGTTGACACCTGAACAATGCAGGAGTTGGTGCACCTACCCCTTTTAAAATGCACCTACATCTTTTGACTCCCCTAAAACTTAACTGCTAATAGCCTACTGTTACCCAGAAGCGTTACTGATAACATAAAAAGCCAACTAAGGTGGGGTGCAGTGGCTCACGCCTGTAATCCCAGCACTTTGGGAGGCCAAGGTGGGTGGATCACAAGGTCAGGAGTTCAAGACCAGCCTGGCCAATATGGTGAAACCCTGTCTCTACTAAAAATACAAAAATTAGCCAGGCGTGGTGGGAGCTGCCTGTAGTCCCAGCTACTTGGAAGACTGAGGCAGGAGAATCGCTTAAACCTGGGAGGCGGAGGTTGCAGTGAGCCGAGATTGCACCACTGCACTCCAGCCTGGGCGACAGAGCAAGACTCTGTCTCAAAAAAGTCAACTAACACATATTTTATATGTTATGTATATTATATACTGTATTCTTATAATAAATGAAGCTAGAATATGTTATGTATATTATATACTGTATTCTTACAATAAAGGAAGCTAGAATGTGTTATGTATATTATATACTGTATTCTTACAGTAAAGGAAGCTAGGAAAAATGTTATTAAGAAAATCATAGGCCGGGCGCGGTGGCTCAAGCCTGTAATCCCAGCACTTTGGGAGGCCGAGACGGGCGGATCACGAGGTCAGGAGATCGAGACCATCCTGGCTAACACGGTGAAACCCCGTCTCTACTAAAAAATACAAAAACCTAGCCGGGCGAGGTGGCGGGCGCCTGTAGTCCCAGCTACTCGGGAGGCTGAGGCAGGAGAATGGCGCAAACCCGGGAGGCGGAGCTTGCAGTGAGCTGAGATCCGGCCACTGCACTCCAGCCTGGGCGACAGAGCCAGACTCTGTCTCAAAAAAAAAAAAAAAAAGAAAATCATAAAGAAAGGTATAGTTACTGTTCATTAAGTGGGTCATCATAAGGATTTTCATCCTTGTTGTCTTCATGTTACTAGAAAGAGGAAGAGTAGGAAGAAGAGGGGTTGGACTTGTACAATTCAAACCCCTGTTGGTCAAGGGTCAGCTGGATTCCTGTGAAGGTAAATGTGCTTAATTGTGTGCAGAGGTTTGCAAGTCATTGCTTATTTTTTACTGTTGTCTTCAAATGTAGGTCTCTCACAAACCCAAATCACTCACTCATACTCAAGCTGCCTCTTTGCCATATGTGGCTCTCACAGCCTGGTCTGCCATAAACAAAGTTGGTGGCCTGAATGACAAGAATTGCGCAGGAAAACGGTAAGTGTATCAGTCAGTGGCAGCATCTAAACTTCTTTTCTTTCCTTCTGTGAGTTCCTTGCAGTAGATTTGTTAGAGCTTTGAAATTTAGTATCATTTACATGAACAGAGCTGTACTAACATTTGAAAACAATTTCCAAAGCACTCTATTTGTGTCAGTTTGCATTTTCTTAGCTTCATTCTGTAGATTTTCAGCCCAATCAGTTGGAAATTTTTTAACTGAGATGTGTGGATGAAATGGACTTTAGGAGTCTGAACCTTCTAAAATAATGCAAAATTTTACATGTGATTCTTTAGGAAGAAGATCCATATCTTTTTTTTTTTTTTATCAAATTCCTAAAAAGGTTAGGAATCATCCCATACAGTTTCTAAAGAATGATGTCGGCCGGGCGCGGTGGCTCAAGCCTGTAATCCCAGCACTTTGGGAGGCCGAGACGGGCGGATCACGAGGTCAGGAGATCGAGACCATCCTGGCTAACATGGTGAAACCCCATCTCTACTAAAAAATACAAAAAACTAGCCGGGCGAGGTGGCGGGCGCCTGTAGTCCCAGCTACTCGGGAGACTGAGGCAGGAGAATGGCGTGAGCCCGGGAGGCGGAGCTTGCAGTGAGCTGAGATCCGGCCACTGCACTCCAGCCTGGGCGACAGAGCGAGACTCCGTCTCAAAAAAAAAAAAAAAAAAAAAAAAAAAAAGAATGATGTCAAGGTGAAAATGTTTTTCCCTACCTCTCCCAGGAGTTATTCTCACACGTGCATATTTCTATAAAGAGACTGCAAAACTATTGAATATTCTTAAGTTCTCTCAGTCTCAATGCCTAATATCCATTAGGTGAATTCTGATTTCCCAGTGCCTTGAGCGTGTGCTCATTTGGGTTAGCAGCAACATGGTGACCAGAAATGTCTCAGATGTACTTGAGTTTGTATCTGGATTCTGTTGCTTTCCAGCTGGGTGACCCACTCATTCACTTTTTAATGAGTTTTGTTTTGAAGGTTAAATGAGGTAATGCACATTAAACTGGTGACACAGTTTATGGCACATAGGAGGCACTCAGTAAATGGTGGCTACTATTGTTAGCAAGGAGATTATGGTGTTCTTTGTATTTTAGAAAGTTGCCATCATAGAGAAAAATGATGATTTTGTTTTTTGTTGAGAAAACTACACACTAAAACCATTTAACAATTGAAGGAAAGAGCTGTAGGTCAAACTATAATAAATAACCTAGTTTTTTTTATTACTAAGGATTGTGCTGGTAACATAACTAAAGTCTGTGTGATTCTGTTCTATCATTACGAAACATTGTACTTTACATTTAATGTGTTGGGTGATAGAGCATTAAATTTAATGAAAGTTTAATAGCTGTGTTTTTGAAAGCTTATGAAAGCTATTCATCTAATGAGGTGCTGCCCTTTATCTTAGAATTCAAAGTAAATATTTATTCTAAAGGTCAATGCTGTTTACTTTTTAAGCTATTGTGGCTTATCTTTCTTGAAGTTGCCATTTTGATCAACACTTTGTTTAAATTAAATTAGTTTTGACCACATAGATTTTTCTAATGGTTTCTCTTAGCTAATAACCTTGCGAAAACCTTATTGAAGATTTTTAGACCTGTATTGTAATTGTAGACTCTCCAACAGCATTGTTTTATTGTTTTGTTTTTTCCCTTAAAAACATTAAGTTTTCTATGCCTGCGTGACTATATGTGCACTATTGTTAGAGACCTCTCACTTCTTTTACTGGTTCAGGGCTCTCTGGATCTACTTTTAATATACTGTAAAAAACAATTTAGAAGATAAGAAAAAATTAAAAAATTTAGAGGCAAAGATCTGTCTCTTTTCAGAGACATTGGTGTGAGTCCTCAGTTTATTGTTGGCTTTGTGGGTAATTCTTTGGTACTCTGTTATCTTCTGTTTAAGCAACAATGGCCTGGAACTGGGAAGTTGGAGACCTGGGTCCTATTCTGCCGTTAACTAACCAGGTGACCACATGCTATTTATTTATGGCCTCTTTGTGGTTTCCTCTGAGTTTATGAGTATAGGACAGTGTAGGTTTTGAGGAGAGCTTTGAGAAATGGAAAATTTTAGACCTTATTAGGTGATGATATGTTATATTGAGTTGGGTCTGTTCATTGATTGAGCCCCATGTTAACCAATCTAGAATGAAACCCACTGTAAAGAGTCTCAGTAATTCACATCATGAACTTCTGCTGCATTCACATGTTGTGACCTGTAGGACGCATTTGTCCTGAGTGACTCAGTGAGCACAGTGAGACCTCGCTGTCTTAGTCCGTTCAGGCTATTATGACAAAATACCATAAACTGGTGGCTTAGAAACAAGAGAAATTTATTTCTTACAGTTGTGGAGGCTGGGAAGCCTGAGCTCAAGGTGACATCAGATTTTGTGTCTGGTGAGGACCGACTTTCTGTTCTTGAACAGTGCTTTCTCGCTTGTCCTCATATTCTGGAAGGGGTGAGGCTATCCCTGGGGTCTCTCTTTCTTATAAGAGCATGAATCCCATTCATGAGGGTTCTGCTTGCATGACCTAATCACCCCACCTCCTAATACCATCACTCTGGGGGGTTAGGATTTCAACATATGAATTTTGGTGGGACACAAACATTACAAACATTCAGACCATAGCACTCGGTACTTGCTGCTCTCAGAAATTTCGATTTACTGAAATTACTACACATGGGTTATAATAATGGCCTACCTCTTTTAACTGTTTGTGAGAATCACATGAAAGATGTGAGCATCTTAAAATACTGTAAAAATACTTTTAATGAAGAAATTCTGTAATG
Source organism: Macaca mulatta (assembly GCF_049350105.2). Taxonomy (NCBI): domain Eukaryota; kingdom Metazoa; phylum Chordata; class Mammalia; order Primates; family Cercopithecidae; genus Macaca; species Macaca mulatta. The sequence continues at coordinate 79,129,409 of NC_133409.1, forward strand.
AGATTTTATTGTACCTAAAGTCAGAAGTTCCAGTGTCCAAAGTGGATTTTCCATTTGACTATTAATTGTGATCGATGGAGCATATTTTGGCTTCCATATGCTAAGCAATAACTGTTCCTTTTCTGTTAGCTATTGGCATTAAGGCATGCCTTAGTCTGCACAAAGCGGGTCAGTGTTTGTTATCAAAGATGAATAGTCTTTTTTTTCTAATCAGTTAAATAAAGAAAAGCCAAAATTAACAATGACAAAAACACCTATCAGCACCTTGGAAGATTTTATAGGATTTCTTTATAGCAAACAGCTTATTTGAAATTAGGAAAAATCTTTCTAAGGGTTCGATGATGTTTACCTTTTTTCCCCTTTGTTCTGTAGTTACTTTTCTGCAGCAGCTGAGTATCAGTGAACCAAGGAGATAGTTTATTCTTGATGTCGCGTAATACTGTCATTTTGTCCACACACTGTTATCATTAGAAAATACCAAGTGAGACCAGGCGCAGTGGCTCACACCTGTAATCGCAGCACTTTGGGAGGCCGAGGTGGGTGGATCACGAGGTCAGGAGATCGAGCCCATCCTGGCCAACATGGTGAAACCCCGTCTCTACTAAAAATACAAAAATTAGCTAGATGTGGTGGCACACACCTGTAGTTCAAACTACTCGGGAGGCTGAGGCAGAATCGTTTGAACCACAGAGTTGGAGGTTGTAGTGAGCTGAGATTGTGCCACTACGGTACTGCAGCCTGTTGACAGAGCAAGACTCCATCTCAAAACAAAAAAAAAAGAGAAAAAGAAAATGTCAAGTCAAAATTATTTCCTTTTTATCAGTCCATCTGTAGTTTCTTCATGATTTGTTCAGTAGGAACACATAGATAACTTAGGGCTCTCAAATAAGTAGAAATTTTTTTTAAAAGTTGTTACAACCAGATTTTTTTGAATATGGTAAGATTTGATGGTTTTATTTATTGGTAGTGTCATGGGTACACTTGAATATTTCATGCTCTGCCTGAAATTCATGTCTTGTCGGGAAAGTTGTACTTCACTCTGTTTGACAGAAGTATTAAAAGGTGTTAGGTGTGGTGTTGCATGCCTGTAATCCCAGCTACTGAGGAGGCTGAGGTAGGAGGATCGCTTGAATCTGGGAGGCGGAGGTTACAGTGAGCCGAGATCGTGCCACTGCACTCCAGCCTGGGCAACAGAGTTAGGAATTGAACTATTCCTCCTCCACAAAATAAATTTCTCTTTTAAATTGTGTATACTTGCAACTCAATGAAGTGAATTTAGGAATACTTTTTTCTTTTTTTGGTATTAGGCTTTATGGCAGTAAAATTTTGTCATGTAAGTGTAAATTAGGCATCTGATTAATTCTGTTATAGAATTATAGAATTAGGCCCAAACTTGAAAGCATTGGGTTTACTCCCTACCAACATGCTTATATTAAAACGACAGCCTTCTTCTTTCAAATGCATTCTAAGGCCTTTTCTTCACCCCACCACCACCTGTTTCTTCCCACTCCCCAAGCCCATTACCCTTTTGGACTTTGAGTTTTCATTTGCACCTGACTGGGTTGTATTGTTAGTGGGGTAAGGGGAAGTAGAAGAAACCCCTGCTGTTTTCTTGCATAAACAAAGTATGGGGTTGAGGAGGCAAGGAGAGTGAGAGTGCAGGCTCTGGGTTGGTCAGTGTGATGGAAATGAATCTTCCTTTGCTTCAGGGTCTATTTTCCAGGGAGTCCTGAGTGGTAGGGGGGCACTTAAAAGAATAGCAGAAACCTCACTCCTGGAAATTTGTGTTTTACACAATAGGTTTCTAAGTGACTGGGTTAACTGTCTTGTGAGGTTTAGAAGTCATTTACTCTTCAGTGGACTGTAATCTAGCTTCTAGCCTTGCGTTTCAATTGCACCTGCCCTCACTGGGGTCGTAGCTAACTTAAGTGACTTAAGTTGCCAAGCCCAAAGACATTTTTCAGTTTTTATTTTAATTTCACCTCTCTGAAGTATCTGGCATTGTTGACCACTTCCTAAATACTTACTTTTTGTATGGTTTCAGGGACATTAAGACTTTTAAGTTTTCTTTTTTTGTTGTTGACCATTTCTTGTCATTTTTAGAAGCCCCCACTTCTTCCTCCAGCCCTTTAAATGTGCTGTTTTCCCAGTGTTCCACTCTATTCTTCCTTTTTGTTTCTCAAGGTTATCTCATCTACTCCCAGCTTCTCCTTATAGTTTGGTAACTTGCAGATCTGTATTTCTAACTCTATCCTCTTACTGAATTCCAGTTAGATGTTCTCTTTATATCTCAAACTCAACTTGAGCAAACACAAGACTTACCAACTACCACCCTAACTCTTCCTCTGTAATCCTAATGTCAGTTAATTGTGGTTTACCCTACGCCAAAACCTGACATTGTTCATAAACCCTGCTCTCTCACCTTCCACAGCACTACTCATTATTGTTCGTGTCAAGTAAAATGTAAGATTGTTGTCAAATTTGGAACAGTAACTTCCAAGTTCCTTTTATATATGAGCTATAAGATTTGTGAACCCAAAATATCTGAGACAGGTCTCAGTCAATTTAGAAAGTTTATTTTGCCAAGGTTAAGGGCACACCTGTGACACAGCCTCAGGATGACATGCACCCAAGGTGGTCAGGGTGCAGCTTGCTTTTATATATTTTTGGAAGACAGTACATCCATCAATACACATAAGATTTACATTGGTCTGATCTTGAAGGGTGAGACCTGTTGAAGAGGGGTGGGCTTCCAGGTGATAGGTAGATTTTAAAAATTTCTGATTGGCAGTTGGTTGAAATATTTATTATAAGTAGAATGGAATGTCTGGGTTCAGATAAGGGGTTGTAGAGACCTAGGTTTTATCATGCAGATGAAACCTCTAAGTAGCTGGCTTTAGAGAGAATAGACTGTAAATATTTCCTAGCAGATTGAAGGTCTGTGTTGATGTTAATGCTGCAGGGGTATAATGAGGCCTGCAACCTCCTCTCCCATCATGAGCAGAACTAGATTTTCAGGCAATGTCCTTGGCCAAGAAGAAGAGTCCATTCAGATGGCTGGGGCCTTAGAATTTTATTTTTGGTTTACAGATTTCAAGGCATTTCACGTTTTCTTGTGTAGTGAATAAGCCTAAAATACTATTGTATTTTAATGGACAATCGTGATTAACTAGTTTGTTGTTAACCTCTTCCATATAGTGTTGTCTTGTAAATTCTTACATTTTTTTAATTGGAAGAATTTTCCACAGACTAGCTTCTGGCTTTGTACATTTCAAACCTTGTTTAACTTTCTCCTTCACTACTCACATGACCCTGTGCTGGGCACAGTGATACACAGCCTTAAGGAAATATGTTGCTTAGGTGAGTTGACTTAGTTAGTGAGAGGTAGGAAGAAATTCCTGGAAGGCATTTCTTAAACTAAGACACCTAGGAATAACTTAACTCTACACAGAAGTGACTACGAACCACATCAGTATTTTCTACTAAACCTCAAACAAGTGTATTTCCAATCAACTTCCCTTTAGCCAGATCTAGTATCACCTGACAAGAAAGCCAGACTAATGAGTAAGAGTGAAAAAAGACCAATCTTAACTGATTGTGGTTAGCATATCTTTTACAAATTTTACAAAAACATATGTCTATGTAAATATATTGCTAGGGCTCCTCTTTGCGCCTTGTGTAAGTGAAGGACTTCAGCTTCGTTGGCTCCATGAGTAAATCCTTCTCTGACCATACTACTTCTCTCTGTCTTACGTTCTATTGTCACCCATCATAGCATTTCTTTTCTTTCTTTTTTTTTTTTTTTTTTTTTTGAGACGGAGTCTGGCTCTGTCACCCAGGCTGGAGTGCAGTGGCGCGATCTCGGCTCACTGCAAGCTCCGCCTCCTGGGTTTACGCCATTCTCCTGCCTCAGCCTCCCGAGTAGCTGGGACTACAGGCGCCCGCCACCTCGCCCGGCTAGTTTTTTTTTGTATTTTTTAGTAGAGACGGGGTTTCACCGTGTTAGCCAGGATGGTCTCGATCTCCTGACCTCGTGATCCGCCCGTCTCGGCCTCCCAAAGTGCTGGGATTACAGGCTTGAGCCACCGCGCCCGGCCTTCTTTTTTTTTTTTTTTGTAAGACTGAGTCTTGTTCTGTCGCCCAGGCTGGAGTGCAGTGTTGTGATCTCGGCTCTCTGCAACCTCTGCCTCTTGGGTTCAGATGATTCTCCTGCCTCAGCCTCCTGAGTAGCTGGGATTACAGGTGCCCACCACCACGCCTGGCTAATTTTTGTATTTTTAGTAGAGATGGGTTTCACCATGTTGGCCAGGCTGGTCTTGAACACCTGGCCTCAGGTGATCCACCTGCCTTGGCCTCCCAAAGGGATTACAGGCGTGAGCCACTGCGCCCAGCCTATCACATGCATTTCTTCCCTCTATCTGCTTCTGCATATGATTGAAGGAACCAGTGATTTGGGATGGTTCCCACTGCCTATCCCATTTGGGGGGATACATTCCCAGTACCCCGGTTGAAATTCTGAATACACTTCAGATAACAAAGCCATTGTTATCCTGTGTATAAAGTTCTTCATCGATTATGGGTTAACTAACCTTCATAAATGGCTTACCCTGGCCACCTTACCAAGATATATAAATAGCTTTGTTTTCTTGGGAAAATGTGTTTAACTTTCTAAACATTTAATTCACACACAAACTCTTCTGTAAATTGGGGAATGTCAACATGAATTACAGAGTCTTAGAAGAAGAGGACACACAAATCTAGGCTATCTTGGTCTCCTTTGGTTGATTTGTTTTGTAACTATTTTTCCGCTTATTCAGATTAAGTTTTGTAGCGTGTTTCATGTTTTGTTGTTGTTGTTGTTGTTGTTTTTGTAAGGCAGCTAAGGTGTTGGTGCCTTACCTCATAAGATTACAATACTGAAAACTGTGATTGTAGAGGACTTAGGTGCCCAAATACCAAATAAAAAGTGACTCAGTCATGGGAAAGAAGCCAACGTTGCTTCAGTGCCTTAATGTATGTTTAGGGAGAATTCAGAGATTAGGCAGAAAGGACAGAGCAAGTTAGATTTTAGGGTTTAAGAATGCCTAAGTAGTATAATACTTATTCATGTTTTCCCCATATTTAAAAAATATCTGTCACTAGTACAATCCCCTCTGACTTCCAAAGAGGCTCTGTGTGTGTACTTAAGAAGTAATGGAGGCATGCAATTAAAAACCTTGGCAATTTTGAATAACAGTGCTTTTTTCAAGTAGAGTATTTCTGCGCACTTTATATAAACCAACAAATACAGCACACGTTTCTTCACTATCACAAATAGGCTTCTACTTCAATGAGATTCGAATATATAATGTGGCCATTACAGCAAGCTAGGTAAAAAGTATTCCCACTGTGTAGGACTTAAGCGAAGGGCCTGGGAGGTCAGCAACAGCAGTAGCTTCCCTTTGCATTGAACGTGCTGTGACGAATACAACAAGAATATTTAGTTCAGCCACAAGACTTCAGACCTTAGAAGACCAACCAGCTTATTGTTGGCATGAAAATTTATTTTGCCACCAGGCGCGGTGGCTCACGCCTATAATCCTAGCACTTTGGGAGGCTGAGGCGGGCGGATCACCTGAGGTCAGGAGTTTGAGATCAGCCTGGCCAACATGGTGAAACCCCGTCTCTACTAAATACACACAAAAAAATTAGCCAGGTGTGGTGGTGGGCACCTGTAGTTCCAGCTACTTGGGAGGCTGAGTCAGGAGAATCACTTGAACCTGGGAGGCGGAGGTTGTAGTAAGCCCAGATTGTGCCACTGCACTCCAGCCTGGCTGACAGAACGAGACTCCATCTCAAAAAAAGGAGAATTTATTTTACCTACTGGCCTTTTGGGGACTTTGAATAAAGATATGTTTGAACCTGCACAAAATGCGGAGTCCTCGGGCTTCTTGATAACCTAACAGCACTGCATTCATTGGGCCTGCTCCTTGCTGCTTTTGGCTTGGGGTCGCCATCAGGTGGCAGCACAAGGAACTGAAGCTGCTATTGCAGAACCACTCCTGCTAAGCCCAGCTGTGAAAACAGTTTTGCTTTCTTATTTGAGGGAATGAAGTTGCTTTGGATCAAGAATTATGGGGAAGAGATGAACTGACAATAATGAGGTCGGAGATGTATTTGGCAGTTGGATCCTGAAGTAGCCATTATATTTAGTATCCAGCATTCACAGAGAGAGAATTAGAAATTATTTTCAAGCTTTTCTTTACTGGAAGAAACTTTAATGCAGTCTTTCAAGTAGCCAGGCGATCCCCTCACTTGAGGTAGTAGCAATTGTTGCTTTGATTGTAGGACATAATGGTGATTGGATGATTTCTTTTTTTCTTTTTTTAGAGACGAGGTCTCACTCTGTCACCCAGGCTAGAGTACAGTGGCACAATCATAGCTCACTGCAGCCTCAAACTCCTGGGCTCAAGCCATCCTTCCACCTCAGCACCACCATACCTAGATAATTTATTTTTTATTTTTTGTAGAGATGTGATCTCATGATGTTGCCCAGGCTGATCTTCAACTCCCGGGCTCAATCCTCCTGCCTCAGCCTCCCAAAGTGCTGGATTACAGGCGTAAGCCACTGCATCTGGCTATGGATGATTTTGAAAGTCAAGAAACTTTGATCAGGCATCTGCTACATCCAGGGCACTGTGGCCAGTGGAGGGCATAATATGAGGTCTCTGACCTTATGAGCTTGCAGAATAGGTTGGGAAATAGGATGTATGGCACAGATAACAGGTTCCAGGCTATTTTAAGGGTATTGCCGAGGAAAACTGGGACTTGGGCCTTCAAGGGAAGGGAGACCTCAGCAAGTAATTATAGCATTCTAGAGTCTGGAGGAATGGGCCAGTGTGTGTGCAATGTAGGGGGAAGAATGAGAGGAACAGGGTCTCAGAGGAGGAGAGTTCCATTCAGGAAATAGTGAGAGTTTCCATTCAGGAAAAGTTGGAGAGTGCAGGTAACACACTGTGAGGAATTTAAATGAGAATTTGACTAGCGACACTTCTATAAGAATGGACAAAAGTAAGAGGGTGAAATATTTCATGGGGGAATTAATTTTTGGATGTATTTGTGAAGCACTTTTAATACTTTTTTCCCTCATTCGGAAAGTACTAAAGCTATGTTTAAATTATCAGGGCAAAAGGTACTTTACCTCTGCCCTCTGAAGGTTCTATAACTGAGTCTGCTGAAATAAACTGATAATAGATTAAGAGGAGAAAAGTTATACACATTTATTTATTTCCTTTTAATATTAGTTGATATGTAATAATCGTACACGTTTATGGGTGTAGTGTGATATTTCAGTACATGGATACCATGTGTAGTGATCAAATCAGAAGAATCAGCATATCCTTCAAGTCAAACATTGATTATTTCTTTGTGTTGGGAACATTAAAAATCCTCTTTTTGAGTTTTTTGAAAGTATACAATAAATTATTATTAATTATATTCACCCTGTAGTGCTGTAGAGTACTAGAACTTATTCTTCCTCTCTAGCTGTAATTTTGTATTTGTTGACAGACCTCACCCTGTTCTTCCCTCCCTGCTACCCTTCTCAGCGACTGATACACCACAGTTCTACTCTGCTTCTGTTACCTCAAGCTTGTCTAGTTCCCCCTTGAGTGAAAACGTGGCATTTATCTTCTTATACCTGACTTATTTCACTTAACATAATGTCCTCCAGGCTTATCCCTGTTGCCACGAATGACAGAATTTCATTCTTTCTTTTTTATGGCTGAATAGTATTACATTGTGTATATGTACCACATTTTCTTTATCTGTTTATCTGTTAATGAACATTTAAGTTGATTCCATATCTTGGCTATTGCAAACAGTGTTGTATTAAACATGGGAGTGCAGATATCTCTTTGATATTACTGATTCTCCTTCCTCTGGATAAATACTCAGTGGTAGGATTGCTGGATCTTAGGGTAATTTTACTTTTAGAGAAAGCTTCATACCGTTTTCCATACTGGCTATACTAACTTACATTCCCACCAAAGATGTATAAGAGTCCCCTTTTCTCTGCATCTTTTCCGATATTTATTTATTTTTTGTCTTTTTTCTATATGAAACACTTCACAAATTTGCATGTCATTCTTGCTCAGGGACCATGCTTGTCTTTGTGTCATTCCAATTTTAGTATATGTGCTGCCTAAGCAAGCCCTGTTTTTTGTCTTTTTGGTAGTAGCCATTCTAACTAGGGTGAGAGATCTCATTGTGGTTTTAATTTGCATTTCCCTGATTATTAGTGATGTACACCATTTTTTTTTCCCTATGCTTGATCATTTTTCTCTTTTTGATAAATGTTTGTTCAGATCCTTTGCACGTTTTTAATTGGATTACTAGTTTTTTGTTGTTGTTGAGTTTTTTTAGTTCCTTATATATTCTGGGTAGTAGTCCCTTGTTGGTTGTAGAGTTTGAATATACTTTCTCCCATTCTACAGGTTGTCTCTTCGTTGGTTATTTCATTTGCTGTACAGAGCTTTTTAATTTGATATAGTCCTATTAATGTTTTTGCTGCCTGTGCTTTTGAAGTCTTACCTATATCATTGTTGTCTGTATTCCTATATGCTTTCTTCTAATAGTTTTGTTTTAGGTCTTATGTTTAAGTCTTTAATTCATTTTGAGTGGGTTTTTATATATGGTGAGAGATGGGCATCTAGTTTCCATTTTTCTGCATATGGATATCCAATTTTCCCAGCACCATTTATTGAAGAAATTGTCATCTCCCCAACATAAGTTCTTGTTACCTTTGTCGTAAATCAGCTGGCTATAAATAGGTGGATTTATTTCTGGGTTCTTTATTCTGTTCCATTGGTCTATGTGTCTGTTTTTATACCAGTACCATGTTGTTTTGGTTACTGTAGCTTTGTGGTATAGTTTGAAGTCAGGTAAGGTGATGCCTCCTGCTTTTTTATTTTTGCACATATTCTTTTGGTTATTCAGGGTCTTTTGTGGTTCCATGCAAATTTTAGGATTTAAAAAAATTTCTGTGAAGAATGTCATTGATATTTTGATAAGGCTTGAATAAAGTCTGTAGATTGCTTTGGGTGGTTTGGTCATTTTAGCAACATTTATTTTTCCAATCCATGAGCATAGGATGTCCATTTTTTTGTGTTCTCTTCTATTTATTTAATTTATATGTATTTTTTTGAGATAGGCTGGTCTTGAACTCCTGAGCTCAAGCGGTCCTCCCCTGCTTGGCCTCCCAAAGTGCTGGGATTAGAGGTGTGAGCCACCGTGCCCAGCCCTTTTTGATTTCTTTTATCAGTGTTTCTAGTTTTCATTATATAAATCTTCCACCTCCTTGGTTAAATTTATTCCTAAGTGGTTTTTTGGTAGTTATTGTAAATGAAATTGATTTCTTTTACAGCTAGTTCATTGTTGGTATGTAGCAATGCTACTAATTTTTAAATTTTTATTTATATTTATTTATTTAAAAAAATTTCTTTTTGGAGACAGAGTTTTGTTCTGTCACCCAGGCTGGAGGGCAGTGCATGATCTTGGCTCACTGCAACCTCCGCCTTCCTGGGCTCAAGTGATCCTTCCACCTCAGCCTCCCAAATAGCTAGGACTACAGGCATGTGCCACCATGCCCAGCTATTTTTGTATTTAGTAGAGATGGGTTTTGCTTTGTTGGCCAGGCTGGTCTTGAACTCCTGGACTCAAGCGATCTGCCTGCCTCAGCCTCCCGAAGTGTTGGGATTACAGGCGTGAGCCACTGCTCCGGGCTGCTACTGATTTTTGTATGTTGATTTTGTATTGTGTTACTTTAATGAATCTGTTTATCAATTCTAAGAGGTTTTTGGTGGGGTCTTTTGTTTTTTCTATATGTAAGATCATGTCATCTGCAAAGAGGGACAATTTGACATCCTCTTTTCCAATTTGGATGCCTTTTGTTTCTTTCTCTTCCCTGATTGCTCTGGCTTGTACTTCCAGTACTTTTTCCTGTAGATGTATCTATTGTGTTGTTTGAGTAGAGTGCTTTGGCTTTGTTCCTGGGTGAGCACAGTAGTGTAGTCTCTGTATGATTTCCTTTTTTTCTTTCTTTCTTTTTTTTTTTTTTTTTGAGACAGAGTCTCGCTCTGTCGCCCAGGCTGGAGTGCAGTGGTGCAATCTCAGCTCACTGCAACCTCTGCCTCCCAGGTTCATACCATCCTCCTGCCTCAGCCTCCCGAGTAGCTGGGACTACAGGCACCTGCCACCACTCCTGGCTAATTTTTTTTTGTATTTTTTTAGTAGAGACGGGATTTCACCATGTTAGCCAGGATGGTTAGCCAGGATGGTCTCGATCTCCTGACCTCGTGATCTGCCCGCCTCGGCCTCCCAAAGTGTTGGGATTACAGGCATGAGCCACTGCACCCAGCGTCTTTGTATGATTTCTTTGGCTGTGATCACTATCAGTGGTGTCTGAATTTCTCAGTGGCTTACGCTTTAGTTTGTGGAGGCTGTTAGGCAATTTTTTTTTTTTTTTTAGACAGGATCTCACTCTGTCACCAGGCTGGAGTGCAATGGTGCTATCTCAGCTCACTGCAACCTCCACCTTCTGGGTTCAAGTGATTCTCCTACCTCAGCCTTCTGGGACTACAGGTGTGCGCCACCAAGCCCAGCTAATTTTTGTATTTTAATAGAGACGGGGTTTCACCATGTTGGCCAGAATGGTCTCGATTTCTTGACGTCATGATCTGCCTGCCTCAGCCTCCCAATGTGCTGGGATTACAGGCGTGAGCCACCACGCTTGGCCTCTTGGGCCCTTTTATTGGACATAGGAATGCTGGGCAGTCTGGTCCTCAGGTCACTAGGTGACACATGCAGCTACATAGCATTCCTGCTGCTGGTGTGGATGGCAGGCTTTGGGTGGACTAGTCCTCAGGACTCTGGTCAGTGTGCATGAGGGCCAGCAGTGGTGGTTGTGGGCCCCGGGGGAACTGGTCCTCTCTGCACTGCATGCATGGCTGGTGGCAGCTTTACTATTGAGGGGCGGGGTCACTGTCAGTGTTGGTGGCAGCAGACCTGGGCAGGTAATAATGTGTAGGTGCACGGAAATCACACAAGTTATGAACCTCAAAGAAGGGCCAAATTGGTGATGCCTAAATACCCTCTTCATAGGGTGGAGGGAAGGGGAGTATATAGGCATTTTTAGAGGAAGAGTAAATTATTTTGAGAGGAGATGAATGGGCCCAAAGAACAGACAGTAGCCTAGGACAAAATTCATCTGGGCTGTGGGTGTGGCACCTAGTCTTCTTTCATGTGAGTTAATCTTCTGTGTTTGGTGAGATTATAGGGAGGGGGCCCAAGAAAATAGCATTCCTTCTGAGGGAACTTCAGAAAAATCCTCCCTTTGCACTTCAGGAGAGACAAAGGGATGAAAGACCGTGGCCGGGATGGTGAGAGATCAGAGAGAGCTTCGTTCTGAGGTTGCTTCTTTACCTCAAAATACTCAGCATGTCAAAGTGACATACTCTGGGGTATTGCTTTCTGAGCCCCAACAGGATCTTTACAATTTCTTCTAGTCTTTATACTTTTGGAAATTATAAACCCTTCTAGAAGGAACACAATTTGCAAGGAGACTTGTCTTAATTACATTTCATGGTTTTAATTTCAAAGGGAACAACTGGCTCAGAAATTTTAGTAGTAACTTTTAAGCTATAAATAAGGGTGACAAACAGCCTTCTGTGATTTGGGCAAGATAGAAAAAAAAAAATGAAATGAAACTAGGGTTAAGGTTATAGATAGAGTGCATGTTCCAAGACTTGGTGTACTTGCTAGAGATAGGTGGCAGAATTCCTGCACTTTCCAGCAGCCAAGGCAGTAGGGACCCACACTAGCAGTTACTCAATTTATGGTGACGTTAAATAGGACACATACTACCACCACTTAGTGTTCAAAAAAATGTTTTTTTGTAAGCTGTCATAAAAAGAATTCTCATGAATTCTGTCAACAATATCCCCTTAGCTAATACAGTATCAGATATCAAACAATCACTTTTTATAATGTTCCTCAACCTTGATCAGTAGCATGACACCAAAGTACAGTGCAAACAATTTTCTGGGACTTGAAACCATCCAGTCCAAGTAGGCAATTCTCTGAAGCTCTACGTTAATTTAAGAATAAAATGTAAGAGCGTGGAAAGCAGTTTTTTGACCGGTGATTCTCTTTTGGATTGCACACTTCTTTGGGAAATGGATGATAGGTCTAGATTCCCTTCCTTGTCAATAAGCATATGCATAATCACACAAATTTTACGTGTTGTTTTAGGAAATTCACAATTTCAAAGAGTTCATCATCCCTTACCCTACCCCTCACCCCTTCACCCTTGTCCCGCCACATCCCTCCTGCCCTGACTGATCCAGGCTTAGCACCTTGGTCTTCAGGGCTATCGTGAGTTACCATGGTAAGAACATGCGGTATGAGGATGGTTGTGCTGGCTGGACACATTCCTCTGCTTTAACAGGAAGCCATATCGAGGATGGGAATTGATTTTCATTTATGAAAGTTGATGAACTTGACATGTCTGAACAAAAGATGTTTATTTCTCTTTGGTGAGAATGTAGTCAGGAATGTGATTTTTCTTAGAGAACAGCTAAGCATAACAAACTAAAAAGGGCCCCAAATCTCCCTCTCATAGAGGAAGCTCTAATAATTTTAGCCTGGAAAAATTACAAGCAGATGTTACAAAGGACCATCTGAGCTATCTTAAGCCAACAAATTATTGGTATTTTCGGTATTTGATATTCTTGGTACAGAGCTCATAGAATGTCTAATTTTAAGCAACTACAGTTTCTTGGTGAACCTAAAATAAAAATCCTTGTGTAGTATATCTTGGGAAGTGTAATAACTTTATTTTCTTTTAGAATTATTTATCATTTTATCATCAACCAGTTATATGTTGAAAACATTTATCCAATTATATCTGCTTTAGATTCTCATTAACTGTGGTTTCCTTTGCATTGCAGTGTTCTAATCTTAGGCGCTTCAGGCGGAGTTGGTACTTTTGCTATACAGGTAAAACCATTTTTTAATCTTGTGAATAGGAGGATTTTGTTTGCATGAATTTATAAATTAAGATAAATTATTTCTCCTTAAAAGCTGAGAAAAAGGTAGATCTGGTAAATGTACTGTAATTTCAGCTTGTTCTGTAAGAGGAAAATATTCTCTTTTTTATTTAAAAAATTATTTTTTAGAGATGGAGTCTTGCTGTGTCATCCAGGCTGGAGTGCAGTGGCACAATCATAGCTCACTGTAAGGAAAATATTCTAATGTAGAAGGAAGCATTAAGCTTTCTAGTAGTTTCATATGAGTGGGTGTGTGGATGTCCTTGATAACAGATGTAGGAAAGCTTTTAAAAAGGAAGACCATGGGCAGTGCCATGGGTAGATGGAAGTTAGCAATTTAGTAGGAAACAGCCAATGTCAAAAACCAATACTAGTTTCCAATCAAAATTGTTGCAGGCTAAAAAGCATGCAAAATGTAGAAATCAGTAAGCTGATTCTAAAATGTATGTAGAAATACAGTCGCCAAAATACCGTTAAGATGGCAATACTCCCCCAAAGTGATTTATAGATTCAGTGCAATCCCTATCAAAATGCCAACTGCTTTTTGCTTTTCATAAATGGACAAGTGGATCCTAAAAGGCATATGGAATCACAGGGGACCCCAAACAGCCAAACAATCTTGAAAAAGAATAAAGTTGGAGGACTCACACTTGCTGATTTCAGACTTACTACAGAGCTACAGTAATCAAAACATAAGGGTGGACTTATAGATCAATGGAATAGAATTGAGCATCCAGAAATAAACCCGTACCTTTGTGGTCAATTGATTCTGACAAGAATGGCAAGACCATTAAATGGGGGAAAGAATAGTTCTTCCAGCAAATACTGCTGGAACAACTAGATATCCACATGTAAAAGAATGAAGTTGAGCCCCTACCTCACATTGTATTAAAAAAAAAAAAAACCCTCAAGATCAGGCATGGTGGTTCACACCTGTTATCCCTATACTTTGGGAGGCCAAGGTGGGTGGATCACTTGAGGTCAGGAGTTCAAGAACAGCCTGGACAACATGGTGAAACCCTGTCTCTACTAAAAATACAAAAATTAGTTGGACATGGTGGCGTGTGCCTGTAATTCCAGTTACTCAGGAGGCTGAGGCAGGAGAATTGCTGGAACCCAGGAGGCGGAGGTTTCAGTGAGCCTAGATCATGCACTCCAGCCTGGGTGATGAGTGAAACTCTGTCTCAAAAAACAAAAACAAACAAAAAACCTCAAAATGGATCAAAGATCTAAACATAAGAACTAAAACCATAAAACTCTTAGAAGAGTAGGCAGGGAAAGGGAAAAAAGTCTTAGAACGAAACATAAGAGAAAACCTTCATGATTGTAGATTTGGCAACAGAGTTTTAGATAGGACACCCAAAGCACAAGCAACCAAAGAAAAAAGTAAATTGTACTTCATCAAAATTAAAAAACTTTATTTATTTATTTATTTTTTATTTTTATTTTTTGAGACGGAGTCTCGCTCTGTCACCCAGGCTGGAGTGCAGCGGCCTGATCTCAGCTCGCTGCAAGCTTCACCTCTCGGGTTTATGCCATTCTCCTGCCTCAGCCTCCTGAGTAGCTGGGACTACAGGCGCCCGCCACCACGCCTGGCTAATTTTTTTTTTTTTTGTATTTTTAGTAGAGACAGGGTTTCACCATGTTAGCCAGGATGGTCTCGATCTCCTGACCTTATGATCCGCCTGTCTCGGCCTCCCAAAGTGCTGGGATTACAGGCTTGAGCCACCGCGCCCGGCCAAAATTAAAAAACTTTTATACGCCAAAGGGCACTATCAAGAAAGTGAAAAGACAACCCATAGAATGGAAGAAAATATTTACATATCATTTATCTGGTAAGAGTCTAGTATCCAGAATATATAAAGAACTCTTATAACTCAACAAGAAAAAGACAGCACAATTTTTAAGTAGTGAAGAACTTGAATTGACATTTCTCCAAAGAATACATACAAGTGGCCAGTAAGTCCGTGTAAGGATGGTCAATATATTTATTCATTAGGGAAATGCAAATCCAAACCACAGTGAGATACTGTGTCTTATAATAAAAAGCAGATACAGAAAATAAAAAATATTAGCAAAGATGTAAATAAATTAGAACACTCATTCATTGCTGGTGGGAAGTTAAAATGGTACAGACATTGTGGGAGAGTTTGTTGGGTCCTCAAAATGTTAAACATAGAATTACCATGTGACCCAGCAATTCCATCCTTAGGTATATACCCAAGAGAAATGGAAACATACATTTAAGCCTAATCTTATTTATGAATATTCATAGCAGTATTATTCATAATAGTGGAAAAAAAGTGGAAATAACTCTAATGTCTATCAATTGATGAATGGATAAACAAAATGTGGTATAGACATACAATGGAATATTATTCAGCCATAGAAAAGAATAAAATATTGATGCCTGATACAACATGGATGAATCTTCCAAACATGGTTAAGTGAGAAAAATCCAGAAACAAAAGGTCCTACATATTGTATGATTCCATTTATATCATATGTCTAGAATAGGCAAATCCACAGAGACAGAAAGCAGATTCGTGGTTGTCAGGGGCTGGGGGTGGATGGAGAAGGGAGTGGGGAACGACTACTTAATAAGCACGAGGCTTATTCTTGGGGCGATTAAAATATTCTGGAATTAGTGGTGATGGTTGCACAACATTGTGAGTGTACTAGAGACTACAGTATACTTTAAATACTTTAAAATTGTGAAAATGGTGATGTATATGAATTTTACCTCAAATAAGACAAAACAAACCAAAAGTTCCCCAAGCCTCCAGGAACATGATGGGGCCCAGTGGCTGCTCCTATTGTGGTCAGATGTGTAACTGACTGGCTCCTAGAAGAGGGAGCTTGATTAAGCCTCTCTCAGGATGAGGAGAGAGAGCCTTTTCCCCATTAGGGGGCAGCGAGTAGCCTCAGAGGCTCTGCCACATTACTTTCCAGGAGAGAGGTTTGGGTGTTATAGACCATCCCAGACCCAACTTAGACTTTTTGAGAACCCAGATGGTGCTGGGGGCTTCCTGTCTGTTTGTTGACTGAACTGGGTGAAGGAGACGAGGATTCCTGGGATGCACACTTTAACTTCTTTTAATTCATCATTTGATAACCAGGATCCAATCCAGAGGCTCAGTAAATATGAGTTGAATGCATAAGTAAATAGAAGAAAGGAAAAAGAGGGAGAGAGGCAAAAAGCAAAGAGAAATATCATACACGGTTAGAGCATAAATTGATACAGCCACTTAACCATTTGGCATCTATTAAATGTGAATATAAATTGTAAAATTTCTTAAAAACAAAAAAAGGACCACACAAGAATTCCTATTTTAGGATTATAACCTATAGATAGATACACAAGCATGTTTACCAAAAGATATGTCCAGAATTTCAGAGCAGGGCTATTCCTATTAAAATTCCCCAACTAGAAAAACCCAAATGTCCATCAACAGTAAAATGAGTAAGTAAATTGTGGTATATTCTTACACTGGCATATTATACAGTCATGAAAAAACTATAATCGCACACAGTGAAGTGGATGAATATCACAACTGAATGTTGAGTAAAAGAAATCAGATGCAAGAGTACATCCTATATGGTTCCATTTAATGACATTCAAGAACAGGTGAAACTAAGCAATAGTGTTTAAGGGGGGTGTCTACTTAGTAAAACTTCTAAAAACAAGAAAAAAAGCAAAAAGGGTTATTGTAGTTAGTAGTTACTTTTTTAAGGGAGTTGAAGTTTTAATTGGGAGGCTTCGGGCACAGGTGGTATTCTAGTTCTTAATTTTGAATAATGGTTATAATAATATTTGCTTTGTAATAATGTGTAAAGCTATATATGTATATTCCATATGCTTTTATGTGTGTTATATTTCACAACAAAAAATTTTAATAAAATTAAAAAGTAACAGAAAAGCATCAAGGTTAAATCCCATACAAAGCTATTATAAGGAAAGGGAAAATAAGGTATAGAATAACATACCCTATAATGAAAGCACATCAGAATACATGCCTACAAAACAGCCTGAAATGTCACCTACTTTTTCAAAGCAAGTTAAAAGATATTAAAAAATATAATATAAAATGTGAAAAAACAAAATAAATCAGAATTGGAAAAACTCAGGAAAAAAGTAAAACTGAATGAAAAAATCATTTAGTAATAGAAGACTAAACTAAGAGGAACTCAATAGCAAGTAAACACAACACATAATGCTTCCTTAATAGAAACAAAATGCAGAAAAAAATTTAAATTACAAAAGAAACAAAAAGATAGGCTGGGCACAGTGGCTCACCCTGTAATCTCAGCACTTTGGGAGGCCAAGGAGGGCAGATTGCTTGAGCTCAGTGATTCAGGACCAGCCTGGGCAACATGGCAAAACCTCGTCTCTAATAAAAATACAAAAACTATCTGGGCATGGTGGCTCATACCTGTAATCCCAGCTATGGAGAGGCTGAGGTGTGAGGATCACTTGAGCCCAGGAGGTCGAGGCTGCAGTGAGCTGTGATCATGCCACTGCACTTCAGCCTGGACAGAGAGAGACCTATCTCAAAAAAAAAAAAAGATAAAAACAGATTCAAGAGAAAGTACCAAATATTGATGACAGGCAAAGAAAATTGATATATGGATAGTAGGAGTCCTTGAAGGGGAAAACCAAAGCAAGGGAACTGAACCCATACTAAAATAATAATTAAAGAAACAAAGAAACTTTCCTAGCGTCCTGAAATTAAATGATTTGAAAATACGTATTGAATAGCCACATCACTTTTCTAAGAACATGGACCCAGATTGAGCCACACTAAGGAAAATTACTAATAAAAATATGAAGAAAAATTATAGTGAAATTACTGGCCTTTAAAGAAAAAAGAAATAAGATCCTTTGGAAATCTAGACAAAATAGCACATATGCTACTTATGTGTCCATATAAGAAAAAAAGATGACGTGACTTATAAGAGAAATAAAATTAGACTATCATGAGACTTTTTGTCAGTAACACTTTTGGCAGAAAAAAATGGAGTAACATATTTAAGATACTCAAGGAAGAGTGCGCCAAGAATCTTTTATACAACAAAACAGGCCTTCAGGTATCATGGACACATACAGACTGTTATCAACATCAAGAACTTGGGGAATATTGTTCTTCTGATCCTTTTCTGACCAATCTACTAGATAATGAGCTTCTGACTAGGAATGACTATGAAGACATTTTAAGGACTAGTGGTAAATGTTCAATGCAGTTACCTGTAGAACAAAACTAAATGAGGGCTTAGAAGGAGAGAGTATAGGAGCAGCCATATGCTCTGACAAGGTAAATATAGTGCAATAGTTGTTATTGTTTTTGAGGCAGTGTCTTGCTCTGTCATCCAGGCTGGGATGCAGTGACATCATCACAGCTCACCGCAACCTCAACCTCCTGGGCTCAGTGATCCTCACCTCAGACTCTTGAGTAGGTGGAACTACAGGCACATGCCACCATACCCAGCTAATTTTTTCATGTTTTTGCAGCAGTGGGGTCTTGCTGTGTTGCCTGGGCTGGTCTTGAATTCCTGGCCTCAAGCAACCTTCCTGCCTCAGCCTCCCAAAGTGCTGGGATTTATTAGTTTCAAATTAGAATTGGAAGTATCAATATGAACTCAAGAGATATTTTGTGTATGTGTGTATGTAAAGCCATCACTTGAAATATCATTTCTCACTAAAACAAGGCAGGGCTTCTTAGAGAAGTAGCTGATTTCAGATCTAGGGCACAAATATATAAGAATTAACCTGGAATACATTAAATAGCAAGGAAGCTATCAAAGATTAGTCAGGTCATGTCAAAAGACTCAAGAGCTAACTTGAAGAAATGCCCAAAGATGTAACAATTTGACCATCAGTAATAATAATGACCATTACAATGGGTTGAAACCTTTTAAATATATTTGAATCCATGAGTTCATGATACTTTTTTCAAAAGAGTTCACTTGGTATTTGATAGGGAACCAATTTATCTTATAAACTGATAAAAACAGTTAAGCATTTGTCTTGTCTTTCCTACATGAACTGTATAATTGAGCAGGCCAAATAATATGTGAGGGGCAGTGATATGAGGGGCAGTGTTATTCTGTGAAAGTATTCAGGCTGGACGCAGTGGCTCATGCCTGTAATCTCAGCACTTTGGGATGCCAAGGCGGGCAGATCACCTGAGGTCAAGAGTTCGAGACCAGCCTGGCCCACATGGCAAAATCCTGTCTCTACACAAGAATTAGCCGGCCGTGGTGGTGGGCACCTGTAATCCCAGCTACTTGGGAGGCTGAGGCAGGATAATTGCTTGAACCTGGGAGGCAGAGATTGCAGTGAGCAGAGATCACGCCACTGTACTCTAGCCTGGGACAGAGCGAGACTCCATCCCCCCCGCCAAAAAAAAAAAGAAAGAAAATATTCCAACTACTTAAGTAAAAAGAATTAGAATTAGAAGATTACTATTTCACAACCACCAATAAGCAGATATAGGTATTAAGCATTGACAGTTGCTAAGATAATAAAGAGAGCCTCAAGCAGACATGATGTGCCTCCTCTAGTTTTGCCAGACACTGTCCATAGTTTTGCTAAAGGGATTGAAATGGAATCAGATCTAGTCTCCAGATCCATCTGCCAAGTTGCAGAAAATACAGAGGACAAAACAACGTGTGGAACTGTCCCGTGGGTGTGCAGTCAGAAATTCCAGACTGTGGGAAACTCTACAGCTCAAATGGCCTAGATTCTTCCACAGATAAATTATAAGAAAGCAAAGGGATAGAACAGGAGCTTATGATTTAAAAGAGACTTAAGGCTGGGCACAGTGGCTTATACCTGTAATCCCAGCACTTTGGGAGGCCAAGGCAGGTGGATCACGTGAGGTCAGGAGTTCAAGACCAGCCTGACCAACCTGGTGAAATCCCATCTCTACTAAAAATGCAAAAATTAGCCAGGCGTGGTGTGACATGCCTGTAGTGCCAGCTACTTGGGAGGCTGAGGGCAGGAGAATCACTTGAACTTGGGAGGTGGAGGTTGCAGTGAGCTGAGATCACGCCACTGCACTCCAGCCTGCGCAACAGAATGAGACTATGTCTCAAATAAAAAACCACAAAAACCCAAAAAAAATTATAAAAAAAGAGATTTAAAAGATACCACATTTTAAGAATGCACAAGACTATAGTGTCTAGAGAATGCATTGTTGGGTGATAAAACTTTTTGAAATGCAAGGAGGTGATTACTATAAAAATCAAGATAATGATTTTGGGAAAGGGTAGGAGGGGCTTCTGTGGTTTGGGGCACATAGGAGAATTTTTGGAATGGCTTCCAGCGTGCTGCTGCTTTATCTGGGTGATGTTCACCCTATAGCTGTTTTCTTTCTTTCTTTCTTTCTTTTTTTTTTTTTGAGACAGAATCTTACTCTGCCACCCAGGCTGGAGTACAGTGATACAACCTTGGCTTACTGCAACCTCCTCCCCGGCCAGCTCAAGTGATCCTCCCACTTCAGCCTCCTGAGTAGCTGGGACCACAGGCATGTGCCACCAGGCCCAGCTAATTTTTTGTATTTTTAGTAGAGACGGGGTCTCACTATGTTGCCTAGGCGGGTCTCAGACTCCTGAGCTCAAGTGATCCACCCACCTCAGCCTCCCAAAGTGCTGCGATTACAGGCATGAGCCACCACACCCGGCCTATAGGTGTTTTCTATAGTTGTGTTTTATATTACATGAAAAATTTTTATTAAGTAAAACTGTTTTTAAAACATTTTCATAATGTTCAAAGATAATAAATGGTTCTAAATGGGAAAGGAAAAACTAAAAATTTGAGGGGAAAAACTAGAAATTTGAGGTAAAAAACCTGTTTCAACATGTGACAGATTCTTCCTGAGGATTTAATACTGTTTAAAGAAAAACATGTATTAAATGTAGGTGCTTAGAACATACTTTTCTTTTTCCTCAATAGTTTTTTTTTTTTCATGTAGGTATTAGAGAAAGGATGGTCACAATGAATGAGCTATTCATCTTGGGTTATATTCTTCACATCTTTGAATTTGATTTGGGACTTTCTGTGAAAAGCAACGTATCATTACACTCAAGTGTCTCTGTTTGCAGCCCATGAACAATAAATTGTATATCATATCACTCCTAAATATTTCAATTCCCCACAGTTTTTCAGGATATATAAGTCTTTGGTCAATGTTGCTTTTTTAAAAGTGAGAAATTGAGTAAGATTATGAATAAGTTAAAAACCCTTTATTTATATTTTGTATTTAACAGAAATTTACTGAGCACCTTTGTGTGCCATGAAGTGAGGATTCAATAGTGAAGACAAACACAGATCCCTTGTATTCTAGTGAGTCTTTGTATCTTATATTAAGGAAGCTCAGGAAATTGATACTTAGGACAGGATTGAGAAAACAAGTGATTTCTTATGATCTAAAATTATCTGCACAAATATTTCTTCGTAAACTTCAAGTGGCTATTCTCAAAGTAGCTGAAAATAGCCCCCTTTTAAGTCTGTGAAATTAACATTATAGAAAAGAATTTTAGCAATTTTGGAGCAGGATGCTTTCTGGATACTTAATTCTGAACAACATTAGAATTTAGCTCTCCTTTTAATTTAAATCTAGTTATTCTTTATTATTTTAAAATATAAGGCATCTGCATTTTAAAACCTGAGTAACATTTATTTAGGTTTTCTTACTCCAAGGGAGAGGACCTGATCCAAGTTTTTAAGAAAAAATGATTATAGTTTCTTCCCCTTCTTTTTAAGAGAACCTTTTCATATATTACCTATTACTTAATAGCTCGTTACTTTGACACACTTTCTGATTCAATATTGTGTTAACACTTATTAGAGATGCAAATAAGATATGTGGCATTTTAATGTTCTGGATACATTTTAAATAGTCATGTTTCATTGAGATGAAGTCTTGCTCTTGTCCCCCAGGCTGGAGTGGGATAGCGCTATCTCAGCTCACTGCAACCTCCGCCTCTGGGGTTCAAGCGATTTTCCTGCCTCAGCCTCCTAAGCAGCTGGGATTGTAGGTGCTCGCCCACTACCATATCCAGCTAGTTTTTTGTATTTTTTAGTAGAGACGTAGTTTCACCATGTTGGCCAGGCTAGTCTCGAACTCCTAACCTGAGGTGATCCACCTGCCTCGGCCTTCCAAAGTGCTGGGATTACAGGCATGAGCCACCATGCCTGGCAAATTTGAGGCTTTCAACTCCTGTCTTTTCTGTTACTGGTGAGGCACTGAGTCCCTCTCTAAGTGGATTAGTTATAACTTCATGACAATAAGGTGGCTGGCTGTCTCATGTAGGGAAAATGAGATCTCTTTCTTGGGATTTTTTTACTGAACAAAAGTTTAATCATTTTTACTAGTCTCTGACAGATGGCTTCCTATAGTTCTGGTTAAGATGATGTACTTAAAGTTCTCTAGAGATTAGTCTGATATATGTATACATGGTGCCAGTGATTTGTTTTTTTCCAATGCAGTCGATTTTTCTAATCTCTCCCTTTTTTATTCTTTTCTTCTTTTTTGTGGGGGGCAGGTAATGAAAGCATGGGATGCTCATGTGACAGCAGTTTGCTCTCAAGATGCCAGTGGACTTGTAAGGAAGCTTGGGGCAGATGATGTAATTGATTACAAATCTGGAAGTGTGGAAGAGCAGTTGAAATCCTTAAAACCGTATGTATTAGAGCAATGTTCACACTGGGAGTGGGAACAAGGACAGTTGATTATGCAGGTCTGAGATGGTTTGGTGGCTTTACAAGCACGTTGGAATCTTAGAGAAGCATCTGTGAAAGCATTCCATGTCATTAGAAGTTACTTAGGTTGGCTTCTGTTTTAATTCCAGATGTTAATACAACACGGTAACAGCATGTGGATAGGTACTGAGGAAGTTATTTTGCTTACATAGTCTTAGCTAATTTTGAAGTTAACATGCTGGTTTGTAAGAGGCCTGAAGACAAAAATTGGAAATGTGTTCCTTTTGTGGCATCTGTCACCACAGGAAGAATATAGAGTAGTTCATGAAGTACATGATTAGCCCAAAACATACTTTCCGTGTTTTGGCTTAACAAAGGCTTAAGAGAAACAGTGTAAGTCTAAACTTTGGTAATGGGAGCACTGTGGATGTTCCCAGTGTGTCTGAATGCCAGGCTGTGGTTTGGCCTGAGGTACCAAACAGGAATGCATTCAGGAATTCTCTTGGGTCGTGTTGATTCTGACTGTGACTCTAGCTTATTCATCTGACCTTTATCCAGCCAAGACCAAGCTGAAGCTGACAGCACAAATGAGGAGTATTTGGAAAGCTATTTTACTGCTTCTGTTTAAAAGGTTTTCCCTTTTTTGATTAATTTTCAGAAGTCAACTACTCTTGCCCACATTGAGTAGAAGTGTATTTTTAAATAGAAAGAAAAAAGGAAAAAAAGGGAGTCCTTATCTGACGCCGCCCAGCCTTTCTCAGCCAGTGCCACCAACTTCCAACGTAGTTTGGCGGTGCACCCGGCAGCAGCCAGCCAACTGATCGTTCCTTCAACTGTTTAGGGAGCTTCTACTGTTGCCAGGCAGGGTTCCAAATACCAGCTACAGTGGTGAACCAGACAAATGCCCACTTTCATGGAGCTTACATTCTTGTTTGGGCGGTTTTAGTGCTAGGTGCTCTGACACAAAAAAATGAAAGGGAATAGACTAGGGAGGAGGCTGTTATAGATAGGGAGGTTAAAGAATGCCTCATTGAGGAAGCAACATTTGAGTGGAGGCTTTAGTGAGCAAGCCAAATGAATGGGATTTGTGTGTGTTTGATGTTGCTCCCTGCTGTATCCCTCCATCTGGAAGAATGTAGTAGCATGTAGTAGGTGCTCAATAATATTTATTTAATTATCGAGGGAATCTAGGAGAACAATTGTCTCAGCTGGAAAGAACAGCAAACATAAAGCTCCCATGTCAGGAACATGCCTGGCATGTTTAAGGACTAACATTGTCCCTTTCAGAGATTTTGTCAGCTACCCTCTCGTCTGTGTGTTAGGGCCTGAGCCTCTTTGGGCACGCACTCTGTCGCCCAGGCTGGAGTGCAGTGGCACAATCTCGGCTCACTGCAACCTCTGCCTTCCGGTTTCAAGCGATTCTCCTGCTTCAGCCTCCTGAGTAGCTGGGATTACAGGCGCGCACCACCATGCCCGGCTAATTTTAGTAGAGACGGGGTTTCACCATGTTGGCCAGGCTGGTCTCGAACTCCTGACCCCATGATCTACCCGTCTCGGCCTCCCAAACTGCTAGGATTACAGGCGTGAGCCACTGCACCCAGCCTGATCTTGTATCTTCTGATGCTTCTAGGAATAGCAACATGATACTGCGGCCAAGTCCTACCCATTCCCCTCTGTCTTCCTTAAGGGGTTTTGTTTTGTTTGTTTTTTCGTTTTTGTTTTTGAGATGAAGTCTCACTCCACTGCCCAGGCTGGAGTGCAATGGCGCGATCTTGGTTCACTGCAACCTCCACCCCCTGGGTTCAAGTGATTCTTGTGCCTCAGCCTCCTGAGTAGCTGGGATTACAGGCACTCACCACCACACCTGCCCAATTTTTCTATTTTTTTTTTTTTTGTGTGTGGAGATGGAGTTTCACCATGTTGGCCAGGCTGGTCTTGAACTCCTGGCCTCAAGTGATCTGCCTGCCTTGGTCTTCCACAGTGCTGGGATTACAGGCATGAGCCACCGCACCTGGCCTACCTTAAGTTTTATACATGTCTGGAATTTGTCACCAGAGAATAGGAGAACTTGAGAGACGGAAGGCTAGAGGACATTCAGTCTAGGCTCCCAAACTGGTGCTACGCTTCCCTCCTTGGCATGTCTTCCTGGCAAGTGGTCTTGCTCCTTTCTCTTGTACTTTTCTAGTAGGGGGACCTTCCTGCCTTATAAATGCAAGCCATTACTACTTCTTTTCTTTGATAGCTTTAGTTAAAATTGATCTTTGTAATTTCTGCCTGGAGTTTGACCTCTCAGTCTACCTAGGATAAATATGTTCCTCCTTCCAAGTAGCAGCTTTTTAGGTATTTGAATCTTAGAGTTTTATAGCAAGAAGGGGCTTTGAAATCCTTCAGTCCAACCCTATGATGCTGTAGTTGAGAAAGTGAAGGGCAGAGGAGTTACGAGTTTTTGCATACTCGAGGTCATGCCACCAGTGATTTGTTGGGAGAGCTGGATTCACAACCTGGTCTCCAGATTTCTTTCTCAGACAATGCCTGTTCTATAATACCAGGCTGCCCTTAAGTTTTCTTTAAGTATCCTAAGATTTGTTCATTCAAAACTTGGAAATGAAGTAGACGCTTTTTTAGTGAAAAGAACGGTCATCTATTAAGGTCATCATGCTCCTGCATTTCATATCCTTAGATTATATTTGCCATTTTTTTTTTCCTTCTTCTTCTTTTGAGACAGAGTTTCACTCTTTTTGCCCAGGCTGGAGTGCAATGGCATGACCTCGGCTCACCACAACCTCTGCCTCCCAGGTTCAAGCGATTCTCCTGCCTCGGCCTCCCGAGTAGTTGGGATTATAGGCATGTAATCCTACGCCTGGCTAATTTTGTAGTTTTAGTAGAGACAGGGTTTTTCCATGTTGGTCAGGCTGGTCTCAAACTCCCGACCTCAGGTGATCCACCCGCCTCGGCCTCCCAAAGTCCTGGGATTACAGGCATGAGCCACTGTGCCCGGCCTTGCCCTTCTTTAGTTTGGTTCTATAAAATACTCAAGATTCACAAAGTTGGCCAAAGCTGGTTTCAGGAACTTTAATGTTTGACATCATCCAGATGAATTTGGAAGGGAGAAAAGGTTTACCAAAGAGGAATTCATCAACTGATGTGCTCAATTTATATGCATGTATTCTCTATATAGATCTTTGTTTTCAAAAGTATTTAAAAGCTTATTAAGTTTTTACCCCCTTTCAGTAGAATATAGTGATTACAGAAGTTTTAGGTTAGATGTAAGAAGTTGAATATCTGTTAGTTCCTGTGGATTCCATTATCACTGAATTTTTTTGGCATGTTAGAACAGGCTGTTCATTTCTCCTTTTGCATTGTCCTGATGCTGTACCTGAAGCCAAATGATAGAAAATTCCAGAAGGTGAAGAGGATGCTTCCATGAGCATTTCTGACTGTAGAGAGAATAAAAGCAAATCATTCTTGTAGGTGAAAATCTCATACTTTACTTTCAAGTATCCATGTGCACTAAAGAACATAGCGAATGGAAAACTTGGCAGTTTATTACAAAGCTTAATTAAGTCAGACTTTCTCAATCTTGGCAACCTTAGTTTCTCAAGTATTGACATTTTGGGCTGGAAAATTTTTTAGCTGTGAGGGGCTATTCTGTGCATTGTAGTGAACCAGAATCACTCTCTGTTCAGAACTACTTGCTGAAGCCATTCTAAAGTACTAGAAAATGAGATGATTTTATGACAAAAATTAGTCGCATTCAACTTACCTTGCAGAAAAGTCATAGAGCCAGCGAGTGGGTATGTCCTTCCGTCTCCATCAAAGCAGCCACCCCCTGCAGGATGGCGAGAGGTGCAGCACAGTGCAAGATTCGCCACTGAAATAAACCCCAAGCCAACTGGTGCTGGAAGGGAAGGAGGCTCAGAGTCCAGTGTAAAGCCTGACAACAATGTTTTGATTTGGTTCTTCCTCTCCAGGTTTGATTTTATCCTTGATAATGTTGGCGGATCCACTGAAACATGGGCTCCAGATTTTCTCAAGAAATGGTCAGGAGCCACCTATGTGACTTTGGTGACTCCTTTCCTCCTGAACATGGACCGACTGGGCATAGCAGATGGCATGTTGCAGTCAGGATTCACTATAGGTTCCAAGGCATTAAAGGTAGGAAGAAGGGTCTTGGTTGGTGACTGCAAGCAGCCTCCTGCTGCAGAAATTGGTTTGCCACCTAGCCAGTTTCTCTTCTCTTGGAGGCCGCATAGCACAGTGGCTGTAAGCATGGACTCTGGAGTCACACCGACTGGCTTCAAAATCTGACCTCTACTTAGTAGCTGTGTAACCCTGTGCAAGTTACTGAAGGTCTCTAAGCCCCAATGTCTTCCCCTGTAAAATGAGGCTGATAATAGACCCACCTTACCACATGGTTGTAAGGATCAAATGAAGTAGTCCATATGGAGACATGGCACAGTGCCCTTATTAAATGTTAGCCTTTATTATTACTTATTGCCTCTCTTGATTACATCTGATGTACTGTCTGTGCTTCCTTCTTGTCTCTGCCTGATGACCCTCTCTCTGTTTCATGTCTTAACACTTACAGTCTCTTGTATATAAAGATGAAAACTTACAGTTGCTATTTTCATTGTATTGGGATAGACCAGTGATTCCCAGACTGGGGCTTTCAGACATTTAGAGGTCTATGAGTAAAAGAAGTTGTACTTTTACTTCAGTGAGTCTCCACTCTTGCCTTTGCTGGGATTGTATCAACTTGTTCTAACACTGCATATTCTGTGTAAATTTGAAACTCCAGCTATTAATGACATGATGGGAGTTTCTGGGACTTGGTTAGTCAGCCTGACTCTGAAACAGGGCCACTTTTACCAGGGCTGTATGAAGCTCAAAACTGAATACATCTCACCCAAATTGCACACTTCGGTGAGTGGTGGGCATTGGAGACTAGGGCAGATGAGCCTCAGTTACAAGACTAATAGAGCTTGAGCATCTGCTCTCCACTTTACCTCATAGCCTGTTGTCATCACAGTGGGGACAGAGGCTTTTATAATTTCATGGGATAAACTGGTGGTAATTATAGATCATTGGTTTAAAATATGAATTGATGTTAAAAGGGAATATATGATAGAAAAAATAAAGATAGGCTGGGCACGGTGGCTTATACCTGTAATCCCATCATTTTGGGAGGTGGCGATGGGAGGATTGCTTAAGCCTGAGGAGTTTGAAACCAGCCTGGGCAACATAGTGAGAGTTTATCTCTACAAAACAATAAAAAAATTAGCCAGGTCTATTGGTGCATACCTGTAGTTCCAGCTGCTCAGGAGGCTGAGGCCAGAGGATGGTTTGAGTCTGGGAGACAGAGGGTGTGAGCCGTGATCATGCCATTGTACTCCAGCCTGGGCAACAGAGGAAAACCTTGTCTCAAAAAAAAAAAAAAAAAAGATTCTATTTTTAAAAATTAGACAAAATACTTGAGACTCTGGGACAAGGCAGTAGAAAGTTCCTCGGTGGTAAAAAGGCTGTGAATAGCTGTATCAGTCTGACCAACGCTGACTCATGTTTGTGAGATGACTGGCTTGATAATTATCTTTAGCATTTTATTTATTCCAGATATTAATTTGGGACCTTTTATGGGGATGAAACTTAGGACTTTGGTCTCTTGAATTCTGTGTACTAACTAAATACTTAGAGGTCGTAACAAAGAGCTATGATGGAGGAGACCACGACTCAATTCTTATGAAATATTATTGGTAATAGAAATGAACAAACCAGGCCCTGCACTGTGGTGTCCTTCTATTTTCATTTGATTCAGACAGTAGCCCGAAACAGTGTCCACAGGGTACTTTGTGGTAGAGAAAGGGCTCTTAGCTGTCCTTTCTCTCTTCTTTCTCTTTCACAAAACCCAGATTTTCCAGTGCTTTAAAATGTAAGTTTAAGTTTTCTGTAAGATTTCAGTTTGTACTCCAGTGAGACCCCTTACAAGTTAACCTTCGGAGTTGTCCTCGGAGAGTAAAACAGGCATAGCTGTCTTCATTCTCTTTTCCTCCTACTTGAAAGATGATAGTGGTAATCTCATGTGAAAACCTTTCAAGTAGTTTTCAATGTCTTTCTGATTGTGCACACAGTTAAAGCCTCATTGTCATGCTTCTGACTCTCCTGCCTGCTTTGATTTACTTTCTCTCCTATAGTGGCCTGGGTGGGCGGCGGGGGGAACACAGACCTCTTGTAGCAGAATATAAAAATTCTGCTGTTACAGACCAAAAGTTTCTCTTTACAGAGCCGCATGCTGTGAAGAGTTATAGATGTGGCAGTTGTGACCATTTTTGTGCCTTCTTTAATACCCTAAACAATTACCAGAATGTTTTAATTGTAGTCTATGAAGCCAGACCTTAGGGAAAAGTATTTGAACAGATCTTCTGTGATTGTCATTAACTGGATCCACAGTAAGCTTGGGACATTCTCAGTGCTTCTGGCATTTAGCCACATAATCCTTCAAACAGCTTTTTTCTTTTTCTTGTTTTGTAGAGACAGAGTCTTGCTATGTTGCCTAGGCTACTCTTGAACTCCTGGCCTCAAGCAATCCTCCCACCTCGGTCTCCCAAACTGTTGGGATTATAGGTGTGAGCCATTGTGCCTGGCCTCTTCTTTTTAGGTTAGTTGCATAAACCAGTGCATCGCAACATCTTTCATGCCATGACAGACATAGAAAATGATAGTATTTGAACAGCACGTTGAGGCTGCCTTGGGTAATAGAGATGAACAAACCAAGCCCTGCTCCTCCAAGACCAGCCTATCCAGAGACTTCTACCAGCCCTGGCTCTGCCTGGCTATCGTGAGGGCTAAGGGGAGTCAATATCTCATCACAGCAATTCTAGAGTATGCTTGACTCTCTTTACATCTGTTGTCCTAGGGTAATTATTAATGATGAATCCTTTAACTCTCACAGGTTTTCTGGGTTGGACGATAATCTATAGGATCACTCACCCAGTAAGCCATCCTGGCACACCCAGTGGGAAGCTTTGCCTAGGCAACCGCTTAGTTTTTTCTTTCTTTCTACATTCTTAAACTGAATTGGTATTGTCTCCGTCTTTCCTCAATAAGCTTCACTTTTAGCACGGGGCAAGTATTGATAGAATACTTTCTATGTGTGAGGCATTTTGTATACATTCTCATTTCATCCTTCCAACAATCCTGCAAGCTAGGTGGTGCTACCACCATTCTACAGGCCAGGAAATGGGCTGAAATAGGTAGCCTGATAAAAATAACATAACTAAAACAAAACAAAAATAATGCAACTAGTAAGTGCTGGGGTATGGGGTTTCCACTGAATTTTCCAGCCTCACGCCAGAGTAGTAGCTTATATCATACTGAGTGTAAGCTCAATGGCAAAGAAGTCTGAGCTCACCTCACAGTTGTGGGTAGTTGTGGAGAGGGCAGCACTGTGGTACTGGCTGACCCTCTGCTACCTCAGATTGCTCCCATCTGATGAAAGTTTGGCTGGGCAGGTCATTGAGGTATCATGGAGAACCTCAGCTCATTTGCTGTTTCCATAATGGCCCACCCTACCTTCGACATAAAGAATAACAGTTACAGCCAGGCACAGTGGCTCACGCCTGTAATCCCAGCACTTTGGGAGGCTGAGTTGAGAGGATTCTTGAGACCAGGAGTTCAAAACCAGCTTGGGCAACATAGCAAGACCCTCTCTCAATTAAAGAAACAAAGAATAACAATTGTAAGTGGCCATACAGTGGTCATGAACCCTCTCGGTGTAAGATTTTTACGCATCTTCATTTGGAGAGGTATTGCCCCATAATAGATTAGATGGCTTTGTATTTGCCATAACCATAGGGAAGATTCAGCCATGATATATAAGGAACTTTGCACTTTGTTTTGCCTTTAAAGCCACTTTATTCCTGTCAGAACCAGAAAAAAAAATTGTGATTGGGCTTCTTGTCTAAGATCATATTTTGGTGACTTATTGTCCCCAAAACATTTTTGAATTTGGTGCAAACCTCTTTTCTGGTGCCTCTGGGCTTTATTCAAACCTTAGTAAGGAAAGCCTAGAGGTCTCAGCCCCTGATTCCTCCTGGGGAGGAAACCCACTGTGGAAAACGATGTAGACGGTCGTTTTAAGGAAAGCTTTCCTGTGCTTACTTGTTCTTCAGTCACAGTTTAGAAAAGGAGCCTAAGTGACATGGATATGTCTTTGTTCGGTTATTTATTAAACATTTATGGAGCATCCATTCCCTGTCAGTCATTGTGCCAAGGTGCTGTGCACACATTCTGTCAGCATGCAATGAGAAATCAGTTTGTTGTAGTCATCCAGAAAATGCTTTTCCCTAAATGGGCATTTAGTCAGATTTTATGTTTTTCTATATTTGACATGTTCTGTTTCTTCTTTTTAGCATTTCTGGAAAGGTGTCCATTATCGCTGGGCATTTTTCATGGCCAGTGGTCCATATTTAGATGACATTGCAGAACTGGTGGATGCGGGAAAGGTAAGTGCACCTGGAAACCTGGATGGGAAGCCTTTGTATTTCTAGAGCACCTCCTGTAGACCTGCCCACTGAGCTTCGTCAGTGGGGACTCTACAGAGCGAGCCTGCTCACCTGACTTTGTGCTGCCTTACATGGCCAAGTTTACATGCTGTGTCTTTGGTTCTGTCTCCATGGGAGGCGTAGACACAGACTGCTCCAACTGTATAAGAGCTTCTCTCATCTAGTCAAACCCCTTTGGTTTAGTAGATGAAGAGGCGGGCCCAGGGAGGTTATAGGATTCCCCCAAAGACACTTGGTTAGATCAGAGCACAGCTGTGATCTACATTGGGCTGCTAATATTTCGTCAGGTCCCCAGGTCTCCTGATTTCTAGGTGGGTGTAATAAAATTGAGGGCAAATAAATAGTCTATCTGAGACAGTCAGTGGCCAGGGCGAGGGTGGGTGAGGATTGATGGGGATTTGGGTGAAGACAACCGGCTGGTGTACTCTGCCTACTAGTGTCTGTCCTGCCGTGGACTCTGTGGGAAAGCGACTGTTGCTTATCCTCTGGTCATCCTGTTCTGGATGTCAAAAGGTCTTTCAGGGATTCTGGGGATTGAAAGCCGCCTCAGCTGCCACCTGCTTGTTTGGGTTTTTACATGGTCTAAACCACCCTGACATTCCCATCTCCAGAGGAATAACTGAGAAGGTGGTATTCTGGTGCTGATATTTTTTATGTTAGTGAGAGATTGTATGGAATTATAGGATGGAGAACTTCCAGAGGGTTGTGTGAGATCATAGATAGGCTGATTCTCATTTTACAGGTGAGAAAGCCGACTCACCAAGAAACAGGGGCATGCTCAAACGTGCAGAAATGGAACCAGCGCTCTCGTGCTTTTCCCTCTCCACCTTTCCGCTGTATTCTTAGTACTGGAAGCGATTTGGGACTTCAGCATACATTGTCTTATCTTTGTCACTTTGCAGTGGGCAGGGAATGGAGTTAGAGCAGGCTAGCGTTAGCATTGTGTGAACCACTCTGAGACATTTGGACAGAGCCCCTGGAGGTGGGCTTGCTTCTTCTGGCCCTTGGCCCTTGCTGGCATATTTCATCTTTCCGTTTCGATTTTGGAAAGGAATGTTTTTGGGAACTAATGGCTGCTTTTTCTGTATTTAAGGTTTTTCTTCTTTCACAGCCAAGGAACTATATAAGAAAGAGGATGGCCTGTTGCTGTTTCTCAGATATTTGGGTTCCAGGCTTATGTGTCTTTTCGTGGACTTCTAACTTTTGGTGTGTTCTGATAGGGGCAGGGGCTCTGTGTTATTGTGACTGTGTAACTCCTTCTTTGTAGGGTTCTCCCATATCCCACAAGAATGCTTATTTTATTTCTAGGAAGGAGAGAATGAATTATCAAGTAAGTGCTGCGTGTGGTTGGAACGCCATTATTAGAGAGGTCTTTGTCCTCCAGAAGTCCACGTTTGTGTTTGTCCTGATAACTGATCCAGGCTGTTCACATGCTTACCACTGCTCTTCTGTATTCAAAATATTGGGACTCTCTCTGCCTGGAAATTACTGTTTACCCAACAGAGATGAGAGGTGACTTGTATGTATCTACCTATTACATTTGGCAGATAACTGGTAATGGCTAAAATAGGGCATGATAAACAATAACAAAAAACGATGTCCTTGAAGTATTCTCCAAGGAGGTTGAGTGAGCAAATGTGCCTTGTGCTTTGATTCTCCTCTCCTACACGGGCTGTTTGGGCTTGGGTGTCGTTCCTGTCAATGAGGGGTTCTGGGACTGTGAAGTTGGTATGTGGCACTGGATACCTCAGTGAGGCCAGCTCTCTTGTCGTGTCCCTGCTTCTGTGTGGATATGAGAGGTCATTGCCTTTTTATCCTGGGAAGTTGGAAAGAATAACACAACAGAGCTTACTTACGTGTTGTGTGGTTAGTAGAGATTTGTTAAATTGGAGGAGGACATTTAAATTCTTCCAAGCTTTGGCTGAGCCTTCATGATTCTCATTAGCAGGTAACTGTTAGAAGAGCTACAGTTGTTTTCTGATAGTGAAAAGCTGTGAAACAACAGAGCCAACTCTTGTAAAATACTTGAACTTTGAAAAAATATATTCATAAGGTTCAAAAACCCTAAAAATGGAAAAAGTTATTTCAAGAAATCTTCTTTTGACTGCTATATCTCAGTCACTGAGATTCTGCTTGTCAGATGCAGCCAATATTACCAATTTCTTGGGTAGTCCAAAGATACTCTATCAAAACAGGAAAAATAATTTTTTTTCTCTCTTTCTCTTCTGTCTTTCCTAACACAAATGGATAACATACTGTTCTGCAACCTGCTTTTTTTTTTTTTTAACAGCGTATCTTCAACTTCGTTTAATGTCAGGATATAAAAGCTTTCTCATTCTTTGTTTAACAGCTGCATAGTATTTGTATGGGTACACCATAATTTGTTGAATTTCAGTCTTTTGCTTCAGTGGATAACCCAGTATTTATGTTTAGTACCTCATTGTATATATAACCATTTCTGTTCATGGAAATGGAATTGCTGAGTCAAAAGATATATGCATTTATAATTTTGATAGATTTCTTTTTTTTTTTTTTTTTTTGAGACAGAGCCTTGCTCTGTCACCAAGGCTGGAGTGCAGTGGTGTGATCTCATCTCACTGCATCCTCCGCCTCCTGGGTACAAGCAATTCTCCTGCCTCAGCCTCCTGAGTAGCTGGGATTACAGGTGCCTGTCACCACACCTGACTCATTTTTGTGTTTTTGGTAGAGACAGGGTTTCACCGTGTTGGCCAAACTGATCTCGAACTCCTGACCTCAAATGATCCACCTGCCTTGGCCTGCCAAAGAGCTGGGATTACAGACATGAGCCACCGCGCTTGGCCTTTGATAGATATTAAAATACACAGCTTTTGAAAATCTAGTATATATATTTATTGTCTGGAATTTCTCCTGTGGCCTACCTTCTAGGCCCCTTCTCTCTTTACTTACCCATTATCTTACTCTCTGAACCATTTTACCTCATTAGAGAATGTGAAGAAGATCTGGTTACTGGTTACTTGTGATTTAAACTATCTTAATATCTGAGCTGGGTGTGGTGGCTCATGCCTGTGATCCCAGCTACTTAAAAATTTGAGTTGGGAGGATCACTTGGGCCCAGGAGTTCAAGACCAGCCTGGGCAACATAGGGCAATCCCATCTCAAGGGAAAAAAAAAAGAATCTGGATGAATGAGTATTACTGACGGAGTCTAAATTCAGCTTGTTAGCCCTGCATGCCCCAGTAGAAATGGAGAAGCCACCGAGTTAATATCCACAGTAATGAGCACTCTCTGTCAATCCATTAATAGCATCATCCTTCTGCCTTCTTTATGAACACACCAACCCTACCTTTGCTTTCTCCCAGTGCAGCACTCAGTAAATGTTTTTGGAATTAAGATTTCCTGCCTTTAATGTGCTCACCATTGTCAGGCTCAAAAGTGAAGAGGAGCTGAAATTTCCTAAGTATGTGGGGATCTCACAGTCTGTTTTTCCTGGAGATCCAGTCTTAAGCATTGTTTTCACATGACTATTGTCACGAAGGCTTATTGTGTGTCGTAGGACTCCGTATTCATCCTATCTGGGCACAATTTCAGTCTGAATTTTAAGTTACCTGGTATTTTCATTATATCTTAGATAAAGTGGTTGGCAAACTACAGTCTGTGGGCCACATTCAATCTAAGGCCTGTTTTTGCATGTCCTCTGAGCCACGAATGGTTTTTACTTCCCTTTTTTTTTTTTTTTTGAGACAGAGTCTTGTTCTGTTGCCAGGCTAGAGTGCAGTGGCACAATCTCGGCTCACTGCAACCTCTACCTCCTGGGTTCAAGCGATTCTTCTGTCTCAGCCTCCCAAGTAACTGGGACTACAGGCACCCACCATCACACCCAGCTAATTTTTTGTATTTTTAGCAGAGACGGGGTTTCACCATGTTGGCCATGATGGTCTCAATCTCTTGACCTCGTGATCCACCCACCTTGGCCTCCAAAAGTGCTGGGATTACAGGCGTGAGCCACCGCACCTGGCTGGTTTTTACATTTTTAAAGATTTGTTAAAAAAAAAAAAAAAATGAAGAAGAGGAGAACTTAGACCCTGTGAAGCCTGCAAAGCCTAAAACATTCACTATTTAACTCTTTACAGAAAAAGTTTGCCGATCCTTATCTTAAACTAGTAGTTAAATGTTTTTTAACTGAAACCCAGTCAGGCCAAGCTCCGGTTTACAGAATAGGCACAGGAGGAGCTGCTCTGCAGGTGAAGTGGCGGCAGGGAGTGACCTCCCTCGCAAATGTTCTGTTTCCTCACAGCTGCTCCACACAGCCAAGGAGCCCTGGGCTCCTGGACACCAGTTTGCAAACTACTGTTCTGAGCATTCTCAAAAAGAATGATTTATAATTTTTCCCTTAAGCGTAATGGGTTGGTACTGACGTGCCTTGTGCCTATAGTTTATTGGCATTTTCTCCTAAGCACAAAAAACAGTTCCTATTTTCATACTATTTAACACACTTACTTTTTGGTGGGGGGAGATATAGCACAAATTATATTCAGGTCACGCATA
Source organism: Macaca mulatta (assembly GCF_049350105.2). NCBI lineage: Eukaryota > Metazoa > Chordata > Mammalia > Primates > Cercopithecidae > Macaca > Macaca mulatta. The sequence goes on from NC_133409.1 coordinate 79,165,282, forward strand.
TGCTGTTGAATAGCATACTCACAGACTGGAAAGAAGAAAGCCTTGCACTTGTCCAGTTTACTGTCTTCATCCCTTTATCCCCCATCCTGCCGTGATGTCACATTTGAAGGGACAGAAGCCCTAAGAAATTAAATGATGTGCTCCAGGTCACATAGGCAGGGCCCAGGTCTTTTGATCCTTAGGACAGTTCCTTCTACAGCCTTCATTGTTTTCTGCTTAAATAATCATCCAGACATTGTTACCTAGAGTTTGAATTCTTGGTATTTTACTCTGTCATCTTGTATTTCTCAGTATCTTGCAGGACTGAGAAGAGGTGGTGGTGAGGCAGTCTTCAGATGATAGCTGCTTCTAAGAAGGACTGTGTAACTGTGTTTTGAAGGAAAATATCTATACATATTTGCTTATATATGCATGTATTAGTTTCTTATTGCTGTAACAAATTATTATGAATGTGGTGACTTAAGACAACACAAATTTATTATCTTATAATAATAAGATTTTGGTCAGAAGTCCAGATGTGTGGGCAGGGCTGCATTCCTCCTGGAAGCAGTCTATAGGGGAGGATCTGTTTCCTTGCCTTCTCCAGCTTCTAGAGGCTGTATCTCCCTTGACTTGTGGCTTCATCACTCCAACCTCTGCTTCTGTTAATCTTTGACCTCTAACCCTCCTGCCTTCCTCTTATAAGGACCCTGAAATTACACTGGGCCCACTTGGATAATCCAGGATAATCTCTGCATCTCAGGATCCTTAACCTTAATCATACCAGCAAAGTTCTTTTGCCATGTAAGGTGCCATATTCACACATTTTGGGAATTAGGATGTGAATATCTTTGGGGGCCATTATTCTTCCTACCACAATACATAAAATATCTGAAAAGGATATGAGAGCAGCTAGAAATCTTGGTTGCTCCTGAGGAGGGAAACTAGATGGCTAGAAATCAAGCACGGTAGGACGATCTTTTTTTTTTTTTTTTTGAGACAGGGTCTCACTTTGTCATCCAGGCTGGAGTGTAGTGGTATGATCTCAGCTCTCTGCAGCCTTGACCTCCTGGGCTCAAGCGATCGTCCCACCTCAGCCCCCCATGTAGCACTATCCAGCACTACCTCTTGGACAGGTATGCCCCTGACCAGCTCAATTTTTTGTATTTTTTGTAGAGACAAGGTTTTGCCATGTTTCCCAGGCTGGTCTCGAACTCCTGAGCTCAAGTGATCTGCCTGCCTGGGCCTCCCAAAATGCTAAGATTATAGGTGTGAGCCACTGCACATGGCCAGGAAGATATTTTTGAATGTTTATTTACACATATATATTCTTCATGTAATTAGTAAGCCTTCTGATGTTAGGAACTTAATGTTCACAGGTATATTCAAAATCTTAGATGCCAGCCAAGCATCTTGGTTGAGCAGTGATATAGATTTCTCAGTTGATTGATTTTAGCCAGCATTGATTTTAGCCTATGCACCATATTTGAGTTCAATTCAGAACACTTACTGAAGGCCCACTAGCACTTACTTGACCCAGTAGATGGTGGAGAAGTGTGTTGGTCACACTCAGTTACCTTTCGAGCAGCCTGTCCTTTGGAACGTTGTGCAGTGATGGAAATGTTCTGTCTGCAGTATTCACTTGGTGGCCACTACGCCACTGAGCACTTGGAATGTAGCAAATGCAACTTGAGAGACTGACTTTTTCATTTTAATTACTTACTTTTGATTAACGTAAATAGTCATGTGTCTAGAGGCTACCATATTGGACACAGCAGCTTTCGAGAAAAATGTAATGAGTTCTGAGATAGGTGATTTCCCAGGTCCGTCTTGAATAGCTGGGCCCTTGTTTAGCAATGAAGTACATTCTAAACCTTAAGTTCCTTATTGCCACTGGAGTTTGCTCCATGGAAAGAATGTAATGATGAGGGACTGAATCCCTAGGACCACACTGGAAGAGGGCTGCCTTGCCTGATATGGCAAGTATCTCATGGATCTCATGGCCTCAATGCTTCTGAAGTTTCCTGATGCTACTGAAATTGTTTCTATGAGCAAATTTATATGGGGTTTCTCCTCTCACTTTCTGGCTGTTGGAAGTGCATTTTTTAGGGGTACCTGGGGACAAGTCCTTGATGCTTTCCCAAATGGCACATTTACTCCCTTGGAGGGTTCCCCCATCTGCCATCCCCCTCCTGTCTCACCCTATCTTCCAGTTTTGAGTTTGCCATCTGGGGCAGGAAGTTTCCAAGAAACAGCAACTGAGAGCAAAATTCACCTCTTCCTTTTGTCTTCTTTTTATCTAAAGGTAGACTTAGTTTAAGTTCCCTTCTTCCTCTTTACCGCAACCCTGGAAATAGTGAACCTATCACAGAGGTCAGGGGCATACCTGTCCAGGAGGTAGTGCTGGAACTGCGGTCCTGGTGCCTGTCCACAGGTGTGTGGATTCGGACTCAGACCAGGAGCCCTTAGGTCTTCCTTGGTGTTTGTCACCTGTCAGCGTCCCCTCACACACCTCACCCTCTGAGATCTGCAGCCTCTGTGCCTGGTGGAAGAAGAGGCCAAGGGTCTAGGAAAAGAAGTGGAACAGACTGTGACTTCCCAGATTGCATCCCTCCCATGCAGTAGCGACATTCCGGAGTCCTAGGTCCTTGTTTTGGCTCTGCTGTTGACAGCTCTGACCTTACACTTACCACTCAGTCACTTGCACTTCAGTTTCCTAATCTATCAAAAGAGGCACACTTGGATATGTTAACTCTACGGTTTTGTGATTCTCACTGGGAAAATGGGAATTGAGGGAAAACCTCTGCCTGCTGCCATGGCTGCCTAGACAGTGTCCTTCTCCACCAGCAGCCTCATGCTCTTGCAGTAGTGAGAGGTTTTCTGTACTGTCTTCCCCTCAAGCATTAGAGAGGGTTTTGCCTCAGCAGGAAGGAGGACTTGCCCAGGGGCTGGTAAGCAGCAATGTTCCAAGGTCACACCAGAGAGGTTGAGGTTCCCATCATCCCTACGTTCTCCCAGAAGGGATGTCAGGCAGCAGGTGCCAAATCTTGGTGCTCGGCTTGGTTCAGCCTTTGTATCAGGGATGCGAGGCACAATCAGCACCCCACACATGAATCCAAAACTGAATGAGGGCTGCTGCTGTGAGCGTCCCCTGGCCGGCCGTGAGCCTTGTGTGTCTGCACAGTGGGAAGCGTGCCGTTGAGCCTGCCCGCTTTATAACAGGGCTCCCTGTGCCAGGTGGACTACAGCAGCGTCATCACATAAACATCCCCACTTCACTGTGAGTAACCTTTCTTTCCCCCCTCTGGATTTTAACTCTGATCCCTTTGTCCTTAACAAACAAGTATTCTAGGTCTGATGTGAGGCTGTACATAGACACTGTCTCATTATCCAGTTAATCTCTGTTTGCTGTTACAGATTCAGCCAACAGTGGCATTTGCCGGCCTTCAATTGGAAACCTTTTTCTCCATTGTCACTTATGGGAACTGCTGAATGACTCATTATGCCGTGGTCAGCCCTCTTGGGTTATTTGCCACAATAGGCCTGACCAGCCAGATTAAAGTGGGCAGTAACTCTAAGCTCCCTGTGTCATCAGTTCAGGATCTGTGTCCCCAGTCAGAGCTCTAAATTGAACATTGAGTTCAGCCTGTTTTGGATTAGTGCCTTAGGAGGCGGACACTTTGTCAGTCTGTGGAATGGATGGGTATGTGCATGGTACAAGTTAGGGATCCCAAGAATAAGGCAGAGGGCTGGGTGAGTCCCATTTTAGGGTACATGCAGATCACTGGGGAAGCATTGTTTCTGCCCCATCCCTGCAGGTTCTGATGTAGTTGTTCTAACGGGAGGCCTTGGACTGCATTTTAAGCATGCATTTGGGTGATTCCTTTTCCAGGTAAACAGCATCCTGAAAACAGTGTCCCAGGGGCTTTGGGGGAGTGATTGTTGCAGGTCTCATGTGGGACATCCAGGAAACAACTGTTTTTTTTGTTTGCTTGTTTTGGTGACAGAGTCTCGCTCTGTTGCCCAGGCTGGAGTGCAATGGCGCGATCTCAGTTTACTGCAGCCTCCACCCCCCAGGTTCAAACGATTCTCATGCCTCTCAGCCTCCTGAGTAGCTGAGATTACAGGCACACACCAACCCACCCAGCTAATTTTTGTATTTTTAGTGGAGATGGGTTTCACCATGTTGGCCAGGCTGGTCTCAAACTCCTGACCTCAAGTGATCAGCTCACCTCGGCCTCCCAAAGTGCTGGGATTACAGATGTGAGCCACTGTGCTTGGCCAAGAAACAATGCATCCCATTCCATTCAGCAACATTAATGCAGTCCACCCCAAAGTGGGACTCACCACATTCCTCTGCCTTATTCTTGGAGAGAATGGAAGACAAATAGGCTTTGTCTCACAAGCCAGCTCAGAGCAGTTAATAGTGGCTGCAGTGGTGAAGATTCTGAGGTCATGCTCAGCTTGCAGGGGTCAGCAATAGTGATGTCCTCCATAGGTGTGGATGGTACCTGTGTACCACACATCTGTCATCTTGGTGGCCTGGACACAGGGTCTAGAGACCAGGTCCTCAGCTGGCACAAGGCAGGCAGGCCAACATGCAGACTGTAATAAATCCTTACAGTCCTTGGCTACTTTTCCCTTCCTTCAAGGTTTTAGGGGTAGGTGTAGACAGCAGCAGATGCTATAGGATGTGATTTGCAGGTACAAAAGTATTTTCAGCTCTTTGGAGAAGGGAACTTTTGGAGTCTAAGATGCTTTTCTGGTGGCTGGGCTGTGAAGTCATCCACGAGGAAAGTTCATCAGATGCATCTGAATGTCACAATAACACTTCTTCCTCTTGTAAAAGGAAAGGCGTTGTAAAATGGATGAGTTGGCTTATGCCTTCTGATAACTTACCCCTGCCAGTGGAGCTATGGGAGGCGGGCCACTGAGATACCCAGTGGATAACCGTGGATGTTTGCTTAAAGTTTTGAAAAGGAAGAATTCAGTTGGATTTCTGCATGCAGAGAGAGGACGTTACCTGGGACCTAGTTTCAGAAGGAGGTTGCTGGCATTACTGATAGCGCAGTGAGAAGACCCAGCAGCACTGAAACATGTATGAGCTGCTGGAATGGCTTTCTTGTAAATTGTAACCAGCGCACCGTTGTTCAGCAAAGCCTGCCAGGGCAGCTCCAGCCTGGGCCAAGTATTCTCGAAGCCCGGAAAGCTCACATAAGATGCTTTTCCCCCCACTTACCTTATTAGCTTTCACCTAAGTGACATTGATGAAGCTCCTACTGTATGTTTAGCATTATACTGGGTGTTGTGGGGGATGCAAACAAAGTGGCTTAGTCCCCTGTCCCACAGGTACTTTATGCTCTGGTTGGGTAGATATGCCAAACACTGAACAAATTAAAAAAAAAAAAAGAAACACACACACTATTTCCATGCACTTTCTGTAAGGGGCCAGATGGATACATACAGCAAGGACCTTGGGATGTTCTCTTTGTTATTTACCATACAGCACAGAGTGACTGAGATGGGTACTCAGCTGTAAACAAGTACAGTCTGTGAAGAAGGCCACATGGTTCCTGTGGTAGTTGAAAGGGACAACACGTTGCAAACTGGGGCATGAGGAAAGACAGTGTGAGACCTGGACGGGAAGGGTGGTAGAATCTTCACAGGAGAAGGATTTCTGGGCTTACTGACTTGTACCAGCAGAGGCATAAACATACCAGGTGGAGAAAAGTGACAAGTAGAGCGTTTTGGGAAAGCATGGAATCTGGATGAGGGCTGAGCTCAGGATGCTATTGGTCTTCGAATGCCAGGGTGGGAGCTGTTGAAGGGTTCTGAGTAGGAGAGTGACAGACCAGCATGGTCTGTCTGGTAAGACTGGGCAGTGGGGTGGGAAGGGCCGTAAAGAGAGAAGCAGCAGTGAGGCAGGAATGGAGGCAGCATCATGGCCCGTGTGAGAACCTGACCTGGGTCCACTGGAGAGACACTCAAGAGAGACTGTGGCTTGAGGGACACTGTGAAGAAACTAATTACCAATGTCATCTGCCTTGAAAGATGTAGGCTTTTTTATCCACCGGTCAACCTCTTATGTTTTACAGATCCGGCCAGTTATTGAACAAACCTTTCCTTTTTCTAAAGTTCCAGAAGCCTTCCTGAAGGTGGAAAGAGGACACGCACGAGGAAAGACTGTAATTAATGTTGTCTAAATAAAAATGCAGTTTACTGATTGTTGGCGTTCTTATTTGGTGAGTGCCTGTGAGCCCAAATTTTTTTCTAGCATTTTTTCCAGATTAGATTATAAATTCCATGATACAAGCTTTAAAAAATAAGCACACCATTTTGGCCAGTAATCGATATAAAAATACCAGCACTTGAACTTGTCTGTAGTCAGTAAAAATTCCAGGTTTTTTCAAGCTGTTCTTTCACACTGGCTTTGCAGGTTGCTGTGGCACCTTCCATTTTACTAGCTTAAACTACTTTATTGTCTTTTTTGTTTTTGAGACAGGGTCTTGCTTTGTCACCTAGGTTGGAGTGCAGTGGCACAATCACAGCTCATTGCAGCCTTGACCTTAAGCGATTCTCCTGCTTCAGCCTCTCAAGTTGCTAGGACTACAGGTATGCACCACCACACCCAGCTAATTTTTTGTATTTTTAGTAGAGAGTTTCGCCATGTTACCCAGGCTGGTCTCAAACGCCCGGGCGTAAGCGATCCACCACGTCAGTCTCCCAAAGTGTTGGGATTACAGGCGTGAACCACCGTGCTGGGCTTGATCATCTTAATGTACCATACTAAAACTTTCAGTGTATGGATGGATGTCAGCATGAAGAGATCATTTAAAGCTAGTTCTTCTTGAATTAATCACCGAGCACCATTCTAACTGACCAAGGTTTCCTTTTTTGTTCCTCCACCATAATGTGGTCACCACATCTAAGTCTCTTAGTGTCATATATAAAAATCTGGCTGGTGATTCATTTGTTTATGCTCCTAATATTGAAAGGTGAGGGCAGAGTTTCTAACTTGTCAAAACCCTTACGTCTTGCATAAGGGGTAGGCCTGTTTCGGCAATTGAAACATGCTTCTCTGAGGGCTTTTCCATGGAAATTGCAGCCTTCCAATGGAGTCCAAAGCTCGCCACTTTGATGTCAAATGTTTACATTTAGATCTCTCTCCAGTCAACCCATTGCAGTGTGCACTTTTGAATATTCATTTACGGTAAGTGTTTTTACTTCCTAATATACTCATCCTCAGTATTGCACCTGAAATGCTTCCTTTAACTTTTGATGTAGACTTGTTTTGAGATTTCTGCTTGGTTTATTCCTGTTAGACACTCGTTTGGTAGCATGTATGTTAGATGTAGGCTTTTCTCTAGAATTGCTGGTCTGGTCTTACTACCGAGTTATTTCAAAAGAATAAAAAGTCTGATTTTCCAGGTGTAAATACCAACTGCTCTTGAATTCCATCTGGAGCAGCCTCAGCTCTTTTCCTGGAGGGCTCCCAGGTGGTAGTGGGAGTAAAATACTTGAGCCAGGACCTCACTCATCCTCGTTTCCACTCAGAAACCATGGCGTTTGGAAAGAGTGTCAGCAACACTTTCTTGCTGTTAAACCAGCACCCCTCAAACCTGCTTCATCCTAATCAGACATTTGTTTCTCATCTGCTAGCTGACTCTCTTTGAAGGGTTAGATGAGGGCTACTGAATGGACTCTCAGATTTCATCAACATAGTTAACCAGAAGCAAGTTTATTTAAGAGATCAGCTCAGCACAGGCCATTGTAGAGTGTCTTACCCCACCATATTGTAATGGTATACACAAAAGGCCTAAATTCTAAGCTATGCATCTAGGAACAAGACAGATACGTTGGATGCTGTTGTACCAGCGCCAATAATATTTTAAAACAAGATAAACTATTCCAGTGACCGGAATTGCCTACCACAGACTCCAGAGAAGATCAGCATTTTAGAATTAGAAACACACTTGAATAGATGGAAAAGAAACGAGTTGTTCTACGTGTGATAAGAGCACCAGTATTGAGTGATGAGGACAAAAAGAGGAAGAATATATTCAAGGAAATGTTTAGCACTTTTGTTCTTCAAAGCTAGAACCCAGTTTGAACAGCAGCGTATGGGCCAGTGTCTTGTCAGTAGTTAAGCAGTATGTTTGCATTCTTGAAATGCTTACTGCAGTTGAGGGTTCCAAGACTGCTTGAAGATTGATTTGACTCCAGTCAAATCATGAGTTCCAAGACTTGACCAGCAACATCCCTGAAGGTCTCTTTTCCTTCACGTTCTGGGGATAATTGCTGGTCGCCCTCTTGAGCCTTTCACACCTCATTTAGTGGCTACAGTGCCCCCAGGACCTGAGGCTGTCCACCAACAGCTGTACCCCGAAGCAATGGCTATAGAACACTGCAGGGCAGGCAGCCCCATGCAGGCCATGTGCAGATGCAGGTGGATAGAAGGGCAAGAAATTAGGCTAACAAATCTGAGTTTAGCAAAAATGTATATAACATTGCTTTAGCGCTTGTAGATGAGTAAGGATGGCTCATATATTAGGTCATGATAATAGTGTTCCAGTAGCAGCTATAAGAAAGGCATTAAACCACACTCATTTGTGACATTCTAGGGCAGCCCATGGATGAGTTAAAATAATTCAAATCCTGGCTGGGCGCAGTGGCTCAGGCCTGTAATCCCAGCATTTTGGGAGGCTGAGGCGAGCAGATTGCTTGAGCCCAGAAGTTCGACATCAGCCTGGGCAACATGGTGAAACCCCAACTCTACAGAAAAACAAAAATTGGCTGGGCTTGGTGGTGTGTGCCTATAGTCCCAGCTACTTGGGAGGCTGAGGTGGGAGGATCACCTGAGCCTAGGGAGGTAGAGGCTGCAGTGAGCCGCGATTGCACCACTGTACTCCAGCCTGGGTGACAGAGTGAGACCCTGAATCAAAAAATTAATAATCCAAATCCTACTAACAACTGTTACCATACTTTGACATGAAATTTTTAAACTGCATTAGTTTTTAATATGAACTAAAGGAAAGTAATATTTTGTTTAGAGTTCCTTAAAGGTGTGAAGACCTAAGGCTTTCCTACTGTGCTATGCAGCATATTTTAAGGTTCCAGAAAGTGTTTAAGGCCAAGAACCAAAATTACAGGCCTAATTAAGTATTTCTTCTCAGATGCTAAACAGTTCTCTACCTTTCAAACCTAAGCCTTTATCTTACCCTTTAAAGTGTAAGGGCTTTGTAGGCCTACAAAGTTGGTAGATTTGTTCCAGTTCTCTCCTGTCACTATCTTTGGAAATAATTTAAAATGTACACAGTCTTGAAGTCTTGGTATAACATTTTAAAAAATCACCCAAAAGCTGCTAATTAGGCAACCTGTTTAAGCAGCTACCAAAAATGAAAGGCAAGAAATGAAAGGAGGACAAATTATTGGCTTAAAGCTATGATAGTCTTTTGAAACGATGAGTAAGTTCTCTGAGTCATGGCAGCATGATTTAAGGTTGAATTTAGAATCAATGAAGGAGGAGTTGATCCACTTTCCAGTTGGATCTTCCATCAGCATTGTCCTTTTTAAAAAATAAGGTGACTGGAAGGACCTCCAGAAGATTCTTCTTCCTTCTTTGTTCAGGTTTATAGGACCATGGCTTCCCACACTTGTGTAAACTTCTCTTTGCTGACAGTGTTGAGGATAATGTGATTTTGATCATACTGTGTGCCCCCTAAAAGAAAGGAAGGAAAATAATAAAAGATGAATGTGCCCATGAAGGGTCTATAGTAGACACAATTTTCCCAACACCAGTACAGCAAAAGTAAGCAAGTAAACAAGGTGTAGAACGGCATGCCTCAAGGAGGCAAGGCAGGGAGGGAAGCCTGAGCCCCTGTGGGATGACAGGGTCAACCTGCCATAGGTGAATCTGTCCAGATCCCATCATCGGGGCACCAGCAGCTTCACACAGGACATCCCACTTCATGGGCTCCTTTTTCTACCCAGTTCTTAGGAGCTAGGCCACAGTCACTCGTACAATGTCTGAAATTCAAGGGAACTGGGAAAACTCAAGAGAAGGGAAAAGGAGTAAAGAGACTAACATATATTTGGTGGTGAGATGGTGGATTCGAGACACCAGTGAGGAAAGAGCAGGCAGTCCTGGCAGTAGTGGAAAGGTGGGAGGAATGGTTATTGAGGAACAGCATTTGCATGAACAATGAAAACGGGCTGTATTAGGTCAAAGGGAAGGTTTGAATGACACCCGGAAGTACACAAAGGGACAGGGTAGCATTGTCACTACTGGGGACTCGGTGGATAAAACTTCATAGCATTTAAGATGCTGAGTACCATTGCATTGTAAAACTATTATCATGAACTCTCTAACTCCCTTTTACCAGAATGTTTGTAAGATTTTCCAAAGGTGCTTACTAGATGTTTCAGATACTTTAGTGCTATAAACAGCCTCATGGCTTCTTTCTTTGGAGAAGTATCGTTAACAAAAGGGTTATCTGATTTTTTTTTCCAGTGTAGAATAAAGATCCCCTCAGATGACTTATCCTTTTTTTAGCATAAACCTCAGCACCAAGGATATATCAACAAAGACCCCATCAAAGTAAAAATCTGTGCATTTTGATGCAGGGAGTGACCGGTATTGAAAGCATGCTTCCTCCTTGGACCAAGAAGAAATAAACATTCTTTTCGCCTTTGAAGCAAAATATGAAAAAGTTTGAGAATTTACACAATAAATCTAGGTATTATAGTTGAGGAAGGAAATCGTCTCTTCTCTTGTGAGACTGATTTATCATCATTGATAATCTACAGCCTCTACACAGCTAGATGTATGGCTAGATGTACTGTAGAATACAAGGGTAAGGCGCTTTAGGCCTTTTTGTGTAAGTTTGTAGCAGTAGGGAAAAAGCGTTGCCACTACCAGCAAACGCTACGCTCTGCCCAGACAGAGACACACACAGCATATTCCGCCGAAATTTCAGGAAGTATTAACGCCACAATGTTTCTTTTCATACTTCATTATTATAGTATGTTAAAATACTTTTTGTATGTTAAAATACTTTTTGTATTTTAAGAGTATCTTTTGTATTTTAAAGGTGTCTTAAAATACTTTCATATAAATTCAACTAGAATCGTGAAGACTAGAAAGTTCTTGAGAAATAATTTGATTCATTCTCTTGCCTTTGGAAAGTATGTAAATTGTACAGACTTCATGTTTTTTAAAGTGAACATGAATCAGCTTCCACTGTTGTTACAAGGTATGTGGTCTAGAATAATACATGAATGTCTACCAAAAGAACTCATTTCCCAAACATAAGGAGATGAGCTAGAAGACAGATGCGTGATCTAATAACTCTTCGGGCAATTTTAATAGATAACAAGTGGCTCAGTAGTTGTAGCTAATGGAAATCACGGTCTGCTAGTTAAGTGCACCAACAGGAAGGGAAGTGTTTATATTTTCCTCTGCGTGGGGTGTGGGACGTGGCGCGCTGCTTTCTCATGTCCACAAGATGGCACCATTCTCCCAGTCTGAGAAAATTAAAATCAGTTTAACAATGAATTAACACTGTTGTAGCTAGCGGGGTGTGGTGGCAGGCACCTGTAGTCCCAGCTACTCAGGAGGCTAAGGCAGGATAATTGCTTGAACCCAGGAGACGGAGGTTGCAGTGAGCCAAGATCGTGTCATTGCACTCCAGCCTGGGTGACAGAGCGAGACTCCGTCTCAAAAAAAAAAAAAAAAAAAAAGACTGTTGTAGCTACTGTACTACTGAGAGTTCACAAATATACAGGATATTATGCGTACTCAACAGGCTCTTGAGTAATTTATATAGGGTCATTTAGGAAGGGGCTCTGGAGCTTTAAAAAGAAGTCTTAAGAAACGTAGAGTCCCACTGTTCATGTCAGAGCCAAGACAAGGAGTCAGGTGTCCTTCCTTCTGGTCCACTGCTGATGTAGCAAGTCAGCGACATCCTGTGTGCCTAGTGCATCTAGAACGTAAGCTGTCTGAAGCTAAGGAGGTGGCTTTTTTTTTCTCACTCTGGTGCCCTCCATGTCTAGCACTGAGCCTGCCACATAGTGTGTACCCCATGAATACATGTTGAAAGAATAAGAGAAGAAAGATCTAGCTAAGGATTATAGTGTCGTCCACCCTGGACATAGGAAGCAGATCACATTTGTAAAAAACAGGAAGGTTTAGTCAGATTTCCTTTGAGAACTAAATACCCTACTTTTTCTAACATTGCCTCAAAAACTCCATTTTTTCCAATTCAGTCACATTTCTTTGGTGTCTCTGGAGATTTTGAAACTCTTGTAAACACTAAAGCACTCTAGTTCAATAAAGTTTATCAAAATAAGAATAAAGAAAGATGTGCGTAAATCTTAACTAGTTTGAACCTCAGGTTGATCATCTATAAAATGAGTATTTCACCTGTCTACATATTGACAAATCTGTTGTACCAGATGTAATGTGAGGGAGCTGTACTATATGTTACTGTTCAGTTTCTGAATATTACATTTATTTTCTTATATCCAAGGGTACTGCTTGCATTTCATATGATCTTTGTGGTCTCCATCCAGCCTGTAGTTGCAGTGCTTAGTTTGTGTTCCCTAAGTGCCCCCTTAATGAAGGCAAAGGCATTGTTTGCCTCTGAGCATCTTTCCAACTTCTCAGATTCTGTGTGATTCTAAGTCCATTGTTTTAAGTGGGTTGGCCAAACTACCTACCTGGTGATCCAGAAGTGACACAGCCACTTTTGCTCCCCATACAGCTACCAAAGCCCCTGATGAAAATGTCCAGGCTCATTCTCCATTATCCATAAAAGTCGCTTTTTAAAAATCAGATTGCAGTGCTTTCTTTACCCCTACAACTTGTTTTTTTTAGACAAAGTCTCGCTTTGTCGCCCAGGCTGGAGTGCAGTGGCACAATCTCAGCTCAGTGCAACCTCTGCCCCCCGGGTTGACACGATTCTCCTGCCTCAGCCTCCCGAGTAGCTGGGACTACAGGCGCCCACCACCATGCCTGGCTAATTTTTTTGTGTTTTTTAGTAGAGACGGGGTTTCATCAAGTTAGCCAGGATGGTCTCGATCTCCTGACCTCGTGATCCACCCACCTCGGCCTCCCAAAGTGTTGGGATTACAGGCGTGAGCCACCGCGCCTGGCTCTTTACCCCTACATCTTGAACTTTAATGACAGCATTGGCCTAAATCCCTGATTAAAGTAAAATTGAGTCATTTTGTAGTGATGATTTAAAATAGAGTATGTAATATACTCATAAAAATTTAAAAAAGTAATGGAGTATGTAGTACTACGGTTACATTATCACCAGTTTGCTAAATTTACAAAACAATTGTGCTTTCCTGATAGGGAATAAAAAAGTGCCCATTAATTTAAAGCAGAATTACCCCAGATGACGTGAATATAACACTGTCTGCTCCTGTCAATAGCAACAGCACTAGTTCACTGAGTTCCCACACAGAGGTTAGGTCATTCTTATGTTGTTTTAAAATGACCATCGGGGATTCTCCGGGTGTGGGCCTCAGACCAGCAGCATTGGCAACACCTGGGAACTTGTTAGAAAAGGAATTCTCAGGCCCCACCCCAGACCTACAGACTCAGTCTCTGAGGATGTGGCCCCACAGTCTAGTTTAACCCACCCTCCAGGTGATTCTGATGCAAATAAAGTTTGAGGACCACCACCCTAAATTTATTTCCCCCAAGCACCATCAATTCACTCCTTATTAGCTTCACTGAACACATATTGCATTGAAATCCTCTAAGCTGTGTTAATTCCTTTGAGATCTTAGATCCTTTCAATGAAAGGTCACGTGTATACTTGAGAATCATCAACTCTACTGAACTAAGTGCAATCATGGCCTTTCAGCTTGTGATTTTTAGTCTAATATAATAAAATAAATGGTTTGAAGTCAGCCTATGGCCAGATTCTGGTTCAGCAGTTACAGCTGGGAGATTGTGGCTAAACTGGCCAACCCCTTTGAACTTCCCTTTTTTTTGTCTGTAAAATTGGGGAGAAGAGGGAGAGGGGATAATGTAGACCTCATAGGGCGGCTATGAAGATGACAGGAGACACTGTACTGAAAGTGGTTAACACAGCAGCTGGCACATAGTAGGCGCTCTCTACTGTTACTACTAATAATACATTCATCATCATTTTCAAAAGTTATGGATAGATTTTTCCTTAACTAAAAGACATACACATTACAATAAAAATAAGGGAAGTGACCCTTACCTTTGACATCTAAAACTAAATTTGGCTTCAACTTGCTATAAATCCTGCCGTCGGACTTCAAGCTCCAGAACTGGCTGTCAGCATTCTGGTCCAGGGCCAGGCCTAGCTTGGAGCCGGATGTTACCAGGCTGCCCACAATCGTCAGGCAGCAGTCTTCTGCTATCTGCTCGGTGGAAAAGACAAGATAGCTTAAATATGTATCCAGCTGTAAGTCTCATAGCAATGGTTTCTCTGGTTACCTTGATCTTTAAAATTATCTTAGTTCCTAGCTTCATTTACCCCACATGAGGCAGTTCAGCTCTTAGCCAACTAGAATCGGACAATAAATATTTATGCCCTTTATTTCAGATGACATGAATGATGGAAAAATCTCAATTTTTGTGCATCGTAAGACTTCTGCCCTTTGCAAGACTATCTTACTAGTAGGGAAAGCTTCAGAACATTAAAATTGCCCATCATATTTTTGCCTGCCATAAGTGACCACGATCCCAGGCAGGTTCTGTAGCTATGTCGCCCTCTGACATCTCCACCTCTGCTTGGCCTGACCTTCCAGTATATGACTGCACCTCTAATTTTGTAGCACTGGGTGGCTAAAGGGCATTTTATCATTTTAAAATTCAGAATTGCATTTATTAGCGTCTGTCGTTCCTTCATGAGAATTAAAATTTTCTAAACCGGCATGCTTTCCAGCTATGAAAAGAGAAAAATGCAGACTCATTAGAGGGTGTTTCAATGCAAAGATTTTATGAGCCCTTCCCTGAAGTGAGTCTACCCTTATTATATAAATAATGTATGACAGTCATGTTCACATGCCATTAACAAATATTACTGGCCAGGTGCAGTGGCTCACAACTGTAATCCCAGCCCTTTGGGAGGCCAAGGCAGGCGGATCACGTGGTCAGGAGATGGAGACCATCCTGGCCAACATGGTGAAACCCCATCTCTACTAAAAATACAAAAAAGTTCGCTGGGCGTGGCAGCATGTGCTTATAGTCCCAGCTACTTGAGAGGCTGAGGCAGGAGAATCGCATGAACCCGGGAGGTAGAGGTTGAAGTGAGCCGAGATCGTGCCACTGCACTCCAGCCTGGTGACAGGGCAAGACTCTGTCTAAAAAAAATTGAAATAAAATAAAGTGTATTATTCTATATTGAGATGAAAGCACTTGATAATCTAGGAGACTTTTTCTCATTGACCTATTGAATCCAAAGTTGTTAAATAACATCACTGAAATGTCTGTTAGAAATAACTGCCGAAAGGCACCATTTTCTTGGCTTGTTTAAGACAATGCAAAGGCAGAAAGCTTCTTTTCTTGCTTCTATATTACAACTACTTCTGTTTCTCCTGCTAGTTCTTCTATGCATGTCCAAACAGTACTTCTGTTTACGGAAAGAATTCCCCCTCCAGCACAACAGACCCAGTTAACGAGTTGTGCTCCTTTCCAAAAGGCTGTGTTCCTTCTGCTGACTCATGGGGAACCAGGTTGTTTTTTTTTTTGTTTTGTTTTGTTTTTTAAAGAAAATCAGGAGCCAACGGTCAAGCTCATAAAAATCAAGGAATAAAAAAGTTTTATCTACCATAGAAGCATGAGCTTCTTTCATAAAAATCTTACTACAGTCAGCTTTTAAGTGTCTGTTAATAGCAGGAACGGTGCAGGAGGGAGACGGGCCATTTTCCAATTTACAGCGTATGACACTTAGGAAATGGACTGTGTAGTACACAGCGGGATCTCTTTACCCTTCATCCTATTCTTTGGATTTCCCCAAAACAGAAACAAACCAAGAGTGATTTTTGTTGACAGGGCTGGAGCTTATAGTTTGTTTCTGTAACAGTTACGTTAAGGAAAAAGGGAAGAAAAACACTTCCTTTTTCTACTACTATATAAAAATCAAGCATAGAAGTAAATATTCTATCTTGGATCAGTGCTATATTTACCTTTCATTTTAAGTTCCTAGACTGGTTCTATCAGAGCTAGGATATACTGTCATGAAAAAAAGTTCATTTCTGAAAGTACTCCAGGAAATTGTGAAATTTGCATCTACTTGAAGAAAAGATCAAAAGCTTATGAAAGGATGGTCACCTCCTAGCAAAGGCATCACAGGCCCCCATGGAATCCTGAAGCTCACCCTGCATTTGATGCATCCTTCTTGATAGATCCAAATCTGATCATCGGCCCCAACATCCTCCATGACCTGTATCCTCAGAAGCTTCAGATCCTCTAAGTTTCCATTGGTTGACATGAATAACCCTGTTGCTTTGTTTCGAAGTCTGAAATAAATTCGCTTCTAGAAGACAAAAACCCCAGCAGTCGTCATACAAGATGTGCTGCTGGAAGCACTGAACAAGCATTAATATCAGGAAGAATCCAAAGTGTTTATGGATTAAGGGTAATTACTATACTCCAGAGTCTCAGAGGTTTTAGATTTTCTCAATGAGAAGAGTTTGACAAAAATGTCAAAGTGCCTGAGGCAGGGTGCCTGCCTGTGGATAACTGCCTTTGATGTTCAGTTTTATGGCATTCTGAAGCAGCCACACCTCTTAGCACCAGAAACTGAGCCCAGATTATTGGGGCGGGGAAGGAGTTTATGGGGTGAGGCCAATTATAAACTGTGAATTAAAAAATTGGATAAAAAGTTGGATTGCATTTACAAAAAAGAAATTTCAGAGAAGAGTCTATACAGAGCATGGAGAAGAAGAAAATACCTGAACAAAAGGTCGTAGAGAACCTATTTGGCGACAGCCACTGAATTCATACCAATTAGGTACTTCTGCGGGTGACAAAAGGAACTGTCGCCCTCTGTAATTGCCATATTCATAAGTAACCCATCTGAAAACAAAAGCAAATAACCACAGTAAGTGGCAATTTTCATTTGACAGTGGACCCCAATTACATTTATTTTTAGAATGCTTTCCATTTCTAGACTGAACTATATACTTTTAACATACATTGGGGGAAAAATGAAGATCTTTTCTAGAACACTTAAGTAATTTCTTGACAAATAGCAAAATTTTGCTATGTGAGTACTTATGCCAAAAAGTTCCATTCTTGAAAAGAAATAGGTAAGTTCTTTCCTCCATAAAGCAATGAAATATTGTCTTTTAGTGGATTCCTCAGTTATTCCTGGGAACTATTCATAAAATAGCTTCAGTTGTAATAATGGATCTTTAAGTTGTTTAAGTAGTTAATATTTCCAAAGCTCTTAGTAGGTGCTAAATAGGGTTAAATAATAAGTTTTGTCTGCAATGAGAGTAATCTTTGTTAAATCTAAAAAACTGCTAAGATACTCAGTTCCCTTCTGCTCAGATGCTGCTGCTGCACACCTGAGGAAGTATGGGTTCAAGTGCAGACCGGCGTGGAAGCAGCCCAGCGCCCTCCTCTCTTGCATATTACATCAAGGAAGAATGCACTCTACTTTTAATCCAGGAACTTAAATCCTGGATAAAATTTTATCATTTTAGTCATCTTATGATAAAAACAAAATATTCAAACCTGCTGCAAAAAAATCACCTGTAATTCTACCACCCTAATATTCTATAATTTTTTTTTTCAGGTAGGTCTCACTCTGTTGCCCAGGCTGAAGGGCAGTGGCACGATTACAGCTCACTGCAGTCTCAACTTCCCAGACTCAAGTGATCTCCCACCTCAGCCTCCTGAGCAGCTGGGACTACAGGCACACACCACCACACCCGGCTAATTTTTGTGTTTTTAGTAAAGTCAGGGTTTCAACATGTTGCCCAGGCTTGTCTGGAGCGGCTGGGTTCCAGTGATCTGCCCGCCTTGACCTCCCAAAGTGCTGGGGTTACAGACGTGAGTCACTACGCCCAGCTTCTGTGATTTAAAAAAAATTTTTTTCTTAGATGGAGTTTCACTCTTGTTGCCCAGGCTGGAGTGCAGTGGTGTGATCTCAGCTCACTGCAACCTCCACCTCCCGGGTTCAAGTGATTCTCCTGCCTCAGCCTCCCGAGTAGCTGGGGTTACAGGAGCCCACCACCACACCTGGCTAATTTTTGTATATTTTAGTAGAGATGGGGTTTCACCATGTTGGCCAGGCTGGTCCTGAACTCCTGACCTCAGGTGATCCACCCGCCTCAGCTTCCCAAAGTGCTGGGATTACAGGCAGGAGCCACTGCGCCCAGCCCGGCCTGATTATTTTTTAAGTAGATGTAGCCCACCTCAACATCTGTTGTACACAGGTAGACCATACCTATTGTTTTTGTGAATAAAAGAAAAATACTTCCTTAAAAACATATATTACATTGATAGTACTCATTCATTTTTATATTTTTCAAAAGTATTCAAAGTTGAGGGAAAAAAATCTTTCCAAGTTGACCTTTAATCATTTGTAGAACATCTGCCAGTCATTCCCAGCTAACGAAAATCTCAGCCCTGAGCTCCAAAATCAGAGGACTTGCTTTATTTAAAGGGATAAGAAAAGTCAGCTCTTTCTTACTTGCTAGACTATGAGAGGTGTTAAAGACAAAGTCCTTACCTTAAATAAACTAAAAATCTGGATAATGAAATAAAAGATGCTTTACACTTTTCCCAGTGGAAAAGTGTTCTAGAAAGGTGCATAATTATTAACCCTTACAGAAAGTAAGAGAAATGTAATATAAGAGAGGCAGAACTCTGATCAATTTTTTTTTTTTTTTTTTAATATGAGGTCTTGCTCTGTCACTCAGACTGGAGTACAGTGGCGTGAACACGGCTCACTGCAGCCTCAACCTACTGTGCTCAAGTGATCCTTCGGCCTCAGCCTCCTGTGTAGCTGGGACCACAGGCATGTGCCACCACACCTGGCTAATTTTTAAATTTTTGGTAGAGATGGGGTCTCACTTTGTTGTCCAGACTTTTCTTGAACCCCTGGATTCAAATGATCCTTCTACCTCGGCCTCCTAAAGTGTTGGGAGTACAGGCGTGAGCCACTGTGCCCAGCCCAAACTTGATTTTTAAAATGATCTATTTTATTGAGTCAACGAGTAGGTAACTCACATGCCACCAATAACCTGAACAGAGCGTATTTGCGTGTTGAATCCCAGGGATCGGAGATTAATGGTTTCTGCATTAAGTTCAATCTTTTTTCCTTTGAAGTCTTCTCTTTCAAAGAGAATAATGGTTGGTTCAGAAAATTCCTGTTGAGGAACAAAAACAATGTTCTGTTATTCATCTTTGTTAATAATTCAAACTTATGTGAAAATCATCTTGTTACAAGGACAAAGCACAAAAAATCTGCCAGATTTGGCCTTTCCATCAACTCCTTTTCCCAGGGGGCCCAGATGTTTGTATCCTCCAAGCTAGAGGGAGCACAGAGGGACAGTTAGTTTTCCCATTGCATAGGAAGGCAGGTAAATATAAACAGTTCGTAAACCAGGAAAACAAATTCCAGGCACAGAGAAATGGGTATATGCTGGGAATATCAACACTTCTGATGGCATTTTTTTGGTTTTGTTTTGTTTTGTTTTTTTGAGACGGAGTCTCGCTGTGTCCCCCAGGCTGTAGTGCAGTGGCGCAATCTCGGCTCACTGCAAGCTTCGCCTCCCGGGTTCCCGCCATTCTCCTGCCTCAGCCTCCTGAGTAGCTGGGACTACAGGCGCCCGCCACCACGCCCGGCTAGTTTTTTGTATTTTTAGTAGAGATGGGCTTTCACCGTGGTCTCGATCTCCTGACCTTGTGATCCGCCCGCCTCGGCCTCCCAAAGTGCTGGGATTACAGGCGTGAGCCACCGCGCCCGGCCGGCATTTATTTTTGACTTAACCATTTTCACTGGGACAAGGAGAGGCTGGAAGGTCATGGACATAAATGTTGAGGGTCAGAGGGCTGTGGCATCTGATGTTTAGTCGCTTAGTGTACGGTGGTATTGCCTGATCAGGGGACCTTCCTCTTGTATGTATTTTCAAATGTCTTTTTTTTTTCAGTTCATCAATAAGATAATGATCTGTGTACTCATGCTCCCAAACTTTCCTGTAGGAATCATTGTCAGGAGGAGGGAAAAAAACAACAGGATGGAAGCTCTATGTTCAAACTATCAATCATTTTAAAGAAGACAACAGCACAAACATTCACTGATTTTCAGCAAAATGAAAAGTTGGCAGCTTATGCCTGTTTTTTCAAATTATAGACACTTTTGACTCTACATTAATCTGTAATGATAATACTGCTAAGATCATAAATGATGCATTAAAAAGCACGTGGGAGGCCAGGCACGGTGGCTTATGCCTGTCATACCAGCACTTTGGGAAGCCGAGGTGGGCGGATCACTTGAGGTCAGGAGTTTGAGATTAGCCTGGCCAATAGGGCGAAACCCCATCTCTACTAAAAATACAAAAAAAACACAAAACAACAACAACAACAAAATTAGCCGAGCGTGGTGGTGCATGCTTGTAATCCCAGCTACTTGGGAGGCTGAGTGAGAGACTAGAGAATCACTTGACCCCAGGAGGTGGAGGCTGCAGTGAGTCAAGATCACGCTACTGCACTCCAGCCTGGGCAACTGGGTGAGACTCCATTTCAAAAAAAAAAGCATGTGGGATTACAATTTTTTCCCTATCCTGCTTAAAGTGTGTGGAAAGGGTGTAGTACCTTACTGCTTCATTTGTGTGGATGTGTCCTGACTTGTAAAAAAGATTTTGTCTATCAGTAAACAGAGCATGTTAGTGTGTAGAAGTAGTTTGTATGGTCTAGGAATTAGTTTATATAAAACATACACGGAGGAAAGAAGACAAAAATTATAGTAGTATTACTACTTTGCACTTTGATTGCACTTTTGAGATGGCATGCCCAAAAATGTTCTAAACACTTTAGTATTAAAAAGCAATTAAATAATTTTGAACTATTAAGTCACAAAGATATGTAGTCTTCATATGGGTAAAACATTCATTTCCTCACAATTAAAACATAAAAAGATGTCATCTATAGCCTCAGAGTGTTGTGAGCATATATGCCAAGTTCTGGTTGAGGGAAGGCATTGACATTTTCAAATATATACTTGTAGGTAGCTTTTAGAATTCTAGGCAGAATAACAATCCAGGTCTTATTTCATTACTTGTAAGCTAATGAATCTTACTACCTCATTTCATGTTTCACTGCTACTATTTTCATGTCTTAGCAGCATTTTTGCTATTTAAACAGGCAGGCAGGGATGAGATGAAAACCAGCTCACATATGTTCTTCCTACCTTTCAAACTAAAAGGACCAACTACGTGTGTTTAAAGCTTTTTATGAGAAAGCAGTTACCAAAAACGAATAAAAATTTCAGAAACTACAGATACTTCCAGACTTTAATATTTGAACATGATCTTGCAGTTTTGTTCTATCGAATATTGCTTCAGCTACATCAAACTGAAAGATTTCTGTCCAAAAGAGGGCACTATAATCTGGATTAGCACATAGTGACAAACTGGGAGAAGTCATTTGATTGCAAATCTCTAAAATACAGAATAATAGACTAAAAACCTATAAGAAATTTCTTCAACAATAACAACCAAAGATAGAGGAAGCCAAATTGCAAAGGATACAATACACAATTAGCTGAATAGAAAATGCAAATTATAAATGAGAGATACCAGCCTCACTAATAGTGAAATACAAATTAACCCAACCACAACATAATGCTTTCTGCTCATTCTATCAAGTTGACAAAAATTAGAACGACAGAATATTCAGTAATGGCAACAATGTGGGAAGCAGGAACCCACAGGGACTGCTGGTAGGAGTCTCAAGTGGTGGGATCTGGCAGTGCTGAATGAAACTGCCTGTTCTTACATGTGAAATCCAGTAATTCTACTCCTAATACATAGTCCCAAGAGACTCCCACACAGGTCCGTAGGGATATGCATATGAGGATTAAGTGAGTAAAACAGGGTGGTGGAAAATGTGTACCAGTTAGAATCAATAAACTAGATGTACACAGAGGCAAATGCACAGTTCCACCTCCAAGCCCTTAACTTACTTTAAGAGCAGGTTCTACCTGCTGGTTACCTCACTCTGACCATCAGCTATGTGAGGCATACATTTCTGCAACACTATTCACAATGATATACTTACAACATCTATAAAACGAAGAGACTTGAAAGTTGCTCCAGGCGGGCATCCCATTGCAGACAGACAAGGATAATGGCCTTCCTCCAACACGTATTGATTACCAGTGAAATTTTCTCCATCATATACAACCCAGCTACAATGGGAAAAACCACACACATGCACAGAGTATGCAACTTGAGTACTCCTATTCAAGATGTCTGATTTTTAGAGGCAGCCTGCTATAAAATAAACACAATGCTTATGGCAAACAGAGTTCTTTCTTCAAAAATATTTGGATATATTTATTGCATTTCTGCTTGTGGCAAATTAATATTCATAAGACAGTTAACTTTGCATTTGGGAAATAAACTTCTTTCTCCATGTTCTTTCTGACTTCCCCAGCCTCCAGCCTTCCTTGCACTTCTCATGGGTGCCACCTTTTTTGCCCAGCCAGTGGAGCTTCAAGCCCTCAAGTCCTCTTTGAATAAACCTTCTTCAAGCTTCGTGACTAGTTAATCACCAAGGTCTATTGATTTGGTCTATTGATTTCCTTCCAAAATTTCTCACACACTCCTCTATCCTCATTTCTAATACCTCTGCACTGGGCCAGGAGTCAAAATACTATAGTGACTTAAGTCACTTAGCCTCTCTGGTATCAACATTATTCATAAAATGGTGATTTGCCATGCTTCCCTAGAAGTTTGTGGGTTTTTTTCTTTTTCTTTTCTTTTTCTTGGAGGCTAGGGGGATGGAATCTCGCTCTGTCACCCAGGATGGAGTGCAGTGGCGTGACCTCGGCTCACTGCAACCTCCGCCTCCCAGTTCAAGTGATTCTTCTGCCTCATCCTCCTGAGTAGCTGGGACTACAGGTGTGTGCCACCACACCCAGCTAATTTTTGTAGTTTTAGTAGAGACAGGGTTTCACCATATTGGCTAGGCTGGTCTCGAACTCCTGACCTCATGATCTGCCCGCCTCAGCCTCCCAAAGTGCTGGGATTACAGGTGTGAACCACCACACCCGGCCTTGTTGTTTTTAACCCAACAAATGCCTTTTGAGGATTGTGTGCCAGGTACTTTTCTATTGCTGGGTATACAGCAGAGAACCAAAGTCCCTGCTCTCCTGAAGTTAATACTCTAGTGAGCTGAGACAGGTAATTTTCAACGTGCACAGGACTGGTGGTAATAAATGAAACAGGCAGGGGATAAAGAGGAGCAGGGACGTGGTAGCACTATGTCCAACAAACTAGGAAGCTTTACTGTCCATCTATGTGTGTGTGTGGTTTTTTTTTTTTTTCCTGAGACAGAGTCTTGCTCTGTTGCCCAGGCTAGAGTGCAGTGGTGTGATCTCAGCTTACTGCAATCTCCACCTCCTGGGTTCAAGCATTTCTCCTGCCTCAGCCTCCCAAGTAGCTGGGATTACAGGTGTGTCATCACAGCCGGCTAATTTTTGTATTTTTAGTAGAGATGGGGTTTCCCCATGATGGCCAGGCTGGTCTCGATCTCCTGACCTCAAGTGATCTGCCTGCCTCGGCCCTAAGTGTTGGGATTATAGGTGTGAGCTGCTGCACCCGGCCTCCGTCTATGTATTTGAATGCAAAGTCAGTGCTTTTCTGCTGTGCAGTACTAAAGGATAGGATAGCATTGTTTCAACCATAAAGAACCACATGATTAAAGGCACTATTACTACTATTATTAAGAGACTTACATCCTCAACACCTCTTGCACAGATTGCTCCAAGGCTTTCCTGACTGAGTTTCCCTGACTTTGGGCTCTCCCCTCCCTATGAAGCTTTTGTACATGGATTGTTTCAGCATGGCACTTTGAGCCCATTGCCTTTGCCCTGCGTCTTGTGTTTCCCATGGAAGCCACCTAAACTCAGTGTGCTCAGCTTTGCTTCTCCTCCCAGTACAAAGCCCTCCCAGCAAGCAGGACTAGTGGCTCCCTGATCCGCATGTCCACCGGCTCCACTCCAGCATGCACTTTCCACCTTCCTGTTAATGCAGAGTGCCGATCCTGTCCTTACCTACCTGGAAAAACAATCCTCCTTGGGAGGTACCGTGGATTAACTAGAGCCCAACTCTCCCTTTCTAGATGATGGAAAGGCATACAGAGTAAAGAACCTGCTCTGAATTCCATTACACAATGAGATGATCTTCAGCTTCTCCAACCAGCCCAGAAGCCCGTGTCCTCTGGCATCTGGTACTCAGATGTCGCAAATCCCGCCATTGGACTAAGATGGTGGTTTCACATAGTGCCAAGCACCTAGCAGGCATCACTAAATACTTGCTGATGTGTGAATTCTGTTTTACTTCAGTGATTCAGCTCTGCCAGGCCATTGTTTTACTTACCTGCCTCCTGAAACTCTGCAAGACTTGGTAGAAAATGAATCATCAATTTGACTTGTTGTTTCTTCAAAACTTTGACTGTGACCTTGAAACTGTGGTTCTGAAAACAAGTGAATCTTTGAAAAAGTAAACAGAAACACAAAAAATTATTTTCATAAACACATTAACTAATTTAGCCTTTGAAATGATGACCCAAACATGACCTGTTAACTTTTGTTACAGTAAACTGGTGTGAATTTTATAAATCCTTTAATTTTCCATGTCTACATTCATGATCAATTAGAAACATGTTAGCTGCACCATTCATGACTGTTTATTTAATTCAGAGACATCAAAGTAAAATGCAACAACAGAGGTAACTTTCTATAGAACACCCTGTTGTGAAGCTGTGGGGCATTTTAAAGCTTTATTGTGGCCAGAAGTCATTGTTCATCAGTTCTAACAGTAACAACAAACAGTATTTTGGAAAACACAGTGTAGTTTCCTTCCTTCTCAATGGAAGATACTTGCTGACTTATCAGAATCCTGTAAATGCCAATAAAGGAGGCTATAGTGGTGTTTGTTCCTCTATAATTATGGCTCTGTGAACACTTCCATTAAAAGGCCTAAATAACAAATGTACACTCCAGTTGATGTTAAGAATCAGCATTCAGAAAGCTTGAGCGAGACCATATAAAATGTCTAGTGCCGACACAGCAAATATGAAAATTCATTTTACCATCACAATAACTAGATGCTATTGTTTGAAATATTAATCTCAATGTATTAATGTATACTCTCAGTCAATGTAATGATACAAAATTCAGCTTTATACGATAAGAGCATTTTATAAGAAGTATTTAGACATGGGTCAGTACTGTCAATTAACCATTAAAGTAAACTTAAATCTTATTTTTTAAATACAATTATGGTTTCAGGGATAAAAATGGGTACAACTAACAAAATGTCCCAAATGTCTGATTTTCTTTTTTTTTTTTTTGAGACAGAGTTTCTCTGTGTCACCCAGGCTAGAGTGCAGTGGCGCGATCTCGGCTCACTCCAACATCTGCCTCCTGGGGTTCAAGCAATTCTCCTGCTTCAGCCTCATGAGTCGCTGAGCTTATAGACAGAAGCCACCATGCCCACTAGTTTTTGTCTTTTTACTAGAGACAGGGTTTCCCCATGTTGGTCAGGCTGCTCTTGAACTCCTGAACTCAAGTGATCTGCCCACCTTGGCCTCCCAAAATGCTGGGATTACAGGCGTGAGCCACCATACCCAGTCCCAAATGTCTGACATTTTAAACATAAGTTCAGTTTTTCAGTGGAAGGCCCCTCATATATTAATATAAAAGAATATTTTTAAAGTTACCTGATTTCGTCTCCTTGGGCCAGTGAAAGAATCCTAAAAATTTTTAAAGGAAGGAGAAAAGGAAATGAATAGAACAAACACATTGAAAAAGTTTTTTTCTTCTAGATTATTAACAATTACTGCTAAAAATAAACTCAGAATATTTTCCACAGCAATTATTATTACATGAACCAGTAACACACATTAAGGAAATCCAGAATTCAGTTAAATATACTCATGCAAAAATATAACTCCTTACCAAACATATAGGTTGAACAGAAGAGATCTTACAATTTTTGCCTCCCCAGTCCTCAAAACTGGAATAAAATCCTTTATCCAGTATATACTGTTCTCCTGTGAAGTCAGGATTTTCATAGGCTACCCATCTAAGAAACAAAAACAATAACTTGTTAGAGTTCATATTTTACATATAAAACAATCACATATTGCAATAACAATGTATCATACAGAAACTTTCATTTGTTTTGCTAATTGAAATTTTAATTTTTCTGATTCTTCATTAACCTTTAGAAGCAGATGGGTTTGTCTACAGGACAAATCAAAATGGTAAGTCAGCGGAGAAAAGGAAACGCTTATACACTGCTGGTGGGAATGGAAATTAGTTTAGCTGCTGTGGAAAGCAGTTTAAAGATTTCTCAAAGAACTAAAGACAGAACTAGTATTCCACCCAGCAATCCCATTACTGAGTATATACCCGGGGAAAATGAATTATTCTACCAAAAAGATACTTGCACGTGTCTTGTTTACTGCCGCACTATTATCAAGATGTGGAATCAACCTAGGTGTTCATTGATCAATGGTGGATTGGGTAAAGAAAATGTGGTTCATATAAACCATGGAATACTATACGGCCATAAAAAAGAATGAAATCAAGTCCTTTGCAGCAACCTGGATGCAGCTGGAGGCCACTATCCTAAGTGAATTAACGCAAACAGAAAACCAAATACCAAATACTTATGAGCAAGAACATATACTTATGAGCATGTTCTTGCCCATAAATGGGACCTAAACATTGGTTATGCATGGACATAAAGATGAAAAAAAAAATAGGCACTGGGGACTACAAAAGGGGTGGGAGGGAGGGGGGTTTGAAAAACTACCTATTGCATACTATGCTCACTACCTGGGTGACAGGTTCAACCGTACTCCAAACTTCAGCAAATCATGCAATATACCCATGTAACAAACCTGCACATGTACCCCCTGAATCTAAAATAACAGATGAAAAAAATTTAATGCAAAAGAAATGGTAAGCGTAAGAGTATCCTGACATGAACTTTTGAGTGTCCTCACTTATCCAATGCTATTCCTTCAGAAAGCTACGAAGGCAATACTTCTCTGTGCTTTTTTTCTAATTGTATTCTGAGGAAACAAAACACATAGGACTTTAAAGAATAACCAGTTCTTTTAATAAACAATCAATAAATCCTTTCATCCTCAACCTTAAAATATTTTTGCAGAAAGATCTTAGGAAGCTGTGTCTATTACACAACAAACCACACTGAAAAAGAAGTTAACAGAAGAAATGCTTTAAAAAATGCAGAACAGAACTAAAATATTGTTTCCAACAGTGTTTCCAACATCACATAAATATGTAATAATTAAATAAAATTGAGCAAACTCACAGAAATACTAAAAATAAATCTCTTTTAGAATGTTTTTTATTTCTAAGTGATCTACACCCAGAGGAAAATCAACAAAACCAATTTAATGATGCTATTTCCTATCCAAAGATAAAGTCTTTGAAAGGAAAAGGTTTTTCAGTTCTGTTATATTAAAGAGATACTTAATACTTTTATATTAAAGACATCAAGTATCTCCTCAATTAATTCATCACTCTCAGGATGCTCTCAAAGCTTAAAGGAATAATGTCTATGTAGGTATTATGTAGAGTGATCAGAACTTTGCAAAATGTTTCCACATCTGTTATCACATTTAATCTTCTAGGGAGGTATTGGTGTTCCCATTTTACAGATGGGAAAAACCTAAGACACAGGGAAGTTAATTCATGCACCAGGTGCCAGGAACTAGACTGGCACTAGACATACAAAGATGAAAAAGACAAAGCCCACAGATGGGTAAGAAGCATCACATGGAATTGTTTGTTGGTATTTGTTTTGAATGGGAAATGACTTGTCCAGGGTGACACCGTCAACTGTTGGCCAGAATGTGACAGAACCTACCTATCCTGAGGCTCACCAGGCTCTCCTCGCTTTGTGACCCAACCTGCCATGTGCCCTGGAAAGTTCCCTTTCATTTACTGTTCTAGAAAACCATGTCTAAAACAGTCCACACACTTTCTAATTAGGGCAGATTACAAATTTACTATCCAAAGGGCTGATTTAAACAAAAACTCAAGTACAGTCATTACTAGAATATGAACAGCCATCAAGGAAAAAAAGAACACTGCCAAGATCTCCAGTGAGAAGGAGCTAATGATAGCCAACAGCTGTGCACTGAGTCCCGGCCATCCAAATGGAGAAGCTGCTGTACTATCACTCAGTCTTTCAGGAAGTACAGTCCCCTACCACCCCCCGATTTCAGAACCTCACTAGCAATTTTTAAAACCTATCCTTTTTTAATTATTATTATTTTTTATTTTTTTAGTAGAGTCAGGATTTCACCATGTTGGCCAGGCTGGTCTCAAACTCCTGACTTCAAGTGATCCACTTGCCTCATCCTCCTAAAGTTCTAGGATTACCGGCGTGAGCACAGTTCCGGGCCTAAAAACCTATTCCTGATCATTAAGAAGTGAGGAGATAGGAGACCTGGCTCCACCTGTGGTCATGACATTAACTTTCAGATAACTTTGAAGAATTCACTTAACCTTTGTGAAAGTTCATATTTTCAAGTGTCAGTAGGGGAGTGGGCCAAGGTCCCCGGGCTGACCAGGTGATCCTGTACAGCACACGGGTACCCGTATGTGCTGCCTCCGCCCACAGGGCCTCAGGCTTTACCTCCAGCATGAAGGGAAGCAAAAGCAAAGCCTGAGCAGGGAGCACTGCTATGTGGGAGGACTGTCTGCACATCAAGAAAATCTACCTTACAAACGCTAGGATTTAAAAAAACAACAACGAACAATTACAGAAGAAGAGTCACATCGAAAAAAGCGTTCTCAGCAGGGCTCTGGGTCGGTAACAAGCAGAGAGACCAGAGGGTTAAAGGCCTTTCTGTTTGACTTCAAGGTTTGGAGGGAAAAAAGACAGTGAGGAGGGAGGCTGAATGCCAAGGAGAGAAGGCAGAGACTGAGCAAGCCCTGGAAGCAGCTTTAGCCAATACTCTGTTCTTTTTACGAACAAGTATGGGTACTGTGTTTTCCTATGCAACTAAACTACTTGTAAGTAAATACCCAACACCCAGCTAAGCCTATCTCTGAAGCTGAAGCCAGAAAACAATTTATTAAGATGTTACTTGAACTGACAGTAGTGTTGTTTTCCCTCCAAGATACCTGATGAATCAATCACCCATGAACACGGGGGCACTGGGGGAGGGGAGAAACCGCAAAACACAGATCTGAGATTCTCTGCTCTGTGATCTGAAAGTCTACCTACAACTTACACTTGGGGCTCTTAAGAAAATCCCTCACTGTCCTTGTCCGGATGTATTCTGTACACATGAATCAACACTCCTCTGTGTAAAGACTGGTGGGGAGATGGGGGAAAGGCATGTACACAAGTACTAGCAGGTCTCAGCCTGGTGGAATAATTGCTCAGAAGATAAGGGCAGCAGGGTAAACCTGCCCTTCCGTGAAAGGCTGAAGGAGAAAGAATTTAAAACAACAACACTTTTCGTTTTTATCTGAATACTAGAAATATTTCATTTTGCTCCTCGTTTTAAAAAACTAGCCCAGTTTCTACTCTCTGGGCAAGAATATGGCATAGAACTAGAAACTGATAAGCAGGGAGTTTCTTTCAACATTTCCAGTAAGAAATCAAATGCAGTTCCTAAAAACCTCACTTGCCGGTTTCATGGGCATCCTTCCTGAAGGCTGTTTTCTGTTTAAGGGCTAATGAGTTTACGACCCAGGGGATGTATTACCCATGTGATGGTGACCCTCCTGGGAGATACTTTCATGGAACAAGAGCTTCAGAAGAGTTTTTTTCTGACAATGTGTGCCATACTAAGAAATAAAGAACGAGCTAAAATACTTAATTGCCAATAAAAATAAAGCCATTAAAATACAATAATTTTCCTTTGAAACTGTTAGAAGTGAATAGGTAGTCCTACTCCAACATCTTGGCTCATCTCAGCCTTCCTATCCTATCCCACAGGCCTAACTCCAATGCCACCTCCTCCGCAAAGTCTTCCTTCCCTGTGTCCAGACTGGAAATTAATTTGTCTGCTGTGGATTCCCAGAGCATTTAATGTGTACCTCTTTTGTAGCAATAATTATGTTTTACATAAATACTGTAACTTCTTTGAGGACATAATACAATGCTTTGCACATAATAGACCTCAATAAATACTTGTCAAATGACAAATCGAACAAAATATGAGGAAGCAGCTGACTCTGGTAAATACAAAAGCCCTTCCATATGCAAAGAATTTCAAAGGAAGTGGGGGGGGGTGTGTGTGTGTCCACGTATGTGTATGTACCTCCCTTCAACTTCCCCTTTCTACCAAAACTTAACTGCTACAGATGGAAAAAAAAAGCTTAAGCCAGGAAATGCAATTAGAAATGACTAAAAATAGAAACATATAATAGCAGCACTTTATAAAGGAAACTGATTTCAAGTAAGCAAGGCCTGGGTAAAAAGGAAAGGAGATTGGCTCAAGGCACAATAATTCTACCTGTGTTAACAGCATCATCTACAAAATGCCTGAGGGAATTCATTCTAGCCAGCATCCTTTTGCTTCCTCTGCCAGGGTGGATGACTGGGCTCTGACTAATAGAACCAGCACAACTGGTGAATATCAAAATGTACAACTGTTTCACCAGACTAAGTTGGTCACTATGTTTTCCTCCTAAATAATTAGCTTTAAAGGCAATCTAAAATACTGCAGAGCCCCAGCAATACTTCAGATAACTTGTACCATGTATTTCAGATGACTTCTGGCTTTTGTAAACAGGCTACTGATTCTAAAATGTTAGGGCTCCGGAACAGGACCCAAGAGTAGGCATTTCCTGCTAAGAATGGAATACCCAGAAATCAGATCACTGATACTCTGCCACAGTGCCCCCATATGCAACAGCCTAGACAAGAACTTGGTAAACAAGGTTTTTTTTTTTACTCTGTTTACTAAGAGTAAACATTAACCATGTTCATCAACTTTTAGTACGTTGTACACACATTTCAAATATCCAGGGCTATTGTGGGAGGCCCCATGAGATACAATGGGGTTGAGGCTAGGATGATTCAAATAGTTTGTCACTATGACAACAAAAACCTAACACCAAACACTTTCAACATAACCAATGTCACATTATTTCATATAACTATTTAAGAATACTCTCACTTATAACAAATTAGAATAGACATTAGCCTGGATTATAAGAATAATTATGTAACTCCCTGTAACAGCCATCTACTGTTTTTGCCCATCTGGCATCTATCTCCCCACTCTTTCTGATGTCCCTGAGGAACTTCTGTCCCTGGGGAAGTTCTGATAATCATATCTAAGTGGCTTCTATGGGATAGACCCTACATCTCAGCTCTGGAGATGGACACATAGCCCAGACGTGACCATCTCTGCGGCTACAGTGATTGGTTCAGGCATGTGCACATGACCCAAGCCTAGAAAAGCAAAGTCAAACATGGAACTTATGAGGAAAAGAGAAGTTCTTTCCACTGCAAGAAATGAGCTGGGGCCAGGCATGGTAATCCCAGCACTTTGGGAGGCCAAGGCGGGTAAATCACCTGAGCTCAGGAGTTTGAGACCAGCCTGGGCAACATGGCAAAACCCTGTCTCTAAAAAAAAAAAAAAAATACAAAAATTAGCCAGGCCTGGTGGCATGCATCTGTGGTCCCAACTACTTGGGAGGCTGAAGCAGGCGAATTGCTTAAGCCCAGGAGGCAGAGGTTGCAGTGAGCTGAGATGTTGCCACTGCACTCCAGCCTGGGTGACAGAGTGAAATTCTGCCTCAAAAAAAAAAAAAAAAGAGTTAGGAGAACAAAAGCCAGATGTGGCCATAGGCCACCAGATGCAAAGGGCCTACCTAAAGTCAAGTTAACACAGAAAAAAGCCCAGTCAAGACACAGAGACCAAGTTCTGATAACAGTGTTTGATCCCCTGCATCCAGCCATGCCTGAAGCAAAATCTTCTCCAGGACATTTTTAGTTACTTAAGCCAGTAAGTTCCATTTTAATCCCTTGAGCCAATTTAGCTTGGTTTGCAATCACTTCATCCCAGATAATCTTGACTAAACATCTTTCAATAAAAACTTGCTTTACCACTAATAAAACAGTCAACTGCTAACTCCACGTACATAGAACAATTATTTTTATGTCAAACTAATAGTGAAGAAATACACTGGAACAGGTGTAGGACCACAGGAAAATCTAATGGGATCTCCATCGTTTAAAAAATTCACGATCTTTCCGTGCAGAATGACAAGGGAAGCAGATCTGTAGATTTCTATCATGATACCCAAAGCCTACCCCAAACGTAAAATGAAGAGACAGTATGAGAAAGATTTTTAAAGAGAGTTAACGAAAATATCATGACAGCAACTATTACATGACTGATTTAATGTTCAGCTGTTGAGATATTTGTGTATTGAGTGCCTACTCTGTCATAGACTCTTACCAGTTTAAAACAAACCAAGATAAAACCCATGTTTAAAATTCCAGTTGGATTATTTCACTTACACTCCACTCAGTACATTAATAGACTGTGTCTTCACTCCATATCCAGTCTCCTTTAAATTAGCAACAATTCCCAATACATCAATACTGGAACCTTTGGATCCAAAGTTTTTTTCACTGTACATTATCATGTGAGCATTTGAAAAATCCTATTGAGAAAAAAAATTCAAAATTCAAAAACTAGCCATTTATTATCCAAAGACGACCAAATATTAGCCATTAGCTTGTCCTTTACTTACACCTAATATAGGTCGTAAAGACTGAAGCTCTCCATTGTAACCTCCCCAGGCTTTCCAGTCCCTGTATTCTCCTTCTTCTAGCAAATACTGATGACCTGTAAATCCAGGCTTCTCATACGCAACCCAACTGCAACACAAAGAACGTGAGGAGTAGTCATTTTCAGACATGTTCACATTTTTTCAAGGTACGTATCAATTTCACTGAAAAATACAAATAGTTAGAAAGCTAGACATGAACTTCTGCTTTATTATCATTCAAATTCTTTAAAATTTAGGAGAATAACAGAATGGCCCCAAGAAAATAACCTAAGAGACATACATCAGAGTTGTATAAAAAAGGGAAGGGGTGTGTGTGTGTGAGTGGTATGTATGTGTGTGTGTTTAATAAGGGCTGACTCAAAAGAACCTCAGCAAGCAAAACTGGATAAACTCACTTCAAATAGTAACAAAAATATTATGAATAGTTAGCGATTTACAAGAGCAATTTTAGTGTGCACTTCTATGGGAAAGGTGTAAGATCTATAAAATGCAAAAATACAAAAATTAGGAAGCGAACTGTCAAACCCTTCAATAGCTTGGAGCATAATTCTAATAAGCAAGGTTGTAGATTTGATCAACTTGAATAGGCCAATGTATCAGCCTTGCTTGGTGGACTGACCCCACAATTGTCCCTCAAACTGCCTTTTTTTTTTTTTTTTTTTTGAGATGGAGTTTTGCTTTTGTTGCCCAGGCTGGAGTGCAATGGTGCGATCTTGGCTCACAGCAGCCTCTGCCTCCTGGGTTCAAGCAATTCTCCTGCCTCAGCCTCCCAAGTAGCTGGGATCACAGGCATGCGCCACCACGCTCAGCTAATTTTGTATTTTTAGTAGACACGGGGTTTCTCCATGTTGGTCAGGCTGGTCTTGAACTCCTGCGCCCACCTCAGCCTCCCAAAGTGTTGGGATTACAGGTGTGAGCCACCATGCCCGGCCTCAAACTGCTTTCTTAAATCCAGTCACTATAGGCTGAGGATAATGTGGACATACCTGTCAAAATTCACCACACTATAGAATCAGGAATGTTGTTTTTAGGGGGGAAAGGACACATTTATTACTTAATATTTAGGAAAAAAAAAAAGAAATCCTAACAAGTCACCCATGTACTTACATGCCTCTTAGAACTTTCACAGACCCCACTGACGTAAATGGCAAATGATCGCCTCCAGTCGCCTCTTCTGTTTCACCTCCCTCCATGACAAAACTACACATTTCTGTTTCTAGTTCCACACATTTTCCTTCAAAGAAAGGCTTTTCATAAACAACTACCTACAACAGAAATGAGATATACCAGTAATTTGTAAGAAGTATCCCAACAGCTTAACATTAAATCAGTCATTTAATATCACTAAGTCCTAAAACACAAATTAAAATTTTCTGGCTAGGCACGGTGGCTCACGCCTGTTATCCCAGCATTTTGGGAGGCTGAGGTAGGTGGACCACTTGAGCTCAGGAGTTCAAGACCAGCCTGGTCAACATGGTGAAACGCCGTCTCTACTAAAAATACAAAAATTAGCTGGGCATAGTGATGCACGCCTATAATCTCAGCTACTCAGGAGGCTGAGGCAGGAGAACTGCTTGAACCCAGGAGGCAGAGGGTTAAGTGAGCAAAGATTGCGTCACTGCACTCCAGCCTGGGCAACAGAGTGAGACTCTGTCTCAATAAAATAAAATAAAATAAAATAAAATATTCTAATCATATTTTAAAACATTAACTAGACCACGCACAGTGGCTCACACCAGTAATTCCAGCACTTTGGGAGGCCAAGGCAGGACGATCACTTGAGCTCAGGAGTTTGAGACCAACCTGGGTAATATGGCGAAACCTCATCTCTGCTAAAAAGAGAAAAAGTTGGGTGTGGTGGTACATGCCTATAGTCCCAGCTATTCAGGAGGCTGAGGCAATAGGATGGCTTGAGCTGGAGAAATCAAGACTGCAGTGAGCCATGATGGTGCCACTGTACACCAGCCTGGGTGACACAGCAAGGCCTGGTCTCCAGAAAAAAAAACCATAAATAACGGCATCTGATAAAATAGTAAAAAGAAAAAAAAAAGAAAAAAAATCAGACTCTTTTTTTTTTTTCCTAATGTGGTATAGCCCAAAGCCATGGTTCCAAACAGTTTTAAAATCATACATATATATATATATATATATATATAAATAAAATATATATATAAATAAAATAAGTGTATACCCCCCACACACATATATTATGTATATATATAACTGACATTTAGAACCACATAGAAGGAATCAGAGGATTCTAAAGTAGTGTTAAAATTGAAAATTGAAAAAATTTATAGTGTGTGGCATCGATGTGGGAATTGGGAATAGCAGAAAGGGGATTTTAGAGTAGGGAAAGTTTGTCTTGAAAAAGTTTTTCTCCTGGCTAACTGGCAAGCAGCAAGAAGCCCTACAATTAGTAAATACTACTGCAAATTGTTAACTTAATATAACAATGACCCTTTTGAGCCATGGCTAAATGTACTGTTAGTGTAACCAGTGCCATTAGCATCATCTTCCACCCTGAAGGATGGCACGTGTAAGTTGGCAACTTCCTTTGGCTGCATTTATGTGTGATAGAGGTTTAATATGAGAAGTCATATAAGCAATATCTTCATAGAGATGAAGTGGGAATAACATTAAGTATATATATATGTGTATATGTTTAAATAATTAATATACATTTTTACCTTTGGATCTGTAGGGAATTCAACTTTACGGCCACCCTGAAAGAAACAATAACATAGTAAGAAAAATAGTTTTTCACTGAAACATTACCATTTTATATTAGCCATAGCAGTTTATAGTAAGCCATTGAATTTCAGTGTGACTATGTTCCGGTTTGTTTTAACTTACATGAGATAGTTCTAAAATTACCAACAATAGAGATGAACACACGAGGAAGGCAGGCTCGAACGGAGCCTCGCACAGGCAGTCTATAAGCTGGTCTGCATTGTAGGAGTGTTTTTTGACCTAGTAAGTTTTCTTAACTTGGAAAATTTCTCATAAAAATCCATACTTCTCTTGAAAAAGCAGTTCCAAGGGCTGACATCTCTGGACCCAGATTCTCCCAGGCCGCTGTCTTCGGCTTCTGCATTTAACGATCCTGCCCTAGGATCACGCTTCAGCTGGGAACAGGCACGGGGTTGCCGTCTCTACCATTCCCTTCGGTTCAACTCTCAGCCATTTGTATTTTCTGCCTGGCGCCTGCAGGTATTTGATTTTGCAACCAGGGCTTACGAAACTATTACGTGTTGAAGTTCACATAATAAGATCTGAAGGACTCATGGAATAACTAGATAAACTGTTAAATAAAATTTAACACATCCCAAAGGATGAGTCTATGGGGGGTTGTCATAAAATAAAAAGCTTTTTAAAAACAAACTCACTAAAATCCAAGAAATGATGTTACATTAAAAAGATATTGCACAAAAATATTAAATACGTCAAGAGTTTAAATCAGCAATGGGAAAGTTGGATTTTTTCAAAATTAGTATCTTCAATAGCTTTTGAAAAAAGTGCCGCTAAGGATGCTCAAAGGCACCAAATGAACTATAATTATAAAAGAATGTGTTGGTTTCCTTACCTTTTATGAAAAAAAGAAGCAAAAAAAAAAAAAAAAAAAAAAGGAATGTGGCTGATATTATCAGCAACCCAGAGATTATACCACCAAGCACATGACCTTTTCAAAAGTAATCCTGTTCGAACACCATAGACTTTGCAGATTTTTCATCATCATTACAAACTGCTCCTAAAACCTGGATGAATTCTTTCATACATTCACAAAACTAACAAAACTTTGTCTTTGAAAGTGAGTTTCATTTTAGAAACAAAAGCCCAAATCATTTGCATTAAGACCAGCCAACATACAGATAATTAAACCAAATACTTTGGGAGGAGGGGTAAAATTAAGATTAAAAAAAAATTGTCTTCCTAAGTTTCTAATTTGTTTCAAACTGTCTCAGAAGCCAAGTGCGAAGTGCAGTTTCAAAAACATGTTTGTAATGGGAGCCTCATCTCGCCGCGGGTACTTAGGGAACAACTTCTATGCTGCAGCACACACTGCGCTCAACACTGGGGACAAGACAGATGTGGCCTGCTTCCTCCCAAAGCTGACAGTCTAGCGGAAGAGACAAAGAACAAAGCAAGACACTGGGATAAGGGAGAGGAAGCACAAGGCTCCTTCCACAGCAGATACTCAGGAGGACAATACTCATTTGGTCCAGCCCCAGCGACCCCCAAGCCACCACCCAGCGCAGCCTCACGTCACGGCAGCCGAGCCGGTCCTCAGCGTGCCCTGCTCTCTCCTAGGCTGCACCCTGGCTCACGCAGTGCATTCACCGACAGCTCCATCTAAAAAATCATCCTGCTCATTTTTAAAGACTGAATTTAATTTAGCATGAAGCTTTCCTAATTATCCCCCTTTTCTGTCGCATCACCCACAACTTGGAATTGTATGTATCCTTGTCCTGTTTTTCCACCAATGTTTAATTCTTCACTTTCCTCACTTGTTAAACCTACATTGGGCTGAAGCTTTGTGCGCCCATCTGCAGGTCTGCAGGGGCTGAGAATGCCTTAAAGACAAAGGACATAGTCTTACCTGCTTTTTTTGTTTGTTTTAATCTACAGCATCTAGCAAGTTACTGTTTTCATAATTTCTGTTGAGCAAATTTGTCCAATCTGCTACAAATTTGTTTCTTAAAAGTCAGCTTTATTGCTTCAAAGTCACACCCCATGAATTACCATGTCAGGCTGACAAAGAATCACCCCAAGAACATTTGGATTTCATTTTTACCATTTTCAGAGGCCGCATGGATCCAATGTATGCTGCTTCTGTATCCCAGAAGGACAAGTCAGGGTATTCTCCAGGTTCCAGGATGAAAGGAACACCCTGAAATCCAGGTTCTTCATAAATCAGCCACCTAAACAGCCACCATGGAAGGAAAGAAAGGGAGCCAACTCATCATTTGTTTCAGTTTTTCCTTCTGTCTGGTACCCAGGATGAGAGGAAAAGAACAGGAGAGGATACGGACCCACACAATGAACGGCTGGACTTAGGTGTTAGAATCACACTAGACTCAAGGACAAATAAAGCCATTATATGCTTCTCTTCTTGATCTTTCACTTTTCTCCTTGGCTGGCTTTGTCCCCTTA
Organism: Macaca mulatta; assembly: GCF_049350105.2. Lineage (NCBI taxonomy): Eukaryota > Metazoa > Chordata > Mammalia > Primates > Cercopithecidae > Macaca > Macaca mulatta. The sequence continues at coordinate 79,203,447 of NC_133409.1, forward strand.
TTTTAATTTATATTATTAATTGCTCCTACGTTCCACCTAATCATTTGTCATGGTGCCAAACATTAGTAACAGCTAACATCTCCCTAGAGCATAAAAGGAATCCACTCAGAATTTCATCTAATCCTCACTGCAATGCTATGAGGAAGAGATGCTATTGTCTCCGTTTGATAGATAAGTAAGTTGCCCAAGGCCACACAGCTGTAAGTATGAAAGGCTGGAACGATTCAAGCCGATTCCAGATCCAGGTTCCTAATCATTTTTTTTTTCTTTTGACGGAGTCTTACTCTGTTGCCCAGGCTGGAGTACAGTGGCTTGCTCTCGGCTCACTGCAACCTCTGCCTCCTGGTTCAAACGATTCTCCTGCCTCAGCCTTCCAAGTGGCTAAGAGTACAGGCACACACCACTGCACCCAGCTAAGTTTTGCATTTTGCATTTTTTTTTTACTGGGGGGGTGGGGGCTCACCATATTGGCCAGGCTGGTCTTGAACTCCTGGCCTCAGGTGATCCATCAGCCTCGGCTTCCCAAAGTGCTGGGATTACAGGTGTGAGCCACCATGCCCAGCCCTAATCATTTTGGTGATGGCAATTTTTCTCATTACAGGAAGTGCACTGAACACAGTTTACTCTTTTCACAGTTACTCAGGATCATCACTGTGAGCATTACTTAATGCACAGTGGTGTCCTCAGGGGCTCTGAAGGTCTGTGGGACTGCTTGTTCCCAGGCTGCAAAGTTTTTTGAGTTCTTGGTTCTGATTGTTATGGCTTTTCAATACCACACCCTTCTATCAGCTTGTCAGCTGTGGCTTCCGCTTCAGTCGGGAACCAGCAGCCCCACCCTCCTCTAACGTGCCAGAAATCAGGAAACCAGAAAACCATGCCTATTAGCCCTGTCTCTGAAGTTTACAAGGTCTTCTTGTAAATGTCTTGGTTCCTGGGAAGGGTTCCGAGAAGGTAAGGATGCTGAAGAAGTGAGTTTTCTATAAGAGAGGGGTTAATGTACCCACTTCATAAACAAACGTAGACTTCTACCCCAATTTGATTAGTTTCGCTAAAAGGTTCTAGCCGTGGTGCTCCACAATGTTGCTGTGTTCCCCAGAACACCACGCCAAGAAGAGAGTGGCTCTAAATGAAACCTTTTACCAACAAAATGGGTCTGACACCTCCCTCTTTGCCTTTTTCTTCTTCCCAATTTTGGCCCAAGGCACATTTTTGGCGATGGGTTTTGTTGAAGATTCCGCTGGATAAACTGGTAACTTCTCTAGACTCTCTAATTATACAGTGATTTACAACCAGGCTCCTACTGATGATTTGACAACACACACATGAAAGAATGTTGGGAGACCAGGTGTGGGATATGGGTAAGAGGTCAGAACTACAGTGTTAGAAGTCAGGATGATGGTTACCGGGTAGAGGGCGTGAAGATGACTAGGAAGACGCACGAATGAAAGGGGTTTCTGCGATGCTGGGAATGTTCTTTTTCTTGATCTGAGTGGTGATTGCTCTTGTGTATTCACTTTGTGAAAATTCACTCAGCTTATATATTTAGGGTTTATGAACCTTTTTGTACAGATGTTATGCTTCAAAAAAAAAAGTTACCTTAAGGAAAAAAAGAGGCTTATCTTTTAAATACTACTCTAATGCTTCTAAAGCACAAGAAAACAGAGGCTAAGAATAGGGTACTTTAAACTTCCTTATGTTTAAAGCATGACAGCCAAGGATACACTACATGTATTCTGGAGCTCAAAGTTATCACAGGCACACTACCCACAGATTTTTTTCTCTAACAAAATAATGGCAGTTCTGTAACACATTATGGTATTAGGCTAACAAACCAAGCAGGTTCCGAAGTCTGACTTCTTTAAAGCTTAATTTTTCATAAACTGAATGTATGGCTCATGAGCAAGTGATCTGAGATTTTGAAATGATCCTTACCAAAGTACCTTTTCATTAAGTCTTTCCTTCTATAGCTTGAGTTCAAAGAGGATTTATTCATCTGATACTAAACATTTCACTTTTGTTGAAGCATGTGGTTTAGTCACATAACATTTATGGAGGAAAGTCATTCTAGGTAGAGGGGAATTTGTGAAAAAACTGAACACATAAATGAATGCATTTGAAAAGACTGCTGTTCTGAAAGTTCTTCCTTAGGAAATGAGTGCTGAAGGCCTGCTGGGTAATTCAAACAGACATTTACTAATGTTGGGTGGACTTTGGAATTTGAAAACTCATATACAGAGTATGATTCACTTTTTCTAAATTCTGTTCCAATAAGATACATTATTTACGAGGCCATCAGGAGAGGGGGAAACTATCTTCAGGCAGTGTTATTTCAGTTTCTAAAGGTAATCTTTTATTTTCCCATGCACTTAGGTCATAAGCTTTTGCCAATATAGATTAAAAAGTACAACTTTATAGTTGTACTTAAACAGTATGATTATAAAGTCAAGCTTATTTTTTTAAGCAAACAAATGTATACCTACAAATCAATATTTTTAAAGTAATAACAATGGCCATCTGTTTATTAAAAATATTTGTCTAATTACTCTTTTAGAAATACCCCTTGAGTCACACAAGAAAAATCAGTCTTATCTTGTTCACTTGTTCTTAAACCAAAAACAGCACTTCCAGATGGATCTTAAGTTTTGTTCCCTAGATATGGCTGTCCATGAATATTGGCCATTCACAGAAACCAACTGGATACGTGAAAAATTAAATATGAATGTACTGACTTTGAGGTTATTCACAAGAGAGGGGACTCTGAATGTCAAAGGGGAAAATGAACCTTTACAATGGAAAGATGGAGGAGGCACCACTTTAACCAAGCAATCAAACTTGGTATTGCTAATGGGCAAGCTAGTTAGCACATGCCGCCTGCTGTGATGCAACGTAAATATATGGCGCTACCTATACGAAGTATCCATGCCAAAACTGTTCGGCCTGAACCTAACCATACCTCGGGACCTAAGCCGTAGTAGATAGGAAATTCGGGCAACAGAAAAACAAGCTAAATAATAGCCTGAGGGAACACTCAGACAAACCTAGAATGTGGCATACTCTCTAAGACAGCTGGCCTAAATCTTTTTAAAAGTTAGTGGCTTGGGAAACAAAGATGAGGCATTTTAGAGATTTTTAAAAAGAGACTTAAAGAGACAGAACAATCAAACGCATTTATATGAACCTTGATTGGATTCTGATTTGAAAACGCAAATCTATAAAAGACATTCCTGAAGCAATTGGGAACATTTGGTGATGGGCTATAGAACAGATATTATCATGGATACCTTGTGAATTTTCTCAGATGTAATAATGATAGTTACGCAGGAGAATATCATTAGAAAGAGAGTCAGGCTGAATCCTATATGGATGAAGGATCATGATATCTCCAATGTACATTCAAGTGCTCAGAAAAATAATAACACAAATATGGCAAAATATTAACAGTTATTGGGTCAAAGTGAATGGTACACTGGTGTTCACTGAACTGTTTTTCCTACTTTTCTGTATGTTTGAAAACTTTTATAATAAAAAATTGGGCTCTGATATGATATATTCCACAATGAAATATACAGTGAATATTACACAGCAATGAAAAAAATACATACAGATGTACCCGTCAATCTGAGTAATCTTAGGAGTGTGGCTACATGTGTAACCAGGGTGGGCTACACCAGGTTCTGTAGCAATGGTGGTAATGGTCTAGGTTGTAAGTTGGGTGGTGGGTTCACAGGGGATTGTTTTATTATTGGGCTTCATGGTTCACATATATACATATATTCTTCTGTATATGTCAAATATTACACAGTAAAAATGATCAAATAATGTTTTCCATTAAAAAAGAAGTCCCTTGACTTTAGAACACCTGCATTCTAGCACACATTCTGCTAACAGCTAACCCTAGTCTGGAGAAAGTGACCAAAGCTTGTCTTCCTCAGTCAAATGATGGTGTTGGGCCAGATCATCTTTATACTCCCTTTGAAGTTCTAAACTTCTTTGCTTTTGTTTGTTATAAATATACTAACCCCCACTTCCACCCCCACACACACCCCGCCCCCAGAAAACCCAATATGCTTTCACCTCTGGGAGGATGGGTGCTAGCATTAGCCAGCTGCTTAAAAGAAAGATTTAAAAACAAATTACTCTCAACAGAATCTGAAAGGCAAATTTAGTGAGAAATTACTCATCTCCTCAAATAAGAATTTGACAAGGCAGGTAATACCCTTATTTTGTATATGAGTAGAAGAGCTTAATCTAGAGTGAATGGGCCCTGGAATAAATCACCTAATGGATTCTTCAGGAGTTCCCTCCACAGTAAAGACTTCTTATCCCAGTTCAGGGGAACTGGTGCATCAGCAGAAGCAAAATGAGCTTGAGTGCTTACTATCAGTTACATCTTCTCAACCCCTTGAGACTTTCCTTTGAGATCTATAAAAGCACTAATGACCTGGTGTCTAAGCTCACCAACCAAGTTCAATGAGCCCAAACTTTGAATTAATATCCGAGGCAGTGTTCCACTATCCTAATGACAATAGAAATGAACAGCCAGAAAAAAAGATGCCCATCATGACACAAACCTGTCATAAATTGTAGACTGTGACAGGCTGGTAACTACCACCTAGGAGACAAAACTAAACATACTGGAAAGGTAAGAAATATCATTTAAGGTAGCTTAATGTGCTTCAACATAGCCAAGCCTGAGTCATGGCACCCTCCAGACACTGAGATTAAAATATGATAGCAGATGCCTTTTGCATTCTTTTCTAAGGAAAGTGATGTTTCTCAACCTGACATTAATTCTTTAAAAAAAAGTGTATAGACTTATTTCATGTAAAAAAATTAAAGGCAGCAAGAGATGAAGGCATTTTCTTTTGCTTAGATTTCCACTTTCCTTCCCAGTCTCTAAATACAAAAGTGCCTTCTCTTCCCTTAACTACACCCACTCCCTTTTGTGACCGTGTCCTGTGCCTGGTTTAAATGCATTCTCTATGTCAATGACTCCTAAATTTATGCCTCCAGTCTCTCCCCTGAACTCCAGCCTCACACACCTACTCACTTTCCTGCCCACTTACTTGAATTTGCAGTTGGCATCTCAGCCTTAACCTGTCCGAAACTGAGCTCCTGAATCTCACTCTCTCCTATCTTGCTCCTCCAAGTCTTCTTCGTCTCAATAAGTGTTGGGGTTCCAAACCCTGGGCATGTCTCGGCCCCTCATACACCACACACAATCTGTCAGAAATGCTGTTAGTTCTACCTTCAAAATGCATCCAAGGTCTGACCATTTCCCACCACCATCATCGCACGTCTAAGCCACCATCCATTCTTGGCTGTATGATTGCGAGTGCATCCTACGTGGTTTCTTGGCTCCCACCTTTGCCTCTTTATAGATTATTTTCTATATGAACAGTCAGGTTGATCCTTCTGTTAATAACACAAGTTAGATCAAAATTCTCCAATGATTTTCCATGCCACTTAGAGAAAATCTAAATCCTCCTCCCCGAGGCCTGAAAGGCCAGATATGACCTGAGCCCTCTCCTATCCCTAACCTCCTAGTTCACTCAGCTTCAGTCACCTTGGCCTCTTAGCTATTGCCCAAGCATGCCCAGAAGGGCTTTTGCAAATGGTGTGCTTCCTCTCTGGGACTGGCTCCCTGCCCCTCTTCCCTCAGCTAGCTCCAGGGCAGACTCCCTCAATTCCTGCCAGTCCCTGCTTAAAATGTCACCAGAGTCCTTTACTAGCCACCTTATCTAAAATAGCAACATACCTGCCCCTCTCTGTAATTTATGTTTCTTGTAGCCTTTGCCATCTGACACATTATATATGTATTTGTGTTGTTTATTCCTACTAGACTGACAGCTCCAGGAAAGTGGGAACATCATTTTATGTCTTTACTGCTGTATTCCCAGTGACTAGAAAAGCACCTGGCACTTGGTAGATGCTTGATTAACAGATTTACTGAATATATTTAATACATCTCATAGACACTCTTTTGAGTTTATATTTGTTAAAGTCCCAATTTCTTGTCATATTTTGACAGGGTATGCAGAGGAAATAAAAGCCTTTCCTAATTTCTACTTCTAAATTCACCACCTTTAAAAATTTCAGAGCCTTTTAAGGACTACAGGGTACCAACTGATATAACTCAAAATGTATGCTAAAAGCAGTACATTTCTCTAAAGAAGATACACAAATGGCCAAGAGGTATATGAAAAAATGTTCAACATCACTCAAGATCAGGGAAATGCAAATCAAAACCACAATGAGATACCACCTCACTCCAGTTAGAAAGGCTATTATCAAAAAGACACAATATAACAAGTGTTGGTGAGGATGTGGAGCAAAGGGAACTCTTCCATGCTATTGGTGGGAATATAAATTAGCACAGCCATTATGGAAAACAGTATGGAGGCTCCTCAAAAAATTAAAACTAGAACTACTGTGTGATCTTGCAATCTCACTACTGAGTATATATCCAAAGGAAATGAAATCAAGTATGTCAAAGGATACGTGCACGTGCATGTTTATTGCAGCACTATTCGTAATAGCCAAGATACAGAATCAGCCTGAGTGTCCATCAACAGATGAAAAAATAAAGAAAATGTGGTAAAAATATACAACAGAATAAGTTCTGGTGTTCTGTTGCACAGTAGGGTAACTATGATTAACAATAACATATTTGATTATTTCAAAATAGCTAGAAGAGAGGATTCTGAATGATCTCACCACAAAGAAATAACACGTGTTTGAGGTGATGGATTTGCTAATTTCCCTGATTTGATCATTACGCAATGTACACGTGTATCAAAACATCACATTGTACGCCATAAATATGTGCAATTATTATGTGTCAATTAAAAATAATTTAAAAAGCAGTAAAATGTATATTACCTTTGGAAAATAACTTTATACATCAAGAGGAGATATTTAAATTAACATTATTCTCTACACACCAAATTCTGCCCTAATAACTACACCTTTGTATATTGACGAACCATCACTATAGTCTTCCCTTGCTATTTTTTTACTCTTCTGGGAGAGGGAGGTTGTTTTCTGAGAGGGGCTGCCATAGGGAAAGAACACCCTCGGGCTTCTGGGGTGCTGGTAATGTTCCAGTTCTTGGCTCAAGTGGTGTCTACTTGGGCGCTCACTTTATTTGTTTAAGTGTACATTTACCTTCTGTGAACTTTTTTCTAGGTGTGCTGTATTTCAAAATGTTAAAAGTAAATAAATAAATGAACAAACTGTCATAAAGGAGGTATCTAACTCATACTTTCCTTCCCCTACAAAGCCCTGGATAAATTCTTGTCCATCCTCCACTTGAATACTCCTTGTGATGAGAAACTCTCCACCTAACAAGGCAGCCACTTCCATTTTAACTGTATTAACCATCAGAAAGTTCTTCCCTGGGTCAAGTCAAAATCCATCTCTCTAATTTCTACTGGTTTTTCCTGGAACCTGCTACGGAATAACAGAGAGCAAGTCTAATATCTCTTCTCTATGACCACTTTCCAACTACTCAAGGATAGCTGCTACCAATTCTCAATAGCCACACTTCCTGTTAAGTTGCCTAGAAGTTTTTAGTTTCTGATTTCTGAGGATCAAAAATCAGATTCTGTGATCTGTAACTTATCCTATTCCTACATTCTGCACAATCAATCATTTTTCTAAGATATGAACAATGGCAAACCGAGACTTTTAGTAATAAATAGAATGCAAAAAGCATGATTAAGGAGTGCCTTATTGTTCACTGCAGAGATACTCCATACCACTTTAGGGACAGACTGTAAACTTTTTTGACTGTATAAGCCATTAGTAAAAACATTTCAGCAATCTCTGAATATATGAATACTTATAAATTATATACATTACCACTGAACTAATACATTATGCATATTAGAAAACATATACAAAAATAAAATCTTAAGAGGTGGAGACTTTAATCAAATAGAAAGAAGCTTTAGTGTTTTTTCCTGCATCTCAGTGAATGCCTTTCACATGCCGTGGGGCTTTGTGCTTCACCTTGGAGACCACATTCTTTAGTATTGCAGCCTGTACTTTCTATCCTCATTTCTCCCCTATCTGAGGTATTACCATTTCCTTCAAAATATTCTTGCTGTTTCCTGTGATTTGTGAAACCGACCTCCTAGGGGCTTTGAACCAGCATTGTGTGAAAATATTCAAGGAAGTACCATGTGTGTTGGCTTCCATCCCCCCCGCAGAAATATCAGAGGCATGTGCTTTGAATTACCTCCTCTGAATCATCATGAAAATATAATCTGCAACTCAGCTTTGAATAAATCAGATTCCTCTGTGACAAGGAAAGACTTACATTAAAAATTCAATTCCCCCCAACATTTCCTATAATAAATCTATATTGTTTTTAAGAGAGATGAATCATAACATAGGTGCAAAAAAACCAGAATTTTATGTGCCTTATAAAAATATACCTTACAGTTAATAATTACTTTACAGGATGACAAATCAGAGTCAGAGTATCTTAAGTCCTTTTTCCAGTACTACACTCACAAAAAAACTTCATTAAAATTGTGTTTGAATAAAAATACTTACGTGCCCCAATGTACTTTCATGGAACAAGTCTTCTGCATTACACCAAATCCCTGCATTTCTTCAGTATCATCAAAGTAGGAACTTAGGATTCCTAACCCTTCCGGTTCAGTAAATAAGTCAATGTGACTAACTCTGTAATCCTGAAAAAATATAGATGCACAGACAGTAAGAATTGCACCATGCATTTAACTCTCTAGTAAGCTCATTCTTCTTCTTCTTACAACTAATCAAAATGAGCTTTAAATATACAAATACATTTCACAGAGCACTTGCCATTTTAGCCCTTTCCTGTTTCCATCCATGAATTAATAATCCACCTATTTTGGGGCAGACACACTTGCTTTAGTTATATAACTCAGTGTTGCATTCAAGCAAAGATCATCAGAAATGTATTTTATTTGAGTTTTGGAATATATTTATTTTTCTCATCCTCACTTGACCCTCCTTGGTCTGGGGTTTTGGTTCCTTTGCTCTGATATAATTATCCAAGCACAGAGACTTTAGTCTGTAGAACGGCTGCTCTTGGAGTCTTCCTCAGCCACTGTTTTGTGTCCATAAGCCCTCCGTTGATTTGTGGTAACTCTCCTTGACTGAGTAAACCTTTATGATACTGGTTTGATCTAAGTCATAAAAGCAAAAGCACACATTCATAGTGATTTACAAATCTCTGTACTTTGGTCATTGTTCCATGCCCTGCATATCTGTGGTCCCAACAGTCTTCAAAAGGCCTCGTCTGGTCGAGTGCCTAAGCATTAATGGAATATTTATTGAACCTCATCTATGCAGCTGAGTTGGGTGAACTGAGCAACAGAAGAAATTTTAACACCTGAATAAGCTCAGATGAGGCTTTTCAAATGTTATCAAAAGGAACAACTCTAATGAACTAAAAAGGTAACCTCTAAAATATATGCTCTGACTTATGTTTATGTTTCAAGAAACCATGCACATGATCTGTAAAGAAAATATAATCCATGACATATCAGGAGCTATAACCATACCCTTTAACATGGCACCATTCAGAAAAATGTACCTCAAGGAAACAAATTAGAAAATTATGAATTACTGGCCGTGCGCAGTGGCTCACACCTGTAATCCCAGCCTTGGGAGGCCGAGGCGGGCAGATCACCTGAGGTCAGGAGTTCAAGAGCAGCCTGGCCAACATGGCGAAACCCCATCTCTACTAAAAACACAAAAATTAGCTGGGCATTGTGGCATGTGCCTGTAATCACAGCTACTGTGGAGGCTGAGGCAGGAGAATCACTTGAACCCCCAGGAGGCAGAAGTTGCAGTGAGCCGAGATTGCACCACTGTACTCCAGCCTGGGTGACAGAGCAAGACTCCATCTCAAAAAAAAGAAAAAGAAAATTATAAATTATTAAATGCACAAAAACATTCTCATGGCATTACTTATAATAGTAAAAAACTAGAAACAACCTTAAGATTCACTGAAAGAAGAAATAACAAATAAATAATGATACCTCATTTATGTACTAAATAATAAATAATGCATTGTTTCAATGGAATATGATATTCAGCTAAACCCTAAACCTATGGTAACATGAAAAGCTTTTGCTACAGTAAGTCTGCTACTGTCAGACAAAACAAGAGATCTCGTTTTCCTTCCCCATCTTCCTGAATGCACCCAAATCCTCACCCCACCAGATTCATACCTTCCCCAGTTCCAATCCCAAAGATGTTACCAAGGGGAGTGTGATTTTCAGGAAAGTGGTATAAAGAGAAAAAAAGGATTGAGAACCACAGTGTTAGGATAGACAGGTGGAACAGCATTGTCCCTGTATTATGATTACAACTGCGGAAAAAGCAAAGGGTAGAAAATTCAAAAAATAAAGGGGGAGAGGGCACTTCATGATGGGAATCAGATGATATTTTTAAACATTGCTTTATTACCAATATTATTTGAGCAGTAAATAAAAACTCTAGGCAAAATATTCCATTAATGAGGACATTTTGAAATAGGGTTTCTGTAGTCTTACTTAGTCTTCTCATATTATATACTTAAAGCAAATAAAAGATAAATCATTTAGCATACCAATTACCACCTAAGTTACTCAGAAATGTTGACCCAGGAAGTAGGCGACACTTTCCTCTGCCAAAACTGTTACTCATCTTTACTCATTCTCACATCAGAATGTTCCTTTTCTCTGTATTGCATCTTGACACTCGTCTCCGTTAAAACTTGGGATTTTAATTTTCTACTTAGAAGACACCATTAATTGCATTTTTAAGGTAAAGAATCATCAAATCCCAAGAGCCACAAAGAAAGGCTCTGACAACACTTTTCTCATCAAATAACAAGAAACCAAGAAATGTTACCTCATCCATAAAGTGGCCTCAAATAGAGCAAGTAATATATTGTTAAATCCACATGAAATCCTAGAGTTGATCAACCAAATTATTTTTGGATTATTTATTTTTCCAAAATAGAATTCCTATAAACCACTCAAAGTAATCACAACTCATACAGCAAACAAAAACACTAAGTAAATGAAAAATCTGTTCATAGATGCAGAACTCATTTAAACCAAGTTATCAGGTAAAATATATTTGGAAGATGGGAATAGAAGGACAGGCATAAAAGATTTACCTTAAGGGTTTATTGTGAAAAATTATCTAACCAATTATGTTTCTTTTTAAATTCTTTAAAGTGTACAAATAAATTTAAAATACAGAAAATACATCCCTAAGGCACCAAATATGTTTCCCAATCACTTATTTCGTGAAATGAACATTTCCCTTTAAGTACGAATCCATAAATATTTGTTGACTAAATAAAATCCAGATTTACCGCAACCTACCTGGACCACATGTCTGATGGAACCAATCACCACCGGCTTATCAGACTCTGCTTCCTCGTGACTTTCCAAAATGTCTTCTACACCCCAGAGACCAGAGAGTTCCAATTCTCCTTCTTCTAAGGGAATGGAGTGCCCTTCAAAATTTGGTTGCTCATACAAAATCCAACTAACAATAAAACACAGCAAAACCATTAGCCAGTCTTGGTGCGAGAGGCTTTGATTACTCAAATATCCTGGCTAATTGCCATTATATATATAGTATATTAGTGGCTAATTATCTAGCAATTAAAATAGCTTAAACTCTCCCTAACACTAATATTTTACTGGGTATAATTAAGTCTCTGATAACTCATGAACTATATCAGGATCTTAGAGAACTTTGGAGTTATCTATATGAATGCTATGGAGCTACTAATGTTCCAAGTAATTGCCAGGTGGTGGAGACTTATAAATGATAATATGTCAGATAAATGGATGTTTACTGTAGTGTTTTTTTGTTTTTTTCTGTCTCTTTTTTTTTTTTTTTGATACAGAGTCTTGCTCTGTTGCCCAGGCTAGAGTGCAGTGGTGCGATCTCGGCTTACTGCAACCTCCACCTCCCAGGTTCAAGCAATTCTCCTGCCTCAGCCGCCCGAGTAGCTGGGATTACAGGAATGTGCCACCAAGCCCGGCTCATTTTTGTATTTTTAGTAGAGACGAGGTTTCCCCATGTTGGCCTGCTGATCTTGAACTCCTGGTCTCAAGTGATCTGCCCACCTCGGCCTCCCAATGTGCTGGAATTACAGGCATGAGCCATCATGTCTGGCCTTTTGTCTCTTCATATGTGTAGAAAACATTTCTCTTAGAGAGATTTTAACTTACATATTACAGTCATATCAATGAATATGTTGGTACAAAAGACTATAGATATGGTAATGGAAAGCATTTTAACAATATTCTTCCGAACAACAGCCAAACACTAAAGAAAAACCTCATGTCAACGTATGGCAGTGTAAATGCTTACGCTTTCGAGAAAAAGAAGCCGACAAAAGTTGCAAAAGAAAGGAAAAAGCACTGTTCTATAAAAACAAAATTTGTGTAAAAAATTGCCACTATTATATATTGCATATTAGTGGCCAATTCTCCAGCAATTAAAATAGCATTTGTCTTCAAATTTAAGAATAAAAGCAAAACTTGTTTTTCTCATGACTATGTTGGAGATATAGGAAAAAATATTAAAATACCTAGAAATCTAACAGGAAAGCTGCTGCATATTTAATCCAATGGAGACCAAAAGAAAATCTTATGGATTTTTAAATCCATAAACATCCAGAGGTCTACCCTCTTTATTTCAAACAAGTTTACAAATAGGCACCAAAAGATAAGTATTATGCCAGATCAGCTATTTCTTTTTTTAAGCTGCCTTTCTCTACTCAGCTTCCTGTGTGTCTCCAAGAGGCAATGAAGTTGATAAAATGATTTCAGAAACTGTCAAAATATTTATTTTTTTCACTAGTTTCTTTACTTAACCAAAACAATCTTTTGTGGAAATATTGGAAAGCAAATTAAATTTTAAGTTAGTGCTGCACTGAACTATCATTAAAAAATTAGAAAAATGCCTTTATAGATTGTTTTGGTTTTTCCTTATAGATTTTTTTTCCTTATTGTTTCTTTACTTTGCCTTTTCCTACGTGTTCTCAAGTTTCCTTATAGATTTTTTAAAAGTCCTTTCTGGTCTATCAACACGACTAGTGCAATTCTTATCAACCTCATTTAAAGGTCATCAACCAAAAGTGTGTTATGGGCCCTGATTTATGATTAGTTCAAAGCAATATTATGGGGAAACATGGGAAAAAGAAGCTTGTTGCACTGTACTGTTTTGATTTTTCTCCCATAAACATGTATCACTGCTATAATCAGAATAATGATTTAAAATGACATTGTTAAGATATGAATCCCTTATCTTACCACGAGTAGTATTTCCTGTGCTTTCCACTGCTAAAGCCATAATTTTAAACTAGTAGTGAGGACTAAAAAGGTAATTAAGCATGTAAAACACAAACATTCAACATCAGGAACTTAAAGTGCCATTCTTACCATCCTCTAACAACTTTTATGAGTATCACTGGAGAGAGGCTCCAAGAACTGCAATCCTGAATGTCACTGAAAACTTCGATGCACTTCTCGGAGACATCGGGTTCACTATATATCACTACCTGCATGAAAACGAAAGTGGTAGCACAATTTGTCATGCTCTAATAGACCAAAATAGAATCAAGGCTAGAAACAGAAAAAAATCTTACCTTTCCAGGTCGGGGATTGAGTTTATTTTGGACACTTCCTCTAAGTGTCTGTAATCAGATGAACAAAAACACAACAAATAATTACAACTTCACATAACAATCCTCTTTTTCCACCCATGATCCTCTAGGTGGATCACACTTATCCCACACTGTATTGATTTTGAAACGTCCACTCTAATCAATGCTAAAGTTGTATTAAAACTCTTTGAGTTCATACTTTTAAATTAAGGTTTTTTCACCTCTACCTGAATTTGCCATTGCAATTTCTCCTAATTTAAATGTCTAGGCTATTTCCACCAATGCTAGAAAATTCAGGGCACGTATGTTTCTTGTCAGTTCACAGAATAAGAACTCAGCTAAGAAATTCTAATTCAAATAATATCAGTATTATATCAAATAAAGAGAAATTATAATATATTAATCACTTTTGTGTTCATATACATACCCTATCTGAATCCATACAAATATTGTTTTCTCATAGTAAATCTATAACCATATAACAACCACTAGTCTAAACAGAAGTGTTTACGGTATATATGGTATATTTCATAATGTACATTGCACATAGTATATTTAATCCCCCTTTTTTTTCTTTTGAGATGGAGTGCAATGGCATCATCTCGGCTCACTGCAACCTCCGTCTGGGTTCAAGCGTTTCTCCTGCCTCAGCCTCCTAAGTAGCTGGGACTACAGGTGCATGCCACCAGCCCAGCTAATTTTTGTATTTTTCTTTTAGTAGAGATGGGGTTTCACCATGTTGGCTAGGATGGTTTCGATCTCTTGACCTCGTGATCCGCCTGCCTCGGCCTCCCAAAGTGCTGGGATTATAGGTGTGAGCCACCAAGCCCAGCCTAATCTTGCTTTTTTGATAGACAAAATGCATTTTAATATGGCTCCAAAACTAATCATTTTCAAGACCATCTGACAAGACCAGTAAAACCAGAAATTCATAAGATAATAAAATAGTAATTATACATGTAAAAATATTACAAAATATGAACTACTTTCAATGCTGACTAGGATGCCTATTTTAGGAACTGCCTTTGCTCTGACTGCTCTTGCATCACACCAGAGTGTAGATATGGCCAGAAGACCACAAAAGGCTGGGGTGCGGTGGCTCACGCCTGTAATCCCAGCACTTTGGGAGGCCGAGGTGGGCAGATCACCTGAGGTCAGGAGTTCGAGATCAGCATGGCCAACATGGCAGAACCCTGTCTCTACTAAAAACACAAAAATTAGCCAGACGTGGTGGTGCTCACTTATAATCTCAGCTACTTGGGAGGCTGAGACATGAAAATCGCTTGAACCTGGAAGGCGGAGAGGTTGCAGGGAGCCAAGAACTGCCACTGCACTCTAGCTTGGGTGACAGAGCAAGATTCTGTCTCTTAAAAAAAAAAAAAAGTCCATAAGGGCCCCCCTAGAGCATTATCAGAAGCCAAATGGTATATACCTATTTATGCATATATATACATTAGAAGTAGATAAACTGAAGAAAAAGCCTAAAATTTAAAACAAAATTCAGGTAAAACTTTCATGATTGAATAGTTATACAATCAATAAAAGCCCAGGACCTAAAGAAAGGCCATTATTTTTTAATCATAAAAAGGCCTAGAAAAAGTATAAAGATTTTATTTTTCCTTTTTATGTCATTTGACTTGATTTTTATAAGGAAACTGTATATTCTGTTATCAGCTTTGTCAGACTGTAGTTAAATAAGGAAAGTGATCTAAGAACAATTAAAAAGAACAAAGCAGTAATGAATGGGAAGTGGACCAGTGGAAATTTTGTGCTTGAGAGAAACAGTTAAGAATTTTATGATTTCTGGGTACCATAGGCTGATTCAGTCTTATTTGTTTATAGGAGTGGTTCTCAAAGTGTGGTTCAGAGGCCAGTGGGGGGTCTCCAAGATCCTTTCAGGTAGTCCATGAGATCAAAACTATTTTCATAATAAGAAGAGGTCATCTGCCTTTTTCATCTCTTTCTCAAATGTGCAGTGGAGTACAAGGCTCCATGATGTGTGATGGCATCGTTGCTCTGAGCACTGCTGCAGTGTGCACTTGTATGTTCTGGTGTTTTCCAATTTTCTCAGCAATTATTTCTAATATAATCAATTCTGATAGGCAGAACCCATACAAACAAAAGCTCATTGGGGTTCTTAATCATTTTTAAATGTAAAGGGTCCTAACACCAAACATCTGAAACCCAAACTTTACGAAAGTTTATGAAATCACATGAAAAAGGGATCTGCACCTCTGCTGGAAACCCAACCATATATTTTGAAAGAGCTTGCAACATCACATTCTCTGACAGGACTGTAGCAAAAGCCAATATAATACATTGAACTATGCTGCAGTACCCTGTACAGACCAGGAAAAGTGCAAGGTATTTTCTGCCTGGATAAACTGGGCTGGATTGCGGTCCACACTTGCCAGACAGCCGGGTTCACAGGACGGACCACCAGAATACAAGCCCCACTCAGGCTTCTAGCCTGGCAGAGCTGATCACTAAACTCATATCCCACCTTCCTTTCTCATAGTCCTCCCTTACCTTAAATAAGCTTGGTAACAAAAAGGCACAAATTCACATCAAAAACTGAGTAAAGTAAACATCTTCTGAAGAGAGATAAAAGAAGATGCAGAAATCAAAATTATTCCCCAAAATCATGTTTTGCTGTCTTCTCTCTAATATTTAAGATCCAATGAAAACCAAAATTCTTTACTCCCCACAGCTTTGCAGGGGAAAAAAAATATTTCCCTAATGAAAACTAATTCCCAATAAGGAGAAAATACTTTCTCAATTGCATAGGACAAACACCTATTGCTACTTATGGGAAAAAAGAGTGAATCTCATAGAGATAAGGATTAAGAAAAAGTTTCCCTGGCTGGGGACTTCCCAAATAGAGGAAGCTGCTTCACAGATCTTCAGAATTCTAAGTATAGCACTGAGCACTTTTACATAGAATAGGTAAGAAAAAGCATCTTGTCTGTCTCTGAACTCCACAAGTTTACCTATAGCTTTCACAATACAACATATAAATTCACATGTGCCTTAAAAGATCACATGCCAGCCAGTCAAGATGGCTCACACCGGGTAATCCCAACACTTTGGGAGGCCGAGGCAGATGGATCACGAGGTCAGGAGTTCGAGACCAGCTCGGCCAATATGGTAAAACCCCCGTATTTGTATTTTTAGTTTTTACTAAAAATTTGTATTTTTTGTATTTTTGTATTTTTAGTTTTTACTAAAAATACAAAAATTATCCAGGCGTGGTGGCACGCACCTGTATTCCCTGCTACTAGGGAAGCAGAGGCAGAAGAATCACTTGATCCCAGGAGGCGGAGGTTGCAGTGAGCTGAGATTGCGTCACTGCACTCCAGCCTGGGCGACAGAGCAAGACTCTGCCTCAAAAAAAAAAAAAAAAAAATCATGCGCCTTAAAACATTTGTAGCTTTATCTCCCTGCAAGACTACAGAGGCCTTCAGTGAAGATTCTTAGTACATTTTTTTCTTGCCTTCTAACAGTCTCTTGTACATTGCAGGTTTTCAAATATGTGATGAATGAATAAAAACTATAGCGCATGAGTTTAACCATTTCTAAAAGAATAACAGGAGTTGCTCATCATCCCTCTCTTCCCTTGCTTTATAAATACCCCAAATAAATAATAATACATTGCTACTTACCATTGTGTCTGATAATGACATTCCAGAAAAAGAAATGCCTGGGTCATACCGGCTTGATTTGAAAAGACCCATGAAGTCGGTGTCACTGTTTCCGCAGTTTGGCAAGTTTGATTTAAGAACATTTTCAGTATGATTAGCCTTTTCCATATCATCGTTCTTCAGTTTTGAAAATTCAGAAAATTTAGTTTCCAGCAAGTGTAGGTTGCTTCGTGAATCCAGATCTTCTTTATCTTCTTTGGTTTTCTCTTTTTGCGGGTATTTTTCCATGTGGCTTGGACTTTTCAAACTGGAGTGTGATGTACTTGACGAGTTGAAACTGAAGACCTTTAAGGAGTTGTCGGGTAGATTTGGCTGTTCTTTGTTCAAACCACAGGGCGGGGCACCCTCAGTCGTGGGCTGTGACACTGAAGACTGAGATAGGGAACCGTTCTGAGAAGTACTGAAAGCCGTGGTCATAGTGTTGACTGATGTCACAGAAGGAGAAAAGATTTTGTCTTGTGGTAAGGAAGATAACAAGCTTGAGAAAAGTGCACTTTTTTCTAGTCTCGATCTCTTAATGCTACCACTTGTGATGTCCCTGTTCTCTTTGTCATTGATTTCTGGCATCACCAGAGGCTCACTGTTCCCATTAGTGTTGGTGTGCAGGGACTTGAAGAGGACACTCTGTTCAGCAGATGCACGTTTGGGTCTCAGTTGGGATTTTGTGTCAAGGCTCTGCATTAAATGTAAAGCCGGGGACATTTCTGGCTGACTTTCCTTCTTCTTCCCCAAACCAAAGGTAAACACATTGGGATCAAACACCTTTTCTAAATGGTCTTCATGAATAGGAGGCATGGCAAAGTGAGGAGCAGGAGAATTTGGCATCCTGGCCTTCTTTCTTTTCATGGGCATACAAACTGCACTATCCATCTGTTTTATAATTTCAGTGAATTTTTCCATATCAGAAGAAGAATCAAATACACTGTCATCACTACCAGCAGAAATGTTCAAAAAACCGGCAGGGCTATGCCAGCCGTGTCTAACAGTCTGATCTGGCTTTTGAGGAGTGTCTAAGTGATTTCCACTGCTGGGAGAGTTGGTGGGACTAGATTCAGTCATCAGGGGTGTTCTGTTGCCCTGACTTTGAGCCTGAATAGGCAAAGTTTTCTCTGATGCTGGTGGCACAACTTGTGGGCCAGATTTTGCCGCGAGCTCTGCTGTGCAATGAGAGTGTTCGGGTGACATGCTCTTATTGCCCAGTACTTCCTCTTGTAGGGGAGCACAACTTGCAACGGAAACCACTTCAGGTTCATTACTGTGACAAGTTGGCAACTGCACTTCTCTAACTTCAGAGCTCTCTGGGATGACCTGGGAGCTCACATCCTGGGTGCTCTCCACGGGGAGCACGAAGGACCTGACCTGGACGAGGACTCTGGATGGACACTCACTTCCCACAGCTTCTGGACTATGCTCTGTGGACAAAGGAGGGTTTGTCTCTCCTCCAAGTTCTGAAAGTGGCATTTTCTCATTGTTCTGATGAGACACAGGCAAAACACGTCCTTTGTGATTTTCTGACACTCTCAGATCAGTGCACGGAAAACTGCTTATGGGCGATTGAACACATGTGTCTTTGGCAACATCCCCAGGAGTGGGTGCAGACAGTGAAAGAGAAGGCTCAGGAGATGACTCAGTAGGGGCCTGTGAGTCAGAAGATGTATGCTGTGGCTTTGGCATGGCTGCTGGGGGTAAATCTTTGGTATCCACAGTGATGGGGATGTCTTGTGCTGCATTGGTTACATTTTCAAGTACAAGTCTTTTGCTGTCTGCAGCCTCTGAGTCCTTCTCTAAGAGCTTATGATCTTTGACAGGAATCAGAGCAGAAGCCACTGGTTCTGAAGGGCAGCCAGCATCTATTTGCACATCTGCTTTATCATCTTGGTTAGGTTGAGGACCAAGAGCTTGATTCTCAGAAGGGTCTCCATTCATTCCTCCGGTTGCTGGTAGAATCTCTTCTTCCGAGAGAGTAACTTTGGTTTCTACAGCAGTTTCCTTCACCAGCACACCACTCTGGGGACTGTTTGGCATTACTTTCTTTTCAGGTTGCTCCATTTCTTTGGCTTTTTTGGCTAAATTCAGCTTCGCCCTCCCAACAAACGTTTTACTAGAGGCAGGAGTGTTCCTTGTGCCTCGAATGTCAGTGTGTCTTGGGCTACTGTTTGCCCGTTTGTTTTCAAATAAGGAGATTTTGGTGGCAGTGTTGCCTTTGTGAACTGGCTGGCTAAATGGATTGTGCTCATTTCCCAAACTGTCAAGATTCTTAGGGGTTTTAAGATTTAGTTCCACATGTTTGGGCTTGGCAGGGCTGTGAGGAAAAAGCAGGAAGACAAAGTTATTGACCTAGTTTTAAAAAGTGAACACACAAACCAACTAATTATAAAACTATGAAAAGCCAACGTCTCCCTGATATATAACATTTGGAGTGTGTTGTGTGTGTGTGTGCGCGCACACATGTGTTTTTAAGACAAGGTCTTGCTCTGTCGCGAAGGCTGGAGTACAGCAGTGTGATCATCGATTGCTGCAGCCTGAAACTCCTGGGCTCAGGCAATCCTCCTGCTACAGCCTCTCAGGTAGCTGGGACTACAGGCACATACCACACACCCAACTAATTTCTTTATTTTTATTTTTTGTAGAATGGGGTCTATGTCACCCAGACTGGTGTCTCAAACTCCTGGCTTCAAGCAACCCTCCCATCTTGACCTCCCCAAGTGCTGGGATTACAGGCATGAGCCACCATTCTCTGCCACATTTGTTTTTTAATGAAACTATTTTTAAATAGTCCTAAGTACACTATCAACTATTTTTAATGGGTGTTTTGCTTGCATATGAGGGATCGGAAGATTATGTAGCCAAGAAACTCTAGGGATGAGGGAGGAACCAATTTATTGAGCACCTAGCATGTATGCACAGTGCTTGGCACTAGGGTTGGAAGACACCTTAAGGCCTGAAGAACATTAGAAGAAATTTAAATATTTAATGCATTCCCATACTCCAACATCAATTATGTATTTTTATTTTAGCATAACTTTTTAAGTATTATCTCAAAAGGATAGATTTTAAAAATTCATCTACTATTGACCTCTTTGGATATTTTATTCCTCTCATCCTTCCCCCATAAGATTTTCTCTGATTATAAGTGTGTTCACTATAGCAACTTTGGATAATATTTAAAAATCACTGAGGCCGGGCGCGGTGGCTCAAGCCTGTAATCCCAGCACTTTGGGAGGCCGAGACGGGCGGATCACGAGGTCAGGAGATCGAGACCATCCTGGCTAACACGGTGAAACCCCGTCTCTACTAAAAAATACAAAAAACTAGCCGGGCGAGGTGGCGGGTGCCTGTAGTCCCAGCTACTCGGGAGGCTGAGGCAGGAGAATGGCGTAAACCCGGGAGGCGGAGCTTGCAGTGAGCTGAGATCCGGCCACTGCACTCCAGCCTGGACCACAAAGCGAGACTCCGTCTCGGAAAAAAAAAAAAAAAAAAAAAAAAAAATCACTGATAATCCTACCAGTCAGAGAATATCCCTGTTAACATTTTTAAACATTTCTAATGTTTTTATAGGCATAATTAAATATTTTGAATAGAATTGAGATTATTCTGTTCATATAATTTGATATCTTGCTTTTTCAAGAAATAAAATGACTTAACCTTATAGTTAACATTTTTCAGATTACCAAAAAATTTGTTTGAAAAGCTGTCTTAATGCTGCATGGAAGTCCATCATATGGATGTACCATCATTTACGTATCAATTATGCAGCTGTTGGTTTTCTCACCACTTCTTGGGCAAGAGAGTCTCCCCTTTCTCTGTCACATTTCTTGGGTATAGTTACCCCCAGTGGAAATAATAAGTCTTTGAATGTACACAGTGCTTTCTTTCAGAGAAACAAATGTGCTCTGTTTGGCATTCTCTGGCTCTGGTCCTGGCTTTTATGCTAATTATCTGTGTGAACCTGGTCAAGTTACTTTACCTCTCTGGACTGTACCTTCTTCATCTTTAAAAAAATGAGATGGTTTAGAACAGAGTTGTTTTTATTTCCCCCAACTTACAGTTGAAGGAATCCCTGGGGTTTTCTTCAAGGGCTACAGTTGGGGAAAGTAGGGACAGGGATGGGGCTGTCCACTCTCCTTTCAACCAGAATCACTCCCAGTATCTGTTTTATTTATTGCTCCTATTTAAACTTTCTTAGAAGAAAGGGTTCCACAGCATATATATATATATATATATATATTTATAGATATATATCTATATATTTATATATAAATATATATTTTATATATAAATATATCCTATTTATAGATATATAGATATATATCTATATATTTATATATTTATCTATATATATCTATAGATATATATCTATATACTTATATAGATATCTATATATCTACATATCTATCTATATCTATCTATATATATCTACATATATAGATCGATCGATCTATCTATCTATCTATCTATCTATCTATCTATCTATCTATCTATCTATATCTCCCAGCACTTTGGGAGGTGAAGGAGGGAGGATTGCTTGAGCCAAGGGGTTCAAGACCAGCCTGAGCAACATACTGAGACCCAGTCTCTACAAAAAAAAAAAAAAAAAAAAAATTATAGTCCCAGCTACTCCAAAGGCAGAGGTGGGAGATAACTTGAGTCCAGAAGATCAAGGCTGCAGTGAGCTATGGTTGTGCCACTGCACTCCAGCTTAGGTGACAAAGCAAGACTCTGTCTCAACAACAACAACAAAAGTCTAAACCATTGGTCTAGTGGTTTATAAAATGGGAGAGATAAAGCATAACCACTAACAGTCACTGATTGTCAAGAACTTGAGAAATGCTTCATCGGGCTCACCTAATTCATATACAACTTTATACATTCTATTTTTGGCTGAGGAAGTTGAGGCGTCAAGAAGGAACTTGCCTGAGGTTATGCAGCTAATAAGTGACAGGGCCACAATTTGAAGCCAGGTGCTCTGGTTTCAGATGCCATGCTCCTAACCACTAAACTATTCTACTTCTTCAGATAGGCTTGGACTATACCCGCCTGGACGAGCTCCTCTGGTTCTTTCCATCTTTATCATTTAAAGTCAGTGAATTATCATGAGATCCATAACATAACATAGACTTTAGAGGCCACTTTGATAATAAGAACATACAAGTGGAGACACTGAAATCCCATGCTGCCTCTCCTTCATGGACTTGGCCTTCATGAAGCTTGGGCCTGGCTAGGTGCAGTGGCTCATGCTTGTAATCCCTACACTTTGGGAGGCCAAAGTGGGTGGATCACTTGAGATCAGGAGTTCCGAGACTTGCCTGGCCAACATGGTGAAACCTTGCCTCTACTAAAAATACAAAAATTGTCGGGTGTGGTGGCACATGCCTGTAATCCCAGCTACTTGGGAGGCTGAGGCTGGAGAATTGCTTAAACTCGGGAGGTGGAGGTTGCAGTGAGCCAAGATTGTGCCACTACACTCCAGCCTGGGCAACAGAGTGAGACCCTGTCTCAAAAAAAAAAAAAAAAAAAAAAAGAAGCTTGGGCCTAAGGAGCTTCTAGAAGGGACAGGCAGTATGACTGCTGGTGAGTCACCTTATCCTTCTGGATAAAATAAAACTGGGCTGGATACCATCAAGTCCTCTCCAAAAGCAGCACTGAGAATTTAGATTTTAATTTTTTCAAATTTTATTTGATACTAAATTTGAGGCTGGGATCAGTGTCTACTGCCTGTAATCCTGGCATTTTGGGAGGCTGAGGCAGGTGGATCACTTGAACCCCAGAATTTGAGACCAGCCTGGGGAACATGGCAAAATCTTGTCTCTAAATAAATACAAAAATTAGCCAGACATGGTGGTGCACCTGTAGTCCCTGCTACTAGGGAGGCTGAGGTGGGAGGATCACCTGAGCCTGGGAAAGTCCAGGCTACAGTGAGCCATGATCATGCCACTGCAATCCAGCCTGGGTAACAGAGTGAGACCCTATCTCAAAAATAAATAAATAAATAAATAAATAAATAAATAAATAAATTTGATCTCTGCTCATAAATTTCTCCCAGGTATTGCTTTCCCCAATATCTCCATAAGATACTTAGGCTCCGTTATTGCATGCCCATATCTTAAATTTAAAAGGAAAATTAATTTATAAGCATTTCCTTAAAGATCAAATTATGAAACCAGTGAGATGATTAGAAATAGAAAGCTTCAATTTGCTATCAGTTAATGAGGGATGGTCACATACCAGAGAATATACTTTTTAAAAATTCTCACTAATGAGTTCAAGGAAGGGTACTCAATTCAAACATCGTAGTGTATCTTATGATGTAAATAGGAAACACTACAGGTTAGCAGGCTACCTTAAGGACAGGAAACACATATCTGCACATTAAAGATTTACACCAAGATCAAAATAAATTTTACAACCAAACTTTCTGTGCTATTAAGTTGTGCTACCAAGAGTCACTACAATTAACCTAGTTCAGACTGATTAAAAGGAAGGCTCCTATAATTCATGTTGTAATGCCTTCATTATGAGAGAGGGGAAAATAATTTGGAGTCCAAAAAGCCATAGTTCTATTATAAGAGGAAAATTCTTCTTATTCTACATATACCATTTTAAGAATTTCAACATTCAGCACTTAGTAGAGAACTTGAAGGAATAATTTTTCTAACAGCATAAAGAAACATGTTACTTCAGTGGCATTATTTTTCAGGGAATATGAAATAGTTTTTCTAACTCTTCAGTCTCAAATTGTTTTAAAGAATAATCTGATTAACATCTTGCGATACGGTCATAGGAAGAATTAAAGGGTCTGAAAAAACCATCAGTCACAAAGAAATGGGTCAAAGGACTAGAAATAATTATTAATTTTTAAGTCAATAATTTGCCAAATGACCATGTGCAAGGCACCGTGCAAAACAAATACATTGAATGTCTGGTAAAGAAAATTTTTAGGTAGAAATTAATCAGAACTAGGAAAGAGACATTTGGTTTAGTTCTATTACAGAGAACAGCACACGAAGAATTTCATTGTGAGATCATCTTTCCTGTTTGTTTAGCCTACTCTTTCGCAGTGTAACATTTCTGGTTTTTCTACTGGTGTCTTCTGATTGGAAGACAGGTGAACCATCCTTCTTAAGGTACACAGCAATGTTTCTCTAAGGCTCACATTTAGGAGGCTTTAGCATTCAATCACACTGGTCTTCTATAAATAATAGGCATCATTCACCCAGCTTATTTCTCTGATGCTACCTACCATTACAGAATAAATCACTGACTATATCAAAGGTCTCCAGGTTGGCAGCTCGTGAGATAGTCAAGTTATTCATTAAGCATACTTCCCTCTCAGAGTTCCTCTAAAGCTTACTTACCCAAGAAATCAAATAGAATGAAAGAAACCATTAAGTTCAAGAATTATAATGATAATGTTGTTAAAATACCCACTCTTTGAACAAATATGTGAATGGAGGAAAAACTTAAGCACTTAATCATTATTCACCTGTGCTAAGTGGGAGTGGTGAGGGAGAAGAAGTGTGGGAAGGGAGGGTCTTACCAGTTTCAGAGTACCTTGCTTATCCTTTCCACCTATACAAATTGCATTTATGATCAAGGCACAAGGCCCAGCTCCTCCAAAGCACCAGCAGTGATTTCTTCCTTGCTAGCACTTCCCCAGGCTTTACAGATGGTAACATTCATTTGGCAATTTCATCAGATATCGTCTCGTATTGTTATTTGATTTGTGTGCTTCTTGTGTGCCAGATGGGGCTATAAAAATTTCAGGGCAATATCCTGAGTCATAGTTGTAGGGTTTTTTTCCCCACAGTGCCTAGCACAATATCTTGCACAGAAAGTATTAAATAAATTACTTGTGAAATGAATAAACTTAAGCAAGTAGTCACAGTTGTTTTGTGCTTTCATGCAGCACAAAGAGGAAGAAGTAAGCAAGATACATGAATTAGGGACTTTTTGAAAAAGGCTTAGGCCAATAATGCACTATGTTCCATAAAATGTTTTGGAATCATCTTAAACTCACACCTGTCACAGCTGCTTTCATGTAGCAAATAATCTTTTGTATGATTATTGATCTTTATTTCAATAACTGAAAACTACTTTTCAACCTGGGTCCAAAAGTATCACCAGACTCCCTAACATTATAAAGGGGAAGAAGCAACCAAGATACTTGTATTAAGAACTTTTCTTGTGTGTATGTGCGTTTAAAACTTTTTGCCAATAAATGCATTGAGTTCCATAAAAGGTTCTGTTTTGAATTCTCTTAAAACTCACACATGTCAAAGCTACTGGGTCGTACTTAACATGTTACTGTTTGCTCCATATTTTGAAATTCACAGCACATGTATTTTAAGAACATCCCACGTTGGAACACCCTTGTACCTTTTGAATAAAGAATAGAATCAGCTCATGTCAGGCCGTAAGGTCTTATCTCTCATCTACATAAACTTTGAGCTTCAAGGAAAATCCTATTTTTACATTCGTTAAACTTAAATCTTGTGTTAAAAAGGGAACTAACTGAGGAGGCTGCCACGGGTGGCATCTTAAACCTTGACTGTGTAAACTGGCCCTTCACTATCTTAAGTTCAGCATGGAGGGGAAAGTTCAGTGACCAGACAGACATTTCTTCCACAATGCAAAGACCCCGAGCCTCTCAGAGCCGACCCCCAGCACATGTGCGGACAGCAACTCCGCCGGGACTTGCACGGCTACTTACAGGGTCACTTTAGTGGTCACCGTCGACCTGCCCACGCCGAAATGGTTCCTGGGCTTCAAGCCGTCGGCGTCAGAAGCTCCAGGCGCTCCGGCCGCTCTGCCCAGCTCTTTGCTCCGACCTCCCTCTGCCCGGCCGTCGAAGTGGTTGGGGAGCGGGCCCCTCTTGTGCTCGGGCTTGATCTCCGGCAGCAGCGAGCTGCTCTTGACCGGGAGTTCGCGGGGGACGGCCCGGGCCGCCTCCTCCCCGCTCTCGGCCGCAGCGCCCTTGGTGACCGGGCCGGGATCTGGCACCCTCTTCGGTGGAGACTCCTTGGCGGGAGCCCGCGGGCCGCTGGCGGGCGGGGCGGGCACGGCCTCGAGGGCACGGCTCCTGCCCTTCCTCTTGGTGGGGGACGAGGCCGGGGGTGGCTGTTTGCTCCGGTCCGACTCGCCTCGGAGCTGCCCTTTGGGGCCGGGGCCGGGCTTGGACTCTGGGCTCGCAGCGGAGGCAACGCCCCCGTCGAGGGCTGCCCGCGGAGATTTCACTTTCTTTTCCGCCGAGGAGCAGTCGCTGGCCGCGTTTGGCGCCACCTCGTCGTCGAACACCGCGTCGTCCCTGGCCGCGCTCTCAGGGAGCTCGGCGTCCGCTCCGGGGGAGTCGGTGGATTTCTGCGACCTCCTCCGCCTCCCGGACCTGCGGCCGCTCGACTTCTTCTCCATGTCGTCCCAGTCACCGCAATCTTCCGCCCTGGGAGTAATCACGACCGGCTCGTCCACTTGCGCCCCCTCAGTCTTACTCAAGTAGATGTCCAAAGTTAGCACCTTAGTAGGGTGGGCGCGACCCCCGGGCCGGGCTGTGCAGTCTGCCTGCGCGGAGCTGGCCGTGTGCGCTGCACCCTCGGCCGGAGGCTCACCTGTCAGAGCAGACGCGCCCTTGGGGGGCTGGATGCGGGCGTCACGGGGTCCCAGGGAGCCTTCTTCCGCACACACACCTGGGGCTCCTTCAGGGGCCTCGCCTAGTTCTCCCCTGGGCCGCTCCCGGGTGGGCGACCCCGGCGCACCCCTCGCACCCAGGAAAGCCTCCTGTTCGTGGCCAGCACCTGGTGAAGCGTCCTCCCCCGTACTGCGGGCGGGCGTCTCTGCGTTCTCTTGCCTGGAGGAATTTCCCTGCGAGGAATGCAGCTGCTTGGCAGCGGTGGTGGCATCTGGGAAAGGCTCTCCCTCTGCCTCCAGAGGTTCTAATTGGGGTGAATCATTTTCATGGCACTGCTGCACAGCCACAGCCGCTTCACTGCTGTTCCAGCGAGGTGACAGCTCGGCGTCATGGGGGGCTGCGGGGCCACCGCTCTCAGGGAGCTCGCCCTCTGCCTCCCGGGGATTCTCCCGGGGGGAGCCCTCCTCGCTCGTGTCCGCTTGCTTAAGCTGGCTGCTCTGAGATCTGCTCTTCTCACTCTCTCTCTCTGGGAGATTAGAAGAGGCTACCACATCTTTGGGAGACAGTGGTTTGGCATTTGATCTGGTGGGACTCTCTAGCCCGTTTCTACTGTTCCTTCTCCTTCCTGTAGTGAATAGAGTGCCAAGTTTCCCCAAAACTGGCTTCCTTCTGTTCTCCTCTGGAGGTTGTGCTCTGGACTGAAAAATAAAAGGGATGAGGAGGGAACATATGAGAATCTGGTGTTTTTCCCCCTTAGACGTACATTACAGAACTACCAGCCAAAATGATAACAGACCAGAGTTTCTAATTGAAAATGATAAAGTTATGTTTATGTTACATTCATTCCAACAAAATAAACTCTGGTTTTACTTTTGAATTTTTCTTGAACACCTTAAGTTTCTGGCACTAGTTAGAATAGCATTTTCTTTGAATTCGTGTTTTTTAAAGGAAAATTTGAACGGTCCAAATAATCACATATACAAAATAAATAGTTCCTTGCCCTCTCTAGCTTTTTTACCTTCTTCCTCAATAAAGATGCAATTTATAAACAGTGGTGCATGTGACCATGGGGTAGCAGTAAACACATTAAAGTATCCTAAGGCGGACTTTCCCCGAAACACCGTCCTTTCTTTTTGTAGGAGGGAAGGAGGACGAAGAAAAAAAACCAGTTCTAGCAGCCTTCTCCTCGAGAACAGTAAGAAGCCACCCGGGTTCAACATACAGTACCTGCAACAAGAAAACCTTAAGCAAGCTCAGAGGAAGCGAGCACCTGGGCCCCGCCCTAGCCCGAGCTCCAATGGGAGGAGGGCGCGAGCGTTCAAACACCCGAGTGATCCCGCGGCTGCTGAGCGCACCGGAAGGGCTTTTGCCTGTGGGAGTTCCTACCCAGTGAACGAGGAGGAGTGCGCGGGGGTAGCAGGCGAGGTTGCAGGGGTGATCGCCTTTGCTCACTGCCCCCTCGAGCCGAGGAGGCGTGGCTGAAAGATGCGCGGGACTCTGCCTACTTGGCCCCGGGACCCGTTCCTTACCACTCGTGTGGTTCCGGGGGCGCACGGCTGGAGCCCCAGGGGCTGGCTCACCCATGCGAGGGTGCCGGGCAGCCTGCGAAGGATCCGCAGCGCTCCCAGTAAGGGGGAAAACCTGGGCTTCGTATATTGCCTGGAGCAAAACGGCTAGCATCTGGTGCCCGCGCCAGAAGGCGGGAGGGAGCGCAGAACAAACGAATAAAAGCAAACCCGCCAATGGGCGCGGTGACACACCGGGGTCAGGTTAGCCAGAATGGAGACTGGGTAGGTACGGGCATAGAGGTGGGCAGGAAGAGGAGGAGGCGAGCCTGGGAAAGGGAGGGAGCAGGGGCAGCGAGCCCAGCCTGGCTCCTAGGAGTGGGAAGCGTATTTGCGTAAGGACTCCTCTGAAACCAGGCCAAACGTGCGGCTCCTGTATTTCTTAAGAATGAACTCTTACATTGAAAACCCGGGTGCCAGCTTGAGTCCTGGCGATGCAGGAAAGAGCCCCACCTTTCCTGGAAGAGGAACATTCAGGATAGTACCAACTACGGGAGGTTCCCCAATCACCCTTTGAAGTAGCTCTATTGTGTTTGAGTTACATGCAGCAAATGGACTTTGGCGATGGGAAATAGCAAAGATAACGCATGATATTAACAGGTCAACAAGCATTTGTTGAGACAGTCCTGGTACTGTAACATAGTGTCACCCCGCTACAGCCCAGTGAGGTCATGCTGTTACCACACAGATGAGGAAAGGAAGCTCAGCCAGCCCATAACGACACAAAATTGAGGTGGGGGGACGGGGGGGAGAGGCGGTCAGAGCTGTAAAGTCAGAATTCAAATCCAAGTCGCCTCCTGCCCACCCCATGCTCCTTTCACCGCCACGGGGGTCCCTTTTAGAGGCCCCGGAGGTTCTGCAGCCACCACAGTCCGCCCAGAGGAACAGGCTGCGGGTCACACACACCCAGAGTCAGCTCCCAAGGAAGTGCTCATGAATCAGATTTGCCCTCAAGGTTCTAAGATTCTCCTGGTCTTAGAAGCACCTGGTGGGCGCTTTGGGACTAGACAGCTGCTGCTGCTAGGATGAACCAGTGATGCTGCCGCTCGGAGCTCTTGTACCTGAGGTCATAAACGATTCTAAAGTCTAACTAGAGTTTGATTAATCGATTCTTCAATGGTTATATAAATAATATGGGAAGAATTCAAAGTATGATTTAAGGGAAAAAATCAAAATATTGTAACTTCCTAAGGAAACATTTGGATTATTTTACAAGTCAAAGGTATGGCAAGATTTTTAAATCATAATACATGTTTACTGAGCTATCCTATGGGTCAGGCCCTTGTGATTCACACACTTTCATTTTATCTTCCCAATAGCTAGGTAGGTAGTCTTTTTTTAATGCCCATTTGCCAAGGTTTTCTCCCTGTCCAAGGTCCCACCACAGGTAAAGTCTTTCTAATTCTGACATAGAGCTGTTTGTCTCTGCTGTCTGGACAGGCCTTCAAACATATCTTGAAGAAGTAGCCAGGGAAAATAGGTTTGAGTCTTGGCTTAATTCCATTCCCTGTCAAAATAAAACAACTAAGTATATGTATTACTCTGTCCTGCCAATGATGTTGCAATCTGCTTTTCCCATGCAGTAAAGACGCTTGATCAGCAGTCCTTTTTATGCTCAGTATAGGCATTAAAACAATTTTTTTTTTTTTTTTTGGCTATTAGATGCTTTTTACAAAACTGGTTGCTTGCTCTTCAACTTGGCTCAACTACTTGACTCCTCCTCCCATCAGAGGGGCAGCCTGTGTATCACCAGCCAGACTGCTGAATTTCCTAAAAATACATGAATGTTCATAGTGGCTTCATTCATTCATAATAGCTAAAAACTGGAAACAGCTCAAAGTCGCTGTACACAGTTTGTGAACAGATAAACCGATTGTGGTACATCTATACAGCAGAGTATTATTCAGCAATAAAAAAGGAACAGAGTTCCGAAACGTGTAAAGATATGGATGCCAAATGCTTTTGAGAAGCAGTCACACTCCAAACGTTACATACTGTATGGTTACATTTATATGACATTCTAGACAGTGCAAATCTAATGTATAATGATAGAAAGTAGGTCAGTGGTTGCCTGAGCGTGGGGACAGTGGGTGGCAGGTGGTGGCGGTGCAACAGGGAAGAGGCACAAAGGAACATTGAGGGTTAAAGTTCTATATCTTGATTGTAGTGATGGTTATACATGAATACATATCTTTCAAAACTCATCAAACTGTACATTTAAGATGGGTATTAATAAATGAAGTTAAGATAAAATCTCTTTAAAAATAGAGTTTTCCCCCTGGGAAATAAAGAATAGAAATGCACTGTGTGGTACAATCCATCTGTCTTGGGTGGACGTTTCACAGGGTCTTGCTGTATTGACCAGGCTGGAGTGCAGTGGCATGATCACAGCTCACCGTGCCCTCAACCTCCTGGGCTCAAGTGATCTTCCCACCTCAGCCTCCCAAGTAGCTGAGACTATAGGCGTGTGCCACCATGCCCAGCTAATTTTTAACTTTTTTTGTAGAGAGTTTCACCATGTTATCAAGGCTGGTCTCAAACTCTTGGGCTCAAGTGATATTCCTGCCTCAGCCTTCCAAAGTACTGGGATTATAGACGTGAGCCACTGTGCCCAGCCACGTTATGCAGTTCTTAATGAGGGGTCTCATGTCATTTCAAATGATAGACTCGTTTACAGGGGAATGCAGTCTTCTCCACAGGACCAGGTCCCTGTGGATATCCAGGATCATATCTCCAAACAGAGCCATCTGAGCAGGGCTCAGAATGCCCCGTGCCTCCCGAGTAAAGTCCTCAGTCACATCTTTGAGAAACACCCCTTCCTAAATGCAATACATATTTCTTTTCAACCAGGGATTGTTTCTTTCCATTGTTCATGGGGAAACTAAGGCAAAGGGAGAATAAAAAAACTAACTGGCCCGGGAGTTGTCAGAGAGGCACCTTCTTAGGTTTGAGCCTTTGGGTCCGGGGTCTTAAACCTAGGATAGGAAGCCACAGACCCACCACCTTTCCAGGCTTGATGATAATTTGCTAGGAAGGGGAGTGTTTTGCAAAGAGGCCACAAGTGACCATCACGCTTCTTCATGCTTCCTCAGATTCCTCTGCCCCTGGCTTTCCCACAGGCCTGGGCAGGCTCCTAAGGGTTCCCAGGCTGGGTGTTCTAAGAGCACATGCAATCCCGGGTCCTCCTTTGTATGTACCTTTTTACTGTGTATTTTCTGCCCACCTCACTTAAGGCAGCCTGCACACCTCACAGTGCAGAACCTGCACCTGGCACCCTCGCATCATCCATGTCCAACTGGGATGGAGCAGTCCACAACAGGACTATTGTAGAGGCAGCACATGGGTTGTGTGCTAGGACCTGCTTTAGAGTGTTCTTGTTGGCTAATATGAAATGCAGCTCATTAGGGGCACATGTAACCATCCACGAAATTGTATTCCAGCAGTGTGTAGAGGCCCAGGCAGCACTAGCTGCAGTGCTGTTGGCTGATTCTCAACCTTCCTGGTGTGGCAGCCCCTGCTATCAGCAGGTACCACTTAGTAAATGTTACCTAGTAACATTTGCTACCCATTGGTTAAGAAGATAATGTAAATGTTAGAGTTTTTTGAAACGGTTCTGGTTCTGAAGCTGGCCGAATCATGAATTTTTCTTTTTTTCCTTGCTTAAATAAATTCTGCTACATTTAACTATCTAAGGGTTTTTCCTTTTTACAGTAACTATGGGAAAAAAACTAAGTTTTTAAATTTTAATACAGTTATGGGTCATTGACATTTGTTTTATGTTTATGATCTATTTACATCTTTAAGAAGTCTAGGCTGGGCGCAGTGACTCACACCTGTAATCCCAGCACTTTGGGAGGCCAAAGCAGGCGGATCATCTGAGGTCAGGAGTTTGAGACCAGCCTGGCCAATGTGGTGAAACCCTGTCTCTACTAAAAACACAAAAATTAGCCTGGCCTGGTGGCGGATGTCTGTAATCACAGCTACTTGGGAGGCTGAGGCAGGAGAATTGCTTGAACCTGGGAGGCAGAGGTTGCAGGGAACTGAGATCACACCATTTCACTCCAGCCTGGGTGAAAAGAGCGAAATTCCATCTCAAAAAAAAAAAAAAAAAGAAAAGAAAAGAAATCTAATAACATTTTAAGTAAAGTGATGTTTCTTATAAAAAAAAAAAAATAAGTTTTCCTATGTTTCCCACCTTTCCATTCCCCAGTGAATGTAAGCTGCTTGAGAACAGGAAAAATGTCCTGTTGCCTTCCCAACAGCTAGCAGGGGGACTCACAGCTAGAGGTGGACATAAAGTATTTGCTGCTACTAAAGAATTAGTAATATCCCTCCTCCCTTTCAAAAAGGGAGTTGTCAATGCTCTTGGAGAGAGCCAGAAACATCGTTCCAAAGAAATCAGAATGAAAATCTTATCTGCCTAAAACTTCGTGTGGTCAAGACTTGGCAGCTTTATTCTGTCTGAGTGAGGATTCCACGTGTTGATGGAGATACTGGTGCACAGGTTTACTGCTGCCTCTCAGCCCAAATCTGACTCAGGAAAGCGGAACAAAATCTTGTTACACATACTCACCTGGCCATCCTTCTAAAATGTGGTCATCAATGTACAAAAATAACTTTTTTAAAAAAACACTTTGATTCCCTAAGAGCTCTCACTTTGATTTCTGTAAGATACCTTAGCTCTTCAATTCAGCCACATGAGGAATGAGTCAACTGGATATTACTGTAACTGATAGGATTGGCCATGTTATTTGTTCACAACATACACATATGTGTGTTTGCGCTAGAGAGCAACTTTTTTTTTCTGAGTAGATTTTTTGTAAAAAAAAAAATAACATGAGTTGTGTGGCTTAAAAATATAGGCATTTGAGCTACTTTACACTTCAACTTTAAAAGTTAAAATAGGGGTTAGAAAATTCTGTTCAATAGAAGCAAGAAAGACTTTAGACTCGTGACAACTAACTAAAGAACGAAGATGGGGAATGGGGAAGGAGGAGAAAAAGGAGAAACACACACAGAAAAACAAGGCCCGGCATTGTGGTTCATGCCTGTAATCCTAGAACCTTGGGGGGCTGAGGCCGGCAGATCACTTAAGGTCAGGAATTCAAGATCAGACTGGCCAACATGGTGAAACTTGTCTCTACTAAGAAATACAAAAATTGGGCCGGGCGTGGTGGCTCACGCCTGTAATCCCAGCACTTTGGGAAGCTGAGGTAGGCAGATCCCGAGGTCAGGAGATCGAGACCATCCTGGCTAACATGATGAAACCACGTCTCTACTAAAAATACAAAAAATTAGCCGGGCATGGTGGCACATGCCTGTAGTCCCAGCTACTTGGGAGGCTGAGGCAGGAGAACTGCTTGAACCCGGGAGGCGGAGGTTGCGGTGAGCTGAGATGGCGCCACTGCACTCCAGCCTGGCAGAGCAAGACTCTGTCTCAAGCAGGAAAAAAAAAAAAAAAGTTAGCCAGGTGAGGTGGTGCATGCCTGTCGTCCTATGCGGGAAGATCACCTGAACCCAGGAGGTAGAGGTTGCAGTGAGCTGAGATTGCACCACTGCACTCCAGTCCATCTTAAAGAAAGACTTTTATGAGACATCATTTTTTTTATAACTTCCAGGATATTCATTCTGAAGACTTTTAGAATTAAAGTTAAAATTGTATTTTCCCATGATAAGTGTATGGCAGAATATCATCTCAGTACCAAAAACACCACACAGATGAAGTTAAGTTTAAGGGAGGATCCACATATGGATCCCTGATACCATAGACATTGATTAAGAATAGGCATTAAAAAT
The DNA here is from genome assembly GCF_049350105.2 of Macaca mulatta. Lineage (NCBI taxonomy): Eukaryota > Metazoa > Chordata > Mammalia > Primates > Cercopithecidae > Macaca > Macaca mulatta. The sequence continues at coordinate 79,237,809 of NC_133409.1, forward strand.
AAATTAACTATCCTCCCCACCTTTCCATTTGTGTTTTCCTTTTTGATATTAATTGGGATAATATATGTGGCGCATTCTAAATACACACATGCACACACACACTGCAAAAAGCATAAAGAAATGTTCACAAAAATGAACTCTGATCTATTAAGCACAGAAGCTTTTCATTTTAACTTTTAAAATATTTTTCTATTATATATGATTCAGTTCTCTAAGAGTATACTAGATTATAATTTAGCTACTTCTTTATGGTTCTGGAGACAGAACTATGCACCTCTGTTACTACATTTGTGCTACAATAGTGATTTCTTCCAGGGCTATTACAAGGAGTGAAGACTAAGGCTTACACTAAATGACCCACAGACTATAACACTGTCCAGTAGTAAGCAGGTCTCTTATGAAAAGGTATATGAAATTGCGACATTTGACCATTTTTGATCTATGGTCCAACCCAGTTTTGATCTACGGTCCAATTTCATATGATGCAACCAATAATCCTTGATGTTAGGGCTTCAGAATCTTCTTCTCCAATGTCACTCCTCCCAGTCTCCCAGGGTGGAATGTTTGCTTGCCCCATGTTGCTTCTAATATTTGTCACCACTTCCAGTGCCCACTCCATCTCTGATGCTATTTTTCTTAAAAAATCTTTCCTCTGTCATTTCAACATCATGTAACACATGCCTCTCTACTTACACCTCAATGGTTGCTTTTTTGTTTTTGTTTTTTCTAATGCTGTCATTTCAGGTCAAACAACAATAGCATCCTGTTGGGTACAATCAAAGGTACACTATTGGGTGAAAGAATAGTGACAGACATTTTAACTTCCAGATTAACCTGTGTCCTGAAAAAGAGGCATCACTGAATACAAAAGCCATCAATTATAAAAGCTAAACTCTCATTCTCCCCATTCTTCTTCTTTTAAAAAGCAGACTCCCAGTTTCGGGTTGATATTATCTTTAAGTCATTTATATTTTGACAGAGACAAAGTGAAACCTAATTGTTTCAAGCCATTGACACTTGATCAATCAGAAAGGAAGAAAAAAGATAAGATCATGGAATATCTGAATTGTAGGATCATTTACTCATTCATTCCACTGATAATTATTGAGCGTCTACGTTGTGCCAGAATTTTCTCCTCACCTTAAAGAGGCAACCTGTGGCCTATAGAATTGAATTATTTTTTCTAAGACACAAATCAGGCTTTCTAAAAGGTAGCTCAATATCTTTTCCCGTTAGAAATTATAATGTATCATTAGAAAAACAAGACTTTACTAGAACAATTCATGTGTTACTTTTATGAAGGTATGGCCTACATGCTTTCTCCTAGGCCATGCAGTACAGCAATGGATGTGATAGCATAAACAGCCAATGAGCCCTCTCTTGTGATGGAACTCTGTCTTTAGAATCCAGGTAACTATAGGTAGAGTGTGCTGGATCTTTCTGTAGGCTCACCCTCCCTCAGCCTTGTCTGTGCCCCAGGCTCCCAGTTACGATGAAAGGTAGAAACTGACTTTCTTACCCTTAGGATTTGGTTAGGTTCAGCCAGTGGGAGGCCCTGATTTCCCCGCTAATCTCTCCATCTCTTAGTTGGGCTCTGGGTTGGGTGTGACCAGGGCTTCTGCCAGGCAGCCCACCTCCGCTGCTGTTCTCTCTCCCCACATTCCCAAGCCGCTTTCCCCTCTTGCTCCTTCAGGCCTAAGATGGGAAAGGATCTCACCAGGTGCCAGCTGGGAAGGCTTCATTAGCTATTGCTTGAGGTAGAATGATGTTCTGTGGGGCATGAGGCACATGTAATTTTGAGAGTTTTCTTTAAGACAAAGAACACACAATTCTGGATTATAGATTGTAAGGAGAGGGACTTGGAAGAGGCCATGTGAATGAAGAACCCTGAAGCCTAAGGGTTTTTTTTAGCCCCTCTTGGCTTCCTTAAAACCTTGCCCACACTTTGTAGATAGTCCTTCACTACTTTCCTTAATTACACAACTTGAGCCTGCTATGTGTTTCCTGTGCTGGGATCCTAACTAATTCTACTGTGTGCCTAATTATGACTAACGAGTACCCCAGAAGGTTTCTCTACCTGTACTCTGAATAGTCTCCCCAACATTTTCTTTTTCTCACAGAGCTATCCGGCTGAATTAATTTGCTTTATAGTTGGGACGTATTATCCTAATTTGGTGATTTTTTTTTCTTATGCATGATGTGTAACTAAAAGGAGATAGAAGAGTTTGAAATTTATAGCAAAAGTATTTTGTATTTTACCTCCTGGATTGTATGCATATCCTGATTAACATAATCAAAATACTGACAAGTTAGTTCCTAATTAAAGTTTAGCCAAACTGGAAAATGGAAATGTATTCCTTGTAGTAGTCAAATTAGTTCCTTTTTATCAACTTGTAACCCAAAAAGTAAATTTCTTATGCAATTTAGAAAGAATGACTTGTGCAATAATTCATGTCAAAGATCAAGAATGGTTACTTTAAAACACTTAAAAGCCACTGGTGAGTCTCAGAATCTAAGTACTAAAGAACCAAGGACTAAACTTCAGTTGAGATGATATGATGAGGGAGATGGGGATTAAGTTGGGGGGAAGAGGGTGAAGTGGCCCTTGGAAACAACTGATACAGCCTGCCTGAACCGACCAGGCACAGCTACAGCCGAGTCAGGGGCCCTGGGGCTGACTGGGACCCAGAAGAGAAATGAGAGTTGAACAAGAGGAGCAGACAAGCCTCTCCAACACAGCATGGACTCGAGCTAGGCTGGCTCTGAGACTTCTAGTGACCTTGAGACTTCATAACTTCAGGTCAGTTTAGCCATGTTTTTAAGTGTGGATTTAATAGTGGATTTATTCCTAGAAAATGGAACAATCTTTACTTTCCAATTAATATACACTGCCTAGAAATGTCTTAGTTTCCTGTAGTTTCTAGTGAGAATTGTTGACTTTCTACCAATACTTTTCAAATTAAGAAGGAGATTTCACACTTTTATGAACAGAAGTCAGGAATACTACTAAATGGGATCAAATCATTTATCCTCTCAAAAGTTGCGCATCTATCATACAGGGTATTGAGAAATTCATATGAAATGATACATGTGAACTTCTTTTGAAAAGCACAAAGTGGCCTATGACAGTGATGGCTGGCTTTACTAACAGTGCAATATTTTGCTGATGTTTTGCTCAAGTTAAAATTATAGAAGCAGCTAAGTAAATAACACAATGAATTTATGGTTCTCAATTGGTGAGAAGAAGATGAAAATAACAGCTTTATCAGATGTGGTTTCTAATAGAGTTAACTTGTCTGCAGAACTTGGCATATCATTGCTTATGAGCACTCATCTTTAATGTGTCATGGCTAGAATAAAGAAAACAATATAAGCCTAGTCTTTTTTTTAATCTCTTTTTTGCAGCTCATAAGGTATGGGGGATATGCAAACTAGGCAGGGTGAACACTTTTGAATCACCCTGTGTAAAACAGCACTCTCACTTTCTATGATCTATTCTCCTTTATTTTTCTTCATAGCACTTAATATTACCTGAACCATATTGCATATATATTTGTTTATTTCTTTATTGTCTGTGTCTGCTTACAGAACATAAGCTTCATGAGGACAAGAATGTTATTTTGTTCATCTGTGTCCCTAACTCTTCATCAATACTTGGTACCAATAGGCACTTAAATATTTATCAAATTTACATATTTTCCAGAAATCCTTTATTCTCCAGCCTATCAACAATCACGAGTCAGACAACAGTGTATCATGGAATGGACAGTGGTTTGGGGCAATCACCTATCACCAAACCTGAGGAAGCAACTTTCAGATAGAAACAAAGGCCCGTCTCTAGCCTTATTCTCTTTCTCAAATGGCTCCCCAAAATCTAGTTTCTAAAATGTTCCTCCTCTGGATTATTTTAAGGATCAACTGAAATGTTTGTAAAAGCACCTCATACAATCTCTGGGGAAGAGAAGGGAAATGGCAAAGAAAACCATGAAATACATACACTTTTGACCCAAAAGCACAGGTAGTAAAAGCATAAAGTAGACAAATGGGATTGTATCAAACTAAAAAGCTTCTGCACAGGAAGGGAAACAAAAGAGTAAAGAGAAAACCTACAGACTGGGAGAAAACATGTGCAAATCCTCCATTGGATAAGGGAGTAATACCCAAAATAGACGAGGAATTCAGACCTTTCAACAGCAAACAAAAACAAATCATCTGATTCAAAAAACGGAAAAACGATCTGAACTGGCATTTCACAAAAGAAGACATGCAATAACCAAGAGATTTATTTTTTCAGTGCTCAACATCACTATTCATCAGGGAAATGAAAATGAAAATTACAATGAACTATCCCTTCACACCTGTTAGAATGGCTGTGATCTAAAAGGTGACAGGGAAGTGTGGATGAGGATGTGGAAAAAGGGAATTCTCATACACTGTTGGTGCAGATATACATTAGTTTAGCCATCATGGAGAATAGTGTGGAGTTTCCTCAATAAAACAAAAATAGAACTGCCAACAATCCTGCTTCTGGGTACATACCCAAAAGAAATGAAATCAGTATGTTGGAGAGCTATCTGCCCCACTGTGTTCATTGCAGCATTATTCACAATAGCCAAGATAAGGAATCAACCCAAGTGTCCATCAATGGATGAACGGATAAAGCAAATGGTGTATATATGCACAGTGGACTATTATTCAGCCTTATAAAAGAAGGAAATTCTGTCATTGGGAACGCTATAGATGAACCTGAAGGACACTGTGCTAAGTGAAATAAGCCAGACACAGAAGGATAAATAACACATGATCTCACTTATATTTAGAATCTTAAAAAGTCAAATTTATAGAAGTAGAGAGTAGAATAGTGGTTACCAGAGGCTGTGAGTTGAGAGAAGTTTGGAGAGATGTTGGTCAAAGGGTATACAGTTTCAGTTAGACAGGAGCAATAAGTTTTCAAGATCTGTTGCACAGCATGGTAATCATAGTTAATACTAATGTATTATATATTTAAAAATTGCTAAAAGGATAGATTTTAAATGTTCTCATTACAAAAAATAAGTATCTGAGGTGATGGATATGTTAATTATCTGGACATAATTTCAATGTATACATCAATGTATACAACACAATGTATACAACGATGTATACATCAAAACATCACATTATACCCCATATATACAATTATTTGTCAAGTAAACATTTAAATTTAAATTTAAAATTTTTTAAGTAAAAAAACACATGCAGGCTGGACATGGTGGCTCACGCCTGTAATCTCAGCACTTTGGGAGGCCAAGGTGGGTGGGTCACCTGAGGTCAGGAGTTTGAGACCAGCCTGGCCAACATGGTGAAACCTCATTTTCTACTAAAAAAAAAAAAAAAATTAGCCAGGCATGGTGGCCAGCACTTGTAATCCCAGCTACTTGGGAGGCTGAGGCAGGAGAATTGCTTGAACCCAGGAGGCAGAGTTTGCGGTGAGCCGAGATCACACCACTGCACTCCAGCCTGGGAGACAGAGAGAGACTCCATCTCAAAAAAAAAAAAAAAAAAAAAAAAAAAGCAAAAAAATATATATTTACATTTGAAAGTCAGAATACATAAATAACTACAATGAAAAAAATATAAATTATGCTTAATTTTTTCATCCCAAAATATAATTGTTACTATTTTTTTTTCTTGACTTATTTTTCCCTGGGGCATTACACAGTATCATTTTGTATATGTTATTTGGTATGTTGTTCTTTCACTGAGTTCATGCCAATAAATATACCTCTATATTGATTTTTTTTTTTTTTTTGAAATGGAGTCTCACTTTTTTGCCCAGGCTGGGGTACAGTGGCATGATCTTGGCTCACTGCAACCTCTGCCTCTCGAGTTCAAGTGATTCTCCTGCCTCAGCCTCCTGAGTAGCTGGGATTACAGGTGTGCGCCATCATGCCTGGATAATTTTTGTATTTTTAGTAGAGATGGACATTCACTATGTTGGCCAGGCTGATCTCGAACTCCTGACCTCAAGTGATCCACCCACCTCAGCCTCCCAAAGTGCTAGGATTACAGGTGTACACTCTATTAATATTTCTGATGGTCACATTGAATTCCATTATGCTGATATACCACAATTGCTACAGTTGCTCATTTATATAAATTTTAATGTATCACAGGCTGCAGAAAATGTATTCCTAGCTTATCTCTACCCATATCATTAATTACTTCCATAAGACATTCCTAATGGGATTGGATTACAATCCCATTCAGGATTATGGCATTCTGGATTGTGTCTTTAGGGATTATGATCAAAACCTGATCAGAGAGACCAACAGGAGACTTAAGGGGTGGCAGCAATATTCTATTTCTTGAATTATGTCTAGTTATACAGGTGTTTGCTTTATAATTAGTCATTATACCCTGCATTTATATGTTCATACAGTTTTCTGGTATAAGCTATATTTTGCAAAACTAGGTAGCTTGCATTTCTTTGGTTTCTAATGACTTTGACCATGTTTTATATACCTGCTGGCCTTTCATTTTCTCCTCTTTGTGATTTATTTCTGCTGATTTTTTTTTTTTTTTTTTTTTTAAGACCGAGTCTCACTTTGTAGCCCAGGCTGGAGTGCAGTGGTGCGATCTTGGGCTCACTGCAACCTCTGCCTCCTGGGTTCAAGCGATTCTTGTGCCTCAGCCTCCCAAGTAGCTGGGACTACAGGCACCCGCCACCACGCCCAGCTAATTTTTTTGTATTTTTAGTAGAGATGGGGTTTCACCATGTTGCCCAGGCCACTCTTGAATTCCTAGGCTCAGGCAATCTGCCCGCCTCGGCCTCCCAAAGTGCTGGGATTACAGGCGTGAGCCACCGCGCCCAGCCTCAGCTGACATTTCTTAAGAATTTGCATGTGCCAAGTACTTTATAACAGTCATATGAGGTGATAATTGTTATCTTCATTTCACATTTGAAAAAACTGCAGGGTGAAAAGGGATTTGCCAACAGTCACACATAGCTGGTGGGACTAGAAGATGCATAGTAATGTTTGTGCTGTTTCTCTTCTTCTATTGCTTGTTCTGTTCCGTTGAGCTATATTTGACTATCACACAGGCACACATGCGTGCACACACACATGTAAACATGAACAGGGATGAACAAGGTAGGTCCCCTCAGACACAGAAAGAGCTGGAAGCAGAGCCTGCTGCTAGGTAGTGCAGGGGGAAGGGGGACAGGTGTAAAAGACAGGAAGTAGACCATGGAGACCAAGGAGTAGGGGCCATGAAGGACAGTTCTAGGAGAGCCCAAAAAGCCACATCGAACTGTTGAACTTGGAAGCAGTTCACACTTCCTCTCGTTGGGGTGAATATATTCTATAAAAGTATCCTTGTAAGGGTTTTCATGTAACATCGAATGTCTTTTCCCACTCAATTCCTTTCTACCCTCAGGAAGACAGGCCTGATCTCCCCTCGTATGGAATTTGGTTTTATTCTTCACCCCTTCCATTAGATTCTGTCTTGGGCTGGTGTGATGGGGGTGGGGAGGGTGGCAGGGGTTAGGACTACATGTGTCAGGAGTGGGCCGATGGTGAGAAATTTCCTGCTCCCTCGGTTTTGAAAAGTGAAATATTTCATCACCCTTTTACTACAGTGTTCCTGGCAGGCAGCGGGAGCCTCAGATGCCTTCTCTCTGCCTTGGCTTGTGCGTCTGGATTGCGTTTGACAAACACCACTCCTGTACAGGCTTGAGGCGGACAAGCCTGTGCGCCAGGCTTTCCTGCCCTGCTCTAGTCCTGATTACACCTGGAGGCACAGGCAGCAGGTTCCCGCCCATTTCAACACTTCGAATGAAAATTAAAATGTCGTCTCACTAGCCAGTGTGCTGTTAGTACCTGCAGTACTTGCCATGTACCTTTATCTTATATCACAGAAAAACTCAAGAGAGAAACAACCTTCAGAATGATCAGCCTGGCCAAAACGCCTCCTCCTGCTGTTCTCCCCATCCTGAGTTTACCTGTCAATGTACATAGGCTATAGTTAATCTGCTTAGTATATTTTTAGATATTTACAATTAGTCTCTAATAAGATGGTTGCCCAAAATATCAGAAATTTCAATTAAACTTAAAATTATTTTTGCAGGTTCCTAGTCATGATGCTCTTAAACCTAGATGTAAAAAAATTTGGCAAATCGTTTCAAAAAGTTTTTTTTTTTTTTTTTTTTAAGTCACAAGGTATAAATTCTGTTACGATTTCTAGGGGAAGATGAAGAGCTTATATCTTAGTGTAAAGATGATTTGTCAGTGTAGTTATTAAGCCATTGTGTTTAATATATCAAATGATAAGGAAAGTGTTAAGTATTAAAGTATTAACAAAGAAAAGGAAGGACCATAATGCCCAACACTTAATCGGGGCTTTATACTTACGCCTCTATGACCAAACTGGTGAAGCAAAGTTTAATAGGTCTTATGTAAACTTCTTTTTCTTAAAAGTTTACAAGATTGCTTTTTCTTATAATTTATTTCAATCCCAACCACTTCTTAAATAGCAGGGTTGTAAGAAGCCAAGTGTCTCCAATAAATTTTTTGTTCTAATAAAATCTTGTTTGGGGAAAGTATGTGCAATACATAATAACTTGTTATGGGGACAGGCTGGTGAGGGCAGACGGCTGTGAACACCCACTGGGAACACATTTGAAAGATAACCTACATTTTAAAAGAATGTGTAGCAGAGTTCTAACTTTGCCTACCATTAAGAAAAATACAAATCAATCCTTACTCTCAAAACAATTATTTCCCTACTGTCTTTTTCCAAGGAGTTGAATATCACTTTGCCTTTGAAATTTGGAAACGGGACAAGGGGAAAAGGGTTTTTTTTTGTTTTTAACTCAAGGAAAAAATGGATTAAATAAGTTATTTATAGTACACTCAACAACGGGCCTATAAAATAGACGTTGTAAGAATGACTTATGGAACTAACTCAAATACATTCAATGAAGAGTAGCTTGTTAATGATTACTTGTAATATTTTAAAGAACCTAGAAAAGCGCAGACAGTAGCAGATCTTATACTGGTCATTTTTATTTCTGCTTCAAGCTAAAGTATCCAAGAGTAGTCAGCCCCCCCCACGATATTCCATATATTCAAAAATGCTTCAGATTTTTGAGCCCCCCCCACCAAAACTGCCAGATTTAGACAATAAATACATTGTGAAGTTACTCGATGTTATTAATAATACTATGTAAGTCTAAAGCAAAGTCTTAGGCAATGAAAAGAAAAAAACTTCAGTTAGTTTCTTACCATGGTGTTGCTTCTTTTTTGTTTTCTATAGATACACCAAGAGAATATGGGAAGTAAAATGCAGCCGTGTGTGCATTACCATATCAATCTTCTTACTTCTCAAAATACCCTTGTCTCATCCTTCTCCTTCCAGCACACCCTGGTGAGCTCTCATCAGCTCACCTTTGGCAGTGCTGCTCTCTCCTAGAGCCAGAGCCGGCTGTCTCCCAGAGCTGAATGACAGACACTGACTGTTTATGTGAAAAGCACATTTAATAAGGGTGTGTTTGATTCAAGAGTTGAAAGTGTTAAAGAGGTGTGCCCTTTTTTGGGTGTGACACTACACCAAAATTGCTGAAAAGACAACAGAGGAAGTAGTAGGTAGTTTGTAGAAAGTTGCCCTGCATATATTAAATTGCATGAAAAACCTGATTATATGATTATAGGTAGACAGGAAGTAGGTAGGGAAAGAAGGATATGGTGCCTTTGATTTTCCTTCTCTGGTGAACAAGGCCAATTTTCTTTAATGCTCTGTGTTTTGTTTTGTTTTATTTTAATTCCAGCTTTTATTTACTTACATTTTTTAAAACAAAAGTATACATTATACACTACAAACTACATCCCATGTGCCATTACAAAAATGTGTCCAAGCATGCAACATAATAATTGAAAAGGCAAAAACTATGTTCACCTCATAACACTTAAATAATGGACACCTAAATTTATCAACATAATTCAATAATTATAAATTATCATAACATTTAGTCTACAGTTTCTAGTTGCTATATGTCTTGTCAGAAGTTTTCAGTACTTGATAACAAGTTACATTCTTTCACAAAATAATTTCACTGCTATCAGACCTCTTAATTACTTAAGTCTTTGATGTACACCAGGAAAAAATGCTCTCCTGTTTCTTTCATCATAACCACTAGTATTAGAAACATATTAAGCATCTGCTGGCTCATGTCAGTGTATTGGTGATGGTGAATATGCATTTGAAATGCTATTCTTTTTTTTAAAAATTTAACCGTGGTAGAAAGTACATAACATAAAATGTACCATCTTAACCGTTTTTAAAGTGTAGAGTTCTACAGTGTTAACTATATGTACATTGCTGTACAATAGAGCTCCAGAATTTTTTCATCTTGAAAAACTGAAATCTATCATCATCCAGAAACTCCCATTCTCCTCTGCCCACCCCCTGCCACCCCAAGCCCCTGGCAACCACCATTCTACTTTATGACTCTGAGTTTGACTACTTTAGGTATCTCGTCTAAGCGGAATCATACAATATTTGTTTTTGGTGACTAGCTTCTTTCATATAGCATAATGTTTTCAAGGTTATCTATGTTGTATGCATATGTATCATTACTTCTTTCTTTTTATGGCTGAATAATATCCCATTGTATGTATATGCCACATATTCTTTTTTTTTTTTCCCTTTAACTTTCATTTTAAGTTCCAGGGTACATGTGCAGGATGTGCAGGTTTGTTACATGAGTAAACGTATGCCATGGTGGTTTGCTGCACAGATCAATCCATCACCTAGGTATTAAGCCCAGCATCCATTAGCTGTTCTTCCTGATGCTCTCCCTCCCTCTCCCCCTCTGACAGGTCCCAATGTGTGTTGTTCCCCCACCATGTGTTCATGTGTTCTCATCGCACTTATACATGAGAACATGTGGTGTTTGGTTTTCTGTTCCTGCATTAGTTTGCTGAGGATAACAGCTTCCAGCTCCATCCATGTCCCTGAAAAGGACATGATCTTGTTCCTTTTATTATGGCACTGAAAGGACACAAAGATAGATGTGTACCCGCCCCCCACCCGCTACACCCTTGTTCTGCTCTCTAATCTTTGCACATACCAGAGATTTCGTAAGTTCTGTGAGTACCTGGTTTTCTGCATGTACCAGAGATTTTGTTTTGCACATACCAGAGATTTTGTAAGTTCTGAGGCAAGGTCACAAGACGTGTTTAAGTAAGATAAACTCTTGCTGCCATAAACCTGCTCTCCCGCCTCAAAGTTTGAACCAAAATATCAGAAATGGCGGGAACCAATCATAGTTAGCCAAATCGCCTTGTTCAAACACTAGCCAATCATATATCTGATTTGTATAATAACTCTATGCCCACTTTTCTTAGACTATATAACACTGCTCGGAGCTCAGTGGGGGAGCTCTCCTGCCCGTCTCGTTTCACGAGCGAGGGAGAGTTCCAGGTTCGAACCTGTAATAAAGATCCTTGCTGCTTAGCTTTGACTCTGGACTCTGGTGGTCTTCTTCGGGGAATAAACGGTCTAGGCATAACAAATGGGGGCTCGTCCGGGATTTCCCCCAAGCCCACCAGACCCCCAAGTCAATGGATCTTAATCTGTAGGTAAGCCGGCTTTGTCACTGTCTCTGTCTTTGTCTCTGTCTGTCTCCCGGAAATTTCACGAAATCCATAATCTGTAATCTGTATTGGTCTGTTTTATAAGTGGCATGGTCTTGGCGGACGCGCTAAAAGACAGCCACTCGGGACTGGTGGGAGACGTCCCCCAGTGCCCATCTGGGGGCCTCCATCCTTGGTTGCCCTGTCTGACTCAGGTCGGAAGTCCGACACGCGCTCGCGAAGGCTCATCGTTTCTCACTGTCTGTCCGTTATTGTTAAGTGTTAAGTGTAAGTCCAAAACGAAACATAAAACCTTTTCTTCCCCTTCCAGGACCGGACCTGTCGGATACTCCCCTCTGCTTCACACTCATTTTCGTCCCTCCTTCTCTTTGTAGGAGCAGTCCAAAGATGGGCAACAATCAGAGCACGCCGCTCTCACTCCTTGTTACCAATTTTAAGGATGTGAAGGCTCGGGGGCGTAACTTAAGCGTAGAACTAAAGAAGGGAAAGCTAGTTACTTTCTGCCGTTCGGAGTGGCCCTCTTTCGGCGTAGGGTGGCCCTCCGAAGGAACTTTCTGTCTCTCTATTATTACTAAGGTAAAAACTAAGATTTTCCTGCCAGGGCAGTCAGGACATCCTGATCAAATTCCTTATATTCTAGTGTGGCAAAATCTTGTGGAAGACCCACCGCCCTGGATAACTCCATTCATCCTTGAGCCTTGCAAGGTCCTAGTAATGCGACCTACAAGACAAAGGACTCCCTCTGCTCCCTCGGCCCCTGTGCTGCCAGACAGCCAGGACCCCCTAACGTTAGAACCCACACTTCCCCCACCATATCCGCACCTTATCCCGCAGGACCCAGTCCCCCAGGGTGGTGCTTCCGTAGAGGGAAACCGAGAAGCGGAAGCAGCCGAGAGCGAAAGTAACCCGGGGGGGCCGGCCGGCCGAACGCGAGGCCGCGTACTGCGGGACCAAGCTTCCCGACTCCCTGACTCCACCGTAGCCCTGCCTCTCAGAGAAAAAGGATCGCTCGATGATACCGGGCTCTCCCGTCTCATGTATTGGCCTTTTTCCACTAGTGATTTATACAATTGGAAGTCCCAAAATGCTCGGTTCTCCGATAATCCCAAAGATCTAACCTCGTTGTTAGACAGTGTCATGTTTACTCACCAGCCAACCTGGGATGACTGTCAACAGCTCCTCCGAATCCTGTTCACAACGGAGGAGCGGGAAAGAATCCAAGTTGAGGCCAGAAAGCTGGTTCCAGGAGATGACGGCCAGCCAACTGCAAATCCTGACCTCATTAACGCGGCTTTTCCTTTGACCCGGCCCAGATGGGACTACAACACGGCAGAAGGTAGGGGACGACTGCTCATTTATCGCCAGACTCTAATGGCGGGTCTCCGGGCTGCAGCTCGCAAGCCCACCAATTTGGCTAAAGTATATTCTGTGTTACAAGGTAAGACAGAAAGCCCCGCTGTGTATTTAGAGAGATTAATGGAAGCTTTCAGACAGTATACCCCTATGGACCCGGAAGCACTGGAAAATCAGGCTGCGGTAGAAATGTCCTTTGTAAACCAGGCAGCATCAGATATTAGAAGAAAACTCCAGAAATTAGAAGGTTTAGAGGGAAAGCAGATTCAGGACCTCCTTCAGATGGCCCAGCGAGTTTATAATAATAGGGATACTCCAGAAGAAAAACAGTTCAAGGCAACCAAAGAAATGACCAAAGTTTTAGTAGCAGCTTTCCCCCAGGCAGGGAATGGCCAAAGCAGAAAGCAGACAAAGCAAGGCTCTAGGCAAGGATTAGAAAAGGATCAGTGTGCTTATTGCAAGGAACGTGGTCACTGGATTAAAGACTGCCCAAAGAAATGGAGACCAGCTAACCCTACCTCCGTACTCGTTACCCAGGACTCTGACTAGGGAAGACGGGGTTCGGACCCCCTCCCCGAACCCAGGGTAACTTTGCAAGTGGAGGGGTCCCCAGTTCGCTTCTTGGTCGATACTGGGGCGGAACGCTCAGTCCTAACCAAACCAATTGGAAAAATGTCTAAGAAAACATCCTGGGTGCACGGGGCCACAGGCATCAAAAAATACCCCTGGACAACCCAGAGGACTGTAGACTTAGGAACGGGAAAAGTCTCCCATTCCTTCCTAGTCATCCCAGAGAGCCCCTGCCCTCTACTAGGGAGGGACTTGCTGACAAAAATGGGGGCCCAAATCCACTGTGAGCCAGAAGGGCCCAAGATAACTGATTCCCAAAACAGGCCAATATCTATCCTGACTGTCACCTTAGAAGATGAGTACAGACTCCATCAAGAGCAAAAGCCCCCAGATCAGGAAATTGACTCTTGGCTCCAGCGTTTCCCTGAAGCGTGGGCAGAAACTGGGGGCTTAGGGCTAGCTAAACATCGACCTGCCATATTTGTGGAAGTTAAGCCAGGGACTGACCCGGTTCAGGTTCGGCAATATCCTATGCCCCTGGAGGCAAGAGAAGGAATTACGCCCCATATCCGCCGACTCCTAGACCAGGGAGTCCTACGGGCTTGCCACTCATCCTGGAATACTCCACTGTTACCTGTTCGTAAACCCAACAGTACGGACTACAGGCCAGTACAGGATTTAAGAGAAGTTAATAAAAGGGTCATGGACATACATCCCACTGTGCCCAATCCATACACCCTTCTGAGTGCTTTACATCCCGAAAAACAGTGGTATACCGTTCTTGATCTAAAAGATGCTTTCTTCAGCCTTCCTCTGGCTCCCAAAAGTCAAGGACTCTTTGCATTTCAATGGACGGATCCTGAGAGGGGCATCAACGGTCAGCTAACATGGACCAGGCTGCCACAAGGGTTCAAGAACTCGCCAACCCTGTTCGATGAAGCCCTTCATGAAGATCTGGGTGAGTACCGGCGGCAACACCCTGAAATAACTCTTTTGCAATATGTTGATGATCTCTTAATAGCAGCCAGATCCCCGGAAACTTGTGTTCAAGGGACTGAGGACCTCTTGAAGACTCTGGGGGAGCTAGGCTACCGAGCCTCAGCAACAAAGGCTCAGATCTGCAAGTCGGAGGCAACTTATCTGGGGTACCTATTAAAAGGGGGGCAACGCTGGCTAACCAAAGCCCGAAAGGAAACAGTCCTACGCATCCCTAGACCCCAGTCGACACGGCAAGTGAGAGAATTCCTGGGGCCGGCAGGGTTCTGTAGGTTATGGATACCCGGATTTGCTGAGTTAGCCAAGCCCCTATACCAGGCAACAAAGGAACGGCAGCCCTTCAATTGGACAGAAGAGGCTGAGCTGGCCTTTCAACAAATCAAAACTGCCTTGTTATCAGCCCCCGCGCTGGGGCTCCCTGATGTCTCCAAGCCCTTCCACTTATACGTAGATGAAAGTAAGGGTGTTGCAAAAGCCGTGTTAACACAGTACCTAGGCCCCTGGCAGAGGCCAGTTGCCTATTTGTCAAAAAAATTAGATTCAGTGGCTGCTGGCTGGCCACCCTGCCTGCGGATAATCGCGGTGACCGCCCTAATGGTCCGAGACGCTGATAAACTTATCATGGGGCAAGAGGTGCGCGTTATAACCCCGCATGCCATTGAAGGCGTCCTCCGGCAGCCGCCGGACCGATGGATGAGTAACGCCCGGCTCACCCACTATCAAGGACTGCTGTTAAACCCCCTCAGAATAACTTTTCTGCCCCCAACCTCTTTAAACCCTGCTTCACTGCTGCCAAATCCAGACTTGGACGCCCCGTTCCATGAGTGCACTGAGATACTGGCTCAGGTGCATGGGGTGCGGGAGGACCTGCAAGATCGTCCGCTCCCCGACACAGAACTCACCTGGTTCACTGATGGCAGCAGCTACGTCCACCAAGGCCAGCGGTATGCAGGAGCGGCTGTAACGTCAGAGACTGAGGTAATCTGGGCGGAACCCTTGCCTCCAGGGACATCGGCCCAAAGAGCTGAACTGATAGCCCTCACACAGGCCCTCACCCTAGGGGCAGAGAAAAAACTAACAGTATACACGGATAGCCGCTATGCTTTCGCTACTGCGCACATACATGGGGCCATCTACAGAGAAAGGGGACTATTAACAGCCGAAGGCAAAGAAATAAAAAACAAGCAAGAGATCCTAGCTCTATTAACTGCTTTGTGGAAACCAAAGAAATTGGCTATCGTACATTGCCCTGGGCATCAGAAACCAACTACGCCAATTGCTCGAGGCAACTTCTTAGCCGACCAAACCGCAAGGAGCATAGCAAAAGCTCCCAGTCAGCTCCTCGCGCTCCAGCTCCCCGATCCTGGCCCGCGAAATTTGCCATGTTTTCCCGACTATACCGAACAGGATCGCGAATGGATGAACACGCTTCCCCTAAAACAGGTTAAAAATGGGTGGTGGACTGATATAAATGACCAAACCATCCTACCAGAAAAATTAGGACGGCAGGTGTTGGAACACATCCACCGGACAACCCACCTGGGTGCCCAGCGAATGATGGACTTAATCAGGCACGCCAAGTTTAGAATCAGGTGCATAGCTGAACTGGCCAGCGATGTCACAACAAATTGCAAAGCCTGCCAACTAAACAACGCTTGCCCCCAAACCCAGACCACCACAGGAATTAGGTGTAGAGGAACTAGGCCTGGTATCTATTGGGAAATAGACTTTACTGAGATAAAGCCTGGAAAATATGGGTATCAGTACTTACTTGTCTTTGTAGATACTTTTTCAGGATGGACAGAAGCGTTCCCAACTAAGAGAGAAACTGCTCAGGTTGTAGCAAAGAAAATTTTGGAAGAAATCCTCCCCAGGTATGGCTTTCCCATCCAAATAGGGTCAGACAATGGACCAGCCTTCGTTGCTAAGGTAAGTCAGGATTTGGCTTCCATTCTTGGGGCAAATTGGAAATTACATTGTGCTTATAGGCCCCAAAGCTCAGGACAGGTAGAAAGGATGAATCGGACTCTGAAGGAGACCTTAACTAAATTGACCATGGAGACTGGCGCTAATTGGGTAGTACTTCTCCCCTACGCTCTGTTCCGGGTCCGAAATACCCCTTACAGACTGGGTCTCACACCATATGAAATCATGTATGGCAGACCCCCACCCCTGGTCCCCAGTCTAAAAGATGACTTACTCAAACCTGAAACTGAAAATGTCTCTGAGCTCCTGTTCTCCTTACAAGCCTTACAGAAAATTCACCAGGAAATTTGGCCCAGACTACGAGAACTGTACGAGGCAGGACCTCCGCCGACGCCTCATCCGTTCCAGCCGGGAGACTGGGTCCTAGTCAAGCGCCACCGGCAAGAAACTCTTCAACCCAGGTGGAAAGGACCACTGCAAGTACTCCTGACTACTCCCACCGCTCTCAAAGTAGAAGGCATCGCTTCGTGGATCCACTACACACACGTCAAACCAGTGGACCCAACATCCGACCTTCTCGAGCCGTCTGGAGCACCGGTTACATGGACTGTAGACAAAGCTAAGAACAATCCCTTAAAGCTAACCCTGCGCCGTCACCCACATAGCCGTAACCATGTCTAGCTTGCCTATGCTTTTATGCCTTATACATCTGACTCTCCTAACTGCTGCGCCGTCTAATCCCTATGTCTGGAGGTTCTGGCTCTATGAGAACAAAACTCACCCCGGGGAAACCCCCCAAGCGGGTAAACTGCTAGCTAGTGCAGACTGCCCCCCCTCCGGGTGCAATACTCCAATTTACCTCAATTTCACTAATTTCCAAATTGCCCAACCGGGGATACCCATGATTTGTTTTGAATATGATCAGACTGAATATAATTGTAAGAATTATTGGTGGCACCAGAATGCAGGTTGCCCATACCACTATTGTAAAATGCACTCAGCCAGGGTATGGGATGAATACCCGAGAAAGTCTAACCTCCTCAGGACTCGCTACCCGACAGGGACTCCCAACATATTCACTTGGATAATAACAGATCCAGGGCACTCCCGGTGGACATCGCCCCAACATGGGGCAGTCTACTACGATGCCAGCAGTAGCTGGCCTAGTAGCCACCTGTACTTGTGGCGGAGTCTAGTCCAGATTCGACCCTTAATCCATACACAAATCCACAGACAGGAAACCAAGCTATCACAAGACTTGCAGCCCTTCTCCTGGCTAACCCTATTACAAGAAGGGCTAGCATTCACCAACCTCACCAGTTTAGGCGACCTGTCCTCTTACTTTATGTGTGCAACCTTAGGAAGACCACCATTAACCGCTGTTCCCCTTTCCTCCCCACCCACAAACTATATGCCAGATTCTAATTCATCAACAGTTGCAATACCTGATGTAGCCCTGTACCGTGACCCATACCAAGAGAAATACCCCTACTGTTATTCAGCATTTAGTAGCAGCCTCTGCAACCAGACGGCTACATACCCTAATAGCCCCATACGTGCTCCCCCTGGTGTGTTCTTCTGGTGTAATATGACTCTGTTAAAAACTCTGTCCAAAAGCATCTCTGACGGACAGTTGTGCATCCCTGTTACACTAGTTCCCCGACTGACCCTGCTGACCCCGGCAGAGTTCATAGGCTGGGCAGGGACTGCCCCAACTGAAACTGCGCGACATAGACGAGCAGTTTTTCTACCACTAATTGCCGGAATATCCTTAACCACCTCTGTCATCGCAGCGGGGTTAGCAGGAGGGGCCCTACAACACTCCATGATAGAAAACGACAAGCTGTTACAACAGTTCTCTGTTGCTATGGAAGACTCCGCCTATTCCCTAGCCTCCCTTCAGCAGCAGCTCACCTCCCTAGCACAGGTCACCCTTCAAAACCGCAGAGCCTTAGACTTACTCACGGCTGAGAAAGGAGGTACCTGTATGTTCCTCAAAGAAGAATGCTGTTTCTATATAAATGAGTCAGGGTTAGTTGAGGAAAGAGTCCAACGCCTACACCAACTAAGCTTAGAAATGAAAAAGCAACAATTCACTACAGCCGCTAACAATTGGTGGAGCTCTTCAATGTTTTCCCTTCTGGCACCCCTTTTAGGCCCCCTAATGTCTTTACTACTTCTATTCACTATAGGCCCCTGTGTGGTAAATAAAATTTTACAATTTGTCAGAGAAAGGTTTGATACCATCCAACTAATGGTCCTCCGTAGCCATCACCAGCCTCTGCTGCACCCAGAAAGTGAGGCTATATTATAAGACTCTGGAAATCCAAGATTGGACATCCAGTTACTTATGAGAAGGGGGAAATGAAAGGACACAAAGATAGATGTGTACCCGCCCCCCACCCGCTACACCCTTGTTCTGCTCTCTAATCTTTGCACATACCAGAGATTTCGTAAGTTCTGTGAGTACCTGGTTTTCTGCACGTACCAGAGATTTTGTTTTGCACATACCAGAGATTTTGTAAGTTCTGAGGCAAGGTCACAAGACGTGTTTAAGTAAGATAAACTCTTGCTGCCATAAACCTGCTCTCCCGCCTCAAAGTTTGAACCAAAATATCAGAAATGGCGAGAAACAATCATAGTTAGCCAAATTGCCTTGTTCAAACACTAGCCAATCATATATCTGATTTGTATAATAACTCTATGCCCACTTTTCTTAGACTATATAACACTGCTCGGAGCTCAGTGGGGGAGCTCTCCTGCCCGTCTCGTTTCACGAGCGAGGGAGAGTTCCAGGTTCGAACCTGTAATAAAGATCCTTGCTGCTTAGCTTTGACTCTGGACTCTGGTGGTCTTCTTTGGGGAATAAACGGTCTGGGCATAACAGCACATATTCTTTATCCATTTATCTGTTGATGGACATTTGGGTTCTTCCCTTCTCTTGACTATTATGAATAATGCTGCAGTGAACATGGGTGTGTAAATATTTCTTTGAGATCCTGCTCTCAATACTTTTGGATATATACACCCTGAGACTGGTAGATTATATGGTAATTCTAGTTTTAACTTTTTGAGGAATTGCCATACTCTTTCCTATAGTAGCTGCACCATTCTATATTCCCAGTAACAGTGCATAAGAGTTCCAGTTTCCCAACATCTTCACCAACTTATTATTTTTTGATAGTGGCCATCCTCATGGATGTGAGGTGATATCCCATTGTGATTTTAATTTGCATTTCTCTAATGATTAATAATGTTGAGCATCTTCTCTTATGCATGTTAGTCATTTGTTTATCTTTGGAGAAATATCATTCAAGTCTTTTGCCCATTTTTTAAAGATTGTTTTTGTTTTTCAGAAGGGTTATACAAAGAAGATAGTGATATCCAATTTTACAAAAATATTACAAAATCCCCCAGGCTTGGCAAGAAATGATTCATTTTTTCCTGATCTAAACTCAGCTGTAATTTTCTATGTAAGTCTATGTAAAAGGATAAAAATAGAATAGATTAACAGTTAGGCTCTCCTAAAAGTAAAACAAAAATTAAAAATATAAAAAGGTTAATTTATGAAAAGACTCAATGGTCATTTGCCTCCATGACTATATTTACAGTATGTCACACTCATCATTACATGAGGGCTCCTGTATTTCATTTATTCATTCAACAAGCGTTTATTGGTTGCCAGCTTTGCAGAGTCAGGGATTAAAGGACAGGTGTCTCACATTAAGAAACTCAGTTTGGGGTAAAAGGGAAGGAAGAAAGATGGATGTGTGAAGACAATACAAGGGGATATTGTTATAATATTTACAGGTATGTATATTATTTGTGCCATATGATAATAGCTACCATTTATGGATGGCCTGCGTAGAAGAAGCAGTACTTTGTTGAGAAAGTGGCATTTGAATAAATACTTAAAATACAAGCACCCTAGCTCTGGGTGGGTGGGTCGGTCCTTCCTTCCTTCCTTCCTTCCTTCCTTCCTTCCTTCCTTCCTTCCTTCCTCTCTTCCTTCCTTCTTCTCTTCTCTTCCTTCCTTCTTCTCTTCCTTCCTTCTTCTCTTCCTTCCCTCCTTCTTCTCTTCCTTCCTTCTTCTCTTCCTTCCCTCCTTCTTCTCTTCCTTCCTTCTTCTCTTCCTCCCTCCCTCCCTCTCCCACTTCCTTCCTTCCTTCAGAAGTATTATGGCTGATAGCAGATAAAACCTTTATAATCTAATACTAATCTAATTCTCTAGCAATCATTTATATTATAAACATTTGTTTGGTACTATTACTTTGTAAGTAATTGAAAACAAAATATTAAAAGAATTCTTCTATTAACGCAAGCTGCACAGAAAAGATGCGAAACAATTACTATCTTCTATATAGCACCTACCATGTACTCAGTATGGAATGGATAGAGAACATATGACTTATTTTGACATCTAGAAGCTTATAGGCTTGTCTATAAAACAACCACCAACGTGCAGAGAGGCATATAATTAGCTGCTAAAGTATGTAGTTGAGATATGTGTAATGCTTTAAGAGTTCAAAGAGGAAGAGATTAGTGAAGGTGTGCAGTCAGAAGACCACAGGAATAACACAGTACTAGCCTTAAAGGATGGATTTAATAAGATGAGGGCCATGAAAAGGCATTCTGGGTGAGGGGAACCAACCGAAGAAAGGCAACCAAATGACACCAGGTACAGGGCTCGAACTGGAGTTATGAGGCATGAAGATTGGTGGAATGAATACATGGGAGGTTGAGTGAGTATGATTGATCTCGTTTGGGGAAAGCCTTGAGAGGCAAGTCAAGAGCTTAGATGTGATGTCATGGGAAATATGATGCCTTTTAAGGTTTCTGAGCAGGGAGGCGACATGATCTGCAGCAGTGTTGGAGAAAGACAAGCATGGCAGCCCCTGGTGGGCCCAAGTGGATGAGGACCTAGAGTCAGCAGTTCAGACGTAAGGTGCTAAGGGGCCTGAAGTGACCACCAGATATCGAAATGGAGGGAGGAAAAGAAAGAACCGAAGGAAAGCAGACACTGAGAGAGAGAGTTGAATCCAAAGGAACTCCATGATGCAGAGTTTTGAGGCCTGGAAGAACACTGGAGAGCTCCGTCAGAGGATATGAAGTCCAGTTTGGATCATGTTGAACTTAGGAGAAAGTTAATATTTCTAAGTGGAAATGGCCACAAACCATGTAGGTTTCACTCTCAAAGCTATGCCTCTATACTTTATCTGAGCCCTAAGTCAGTCTCATAGTAGATCACAATTTGGTAGGAAAAAATATAAGCTCCAGTTTGTAAATGGCATTATTAACTCTGTTACAGGGCAATGTTCCCTGTAAAAGACAAAAGACACCTCTACTTGCCTTCAGCCTCCATCAGCATTTTCCAGGTTTTAATCAGGAGTCAGTCCTTTTGCATGCAGCCTCCACACAGGTGGCTCATGCTGAGGAGCCTTTGTTCTGAGACCTTCATTAATAAGCATATGCAATAACTGCTCTGACACGACTTGTGAGGATTTCATCATTTTGTTTAAATAAAGTGTTTGAAAAAAGGCTAATGCTTTGTGGTCATAATAATGAATGAAATAAATATAGCAAGCCTGTAGTTTTGTTTTTAAACAAACCAATGAAATTCTCTTGCAAGAGGAGGCTTCATTAAATTAATATCACATAGCGATTAGAGGAAGACCTGCCTGTTTTAGTTACTTTCCAGCCTTAATCAAGTTATTATACTATGTCATGAGGACACATTTTTTGAAGTACAAGTTGAAAAACGATCAGGTGCTTATCACTAGTAACAGGCCTTTTCACAGAGCGTGAGAAAGGGAATGGGAATTCGGCACACCTTCTACTTTCTGTCCCCTTAGCCAAATTTGCCAGGGGTCAATTCTAGCTTGAAGACTTTCCTCACATGCTCATTCTTTCTGTGAATCTGTATTCCTGCTCTTGATTCTATGACTGAGTTTCTGCAAAGCACAGAGGTGGGTTAAATGCGAAGAAAAGCAAAATTGCCTTACCTGACGTTCCTCCCACATTTGCTAGCCCTGCCCTTCCATATCATATTGGAAAAAATTCATATAAACATATTTCAGCTGTGAGTCACAGATGATGTACATGTGGATAAATGTAGTGAAAGTGATCATAGGGCCCTACAAATCTTCTGAGTGTAAAAAATATGACATTTCTGAAAGATATAATATTTAATTCACTATCCTTTATTTTAATCTCCTCAATCTATTTTATTAGGTTTTGATTACTTCCTCTTTCATAGTCTACCTGGTGAAATGTTCCCCCCTAAACTAAGCTACAGAATTTTCTTTCTGTCCTTATTCCTTTAACAAACTTCATGCCAGGCAAGCCTGGCTTAAACATGGTTATGGTACAGTTGTTGCTTCCCCAAAGCAGAAATGCAGAGGAAACAGCCTGCATTCACAACAGAGTGAAGGAGGGAGTCTCCTGGCTCTTTTAAGAAGCCAACAGCATTACATCACTCCACCTTTGTAGACATATTTCACTAAACAGTAGGTAGAAATTCTGAGAGGGAAATGACAACTGTAATGTAGACTAAGGACCCCCCTCTGCGGTTGGCTTTTCATGCCCTGCTGGAGTCAGGAGTCTCTCCATAGAAGATAAAATCTTCTCAGAGTTCTTTATGTTTCTCCACCTATGCACTTTTTAGACATTTTAGGCATTTAATCGCTGTTTCTCTAGATATTAATGAATAGACTCAATGCATCATTTACAGAGGATAATTTTATGTTCTTATTTCTGGATAAAATAAAATGAACTGAAACCAACTCCAAACAACGGAAACTACAGCCAAACTAAAATGATTAACAATTATTAATTCTTTTTTTTTTTTTTTGAAACAGAGTCTCACTCTGTCACCCAGGCTGGAGTACAGAAGTGCGATCTTGGCTCACTGCAACCTCCGCTTCCCGGGTTCAAGCGATTCTCCTGTCTCAACATCCTGAGTAGCGGGGACTACAGGTGCATACTACTCCCCCCGGCTAATTTGTTTTTGTATTTTTAGTAGAGACAGGGTTTCACCATGTTGGCCAGGCTGGTCTCAAACTCCTGACCTCAGGTGATCCACCCGCCTCCACCTCCCAAAGTGCTGGGATTACATGAGTGAGCCACTGCGCCCGGCAAATGTTTTCATTTTCAATCTACCAAAAAAAGGACAAGGGAATTATCTTTTCATATACATTATATAAAGACTTTTACATTAAAAATAGTGATTAATTTGATTTTTTTTTCTATTTTGAAGCAATTTTTGGTCTTATGACACAATCAAATCAACATTTTATCAAGACCTTGGCCCACTGAGAGTGACATCAGCAAGATGGCCAACTAGAGTTGCCTGGCTTTCATCCCGCTAACACCAAAGAAACGAACAATGAATACATAGCTATATTCTGACTGGAGTGACTGAGGAAATGTGCTGGAGAGCACCAGGAAAACCACAAAACCCCTGCGGATCACAGACGCCTAGGACAGCTCGCTCCTTAAAAAGGGGAGTAAGGAATCCTGCCTCTGCCTCACCATCTCCTCGCTGGGATCAGGTCAGAGCTGGAGACCTCTTCTTAAGGGAAAAAGTAAGCTGCAGACCGTCGGCAGTCCCCACACTGCCACAGACGCCGGGAGTCATTGCCACAGGAGGGTCCCCAGTCCTCACAGGCCCTAAGTCCAGTGTGAACAGTTGCTGGGAGTCTAAACAGCTGCATTTACATTTCCCAGAATAAGAACTCCCTTGACACCTCCCACCCCCAGGATCTAAGCCACTACAGCACAACACCATCTTGAAACTGGACCCACATTTGGAGTGTGTACTGCCCTCCACCAATCCATCCCTGACACCTTGCTTTCATTACGCTAAATTCCCACACGTGCCTGCAATACCCCAGCTACCCAGAACCTAGGCCTAAAGGAATAACTGGGACACCCATGCCCAAGTCCATGAGGTACCTAATCACCCAGGGACACAGGCCACCTGTGCAGTAGTGGGAAGTTCATGTGCAGATATCAGGCCCACAGGCACCCACCCCCATGCCTGACAGCTGGCCTACAGTCAGCCCACCCCACCAGAGAGAGCTACGTATAGCCTCTGGCCTGCAAACACCTGCCCCAGGAGTGACAGCTGGCAAGGTGGCACCACCCCACCATAGAAGGTTACCAGCAGTGGCTATCCACATGTGCCTGCCCTTGGCCTTATAGCCAGCACCACCTCACCAAAGAGAGTTGTACACAACTGTTGGCCATTTACCCACCCCTGGTTTGACAGCCAGCTTGGAGGTGGCCCTGTACCACAGGGAGGGATCTTGTGCAGCAACAAGGTCATGTATGTCTTCCCTGGCCTGACAGCAAGCCTGGAGGGGACCCTACCCCACTGGAGAGAATGGCCACTCAGCTACCTAACCTATACGCACCTGACCCAGATCTGACAAATAGCACAGTGGTGCCTATGCCATTAAGGAGAGCCCACCACATAATCTGCTGGCCTGCCACACCTGCACATGTCCAGCCAACAACCAGCTTAGTGCCCCGGCCCCCTCAAAACCATACCACCATAGTCATAGACTGCAGTCTGGGACGCTGAGCTAATCGCAGGCATTGCAGGTAAGGATTACAGCTGAAGAATCTTTATGAAGACCACACTACTGAGTCCACTCATCCAGAACCAAAGTCAATGCACCATTCCCAACCAACACCCTAGGACCCATATATAGGAAAAAGCCTTTTCCTACAGAAGCTACTCCATAAAATTGGAAAAAGCGACTGTATTACCAGATGGACAGATATCAATGTAGGGACACAGAAGCAAAAAAGCAAGAAAAGATGACACCTCCCCCAAAACACAGTTAGTCTCCATTAACAGATCCTCCCAAAAATGGTATTTATGAAATCTCTGAAAAAGAATTCAAAATGATGATCTTAAGGAAACTCAGTGAAATATAAGAGAATACAGATAAACAATTCAATGAAAGCAAGAAATCAATTCATGATCTGTATGAGAAATTCAACAAAAAGATAGATATCATAAAAAAGAACCAAACAGAAATCTTGGAGCTGAAGAATTCAATGAACAAGGTACAATGAATAAAAAATACAGTGAATGTGGCTTCTGTTGAGGAATAAACAAAAATAAAAAATACCATTGAGAGCTTCAACAACAGACTAGATCAAGCAGAAGAAATAATTTCTGAACTTGAAGACAGGTCTTTTGAAATAACTCAGATGAAAGAAAAAAACTAAGTATAAAAAAGAATGAAGAAAGCCTATGGGATTTATGGGGCACCATTAAGCAAACAAATATGTGCATTATGGGAGTGTCATAGAATGAAGAAATGGAGATAAAGCAAAGAAAAACTGTTTAACAAAATAATAGCTGAAAATTTCCCAAATCTTGGTAGAGATATGGACATCCAGATCCAGGAAGCTCAAAAGTCTCCTATGAGATTCAACAACCCCCACCCCCACCTCAAAATTCTCTCTGGGGGACATTATAATCAAACTGTCAGAAGTCAAAGACAAAGAGAGAATTCTAAAAGCTGCATGAGAAGAATATCAAGTTACATATAAGGAAATCTTTATTAGACTATCAGCAGATTTCTCAGCAGAAACCTTACAGGCCAGAAGAGAAAGGGATGACATATTCAAAGTTCTGGGGGGAAAAGAAAACTGTCAGCCAAAAATGGTATATGCAAAAGAGCTATTCTTCAGAAATGAAGAGAAATAAAAGAACTCAGACAAGCAAAA
The DNA here is from genome assembly GCF_049350105.2 of Macaca mulatta. Classification (NCBI taxonomy): domain Eukaryota; kingdom Metazoa; phylum Chordata; class Mammalia; order Primates; family Cercopithecidae; genus Macaca; species Macaca mulatta. The sequence continues at coordinate 79,264,034 of NC_133409.1, forward strand.
ACTGAGAGAACTCATCACCACTAGACCAGCCTTACAAAAAAATGCTTAAAAGAATTTTACAATAGGAAAACAAATGGGTGATAATTAATATCTTGAAAACACATGGAAGTAAAAAACTCACTAATATAGGTAAATCCACAACCATGCTCAGAATACTCCAGTGCTGTAATGGTACCATGTAAATTCTTCAGTTCTCTAGTATAAAGGTTTAAAGTCAAAAAGGTAAAAGACATCAATAGCTATAATAAGTGGCTAAAGAACACATACAAGATAAAGATGTAAATTAAGCAATCAAAATGCAAAAAGGTCGGTGAGGAGCCTAGAGTATTTGTATGGAACTAAAGTTAAGTTGTTAACAGCTTAAAATAGTCTATTATAATTACAAGACTTTTTTTGTTAACCCTATGGTAATCACACACACACAAATTTCAATAGATACACAAACAAGAAAAAGAAAGGAAACAAAGGTTGGTACTACAGAAAACCACCAAGTCACAGAGGTAAACAACAAAAAGAGAAAGAAAAGAATAAACAATCTACCAAAAAAAACCCAGAAATCAATTAACAAAATGGCAGGAATAAGTCCTTACCTATCAATAATAACCTTGAATGTAAATGGATTAAATTCTCCAGTGACTGAATGGATAAAAAACAAGACCCAACTATATGTTGCCTATAAGAGATGAACCTAACCATTAAAGGCAAACATATACTGAAAGTAAAAGGATGGAAAAAGATTCCATGCAAATGGAAACCAAAAGTGAATAAGAGTAACCATACTTATATCAGATAAATTACACTTTAAGTCAAAATCTGTGAAAGGAGGGAAAGAAGATCATTTTATAATGATAAAGGGATTGAGTCAACAAGAAGCTGTAACTATTGTAAATATATATATACATCCAATACCAGAGCAAATATATAAAGCAAAGTTTATTAGCTCTAAAGGAGAGATCTAAAGGAGAGATTGCAATACAGTAATCATAGCGGGCTTCAACACCATATTTTCAACAATGGACAGACCATCTAGACAGAAAAATCAACAAACTATGTCATAGACCAAATTGACCTAACAGACACTTACAGAACATTCCATCCAATAGCTGCAAAATACACATTCTTCTCAACCACACATAGAATATTCTTCAGGATAGATCATCACATGTTAAGCCACAAAACAAGTCTTGAAAAATTTAAGAAGATAGAATATCTTTTCAGACCACAATGGTATAAAACTAGAAATCAAGAAGAAAAACTTTGGAAATTTTATAAATACATGAAAATTAAATAACATGTTCTTTGATAATCAATGGGTCAATGAAGAAATTAAGAAGGAAATTTAAAGATTCCTTGAGACAAATAAGGATGGAAACACATCAAATCAAAACCCATGGAACACAGCAAAAGCAGTTCTGAAAGGGAAGTTCATAGCAATAAACACCTACAACAAAAAAGAAGAAAGATTTCTAATAAATAACCTAACCATGTACCCCAGTGAACTAGAAAAACAGAACAAAATAAACCCAAAATGGGTAGAAGAAAGGAAATGAGGGCAGCATTACCTTGATTCCAAAACCAGACAAAAACACTGAAAAAAAAGGTAAACTACAGGTCAGTATCCCTGATGAATGCACATGCAAAAATTCTCAACAAGGTATTTGCAAACCAGATTCAACAGTAGTTAAAAATATTGCCCATGGCCGGGCGCGGTGGCTCACGCCTGTAATCCCAGCACTTTGGGAGGCCAAGGCAGGCAGATCATGAGGTCAGGAGATTGAGACCATCCTAGCTAACACAGTGAAACCCCGTCTCTACTAAAATACAAAAAATTAGCTGGGTGTGGTGGTGGACACCTGTAGTCTCAGCTACTTGGGAGGCTGAGGCAGGAGAATGGCATGAACCCGGGAGGCAGAGCTTGCAGTAAGCCGAGATAGCACCACTGCACTCCAGCCTGGGTGAAAGAGCGAGACTCCGTCTCAAAAAAAAAATTATAAATATATATATCGTCCACTATGATCAAGTGGATTCATCCCATGGATACAAGGATAGTTCAACACACACAAATCAATAAATGTAACACACCACATTAACAAAAAGACAAAAAGCATTTCAAGAGATTTAGAAAAAGCAGTTGAAAAATTTAACATCCCTTCATGATACAAACTGTCAACAAATCAGATATAGAAGGTATGTACTGCAACACAATAAAGGCCATATATGACAAACCCACCGTTGACATAATGTATGAAACAGTGATCACGAACAATACATAATTGAACATAATTATTATTACTGAACATAATACTAGAAGCCCTAGCTAGAGCAATTAGACAAGAGAAAGAAATAAAATACATCTAAATTGGAAAGGAGAAAGCTAAATTGTCCTTGTTTACAGATGATGTGATCTTATATTTAGAAAACCCTAATGAATCCACCAAAAAACCTGTTAGAACTAATTATCTAATTCAGTAAAGTCATGGAACACAAAATCAACATAGAAAAATCAGTAGCATTTCTATTTAACATATGCCAACAGCAAGTTATCTGGAAAAGAAATAAAGAAAACAGTTCTGTTTATAATAGCTACAAAAAAATTAAGATATCTAGGAATAAATTTAATCAAGGAAGTAAAAAATCTCTACACTGAAAACTATAAAACATTGATTAAAGAAATTGAACACAAGTGGAAATGGAAAAACATCTTTTGTCCTTGGATTGGAAGAAATAATATTGTTAAAATGGTCATACTACCCAAAGCAATCTACAGATTTAATGCAATCACTATTAAAATACCAATGACATTCATAGAAATAGAAAAAGAAATCCACCCCCCCCCCACACACTTTTTTTTTTGAAATAGGGTCTTGCTCTGTTACCCAGGCTGGAGTGCAGTAGCTCCATCATAGCTCACTGCAGGCTTGAACTGCTGGTCTCAACCAATCCTCCCACCCCAGCCTCCCAAGTGGCTGGAACCACAGGGACATACTACCACATCCAGCTAATATATTTTTTTCCATATTGTAGAGATGGGGTGTCACTATGTTGCCTAGGCTGGACTCAAACTCTTTATAGTCTAGGCATTCTAGTATATTTTACATAGAATTAAAAGAAAGTATAAGGATTAGTTTATGCATTTGAGGAACTTTAATCCACTGGGAGCCATAATATAGGCACCTGATGACAAAATAAAGCAGCATGTATCTGTATGAGTCATATCAACTAAGAATTTTAGAAATGTGAAGAAAGAGAGCAACTGTGAAGAAAGAGAGGGGGCTTTGTAAGAGTGGTGGCCCAGGCTAGGGTTTAGGCAGAAACGGAAGGATCAACTTCCCAGGCAAAGAGAAGAGCACAAGCAAAATGAAGATGGAAAAATGCACCGTCTCTTCAGGGAGGTGCCAGTGGAACGGCTGAGACAGGGGACTCCCAAAGGGGATGGCTCAGACTCATCCGGCAGTCAGCAGGCAGATTGAAGAGATTGGGAGAAGCACATTTGTACATTAACAAAGGCAGCAGGCATATGCATTTCCTTCTGGGTTCTTGAAAAAGTTGACCGCTTTCTTGCTACAGAAGAGGATAAGAGGTCCTTTGCTTTGCTCTCTCCAGCTTTTTAGATGTTGATATTATAGTTCTCTGCTTCCTGCTTCTTGGGAATCTTCAGGCTATGCAGTAAACATTAGATTTTTTTTCCCCCTAATGATACCCCAGGTGCCTTATTTACTAACAGGAAATTTTACTTCTTGCAACAAAACACTAACTGTATCCATTTCTGCAGGGAGTGGGGGTGGCAGGAGACAGCATCAATCTCTACTGCTGTCCTCTATGTAAGAGAACCACACCTAAGAATCTGATGATGCTAAAAAGATAATAGTTTCAAAATCTTCTGTGCATTTGAGTGAATACAGGCCTAAAATAAAACACCCCTTGGCTTAGCAGAAAATTTTTGTTAAATATTTATGTATTTAAAATTAGTCTCAGTCAGAGTAGGAAGTAGAGGTCTTCAAAAAATAAAGAATGAGAATTTAGAGGATTGAAGACTGGTCTCTAGAAATAGCAACAAGTTGGAACTTAAAGACTAGTGAGAAATTCCCAGTATGTGGAATAGCTGAGGAAACTTTATCAACAGCAGGGACCAATATATAATTTTCAATTGTCTACCATACTATGTCAAGCCCTCAGTAAAAGTTGACTGTACATGACTGCGTTAAGGTAGTGGTACTTTGAGGAAATGAAGGAGACTAACTTTACGTTGATTTGGGGGAATTAAGGAGACTAGCCTCATGACTGCAAGGTAACAGGAGAGAGAGACACACTGGTCCTCAGAGAAGAGTCAGAGCCAAAGGTGACAGGGGCAGTGATAGGGGAGGACTTTGGCTTTGCCTAGCATGTGGAATAAGGGTACTCTCACATGGTTGGAAGTCTTGGGGGGACACCAGATAACAGATATTTGTATTATAGTTTATGAGCTGTGACCCTTATCGGTTAACTGGGTCCCATAAGTTTTGCTAAGCACTTCACATTCATAAGTTCACTGAATCTGTGGAAGTACAAATTGTTGCCCCATCTTAGAAATGAGGAAGCAAGTTCAGGGAAGGTGAGTAACTTGCCCAAGGGTGCAGAATTATGTAGTGCCCAGGTTCAAGCCCAGGGCTGTTGGACTCCACATGTTCGTAGCCACCCTTCTGAATTGCTAGCTGCCGCCACCATGCTGCTCAACCACAGACCACTCTGTGGCTCTGAGATCCCTCACGACTTCTCTCACAACCTTCTTGCTTATCTTCCACTTACCAATTTTCTTTTTTACCCTCCCTCCCCACCCCCAATGCAATATCTGCTGTCCCCTGGAGGTGCCCCACCATCTTCCGAGGGCCTCTCTCTCCCTACATTTCCATGCCACAGACACCACGTCACATTCATTTACACATCAGATCCTCAGCCTCCTCGAGGTTAGGAGATGTGTCTGAGGCCACAGAGGAAGAGACAAGACTGGGTGCTCACTAGGGATGCTTTCTCCCTAGTGACATGAATAGTTCTGTCTGGAGGCAGGCAGTGGCCAAGATGGCTGCCAGAGCACCCATCTGTTGTCCTGCAATTCCGGGGCCACTGCTTCTGCCCTAACTGCTCTTTCTGCTTTAATGCTTGCCCCTTTAGTCTGTTCTACACATGGCAGCCAGGGTGATTCTTTTCAAATTGAAAGTTAGAGCTCCTCACTCCTAGGCTTAAAATTCCCCCAATGGCTTCCATTATGTTGAGAATGAAAAATCAAAACTCTTGCCATGGTCCTCAAGCCTCTGCATGATCTGGCCCCTGCCTACCTCTCTGCCTTCAAATCCTCCTACTCTCTGCCTCATTCACTCGCCCCCAGCTTCCGTGGTCTCTTCACCACTTCTTTATGATGTCAAGGGCCTTAGGTCACACCTTGCTTTCCTTTGCATGCCGCACCCCCTCCGATATCCACATGCTCATTCTTCACGTTAGTCTCCTCAGAGAGGCCTTTGGTGGCTGTCTGTGCATCGTATCTAGGTAGCACTCTCCTATAATCATCTTCTACTCCCTAAGTCTGTGCTATTTTTCCTTCTAGGACCTGTCACTAACGATACACTGCGTGGCTATTTGTTTATTGTCTATCTCCTATTCAAATGGAAGCTCCCTGACAGCAAGGATTTTATTCATCTTGCTCACCCTAAATCCTCAGTGTCTGAAAGAGCAAGCTCATAACAGGCATTTCTTTCCTTTTTTTTTTTTTTCTTCTTTTTTGATGCGTAGTCTCGCTCTGTTGCCCAGGCTGGAATGCAAGTGGTGTGATGATGGCTCACTGCAGCCTCAACCCCCTGGGCTCAAGCAATTCTCCCACCTCTCAGCCTCTCAAGTGTGTCACAACACTCAGCTAATTTTTGTATTTTTTTGTAGAGATGGGGTTTCACCATATCACCCAGGCTGGTCTTGAACTCCCTGGCTCAAGCTATCCAGCTGTCAGATTCCCAAAGTGCCAGGATTTCAGGCGTGAGCCACCATGCCTGGCCTACAGTAGGTGTTTCAAATATATTATAGGTACTTCAAAAACATTTAAGAGCAAATAAATGCATTTCTCAGAATTGTTCTAAAGTGAAAGGCTTAAAGTCTGGCCTGTTCCGTACATAACTGGGAACTGGGAGAGACTGGGAGAGGTGTAACATGCACATAAATACCTGACTGGGAGAGAACGTGTATCACTCAGGTCCTGTAAGAAAGTACAGAAGTGGGTTGATCTGATGACAGTCTAATAAAGGGGCAAATGTGTGCACAAGACTTGGGGAACCCCCACAGCTAGCATCCTACCCCAGGATTAATGACAGGCCTGAAGGACAAGGAGGGAGCAGCTCCCGGGACAGGCACAGAGAGGGCTGTGCTGCGAGGGCCCTGATGGGCCTGAGGGATAGGCCAGCCTGCAGTGGCCCCAGAGGGAGGGATCCAGGAGAATGAATACCCCAGCCTCATTTCCCTCCCTCTCTCTTATCTCCTGCCAGGACTTCCCTTCGTTTGACCCCTAACAGGAAGCCTGATGATCAGTGAGAGAGAGCTGGTTGATGCAGTCCATCTAGGACACAGAGTAGGATGCAGAAGTGTGGAGAGGGACCTGGAAGGACAAACAGAGGGTCTCCAGAAGAGAAGGCAAAGATATCTAGAGGGCTTCTGCCTCTCTTTCAGAGAGAGGAGATGCAGATGAGATTAGGGAAAGGAAGGGCTGAGATGTCAGTCACCGTGAAGACCAGGATGGGGTGTCAAGTGTATCTTATCTACCTCTCATGATCTAATTCTATGGCTGGTAAGGGTTGGTAATTGTTCTCTTTACAAATTTAGTTTGCCAGAATGACAGTAAGCCAAACTTTCACCTCCATTGTAGCAGCCAATTTTTTCTTTTCTTAAGACAGTCTCACTCTGTCACCCAGGCTGGAGTGCAGTGACGTGATCTCAGCTCACTGCAACCTCCACCTCCCGAGTTCAAGTAATTTTCATGTCTCAGCCTTCCGAGCAGCTGGATTACAGGCATGCATCACCCTTCCTGGCCAAGTTTTGTACTTTCAGTAGAGACAGGGCTTTGTTATGTTGGCCAGGCTGGTTTCAAACTCCTAGCCTCAAGTGATCCACCCGCCTCAGCCTTGCAACGTGCTGGGATTATAGGCGTGAGCTACCGTGCAGAGGTGCCAAATTTTTCTTTTCTTTTTTTTTTTTTTTTTTTGAGATGGAGTCTTGCTCTGTTGCCCAGGCTGGAGTGCAGTGGCATGATTTCAGCTCACTGCAACCTCCGGCTCCAGGTTCAAGTGATTCTCCTGCCTCAGCCTGCTGAGTAACTGGGACTACAGGTGCACGCCACCATACCTGGCTGATTTTTTTTTTTTTTTTTTTAAGTAGAGACCAGGTTTCACCGTGTTAGCCAGGATGGTCTCAATCTCCTGACCTCATGATCTGCCTGCCTCAGCCTACCAAAGTGCTGGGATTACAGGTGTAAGCCACCGTGCCCGGCCCAAAATTTCTTTTAATACCTAAATCCTCTTAACTTCAGGCTGCAGTGTGCAATCCTAACTTAGTCACAGGGCCAGCCAGGCCCTTCTATGGCCTGCATCACTTTTCCCTATCACACTGTGCCTAACCAGAACCACACAGCACTGGGCTTATGAACTTCATACTTAAGTCTTGGCAATCAGTTCTGCAATTATGTCTTCCCTGGCATCGTGTCACTGAGAAAATAGACCGTATTTCTAGCAAAAATGGTGGTGGCCTCTATCTCACCCCATATACAAAAAAATAACTCAAAATGGATCGGAGACCTAAATGACAGAGCTAAAACTATAAATAAAACAGGAGAAAACAGAGTTTTAACCTTTGTGACTTTGAATTTAGCAACGGCTTCTTATGACACCTAAAGTACAACCAACCCGAAAAAAAAAAAAAAAGATAAGTTAGACTTCGTCAAAATTAAAAACTTTTGTGCTTCTAAGGACACTTTCAAGAAAATACAAAGAGAATCCACAGAATGGAGGAAAATATTTGCAAATCATATATCTGATAGGGGTCTAGCTTACAGAACTTTGACAGTTCAGCAATTAAAATACAGATAACCCTATTTAAAAATAAGCAGCCGGGCGCGGTGGCTCAAGCCTGTAGTTCCAGCACTTTGGGAGGCCGAGATGGGCGGATCACGAGGTCAGGAGATTGAGACCATCCTGGCTAACACGGTGAAACCCTGTCTCTACTAAAAAAAATACCAAAAAAACCCAAAAAACAAAAACTAGCCAAGTGTGGTGGCAGGCACCTGGAGTCCCAGCTACTCGGGAGGCTGAGGCAGGAGAATGGCATGAACCCGGGAGGCAGAGCTTGCAGTGAGCTGAGATCGCGCCACTGCACTCCAGCCTGGACGACAGAGCGAGACTCCGTCTCAAAAAAAAAATAATAAAATAAAAAATAAGCAAATACTTTCAATAGACATTTCTCCAAAGAAGATATACAAATAGCCAACAAGTATATAAAAAGATGCTCAATATCCCTAATCATTACAGAAATGCAAAACAAAACCACAATGGGATACTATTTCACACCCACTAGGATGGCTAAAATAAAAAAGACAATAAATGTTGGCGAGGATGCAGAGAAAAAGGAACCCTTATATATTACTGGTGGGATTGTAAAATGACGCAGCCTCTTTAGAAAACAGTTTAGCCATTTCTCAGAATGTTAAATGTAGAATTACCATATGTTCCAGTTTTATGAGCTAATGTTTGTGTCACTCCAAAATTCTTATATTGAAGGCTGAACTCCCAGTGGGATGCTGTTTGGAGGTGGGGTCTTTGGAGGTAATTAGGTTTGGAATAGGTCATGAGGGTTGTGCCCTTGTGATGGGACTGTAAGAAATAAACATCTGTTGTATAAGCCACTCAGTCTATGGTATTTTGCCATAGCAGCCCAAGCTAAGACACCCAGAAATTCCATTCTTAAATGTATAGTCAAGAGAATTGAAAATATATGTCCATACAAAAACTTGTACATACATGTTCGTAGCAGAATTATTCATAACAGTCAAAAATGGAAACAACCCACATGTTCATCAACTAATGAATAAAAGGTAGCATTTTTTGGCAATAAAAAGGAATAAAGTACTGATACATGCTACAACATGGAAGAACTTTGAAAACATTATACTAAGTGAAAGAAGCCGGGCACAAAAAGCTACACATTGTATAATTCCACTCAGAATCCACTCAGTGGGAGCCCTGAGCTTCTTTTCCTGCAACTAGACGGTCCCAGCTGGGGGTGATGGACAGTGGCAGATCATCAGACATGAGATTCTCTTGAGGAGCATGCAATCTAGATCCCTGGCATGCACAGTTCACAACAGGGTTTGTGCTCCTATGAGCATCTAATGCCACCGCTGATCTGACAGGAGGTGGAGCTCAGGTGGTAATGCAAGTGGGAATGGCTGTAAATACAGATAAAGCTTTGCTTGCGTGCCCATCGCTCACCTCCTGCTGTGCGGCCCAGTTCCTAACAGGTCATGGACTGGGACTGGTCTGTGGCCCAGGGCTCGGGAGCCCCTGATCTATAGCTCTGTGGTTGGTTTTCAAATTAGAAGGTAAGTGGCACTTACATGTGTTCTATAAAAATGGTATGTTGGGATACAAAATGCATTCGATGTGGACACACTTTCCATTGATTTGTGTGCTGCCAAATGTCACTGTCTTTAGCAGATGTATAAGACGAACAACCCAAACCTTCAGGCATCATCCCACATGACAATTACTTTCAGCACAAGATTTTATAATTCAGTGTGTACATCAGTTTCTAGATTGTAGCTATCATCAGTCTCATCCCAAACCACAGTTTAACTGGCTTTGATTACAAACATAATTGGAATTAAGGTTTACAAGAAGAGATAAGATAGATCTAATCTTCACACAAAAGGATAATACATAAACACTCATTATTATCTTTTTAATTTTTGTGCCCCCTCATTATGGAACAGCTTTTATGTGGTGTGCAGATCTAAACCAACAGGGTTGAAGGATATGAAGGATTATCCTGAAATCTTCTAAACCCAAAGGAGCAGTGGTGGAAACTAACATCCCTCCCCTAGCTGATCTTACCCACTCACATCCCAGCTTAGGGGCACAGTCTGGCACTTGTACTGACATTTGGCTCCTTGCCAGGGAGAACAACAGCCGTGCCCTCCTCCTTTGTACAGGGACAGGAACTTCTGCTGAGCTTTCCCCTGCCCTGCGGCAATGGAACTGGTGCCTTGGCACATGCCTCCCAAGCAGTCGCAGTTCCGTGCTCCGGATCTTTCCATGGTGTGAGATCCTCTAGACAGGAAGAAAACCTTCACACCCACTTCTGATGAACCCCACAAAAATGGTTCCTTCTCAGACTGAGAAACAGAGAGATAATTCAGGAAAACCTGGGTAGAAAGTCATTTTGCCAATAGGGCAAGAGTCTGAAAGAAGAGTATGGAGCCACGGACGGAACCGTTGTCCATGGGTCTCCTCTTTTTTCTTCTTTGGCTATTTGGTCACAGCTCAGATCACCAGGGGTAACAGAGAGAGATGTTTTGCTAGGAGTTTTCTAAGGCTTAAATACACGAAGTTTAATTTGAAATAATAGTAGGTAACTCATTAACTATGGGCTGAAGACCAACCTCAGTTTGTTATCTAAGATGAAGTAGACTGAATAAAACTATTCTTAAGAACCCTGATACATTACTCCAGCTAAACATGACGTTTTAGTCCCTCGAACTAGAGCAGAATTTCCCCCCAGTAAACATCCTTTAAATGGATATTCACTATCTACTGAAAGCACAAAGCAAACACAAGAACCACTTCCTTCATGTCTCTAAACCTCCTCTTCTGCCTCTAAATCTCTTTCTGTACTTTTTTGTAGAACATTCCCCCTTAAAAGTATGTACCCCATACAGAGTAAATATTTAATATATTTATCTTTAGTAAAATGCAAATAGGATGAAACAATGATTGAAACAACGTCATCTTTGTGGCTTTGGAATTACAATGGGATGAATACCAAAACACATCACCAAAACAGCTGAACTGATCTTGAAAAAGAAATGTTGGGTTCACATAATTATGCCTATAGCTCTATATGCCAGGCTGCCTTCCTAAATAAATATTTTCTGGGGTCCAATAATAATAACAATACCAAAAACTTACGGTAGGTGGTATTTTAAGTACTTTACCTGTAATAAGCACATTTAATCCTCACAGTGACCTGATGAGTAAACTGAAGCACAGCAAGGTTTAGCAACTAGCCCAAGATCACACAGCTATCAAGTGGCAGTGCTAGGATTTGAACCTGAGCAGATGTGACTTTGAAATCTATGCTTTAAACCAATTTACCATACTATTTCTTAGTCTCTTCCAAGGTGTGTGTAGTTCTACATTGGGAACTGGTCTTACTTCGTGTCCCTCATAGGTAGTCCTTAAAAAATTCACAAAAAGAATATGATCTATTGAATTATATCTATAAGCTAACCTACTTTTAATAGTGATTCATGGGGAGGAGGAATATAATTTCACATACCAAATGACCTAATAACCTTGATACAAAATCAGCATTAAAAAAACTCCACCTCAAGTTTCCCACGAATTAATCATAGATAAGCCCATAGCTATGTCATCCCTTAGTATCATAGCTGCCAGGAAATTTAACCAAAGAGTATGAGTCAAAGTGTATTTAGAAATCTATTCTATTAAATGCTCTTTTGGTGTTAGATCTAACTTATATAATTATAGAATGTTAGAGCTGAAAAGGGCCTTGGCGTTTATAGAATTTCATCTCCTTAAGTGAGGCTGTTCAAGAAGGATGAATGAGTTGCCCCAGATCCTAGACCCAGTCAGAAGGATCATCCTGAGAACAAACTCACAGACTGCCCAGTGCCCGGTGCCTTTCTCCACTTTACCATGCTGCTCACCCCACCTGTGTGACATCTTCATATAAAAAATAACATGTTCTTGTTACCTGGGGCTGAAGACATGTCCCTGTGCTCTGTACAGACAAGGTTAAGATAATTATATTCCACAGGTTGAATTTTGGAAACATACTTTATCTACCTCAATATGAGTTGGGTGGTGCCTATCTTTCTTCATTTAGAGAAGTAACATCATCAAACACTAGGAGGACATGAAATATGAGTGTGGTAAACGGCAAATGTGTATTACTTTTTATCCTACTTACACAGGTACTCATTTTCTATTCTATTCTGTCTCATCATCTATCATTTGTTCACATTTGTTGGTGGTATCTCTGAAAACCACTAGAGTTTTAAGTTCTGTGAAAGAGGAAATGTGTCTGTCTTTAAAATGTCAGATCCTTGGCCTCTTCTCTGGTTCATGAGCTCAGGAATCCCCTGGTCTGCCTCCCTCTTGTTTCCCTCTGCCAGTTCACCTAAACAAAGCCATTTGTTTGTTCTGTCCAGATCACAGATTTACTCCTACCATCTGTATCTCAGACACCTTCAGTGACTATCCACTTTCTTCAGGATAAAGCCCCAACTCTCAAAGCCTTAAACAGAGACAGCACTATATATCTTTCAAGTCATCCTGCTTTTATGTACCCACACAGACCATCCATTCTAACCAAATTAGTATGTTCACAGTTCCCCAAAAACACGTAGTGCTTGCCTGCCTCTTTGTCTTTGCCCACATGACTTTTCCTTCCCAAATATCACCTCATCTGCCTGTGACAATCGAACTCTGATTCACGCGACAAAGCCCAGCCCAGGAGGCCTCCCTGACTACCCAAGCTTACTGAAATCCTTCTCTTAAAGCTTTATCACTGGTAACACTGATTTCATATCTGCTGTTCTGTTTTAATTTTTTCATGTACATCTGTCTTACCCTCCCATTCAGTTTATACATTCATTTAGAGCAAGGGACATTTCTTAGGCTAAAAATATGCCCTCTGTGGTTCAAACACGTAAACAACTAAGTAAGTTTCAGTTAGCTGATTATGTAGTTATCCCTCTCCTCCCCCATATTCTCCTTGAAGACCTGGCATTTAAAACACTTCAGGTGATTTTTATATATTTTTTCTAAAAACCTAAAAGTTTATGGAATATATCTTTAGGTAGAATCTTTTACCTATAATTCATGGTTAAATTCAAAGACAATGTTACAGAGTATTTATCAAAAGTTTAAAAGAATTAAGAAAGTAGGGGCCGGGCGCGGTGGCTCAAGCCTGTAATCCCAGCACTTTGGGAGGCCGAGACGGGCGGATCACGAGGTCAGGAGATCGAGACCATCCTGGCTAACACGGTGAAACCCCATCTCTACTAAAAAATACAAAAAACTAGCCGGGCGAAGTGGCGGGCGCCTGTGGTCCCAGCTACTCGGGAGGCTGAGGCAGGAGAATGGCGTAAACCCGGGAGGCGGAGCTTGCAGTGAGCTGAGATCCGGCCACTGCACTCCAGCCTGGGTGACAGAGCCAGACTCAGTCTCAAAAAAAAAAAAAAAAAAAAAAAAAAAAAAAAAAAAGAAAGTAGGAACATGTGAGTCCAATCTTTTTTATTTTGTTTTTAAAAAATCTACCTGTTTTTCCTCAACATTGGTGGCAAAAGGGAAATAAGAACATAAGTGGAAGCTCACATACCATATGTTTAAATATTTTAAAGTTTCAAATCAAGTTAACAAACACAGTGTGTTCTAATTTCTTGCCTTTAAAAACACACCTTCAAAATGAACTGAAACTCAGGTTTGCCTCCTTCTCTTCCCTCCCTTGTGTGCATTCCACACTACAAGTGGCCTCCTATGCCTGCCCATGGACATCTCAGTTTGTACATCCAAGCTCTGGACACATTCACTGCACACAGCCTCCCCTTGGCCACCTCTCTTGCCTAAGAGACACATCCTCTGCCCTCAGAGGGATAGACAGGAAGTACACATAGGCCTCTTAAAAGCGAGGACACTCTTGCCTGGATCTAAGGGAGATATCGAATCTACTCTTTTTCATTTCTTCATATAAATTACCATATTTAAAATACTAAATAAAAAGTAAAACCTTTATGACTTAAAACATCAATTAAGCCTTTAAAAGAAGTTTCTTCTGAAAGCACATAAAAAAGAGAAACATAATTATACAAATTTGCAGGTTATTATATACTATAACAATTCCCAACAAAATACTGATTATTATTATTATATTTTAGAGACCAGGTCTTTCTCTGTCTGTCATGCAAGCTGGGGTGTAAGCACAGGATCACAGCTCACCGTAGCCTCGAACTCTTGGCTTCAAGCCATCCTCCCATCTCAGCCTCCTGAGTAGCACACGCCACCATGCCCAGCAAAATGCTGATATTTTAATAGCAAGATGGTTTACATTAAAAACACACTGTCAAAAGTCTAACAGTCAGTGTTGACAATATCTGAACATAAGGTTTTTTAAAAAGGACTACAGATACATTGCGTAATCAACAAGATACAGTTTCTTTGGTTTTTCCAATCCTACTCTAAGTTAGTTTCTGAGTCATAGTTTAGTTTGGCAAATGTAGTCATATTCTCCAACCTAAGCAAGTAGTGTTCTTCTTATAAAGATATAATCGTATGTAAACTCTATGCATTGGATTCCAGTGAGTAAGTAAATACATGTTTATCTCAGTTTATGTAGGACAAGTCCATTTCACGGTTAGCTCAGATGACAACAGACCAACATGTCTTGAAATTACATGTCCAGAAAATTATGTCATGTGCCACAGAAGTAAGAAAACAGTTGAGAAAGAGGACTTACTTTTATCCTCATAGTTTAGAGTTGGCATTAAGAGTAGATAAGGAATACTACCATATTTTAAATTCTTGCCATTCAAGAAAGGAATGGCAAAACAGAGATCGTCTAGGTCAGTGGTTAACATCCCTGGGGCACAGAATATTGTTAGTGGCATTCTCTCTATCGTGTATAATATTTTTTCCCCCTTATTGTCGCCTGTCTTTTTGATTCACTGTGTTGTGTCCATCACCTGGGTTCTCTCTTTAATAAGAGTATCACTGTTTCTAGGCCCTCTCAGCTGAGGGAGCAAGGAAATATATGTGTGTATACTAACCACTGTATAGACCAATATATCTCAATATTTCTATGTGTAACTATCTGCATCTATATTAAATTAAACATCAGTTCATACTGATGCTGGAACTGGCTTTTAATCCAATTATGGAGTGATGTGGGATGAAAGAGCTGGGAAGGTAGAGAGGAAACAAGATTGTCCAGAAGTTGGTAGCTGTTGAAACTGGATGATATGGAAAGTCAAGTGGGGTGAGGTGGTGGTTTATATTCTATTCTCTCTATTTTGTGTATGTTTCAAAGTTTCTATAATAATTAAGAAGAAAAAGAATAGTTAGAATTGGAGAGGGCATCTTTGGCCTCACTCCAAGCCCATTTTACTCCTCCTTTATAGAACAGTCTAATGAGCACTGGTAGCTAATTTCCAAACACAATACTAATCACGCCTCAAGATTTGAAAAGGTGCATGCTGACAAAAGTAAGAAATGACAGGTAACAAGAGAGAAACTTTAGAAAAAGTCTATTAAAAATAACACAGAAGTGATAATTTACTGCAATAACAGAATATACTTTTTTTTTTTTAAAATTTTGAGACAGAGTCTCATTCTATTGCCCAGGCCGGAGTGCAGTGGCACAGTCTTGGCTCACGGTAGCCTCTACCTCCCAGGCTCAAGTGATTCTCTCACTTCAGCTTCCTGAGTAGCTACGACTACAGGTGCGTGCCATCACACCCGGCTAATTTTTTTTTTTTTTAATGTTTTGTGGAAATGAAGTTTTGCCTTGTTGGCCAGGCTGGTTTCAAACTCCTGGGCTCAAGCAATCCGCTCACCTTGGCCTTCCAAAGTGCTGGGATTATAGGCATGAGCCAGTGTGCCTGGCCAGAATATACTTTTCGATAAGCTCTCAATAAACATTACTATAATTCCATAAAAAGCTTTTTCTATAATAATAATCATCATCAAGAAAAAACTAAAAAATGTTTAGCATACTCTGCTTTTTAAAAAATAGAAAATAAACAAACACATCTTTAGATAGTTTTTATTCAAAATGGTAAACATTTTAAAGTATTCAACCTATCAACACTGTGTCATCTGTAAAACTCAGCTGTTTTGAATCTCATTTCCCAAGGTTCTAGACAGCCAAGTATTATACTTTATCTATAGACATCCAATTCTCCAAAATACTTAATTTACATTTCCATGAAAAACGTATACTTTGTGTTCATGAGAGTCTCAGATTTAACTTAGGAAAAAAATTCAACAAAATCAGTTCCTACTCTAATAGCTTTGTGAAGAAAAAATACTATAGGAAATTTTTTTTCTAAGTTCTGCTTCTCATTAAAAACATAAAGCAGATAACAGTTTATATTTGCAAACATTTTAATAGGATACTGTGATATTTTTCTCTCTGCAAAAGGGAAGCTAAATCCATATTGATATGCATCGTGCTCAGAGAATAAGTATGTTTTGCTTAAAAACATATCTCAATCAGTGAAGTTTTCGCTGGTCAGCTCAATCTGTTGAAAGAAATGTTTCCATAGTTACTATTAAACTTATCTCCCTAAATAAGACCAGAGATGAGAGATAGGGAGTAAAATATTCCATCTTTTCCTTTTTTTCTAGAGTATGCCAATAAATAAGACTCTTGATTTTTTTTCTCTTTCTTTTTCTTTCTTTTTTTAAAAAACTGTCTGGCATAAAGAATGCTTAGAGCTAAAACACCCTTTGGGGTGGGGATGAGGGTTAGGGGTGGGGAGACTTGGAGAACTGACATAGCCCAGAGGCTGCCACGTCACTTCCAGGATGACCCACACTCCACCTGTCACCTGGTTATTAGTGCTGCAGTCTGCTTGGGAGAGTAACTTGTACTTAAAAAATTGTACCAAGCACTCTCCTAAAAGGATTCTTCTTGGAGTGTAATGTTTCAGAAATTAATCCCCAGCGACTTCTTTACCCATCTGAGACAGAAAGGCTTCTGGGCTGATTTGAATAATTTATAGAGGAGACTAAAATAGATATGATCCTGAATAGGAGAAACCAGACCAGCATTACCTATCAGCAGACTAGGCAGCTGCCTCTGAAATGCTTGCAAACAAGACCCACACATTGGTGTACATGTGCTCTATTTTCATAGGTCTTTACATCCTTGTGCTGGAGTACTTCCTTGACAGATAAAACTTGTCTGCTCCTTTCTTCTGGGATTTGCCAGGAGCATTCTGGAAGGGAAGGCCAAGTTGCATGTTCAGCCTGCAAACCAGAATCGTTCTCAAGAAACCAAGCTTAGGTAGCCTCTCTAAAGACCAGAAATCATGCAATGCATTTCCCTTCCATTTCTCCATGCCATCCTCCTCCTTGTGCTCTACAGTCCATCTCCTCCAGCCCTCAAACATGCCAGAGAGCAGTCTCCTTTCATGTAGAAAATTACAAGGGTGGGGCTGAAATACTGCAAGAACAATGTGTATTGGGTTATTTCCACTCCACTTGGTTGTCTTCAATGATATACTGACTCCACAGTGCAGGACACCCAAGTTCAGGCTAAGAGTCAGAAATTCCAGCATTCTTTATTGTGCCCAGCCACACACTGCTTAGAGTCTAGGCACCAACAGCTTTGATTTTCCTCGTTTGCAAAGCAGGGATAATGATACCTAACTCAGGGGCTCCTGTAATTAATGACTGTACAGTGCCAACTCTAAAGATGCTTCGTGGTACAGGCAGGTGATGTGGCCCTTTTAGAGTGATACACATTAATTATATTGTGTTAGAGCACAGAGCATCTGTGTCAATTACTTTGAGAAAGGTGGTCTCAGTAGTTCTACCTTACTTCATTTTTATGATTATATACTTGCTTTTGTGTTCCTGCTCTAGACTCATCTTTTTATAGTGCAGAAGTATTTTATTTATATATATATATGTGTGTGTATATATATATATATTTTGAGATGAAGCCTTGCTCTTTCACCCAGGCTGGAATGCAGTGGCGCGATCTCGGCTCACTGCAACCTCTGCCTCCTGTGTTCAAGCAATTCCCCGTCTCAGCCTCCCGCGTAGCTGGGATTACAGGTGCCCACCACCACGCTCGGCTAATTTTTCATGTATATTTCTTTTCCTCCTTAGGTATAGCCATTTTTTAGCCAGTCCAGTGAAGGCATGGATAGGTTGAGAGTTGTTTGTTTTGTTTTGAGACAAGGTCTTGCTCTGTCGCCCAGGCTGGAGTGCAGTGGCGTGAACATAGCTCATTGCACCCTTGACCTCCTGGGGTTCAAGTGATCCTCCCTCCTCAGCCTCCCAATGTGTTGGGATTATAGGCATGAGCTACCACACCTGGCTGTGAGAATTATTTTAAATTCTTCTATGTGTGTCACAGAACCTTGTGTTTACCAGCTTACTGCTGGGCAGACTGGAGAGGGGTGACTGCACCTACACCTCAGGGACCAAAGGGAGGAGGGAAGCGCCCTGTCCCCGAGGAAAAGTCAGGACTTGGCCTGGCAGCCTGAATGCTCAGCAGAGGCACTGCACTCCCCACCCTCTACTTTGTCGGCACAAGTGACAGCCCCATAGCATAAATGAGATCTCCTACTCCTCTGCCTGTAACCCTTCCAGGCCTTCCCATCACACTGAGTCTTCATGGGCCTTGGGGCAGAGCTGTCAAAGCTGTTGGTTACAAAACTGCTTCCTAACAAAAATAATGACTTTCTGTTATGTAAGATAGCTACAAAGAAAGCTTTTTTTTTTTTTTTCTTTTAATGCCATTAAGTGGGGCAGTGGATGGAAAGATTGTGGTACAAGGGAACAAAACAGGTTTTGGACTTGACTGCCCAAGAATGGTTAATACCAACAATTACAAAACTGTAGAAAAGAGAAGCAATGTTCTCTATTTACTGTGTCAACTGAAATCAATAAATCAAACCAAATCAAAAAATTCAACAAACTCCTGAATACCTACTAAGTATTAAGTAGTCCTTGAGAAAGAAAATCATTAAGGAAATTAAGTTGAAAATAAAAGGTACAAACATTTCTTCATTCAAGAAATATTTACCAAGCACCTAATATATGCCAGACATAGTAGTAGGAATGGGGATACAGCAATGAAAAAAAGAGACAAAAATCTCTGCTTTGTGGAATTTATATTGTAGAAGAGAAAGACAACAAACAAGCAGAAAAACATCATACAGTAATATGTACTCCACAGATACTCATGTAGGTTGAGGCAGTCATATCTGAGCGGCTTTTCTACAGAGGTGACTTTAAGAAGAAGGACCAAGAAGGAACGTGACCAAGAAGAAGGAATCAGTTCTGTGAGGACAGGGGCAAGTGCATTCTAGGTGGAGCCAACAGGTAATACCACATTCCTAAGGCAAGAAAAGGTTCTGCATGCTCAAGTGACTGCTCCCATTTGGCTGGGGCAGAGTGAGGGGCGAGTGGTGGGGAGAGGGCCAGTAAGTTGGGCAGGGGCAGGAGCCAGGCCATGCAGGGCCTATAAACCCACAGAGAGATGGAATGCTCTCTTCCAAGTATATGAAAGCCCTGGGAAAGTTACATGCAGAGCAGTAGTTGGATCTGATTTATGCTGTAAAAAGATAAAAAGATGGCTGCTCTGTGCACAAAGAAGCATAGGGAGTAAGAATACAAAAGAAGGGGGCAAAGAGACCAATTAGGAGACACTTACAATGTTGTGTTTTGTCTTTAGACGGTTCTGGAATCACTACTTGCACATTATTGGGAAAGATAACAACAAATGATTTTTTGTGGGCATTTCATGTATCACATCTACATGTTTTCTGGGAGAGTAAAAAGATGCCGCTTTTTAATTTTATTATTATTTTTTGGGACAAGGTCTCAGTCTATCACCCAGGCTGGAGTGCAATGGCGCTATCATGGCTCACTGCCGCCTCCACCTAGTGGGTTCAATTGATCCTCCTACCTCAGCCTCCCTAGTAGCTGAGACTATAGGCACACACCATCATGGCCGGCTAATTCACATTTTTTGTGGATTAGGAAATTTTAGACTGTGTTAAATAAGAAGACAGTCATGGCCAAACAGTACTTTGCACACATCTGGATTTTAGATGTATGTTGTTTAATTCATCCTGGGCCTTTGGACAGCCATCAATTTCCTGATGACTTCCCACCAGTTTCTAAAACTGCCTAGTTTGTCCCATCTTAGCATGCAGCCCTTCCCTTAACTGTGCTACCCCTTTGACAGCCGTTAACCTTTCCCTTCCCAGGGTTTGCCCCTCTTTCAACCTGTACATAAATCTCAGGCTCCTGCTCTAGTTCCTATTGCTTATCTTCCTCAACTCCCGAAACTGTCAAGAGCTGGACAGATTCAACAATGTCCTTCTTCTTGCCAAATACAATATCCTCTTCATTAGCTATTTCTTGAATTTCCTCTTTTACTTTTTACTTTCTACTGGTGTGAGCATCATATTTCTCTTTTTTCAGTTTAATCATTTATTCTACTCTCATCATTTATTCAACACTTATAGATGACCCCCCAGTTATGTGTGATTCTGTAAGACTCCCTCATTTAAGACCCCCTCCCTGCCACTCTTTCTCTAAACTTACTTCAGGACCACAATCCCTGGTGAAAAAGCTCACTGGGGCCAGAAGTACTTAAAAAGTAGGAATGTTCAGATTTTGGAAAAGTACTATATGCATATATCATAATGTGTCACTATTCCTGCAGCAAAAATGTATAACTGTTTACACTAAGTGGGACAATTAAAGGCAATAAATTACCTCATATCAGTTCAGGTCAGATTTTGCTGGCAAATAAATTTTGATGTTAATTTACAAAAAAAAAGTAAGAGAAAAAGCTTTGAAATTCTTCTCTTTCTAATTTGTTCTGATGATATTGTAAATATATTTGCTCTCTGTTAGTCTTAAAACTTTCTACCTGGTTTTCAAGTTACTACTTCAAAGTCAACATTTTCTTAAAAGAATAAATGGATTTGTCCTTGCAAGCATGTTCCCTTTATGAAGAATTTATTTTCCCTTTCTTTCTCTCTTTTTCTTTTTTTCTTTTCTTTTCTTTGAGACAGGGTCTGTTACCCAGGCTGGAGTGCAGTGGCCTGATCAGGGCTCACCGCAGCCTCAACTTTCTGGGCTCAAGCAATCCTCCTGCATCAGCCTCCTGTGTAGCTGGGACCATAGGTACATACCACCACATCAGGCTAATTTTCTTATTTTTTGGAGAGACAAGGTCTCTCCAAAATCAGCATGTTGCTCATGCAGGTCTCAAACTCCTGAGTTCAAGCAGTTCTCCTGCCTCAGCCTCCCAAAGTGCTGGAATTATAGACATAAGCCACCGTGCCCAGCCAAGAATTTCATCTGTTACCAGGAACACCATTTTTCTAGCTTAAAATCTTTTTGTTCTATCCACTTTTGCTCCTGCATGTAATTTATCATGAAATCTCTTGACTTCATCCCACTCAACAGCCTCTATCTTAATACAAGCCCATACTGTTTTAGCAGCCTCTCCGTCGGTTTCTGAGATTTCAGTTCCCATCTGCTTTCAAAGCTTTTTATTTCTCTATATCCAACTCCTCCATCATATCAGAAATACTAATGCCCTGTCTCTGAAATATTTCATTTATCACAAATATGTCTTTGCTTAAAATCTTACAGCAATTTCTTTGTCTGAATTTAAAGATTGGGCTCTACCCCACACTTATTCCTAAAAAAATTCTACTTCCGAAGGTTCCTTTCTGTACCATTCTCTGTAGCCAAACACATTCTACTTAACTTGTTCTCTTATGTCTTCAACTGGCACCTTGATTCTGATACCTTTCCTAATTGTAAGACAGAACAACACAGTATTAAATGCAACTAAACACACTATCTTTTTCTTTATTTATAAATAAAATTAGTTTATTTTTCATTTCTAAAGGTTTGATTTAGATTAAGTTGTTGGTAACGTATGTAACAAAGTTAGTTAATCTACTTCCAACAATTCCCTTTTCATTCCCTTCCATTTTTGCTGAAAGAAGAAACTCCCAAGGCACCTCATTAACAGGCATGAAGTGAATAAATAAATAGCACATGTACCAAACATAAGGAACAAAGGATAAGCCACTGGCAGAATGTTAGCATTAAAATTGCAGAAGCACTAGGGACTTTCAGTGAGCTTTATATGAATGTTGAGCACATGGGTACATGAATCCCTTTCCTTATTTATATACTTTGACCTTCTGGTGCTCCTTTCTGTTTCTCCTGTAATCCACCTCCTAATTCCTTCATTACTATTTATGCTGTGAAAACATGGGAGGCTGCACTTAGTACTTTGGGTGATAGCCATTGAATATTTACTCGTAACCTTGAAAATATTTGCTATTTCAAATATCTTTTTTTAAAAAAACATAAGGTAGAGAAGATAACTCATTTGCAAGATCAGCTAGCAACATAGGAAGGTCAGAATACTAACTTGTTCAAATACTCATGCCCCTGGTAATTTCAACTTGAATATCATTCTATTCAGTGACTTTACAAATGACTGGAAGGAAGGGATGAATCTAGATATTTAGGGTTGCTAATGCACAGAGAGATAAGAATAAAATTCAAAAGAATGCATTAAATTTGAGTGATTCTACAAACCAGAGAAAATCCAATAGGGATGGGCAACTTGCTCAGGTTTAAAGAGTAATTACAAGATATAAAAGACAAGTTGGCTAAGTAAAAATAGAGTAAAAACAGACCTGCATTTGAGAGGGTGGGGTATAAGTAACAAGTTAATGATAGCAATGTGATACAGTTTCTTTTAAAAAGCAACATAATAATGAGATGAATTAATAAAATGGTTACATAAAATCATAGATACTAGAGGTGGAATAACATTATACATAATCTAGTCCAGTTGTTTTTAAGACCTTTTTCAGCAGTACAACGTTTTACTCCAAAGAAATCTACACAGATTCAGCGATCTGTCAAAACAGATGGAGATGAGCTTCTCCGAGTAAAGACATGGCATGGAACTTGCAAGCCTGAGTTCCTCCCATCAGCTTCCTTCTTCCTCCTGTTGTAGCCCTGAGGTACCTGAAAGGAATGCCTAGGGCTCCACAGAGCACTATCTAATCCCATTCCCATTCCCTCTTTTATAGATATAAAAGCTGATGCCCAGAAAGGATGAATGACCTAACCCAAGACATCACAGGCTGTCTGGAGAAGAGCTGAAATCAGGGCTCTGGTCTTTTGGCCATATTCAGTGCTTTATACTTCAGTTTTACAGTCTTCTATATGCCAGGCACTGTAATAGGTATGAATAAGATGTTAGTTCCCCGCCCTGGAGAAGTGAATGGTCTCATGGAGAAGAGATGTAATTTCTGAATAACATGGATAAATTACTTGAGATATTACAAAATTCCTTGAGAACATGGGAGATGTCAGACAATACCAGCTGGGAATTAGGGGAACTTCGCAAATAAGATAATATTTAATCAGAGTTTTAAAGATGAATAAATATTGATCGGGTATATTTTTTGCATTCACAGATACTTACTGGATTACTATTGCCAGTTTGGATAAGTGCCATTTAAAAATAAAATAGAAAAGCAAAGAAGATGTTTTAAGGGTATTTTTTATTTTTATGATGTATACTGTCATTTTGTAAAATATCTGAACAAATTCAATATTTTGAATCAACATATAGATTTTGGTGAAACATCACTTAATTCTCTAAACTCTTAGAAGCTAATTCTTGGAAGAAGTATTTTGATAATCTTTTTAGTTATTTGAGGCAAAGGTTATGAGAGAAAGCCAAGGGCAAAATCCTCTGCACTGGTTTTAATGGTACTGTCCTCACCAGGGGAATGCTTTAAATTAGAAGTTACAGCATCAATGCTCAGAACAGTCCCTAATTCTCTCATTTTCTAAGTTGGGAAATGTTCATTTTAAGATTCTAATGAAACAAAATCAAATAGGAAAAAGTTTCTCATTATTTAGGGATCTTATTCCATGAATAGCATGCCGACTTTCAGATTTTTTTCACTTTTTTTTTTTTTTTGAGACCAAGTCTTACTCTGTCGCCCAGGCTGGAATGCAGTGGCGCGATCTTGGCTCACGGCAACCTCTGCCTCCCGGGTTCAAGCAATTCTCCTGCCTCAGCCTCCCGAGTAGCTGGGATTACAGGCATGCACCATCATGCCTGGCTAATTTTTGTATTTTTAGTAGAGATGGGTTTTACCATGTTGGTCAGGCTGGTCTTGAACTCCTGACCTTGTAATCCGCCCACCTCAGCCTCCCAAAGTGCTTGGATTACAGGCATAAGCCACTGTGCCTGGCCAACGTTTAGATTTCTAAGATCTTTGCTTGAAGTCAAGCAGGGCATCTGATTTGACAGATCCAGTGTTTACTGAGAAGACCCAGGTTGCCTTGCAGCTGTTCATGCTGGTTGTGTTTGTCACGTCGAGAGCAGTCCTATAACCACAAGTTGTCACAAAGGCTCTAAGCATTTAAGTTACAGTTGCCCATTTGCCCTCCACTCACACATTTTAGTTTTTCCCTGTGTTTTCATGGGGATTTTCTTTCATGTGACTGGTTGAAAATTATTTAAAATATCTACTGGTAACTGATAATTAACCAATAATTAGCCATGGCATTGAATCTATGCACAGTGACTTTTTGGCCTCTCTATAGCTGGTATTTGACTAAAGCTTCTAAAAGAGTCATCAGGCACAATGGCAGAGTTACATCAAAGGTCCACTAACAGAAAATGACAGTAAAATCAGTAGTCATGGGAATAAACAGAATAATTAAAATATTAAATCCCTTTCCTGCAGTCTTAAATGCAAGAAACAACTAAAGGCTTTATCTGACTGATATGCTCAACAAACTGCCAATATCAAATGTTTTATTCCATCTTCAGCTATCACTTCAGCATTCAGATGTTTTTCAAAGGTGTGCTTCATACACACACACATATCTATACACATACAATCACATATATTTAAAATCAATTACCTATTTCATTAAATGATGGGTTATATGATAATCAGCATCCTGATAAAAGAGGGAAAATAAAGAATAGATCATAAGTTTAAAGGGCATGCTTTTTCCTAGAACACGTTACAAAATCAGGGTGACAAACATTCTACACATTCCATCCAATAGCTTCAAAGGCATCATGTGCAAAACAAAGCAAATGTATACTATTACAAGTAGAGAAGAGAAGGAAAAACAAGCATCAAAGGTGAGTTCAGGCTGGTGGTGATGGCCACCTCCCACTTTACAAAGTAGCACAGAAGATTTAATACTAAAATAGCACACTGGCTTGTTTTGTTTTTTAGAGACAGGGTCTTTCCCTATCATCCAAGCTGGAGTATACCGGTGCCATCCTGCTGACTGAACCTTGAACTCCCCGGCTCAAGAGATCCTCCCGGAGCCTGAGCCTCCCAAATAGCTAGGACTACAGGCATGGCCCACCTTGCCTGGCTAATTCTTAAAATCTTTTGTAGAGATCTTTTGTAGGGTCTTGCCCAGGCTGGTCTCAAACTCCTGGCCTCAAGCAATCCTCCCGCTTTGGTTTCAGAAAGCGCTGGGATCACAGGTGTGAGTCACCGAGCCTGTCCACATTAGCTTTTACAAATGAGAATTGGGGATAATGAGTAAAGTCTGGGTTAAGACCTTGATTCACCACTCAATCTTAAGACAACATCACCTGTCAAGTCCAGCATACACAAAGCAATTATGCGCTGTTGATGCAGAATCTTAAACTAATTATTCCACTTCTCAAAGCAACTTTATGTGATTTATTACCATCTGATTCAAATAAGAACTTGGTATGCTGCAAATGAGCCCAGACCAAAGGAAAGTGGCTTTTGAGAGAATATAAAGTAGCTTGCTTCTTTCTCCAGCATTAGAGTTTCTGAAAAACTTGGTGTGAGACAGGGCTAAGTGTCAGAGAACGTAACCCAGCAGGAACTACTTTTACTTACTTTGCTAGTTAAACTCTAACCAATTGCAAAAACATTGTTTAAAACTCAGAAAAGGCCGGATGCCGTGGCTCACGCCTGTAATCCCAGCGCTTTGGGAGGCCGAGGCGGGCGGATCACCAGGTCAGGAGATCGAGACCACGGTGAACACCGTCTCTACTAAAAATACAAAAAATTAGCGGGGCGCGGCGGCGGTCGCCTGTAGTCCCAGCTACTCGGGAGGCTGAGGCGGGAGAATGGCGTTAACCCGGGAGGCCGAGCTTGTGGTGAGCCGAGATCGTGCCACTGCACTCCAGCCTGGGCAACAGAGGGAGCCTCCGTCCCCCACCTCCACGCCAAAAAAAAAAAAAAAAAAAAAAAAAAATCAGAAAAAAAATAGCTAAATGAATATCTTAATAGTTGCCAGGATATTTTCAAATATATGAGACTGAAATATTTAGTTAACATTGCATAATAGTAATACATGCTGATTCACAATCATATACCTCATACTCAAACATCACTAGAGAAATATTGGACAAATCAATGACTCAGAAGGATTTCCTCAGCAAGGACTTACCTCAAGATCCCGGTCATAGTACCTGTTTCTGGGATTTTCATATCTATTCCGGGAGTCAGGACGCCTATGCCGAGAGTCAATGTTCCTGCTGCGATTGTTAGCACACCCATTGCACCTGCCACAGCCACACCCACAGCAGGTTGAACCCCCCATGGAGGTTCTGGATGGATCAGCCTTCCGATTTTTCCCAAGAGAGAACAGAAAGTATCGTAGGAGAGCTGCAGTGTCCGGAGCTACATGCGCAGCCCAATATGGTGCCAAGAGTCCCAAATGAGTCACTGCAGCCAGTGGCGTTTTTTCTTGGCAATAGATGGGATTTCCCCCAGTGAGGGATTTCTGACCAAAACAAATATTCTATCACGATTAGGAAAGACCCTATAACAACTCAAAAGAAGACGAATCCCCAAGTTTTCATCTCTCCAGCCAAAATGATGATACGATCCTGTCTCCGCCTCAGGAACACAAATGAGCATCACTGGCCAGTGACTCCTCTTTATTATGGGGATGATGTCACCAGAGCTTTAATTTTCTCCTATACTACATTTGCTGGAAGGAACTCAGCTTGAAATGTAAGGATGCCTGAGAACAATAACAGTAATTACCACTTATATAAAGCTTTGTATTTGCCCCATGGTTTAGAATCATTAGCGATTCCTTACGTCAAGATGGGCAGCTGGTCAGGGTGCTCACCACTCAAGTATTCCTGGAGGAAAGGCACCTGTCTTGATCAGAGCTGGAACTAGGATCCCAAAGGATTTAATTTAAATGCTTTCAGTTCCTGATGCTTTAAATCAAAGGCAATTGTAAATATTTTTCATGTTAAGAGCAAGAAAGTTACTTTAACAAAGGGATTGAAGGCCCGGCGCAGTGGCTCACGCCTGTAATCCCAGCACTTTGGGAGGCTGGGGGGGGGGGGGGGGGGGGGGGCGGGCGGATCACGAGGTCAGGAGTTCAAGACCAGCCTGGCCAACATGGTGAAACCCTGTCTCTACTAAAAATACAAAAATTAGCTGGGCGTGGTGGCAGGTGCCTGTAATTCCAGCTACTTGGCAGGAGAATCACTTGAACCTGGGAGGCAGAGGTTGCAGTGAGCCAAGACCTAGCCACTGCACTCCAGCCTGGGCGACAGAGAAAGACTGTCTCAAGAAAAAAACAAAGCAAAACAAAAGGATTGAAAGTCACAGGAGCAGAACTGGAGTGAGTGAGAGGGAAGAGCATTTCAGTTACTCTTCTGAGAACTTCATTTAGTTTCATTGCATATGAGTGACCACAAAACATGATTTCAAATGTCCCACTGTTGCTCCCCATCTCTGGATATCCCCTCTAGAGTAAGAGCAGGGCAGCATTCTGGGTTTTTCATTACAGCTTTTCCCCCTCACAATCCCCTACTCCCATAAACACACAACAAATTTAAACCTGACTGGATAACAGAACACTAAGATATTTTCAAAAAAAAAATTACAAAGAAGGTAAAAATGTCCCACATAAAAATATAATTTTGATCAGCTTTGAATACCAATGATTATTACTTTAGCACAGTATCTTCAGCAAGGTAACCCAATACAGGAATGAGAAAAGAACATGAAAGGATAATTCAATGAAGAAATACAAGTGGTCAATAAGCATATAAAAGAGCTTAGACTCATTCTTAGTTGAAGAACTGCAAATTTAAATAATGAGGTATCAACAGGTTGGCAAAATGAAAAAATTATTATATATAACATTCATAAAGTGGGAAAATAGACATATTTACTGTTCGAAGTATAAGTTGATAAACCTTTTTTCAATGGACAATTTGATAGTATCTATAACTTAATTTAAAATATGCAAGCTTTTGATTCAGCAATTCCACTTCTAGAGAATTTATCCCGCAAAAATAACTGACCAAAAAAAGCATAGAGATGTTGTTGTTTATAAAAGAAAAAAATGTAGAAGCAACTCAAATGTTCACAAATAAAGATTGGTAAACTATGTGATAGTACATCCATCATATTATACATACGGAACACTACTCAGCAATTCTAAAGAGGCATATTTATAGAGACTGACATGGAAAGATGATCACAAAGATTTCTTAGTGAAAAAAAAAAAACAAAAAAACCATTTGGACTTTTTTCTCTCCTCACCCTGAGAGGCATACCAAAATAGTTACCTCTCAAGGTAAGGAGAGAATTTAAGTCTTTATTTTATGTGTTTCAGTATTCTTGAAATTTTTTTTTGCAGCAAGCAAATATAATATTTAGAAGAAAAATAACAAATATATTACCATGCTCTTTTTTAAAAACACCCTACAACAGATAAAGCCTTCTAATTTGAGTTAATACAGGAAATGGACTGGCTGCTATATATTTATATGTTTATTTATACATATGTAAATAAAGAGCACCCATAGTCAGTGCCTCAAAGAAGACAACACATCACTCACTGAGCTTTCCTATTACATCCTGGTGACCATAATACCTTCAAATGGAAACATCACAAATAAATATAGATAACCTGGGTTTTTCCAAAGCTGGCTATATATAGGCAACCAATCCTTTTCATACACTACAAGATATTTAGCTTTTATGAGATATAGTGTGCCAGGAGATATAGTGTCCTAGTCTGACATGCCATACTTAGGATACCAAAGCCACAGCCTCCAGCCTGGAGAATGCCCAATTTGTGCACCTATGTGTGTACGGAAAGGCAGCTCTTGTTGCACTCAGTAATATCAGATGTTTCTGGGGACAAAGAACTGTTTCCTATGCCACTGTGCTCTGTGTTCACCTGCATCTCGGCACCTCCACGCCCCATGTGTGGGAGGAGAAGGGTGGTATCATGCTCTGGAAACTACCTCATTCTCTTTCTGTCGCACGCAGCAGGCTTATGTGTTTGTATTTGGTGAGATTTCCTGCTCTACCTTTGGAAGTCTAAACAAAAGTAAAATTCATACTAGAGCTGAAATGCTGTGCATTTGTTACAGTAGTATTTTCTACTTTTTAAAAAACTATGAATATATGCATTTCATTCATGAAAAAATGTATAAATAATGTTCCAGTCATACAAATGCAGTCTGATCCTTAGGGCTTCCTAGTCTGACAAGGAAGGAGACTTGTAAATCAGTACAATAAGTACGAGTTCAAGGTGCATTCAAGGTAAGTGGCAATACAAGGGAGAAGAAACAACTTCCCTGGGGCAGAGATCACAAAAAAGGAGCTGTTTGAGCGGGATCTTAAAGGATTAGTAGAAGACTGCAGCTGCACAAAAAATGGAAAGACTTTGTAGGCATGGGACAGAGTCTGTGCAAAAAGAGTAGAATGGCCCAGTAAGGTAACTTGGAAACAACAGTAGCCTTCTGACAATGCAATCAGGACTGTTTGCAGAGTTTACAGCACATCAGAAAATCATTAAAAATTA
This sequence comes from Macaca mulatta, assembly GCF_049350105.2. Classification (NCBI taxonomy): domain Eukaryota; kingdom Metazoa; phylum Chordata; class Mammalia; order Primates; family Cercopithecidae; genus Macaca; species Macaca mulatta. The sequence goes on from NC_133409.1 coordinate 79,293,943, forward strand.
GACATGGATACCGAAACCATTTCAGTTTAACTTTAGTCACAATATAACTTAAACCACTCCTCCATCTTCAGAAAATTTCTGCGTAGGCAATACTTTCACATAGCTCAGAAATAAAAGTATTAAAAAGTACACAGTAAAAGGCTTGTGTTTCCTACATTTATTTCCCCCACCCTTATCACCTTACCACATATAATTATTATTAGTTTTTAATGTATACTTCCATAGTTTAATGCATTACATATATATATGTATACACACACTATTCCCCCACTCTTTTGCACAAAATATAACATGCTATATACATTGCTCTCTATTTTCCATTTTTTCCCCTAAGTGTATTTGACTTTTTCGATCAGCACTGATAGAGCACAGAGGGACTCCTACCATGCAGACACTATGGAAAGGTGGAGAGATTTAAGCTAGGTACTAGATCTACCCACGTGGATAGAACAGGTTCCAGAGTGGGGTGGGGTGACATGATGGCAAGATCTGACTGCTGATGAAAGCAGAGATTTGACACAAAGTAGGTCCAAGGGCCCAGCAATCTCTAATCACACCAGATGGCACAAGTTATTTGAAATGACATCCCAATAGAAGTGCTGGGGTGTCCAGATGGATGACACTAGTAAGTCCTTTAAGTAAGTCACTATGGAGAATTTCTAACCTTGGTTTAAATATTTGTCCCCTGCAAAACGCATGTGGAAATTTAAACCCCAATGTGGCAATATTGAGAGGTGGGGCCTTTAAGAGATGATTGGGTCATGAGGACTCTGCCCTTACAAATGGACTAATTCATTCATGGATTAATGAACTAATGAGTTAATGGGTTAATAAATTATCATGGGAGGGGAACCGGTGGCATTAAAAGAAAAGGCAGAGACCTGAGCTAGCACATTAGCATGTTCAGTCACCTCTCCAAGTAATACTCTGTACTGCCCTGGGAGTCCCCACCAGTAAGAAGGCTCTCACCAGATGTGGCCCCTCAACCTTAGATGTAGCCTCCAGAATTGTAAGAAATGAATTCCTTTTTCTTATAAATGACTCCGTTTTAGGTATTCTTTAATAAGCAACAGAAAATAGACTAAAACAGTTAGTAAATGTCCTAGTCCTCAGGGTTGTGGGTTGGACTTCAAGATCTGGGGAGGTCTTACGTCTTGTAGAATGATTTCAGAACTGTGCTCGGTGAGATTAGCAGCATAAGCGACTTGAGACCCAATGTGGGCGCCCAGTGATAATGTTGATGTATTATGTCCTAGGCCAGCCCAACAGTGGAGGAGTCATGACATGTGGCCCAGGTGATGGGGCAGGTGTGGGGTGAGGTCAATGAGTCTGAGGTCCCTTAAATGCTTTATATTTTGGCTTCGGTTTAGTCTAAGAAATAAGGTGAGATTGGGGATTGGGCATTGGGAGAAACACCAGTGGACTTTTGTGGAACAGGTATAAAGAGAGAGAAGAGGAAATAACAGGAGGGAGAAGAGAAATGAAACAGAGGGATAGATCACCTCTCAAAGTGGCCACCTACCTGGGAAACATGGAAAATGAAAGGATTAGAAAATGGTTTTTTCTCTCCGCTACCTCAACCAATGTTTGTTGAACTGAATTGCTCTGCTTATTGACTAAATTAGAATAGCCAGGCTAGAAATTGGCAAACATACTACCTCTACAATTATAAAATTAATTGGGCAATGAAAAATGCTGTTAAGGCCTGGTGTGGTGGCTCACGCCTGTAATCCCAGCATTTTGGGAGGCTGAGGCAAGTGGATTATTTGAGGTCAAGAGTTCAAGAACAGCCTGGCCTATATGGTGAAACCCCATCACTACTAAAAATACAAAAAAACTAGTTGGGCGTGGTGGCACATGCCTGTTATCCCAGCTACTAGGGAGGCTGAGGCAAGAGAATCACTTGAACCTGGGAGGCAGAGGTTGCAATGAGCCAAGATCACACTACTGTACTCCAGCCTGGGCGACAGAGTGAGACTCCGTCTCAAAAAAACAAAAACAAAACAAGCTGTCAAAAACGACTGTGGTTAGAACCATCTCTGAGATAGTTGAGAATAAAGCAGATACTTCTCTGTTTTGGATGATTTGGGAGCATCCCAATCTCAAGAGTGAGATTAAAGATTCACAGATGTCTCTGAATGATGGGGCAGACAAGCATCACCAAGAACTAAGATTCGGACAAGTGACTTATAAAGGAGCAGCCGTGATTCGGCAATAGTCTATAGACTAGAGTTACTTTTGTTCTGAGGGGGAAGGAGAGGCTTATTTTTCTTCCTAAAAAGCACACACACGCACTAGTAGAAAATGGGAAACAGCAGCTTTATTCAGGCTGCCAAGAAGGAAAAGATCCAAATGGTTAAAGCAAAAGAATTTTTTTTGCTTGAATTAATAAAATAATTACTGTTTATTCTATTTTACTTGTTTGAATGTGATGCCAGAATAACTGAAAATATGACAATTTAATTTATAATCACTATAGTCACATATAATTTCGAGATGAAAATAAGTGACTAGAGTTGAAGGGGGATTAAAATATTCTTATGCTGGAAATCATTGAAATTCTCATTAAGGCAAGTGCTCTCTTTGAAGATATTTTATTTTAATTAATAATACATTACTCAATATTCTTGCTCCGTGTTTTTTTTTAAATAAACACTTTAATTCATAAAGGGTATCTCTTCATGTCCTGGAAATAACTCCACATAGTGGAATAAAGACATTTTCATTTCCAAAATGAGTTAAGCAGTAAATATAATATAATACATATAAGTAGATATATAAAAATAAATACAAAAACACATAATAATCTACAATGTTAATTCACTCTTATATGCAAAGAAAGAGTTATCCAATTCACATGTTTGTCACATAAATACATAATATGTCTTTATTTAATGATACCACTTTCTTATGCTTTTCTCTCATGTGAAAAAATGGTCTGTTTGAAATATAAATATTTTAAATAAACATAGCTTCTATGCTAAAGCCAACTAAATATTTAATGCAATTGTTTAAAGGAAAACTTGTTTTGTATAAATAAATATGCAATCCTTGATGATTTTTCTCATTTCAGATTTAAATTCTAGCAATATTCTAATTTGTAGTTACACTTTTTCCTGTAGTTGTTGTATGTGTAAATTTGAGAGGCAGTATTGTATTTGTAGCTATAAATCTGTATTCGTTTATGCAAGCAGGTATAGTAAATGTCTTTTTCTTAAAGCTAGTCAAGTGAAGCAGTGGGATTGGAGAAGGAACAAAGAAATCTGTAACTGGCTGTGATCAATTAGTTATAAACACCACTGCACTCGGTTCGGACCTGCACGTTTTCTAATTTAATTGAAAGATTCAATATAGTATTGTCAACTTTAAGAAATGTTACAACGTGTTAAAAATAATAAACGAATACAATAACATAGAACATATGGAACAGTTACAGAAACAGGTAAATTCTGGTTGTTTTGGAAAATGTAAATTGCTTAGCTATAATACAAATTAAAAATGTGAGAGTTAGTTTGCATAAATAGATATAATTTATTCTGCCTGGGAAAGAAGGTCATTGGTGGTCCTTGTTATAATTCCCTCAGCAAATCTGCTGAATCTTGCAGGAAATGCTCAGGTTCACTGGGGAGAGTGGATTAAGAGAAGGGTAATTTAGAATGTACGGGAGGTGCCCCTGGCACCTAGAACTCACTGTCAATTTAAACCACGCAGAATCTAAATAGAGTCAACATTTGTTTCCCAGTAATATTGGCCAGGGTGGTGGTAGTGGGGTGTGTGTGTGGGTGGGTAGGTGGGGTCTTGCACTCCTGAGCTAATGGTTCAGTAAACCTCTCAGCCATGATCTCAAGAGACAGAGTTTAAAACACATCAGTGGGGAAGAGAAAGGCTGTTGTACTGCCTCTTGCCTCCTCCCAGCCCTGGTATGATATGCAGAGGGAGAAAGATTAAGAGAGCAAGGGTGAAAAGAGAGAGAGGAGAAGGGATGATGGAGAAGGTGAGAGAGGGAGACAACAGGCAGATCGTACGTGGATCCCAGAGCCAATTCTTCTGTTGTAGAGATTTTGAGCCTCTCTGAGGCGGCGGGTGTGGTACAGCGAGTAGAGAGTAGAGACAGTGCCTGGCTGAACCCATTCCAGTGACACTTAGAGACAGTGTCGCCTGAACCACACTCTGCCTCTCCTTGCTCTCTCAAGTTCCTGCCCTTCTTCTCCCTGCTCTGGCTCCATCCCTACACTGGGATCCCAGTTAATCTGTGGCTTCAAGTCTCTGCCTCTCCCAGGTATACCAACTGGCCTCCTCCCTTCCCTGACCTGTTTGGCTTGGCCTTGGGGCTGTGGCAGCCCAATGCCCAGAGCTTTCTGCAAGGGAGGAGGCCACAGCAGACCCTTCCTTGCCACCTACATCAAGGAACTTATTTTTTGCCTCAATTCTGAACACTGTCACGAATTGTTTCCTGGACTTCAGCAAACATTATAGGATATATAATTGCATTATGCTCAAATAACTATTTTTGTTTTGTATTATAAAAGGCATACTTACTAAAGGACAAATATAGGAAACAACTTGAAACTCTGGCTAGGATCAATGACTGGGTTTATCAGGGGTTTTTTTTCCCCCAGTTATAAATTATTTCTTATAAAGAGAAAAGAATAAAATGTGAAACCAATTTGAAAGTAAGTATAAAGAACAGTAAGCCAGCTTACTTAATTTTTTAAATTTAAATTTGATTTTTAAACTCAATATCTTATAAAATGTTTTATATTTCTGGTACCCTTACTGATATTATGCTACTTTGATTTAGAAAGCATTCCGTATTGAATTTCACTACCTACTTTTTTCACGTTCTAAATACAAGCTAATAATCTCTTCATGTCCTTTTTACTGCTTTCCATCACTAAGTAAGCTTTAACATTTTTTTATTGTGGTAAAATACATGTAACAAAATCTACCATCTTAAACATTTTTAACTATACAGAACTATACAGATCAATATATTAACTACACTTAACAATATTTAAGTACATTCACACTGTTGTGCAGCTAATCTCCAGAACTCTTTCTATCTCACACGAAGTAATTTTTTAAAATCTTAATATACGGTGTTACTAAAGCAAATGTCTTTTGGGATGGAGGAAAGCATTTCTTTCATGACAAATACATTTCGCTATTAACCCTCATTGATCTTATAATAAGTTACAACAAGAAATGTATTATACAACCTTCAGGCCTGGCAGTGAAACTAGCTCTCACTCACCCTGTGACTAAAGATACCATTCTACTTTCCCATCCTGCAGACAAGTAAGTGCATGAGTAATATCTTTCCACAAGTGAAGGAATGCAGTTAATTCCTTCATTAGTACATTCCTCTATCTCCCACCTTGGAGAAAACTTTTCTTTTAAGGCAATATAATTAAGTCAGAACCTTCTGTACAAGCATCTAGATATTAAGAAGTAACTATTGATAAAATAACTCAGAATGCCTTACAGTACAAAAAAGCATAAATGCTTCTTAAAGGAAAGAACAATTAATTCCAAATATAGATGTCATATTACTCTGTATGCCTTCAAGTTAAAGCCTAGTTCATATAAAAGAAAAAAGGGTGGGCAAAAGGCACCTACAAGAAGGAAGAAGACACCTGAAGGCAGCAAAAAGCAGAGTCAAGTTCATTCATTAAGCTCATTCTTTTTTTTTTTTTTTGAGAAAGTCTCACTCTGTCACTCAGGCTGGAGTGTAGTGGCATGATCTCGGCTCACGCAACCTCCACCTCCTGGGTTTAAGCAATTCTCCTGCCCCAGCCTCCTGAGTACACGCGATTACAGGTGCCCACCACCACACCCAGCTAATTTTTTTGTATTTTTGTTTGTTTGTTTGTTTTTAGTAGAGTCAGGGTTTCATCATGTTGGTCAGGCTGGTCTCAAACTCCTGACCTCAAGTGATCTGCCTGCCTCAGCCTCCCAAAGTGCTGAGATTATAGGCGTGAGCCACCAGGCCCAGCCAAGCTCATTCTGTATTATCATGGTGCTTTGATATATAATGTTATATATGATATATATAATAACCATATAAAAATAGATTATATAATAAATTACTTTATATTATTATATTGTTAAATATAATTATATAGAAAATTACAGAATACATATTATAGAACATGTATTACATATGATATATATGACATATATGATATATATAATTTATGATATATAATATATACCATTACTTTTAAGTATGTGTTTCTTAGGCTATCTTACAGTGCTTTAACTCTTTGAAGGGTTTATTCTCGGGAGTCAAACATTAGAAACGAAGCATTACCTTTTTAAATATTCCAGACTCTAGAAGTAAGGAACCAAGCGCCTCACTGGTGGTGTGGAAGAACTGGGAATCCCCACAGTGCAGTGGAAATTCCTGGGACTCTCGAACCACATGTCTTCCATCTACTAGCTCCAAAGCTCTGCAAAGAATGGAAACACAGTCATGTCAATACGCTATGAACAATGCCAAAATCTCAAGAAACCCAAAGGCATATTTCTCCATGTACTAATATATTTCCAGTCAGCCCAAATAATGAATCATTCTTCAAAACCTACACAGCGTTGTAGATAATCTGGTGCTCTCATAGCACATTTATAAATCAACCTGGATGACTTCACCCTGTGCCTAACTGAATTCTTTTAAATCCTATGCAGAAAACAAATTAGAGATAGACAGAGGTAGACAGATAACTAGATGAATAGACAGATTTTGGCGTGAAAGTAATCTAATTTCATTTTCCAATTTCCTGGTGTTTCTATGTCATGGCTCTTAAGAAATAACAAAAAGAAATTTGTAAGTTTCCTGAACACTGGAAATAAAGTGGGAACTGAATCCCAGTTAGAGACACGATCTAGACTATGCCAGGAAAAAGGAACTGTTCCTAGGATTATAATATTTATCAGATTCAAAAGGAATGGAAACTAATAAAGGCAGACAGAATGTTTTATAGACTCTGATGGTTGCCCACCCCAAAACCATTTCCTTTATTCAACCCTCCAGTGTCCTCCCCCCTCCCCCATACACACTGCCTTTGCTAATAATCCTAAATTTGTTCAACGATTCATCCTCCATATGCCTCAGAGGAAGCTGCTTCCAGCCCCAGTAGTCAGTCCGGATTGCTCTAATCCTGGTGTCCAGTTCCCCTCACCAGTAACTGATTTAGGCAAATGCCCATACATATCTGTCTTGCTGATATTACCACATTGATTGATACCCCCCTAACCCTCTGAAATGTTCATACTTTGCCCTACTTCTCTGGTGCAATCCTGACCAATGAGATGTGAGAGGCGTCTGCTGAAGGAATGGGGGAAAAGGTCTTCTACAAGAAGAAAAAGTTTCCCTTTCCTGCAGGCCAGGGTCATGCCTGCATGTGATGAATGTGATAGAACATCTTGGGATCATGTGCGGGATTAGCCTAAGGAGACTAGACTGAGGAAAAAGCAGAGCGGAAATACCTATCTCTTGATTTCTTGAAATGAGCAGCAGAATTACCTATCTCTGGAGTTCTTGTTGTGTTAGATAATAAATGTCCTATTCTTCAGGCCATTTTGACTTGGGTGTTCTTTGTTGTCTGCAGTTGAGCATCATACCTGATCCAAGGTTTGCTAGATTTTCTAAGCACAGGAATAAAGATGCCAGAGCAGAATGAGAGCTTTGAATGAAGAATGCCAGTAAAGTACAAAGAGAACTAAAAATGCAAGACCTCAGCATTTCACAGAAGAAACAGAAGCTGCTTTTGTGGGATTTCTACAATGTTGCAAGGATAAAAAGAGGAATAGAGCAAAGCGTTAACACTTTAGAGGGGCAGGAAGATCTAATCAATATGGTAATATCAGCAAGGGAGATAGAGAATTTGGCATAATTTGTGGAACTCTATTGTGTACTTTTTTTTTTTTTTTTTTTTTTTGAGACAGAGTCTTGCTCTGTCGTCAGGCTGGAGTACAGTGGCATGATCTTGGCTCACTGCAACCTCCACCTCCCGGGTTCAAGTGATTCTCCTGCCTCAGCAGCTGGGATTACAGGCATGTGTCACCACATCCAGCTAATTTTTTTGTATTTTTAGTGGAGACGAGGTTTCACCATGTTAGCCAGGCTAATCTCGAACTCAAAGTGCCAGGATTACAGCATGAGCCACTGTGCTTGGCCCCTGTACATATATTTTTTTAAACCATTATTGTTTGCATTATATAAAATGTAAAGGTATATTAACAGCAATATATTTCTTTTTGTTTTTCCTTTAGTTTCGTACTATGAAAGTAATACTTGTGTATAGTAAAGACAATATATTACGCCACATATAAACACATATAAAAACACATTTCTACCTGTGAGGCTAGTATCTTCTTAGGAATTTAAATACAGTATTTTTGAAGGGAAAGAGAAACACATATAGCTCAGGAGAATTTAAGTAACAACTGAAAAATACCTTAAAGTTGAAATGCTGTCATCGTCTTACCATGAATGTGTCTTACATCAAGACCTATTTTTACTAATTGTTCCAGTGACCCTAAATTACAGTATTCACCTTGTCCTGCTGCTCACAAATATGCCAAAGCAGCAGCAAACAAGAGAAGACTATTCCAACCGCTGCGGACTTAACACATTGTCTGCCATTCAAGTACTAACCAGGCCTGACCCTGCTTAGCTTCCGACATCAGACAAGATCAGGTGCATTCAGGGTGGTGTGGCCATAGACTGGACTTACACATTGTAAAAAGTCAACCATGAATGTTAGGCAGTCTGCTCCCCTTAATGTTTTTCCTTTTTGGAAAAACATATGTGCCCATTGACTGACTCCAAGTGACATCAGAGATGAAAGCAATCTACATGTGCTTCCTAAGCTTTGCATTGTCAGAGGCGGACACTCCAAAAAAGACCTATCTCTTCTTCCTAGATACTTATGTATTACATAATTAAAAGCTGGCAAGAGTAGCCTTTTCTATATATTTTGCTCGTGATACAATCCCTGATTAAAACATAGGATCCTTTTGCCTGCAAATAACAGTCCAACTCACAGAAGCCTGATAAAAAAATATATAATCACATATAAAACAAAAGGGGTAGATTGAGTTGGTTTAACCAGTATAGTCCTTTGCTACTGACTTCAGTAATTGCTACAGTTCTAGCTGTCACACAGAGGTATGATAATTCCTTCCTGAGTAACTTGCTTAGAAATGAGGGAAATCTCCTCTAGAAGCCACTTAGCAGGCTTCTTTTCATTCCTGCACTAAACCGATCACCGGACCAAACCCATTAAGGCTGACACCTGAAGGACACTACCGTGCAGAAATTACGCACCTGAAGAAACTGAGGTTCAATTAGGAAAAAAGGAGAAGGAAGAGGGTACAAATGGATGTCGACGTGCATTCTATCCTCTCCCCAGCTTTGTCTTAAAATAAGTTCCCCACACTTGCTACACTTTGGGAGAGGTAGAGATGACACATATTTAAGACGGAATTCGAGCTATCAGAGTAGGAACTTTCATAATTTGGGCCTCATAGCGTGTTGAACCCTGTGAACCTGCCTGCCCTCCTGATTTGGGGGGTAAACTAAGTCGATACAGTGTGCTATCCAACAGTCAGTTCTCTATACTTGGGTCACGATCTCCCAGATGGGAGGGTACACATGGCTCTGGGGGAAGGCTTAGTTTTTCAATTTAATTCACTAACAAATGGCACTAATAGTTTTTCAGTGCCTACAGGAGGTGAGGACTATCACAGACAATTCCAGGGAAGGCCCTAGCTTCACCATCATTCTAAAACAGGAACTGCTGAGTATGTGTGGTACACGTAATAACCTCTGCTTCCCTTTGACAGGAGGTTGGAATGATGGGGCGTTGGCTAAATTCCCTTTCCTCGTGACCCAGACCCAGACAATGCTGCTGTGCACCTGGCCATAGATGCCATGATTTCACAGTTTGCCCCAGGACTTGGTTGGAGGTGAGGCAAGGTCACGGGATGTGTGGGCTGAGAGGGCTTCATAAACAGAGTTCTGCTTCAGGGCAGCTTCTCACCCAGCCCCGGAAACTCGGGCTGTCCCAGGAGCGTGTTCTACTTCCTCTCTAGAATCAGTCACAGGCCTTCTATTCCTAGCAAGCTTACTGGACAAGTTTGTCTCCTGAAACACAACCTTCACAAACTATTACACAGAAGCAATACACTTGAAATCGTGCCAAGAGGTCTCTAAGACCTAAAGGAACTTTGTAACACTATCTAACATTCATTCTTTCAGCATTTTCTAGATCTTCCATGATATGTCATATATCAAGGCACACAAAGGTGAACAATTCCACTCCCTGCCCTCAAGGATATTAAGGTCTAGTAGACACAGGGGCTTATCGAATGGGCAGAAATATTTTCAATTCCGAATAATGGTTACCTCTGGAACTACACATAGATAAGTCTCCCTAGCCTAAAAGCCAATATAATAAATGTTTGCAACAGGAAAGACGAATTGGAAAGTTTGTTAACTTTTCTTTTCCAAAGGGTAATTTTTTCATTATTATTATTTTAGTTTTTGTGGGTACATAATAGGTATATATATATATATATTTATGAGGTACAAGCAGTCAAAGTATAATAATCACAACATCGACAATGGGTTATCCATCCCCTCAAGCATTTATCCTTTGTGTTACAAACAATCCAATTATACTCTTTTAGTTATTTTTAAAGGTACAATTACATTATTATCACTATAATCACCCCGTTGTGCCATCAAATACTGGGTCTTATTCATTCTTTCTATTCCTTTTGTACCCAAAGGGTTAATTTTAGTTTTACTCCTGACGAGTAGGGTGTAGGTGGTCATAAGAGAGGCTAAGCTTGGCTCCCTGATGAGAAATTTATGTGCCAAAGGAAGCACGGTTTGCTTTGTGAATAGTCACAACTGGTCATTTATTAACGACAATAACGTCTTGGATAAATAACATAAAACAACTGCCAAATGCTATATTGGTCTGCAGTCTTAGCAGATGATAATTTATTAATTTGCTAATTATAATCCTTTGTTCTTCCTTTTTTTTTTTTTTTTTTTTTAGCACAGATATTATACTGCCAGAGAGAAAGTTTCAGTGTTAAGTATGGTACTTGATTTTACTCAGACTTAGAAGTAAGTGGAACATTTGCCAGTTCATTCAATTATGTTTCCTTTTTATTTGGCTTACTTATAAAAACCGGATTGCCCCCTCCCTGGAGATTAAGTTGGTAGCAAAATTAATAATGGCAAGACTGTTTTCCCTTCTCCAAGTTAAAAGAGCCACATGGCTATTCTCAGACAAATCCCAGAGTTGTGAGACCTGGAGCTTATATAAGAAGTGGGCCGGGCGGGGGCGGGGGAGGTGCTCTTTAATAAAAAGAAAAGAGAATCTCTTACTTTCTCAAGATTGACAGTGCTAGGGCCTCTCCGAAGGCCATGAAAGTGGCCCTGATAAATCTGCTTCGAGGTTTCCTAACGTTGGTCTACTCCACCAAGTTATTCCTTAAGCATTTAAATATGTGCAGCCTAATATAAGGCAAGTTAAATAAGTTTCTTCAATAATTCTTGGTTTACAGTAATGTACATCCAAAATAATAAAAAGTAGCATAAAAGTTTAGGTTTAACTATAGTTTATTAGTTATAAATTGATGCTGTACTGCCATCTATTGTCTGTCCAAAGAATTATTACTGTGTTCAACTGAGCCTCAGAGTTGAGATTTCAAAGTCACCAAAAGGTGCTTCCACCTGCATTGAATTGAATTATTTCCTCAAGAGAACTTAAGACACCAGATAATAGAACCACTCTTCTGAATTAAGGCATTGGTTGTAAAGCGCATAAGTTTCCTGGCCACAAAGGAAGGAGAAAATTTAATTCACTAACAAACGGCACTAATAGGGTGCACAGTGTTTCTTTACTGCAACTGCTAAATGGTAGAGAGCAACCATTTACTGAGCAACCTCTTTCCTGCTAACATTAAACGCCGTATTCGATTACGGACACATACCATCAGATAATGCTAGACCTGAAAAGGCCCCTAGTGGTTACCTGGTTCAGTCACCTCACTGCAGATTTGCAGAGACAGTGTTCCTGAGAAACCACGTGACTGACTGACAGTGTTGAGCCTGTTGGTTACCCATGTATATGGTACTGGAAGCCCAGGCTCACAAAGAGGCATCTAATGACTGTGCGGATAGAGCTATGTAAATCTTTCCCATCTCCAGAAATAAAACAAAACCCCAACATCTATTTCCCTTGGGAAACCAAGGATTTTTGGATTTACAGAATGGGTTTCTCCTTTAGAAGCAGTGTTGTCTTCAAATTTATATTTTTCTCAGCTGAATAAAGGATCAAATATAGCAATGTATACACACAGATTTCAGAGTCATACCAGCCTGGCCATTAGCTATGTGATCTTGAGCTAGTTACTTCTTTAAGCCTCACTTTCTTCATCTGCAAAATGGGAGTGATAAATTGTTAAGAGAATTAAATTAGGTAAAACTTGTAAAATGCTTAGCCTGTATTGCCATATAGTAGGTTCTCAATAAGTATCAGCTATTGTAATTATGCATATGAATGTCAATTGACGTTTCCTGAATAATAATTTATAAGGAATTATATAGATGGTACTTTGAGCTAGCATATTTATCAGGCTCGAATATGAAAGGAGAATGTCTGGGTTGGAAGATCCCTTAGAGATAATCTAGTGAGCCAACCATACCATTTTTCAGATGAGTTCATGGAGGCCCAGAGATATTCACTGTTCAAAGTCTCACGGCTAATGACTGACAGAGTTAGGATTAGAGAACCCACCCAACTCCTCACTCAGAGACTAATTTTAAATTCTCAGTAGATGAGTTTTGTGATCACAAAATTCCAAGTTGGATGGGGAAATGAAAACAATTTGCTATGCTCATTCGAAACAAAGCATCCTCAAAGTTATAGGTATGTAAAGAATGCTACATCACTAACCCAAGTATTTCATGTTGCCGATGGTAATAGAATGCAGAAACTCTGCCATCTAGTGGTTGCATAAGAATATCACTCTGCTACTCATCCTTTTTAGCAGTGCTTTTGTAAAAAGTAACACTCCCTGGTCCAGTTAGCCTCTACTTCCTGATTGCATTCACCTTCCTGGGCACTTTGATGGTTTTTGTTTGTTTGTCTGTTTGTTTGTTTTGTTGGTTTTTGTAAAGACGGAGGTCTCCCTGTGTTGCCTAAGCTGGTTTTGAACTCCTAGCCTCAAATGATTGTCTCACCTAAGACTCCCAAAGTGCCAGGATTACAGGTGTGAGCCAGCAAGTCTTTTAAAATGGCAGCCTGAAGGCTGGGAGCCATCTCCCAATGTGCTGTGTGGTGCAGAAATGTCTAAGTTCCCCTCACATCTGACCAGTGGGATGCAAATCATCTCTCCAACAAAGGCTGGAAATGTTTGCCTTAATACTTCTATCTTGTGAAACCGAGGCTTTGGGTGCTACTGAGTCTGTGAAAGTTAAGCAAGGCATCTCAGGACCACTACTATGTTGACTTTGATCATTTCAGATCACCCCACATGATTAATGAACCATGAAACCCATCCAGAACCAGGCTAGGTTCAAGAAGGTTTGGCTTTATTAGCATTGGTCCCAGAGGAAGAAATGATTTCATTCTGGGCACAAGCAAAGAGAAGCCAAGGTCGAGGACAAAACAACCAGGAGAATTGTTGTGCAAATCCCCAGAACTGAGGAACTGAGGTCTGTGCCTCAAGGAAAGGCTCGAGTTTATCAAGAGTCTTGTGTTTCATGTGTGATTGCACATGCTCTCATTTACAGAAGCCGAAGATCATCGCATTTTTTTCAGCTTCTCTTTGTAACAGTCAAGTTGGGCAAGTTTTGTTTTCAGTTGTCAAAATACAAAAGATTTTTTTGATTGCTGGAATTTTCCTTTTAAGGCAATTCAAATTCTTATCATCTAACCGCAGAGAAGAGAAAATGTAGCTTTTATTTTGATAGTGTCTATACTCCCCAAAGAAAGACTAATGATCTTACTAAGCTCGTGGATAACAAATTAATAATGTAAAAGAGGGTATTTTCAATTGTTTTCCTTTGTAGCACCAAACAAAGCTACTGATGATATTACCATGGAGCAGGCAAGGAGGAAAAAGCCTGGCAGAATATGGTTATATTAATGGATACAAAAATACAGTTAGATAGAATGAATAAGATCTAGTATTTGGTAGCATAACAGGTGGCTACAGTCAACACTAATTTATTGTACATTAAAAAATAACTAAAAGAAAATAATTGCATTGTTTGTAACACAAAGGAAGGATAAATGCTTGAGGTGATGGATACCCCATTTACCCTGATGTGATTATTACACATTGTATGCCTGTATCAAAATATCTCATGTACTCTATTACTACATACACTTACTATGTACCCACAAAAACTAAAAATGAAAAAGAAATTATGTGGTTATAGGCACAAGGGTAGAGAAATCATTCTAAAATACCAGGGGCAACTCTGAGGAGTCATCTTTGAGCCCTCCTGCTCCAATCAATCCACCTCTGATCACTCATTAAGGGGTCCTCTGTCATCACATTTGAGCTTGCTTTGAGGGACACTATAAGATGCAGCCACATAGAACTCTTGGTTGGACATATTGCAGGGATGCCGAGAAGGATGTTAGGTACCATCTTACTTAATATCCTTTATACGGATACTGAAGGGAAAGATTTCTCTCATTGTGAAATGCCAAGAAAAGCTTTTCTCTTTCTCACCCCTTCCTTGTCTTTTAGACAATGAGGTCCATGTACTTGATCATGAATCAATTTTAACAATTATACAGAACTTTATGAATGTGTGTTTCTGTAAAGCAATTGTTTCTCTTATCACACTATCATTCTTTTAGTTTTCTGATCTGTATTTATTTGCATTGTTAATTGGGTGCAAACTACTGTAAATCTTTTAGAGGAAGAAGTGACAGGGAGGCAGTTATAAATACATGAAAACTGTTTCTTCCACCTCACCAGTATGACATCCATCTACCCTTGTGCATTCCAACCACCACTATCCTACTTCTAAACTTCATTATGCCTTCAATTTAGTAAGAGTCCAGTTATTTTCTGCTACTGAGTCTCTCCTGCAGCCTTTAATCCATTCTAACTTTACGAATAGATTGATCTTCCTGATGTACTGTCGGGTTTGAAAACCATCAGATAGTTCAGCACTGTCTACAGAATAAATCCCTTAGTTCATTGTCTGGTATTCAAGTGCTTTCACCTTCTGGACCCAGTCTAACTTTTCAAATGTAGCTCCCCTACACACCCTATATTCCAGGCAATTTTGTTACATTTTAGCTTACTTATCACTGATGGCTCTTTCTCTCATCTCATCTCTTTAAGGGGCTCCTGGGTGTGAGTCCCTTTGTTTCTGCCACGGCATATAATAACATCTGTCACATCACAGATGCTCAGTAAGAGTTTACTGGCTGAGTGACTACAAAGCGCTTTCTGCAAAGGTGGTTTGATTCATGAAGATAGCAGCTGCTTGTAGAGCCTGTTGCTATTTATGACTGTTTCAAATAATGTCAATATAAAGCTTTGGTTCAAAAGCACCTCCTCCTAACCACGATAGTTACATGCAAAACTGGTCTGTTGGTTGTCATTTTCCAGAAGTCTGTGGTGATGGCACACACTTTGAAGTTAACTTTATAGCATCTTTAATATGCATCATCTGCCTATTTTGTTTACCTTTGCCCCACCTTAGCTCACTAGTCCAAAACCCATTCCAGCAACAATTAGTAAGAGTCTCTTAAACTCTGGGGTCCCTAAACAACCTGGCACGAAACTCATCTGTCTTAGTTAATCCTTCCAGGCACTCAAATAATTATCTTCATCAATCCTGAGCTTTGATGGCACTTACACTGCTGCAATCATCATTACTTCATGGCATTTCTAGAAGCAATAAAGTTTCAAGAGAAATTGTGTAACTGTTCCTTGTATCAAACATTTTTTAGCATTTATTGTATTTTGTGAACTCACAAACACCTACTTTTCTTATAGATCATATACTCTCAACTTTCTCACAGCTATAATTCAGAGGTTTCAAGGCTCTATGCAATATATTCTTTCATATGGTGGTCAATAAATCTTGACCAGAAGTGAGAATTGAGTCTTTAAAGGTTACTTGCAAGACCTCTAAAACATTCCTACGCATAATAGGGTGCTTAGAGTAAATGCCTTTTGATAATAATATAAAACTAAAAGAATAACATTTTCAATATGAGAGTGGGTTTCCTTATCTTTTTTAGTTTTTCAAAATAATTCTTATGGAGGTTCATTTTTTTTACATTAATTTTTATAACTGTCAGTTTCATCATGTTCCACTTACTCAATTTCCAAATACCTGCCAGTTGTTTGATGATTAATACAAAATGATCAGTAATTAATACATAATTCATAATTGTCTGAATCATATATTTGGCTTCTCTTACTCACCTGCACCAGGTGGGTCAACTCCACAAGGGACCAAAGTTGCTTTAAGGCTTCCTAGATACATACATCCTTATGTACATACATCCTTATGTAGTGACTAGAATTGTCATCAAATACCTAATGAATTAGTTCAATTAACTGGTGTTAATGTTTCAAAAGAGAACTCTAATTTAAAATCATTTCTCATGGAAAATCTTATGTGTATTAGCAACACATTAGCGATACAGATTTGCTGACTGAAGACAATGGAACAGCTGTGAAGCTGAATCTGAGATGGACTGATATTTATCATCTCAGCTCTCATGAATAGAAACTCTCTAAGGTGCAGACGCAAGCAGAGGGAGGAAGAGATTATCACATCTCTTCTTCCCTCTGATGTGATATGATTCACATCATATCCCTACTCTCCATGTATCCAAACAAAGTTGTCCTTGCAAAGATGCTAGTCACAAGCTCCAAATGTCAGCTTCAAATTCCCACCCTAAGGGTATTCCAATACCACTCTAACCTCCTTCTCCCCTCCCTCCACCTCAGACTTCCAGTTGTGGTCAGACAGATCTGTTTGCCCTTCCCATACCTAACACTTGCTTCATTATTTATACGTCTTTGCTTGGGTTTTCTGTTAATGCTTTTGCCTCTCCTCTTTGTAATCTTTGGCTATCAAATTCCATCAAGTCTAATTTCAAAATTCACTTCCTCCAAGATTTCTCTGATTGTAATAAATCCTGTATTTCATAAGCCCCGAAAAGTCAATTTCATGTAGCTGAAATATTATACCACAGTAAAAAGAAAAGAACATCATTATGAATCACAGAATTGTTTCAATACTAGTTTTTAAAAAGAACAAGAAAGCAATAAAATGGTGTGAGAAATAATGTTTATTTTTCTCAAGTGTAGATTATTCTTTTTTTAAGAATAGGAATTATTGAGAAACGTCAGTTTAATCAGAAAGAGATGGTGGGTGGAGAATTTTTCAGAGGCTATAAGATGACTTTACAGAGCTTTTGTTGTTACCACATGTTGATGATTATTATTTCTAATTTCACATCAAGATTCATGGCTTTTCCCTTTCCTTCACACAAATGCATCACTAGCTTTACTTTTAGGCTTTACAGCCATCAACTGAGTGATAGTGATTAATAATGGAATGAAAGGAGAAACAAAGAATGGAAAGAAAAAAAGAAAGGGGCTGGGTGCAGTGGCTCACACCTGTAATCCCACCACTTTGGGAGGCCGAGGCGGGTGGATTGCTTGAGCTCAGGGGTTCCAGACCAGCCTGGGCAACATAGTGAAAACCCACCTCTACCAAAAAATACAAAAATTAGCTGGGCATGGTGGTGTGCCTATAGTCCCAGCTACTTGGGAGGTTGAGGCAGGAGACTTGCTTGAATCCAGGAGGAGGAGGATGCAGTGAGCCGAGATCACACCACTGCACTCCAGCCTGGGTAACAGAGAGAGACTCTGTCTCAAAGAAAAAAAAGAGAGAGAGAGAGAGAAAGAAAGGAAAGTGTTTCAAATAAGGTGAGGATGTGCTTTAAAGGAAGGAAAATTATATATATGGAAATAATGTAGCTGAGGGGGAGTAGAGAGCAGAAGAAGAGCGGCGGCACAGCAGGTGCACAGCCCTGGAAGGGGAAAGCCACCAGCCCCATGTCTTCCCTGGGCTGGGCGCTGGGACTGCCAGGCTTAGCATGGGTTTCTTGTACAGCTCTTGACACAGAGGACTGAAGGATGTGCAAAACGCAGGGGAGAGAAAGTAAGTGGTTCTGAACTTTGAGGTTGAACATTATGAAATACCATTTTTGTAGGTCAAAACCAGTCAAATATGGCAATTTCATATAGTTGGACCTAGTATTACTTGGTAAGTGTTCATCTAGGTTTTCCGTGAACATATATCAGTTTCTTAGTTTAATCACAGACTTTTTAGGAGCTAAGAACCATATCACCTTCTGTCTCTATAACCTGTACTCAGTGGGTATAAAACAAATGCTTTTTTTTTTTCCAGTCAGGGATGATACAAAACAAGTTTTTTCTTGTGCCACTGGTTGAGGTTTCCAGTACAGAGAGAGTTGAGTCACTAAACCACAGAGCACTCTGTCCCAAGAAAATATTTATTTTGTTTAACAGCATTTTAAATTAGGGAGTGTTATCTCATCAGGTAGAATGAGGACTCATGAGTCAATAGTCTCTGCACACAGGAGATTTTTATTCCTGCAGTCAAGACGAAGGTAGAAACTTTCACTGTGTGAAAATTGGGCACCATCTAACAGAAAGAACCTCTGTATTCATATTCTTCAGTTAAAAATATCGTCATATTGTCTTTGTACCAAAATTTAAAAAATATTAACAATATTTCAAAAAGGAAACAAACTTGTTTTTTATAAACTAGATAATGGTAGGATATATAAAAATGCTTCTAAAAATGAGAAATTCATAAAATTAAAAAGGAGATAAATAAATTTTATTAAAATTTTCTATTTCGCACATTGTTTAAAATGGAAGAAAAAAGGCTATTGGTATTTTTCCCAGCTTTGACAATTGCTTTTTACTGAAAAGGATCAAAATATTTTATTAGCAAAATTAATTTCCCAATCTGTCATCCATTTTTTTTTTCTTTAAAAGAAGAAAATCTTAGGTTTTCCTCATTTGGGAAATACTCAAAATGTTTCTCTCTCTCTCTCTCTCTTTTTTTTTTTTTTCATTTTTTAGTAAATCGAGACCAGGTCTCACTATGTTTCCCAGGCTGGTTTCAAACTCCTGGGCTTAGGTGATCCTCCCACCTTAGCCTCCCAAAGTGTTGGGATTACAGGCATGAGCCACTGCACCTGACCATATTTTTCTCTTGTTACCAAATTTAAGAGTTACAATTTATGTTACTAGACTTTAAATATGAGAAAATCACATAACTGCAATTACCATTAGTTCATTTATTTTTGAAAACCAAAAATATTTGACATCAAACTATTACATGAATCATTCCAATGGATTATTCATTTTGTCCTCTCGCTTTCCTATCAATAGTTTATCTGTTTCACTAGTAGAAAAGGGAAGATATTGATCAACCGAAGAAATACCATGCAAAAACATTGATTCTCTGCTTAAAAGGTAAGCATGTTATGGGAAAGCAAAACACATTTGGATTTACTATTTGTTTATAGACGGAGCCACATGCCTGTGACAATGGAGGCAGAGATTGGAGTGACGCAGCAGCAAGCCAATGAGAACACCAAGGTTTGCTGGCAGCCATGGGAAGCTAGGAAGAGCAAGGAGGCATCCTTCCCTAGAGCCTTCAGAAGGAGCATGGTCCTGCTGACACTTTGATTTTGGACTTCTAGGCCCCAGACTGTGAGAGAGAAAAAACTGTTGTTTTAAGTGACCATGTTTATGGCAACTTGTAATAGCTACCCCAGGAAGCTAATACACCAGGCTACCCCAATGTGAATGTGCATTCTAAAAGACGACTTCAGGAGAGGGCAGTGTTTAACACAGAGATGAAATAATAGGTATTTCTGGTATCAGTAATAACTCAGAGGAAGAGATCTTTTTAGGGACGCTGGCCTTCAGAGTAGTTTTTAAATGAGGCTTGGCCTGTGCCCGTCTCTTCCAGGGAGGGATAGAATGGGCTCTCTCTGAGTAAAGCACTCTACTAAGCCCTCTGGAAGGAAGAAAGATAAATAAAAAGATGTACATGCCCTTTAAAGTCATCCAGGCACTCCAAAGACACCAAAAGTCCCAAGATAAAAAAATGTTGTCTCAGGAACTAAGAAACCTTGAAATAAAATCGAGAAGTACTGAGAGAGAATCTCTGAGCTAAAGAGAACTGTGTATCACTATATCATCCATTCCTTTAAATCCCAGCCAAGTTACACCATATCAAAGATAATTCCTGGTGGCTAAAGAATTAAATGCAAAAACATCAAATCATAAAGATCAGAAGCATATTATGGCATATTAGAAGGGAAGGAAAACAACTTCCTAAGAGTAAAAGCAATGAGAGAAATAAAAAAGAAAGGCTAGGTGCAGTAGCTCATGCCTGTAATCCTAGGACTTTGGGAGGACAAGGCAGGAGGATCAATTGAGCCCATGAGTTCAAAACCAGCCTGGGCAACATAGCAACCCCGTTTCTACAAAACAAACAAAAATCAGCTGAGTGTGATGGTGCTTGCCAGTAGTCCTAGCTACTCAGGAGGCTGGGGCAGAAGGATTGCTTGAGCCCAGGAATTTGAGGTTACAGTGAGCAAACATTGTACCACTGCATTCCAGCAGCCTGGGTGACAGAGCGAGATGCTAGCTCTTAAAAAAAAAAGAAGAAGAAGAAGAAGAAGAAAGAGAAAAGAAGAAGAAAAACATTCGTAGTTTTGCTATGCAAAAATAAATTTTCCATACACTAAAAAATTAAAGGCAATAACAAGCCAGGCAAATACTTTCAACAAATATACCTGATGATTAGTTAAGAGCCATACTAAAGAAACCATATAAAGATATAAGAAAAATATTAGCAAACCCAATGAGTGAACAAGGGAAATGAAAAAATAAAGCATTTGAAGAAATAAAGGGTTAATGAAAATATTTTCCCAACTTCACTATATGCAAATTAAAGTAACAATAGGACACAATTTTATTTGTTTTGTATTTAGAGAAGGGGGTCTCTCTGTTGCCTAGGCTGGAGTGCAGTGGTTATTCATAGGTGTAATTATAGTACACTGCAGTCTCAAACTCCTGGCCTCAAGCGATCCTCCTGCCTCAGCCTCCCAAACAGTTGGGACTACAGGTGTGCACCACTACACCTGGCTCAGGATACAATTTTAAAATTGATAATGTTCAGTGGTTCAACATACTATGGGGGGGGGTTATATTAATTGCTACAGTCTTTTAGTAAGCAATTTATTCATACTTATCAAGAGACTTAAAATGCTCCTATACCTATCCCCTATAACTCTACTTTTAGGAAATGATTTGAAGGAAATAATTTTCAAAGCATTCAAAGATCTATTTACAATGATGCTTATAGTAATATTATTTATGACAACAAAATTTGCAAACAACTCAACCCATTCAAGTAGTGACTAAGTAAATTATTGCATATCCATATTATGGAACGCCATTTACCCTTTAAGTCATAGGGGCAAAGCTTGTGATATAACGGTAAGTAGAAAAGTAGAATAAGAGATTGCATGTCAACTATGTTACATATCTAACAGCATACTGAAAGGAAAAACACTAAAATCTGAAGAGGTATTATCTCTGACTAGTTGGATCATGAGTGATTTCTATTCTTTCTGTATTTTCCAAAATTGACATTCATTCTCTTATAATAAGAAAAACATTTAATAAAAATGTTTTAAAACTCCTAATAGGTTCCTCAGGGAAGTTTAAATAAAGATTTTGAGTGGCAGTAATAGAAGGTAAAACTCTGATGATGGAATAGAGACCTTTTTACATAATTTAATAAAACATTAATGCATAGATTTTGCCTGCCAGTCTCAATTTCTTTTTCCCAATTTCTTAAGCCAATAATTCCCAATCTAGATCTTGGAATACTTCACAAATTTTTTCTTGGATGGTTTCCAAGACACCATTTGTTTTTAAAATTTGCAAGGGCTGGGCATGGTGGCTCACACCTGTAATCCCAGCACTTTGGGAGGCCAAAGTGCTTAGGGTCAGGAATTAAGAGACCAGCCTGGCCAACATAGTGAAACCCCATTTCTATGAAAAATACAAAAATTAGCTGGGCATGGTGGCAGACTGAGGCAGGAGAATCACTCGACCTCCTGGAGGCGGAGGTTGCAGTGGGCCAAGATCGCGCCACTGCACTCCAGCCTGAGTGACAGGATGAGACTCCATCTCAAAAATAAATAAATAAAATTAATTAATTAATTAATTAAATTTGCAAGGAAAACAATACTGCAGAGAAATTCACCCTGAATAATGCAGCCAACATCTGTTTTGACACTTGTCAGATAATTGAAAAGCAATCATTACAAATGATTGTAATGTAATTTTGTAGGTTGGGGGCAGTGACTCATGTGTGTAATTCTAGAACTTTGGGAGGCCAAGGCAGGAGTATCACTTCAGCCCAGGAGTTCAAGATCAACTTGGGCAACACAGTGAGGCCCTATTGCTACAAAAATTTAAAACATTAATCAGGTGTGGTGGCCCCTGTAGTCCTGGCTACTTGGGAGGCTGAGGTGGGAGGAGGATGGCTTGGGCTGAGGAATTTGAGGCTGTAGTAAGCTATGATCACACCATCCTGGTTGACAGAGGGAGACCTTGTCTCTAAAAAAATAATAATAATAATAATAACTTTGTAGTGCTGGCAGCTAGATTGAGGTGTGGGACCAGAGAACACAGAAATTAACAGGAGAATGTCTTTGTTTTGTTTTGTTTCCTGTTGTGCATCATTTCAAAATCATTTACTCTACCTAAACAGGGGACAGGGAACAAATAATGAAGGGGCACCCTGATTCTATTCATTGTTTGGTTTTTCAGTGATCTGTATCTTTTCATTTACCCTACAGCTTCTTTTTGTTAGCCATACACATTTTACAGAACAAATCAACAAATCCATCAACTGAAACTGGTAGAGATTTACAAGTAAATCTTTTCCCTTGCAAACTGATCCAGGATAAAATCTTCTGGTTTATTATCCCCTAGTTTTTATTTTACATCAGGGATTAGCACACTAAGGCCTGCAGGCCAACTCTGGCACACCACCTGTTTTTGTAGATAGAGTTTTATCGGAAGAGCCACATTGCGATTGTAATACAGCCGTGTCCATGGCTGCTTTAGTGCTACAATGGGAGAAAGTTGAGCAGTTGCAATAGAGACTGTGTGGTTGACAGGGCCTAAAATACTTACTACCTAGACCTTTAGAGTAAAAGTTTGCCAACCTCTGTTTTAGGAGTCTAGAGGTTTGCTTAACACAGTGTCTTCTTTTTGCACTTTTATAACCTTCACTGAAGAGGAATAAGCACTCCTAAAACTCTAATTGGTATTATCAGATAATTGTATTACAACTCAAGCTCAAGTTTATCCAATCCTGGATAAACTTAAAGACAGGAAAAAATTGCCCACAGTCTTAAATGCAGTTCAAAATCTGAATAATTCTTAAATTTACTTACTTTTTTTTTGACTACTGTTGTAGCTATCCTCCAAAACATCCCACATGCTCCTCACCTCCTGGTATTTACACCTGTGTCCTCTCTTATACAAAGTGGTGATACCTCACTTCCAAGACTAGGTAATAACAGTGTGTCCTCTTTCTCCTTTCTCTCTCTCTCTTTCTTTCTTTCTCTTTGTCTCTCACTCTCTCTCTCTCTGATACATCATTTTCTCTGGGCCTCCAGCCAATAGCCAGTGAGGAACTGAGACCTTCTGATAACAGCCTCATGTGTGAACCTGGAAATGGATCTTCCAGTCCCAGTCAAACCTTCAGATGCCTACAGCCCTCGTTGACAGCTTGACGGCAACCTAAGAGAGAACCTGAACTGCAACCAATCAGCTAAGCGGCTCCTAAATTCTTGACCTGCCCAAACTGAGAGATAATGAATGTTCATTGTTTTGTTTCAAGACACTAAATTTTGGGGTAATTTGTTACATGGCAATAGAAAATTAGTGTCTTTACCTCTGTCACTACTACTGCATATATATATGTATGTATGTGTATGTTTATATATATATTTCCCAGTTTCTAGCAATGAAAAGCAAACAAAAACTGTCAGATGCAATCTTTTCCTTCAAATGAATTGTAAATTAGATCTAGCCCAGGTCTCAGCCCCAGAAATGTCATGAACTTCAAACCAACTGGAGACTTTCCTCTATATTATAACAATTCCAATATCAGCCATTAAAGCAGGTCTCAATGACTCCATTCTATTTCTACAGTGACACTAGTCAAAGAATTAAATCCCAGATAATATGGAGGTACTGCAATCAACACAACATTCACCCCAGGAGGGCTATTAGGATGTTTTACAAAGAATGTATAAAGCCCAGGAGTTTAATGGAGGGGCCTCAAAGACCGAATCATGGGTTAAGAAGGACAGGCGGAGGTGCGCGTGGTGGACACATTGCCAAGAGTCTACCAGAGAACTCCATTTTTTTGCACCTGTTTAGCAGAGCCCAGGTACATTCACCACCTCCTATGTTTGGGTTAGAGATTTGCACCCTTAACTCTCAATTGTTCAAGCCCTCCAATAACCTACTGATTTCCCCTGGAACATACTTAACTCCTTGCGGGGTAGGTACTGGGTCAACTTTCATCTTTGTACCTACAACAGCTTGTACAACAATGAATTCACATAGAAGGCCCTCAACAGATGTCTGAGAAGGGATAGAAGGGAGGAAATGAGAAAGGGAGTGAAGAGCAGGTTTGAAGTACAATAGGGTTTTCCTCCAACTACATAATCTATTGTATTGCAAACTATTTCAAACAAAGTTGTATAATTTCTCTTGATGGACCTCCTTCCATTGAAAATTTCTGAAGTGAGCAAAGTCATGCAGAAAACATTAATGAAAGTACAAAGTAGGGTGGAAAACTCCTCTTCGCGTTGACAGTGATTCATCTCCCAAGGAATCTAGGTTATGAGGTACAATTAAGAGTTGTTATTTGAATATTTCACTCTCAAAGAGCTTCAAGACACAAGAGGCATTTAGAAGACAGCAATGATTTTTGCCACGCTAGAATTAATATTCTGGTCTTTAAGTATATAGTCAGTTTTTAGAGCATTGTTTTCAATAAAACAGGGACCTACCCACAAGCACTTATAATTGAACTGATGCCTAAGTAAACAATGTAAAGAAACCCCTCCATGTCAACACAGCCTTGTGGGTGGCAAATTCATCATGTCATTTGCATCTGATGATGATATCTGGTTCTATGAAGCCAGAGTGGGCCCATACCAGATGTTAGCCTTGATAGAATTCCCTGGGAGCCAGCTGGCCCTCTGTAGGGTAGGTGCTGTAGGGTACAGAAACATTCCAAAGGGCCCCTTGTCACTTCTGCAGGCAAGTCCCATGACAAACGACTTAGGGTGTTCAATAACAAAAATACAGCACACTACAAAACAGCGTGGCCATTCCTGCATGTATTTTTCCCCGCTCATAGGGTAGTCTGTCCACCTACAGGTAGAATAATTAAGTCAATAAAACAGAATACAGTGACGTTTTTTCAGATTGGTGCATTTGTTTAACTGGAACAAGCAAGTTATTTGCCCATCTAGGTTTATAATCTCCTCATCTTTTTTTTTGAGATGAAGTTTCGCTCTGTCACCCAGGCTGGAGTGCAGTGGGGCAATCTCAGCTCACTGCAAGCTCCACCTCCCGGGTTCACGCCATTCTCCTGCCTCAGCCTCCCCAGTAGCTGGGACTACAGGCGCCCGACACCACACCCGGCTAATTTTTGTATTTTTAGTAGAAACGGGGTTTCACTGTGTTAGCCAGAATGGTCTCAGTTTCCTGACCTTGTGATCCGCCCGGCTCGGCCTCCCAAAGTGCTGGGATTACAGGGTTGAGCGACGGCACCCGGCTTTTTTTTTTTCCTTTCAACTTTTATTTTAGAATTAGGGGAATTGAGCAGGCTTTTCCCAAAGGCATATCGCGTGGTGCTGAATTATCTCCTCATCTTACAGTGTAACTCAGATGTCATTCTCAAGATGGCTTAGAATCTAAATGCTTTAGTTTAAAAAGACTGCGTGAAGAAAGAATCTGCACTAAATGAAAGATTAAAGTGTCCAGCTAAGAATGTACTTATATCATATTTAAGCAGGTTGTTGACTATTTTGAGAGAGGTTTATTCCAAAGTGGGGTTTAGGAGACTACATGGCAGAGGACTAAATGAATTCATTTTTAGGAGGCTATGGTAACTTGTCTCCAAAGACAGTCCCTACAACGGGTTTGGGAATCACTTGAGGTCAGGAGTTTGAGACTAGCCTGGCTGACATGGTGAAACCCCATCTCCACTAAAAATACAAAAATTAGCCAGGCATGGTGGTGCACACCTGTAGTCCCAGCTACTCGGGAGGCTGAGGCATGACAATCACTTGAACCCGAGAGGCGGAGGTTGCAGTGAGCCAAGATCATGCCATTGCACTGCAGCCTGGGTGACAGAGTGAGACTCCGTCTCAAAACATAAACAAAAACAAAAACGAAAACAAAAACAAAGACAGTTCCAACCGTTGCCCCCTCTGTACTGCATGATGCTCTTCACATTGAAGCATAGTTATTTTCCTCTCCTGAGCTGCGTGTAAGAGGTGCAGCTACCGAGCTACAGACGCCTCATGGAGAAGGAAAGGCCATGAGATAATATGGGAAGAAACTTTGAACCCAACAGACAACAAGAACTGAGGCCCCATACATGTGACCTGGGTGGAGTGGCTCAACCAGCTCCCACCATTCAAGCCACCCTAGCTGATTCACCAGGCATGTGACTGAAGGAGCCACGTTACACGTTCCCACCTCAGAAAGTCCCAGATGCACAGAATCATTACACACAATAAAGAATCATTATTTTAGTTCACCAAATTTGGGGGTAGATGTAATGCAGCAATAGATAACCAAAGCAGGCTAAAGTCACATAGCCCTGTGCTAAAATCCTTTTGCTTTTTTTGTTTGTTTGTTTTTGAGACACGGTCTTGCTCTGTTGCCCAGGTTGGAGTGTAGTGGCACCATCATGGCTCACGGCAGCCTCAGCCTCCCAAGTAGCTGGGATCACAGACATGAGCCACCATACCCAGCTAATTTTTAAATTTTTTTTGTAGAGACAGGGGTTTCGCTATGTTGCCCAGGCTGGTCTCAAACTCTGGGACTCAGGTGATCCTTCTGCCTTGGCCTCCCAGAGTGCTGGGATTTACAGGCCTGAGCCACCACACCCAGCCTAAAATCCATTTTTCATAAAGATATTACATTGGGTCATTTCTTATGAAAATCATTCATAGAAAATCCAGTTGTTCTAAGCGTTTATTAGGAGAAACCTGAAATCTAAATATATTTTAGAAATGATGGATAGATTAAAACAAGATTTAAAAAAATAATATGTAATATATTTCTGAATTGATCTCTTACTATTTTAAATGAACAGGGCAGTAGGAAAGGGCAAATAAAGAATCAACTCAAAAGTACTAAGCACCTTGACAATTTTAGTTTAATAGTAATAACTACATTTT
The DNA here is from genome assembly GCF_049350105.2 of Macaca mulatta. Classification (NCBI taxonomy): domain Eukaryota; kingdom Metazoa; phylum Chordata; class Mammalia; order Primates; family Cercopithecidae; genus Macaca; species Macaca mulatta. The sequence goes on from NC_133409.1 coordinate 79,321,590, forward strand.
ATCCAGTGATTGCTATAGCCCCAGCACTGTGCTAAGTATGCACTTTACATCTGTTACCTCATTTAATCCTCACAACAAACCTGTGAGATAGGTGTTATTACTGGCATTTTATGCATAGGAAGAAACTGAGGCTAAAAGAGGTTAAGTAATGGGCCTACAGTCACACAGGAAGTTGTGGAGCTGGGATCTGAACCGGACCAGCATGATCTGAAAGCTGTTTAACTATTTACTGTAGTATAAGGCCTCCACCTTTAATAATAAAATGGTTTCATTATTCGGTTACTTTCATGCTTAGAAAGGAATATATCTCACAGCAATAATAGCTAAAAATAAAAGCCATATTTTGGTCTAGAGTAAGTGACTTAAAGTGTTTTGTATGCAACTTGGCATACTTTTGTATTTAAACTATGGTATTTGGCCAGTCTCATCTCATGCCACATGGTTCCTCTGAATTTTATATATATATATGGATGTAGGAGAAATTCCCATATACAGCATGGACATTTTCCTTTTGTTAGTTTATTTTATAGTCCCTAAAAGAGTATTTGTTTTATAAAAGGGAGAACTGAGGCACAACCATCTCATTCCAATGGTTTATCCAGATCAACCCTCCCCTTACTCAAGCACATGTTATCTTTTCATTATTCAGAGAGGGCATAGCCCTGATTAGCAAGGCTAATCAGCGATATGTTCCACATAGAGATAGAAAATAGAAGGAAATGAAAGGAAAATAATTTTGCCAAAGGGTAAAATTTTCAGGTCATCAACTCTGCCAGCCTTACAGATTGGTTTTATCCATTTCAAAGAGTCTAAAACTATAAAAATCTCCACAAAGAGAAGTTGTTCAATACCAAGTGAACAGCTGGCTTGGGTTGTTTCTAGAACCTCAATGAACAACTTGCATTCACAAAAGATCAAGGGAAAGGATACTCTGACTTATCTGATAACAAGTTGGAGAAGAGGCCTCAACTGAGGACAACTGATCTGTTACTTCCACAAAGCTCCTTCACAGTCTCTTAGTTTTGCCAAACTGGGCTAGAATTTGGGGTGATGCTTTGATGCACGGAAAGGACAATGAACTGAAGGACTGAAATACCTGCCTTATGCCAAATATTTTCTTTGTGTTCCTACAGTAAAAGGAGAACCTGATGTGGTATCAGAAGACCTTACATAAATGCTAACTCTGCCATGTCTAACTGTATCACCTGAGGCAAGATACTTTCTCTTGGACTTTAAGATTCTTCACCTGTAGAATAAGGATGACCATACAACTCAACACAGGGTTGTTAGAGGAATTAAATGGGATAGTACCTGTGATTGTACTTTGTCAACTGCAAATCTCCTTACAAATGTTAATTCTTATAAGTTTCCCAGAAACATTTTACGATATATCACATGAGTATACTGCCTTCAACTTTCCAAAGAAAATATAGCAGATCTGAAAGTCTAAAGAAGTCAGTTTAAAAAGAAGAAAAGAAAAAGTAAAATATACCAGATATTATTATCCATCATATTGGTTGTTTACATAAGACATAAAAAAGTGAGAAGAGTGGAGATATTTAATTTTTAACGCCTGACCAATTTCTAATACACTATGTCCAATTCAATGGAAATATTCATTAATTCTTTCAACAAAAAACATTTTTGTGTGACTTACCACAGTGAATAAAATGCCCTCAGGGAGCTTACTTTTGAATGAGAGAGACATAGAATAAACACAAAAGGAAGCTAATATTAATTATAGTGTCAAGTATTGATAAGTTCTACAAAGAAAAATGAAGTGGCTTCAGAGGATAAAGTGATGGAAGGTACTGTCTTAAGGGCAGTTGAACAGAGGTCTCTCAGGAGGAAAATGTTTGAACAGAGACTTAAATAATGTGAGGAGGATGAGCCAAGCACACAGCTGGGGAAGAGCATTACCATACAGAGGGAACAGCAAGCACACAGGCTTGAGCTCAATGTGGTCCAGAAAGTGAAAAAGGCCGAATGTGCCTGGGAGGGCTGCAAGAGGCAGACAGAGGCAGGAGGTGATGCAGTTTTAGGGACCAGGCCATAAGCCAGGTAGCTACGGGTTTTATTCTGAGTGTAATGAGGAAGCACTGAAGGGTTCTGAGCAGGAGGAAAACACCATTACATTTAGGTTTTTCAAGAATCCCTCTGGGGGGAAAATGTTTTTTAATAAAAAAAAATAAAAAAAAAAAAAGAATCTCTCTGGCTATTATGTAGAGAACTGACTTTAGTGGGGAGAGTGAGCAGCAGGAAACAAAAAAGGAAGACTACAAAGGCTGCTCTTTGAATAATCCAAGCTAGACATCACAGAAGAATGGACTAAGATGATAGCAGCTGGGAATGAGCTAAGAAGTGAGGTCAGATTCTAGACATATGTTAATGATAGAATGATACTGACAGATTGAAGGTGGGGTGTAAGAGGAAGAACGGTTTCCAGGATGATTCCAAGATTTGGAGGCCTGAAATACTGAATTATTTAGATTTACTGAGATAGGGAACATTCAGGAAGGAGCAGGTTTGGGGAGAGAATTAATCAACAGTTGGGTTTTGGAACTGTTATTTAATATATTACAAAAGCATATTAGACGTTCAAGTCAAGAGGTGGGAAGGCTGTTGGATACATGTGTCTGGGATGCAGAGAGAGGTGGATACTGGAGATATAAATGTGGAGTCAGAATCATAGAGATGATTTAAAGCTGTGAGTCTAGAAAGCTCACCTGGAAAGTAAATGCAGAGAGAAAGGAGCTCCAAGAACTGAGCCCTGAGGCCCTTCCACATTTAAAAGTTGGGAAGAGAAGGAATAACCAGCAAAAGAGGCAAAAAGAGAGTTCATGGAGATAGGAGGAAAGTGAGCAGGGCCTAGTGTCATAGGACGCCAGTGAAAAAAGGAAACCTGCAGGTGTTGCGAGATGTTGCTGATAATTTGAGTAAAAGGAGGTCTAAGAATGAATTACTGAATTTGGCAGCATGGAAGTAAATGACAGCCCCTAAACCTGACGTTTCCTTCCACGTGGAAGGAATTCTTTCAGGCGACTCCTAGTCCCTCTTCTCACTCTGCCTCTATGGAGACAGTGACTTCTCTGGTTGATAAATGTGGGTAGAATTAATGAACATGCCTGGTGCATTCTTCCTCCTTTTAGGAGCCAGCTGCGTGCAGGGAACACGCAGGCATTCTTCTCTGCTTCTCCAGGGGCAGACTCTGCCCACTGGGGACACCTGAGCTCTCCTAATCTGTCTAGAACCCAGGCAAGAAAATAGTGTTATTCTGATGTTGACTGTGGGTTTGAAAAAAAGAAAAGAGTGTTATTAATTTGGCATTCCTTTGAGACTTCAAGACCCTCATAGACTGTTTCAGAGGAGCCCAATTGGAGTGGGTTCCAATCAGAAAGGGGAAGAAAGTGGGATAAGAGGAAATGAAAATAGCAAAGTATAAACACTCTTCTGTGGTTTTTTTTTCTCTGTAAAGAGGATCAGATAAATGAGTGGCTGTGGGGTCTAGGAAAGCGTGTGTGTGTGTGTTTAAGATACATGAAATTACAGCACATCCATATGTTGATAGGAATGACCCAGAAGAGAAAGGAAGAATAATGACTCGGGAAGGAGGGAACTTTGAGTAGGTAAGAGGGGATGGGGTCAGGAGCAAAAGTGAAAGGCTTGACTTAGACATGAACATGGACATCCACAGCAATAGGAGAAAAGTTGAGGACTGAGTACAAATGAAGACAAGTTGGTAGTGGGTGTGGGATTCTATATGATAGATTTCGTTTTCTCAGAATAAAAAGCGAGGGCATCAGCTGAGGTGTGGAGTGATGTTTAAAGTTTTGAGGAGAGATGAAGAGAATGGAGAATAAAAGACGTGAGGAAATACAGTAGGATTTGCCGGGTCAGCACCTAGGGCCCACACAGCATATGTGCTCATGAATTTAAAGTGAAACTGGCTGGGCATGGTGGCTCATACCTGTAATCCCAGCACTTTGGGAGGCTGAGGCAGGTGGATTGCCTGAGGTCAGGAGTTTGAGACTAGCCTGGCAAACATGGTGAAACCCCGTCTCTACTAATAATACCAAAATTAGCTGGGCGTGGTGGTGGGTGCCTGTAATCTCAGCTACTCGGGAGGCTGAGGCAGCAGATTCAGTTGAACCCGGGAGGTGGAGGCTGCAGTGAGCCGAGATTGCACCATTTCACTCTGGCCTGGGTGACAAGAGTAAAAATTGTCTTTAAAAAAAGAGGTGGTGGGTAATCAGTTCTCACAGTAGCGTCCTTCTGGGGCTGGTCCTCCAGGCCATATGCAGTAGGGAGGGAGGATGAGTAAAATGGTCATGTCATGTGAGTAAAATGGTCTTGTGTCATCATTAGGTTTTTATTGAAATATACATTGTTAATAACGTTTGTATTTTTGCTTGAAAGCTTAGGAAAAGTCAATTGAGTAACTATCCTTCAAAGAGGGTGCCAAATAGGAGAAAAAAATACATTTTACTATGGGGTCCTAGAAAGATAGTTTGGATATGAAATTTGATAAACCAAATATTACGTATAGGATTTGCTAGTTAAAAGAAGTTAAATTACTTCAAAAAGTGGATACCCTTTGCAATGCAAACAATCCTTTGCTTTGTTTCTAATATTTTGCCTTTTATACATTAGGTTATTTTAAATCATGAGAGAGAGAGAAGGAAAGGAGGGAGAGTCTGGGCGCGGTGGCTCACACCTGTAATCCCAGCACTTTGGGAGACCGAGGTGAGGAGATTGCTTGAGCCCAGGAGTTCAAGACCAGCCTGGGCAACATGGCAAAACCCCGTCACTATAAAAATTACAAAAATTAGCCAGGCATAGTGGTGTGGGCCTGTAGTTCCACCTACTGAGGGGCTGAGGCAGGAGGAATCACTTGAACCCAGGATATTGAGGCTGCACTGAGCCGTGATCATACCATTGCACTCCAACCTTGGTGACAGATGAGAACTTGTCTCAGAAAAAAAAAAAAAAAAAAAAAAAAAACAGGAGGGAGAACTGAGGACTGGAGAGCTGGAGGAGAAGAGGAGATTTAAAAAGTAAAAGTGAATTAAATCCTTTAGTATTTAAAAAACCTCCATAGTTCAACTGGAAAAGTTCACTAGAGCCAAACTTACATCATTCTAGTGCTTCAGTGCATCTCTTGTACTGACATAAATAGCATAAATGTTATGCTTATAGCTATGACACAGGTAAAAATGTTTCTGCTGCAGTTTTACATGGAAATTGCTCTACAGATCAAACTTTTTAATTTACAGAATTAATCTAAGAAAGATAAAGGAAGTTTTTTTTTTTTTTTTTAAATTCTGTGACTTTAGCCAATGCAAAGGGAGATTTTAAAGTTGAATGATTGAACTGTGGCTAGAAGGTAACTTAGCAAAACGTATTGTTATGAAAAAGTTTTATTGATAGCAAAAAAAACAAAAACAACTCTAGCACTTACTTTGATGAGGCAAGTTTCTTTTAGTCTGCAGGTAATACTAATCCTGCTACTATTTCAACCCAACTGTGATTCTCTAAAGTCAATTCATTATTTTCTGTAGATCAAGGGGTCATTCATTAAAAGGTAAATGGATTCTTTCCATAACACCAAGAAGTAACTACATCAAGACAGCAAATTACCAAATGGTGGTCTGATATCCTCCAAGACTACAGGAGCAATTCACTTCCAGAGTATTTTAATCACTATCCATCTCCGAAGGCCTTTAAAAAGTAGCCACTTTTAACCTACTTTTCCATCACAACATCACTTCTAAAATGAAGTTCCTGAAAAGGGTGATAATGTGACTCACACTAGTTTTGGGTGCCTAATTATGCTCCCATGGTGCCTTGTTGATCGCATTATCACTTCCTTATCCAGCTGTTGATTGAGTCCCATTACTTGAAAAGAACCCCTTAAGGGCAGGAACCATCTTTCAACATCCCCCAAATAAACATTATGGAATGAGTGAGTAAATGAAGGCATGCAACATGAATTGTCCCAAGTCACAGTAGCAGAAGATGATGAAATATGTGTTTTAAAATTCTTGAACAAATAGGTCAGATGTGGTGGCCCACACCTGTAATCCCAGCACTTTGGGACGCTGGGGCGGGAGGATTGCTTGAGGCCAGAAGTTCAATATCAGCCTGGGCAACATGGTGAAACCACCTCTCTAAAAAAAAAAAAAAATGCAAAAATTAGCTGGGCATGGTGGCTCATGCCTGTGGTTCCAGCTACTCGGGAGGCTGAGGTGGCAGGATCACCTGAGCTTGGGGAGGTCAAGACTGCAGTGAGACACGATGGTGCCACTGCACTCCAGCGTAGGTGACCGAGTGAGACCCTGTCTCAAAATAAATAAATAAACAAATAGAAAACAAACAAAACCCTATTGGGATTTTGATTAGAAAGGCATTAAACCAAGACCCCTGCACTCAAGAATTTACCCACCACTTGGTCATGTGAAGACTAAGTTCTAACAGGATTGTGGCCATAAAGGAAATATGTGTGGATAGGCTGCAGGAATCCAAAAGGGAGTCACCAATTCTAATGAGAAAAGGTCAGAAAAAAAACCCCACAAACTGACATCAAGGCCCAGAACACTGAAAGAAAGCTGAATCTGGGGTTGACATGGTTTGGCTCTGTGTCCCCACCCAAATCTCATCTTGTAGCTCCCATAATTCCCATGTGTTGTGGGAGGGACCTGGTGGGAGATGACTGAATCATGGGGGCAGGTCTTTCCCATGCTGTTCTCGTGATAGTGAGTGGGTCTCAGGAGATCTGATGGTTTTAAAAATGGGAGTTTCCTTGCACAGCTCTTTTTTTTGCCTGCCACCATCCACATAAGACGTGACTTGCTCCTCCTCGCCTTCCACCATGACTGTGAGGTTTCCCCAGTCACGTGGAACTGTGAGTTCTCCATTAAACCTCTTTCCTTTGTAAATTGCCCAGTCTCGGGTTATGTCTTTATCAGCAGCACGAAAATGGACTAATACAGGTGTGGATGCCAAAAATGGACAAGGTGAGAGCAGAAAGAAACCATAGGAATGTTGAGATCCTAGCCCATAGATTAACAGGACAAGACTGAGTCACATCCGAGGCAGGGTCCAAATGACATTCATGCAAAGCCCTCCCCTTTGGAGGGTCTCATGAAGAGGCCATACTCTCTAGGCTCAGCTCTAGTGGTACTAAAAGCATTCTGAACCCAAATTCCTGAAGAGAGTATCCAGATAGAGTCCTCAACCATCTTGAACTCAACATACATAAAACACTGTGGTTTCCACCACCCCATCTTCCCCACTGCCAAAAATGATTTTACATGAAGTTCTGTCAAGGGCATGGCAAGGGTAATGCATCACCCAGACTTGAAACCTTGGAGCTGCTTTCCACTCTTCTATTCCCGTGCCACTCACATCCAGCCAACTGCTGCCTCATGATTCTCCCTCCATTCTTATGCTCATATCTGACTCTTATTTTCCACTGCCTTTGTTGCCTCTTAAATCCAGGATCTTATACCCTGAGGCCTGAATAGTAACAATCATCTCCTCTGTTCACCTTCCTGGGCCTCAAGTGCACTGCACTCCAGTTCTCCTGAGTGTGTTGATTGCCTCAGATTCTCAGAGTGGGATGGCTTCCTGTCTCCATTCCAGCACACACCCACACCCTCAGGAGTCCTCCCCACAATCCCAGGAAGCTCAGAGGTTTCTCCCATTTGCACAGGTCCAGGGTTCTTACTTTCCTCGCTGCTCCGTTGGCACATTTCAGTCTTACCCTGACTCCTCTGGTATTTGGCATTATCAGCAATTGAGGCTCTACCCATACGTGGATGTACTAGAAAACAGAGGCTTACCAAAAATATAACTTTACCAAAAAACACTACCTTTTTCCCCTAATTATTATTTTTCTTTTTAAGGCGAGTCAAGTGAAGCAGTAGGAGTGGGGAAGGAACAAAGAAATCTGTAACTGGTTGTGATCAACTAGTTATAAACACCACTGCACTCAGACCAGTCAGACACAACCATTTTGACAGAATTTTTGCTTCTGTGAAGAAAAATAGAATCTCAGGACCCCAAACTCACTATGCCAAAGGGAAGTTAAAATTGGAAACTGAGGCATGCAGAATGTGCTTTGCTTTTGTTCCCAAACAGACAGCTGTCATTTCACAACCTTGTGTCATGGCTTCATTTCCTCTACTCCCTCTTTTCACATGTGTATCTTATGTAAAATGTAGACTTACTGAGCACAAGACAATGTAATTACTTTTTCCTCCACTCATCTTTTTACATGTAAAATGTAGATTTACTGAGACTAATCAGAGCCTGCAAGAACATAGCCATCTGCTTTATGAACCTCTCTTTTTTTTCCCTCCAGACTGCTCTTTCCCCTTTAAATACTGAAGTTCCCAAAGTCCCCTTTAGAAAAAGCCCAGGTCGCCAATGCTCCTGTATGCTTATATTTTTTCCTGGGTGTGTCTTCAACCTTGGCTAAATAAACTTGTATTTGTTTTGAGACCTGCCTCAGTCACTTTTTGGTTTACACTTCAATACTTGGAATGATATCAGAATGTACAAAATTACTGTATTGCGCAGTCAGAGCCAGCTAGGAGGACTTCTGTGGGGCTCATCCCTTGTTGTAAGTTGATGTTAAAGGTTTCTTATCTGCTAGATTCAGGAAGAACCACAGAGTAAATCAGAGAGCCAAGTTTATTAGATCAGTGACTTTATAGATAAACAATTTGAAATCAATATCAATTGGCCTAGGGACAACTTTAACCTTCTGTATGGAAAGGAATAGAGACTTCAAAACAGTTATATTTGCCTGCTCAGATGATTTTTTTCCTGCCTCAAGATTCTTGATTATAAGTCAGAGTGAAGCTTGCTGGAGGCTATCTTTTGAGTGAGTGGCATAATAGAATATTTCTGTATTTAACTTCTCTGGTATGACCCCCTAATCACTTAAAAACTTGTAAGGAGGCAAGGTGGGGTGGTTCACGCCTGTAATCCCAGCACTTTGGGAGGCCAAGTTGGGAGGATTGCTTGAGCCCAAGAGTTTGAGACCAGCCTAGGCAACACAGTGAGACCCCGTCTCTACAAAAATTTTTAAGAATTCACCTGGCATAGTGGTGTGTGCCTGTAGTCCCAGCTACTCAGGGGGCTGAGGTGGGAAGACTGCTTGAGCCCAGGAGGTTGAAGCTGCAGTGAGCTGTGATCACACCATTGCACTCCAGCCTGGGTGACAGAGTGAGGCCCTGTCTCAAAAACCAACAAACAAAACTTAGAAGAGTTAGGTTTTATTCTTATATTTATTTGTCTTTCTCATGGTGACATAGGAGTTAAAAAGAAGTTAGGCAGTTAGTAAGGATACGGAAGTCCTTGGTGAGATTTTCCTTTTAATGAAAAGCAGCCCCCAAATCATTTCTTTTCTAACAAAGAGCAGCCTGTAAAACTGAGCTGCAGACATAGATAAGCAAGGTGGAAGCTTGTACAGGTGAATGCCAGCAGCTGTTTCAATAGGAAAAGGCTACCTGGGGGCTAGACATGTTCAACATGGCGGCTCCGTCTTCCCTTTTCTTTGTCAACCATGTGTATAGCAAGGGGCAGACAACATGGCACTGGCCAGGTAAAAAACTTACTTTCATAATAAAAGATTAGGGTAGGGTGGCCAGCTTCTTCATGTACTATGTAAACATCATGCCTGGTCCAACCAATCTTTAGGCCCTATGTAAATCAGACACTGCCTCCTCAAGCCAGTCTATAAAACCCCGTACACCTTACCATGGGACCAGAAGACCCACTCGGGTGCCGCTCTCTGCAGAAGACAGAACTATTCTCTTTTCTCTTTCTTTCACTTACTAAACCTCTGCTCTTAACCTCGCTCCACGTGTGTCCATGTCCTTGCTTTCCTTGGCATGAGGCAACAAACCTCGGATATTACCCCAGACGAATGACATTGCTTCAATAGTACAATGCTTACTCTATACATGTAACAAATATCTACTGAATCTACAATTATGCACCCAAGTCATTGCCAAGACACCTGTCATGACGGCAAGTTAACAGGTTGGAAAAATAGTTGTAAGTTGATGGTGAGGTTGTTCAGGCTAAAACAATAGTGGAGTTTGAAAAAGGAATGTAGAATTAAATTTTAGAGTTGTTAACAGTAAAGAAATAATAATGATAGCAACAAGAGTCAGCTAAATGCCTAGGCAGATAGGGGTGGGTCCCTGGTAAAACCCCACCTTCAAGCCAAAAAAAAGCCTGAAGGCTGAAAGATCAGACTGCTGGTCCCAGATAAAATGTGTGATGCAGGGTGAGAACTTCTGTTCCTGTTTGCCTGCCTTTTCCCAGTTGATTCTTTCTGAATAATGCCTTTTAATCAATTGAATGTTGCCTTTTCCATACTAGCTATGGCCTGCCCTTCCCCTATTCTAAGCTCATAAAAGCCCCAGACTCAGCCACATTGGGGGGACTTTCCTGTCTTCAAGTAGGGGGACCACCCCTGTGTCCCCTCTCCACAGAAAGCTATTTTGTCACTAGATGAAACTCCTGCTTTGCTCACGGTTTTATTGTCAGCATATCCTCATTCTTCTTGGATGTTGGACAAGAGCTCAGGACCCAGAAAGGTTGCCACACTGATCTTTTGCCCTCACTGGCGAAAAGTAGCCACTCCATGTGACAGGGCCAGGAGCCGACTGACCTGCCAACACACTACCATCCATTGAGCTGTGGACAGTGGAACTAAAAGAGCTAATCAGCACACTAACACCTCTTCTGGGGCTTCAGAGTTGCAGGCACCCTTGCCTGGGCAACACGACATTCCCCTCAAGGCAACACTCCTGGTCTGGCTGCAGGCCCCACATGGAGCTTACTCCTGTGTTGGCACCTGGAGTGGCCAGCTGGCTCCTGCACTCGCTCTCTCACATGCACCCTCCCACAAGAGACTGAGTGTGGCAGGCCAAGTAGACAGGATGCCCCTGATGCGAGTCCAGCAAAGGGGCTGAGAGAAAATTCCTGTGTCAATAAGATATTCATTTTATCCCTAACCTATGAAAGAAGATAAAGCAGAGAGCAAGGGTAAGTGCCTTGGTTATCTTTACAGAAACTAGACTTTGAGGGACTTCCAAACCTCTATATCTACGGTGGTAGTCTGTGGGGACAGAGTACTATCTTTCACGTTTTGTTTTTTTTGGTTTCTTTCCAACAAGGCTAGGAATAGGGTGAGTCAAGAGAGGCATCTAGGGTGCAAATGTAATATAGCCTTCACCTTCAGGCCACCTGCCTCAGGTCATCTGCACGATCTTGAGCATTACATCTTATGCCCTCGATGCCTCTCTTGTCTCTCCCAGCTCAGCTGCCACATTTTCTTCTTTCCTCTTCAATAGTTCATCTGCCAGTCTGTAGCCCTGCTTTTTAAATTTTTTAAAATGCAGAAATTAAATTTTAGTGAGACCCTGTCTTTAAAAAAAAAAAAATAACTGAGCATGGTGGTACATGTCTGTAGTCTCAGCTACTCAGGAGGCTGAGGTAGGAGGGTTAAGCCTGGGAGGTCAAGACTGCAGTGAGCTGTGATTGTGCCACTGCACTCCAGCCTGGGCAGCAGAGCAAGACCCTATCTCAAAAGAAAAAAAAAGTAAATCTCACCATTGCCTTTGTTCTCAATTAATGTAAAACAAACTCAATGTAAAACAATTCAAGAAACACAGAAATCAGATGGAAAACAAAATCCCCATAATGTCACACCTAGACATAACATATTTTTCAGTGCCCCTTCCCATATATTTTTCAACCAAGTGAGATTAGACTATACACTGTTCTTTTTAAAATGTATTAACAGTATATCACAAGTGTCTTTTATGTCAACAAACACACAATGTGTAAAATGAATACTATAATTTGTTTAGCAAATCCTTGATTGCAGGACTTTTAGGATGGTTCTAGTTTTTCACTTTCATAAATCACTCTAAGAGAAACATTCATTCATTTGTTCAAGTATTTACATCTTTCCTCCTCATCTCAAAATTTCAGCCAAAGATATGCATTGGAGAACATTGGGCAATATATTCTGAAGAAAGATATCGGAAAAATCTGTGCCAGAGGTACTAACATACAGCAGAACCAGCCAAGCAACTGTCAAGCCCCACTTTTAACCTCAGGCTTATATAAAATGAAACTGGAAATCTGAAAGACTGAAGAGTACCATCGAAGTAGAGCTCATGCTTGGGTGTCTCCCCTCTCCCACCGGGGGAACAGTGAATGCTTCTCTCCCTGCTGCTGCAAACCAAGTGAGGGAAGCCCCAAGAAAACCAAATACAGAAATTAGGAATGCCTGCAAGAAGGAAAGACAGAACTTCCTCCCCATGCATGTGCATCACGCTACGGGCTCTGGGCCCTGGAGCGGCTGTGGGTCCACAGTGGGAGTGGTATTGAGAGAGTTTGGCCAGTATGTTCTGGAATCTGGGGACAGAGATAGACACAGACGGTAGTGCTGGCTTCCTGCCAGGGGAATTTTGAAAGCTGTGGGGCCAAGAAAGGGGGCAGCAGAGGGAACAGTCTTGGGTGGGGAGAATAGAGCAGATAAACTCTGCAGGAGTTTTCCAGATGGGCACTGCAAAGCTGACAGGCTTATGCTTTCTCGATTGGGCCCCCCTAAGAGGCCTGCTTGCTCGAGCGAGGGGAACTGGGTACTAAAAAGGAGGCGCGGGGTGGACTGTCAGACAGAGCTCAGGGAAGGCATCTGAAGAGGAGAAGCACATCATTGCCCACATGAGGAAATGTTACATGAGAGAAGCCCCTGTACCTCATCCCAAGAGAGAGACAGCCAGCATCTGAATGCCTGTCATACATACAGGTCAAGAGAAGACCGCCAAAGTGCACCAACCAAGCAGAAAAACTTTTTTTTTTTTTTTTTGAGACAGGGTCTCACTCTGTCACCCAGGCTGGAGTGCAGTGGTATGATCGTGGCTCACTGCAACCTCCGCCTCCCAAATTCAAGCAATCCTCCTACCTCAGCATCCTGAGTAGCTGGGTCTACAGGTATATACCACTGTACCTGGGTAATTTTCGTATGTTTTTTTTGTAGAGACAGGATTTTTCCATGTTACCCAGGCTCGTCTCGAACTCCTGGGTTCAAGCGATCTGCCTGCCTTGGCCTCCCAAATTGCTGGGATTACAGGCATGAGCCTACTAAGTAGACCACCATGCCTGGCTTACTAAGCAGAAGGACTATTGTTCCCTTTCCTGCAATTCTTCTCCTCCCTGCCCAACCTTGAGGGCAGAGGTAGAGAAAGAGCCTTGGAGATTACTTTTATATAAACAGACTTACTAAAGGCACTTTTTACACAGAACTACATAATCTACTATTATTTCTACGCAAAAGCAAAATAATGGCCACTTTCTGAAAACAAACACATCTAAAATGTATAAACATGTATCTTCATGAGAAACACGATATTTTACTCAAGTAAGAAGCTGAAATCACAAGACAGTCTTTGACATTCTGCCAATTTTGACTTTGCATATTAATGACAACCACAGGTGAAAGCCTGGACTCATAAAGATTGTAGGAGCAGGTAAAATCAGAGCTCCTATCTCTTGCTTTGTCAGATTAAAGACGCATTTATGTGAAAAAAAAAAAAAGGATTTCTTCAAAATTATGCTAGTTGAATGCATTTGTATTATTTCTTTTGTTCTCAAGTTAATGAGGTTATGTTTAGCAGGGTTTGTGTCCCTGATGTAGCTTCTATCAGAAAAAAAGGGATTATAAATCTACTTTTAATTTTGAAGTCACATGGGTTGAAAAGTACCCTTCAAAGGAGTTGCATAGTGTTTCCGGGTAACTTTTGCCTGCAGAGAAAGTGATAAAAAGCCTCTGCCTCAACAACTCCTCCACTGCTGCAAAGTGCATATGGTTGTACTCCTCCAATTTCTTCTTCCACTTGCACCATGTTCCTCTCTGGTCCAGGGGCAGCATCCTTAACATTGCCTGCAGGGTTTTGCATACTAAAGTTCGCATCATTGATAAAGCCAAAAATATACACCAAGTAAGCCAAGACAAACATTGACCGCTCCCAGTCTACTCGCTGAGTGGACTTTTCTTATCTCTGTCTCTCAAAGAGAAAGTGGACATTTTGAAGAACTCAAACTTGTCTTCCAGCATCAGTGATCTCCTTTGTAATAGAGAAAAACTTGATAGTCTGCCTCCAATTTTGGGGAGAACTTCTCAAAAAGGAGGTAATTCCAGGCTGTGGCTCTGCAGGAGTAGACAGCAGTAGACAAGGCTTTCTCCGGCCTAGGCCAGTCCATGCTGATGCAGAAGTCAAGAAGCCATCTTCCTTGTGGAGCTTCTTTCTCCCAAAGGGGCAAACGAGATATGTTGCTAAGCATCAGAGGAGTTCTCCAGGTGCACAGAAGGTCAAGATTCACTCCCACTTGAAGCGCTGTTTGGAATGGTAATTTTTCACTCTTTCAAAGACAACAGAAATCTTTGAAGTATCCAAAAGGGGCTCGCACAACAGAAATTCTTATCAGGTGGAACCACTTGCACAGGATGAAGGAAAACCAGGAGCTTGCTGTACTGAGAGGTGTCAGTAATTTCACTGAGTCGGATGCTAAAGGAAATGAAATAATTGTCCATTTCCTTAAAATCTGCTTTTAAAACTAAAAGAAACATCAGCAACTCTGGAATTAATGTAATATGACAGACAGTCTGATACAATTTGTTCCTTTGCAAGAAACCCTAAAACAGCCTGTAAATGTTAGATCACACAGCTTTACCATCATCTGTCCAATTGTATGTGGTTTCTTATACCCAGCAGGGCAACAAAAATTTTCAGAATATTTAAAAACGAGGCTTTTGTGATGGAGCAAATCCAAATTTTGGTAGTTAAATCCTTCAAACATTCACCCTCTTCCCATGACAAAGATCTGCTTTGGGCCGGGCGCGATGGCTCAAGCCTGTAATCCCAGCACTTTGGGAGGCCGAGGCGGGTGGATCACGAGGTCAGGAGATCGAGACTATCCTGGCTAACATGGTGAAACCCCGTCTCTACTAAAAATACAGAAAACTAGCCGGGCGTGGTGGCGGGCACCTGTAGTCTCAGCTACTTGGGAGGCTGAGGCGGGAGAATGGCGTGAACCCGGGAGGCGGAGCTTGCAGTGAGCCGAGATCACGCCACTGCACTCCAGCCTGGGAGACACAGCGAGACTCCGTCTCAAAAAAAAAAAAAAAAAAAAAAAAAAGATCTGCTTTGTCTGCAGTGAACATGTGTTCATTTTTTTTTTTTTTTTTTTTTTTTTGAGATGAAATCTCACTCTTTTCACCCAGGCTGGAGTGCAATGGAGAAATCTGGGCTCACTGCAACCCCTGCCTCCCAGGTTCAAGCGATTCTCCTGCCTCAGCCTCCCAAGTAGCTGGGATTACAGGTGCACACCACCACTCCAGGCTAATTTTTGTGTTTTTAGTAGAGACAGCGTTTCACCATGTTGGCTAGGCTGGTCTCAAACTCCTGACCTCAGGCGATCCACCCACTTCAGCCTCCCAAAGTGCTGGGATTACAGGTGTGAGCCACCATGCCTGGTCAACATCTGTCTACTTTTGTTGTCCCAGAATTTCATCCACTTTTCTTCCAGTTACAGCACAATGACTTTTCTTGGGGGAACCACTCCTACTTGCTCTGACTGTGTGGTTCTGCTGGGACCAAACCAGTGCCCATTGCCATGGGTGGGCACAATCACTGTGGCCAGGAAGATGAAATATACTGATTTCACAAGCACAGACATGTAACCCAAACCAGGAAGTTTTCTTTCTGCAGGAATTGCTGGCTATGGGGGTGATGGAAGACTACAGTTGAGGAGGCCACTTCATGGCAGAGGGTGGGAGCAGGCTTACCTGAGGATGTTGTTCTCACAGGAAAACAAAGCAGGAGATGACAAAATGAACCTCTGGACCCAGTCATTCTTACAGCCAGGACCACCTTGAAATTTTCAGATATGTAATCCAAAAGCTCTTTTTTTTTTTTTAAAGAATTTGTGTTGGATTTCTGTACCGACAGATGCCTGGGTAACCATGTCCGATGTTCAATTTACTTTCCGCTGGACAGATAGAAGGCTCTCCTTCAGCCTTTTCATTTTCAGGTGTCCACTGATAAGAAATCTGCCACACAAGAACGCACTGACATTTGGAGCCTCATCAGGTTCAGAGTTGAAAGTGAAATAAAGGATAATAACCTTTGTCTTATTTTCTTTGCTTTAATGTTTCCCAACTTATGTTAGGACAATGTCAACAAAGACAAATGTCCCTAATAGTAATTGCAGGCCATGTGTTTTCTCATTCCTATCAGTGGCAAACTACTCTAGACATCATAACCTGGCAACAATGACCAGCACACCACCCTACACATGTGTGGGGTAAAATGGTAATGTAATAACATATGTTTTTCCTTAACAAAGTCAGGTTTTTAAAGTAACAGAAAGAACTTCGGTTGAGATGATAAAATGAAGTATTCAAGAAGCCTCTCTGCTCTCCAAATACATAGAAAACCTGGATACATGATAATAAAATATTTAAAATCCACAATTACACTCAAAAGCAAGAAAGAGAATTTTAAAGTGGCAAAAGAAGAGGAAACTCAAGCCATCAGCATAAGCAGTGTGAGGCTGCCTGGCGTAGTAAGTACTGGGGACAAATACATTCAATCAAGCTGGGTCTTTAATGTCAGCACCAGGGTGGTGCCCCACAATGAGGAAGGTGAAACTGGGCTTCCCACACAAATGCCAGTGTTGAAAAAGCTGTCCTGTCTGTGAATAACGATGCGATGTTTAATACCAGGTGTCAACTTGACAGGATTGAGAGATGCCTAGATGGCTGTTGAAGCATTGTTTCTGGGTGTGTTTGTGAGAGGCGACTGACATTTGAGTCAGCCAATAGGGAGAGGAAGACCCAACCTCAATGTGGGTGGACACCATTCAATTGGCTGCCAGTACAGCTAGAACAAAGCAGGTGGAAGAAGAGGGAGAAGCAGCTTGCTGGGACCTCTTGCTCTCTCTCTTTCTTCTTGTGCCAGATGCCTGCTTCCTCTCCTCCTGCCCTTGGGCATCTGACTCCAGGTTCTTCGGCCTTTGTACTCTGGGACTTGAATCAGCGGCCTCCCAGGTGCTCTCAGGCCTTTGGCAACAGACTGAAGGCTGCACTGTTGGCTTCTCTGGTTTTGAGGGTTTCAGATTGAACAGAGCCACTACCGGCGTCTCTATCTCCAGCTTGTACACAGTCTATTGTGGGACTTCACTATGTAATCCAGTGAGCCAATTCTCCCTAATAAACTCACTTTTATATATACATGTATCCTATTGGTTCTGTCCCTCTGAAAAATCCTGACTAATAAAAAGGACTAGAAGAATTTCACCTGCTAGCCTGGCGACAAAGTGTGAAGAGTGACAAAAACAATAATTTAAAACTCAAGACCCAAAGCCTATGTAGATACGAATATGCGACTCTGAGCTAAGAAACTAAACTAATCAAAATTGCTGAGTCCTGGTGAGAACAGTGGGCAGAAGCTAAGCTGCCTCTAGGTACACCCCCACAGAACAGGGCACACATGGGATTCCCATGGAAATCAACCCCAGCTAAAGATAAACTCGAATCAGACAAGTTTTCCCAATCAAAAGTAGGTCAATATTAGTCTAACATTTTATTATGGCCCCGAAAGCCAATTTCCTCTAGAAACCCAGCAGCCTGTGGTAGAAAGCATGTTTCAAATGCATTTTATTACCTTACTTCAGCATACCAGATGCTTTCTGATTATGTACGAACATTACTTATTAACCACACTTTATCATTTTTTTAACCCAGTTCTTAAGATTAAAATCAATCTCCCAGGAGCTTTCTACCTTTAGCATTTTTATGATGAATACATTTTAAACTCTTTTTTAAATTATCATACTTTAGGTTCTGTGATACATGTGCAGAACGTGCAGGTTTGTTACATAGGTATTATACATGTGCCATGGTGGTTTGCTGCACCCATCAACCCATCATCTACATTAGGTATTTTTCCTAATGCTATCCCTCCCCTCGCCTCCCCCTCTCCACCCCTCGACAAGCCCCAGTGTGTGAGGTTTCCCTCCCTGTGTCCATGTGTTCTCATTGTTCAACTCCCACTTATGAGTGAGAACATGCGGTGCTTGGTTTTCTGTTCCTGTGTTAGTTTGCTGAGAATCATGGTTTCCAGCTTCATCCATGTCCCTGCAAAAAACATGAGCTCATCCTCTTTTATGGCTGCTTAGTATTCCATGGTATATATGTGGCATGTTTTCTTTATCCAGTCTATCGTTGATAGGCTTTAGGTTGGTTCCAAGTCTTTGCTATTGTGAATAGTGCTGCAATAAACATATGTGTGCATGTGTCTTTATAGTAGAATGATTTATAATCCTTTTGGTATATACCGAGTAATGGGATTGCTGGGTCAAATGGTAGTTCTGGTTCAAGATCCTTGAGGAATCGCCACACTGTCTTCCACAATGGTTGAACTAGTTTACAGTCCCACCAACAGTGTAAAAGTGTTCCTATTTCTCCACATCCTCTCCAGCATCTGACTCTTTAATGATCGCCATTCTAACTGGTGTGAGATGGTATCTCATTGTGTTTTGATTTGCATTTCTCTAATTACCAGTGATAATGAGCTTTTTTTCTTTCATATGTTTGTTGGCCACATAAATCTCTTATTTTGAGAAGTGTCTGTTCATATCTTTCACCTACTTTTCGATGGGGTTGTTTTTTTCTTGTAAATTTGTTTAAGTTCCTTGTAGATTCTGGATATTAGCCCTGTGTCAGATGGATAGATGGCAAAAATTTTCTCCCATTCTGTAGGTTGCCTGTTCACTCTGATGATAGTTTCCTTCACTGTTCAGAAGCTGTTTAGTTTAATTAGATCCCATTTGTTAATTTTCGCTTTTGTTGCCATTGCTTTTGGTATTTTAGTCATGAAGTCTTTGCCCATGCCTATGTCCTGAATGGTGTTACCTAGGTTTTCTTCTAGGGTATTTATGGTTTTAGGCCTTATGTTTAAGTCTTTAATCCATCTTGAGTTAATTTTTGTATAAGGTGTAAGGAAGGGGTACAGTTTCAGTTTTCTGCATATGGCTAGCCAGTTTTCCCAACACCATTTATTAAATACGGAATCCTTTTCCCATTGCTTCTTTTTGTCAAGTTTGTCAAAGATCAGATGGTCGTAGATGTGTGGTGTTATTTCTGAGGCCTCTGTTCTGTTCCATTGGTCTATATATCTGTTTTGGTACCAGTACCATGGTGTTTTGGTTACTGTAGTCTTGTAGTATAGTTTGAAGTCAGGTAGCATGATATCTCTAGCTTTGTTTGTTTTGCTTAGGATTGTCTTGGCTGCATGGGCTCTTTTTTTGGTTTTGTATGAAATTTAAAGTAGTTTTTTCTAATTCTGTGAAGAAAGTCAGTAGTAACTTGATGGGAATAGCACTGAATCTATAAATTACTTTGGGCCGTATGGCCATTTTCACAATATTGCTTCTTCCCATCCATGAGCATGGAATGTTCTTACATTTGTTTGTGTCCTCTCTTATTTCCTCAAGCAGTTGTTTGTAGTTCTCCTTGAGCAGTGGTATGCAGTTCTCCTTGAAGAGGTCCTTCACATCCCTTGTAAATTGTATTCGTAGGTATTTTATTCTCTTTGGAGCAATTGTGAATGGGAGTTCGCTCATGATTTGGCTCTCTGTCTACTATTGGTGTGTAGGAATACTTGTGATTTTTTGCATTGATTTTGTATCCTGAGACTTTACTGAAGTTGTTTATCAGCTTACAAAGATTTTTGGGCTGAGACTATGGGGTTTTCTAAATATACAATCATGTCATCTGCAAACAGAGACAATTTGACTTCCTCTGTTCCTATTTGAATACCCTTTATTTCTGTCTCTTGCCTGATTAGCCTGGCCAGAACTTCCAACACTATGTTGAATAGGAGTGGTGAGAGAGGGCATCCCTGTCTTGTGCCAGGTTTCAAAGGGAACGCTTCCAGCTTTTGCCCATTCAGTATGATATTGGCTGTGGGTTTGTCATAAATAGCTCTTATTTTTAGATATGTTCCATCAATACTTAGTTTATTGAGAGTTTTTAGCATGAAGGGGTGTTGAATTTTATCAAAGGCCTTTTCTGCATCTATTATGATAATAGTGTGGTTTTTGTCATTGGTTCTGTTTATGTGATGGATTACGTTTATTGATTTGCATATGTTGAACCAGCCTTGCATCATCCCAGGGATGAAGCCGACTTGATCGTGGTGGATAAGCTTTCTGATGTGCCGCTGGATTCAGTTTGCCAGTATTTTCTTGAGGATTTTCACATCAATGTTCATCAGGGATACCAGCCTGACATTTTCTTTTTTTGTTGTGTCTCTGCCAGGTTTTGGTATCAGGATGATGCTGACCTCATAAAATGAGTTAGGTAGGAGTACCTCTTTTTCTATTGATTGGAATAGTTTCAGAAGGAATGGTACCAGCTCCTCATTGTACCTCTGGTATAATTCGGCTGTGAATCTGTCTGGTCCTAGGCTTTTTTTGGTTAGTAGGCTATTAATTGCTGCCTCAATTTCAGAACTTGTTATTGGTCTATTCAGGGATTCGACTTCTTCCTGGTTTAGTCTTGGGCAGGTGTATGTGTCCAGGAATTTATCCATTTCTTCTAGATTTTCTAGTTAATTTGCATAGAGGTGTTTCTAGTATTCTCTGACAGTAGTTTGTATTTCTGTGGGATCAGTGATGATATCCCCTTCATCATTTTTTATTACATCTACTTGATTCTCCTCTTTTATCTTCTTTATTAGTCTGGCTAGCGGTCTATCTATGAAGGGTTTTCATGTCTCTGTCTCCTTCAGTTCTGCTCTGATCTTAGTTATTTCTTGTCTTCTGCTAGTTTTGAATTTATTTGCCCTTGCTTCTCTGGTTCTTTTAATTGTGATGTTAGGGTGTTGATTTTAGATCTTTCCTGCTTTCTCCTGTAGGCATTTAGTGCTATAAATTTCCCTCTTGACACTGCTTTAGCTGTGTCCCAGAGATTCTAGTACATTGTGTCTTTGTTTTCATTGGTTTCAGAGAACTTATTTATTTCTGCCTTAATTTCATTATTTACCCAGTAGTCACTCAGGAGCAGGTTGCTCAGGTTCCATGTAGTTGTGTGGTTTTGAGCGAGTTTCTTAATCCTGAGTTCTAATTTGATTGCACTGTGGTCTGAGAGACTGTTATGATTTCCATTCTTTTGCATTTGCTGAGGAGTGTTTTACTTCCAATTATGTGGTAAGTTTTAGGATAAGTGTGATGTGGTGCTGAGACGAATCTATATTCTGTTGATTTGGGATGGAGAGTTCTGTAGATGTCTATTAGGTCCACTTGGTCCAGAGCTGAGTTCAAGTCCTGAATACCTTTGTTAATTTTCTGTCTTGTTGATCTGTGTAATATTGACAGTGGGGTTTTAAAGTCTCCCACTACTATTGCGTGGGAGTCAAAGTCTCTTTGCAGGTCTCTAAGAACTTGCTATATGAATCCGGGTGCTCCTGTATTGGGTGCATATATATTTAGGATAGTTAGCTCCTCTTATTGCATTGATCTCTTTACCATTATGTAATGCCCTTCTTTGTCTTTTTTGGTCTTTGTTCGTTTAAAGTTTTTTTTATCAGAGACTAGGATTGCAACCGCTGCCTTTTTTTGCTTTCCATATTCTTGGTAAATATTCCTCCATCCCTTTATTTTGAGGCTATGTGTGTCTTTGCACGTGAGATGGGTCTCCTGAATACAGCACACTGATGGGTCCTGATTCTTGATCCAATTTGCCAGTCTGTGTCTTAATTGGGGGCACTTAGCTCGTTTACATTTAAGGTTAATACTGTTATATGTGAATTTGATCCTGTCATTACGATGCTAGTTGTTTATTTTGCTGTTAGTTGATGCAGTTTCTTCATAGTGCCAATACTCTTTACAATTTGGTATGTTTTTGCAGTGGCTGGTACTGGTTGTTCCTTTGCATATTTAGTGCTTCCTGCGGGAGCTCTTGTAAGCCAGGCCTGGTGGTGACAAAATCTCTCAGCATTTGCTTGTCTGTAAAGGATTTTATTTCTCATTTTCTTATGAAGCTTAGTTTGGCTGGATATGAAATTCTGGGTTGAAAATTCTTTTCTTCAAGAATGTTGACTATTGGCCCCCACTCTCTTCTGGCTTGTAGGGTTTCTGCGGAGTGATCCACTGTTAGTCTGATGGGCTTCCCTTTGTGGGTAACCCGACCTTTCTCTCTGGCTGCCCTTAACATTTTTTCCTTCATTTCAACATTGGTGAATCTGAGGATTGTGTGTCTTTGGGTTGCTCTTCTCGAGGAGTATCTTTGTGGTGTTCTCTGTATCTCCTGAATTTGAATGCTGGCCTACCTTGCTAGGTTGAGGAAGTTCTCCTGGATAATATCCTGAAGAGTGTTTTAGTGTTTTCCAACTTGGTTCCATTCTTCCCATCACTTTCAGGTACACCAATCAACCGTAGGTTTGATCTTTTCATATAGGCCCATATTTCTTGTAGGCTTTGTTCATTTCTTTTTTCTCTAATCTTGTCTTCACACTTGATTCCATTAAGTTGATCTTCAATCTCTGATATCCTTTCTTCCACTTGATTAATTTGGCTATTGATACTTGTGTATGCTTCACGAAGTTCTCGTGCTGTGTTTTTCTGCTCCATCAGGTCGTTTATATTCTTCTCTTAACTGGCTATTCTAGTTAGCAATTCCTCTAACCTTTTTTCAAGGTTCTTAGCTTCCTTGCACTGGGTTAGAACATGCTCCTTTAGCTCAGAGGAGTTTGTTATCTGTCAATTTGTCAAACTCATTCTCCATCCAGTGTTGTTTCCTTGCTGGCGAGGAGTTGTGATCCTTTGGAGGAGAAGAGCTGTCCTGGTTTTTGGAATTTTCAGCCTTTTTGTTCTGGTTTTTCCTCATCTTCGTGGATTTATCTACCTTTGGTCTTTGATGTTGGTGACCTTCAGATGGGGTTTTTGTGTGGACGTCCTCTTTGTTGATACTGATTCTATTCCTTTCTGTTTGTTAGTTTTCCCTCTAACAGGCCCCTCTGCTGCACATTTGCTGGAGTTTGCTGGAGGTCCACTCCAGACCCTGTTTGCCTGGGTATCACCAGCAGAGTCTACAGAACTGCAAAGATTGCTGCCTGTTCCTTCCTCTGGAAGCTTCGTCCCAGAGGGGCACCCACCAGATGCCAGCCGGAGCTCTCCTGTATGAGGTGCCTGTCCATCCCTGCTGGGAGATGTCTCCCAGTCAGGAGGCACAGGGGTCAGGGACCCACTTGAGGAGGCAGCCAGTCCCTTAGCAGAGCTCGAGCACTGTGCTAGGAGAGCTGCTGCTCTCTTCAGAGCCAGCAGGCAGGAACGTTTAAGTCTGCTGAAGCTGTGCCCACAGCTGCCCCTTCCCCCAGGTGCTCTGTCCCAGGGAGATAGGAGTTTTATCTATAAGCCCCTGACTGAGGCTGCTGCCTTTCTTTCAGAGAAGCCCTGCCCTGTGAGGAGGAATCTAGAGAGGCAGTCTGGCTACAGTGACTCTGCCAAGCTGCGGTGGGCTCTGCCTAGTTTGAACTTCCTAGTGGCTTTGTTTATACTGTGAGGGGAAAACTGCCTACTCATGCCTTAGTAAATGGCGGACACCCCTACCTCCTCCAAGCTCGAGCATCCCAGGTTGACTTCGGACTGCTGTGCTGGCAGCGAGAATTTCAAGCCGGTGGATCTCAGCTTGCTGGGCTCCATGGGGGTGGGATCCACTGAGCTAGACCACTTGGCTCCCTGGCTTCAGCCCCCTTTCCAGGGGAGTGAACGGTTCTGTCTTGCCGGCATTTCAGGCACCACTGGGATATGAAAAAAACTCCTGCGGCTAGCTTGGTGTCTGCCCAAGCAGCCGCCCAGTTTTGTGCTAGAAACCCAGGGTCCTGGTGGCGTAGGTACATGAAGGAATCTCCTGGTCTGTGGGTTGCGAAGACTGTGGGAAAAGTGTATTATCTGGGCCAGAGTGCACAGAGTGCACCGTTCCTCAAGGCACAGTCCCTCACAGCTTACCTTGGGTTGGGGAGGGAGTTCCCCAACCCCTTGCACTTCCTGGGTGAGGTGATGCCCCACCCTGCTTCTGCTCACCCTCCGTGAGCTGCACCCACTGTCTAATCAGTCCCAGTGAGATGAGCCAGGTACCTCAGTTGGAAATGCAGAAATCACCCACCTTCTGTGTTGATCTCACCGGGAGCTGCAGACTGGAGCTGTTCCTATTTGGGCATCTTGCCAGCCCCCCACTTTTCTAATTCTTACTTTCCCACTCTTTCAGCCAAGATATCAGTGAAGATATTATGTGACTGAGATTGGGATGTTCAAATAGAATCTTTCTTTTTATGAAACAGATGAAATATTATGTTATTAGATTCCTGAAGATATTCATACACCTCAATTTTAATTTTAACACCAAATCAATTACATGATATTAGCAGAACTCTTAGAGTTCCAGCACAGAAATGTTTACGTGCTGAAATGCTGTGTTGTCATTTTGTAATCCTAATTAATTTTTCATGCATATGTATGAAACAGTGCAGTACAATGGGAAGATCGCCAGACCAGTGATAAGGAAGCCTGGAAGCCAGCCCTGGTCTGTCCTCTTCCTAGGCATCTAACCTCGCAGCAAGCCACCTCCCAACTTCACTTTCCAGATTTATAAGATGGTCATAACACCACCAAGCCACTGTGCCCCACAGCTTGCTGTGAAAAGCACCAACAGCAGAGGCTAAAAGAAACTTAGGACAGATCACAGATGCGTGAGAAATCTGGGCAGAGCGCTCTTCTGATAGGACTCCCATGTCCCCTGAGCAAGTTTACTTAACTTTGATAGTTTTCAGCTGAATTCTACAATGCCTAACATCCTTTCTACACTTAACATTCTCTCATGAGTTCCGCTTCTCAAATTCCTAGCATCTCTCTAGACTTTTGTTTTGCACATTATTTTTAAGCTATCGTGTTTTGACCTTTCTTAGATCACCTCAAGTTGCTATTTTTAATGATTTTAGGCACATAACCTTCATCATTAGGGTACCCATTCCTCATAGGAGTGTTTTTCACACCATACTTATGACTCATGAGTCATACTGATTTTGACCACTACTTTTTACAAATATCACATAGGACAGAAAATAAGGGAGCACATCACGCTTAGTAAGGCTACCCATTGTTCATAAAAAACTATTTCAAGTGCGTGTGTATATATATGTGTTTTACTAGGTTACAATATAAAATGTGTTTCTTACTGTTGGTTACAATAAAAAAGGTAGAAAGTAGTGCTCACACTATAGAACAAATCCAATTGCCATCCCCTTGCTTAGAATCCTTTAACAGTGACCCACTGCAGAGGACAAAGCTCACTACCTTTAATGTGAACTACAGGGCCTTGCACAACCCTGCCTTTCAGAATCATGTTATTCCACATGGCCCCTTGCTCTCTGTTTCCCCGTGACAAATTAACCTATTATTTCTTTATTTATTTTTACTGAGCCTGGGTCTTGCCCTGTCAGCCAGACTGGAGTGCAGTGGAACCATCATAGCTCACTGCAGCCTTGGGCTCAAGTAATCCTCCCACCTCAGCCTCCTGAGTAGCTGGGACTACAGGCACATGCTGCTCTGCCCAGTTTGTTTGTTTATTAGTTTTTAAGAGAAGGTGTCTGGCTTTGTTGCCCAGGCTAGTCTCAAACTTCTGGCCTCAAGGAATCCTCCCCCATCTTAGCATCTCAAGGCGTGGTTACAGGTGTGAGCCACTGCACCCAGTTAAAACCTTTTAAATTCCTCTTCAACAAACATCTTTTCATTAGGAAGCTGCTGTGTGTTAATGTTCTAGGTACATGAGACAGTCCTGAGAACAAAACAGACCAGTTTCCTGCCCTCATAGAGCTTACATTTCAGTCCTTAAATCCAGCATGTGCCATGCCATTGGAGATTGTGCTCATCACACCACTGCATTCTTCCCCCACTCTCCCTCACTCATCCTGCACACTGTTGAGCTAATTATCACTGCTTCAGGCGATAGATCAAGGCCTCAGTCGTCATTTCCTCAGGGTCACCCTCCCTGACATGTCTCCACCATTCACTGAATAATCCTGAGTGACTCTCAAAGAATCATTCAGCAAACAAGAAAACAAAGATATCCCTAATAATAGAAAATATGACTAGAAATTCTCAGAATCTAAATGAAGGTTATACCCTCTCTGCAATAGATAATCTATATAAAATATAAGTGAAGTCCAAAGCATTCCCCAGTTCTTACTTAAATGAACCCAACTCTATTATTTGCTCTGTAGGTTGAAAACAGGTAAGAGGATTTTCATAATTTTAGATTTAGTATCAAGAAGAATGACAATCTTCCTTTTGCACCTCCTTTTATGTGAAAATTCAATTATGACCAAAAGGTCATTGGATGATGTAGGCACTTGGAGGAGGAAATGTCGAGTCTGCTGGACAGTGTCTCATCAGAGCATAGCACACTAAGCCACTGACAGTATCTCAACTAGCTGGCAAGAAAGACGGCTCCCCGAAGCCCGTGCACTTTCATAGCTCTGGTCACATTGCTTTCTTTGCTTGAAATGCTCTTCCTCTTACCCTCCTCTACATGACAAAATCTTGTACCTACTTTCTGACTTAGTTCACATGTGTCTTTTGCGAAACCTCTGACTTTCCTTTAAAGAACTGATCACCCTCCTGTCTGTCCTCATTGACACTGTAGGTGCTGTAATTTTCTTCTGGCATTATAGTGTCTATCTACCTCACTAGATTATGAGGTCCAAGTAGGCAGGAATTGTATCATATTCATTTTTTTCTTACTTCTGGTATATTGCCTGACACTTACTAGGGTTTATTCTGTATGCACGAAGATTTATTGAATACTTATAGAGTCTCCCTTTAAAAGGCTATTAAGTCATTCAGTTTCCTCCAACACCAAGGCAAATCTTTCTACAGCGCTTACAAATATTCTGCCTACTCTCTGACCAAGCTTCTGTTGTTTGTTTCTATTCCTATCCTTCTGAAATATTTTCTTCACCCATTGCTGAGATTCAATAAAGTCAAAGAAAAGATGAAGAAAACATAAGCACAATTAACTAATATTAAAAACAAAGTAAAATGGGCATTGTCTCAAATAAGATTTGACAATGTCTATTGTTACATGTGCAGGTGAACATATTTAATTAATATTGCATCTTAAAGGGCAGATCTGGGTAGGGCATGGTGGCTCACGCCTGTAATCTCAATACTTTGAGAGGCCAAGGTGGGAGGATTACTCAAGCCCAGGGGCGGATTACTCAAGCCCAGGAGTTTGAGATCAGCCTGAGCAACATGGGGGGACCTTTTTTTTTAGACAGAGTCTCACTCTTGTCACCCAGGCTGAAGTGTGGTGTAGCGATCTCGGCTCACTGCCACCTCTGCTTCCTGGGTTCAAGCGATTCTCCCCCCTCAGCTTCCTGAGTACCTGGGATTACATGCATGTGCCACCACGCCTGGCTAATTTTTTATTTTCAGTATAGACAGGGTTTCACCATGCTGGCCAGGCTTGTCTCAAACTCCTGACCTCAGGTGATCTGTCTGCCTTGGCTTTCCAAAGTGCTGGGATTACAGGTGTGAGCCACCATGCCCACCCGGAGACATTTTCTCTACAAAAAGTAAAAGAATTAGCTGGGCATGGTGGTGCATGCCTATGGTCCTATCTACTCAGGAGGCTGAGGTGGCAGGATGTCTTGAGCCCAGGAGTTTGAGGCTACAGTAAGCTGTGTTCACACCACTGCACTCCAGGCTGGGCAACAGAGTGAGACCCTGTCTCAAGAAAAAAAAAAAAAAAAGAAAAACTGAAAAAAAGGACAGATCTGGAAAACCCAGACTGAAGTTATCACATGGAAAATTTCTTACTAAGCCATAAGAGAACACTGCAAGTTTCCTTCACTAGGTCCATATAGTCTTTAATGTTTTTAACATCCCTATGTCACACATCCAAATAGTTGTTCAAATGGATATTCTTGGCAAGTTCAACACTAACAGAGACGTGAACTATGTTATTGACATTTAATGTTTGGGATATAACAAGGGCACCAAATAAGTTATAAAGTGGTAGTAAGTTATCTTTTGCTGTAGAAAGTTAGAAGGGCAAACTAAAGCAGGAGACAAATGATAACTTATATGATTAAAGGGTGGAAAGTTGAAATTACTTTTATGAAGTTTGAAAACACTGACTATAATGTTGGATTTATTGGCTCATGTCAGGATTTTCTGTATACAAAATTAACAAAGGGCTGACCAAAAGGTTTTTCTGAGGTGAAGAGGTTTTGACAGGAAGTGGGAAGGTAATTCATCAGGCTTCTTCAACAGCTGAAATTAAATTGGGATTTCCAAGTACTGGTATGTGTTTGTTACCTTCTACTATGCAAAATAAACTGGCTTTCTGGGCAAACTTACTCACTGAGAGGGTTTAATGGAAAGGTAAACTGTAGTTCTTAATAGCATGTTGGTTAAAAAGCACTTAAGGCATGTTTCACCAGAGGACTATCTCCTAGCCTTCATTTATTCACTGGAAAAATCTTTATGGGAAACATACTATATATATGCCACATGTCATGCGAGGCACCAGGGATAAAAGGATGGTACTTGTCTTTAAGGAACTTATGCTCTGGTGGAGAGAAACAGGCCTATAAACAAACATGAAAGAAAGCATTGTGGGAGTTGTGACAGAGAGACTAAGAAGAAATGAAAAAGAGAAGAAGGGGGTTGATTTTGATTGGAGCAAACAAAAAAGATTTCATAGGAAAGATCACATTGATAAGATAACATTCCAGCACTGAGAAGCTGGAGAAGGAAATGGATGAATAAGAGTTCAAGACAGCGTAGAGGTCAGAAAAAAGGCCTCCTAACCGAAGTATTTGGATATTTGGGGGACCTTCTAGTTCAAAAGAATGTACTTCCTGTATATTTTATAGAAAATAGATTTTTGCTACCAATTACTGAATTGACTTCTGAGTTCACCGGTTGTTGGTTTGTTGGATTTTATTATTATGTATGTATGTATTTATTTATTTTTTGAGACAAGGTCTGGTTTTGTCATCCAGGCTGGAGTGCAGGAGCACGATAGCCCACTGCAACCTCTGCCTCCCAGGCTGAAGCGATCTTCCCATCTCAGCCTCTTTGCCATGTTGCCCAGGTTGATCTTGAACTCATGAGCTCAAGCCATCCTCCCGCCTTGGACTCCTAATGTGCTGGGATTACAGGTGTGAGCCAACTGCGCCCGGCTGGTTTGCTGAATTTTGAAATTGTTATTTTGTTCTCTCCATTTAGTATGGCCATGTCTGGTAGGTCTGAGAACCTTTAAAAGCAGAGAAGATGGGCAAGGGTTCAATCTATATATTGTACTTCAAAACTTCCAGGAGAACAAAATGAAAGCAATTGTGTGTAATAGCTCAGTGAGAGCTATTTTGGTACTTATTGTGTCATATTTTGGTACTTCATGTATTTTGGTACTTATTGATAAACTATAAGGTAAGTACCTCTCTTGATGACACTGAGGGCTAAAAAAGGTGGGGCGATATAAATTTGATACAGAGATAGTCAATATCCAAAGTTTCCATTGACACTGAGATACCGCAGCTCAAATTCCCACATTTATACCAGCAAAAGGTAAAAACACAGGATTTCCTGGAAGTGTACAGGGAATAGGTGACAATTACAGTTTATCTCTAGTTAATCCTTGTTAGAAACATTCCAAATGCAGAGATTATCACTCAGTGGTCACGGAGTTAGTGGCGATACACCCTGCTGGTTTCATAGAGGCAGAGATAGCAGTAGCCTTCCACTGACCCTAAACCATCTCAGTCCGGGAATAATGTGCTGACTACTGAACTCTGTGTTCCTTGGTCACACCCTGCCTTTTATCAGAGATGGGGAGCCTAAAGCTGAGGATTATAGAAAGATTACGCTGAAGCACTGAACTGAACCAAGCTCATTAAAAGTGCCCAACCCATAAAACTCTTAAACTCTTACACCGTGTTTGTCTTATTTGACGCAATTTCTAAAACAATGATTCCAAGTTCTCTTTGGGTCTATAGTTACACACGTATTAAAAATAAAATGGTTTCAGTTATGCAGGATGAATAAGTTCTAGAGATCTAATTCATTATAGTAAGCATGGTGACTATAATTAATAATACTATACTGCAAACTTGAAGTTTGCTAAGACAGAAGATCTTAAATGTTCTTACCACACACCAAAAAAAGGTAACTATGTGAGGTGATAAGTATGCTAATTAGTTTGATTGCGGTAATCATTTCACAATATATACTTATGTCAAAACACTATGTTGTGTACCTTAAGTATATATTCTTTTTATTTGCCAATTACACTTTAGTAAAGCTTGGGGAAAGAAAAAAGAATTGGTAAAAGCCACTTGGAAAGATATAGCTCTTAATACTAAAACTTAATGTAATGTCACAGCAACTTAAGTTTGGATGTCTCCGCATACCACGATGTAATGAATCAAAAATGTCCATGTTTTGGCTGCGCGTGGTGGTTCACGCCTGTAATCCCAGCACTTTGGGAGGCCAAGGCGGGCAGATCACGAGGTCAGGAGTTCAAGACCAGCTAGGCCAACATGGTGAAACCTCGTCTCTACTACAAATACAAAAATTAGCTGGGTGTGGTGGCATGCACCTATAATCCCAGATATTTGGGAGGCTGAGGAAGGAGAATTGCTTGAACCTGGGAGGCGGAGGTTGCAGTGGGCAGAGATCGTGCCACTGCACTCCAGCCTGGGCAACAGAGCAAGACTCCATTGCACGGGGAAAAGAAATGCCCATGTTTCAATAGCAGGTGTTGCCCTGAGGTCTTGTTTTTCTGGTAGAACAGGTCCTCAGAAAGTCCACAGTCTGTACGTGTGGTCAAGAAGCAATACCATTAAACTTGACCTTTCCACTTACTCCATGCTAAGAGTGGTATGCCAGAGATTTTAGGTGCTGGTTTTTCTGTCTCTGGTGCTGTTTGTCAGAAAGAATAAATGAGTCCTTCTTGAAATGCTGGAAATGAAATTACATATTCCAGCAAAAGTTGTAGAATTCTCCTTTGCTAGAGGTTGGTGAAGTCATACATATAGATGATAATACTGTAATTACATGATGTTTAAATATGAAAGAATTTGCTTTCCACTGAATTTATAAGTTCATTCAGTGTTTACACTGAAACAGCAGTCAAAATTCTATGTGGAAAGGATGCTGGGAGACTAATCAGTGGTTGATACTCTTTCACTGTAAACACAAGAAATGTGAAATAAAACATAATAAATTAAAATTCATAGCTGAGTTCAAAGGAAAAAAATTACCCTGGCATAAGAAATAAAATACTCAAAGTTAAGCAATGAGTATACAAGCTGGCACCTAGGCATCCTAGCAAAATAATAAATCCAGAAATAAGTTCTTATATCTAAGGACTAAGACTTCAATGCCTATGAGGGGATCAGAGACATAGCTCTGGGATCATGCAAGGCAGAGAGCTGGAAATAAGACCGTTTCATACAGCTGGGTCCATGGATGGGTTATCTCCTCCACGAAAATAGAAGCAGAAACATGACCAATGACTCAGGTAAGTATTGTCATTTGCCTAAAGCTTGTCATTTGCCTAGAGTTCAGGGTAGGGAAGAAATTCTCCAACAAAAAACAAAATGCCAAAGAGTGATTTGGACCCCAAATCTATATATATATGTATATGGGATCTGAATGTATAGTATCTTTGTAATGTAATAATCACAAACTGAGGATTAATATAAAAATTGGTCTCGAATAGATAAAACTCCTGCAGGGATGGCAAATTACCACTTAAGGAAGCAACCCAAAATCTCCTATACTTCTGAAAATCTATAATCTCACTTCTAAATTATTCATAGTCCAAGTAGAAATCATAATTAAAATTATAAAACAGAATTGAACAAAAATAAAAAATTATATAACAAAATTAAAGGTAAGCAGATAAAGCAGTATCTAGAAGATAAATTATAGCATTAAAATATATGTATACATATTTGAAAATTAAATATATGTTAAAAAAAGAAAAACTGAAAATCAATTAACTAAGCAGTCACTCAAAAAGCTACAAAAATAATGGCATAAATTCAAATGATGAGGAGGAAGCAAATATAAAGATAAGATGAGAAATTAATAAAATAAAAAAGAGAGGAAAAGAAAATGAAAAATATTAAGAATAGAGAAACCTAACTATAAAAACCGAAGTGGTTTTTTATTTTTTTATATTTTTAAAATTGTTTTTTTTAGAGAAGGAGTTTTTCCATGTTATCCAGGCTGGTCTCAAACTCCTGAGCTCAAGCGATCCGCCCACCTCAGCCTCTCAAAGTGCTGGGATTACAGGCATGAGCCTCTGTGCCCAGCCTAGAAGCAGTTTTTTAAATAATAAAAATATTACATCAATACATTTGAAAATTGAAAGACGGTAGAAACTTTTATAAAAAATATATATACATTTCCAGGTGCAGTGGCTCATGCCTGTAATCCCAGCTACTTGGGAGGCTGAGACAGAAGAATCGCTTGAATCCGGGAGGCAGAGGTCGTAGTGAGCTGAGATTGTACCACTGCACTCCAGCCTGGGTGATAGAACAAGACTCTGTCTCAAAAAAATAAATAAATAAATAAATTCTGCTGTGTGCATTTAACACACCATTGTTAAAACCTCTCTAAGGCACTGTACTACCTACTGAGGGATATTCTTCTTTTCTTTTTTGAAAGATTAAGCCTGTCAAGTTTTCTTCCATGTGTTTGTTCTAACTTAACATCCATAAGCAGAAATTACACGGTTCATTTAACTCCAATGCACTATTATGAAACAAACTTAACGTACTTGTTTAAAAACTATGTTACCTTGAAAAACAAGCTTATATTTCAGAAACAACTTTTAGAATCACTTTATTCCTTTCTTGCTTAACAATGCCTGGAATAAAAGTCAATGTGTTCTGATGTTCAGTTTACTTAGAATTCAGCCTCTAAAACAATCCCTTAGTAACAACCTTAAGATATCCTACAAGAACATTAGAGAAGCTTGGAGATGTGCAAGAAAAAGTGTTTTTTCAATAAATTCTCAATTATATGTGATAAACGGAAATGAACATGATGCAGAAAATACAGACATTAATTAGACATTGAATGGGTCATGGAGCACTCATGAGTGGAAGACACTGTTGTATATGTATCGTAAGAAAGGTAGAAAAATGAAATATGTTCCTTCAGAGCCTTTGGAAAATATAAGAAAATAAGGGTAAAGAGGACAAGGATAAACAATGTTAGAGACATTTATTAACAAGCTATATTCAGAAATGCCAAAGAAATATGATGTCAAGGCACCTAAACCAAGTGTACCTAAAGCTTTGCAGCCTAGATAAACTTTAAGTGCATGGATTAGAAGTGAAAGACTATTCTAGGCTGTGCTGAAATCCAGTATTGGCCGTATACCCTTTCATTCAATTTCTGATAAAAGTGCTATTGATCAGTAGTCTAAAGGCAGGAAAAGACAAAAAAGGAAGAGGAGGCCAGGTGTGGTGGCTCACACCTATAATCCCAGCACTATGGGAAGCCGAGGTGGGTGGATCACCTGAGGTCAGGAGTTTGAGACCAGCCTGGCTAATATGGCAAAACCTTGTCTCTACAAAAAATACAAAAATTAGCCAAGCATGGTGGTGCATGCCTGTAGTCCCAGCTCAAAAGGCTGAAGCAGCAGAATTGCTTGAACCTGGGAGGCGGAGGTTGCAGTGAGCCAAGATCATGCCACTGCACTTCAGCCTGGGCAACAGAGCAAGACTCCATCTCAAAAAAAACAACAGCATATTCTAGGACTAAAATAAGACTTGTGAATAAATAAAACTCTAGTACAGAGATTTTATTGTTTTGAAATCTAAAAATTGTATGACCAAGTGTGGTGGCTCATGCCTGTAATCCCAGCACTTTGAGAGGCCAAGGTGGGTGGATCACTTGAGGTCAGGAGTTTGAGACCAGCCTGGCCAACATGGTGAAATAATACAAAAATTAGCCAGGTGTGGTGGCAGGCACCTATAATCCTAGCTACTCGGGAGGCTGAGACAGGAGAATCACTTGAACCTGGAAGGCAGAGGTTGCAGCGAGCTGAGATCGTGCCACTACACTCCAGCCATTCCAGCCTGTGTTGTGCAACACAGCAAAACTCTGTCTCAAAAAAAAAAAAAAAAATTATTTCTCTTTTAAATAACCAAAAATTCTAACAGCTCTTAGCAGGGTTGTCCTTTGCACAATGGTAAAATTTATTTGTGGAAGATCGATTGTCATAATCCCTTTACTTCCATCTTCAACTATCTCCAGTATAGTTTATATCAGGCACCAAAGCCATTGTGTATTTCTTTCCCCTAGGCCCGGGACCAGCAAAGCTCCCTTACTCTCCCCTCACTTCATGTGGCCAAAAAGCACTAGACAAAATCTTCCTATTTTATATTACAGAGAAAAATTTAATCTTAGATAAACACATTGTTTAATTTTCAAAATTTCAAGATGGTATCGGTCCCATCAGATCTCCCTCCACCATCTCTTTCCTGCGTCCCCCCGCTCCCCTCTTACCACTGTCCTTATCCCTTCCTGATTCTCTTTTGCCTTCACTGGGTCTCTCTAAGCCCTACCTCCCTAAGTGTAGTCTGCTGCCTCTTTACTTTGATTCTTTATTTGCCTTGTTATTTTTCTGTTCTGACATAAGAAAGAGGATGAGAAATTAGACACTGAAGAGATAATACATGAGGAGAGCGGGAGATTCCCATTTTCGTTCAGTTGCCTTTTTCAAGATGATGGGGTAGCTTTCCTCTCACTATTGTGCATGTGGCAGGGGAGGAGCAGGCTTGAGGAGCAAAGGGCAGTTTATACCCTGAACAAGCCGAAGAAAAAATTGGGGTAAAGAGCCCAGCTTATTCCCCAAGCTCTCCCATCCCCCATTACAACTCCCACAGCACAGCCACACAGATTTGCGGGGACTAAACCTCATCGCCCTGAGAGCCTTCTTTGCATTTTCTAAGGTGGTAATCAGCTAATATGATGAACTTATCTGAATGCTCACAGCTGCTCATATTTTCCTGAGGGAAGATTAACTCCTTTGCTTTCCTTCTGTTTTCAGGAAACACCCACACCCACACACACACGCGCACACACACGTTTTAAACA
The DNA here is from genome assembly GCF_049350105.2 of Macaca mulatta. Taxonomy (NCBI): domain Eukaryota; kingdom Metazoa; phylum Chordata; class Mammalia; order Primates; family Cercopithecidae; genus Macaca; species Macaca mulatta. Next base: position 79,356,864 of record NC_133409.1, read on the forward strand.
ATGGGCTTTTGGAAACAACTCCACTTTTGTGATCTAGCCAGTGGGAGCGCCTCTAACGCCAAGAATTTGGAGTGCAAGAACGAAGCAAGTGTGGTGTGCTGGCAAAGCTGAGGGGAGCTCTGCCCCTTAGCTGCAGTATAGTTTACATCAGGCACCAAAGCCATCATGTATTTCTTTCCCCTAGGCCCAGGACCAGCAAAGCTCCCTCACTCTCCCCTCACTTCATATGGCCAAAAAGCACTAGACAAATAAGGCAGTCCCTTAAGAAGATCATGACATGTAATTCAAAAATGGAGTATTTGCATATATATACAGAATGCCTGATGGTCCAGTTTCTAAAATGGGAAAAATATTTGAACAGGCACAACAAAAGGATATCAAATGGCCAACAGATTTCTGAAAAGTTGTCCAACATCATTAGTCATTAGGAAAATATAAATTAAAACCACAATGAGGTATATTATCAACTACTACTGGACATCAGAATAGCTAAAATTAAAAGAACTAGATGGGCACGGTGGCTCACACCTGTAATCTCTGCACTTTGGGAGGCCTAGGTGGGCGGATCCCTTGAGGTCAGAAGATTGAGACCATCCTGGCCAACACAGTGAAACCCCATCTCGACTAAAAACACAAAAATTAGCTGGGTATGATGGTGCATGCCTGTAATCCCAGCTACTTGGGAGGCTGAGGCACAAGAATTGCTTGAACCTGGGAGGCAGAGGTTGCAGTGAGTCGAGATCATGCCAGTGCACTCCAGCCTGGGTGACTGAGTGAGACTCCATCTCAAAACAAAAACACAAAAAAAGAACTGACAAGCAACTGGAACTCTTCACTAACTGTTGGTAGGAGTGTACACTGATACAATCACTTCGGAAAACAGTCTGAAAGTATGTACTAAATGAAGCATATGTTTGCCCTATGTCCCAGCAACTCAAATTCTGAGTATATACCCAACAGAAATGAGTACATACTTACATTCACCAAAAGACACACATGAAAATGTACATAGGACCTTTCCTCATAATATTGTAGTAAAAAACTGGAAGTAACCCAAATATCCAATGCTAATAGAATGTATAAAATAAACTGTAACACAGTCATAAAATAAAATATTACATAGCAATAACTATCGCTATTCAAAATATGAATGACTCTCATGGACATAATATTCAGTGAAAGATGCCAGACACATACTATATGATTCCAATGAAATGAAAAGAAAAAGAACAAAATTAATCTACGGTGAATAGAAGTCAGAATAGTAGTTATTTTCATGTCAGGGGCATGGGGGGAGTGCACAAGAGAGGCTTCTGGAGTAACAGTAATGTTTTATATTTTTATCTGGGTTGTGGTTACATGTGTATACACAAATGTAAAAATTAATTGATCTGTGCACTTAATATTTTTATATTTTGCTCTGTGTAAGATATACCACAATTACAAGGGAAAGAAGGGAGAAGAAAAGAGAGAGAGAGGAGGGAAGGGGAGGGGAGAGGAGATCAGATTTATTATATCATGTCGCTGCTTTAGACAATGTGATTTAGTTAGGAAGTACCAAAGAACCAATGGTAACTTTTGTAATCCTATTTCCTGCTTTGGAACTAAGTCCTTAAAACCAAGTAGTATTTCCAAACAATACGATATTTGTTCTTTGGTATTTCTGATCAGAACATAGTTTTCTTTACAGCTCCATTTTATAAATGATTCATCTTAATGCTATTTGTCCCTGAACAATAACAGGCTTCATGGATAAAATTAATTAAATTGTAAGCTTGGAACCTGGAAAAATAATGTTCAAAAAAATTAATTAAACGGTTTACCTAGACCTAGGGATTATTTCCAATTAAAATCAACATAGGCATACAAAAATAACAATTTTTCCAAAGGTTTACACAAAAATATGTCCTTTGCCAAAAGGGTGAACAACGAAATATTTTCATAGCTATTATGAAATAAAGTTAATATTTCATATTAAGGACTTAAGTTGTAGCAGCTGAAAAAAGTTAAAACATCACAATACAACAGAAACCCGCCTCTCACTATAGGAGTCGACTGAACCAAAACACATGCAAAAATATATAAAGTGATCAAAATATGCTTTTATATTATATATAAGTATATCCATAAAAGCAACTACCAAAGAAGACTCAACTCTCTCTCCCACACACAAAAGTATGCAGCTAACATATATAAGTTCCTTCATATTCCTGCTCAGGAAAGAAAGCTCACACTGCATCTGGGAGACAGAGGCAAATCATTGCTATTCTTCGAAAATGTGACTCGCAAAGACAAACTAAACAAATGAGATCAATGCCTTGCTTCGTAATGCAACTGATCTGTTTATTTCATAGTGTATTTTTGGAAGAATACATTAATTTTGACACATTTTGGAACACTACTATGGTTGATTTAAAATTTTTTAATTGGACATGTAGAATTGAATTCTGTAAAAGAAAAGTAGTTTCACTTATAATCTTAAGAAAAAGCATAATGCTGTCCAATTCAAGCCAAATCCAGGGTGCCCAATTTAATTTTACCACTGAGTTCTTACAAACCAATTAAGAAAACACAAACACATCAATATTAAAATGGGAAAAGAATATTCCACAAAAGAATAAATACAAGTAAGTGGTCAATAAATATATAAGGCAATTTTCTAATTCCCTAGTAAGCAAACAAACACAAATCACATTACAAAAAGCAATTTTTAATCTAAAAAAATAAAAGATTTAAAAAATGATAAAAAGTCACAGAGGAAACTATAAAGGAAGATTTGGGAAAGAAATTTTAACCCCAAGTGTCACTTCAGTACTAAGCTGAGGATAGCTAGGTGAAAATAAACGCAAACTAGACTCTGGCAATTAAAAAAATGGTGAAAATGCCAGTGTTACGCCAGTGTTAATTTTTATGCTTTTATGCCATAAATTTTTATGACTTTATGCCAGTGTTAATTTCTCTGCTTAGGTACAGTCTCTTCAGGTTTAAAAGTAGAAAATAGTCCTAGCTGTCATGATAAAGAATTCTGTTTCTCTTTTAAAATAAATAATATTATAACAAGCACTGATCTTTCTCTCAGCTAGCCATCCCTCTGATATAAACCTAGCGATTTTAAAAGATAGCAATAACCAAAATATTGTTTCTTATATGGTGGCATCTTATTCTAATCATCAGCAAAGTACATAAAAAGAAACAACTTGAGAAATAAACTTGCCAACTGGAACCTATAAAGTAAAAAGGGTAATTCATAAGGTCATATGTCAGATGGTATTTTTCTGTGGACACTGAGGAGTGATGCCAGAAATTATCATTCTACTCTAGAACTGAAGTATGTTCCCCTTTTTAAGAGGCTTCTGCTTAAAATGAAACTTTTTAACACACGTAAAACTACATATTCAAAATATTATTAAACCATAAGAGCCTTTGATCTTAAGTTGCTAATAATAAAATTACTAGGGGAAATTCAACAAAACATTTGCCAAAAATGTATGAAGAAGACAGGTTCTGGGCTGGGGACAGAGGGAGGGGCAGGTGGAAAAGGGGATCAAATCTCTCCTTCCTTCCTTCCTTCCTTAAATGTATTAAATAAGTGCAGGGCCAAAACATGTGAGGTTAGCCCCAGGATAGTTCAGGACCCAGAAAATTTGGGAGGTGCAAAGATGAACAGAGCAAGCCTATCCACACAGTGATTTTCAGACTTCGGAGGAAGTTTTTCAACATACATAGAAAAGAAGTGCACGTGATTTACCCCTCGACTATTGTGGCAGCAGGAGCTTGCAAAGGATTCATAGCACAAGCCAGGTTCATGGTGAGGTGGCATAACTAGACATCCAAACAAGGATCTTCTCAGAGTAAAAGGCAGTGCCAGTAATAACTGGGGAGGGAAAACAGGCACAAACCAGGACACATGGCCTTCCTACCAATGCCCTAATCTGGCACACTCATGGCTCAATAAATCTTTTAGAGAGTAGCAGACAGGACCTGAAATAACTGCTCCAATGGAAGAATAAAAGGTCACTGATAATCTTTAGAGCACCTGAGAACTCACTAGGCATGTTTGTGGATGACAAGACAGGAAAAAGCTATTTCTGAGCTATTTTTATGGGTCTTCATGGTGATAACCCCATAATTTTGTTACCATGAGAATCTAAAAAGCTCCTCTCTTGCACTACACCAAGCATAGAGTGCTAGAGACAATCCTCCCACAACAAAATTTCCACCTCCCTCAACCCAATTGAGTTAACCCAGTCGTTAAACCTGTTCATCTGGGGGTGAGCAGAATTTTACACAGCAATAGAAGAAACTTTGCATGCATCGCAAATGTCCTGTCGAATATCTAAAACCCTTACTAGGGTGGAGGTATGACAAGAATAAAAGTAAATATTACCTATTGAGCAAAAAAGAGATAGGGAGGTGACAGCAGGAGGAAGGAGCGATGGTGTGTGTAGGAATTGGCTGTGAGTATAGAGGGACATACAATCCTCTCATGCTTAAGACCCCATGAGGGGAGCAGAGCCTCTTCCATCTCTCCTGGGTATGAAACGCAGGTTACAAGATTAGCTTCCTCAGCTTCTTGTTCCCTCCCCACTTCTCCCAGTGTTTATATCACAATCTTTCCTTCTATTCAGAGTTCAAAGATTTTTGTAATTCCAGTGACAGCCTTACTATGGAAATTCTGATAATTCAATATGTTCCATAAATCCTTACAACTTCATACTGATATTTTATTAATTTGCACATCAGGTCCTAGATTATGACCAACTGGCTTAGCCTTATTCCTTATTAACTTGGGTTCCAGCTCTGGTTTTTTTCTTCCTTGTTTTACTATACTTTTAAGTTATGCTACTTTGTTATATTTTATGTTCCATGGTAAATCCCTTGAAATCCTTACTAAAGATACAGTTATAAGAATAAAAGAAAAGAGAGTAGAAATTAGAGCTATTGTCTCAATTTTATTTTAAGCGATGTCAAAATCAACCCTGTTTCCAAATCAACCCTGTCTCAACTCTGTCTCCTCTAGAGCAGGGGTCCCAAATCCTGGGGCCATGGACGGCTAGTGGTCCAGGGCCTATTAAGAACCAGGCCACATAGCAGGAAAGGAATGACAGGCAAGCGAGCGAAGCTTCATCTGTTATTTACAGCCGATCCCCATCACTCGCATTACCACCTGAGCTCTGCCTCATGGTATGTCCAGCGGTGGCATTCGATTCTCATAGGAGTGCAACCCCTATTGTGAACTGTACAAACAAGGGATCTAGGTTGCATGCTCCTTATGAGAATCTAATGCCTGATGATCTGAGGTGGGGTTGGGGCAGTGATGCTAGCACTGGGGAGCAGCTGCAAATACAGATTAACATTAGCAGAGAGGTTTGCACAGAGACCGTAATAAATCAATTGCTTGCAGACTCACATCAAAACCCTATCAGTGAGTGGCAAGTGACAATTAAGCTGTATCTGGTGGCAGACTTTAAGTCAGAATCCAACACTTAGTTTAGTCCAGGTAGCTCATCCATTATTTTATTTACCATTTCTGTCCACACCTATTTCCTGCACTATGCACTTGCCTCAGTCACAGTTTTGGTAAGCTCACAAGCCAACCTTAGTCAAAATGAGTAAAAAACAAATGTCACTGGAGACCTTCTTTGAAAAACGGGAAAAGGCCCAGTGATTAGACAGCAGAAGAGTATGAACTGTCAACAAATAGAAAGCTGCATTTAAAAGAAAATACCAAGAGTCCTACTTAAATTACAGGTTCATTGCAACAGGTTATTCACATTCTCCAAGCCCACTTTGTATAATATGTTGTGACCGGCTATCCAATGAAGCCATGAAACCTTCAAAACTGCTTCGCCACATGGAGACCAAGCACCCTGCATTAAAAGATGAGCCTTTGGAGGGTTTTTGTTGTTGTTGTTGTTTGTTTTTTTGGTTTTTTGGTTTTTTCAAATGTGAACACCAAGAACAGAAGCAGTTATTGAAGGCCATGACATCATCAAATGTGCCTGCAGTGAGAGCGTCATTCTTAGTGGTTAACTGCATTGTTAAAGCCAAGAAGCTCTTTACTATTGGTGAAGAGTTGATCCTGCCTGCTGCTAAGAATGTTTGTCATGAACTTTTAAGACAGGCTGCAGTTCAAAAGGTGGCATGTGTTCCTCTTTGGGCTAGCACCATAACTAGACGAACTGATGAACAGCAGAGGACATTGAAACATAATTGTTAGAGAGGATTAATGAGTCACCGTGGTATGCAATTCAGGTTGACGAGTCTACCAATGTTTACAACGAAACAACAATGCTTGCTTTTGCGCGACGTATTTTTCAGGAGGATGTGCATGAAGATATGTTATGTGCACTGTTATTACCAATCAACATCACATCTGCAGAACTATTCAAGTCTTTGAATGATTATGTGTCAGGAAAACCGAATTGGTCATTTTGTGTCAGTATATGCATGGACAGAGTAGCTGCCATGACTGGATGGCTTTCTGGTTTCACTACTCAGGTCAAAGAGATTACTTCTGAATGTGAGTCTATGCACTGTGGTATCCAATAGATAAACACTGACTAGCCAAAAACTGTCACCTGAACTTAACAATGTCTTGCAGGATGTGATTAATATTATCAACCACCATTAAAGTACATGCCATTAACTCATGTTTGTTTGAACAGCTCTGAGAGGAGACAGATGCAGAGCACACATGTCTTCTCTTATACACAGAAGTGAGATGGTTTTCTAAAGGTAGATCACTGGCCAGAGTTTTTAGGTTATGAGAACTGTTCCAGAGATTTCTTTTAGAAAAACAGTCACAACTGGCAGCACATTTCACTGACACAGAATCAGTGGCAAAACTTGCTTACTTGTGTGACATATTCAACCTGCTCAATGAACTCAACCTGTCACTTCACGGGAGAATGACAACTGTGTTCAAGTTGGCACATAAAGTGGCTGCATTCAAAGCCAAACTGGAATTATGGGGGCGATGAGTGAACATTGGGATTTCTGACATGTTTCAAACATTAGCAGAGATTTTGAAAGAGACTGAGCCAGAGTCCTTCTTTCTCCCAGCTGGTGCATGATCACCTATCTCAGCTTTCAAAAGAGTTTGAGCAGTACTCCCCAACCACAAAACACATCTGAACTGGGAAGAATGTATCCGTGACCCATTTGTGAACAAGCCAGGTGAATTGACGTCTGAGTTAGAAGAGTATCACCTGCTTGAGATCACAAATGATGGTGGCCTTAAAAGTATGTTTTACTTTTAAAACATACTTAACATACTTAAAAGTATGTTTTTCTCATACTTAAAAGTAGGAGAAAATTTCAAATCTCCATACATTCTGGATGGAATCAAGCCAGAATATCCTGAGATTGAGATTGCCACAAAAGCACTGAGAAGCATCTTTGTGAAGCAGGGTTTTCTTCTGTGACTGTAACCAAAACGAGATTATGGAGTAGACTGGACATAAGCAATGTAATTCGAGTGTCACTCTCTCCCATCACCCCCAGATAGGACCAACTAGTTGCAGGAAAACATGCTTAGGGCTCCCACTGATTCTACATTGTGTGAGTTATATAATTATTTCATTATACATTACAATGTAGTAATAAGAGAGACAAAGTGCACAACAAATATAATGCACTTAAATCATCCTGAAACCATCCCCGTCCCCCTCATCACCCAGTCTATTGAAAAATCATCTTCCATGAAACTGGTCCCTGGTACCAAAAAGGTTGGGGACCACTGCTCTAAAGAACAGGGCCCCAGTTACCAATGGGAAGTCCCCGGAGGACCAGTGGGTCAAAGAGGAGTCTCTGTAGCCTTGTTTTGGGTCACAGTTTAAACTCATGCTATTTTCCATCCTAAGAAAGGTGACACTGACCTCACACCATCAGCAGTAAGTGCTCTGCAAGCTGCTCCTCAAGAGAGGTCATGTGCTGTGCTGAGTTCACACCTGCTCTCACCTGGTACCTGCATGGCCAACACTGCACATCTGCAGGAAGACTTGCCCTGTTAGAAATGCAGTTTATGAACAAGGAAGCTTTTTTTTTCTCTCTGTGCAAAGCTGACTGGCCACACACAGGGTTGAGAACCACAATTATAACTTCCCTAGCCCCAAGTACTAATCACAAAAAACTCACCAGCCCAGGTAGTCATCAACTATGTGGTTCTAAGTAGTGTATTCATATTGGAACACCTAGGAGATTGCATATGAAAAACTGCAGGAGGAAGTTATCTGTGGCAAACTTGCCAAATATGAACAAGAGATGTGGAAATAAAGAACTGATCAGAGGAAAAACACTTGTGACACATCACATGATACATTCATATGGGAGCCTTGTTAGAGATCATTCATACCAGCACTTTTTGTCTGTTTTGTTTCACAGTCTTTCAGGAACTAAAGTCCAGCCTTTCAAAACTATAAACTATTCTATTATTCTAGTCTGTGTAAATTCCATTTGCACATTTACATATATGAAAGGATTGAGACAATACATCTGCTATGGTAAAAGATTACTTATCATCACTTATGCAAAGGATAAGTTTGGGAAATGCATTTATGAACATTAAACTAGAGAAAGCTTGGTTCTGGCCCCAGCTTTGCCACTGAATAGCTGGGTGCCCTTGGAAGGTCCCTTTTGGGATTTCAATTTCCTAATCCCAACTGGGCTAGATCCTTGGTTCTCAACCTTTAATGACTACTTACAGAGGTTAAGATGCAGACCTCAGATCCATCAAATTTGAATTTCTAGAGGAAGAGAAATCTGGTTTTTACCTGAGTGATTTTGACTTGGATATTTAAGTAACACATTTTGAGAAATACTAGATGAGATAATACCTTCTTATACTTTTAAAAAATCTTTAAAATTATGGTTCCATGACTAGTTCAAGTTGAACTCACAACCTCCATTCCGGAAAAAGCTACCTCAAGAGTCTTTCTGCCCACTTAATTACTTACTTGCCTTTCGTGGATATAGAGACATTAAAAAAAACAGTTGCAGGATTTCCCATTAGCCCTACTTGGATGCCAATAATTTTGTAGTAAGCAGATTATTTGATAGTAATAAAGTCATGATGTTCTAATTATGATTGTCTTTTACAATGTGGCTAACTTAAGGACAATGATTCATCAGGTCATGTTATAGTTAATCATAATTTTTTATAATAATCACAAGTACATGGATTATTATCCAAAGCTAGCTTTTGCATGCCAATAGCACAGAAACTGTTTCTAAACACTTAGCTTTTGATTCTGGCATAAATATTAAAAATAAAATCTAAATTATTACAAAAATATGAAAGAAAATTATAATTCCAACAGAGATTACATTCTTTTCCGTTGTATAAAGAGCAATTGGTAGAAAATTTGATTTTTATTATTTTTTTTCTATCCTTGGCCTTCCAAAGTGCTGGTATTACAGGTATGAGCCCCCGTGCTTGGCCAAAAAATTCATTTTTAAAAGTCAACTTTACCTAGAAAGCAATAGGGAGTTTTAACAAAACTGGTGACACTGAAGGAACAAAAATTTCAAAGCCCAGATGTTTCAAAATCTGTCATGAATGCTGCTAATAACTGGTTTGATTTCCCATAAAACCTAACAAAAATTTCTGTATCTCCTAATATTCTTCTACAACACACCAGAGAATTTCTTGCTTTATCAAAAGAAGAATTTCCACAAAATAAATCAGATTCTCCGTGCAGTTCTGCTCTTTGCATCAACAAAGTCCTCACAGAAGCTACTCCCCTTAAAGTGCTATGTCCTAGATGTAGCCAGCAATTAGGCCCTGCAATTTTGACTACTAACCACACGTGTACTGTCAACACGTTTTTTGCAATGCCCATGGCTGGCCTCCCAAATCTAAGGCTATTAAGAGCTCAGGAGCCTGCCCCTCCCTGGCTGCTGCATGCCTTTGTTTAGAGGTAGACAGGAAACCGACACAGCTGAGGAGGACTGTTCAATGCTTCCTGGTGTCTTGCTTCAGTGTCTCTTAGTGGTGTTTCCTGCTAGAAGTGAGTGCATATCTATCTTCCCTTGGTGCACCATAGTCCAGCAGTTTAGATGTCCTCTGGCTGTACCCCTGTAACTAGATTATGACAGACATTGTCCATGCCCTGTCCATATCACCTCAAGATAATATAGCCTGGGACAACTGGACTTCCAACCACCTGGGGGCTTTCTGGCCAGCAGGAGCACACATTGCCCAAAGCAGAAAGTACCAGAGAAACAGTGCCTGTTTCTAAGGATCAGCCCTTAACCAATGACTGGCAGAACTTGGTGTTTTAATACTCCGGCTCCTGTCCCCAAAGATGGCATAGCTCTGAGTTCTACAATGGTGTCCAGAATTTCCCAAGAGGATCAACCTCTATTTACCAACAGTGGAAAATGGCATTGTAATTCCCCCTTTACTGGCTGGCTTCTTACTCACTTCCCACAGGTATCTCCTGGATTACATCTACACTTACATCCTTGTCATAGAGTTTGCTTCTAGCTGAGCTCACCTAAGATGCCAATCTCCTAGGTAACCTTCTCTCAGTAAAACTGTCTTTCACTGGATATGGTTTTTAGCACTTAGGATTCATGGTTGAAAGAACTAAGCTCCAAATAGGTAAAATGCTTCACCTAAGGTAACACACCCAGGAAATGGCTGAACCAGGAGCAGAATTTAGGAATTTTGGCCACAAGACACTGTGATTCAAATGTGTAAAGAAAGCAATATGCTATTTTATTAAGTCAGCAGACACATTATGACTACAAAGAAGTCAGACATAAATTTTGTAAGCTTTTTTGTCCCCTGAATTTTTGTCATTAGTTAAGTTCTTCTATGCCGCATATAGGAGTGTCTGGACATACCTCAGTTTCTATGTTATGATCCTATGCTGAATTTGTAAAGTGAACATCAAACATACAGCCACAAATGCATGTACATCTTAAGAGATTCCTTGAAATAGCATTTATGTAATCCACTCTTGCATGTTATGTGTCTAAAAAAATACATAACTTTTGCAGTTTTCCCCTTTCCCATTTGCAATCATCCAAGATGTTTAAGATTTCTACTCAGAAGGGATTTGAAACATCTTGATTTTGATGACTCTACTTTTCATCAAAGGCACCCCCACTGAAAGGGTGGAAATAACTATCATTAGAATGAGTTCAATTTCCTTACACATTACATATTGCTGCTTATTGTACTTACATGACAAACTTTCCTGTAAAAATTATCAACTAAACTATGTAATTCAGAGACTTTACGATCAGAACAAACCCTATGATAAAAGACTGAATTCACCCTTCCTATTATAAATGAGGAATCTAAGCCTCAAGACAGTCAAGTGACGTCACTGAATAAACATAGCTAATATTAGCAAAGATCCAAGACTTTGGATTTCTGGGTTAGTTCTTTTCTAAAATTGTTATGATTACTCATCTTTTCTGAATTCATCTAAATTATTAGAACACAGAAGAAATTCCAAAGGTTGTCACAGAAACAGGTAGCATCACCTAATCACACTCTCCTCTCTGTGCTAACCCATCAGAGTCATTTAGGTGGCTAGTCTGTCAGCCCTCTGACCCCCCACCAAGCTCTGATGCCTCAGAGAAGCTGGATTTCAGGTACTCTGGGTTCCTGTACCACATCCAAGCCCTGAATTTTGGGTTCCAGAATCTCTTGGGAATTCAAATAGTAACCTTTTCAAATCACATGTTCCCAAAGGAAATTACTCTAGAGATATTTGAAATTGCTCAATATTTAAATTTCCTAAATATATTGTGTTCAATGCTACCGAATTTCCACTTAAGAAAAAAACGGAAGCTGCATGTTGGGACCTGAACATGAACAGCTCTGATCGGAAAGGTATCTTGTGGCGTGACAACTTCTGGGTTTTTCTTTTTTGAAATTGCGCAAGTCAGGGCAGTGTCTTTGGTTATCAAACTCTAAACATGGAAATGGAAATTAGAGACAGTGTATTTCAAAAGAGCCCAAAGTAGGTGAGAGTCAAACTAAGGATTCAATGACCAGCCATTTGTTACTAACAACAATCCATTATTTTCTACACATAGAATTTATTGTATTAAAAGTGTTACGTCCACCTTAGTGTGATCTGTAATTAGAATGTAAAAATCATGGCTGAGCATGGTAGACATGCCTGTAATCCTAGCACGTTGGGAGGCCAAGGCAGGAGGATTTTTTGAGGCCAGGAGTTGGAGACTAGGCCTCAAGCAATCCTCAAGATGGGCAACACAGTGAGACCACCATCTTTACAAAAAAATTTTTAAAAGTAGCCAGGCATGGTGGTGCACATCTATAGTCCCAGTTACTCAGGAGGCTAAGGTGGGAGGATTGCTTGAGCCCAGGAATTGCAGGCTTCAGTGAGCTATGATCGTACTACTACACTCCAGCCTGGATGACAGAGCAAGACCTCATCTCTTAAAGAAAAAAAGATTATTATTTTACTTTACTAATCAAATAAATGTTTTCATTTATTCTCTTACTTCAACATCATTTTATTCTATTTGTATTTGTTTATTTATTTTTGAGACAGAGTCTGGCTCTGTCGCCCAGGCTGGAGTGCAGTGGTGCGATCTCGACTCACTGCAACGTCTGCCTCCTGGGTTCAAGCAATTCTCATTCCTCAGCCTTGCATAGTAGCTGGGACTACTCATGCCTCAGTTGTTTAATCTGTGAAATGGAGACAACCAAAACTAACTACCTCTGGAAATTATCTGGGAAGCCCATATGTGCTTCCTCTGAAATACATAGTGTCTGTAAGAGAGGGCACCTAGTAGGAGCAGTTGAAGAAGAAATATGGGTGTGTGTATCTAGGCACAGCAATCCCCACAGGCACTTGGGTGGTGCAAGACCGAGGTGAGTGGGGAACAGTGCTGAGTACTGAGCCCTGTGGCGTGGCAGTGATGGTATCTACAGGCCCCACACTTCCACCTTGCCACTTTGCACAGGGAAATGGATGGGAATGCCCCGTACCAGCTTCAGAACAGAACTTTGGAGATGTTTCAGAAATAAGTTGAGAAGTTGGAGAGGAATCGCTAGAAAGATTAGAATGGACAAAAGGTAGGGGAAAGTGAATCCTGCCCTCTGTCTACTCACCTCTGGGAGGACCACAGGAAAAGGGAAAGGAATGCTCAAGGCTTCCAGAAAAGAAGTGGTGAGAGCTGTGTGAGGGATGACCGGGGGGTGACAGGGCTCCCCTAAGCCTGAGGCCTCCCACTCCTCACCATGCTCTCACACATGGCTTCAAGGGAGCCACTCAACAGGTTGGTTAGGGAGCAGGGAGATTGGTATCATCCCTGTTTCATGGAAAAATACCCTAAAGCACAAAGAATTTAGGTAATTTGCTCAAAGTCACCTAATTTGTAACTGAGAAATCTAAAATTAAAACCCAAGTCCTCTCATTTCTATACCAGTAAATTTTTGGTTTTGTCTTCTCTGCCATCAGTGGTCATTGGTAAATGATGGAAATTTCACATACTGAATTTTAAGTAAATTATACTTATTTATACCTGTGGTAGGATACACTAAGAGTAATTCACATTTCTAAGAGCATGAAATATAATGTGAATATCTGATCAACAAAGACATATTTAAAAATAGGTTAAAATAGATAAAATTTATTTAAATATTGGACAGACTGCAAATGAATATATATATATATACCACTAGGACTTATGAGTAACACAGTGAGTCATGGAATAAGCCTTAATATTCTCTCAGTCAGAGATTCTGTCAGTGATAACCTGGTAATCACAGAAAACACTGACATTCTTCCATTACATTTATTGAATTTAAAAGACCTGTGAAGTATTAACAACCCCTAGTAAGTCTGATGACTGCTTTGGCATTTGTTTTCAAAAGTCATGACTCAGATCTAGAGCTGAAGCAAAACGGAATGAAGTTAGCTTTTTGCTACATACTTTGTGTCTCCTTTAAGGAAGAAAAGGGTTGTTGTTCATATAAGGGAGCATGCCAAAAACGTGGTATCCATTCAGTTCACAAAACCCTGAGAGTGCTTTCTACAAGGCAGCAACACATGGATGAAGAAGGACTATCCAAGTGGAGATAGAGGACTGTATGTACGGATATGCAAACTGCCCAGAAACCAGGAGGAAAAGCAGAAGTGAATTAGTCATGAGAGCTCAGGATGAAAAGGAAAATGAAACAATTGAACTAATATTATCCAAATAAAACAAGAGAACTGGAAACATTTGGCAGGGAAGGTATGCTGCTTGCCTTTTAAGTGCAGGTGTTCAATACAGTGCTTGCAAGAATTGATTGCTCCTTTTTCCCTGTTCCAGAAACAATTTGCTTATATCTCTTAAGTGTAATTTAATTTAGTCTATGCCATTTTTCACTAACACCAGCTCAGACCTGAACTAATTTAACTCTCTTACCTAATCCTGAACTGTCTTTTATCTTTCTGCAGTACAAAGCCCCAAACCTAAAACATAAAGAGCGTACCACTTGGATTCAGATGTCAGCCAGGTTCTAAGCAGAGAACCAATGGTACGCACAAAGAGATAACTGAGAAGTGTTTAAATAACTGACTAGTTACAAGATATGGACAGGTAACGGAAAACCAGTAAGGAATGGTAAGCAGACCAGGGCTCCCAATGGCAGGGAGCCACTACTACCCCTAAGCATAAAGGCAAGGGGACGGAATGAGTACTGGAACTGGCAAGATCGGAGCTATAGAAGAGGTCAACCCATCAGAAGCTGTGGCCTTCTGCAAAGTAACAAAACCACTACCTAACTTCAGCCTGACCTCCCACGCCTGCCCTCGCCTCCAGAGCTTCCCATTGGCAGAACCTAACTGTTATAGAAGCCAGAGGACAAAGAGCTAGGTTCATGTAGTCATTAAACGCAGCCTCTGAGCACAGAGGAGGGTGGAGGGTGGGTCTGGAAAAACAAATAGAGAATATCCAGAGACTGAGGTTCAAGATGTGGATAAAGGTCTTACACAGAGGGGAATGAGTAAGGAAATTATTTCACATGTTTTAATGAAGTAGGGAGAGGCTTATGATAAAATGTGAAATGAAAAACAAAACAAGATACAAAAGCCATCTAAATTACTCGCTCTATAATTTCATCTTTACTGCTAAGCTATATGAAAATATGTACCAAAAAGGAACACAATGTTAAGAGTGTAATCCATAGATAGTGAGATTGTGAATTATTATAACTATAGCAGTCCTCCCTTATGCATGGTTTCAGTCACTCACAGTCAACTGTGGTCCAAAAATCTCACATACAATAAGATATTCTGACACAGAGAGAGAGAAATACCATATTTATGTAACTTTTATCATAGTATATTGTTATAATTGTTTTATCTTATTACTTACTGTTGTTAATCTCTTACTGTGCCTAATTCATAAATTTAGCTTTATCATACGTACATGTACTTAGGAAAAAGCATAGTATATAGAGGGTTCAGTGCTATCAACAGTTTCAGAAATCCACAGGGGGTCTTGGTATATATACCCCCATGGGTGAAGGGGAACTACTCAATATCGTGAAGCCTCCAAAGCAGCTAAGCCAAGTGTATCAAAAAATAAATGTATCAAAAAATAAAACTGGAGTCTCAAACCATAAAAGAACAGTTACTGGAGATGTTCACCGATCTGACCACTTACACAGAACTGGACAGGACATTTAACAAGTGATGCTAACCAACTGAGCCTCTTTAAGGAAGATAAAGTGGTACCTTTGGGCCTGGAATCCGACTCATGAGATGAACACAAGAATAAATGGGGCATATTTCTCTGTTACCTTTCACAGTTCACATCATACTTTTTCTCCCACCTCCTCCCTAACCCCTGCCAATGCTCTCTTCTATTTATTTATTTATTTACTTACTTACTTACTTACTTACTTAAAGACAGGGCCTCACTCTGCCTTCCAGGCCGGAGGGCAGTGGCTTAATCACAGCTCACTACAGCTTTGAACTCCTGGGCTCAAGTAATTCTCCCGCCTCAGCCTGTCGAGTAGTTGGGACTACAGGCACATGCCACCACACCTGTCTAATTTCAAAATGTTTTTTAAGGAGACAGGGTCTCACTATGTTGTCCAGGCTGGTCTCAAATTTTGGCCTCAAGTGATCCTCCCGCCTCAGCCTCCCCAAGGTGTCATGATTATACACATAAGCCACCATGCCTGGCCACAGTGCTCTTTAAACAAGGTATATACAGAGGTCTGTATCATTGTCTTTAGAAACATTAATCATTAAAAAGGTTATGCCTCCCCCACCTCAATATGTCATTCAAAATAAAATCAATTCTAAACCCTACAACAAAATTTAATATCTGAAAATAACACAGAACTTTCAGGTGTATTTTGGCTTTTCTTTTCTCTCTTATTCCTGCTTTGCTGATGTTGTAAGTACATGTTTAATTTACTAAGTAGGTAGTCTAGCACTGAGTACTTATATCAGTAAAGAACTTAGTGCTAGAATGTATGTATGTGTATATATGTATGAATGTGTCTATATATACAAATGTATATATCTATATGTATATCTTTAGATCATAGACAAATAGAACCATCCATTTAGAGAATTTCTATATACTAACATCATCAAGTGTTCTCTGGAATTCCTTTAGCAGTAACAATTACACTCAAGAAATATAAATTCTTCACCTTCTGTGGGGATTAAGTTCTTTTATCGCTCAGCCTCTGTCTTGAGCATATTTGTTTGTTTTTAGCAAGACGTCTTGCTCTGTTGCCCAGGCTGGAGTACAGTGGCACGATCACAGCTCACTACAGCCTTGAACTCTTGGCCTCAAGCAACCCTCCCACCTCAGTCTCCTAGGTAGCTGGGACTACAGGTGCATGCCACCCTGTCCAGTTAATTTTTTTATTTTTTTGTTTTAGAGACATAGTCTTCCTATGTTGGCCAGACTGGTCTCGAACTCCTGGCTTCAAGCAATCCTTCCACCTTAGCCTCCTATTGTGTTGGGATTACAGGCGTGAGCCACCATGCCAGGCTGCCTTATGTATATTTGAATATTTTCTCTTCTTTATGATAGCAGTAAGTGTAGCAACTTTTTATCATTTTAATGGTGAATATTATGGCTTTTCTAGAAGATAGGGGAGTGAGACTCAATTTGCCAACCATAGAACTTGAACTGGTTTGCCAGCCCACACTCCAGGGCCTCACATATAGCGGGTGTCTATAAATGTTTGTTTAATAAATGAATTATACTAGTGCAGTTTCACTGTCACACTTACTTACTTTTCTGAATGTGACAAATACAGTCACTGAAAACCACACATCAAGACCACTTTGGAGAGAAGTAATATCTGCTCTGGTACAGTCACACATAAAAGAAGCAAACCTTCTGCTTCAATTACCATTATCACTGGATAATTGCTTCTAAAATTAGAGAAAGTATATAATAAAAGAGCAGGGTTTAAGATAAAGTAGCAAATTTCCAGTTGTACTTTGGAAAACGAACAGTATTAATGACTATAATCATTTAGGCTTTAAGCCAACAACATGTAATCTAAATACCAGAGCATATAAATGTCCAGTCTAGTAAAATGGAAACAGAAAGTTACTCTTTTCTATGACCTACTGACAGAGAAGTTAGCTCTGCGTATACAATAATATTCATAGAAACTAATGAACATTCTTAAACATAATTTTAAAACTCTCTCACATACATAAAAATCAAAATAAAACTCAGTTTTGAGAGAAATGGGCACTAAAGACAATTTTACTAGTTCTTATAAAGACAAAGATTATTTACAAGGTTCTCATAATCCTTTTACATCAAGTCTCTAGATCTACATCTTTCATGCCAACAGTATCACCTACGAATTTGAAGTTTGGGTCACCAGCATTTTCTTTCCTCTTTTGGGGTTGTGACCTTTACGCAGAGTGAAAAATCCTCAACATTTGTCACCTTAGTTCCTTTACACACTCAGTGAATCATCCCAGTAGCAGGTACTAAGACTTTGTGGCTAGATTGGAAATCAGGTGCAACAGGTTTAGTTAACACTTCAGGAACTGAGTCACAGATCATTTCAAGTTAGGGGTTCCCAGGAAAACAAGAATGCACCATTAACTTTATAAGGCATATGAATTCTTTGTTCCTGGATACCCTTCTGAACAATGGGACCAGGTTGGGTGCATGTAATCAAAAGGAGGAAATGCTTCCCTGCTCAGGGAGATAGCTCTGAGAGTAAATGAGCACCTACATTTCTATGGGAAGCTTTATTCATCAGCTAGTTACCTCCCCTGTACACACACACCCTCTACCAACTACTCATTCAATGAGCTTTAGTTTTTTCATATTTTGAGGTTTAGAGCCAGAAAGAAGTATTTCAAATACTGCTCTGTCATTTATTAGCTAAAATACTACTTTCAGGTTTTGTCTTCTCAGTTATAAACATGAAGGTAGAAATACCTATTTGGCACAGCTACTATGAAGATTAAATGAGATACACTGATATGAAAGCAACTGTCACATAATAAGGAATTGTTCATGTCCCTTGTCTTATATATACTTGACAAAAGTTCCTTATATTTATTTAGTTTATAGGAGAGATTGAGAATTATCTGGCCAAAAATAATCCTTTTCCTTCATTCCCGCACGCCACATCCATTTTTCTCAGTAAACATGCCCAAACCCAACTGTTGTTATTAGGTTGGTGCAAAAGTAATTGCAGTTTTTGCCATTAAAAGTAATGACAAAAGGCCAGGCATGATGGCTCACGCCTGTAATCCCAGAATTTTGGGAGGCCAAGGTGGGTGTATCACCTGAGGTCAGGAGTTTGAGAGCAGCCTGGCCAACATGGCCAAATCCCATCTCTACTAAAAATACAAAAATTAGCCAGGCACGATGGCATGTGCCTGTGGTCCCAGCTACTTGGGAGGCTGAGGTGGGAGGATCACCTGAGCCCAGGGAGTCAAGGCTACAGTGAGTTGAGATTGTGCCATTGAGCTCCAGCCTGAGCAACTGGAGACCCTATCTAAAAAACAAAAAGTAATAACAAAAACAAAGTAATGACAAAAACCTCAATTACTTTTGCACCAACTTACGCTTTTGTTCTTTGTTGATCAGTTATGGAGTGGCATTAAGATATAAATTGGTGCTCCTCTTTGTTTAACTTCTGCTGGCTTTGTGAATTAGTGGAATTGTAGCCAATGTATGCTTATACACAGAAAGGCAACCAGAAATTCTGCAGTAAGTGAGAAAGCTGATGCATGAATTCCTGAGGAGCGTCTCTGTAGGAAGAAACTGCATGATGATGAAGACATCGCCTCTCTACATCATCAACAGTTATCAGCTGTTCTGACTGGCTGTTTCCTTAGGGGCATACAAAAAAGCTTTTAATAAAAGTGAAACAACAGGAAAGGATACAAGTAAGTGCCAGCAATGCACCTAGCTACTAAGACTTCTAGGTCAAAGTACTTGAAACCTTTTACAGGGCGAGATTACAAGAATCACAAAATGCAAATTAGTAAAGGTCAAAACATTTGAGCAAATGCCAGACATTCAGTCCTACTTCGCTTTTATCTTGAAAGAAATCCAAAATCTAGTTTTAGACAAGCTTGTTTAAACACGTTTACTGATACACAGGAATACAAGTGCTCTTGTTTCAAACCCTAAGTATGTTCCAATGTAGGACTCCTGATTGATAATTGAGTCCACTCCAGACAAAATTGTTTTGGATAGCCAATACAAAAGAGAATAGTTCTGTAATCCCACCCTTGTAGTAACTACATTTTCTTGTTTTGCTGATAATAACCACTTAGTTCATGGGAGCTAAATAGTGGGGAAGGAAGCCAACAGTGGGGAAGGAAGCAAGGCAGCAGAGCCAAGAGTGGCTGGCAAGGCCTGGGTGAGCCTCCTCTGCCCAGGCTTGAAAAGGCCAGTTCTTAGATTTGTAATGACATGTATGATAAAAGAGACACTGAATTTCAGTGTGAATGTCAACAGCTGCTTCAACTATCATACCTTTTCCTAACAGCAGATGCAAAAATAGTCAAGCTGTGCTTTCATGAGATATTTATGAATCCATCAGTATTATGAAAACATTTAAATGACAAATTATGACTAAATTATATTATGTGTTACAGTACCAGCATTACTTCAAGCCTTGTAGAGGGAGTTCTTGCATAGATACAATATCATACTGATAGGCTCTATCACTTTAAGTGACATTTTGTTGTAATAAAATATGGCTTGTGCAAGCTTTAACTTTTTAAAAAATCATGAATTGAGTTATTTTTATTTTTGTTGGCTTTTTTTAGGTAGTAGGTGAGATACTGATTATAGTAGAAACCCAGAAATTATCCAGTATGTCAATAACCAGACTATAGGTGCCGGTTGAATATCTAGTAACTCAATCTAGGGATCAGACAGTCTCATCGTTGTTGGCTTATGAAACTAAAGGAAGATTTCCAGGAGAATAGTCATCAGGAAGTTAGATGAGTCAGTTGGGTTCCTGTCAAAGGTGGGTACAGGCCAGGAGTAGAGGTATAGTACGCAATGCAAGAGAACCCAAAAAGACAGCTAAGAAAAAATCAGAAAATCTGAGTTTGAGTCCTGCTTCCTCCACCTGCATTACCTTCCATGAACTTCAGTTTCCTTATCCTCAGAATGGCGGTATGGCCTTATCTCACACAACCCTTATAAACTTCAAGTGGGATAAAGTATCCACAACGGTTTGAAATCCTTGAAGTGTCAATGTAAGGTGGAACCTGTATTCATTGCCAGAGAATCCTCAAGAATAAGTCAGGAGGTAAAACCAATGGATTCAAGTAGCAGGGCTTCTAGAGGCCTAAAGTGAGAGCAGCCAGGAGCAGCTTTCTGCAGCAACTGGTAAAGCAACTACTTGAGAAATTCTGCCATCCCTATTTAGCATGGGCAGCAACTAGAGGGCCCCCCATCTACCACTTATCTCTGACCTTGCATTCTACTGCCTGTGCCAGGGCAGAAGAAGGGGTACGAACTAGATTCACCTCTTGGTAATGCCTTTTTCTGACACAGCTTGGGCAGAAGCCCCAAACTCAGAATCTAGACATGATACTTTCATTGATAACACATACTTTTGAATTTCTGTTTTAAAATCTTTTTTCTTCTAAGATTTTAATGAACTTATATTTCTATTAATTAATATATTTTATCTCCACTACTTAACATAGAAATTGTCTAGTACAAAAACTTAATTTGATTTCCCATATGTATTTTAATTTCTACTTGTGAGATCTGGAGGCTGAATGAACTCATATAAGAATATAAAGAAAGCAGCATTAACCACAGTGATTAACCTGCAGTGATTAACCTGCAGTGATTAACCACAAAGACTCAAGACCACCAGCTGGGGAATCCCAGCCTCACTCTTATGAGCTCTGTGACTTTGGCCAAATAATCACACCCCACTGTGCCTCATTTTTCCTCAAGATGGGACTAATAACAGGGCCTACCTCTGAGGAAAGTTATGAATTCACTGTAGTGGGTTAATATTTGTAAAGCACTTAGAACAGTGTCTGATACATAGTGCACATTGAATAAACTGCATCTCTCAATTCAAATCTTTTTTTTTTTTTTTTTTTTTTTGTTTTTTTGGGACGAAGTCTCGCTGTGTCTCCCGAGCTGGAGTGCAGTGGCCGTATCTCAGCTCACTGCAAGCTCTGCCTCCCGGGTTCACGCCATTCTCCTGCCTCAGCCTCCCGAGTAGCTGGGACTACAGGCACCCACCACCTCGCCTGGCTAGTTTTTTGTATTTTTTAGTAGAGACGGGGTTTCTCCATGTTCGCCAGGATGGTCTCGATCTCCTGACCTCGTGATCCGCCCGTCTCGGCCTCCCAAAGTGCTGGGATTACAGGCTTGAGCCACCGCGCCCGGCCTCAATTCAAATCTTGATGGAAAACAATGTTTTCACAAACATGGTCTGAAGTTATTATAAAGCACATGCTTCCTCTATTTTCTTATCTTATATGCAGCACATATTATTTTGACCCTTGATCCTAATCATAAGATTAAAAAAGGAATCCAAAGACTATCATGAGCTTATGCTACTACTTATAAACAAATTTGAAAAAAATTAAGAGGTGTACTGTGCATGGTGACTTTATGTAACTGTTGGCCAAATCTTTTATTTGAGCTGTCGATACTACCTTTGGAATAACCCTAAATTCTCATGACTGAGACTCAGTTAGGGTTGCTAGCTTGAAATGGCACAAACAATAAACACAACCAGAAGCCAACTTTCTTCCCCACAGTATCTTTTGCCAAGCTTAACACCAACCTACTTTTACTCATTTAATTGCCATTTATGAGAACGTAACAAACAAAAGGCACTTGTTCATTGTGTTTCTTTTTGTGTGTGTTAGCTACAGGTGCAACCTTTACTTGTCTATAACATGCCAGTGAGAGAGGTTGGGGACGCTGCAAATGGATTCTGATTCTCTGCCTCATTTGTATGTTCTTGGGCCCCCTGGTACTTTGTCAAAATGTGTGCTTTCGTGAGATATTTATGAATCCATCAGCATTCTGAACACATTTAAATGACAAATCATGAATAAAATATATTATGTGTCACAGTACTAGCATTACTTCAAGCTCTGTAAAGGGAGTTCTTGCATAGGTAACAATACATTGATAGGTTCCGTCATTTTGAGTGACATTTTGTTGTTATAGATACGGTTCCTTCAAGCTTTCAATTTTGTTTGAAAACATGAATTAAGTTTTTTTTTTAAGTAGTAGGTGAGGTACTAATTATGGCAGAAACTCTTAAACTATTCAGTATCTCAGTAACCACACTATAGTGTATACTGTATACTGGCTGAATAATTAGCAACTCAATCTAGGTCTCTGTTATGAGGGGTCATTGCTCCTCTTCCACTGAACAGACCCATCCAGAAGATGCACAGTGCTGTAAAGGCAGCATTAAGCAAGGGCTTGCTCTCTAGAGGGAAGACTTCTCATATATTTGAATCTGTACAGGTATGTTGATGAGGCATTTGGGTTAGCCCAATGCAGCTATGTTTTAAGGGAACTGTAGATGAGCTAATGAGACTCGTAAGCAATTTGCTGGTTGTTCTTGCCAAGCTCCTCACAAGCATCAGATAGTCATACATCCTATACCTTGAAAACTCACTTTGGGACAAGTTTTTCAAGGTAGACAGAACACCACACCATTCAAGCTGCAAATGATCTTCTCATGTTGACCAGACACAGATTTTGAATACATAAATCACTCTTCTTCTGCATGGACATTCCTGAAACATAACTGAGCCCTTAGCTGAACTCAAACTTTAAGACAGATATGTGTGTGTGTGTGTGTGTGTGTGTGTGTGTGTGTGTCTATCTTTTTAAGAGGTGGGATCTCGCTATGTTGACCAGGTTGCTCTCAAACTCTTGGCCTCAAGTAAGTGATCCACCTGCCTCCATCTCCCAAAGTGCTGGGATTACAGGTGTCAGCCACCATGCCTGGCCCAGGTATGTATTTTTAATGTTCATAGTAAGATGTGTATTTTGAATGACTATTAGGAATTGGAAACTATTTCAACATCTAATATGTTCACTACATTGTTTTAATTGTGGACAAATACTACAGCAGCAACTCACTATCTCAGCTTACAAAAAAGATTTACTCATTTATTATTATGATTATTTTAGAGACAAGATCTCACTCTGTTACCCAGGCTAGAGTTCAGTAGCATAACTTACTGCAGACTCTAACTCCTGGGCTGAAGCAATCCTTCCACTTTCAGCCTCCCCAGTAGCTGAGACCAAGACGTGTGTCATCACACTTGGCTAAATTTTTTTTTTTTTTTTTTGTATAAGCAGGGTCTGACTTTGTTGCCCAGGCTGTCTTGAACTCTTAGGTTCAAGCAGTCCTCCTGTCTCAGCATCCCAAAGTGCTGTGATTACAGGCGTGAGCCACCACGCCTGACCTACAAATGAGATTTATAATCAAAAGCCATACATTCTGACGAAACTATTAATGAGAAAGGGAGTAGATATATATTTGAGTTTTTTTTTTTTAAAGACAGAGTCTGGCTCTGTTGCCCAGGCTGGAGTACAGTGGTGCAATCTTGGCTCACTGTAACCTCCAACTCCCTGTTTCAAGCGATTCTCCTGCCTCAACCTTCCAAGTAGCTGGGATTACAGGCATGCGCCACCACGCCTGGCTAATTTTTGTATTTTTAGTAGAGACAGGGTTTCACCACGTTGGCCAGGATGGTCTCGGTCTCCTGACCTTGTGATCCACCCACTTTGGCCTCCCAAAATTCTGGGATTACAGGTGTGAGCCACCATGCCCGGACCAATATTTAAAAAAAAAAAAAAAAACCAAAGAAGAAAAAAGAAGTGAACTCAAGTTTCAAAGGTCTTACTAAAGGTCCCCAAAAGGGTTTATGTCACTGCCACTTGATTATGGAGAGTAGATTATGATGGAAAGTGTAGAAATAGAGGGTGGATAAAGTAATACAATGACAGAGATAAGTGGCAAATGATTACCCTATGCTAAACTCAGACCCCTAAATCACTTCCGAAAAACTCCTATAATGTCAAGTATAAAGTTTAGCCTTGGCTTCCTCAGTGAGATGTGTTAAGACTTTTAAGGCACTGAGAGTGCATGAGGGGTCCCCCTTTTAGAGACCAACATGAACATCCAAATACTCCAAGGTACCTTAAAACTTGACAGACCTGGTTACGACTTCTGGGCTTCTGAAGTTTTTTACTCCACTCACAAAGTAACAATGCATGTATTAATACTACTACCATTACTATAAAGACAACAATAATGGCAACTATCACTGCCACTATAGCCCCTGCTGCTGACCACCACCTTTCCTCTATCCAGCACTTGCTTTGAGCCAAGCCCTGTGCTGGGTGCTTTACATAGATACCATCCAATCCTCCTAGAGCTCCATTAAAAAAAAGTGTAATTGCCTCCATTTTACAGGTGAAGAAACTGAGACTTAAAGAAGTTAAAAATCTATCCCAATGGCAGAGGCAGATTTGAAACTAAGTCTACCCAACACCAAAGTCTACTAGCCTTTGACTGTGGCATGCTTTCAGAGGTACTATTTACTGAGCTTCTGTTATCTGCCAGGCACTAGGCTAGTCATTTTCTTAAAAATGTAAGTCTCAAAAACAATGTTAAGAGATAGGTCACAGATCATAAAACAGAAGTTAGCAGGGTAAAATAACTTCCCAAGAAGCTCACAGCTAGTAAGTGGCAGACTTACTTTTAAATTCCTGGTTTACACTGGTGAAATAAAATAAACCTAAAAATTAAAACCCTTTCCTTTAGTGTAAGGAAAACAAGAGGGAAAACTCAGTACTAACCAGTTTAAATCTAACATTACATAAAACAAAAACAGACTTACCTGGCTATGTTTTTTATGCCAGAAAATAATTAAACCTGTTTAGAGTTCTAAGCACCAAGCCAGCCACAAAAGACTGGAAACAAGAGTCAATTTTAAGTTATGAAGACTAACACTCTACACAGTTCCAGAACGCTTTCAAATAACATTTTAAATGATTGTTCTTTTTCTGAAGAAAAAAGAAAAAACCTCCAAACAACAATAGTTTATCCTTACAACATTCTAGTGATATAAACCGGGAGTTAGTTGTTTTCTCTTCATAGAAAGGAAAGGTCCACTGAGTACAGAAAAACTAAGGGATTGTCTATAGTTCTGAAACTTGAGCCTGCTGGCCTTCATTCAGAGGTAGATCTCTGCCTGCCCAATGAGGATGCTCCGCCCTTGACACTAGCTACACTTTTCCTCCAATGAAACAAGGCGGGCGATTTTCACAGGATTATGTCCATCCGTTGCTTGAATTTGGTTCTCCTGCCGACAGCATTAATATTTGCTTCTAGATGTGGGGTTCAATTCAGTTCAACTGTGATAATTTTTAATTCACTGCTTTTTAAAAAATATATAGTTTCTTAAACAAAGAACTCAATGGAAATAATTCACTGCTTTTGACCTTTAGCTCAGAACCTACTTCTAATCAAAATATCAAAAAATGTGGCCACGTGAGGCGGCTCACACCTGTAATCCTAGCACTTTGGGAGGCCAAGGCGGGAGGATTGCTTGAGCCTAGGAGTTCGAGACCAGCCTGGGCAACATAGCGAGACCCTGTCTCTATTTATATTTTTTTCGGTTTTGTTTTGTTTTTTCTGAGACACAGTCTTGCTCTGTCACCCAGTCTGGAGTACAACGGCACGATCTCGGCTCACTGCAACCTCCACCTCCCAGGTTCAAGGAATTTTCCTGCCTCAGCCTCCCAAGTAACTGTGATTACAGGTGTCCACCCCTACCCCTGGCTAATTTTTTGTATTTTTAGTAGAAACAGGTTTCACCATGTTGGCCAGGCTGGTCTCGAACTCCTGACCTCAGATGATCCACCCACCTCCACCTCCTAAAGTGCTGGGATTACAGGTGTGAGCCACCCCGCCCGGCCTTTTTATGTTTTACTTTTAAAATATTTTTAATATTTAAAAAACCCAAAATAACACAAAGTGGCTTGAATAGAGAAAATAAAAAGAAGGAATCACTTTCATTATATAGCAGAAAAACACACAAAATTCCTACTCAAAAGAAGGCATAGGCAAGATACTAGTAAGAAAAAGAGAAACAACTCCCATTGATTGAGCACTCACTATGTGCCAGTCACTGTTCTGAACACTTGAAATGCATTAACTCATTTATTTTTATAACAAATCTTATGACTGCCATTTTGTGAGTGAGAAAATTGTGGCACAAAAATGTTAATAACTTTCCTACGATGATAGGATTCGGTGTCATGGTAAGTATTAACAGAAGAACAAGAATTTAAATCCAAGTAGAGAATCCACATTCTGAACACATTATTCACAAGACAGAGTATAATTTAAAATGTGGTAAATGACAGTGCCACTAATGGCTGCTAAGTGGCCTGGCCACAGCTCGCCATGCTCTTTCCACCACACCACTAGACCCTCTAATAGCAAGAGAATTATGGACTAGACAGGGGATGAGGCTGACTCAGGAGGGCAGCAACTCTATCTTTGTGAAAAATAACATCATATGACCATGTTTACCAAAACCAAGTTGGAAAAAAAAACTTTAAGAGTAAATTTTGGAAAGGGAAGTAGCCATGTTCAAATTATTTTATATAAGGAAATAATTGATTAGAATGTCTATACCAAAAGCCACAAATATTTGCAGAATACAAAAATCTGACTTTAATAAACTTTAAATAATCTTTGGACTGGCAAGCTTTTCTTTCTTTCTTTCTTTCTTTTTTTTTTTTTTTTTTAATATGGAGTTTCACTCTTCTTGCCCAGGCTGGAGTACAATGGCGTGATCTCGGCTCACCACAACCTTCATCTCCTGGGTTCAAGGGATTCTCTTGCCTCAGCCTCTGAGTACCTGGGATTACAGGCGTGAGCCACCATGCCCGGCTAATTTTTTTGTATTCTTAGTAAAGACGAGGTTTCACTATGTTGGCCAAGCTGGTCTTAAACTCCTGACCTCAGGTGATCCGCCTGCCTTGGCCTCCCAAAGTATTGGGATTAGAGGCATGAGCCACCACGCCCAGCTGGACTGGTAACCTTTTCGAGGAAAAGAAGCTCTTCCTAGAGTTGGATTTTCCCCTATCCAAACCTATTTTTTCCATTTCTTCCATTAGACCTTTGCTTTGATGATGATGATAATGATGATGATGATGATGATGATGATGACGACGAGGATGCTTTTGCATTTACTGAGTTTCTACTTTATGCTCAGAAACGTGTTAAAGTTTTTGCACTTAATAACATAAACTTTCATTTAATATTCATGACAACCCTACAGAGTCAGCATCCTATTGTCTCCATATTACAGATGAGGAAAGTGAGAGTTTAAGAGGTGAAATAACTTGAGTTATTAATTCAATAATTAGATAAATTCATTTCTATCTGACCTAAACACCCATAATATTAATCAAATAAGCAAATAGGGGTGGTTACCTGACTGTCCCCTCCTTATTTAGAGACAAAAACCACAGTGAGTGCTGCACATTCCAGCCAAATTCCATCACTTCCAAGTACTGGACAGAAATGAACCGATATAGTCAGGAGGCTCCAGAGAGACACACTGGGCAAAGACTGGCTAGAAATCTAAGGGTGCTTTTGCCACTATCTTTAAGCCAGAAAGAAGTACACTCTCTTAGAAGTAAATGAAATATTTATAAAGATGATCTAACTAGAAAAACATCCCAAAGACAGACCACATTTATTAATACAAAGTTCATCAGGGTTCTGAAGGAAAACATGAGGTGTTTCAAGACTGCACTAAAATACAAAAACTCAAGGAGAGAAGTAAATCTCCTATTTTAAATTTTAGACTAAAATGTATTTACATTTGAATACATTACCTATAGCTGTATATTATTATGTTTTGATAAGCAGTAAATCATGAGACTAGATCTTAAAAGGAAAACCACGATGGAAATGTTTAAAATATTTACTGAGGTAATAGAAAATAACTTCAATGCTGTGTACATTATTATTAAGTAGTGTATTTTGTTAGAAAGTATAATCTGTAAATAGGCACAGTAAATGTTTGCATAAGTAATATAT
This sequence comes from Macaca mulatta, assembly GCF_049350105.2. Lineage (NCBI taxonomy): Eukaryota > Metazoa > Chordata > Mammalia > Primates > Cercopithecidae > Macaca > Macaca mulatta. Next base: position 79,385,446 of record NC_133409.1, read on the forward strand.
TTCTACTACAACAGATTACCAATGTGGATGATAAAATATGAGAGAAAAATAAAATGACTTCTCTCTTAGCTTTCCTACCCTTACCCCCTCACACCTAGACCTCCCGCTCCAACCACTTGCTCTTCTCAGGAGGTGCCACACTCTTCTAAGTGCTGGTGATGTGCACAGTTCCGCCCCTGCCTGGAACTCGCTGCTCCTCCCTGTTTCTGCCTAAGCCACTTCACCTATCCTCCTCCAGGAAGCCTCCGAGATCCCCTCCTCTGTGCTGGCATCTATCATTGCACTTTTTGGTATCCACAAGAGACTAAGAATTCTTTGATGACAGAATTATTACTGTCTCTCATTGTTTTTTATATCGCAGCACATGGCACTTAGCTAAGGTACTCAATACAGTAAGTGAATGAAAATAGATTGTAAATTTGACTTTTTTTTTTTTAAGAAATAAAAGGAGGGGCCGGGCGCGGTGGCTCACGCCTGTAATCCCAACACTTTGGGAGGCCGAGGCGGGCGGATCACAAAGTCAGGAGATCGAGACCATCCTGGCTAACACGGTGAAATCACGTTTCTACTAAAAATACAACAAATTAGCCGGGCGTGGTGGCGGGCGCCTGTAGTCCCAGTTACTGGGGAGGCTGAGGCAGGAGAATGGCATGAATCCGGGAGGCGGAGCTTGCAGTGAGCCAAGATGGTGCGACTGCACTCCAGCCTGGGCGACAGAGCAAGACTCCGTCTCAAAGAAAAAAAAAAAAAGAAAAGAAAAGATATAAAAGGAAAAATATGTTTAAAATGCAAATCCTGTACAATTTTATTCTGGCCCTCATTGTTCATAAGGCGTATTTTAAAAACACATGTAGAAGGATTTACTGGACATTGTCAACTGTCCATCACTATAAATATTTCACACCTCTGAGCCATGTAAACACGCTGTTACTTCAAATTGGTTATTATTCAACGAATGCATAAACTCTGATGGTGCAGTTGAATAATTATACATATAAAATAAAACCACTTCAAAACCATGATAAAAATTAAAAAGTACAACGGTAACTACAGTTTGGATAACTAGACGCTCCCTAGCTCTGCCACTGGCTCCAATGGGGAGAAGCCATTTATCCTTTGCTCTCAGTCCCTTCACCCATGAAATGGGGGTAACCATTCCTGCCACTTCCTCCTCCCTTCGCATCTTGCGAGGAGAATGGGGGTAAAACATCTGTAAGAGCACAGATCTGACAGATATTCACAATAAAGAGCTTTACGATAAAGGCACTAGCTCAAAAGTAGTGCCTAACCCCAAAGAAGAGTTCCCACTATCACTTCCGACGGTAACAACCCTCACTCCCCGCCGCTCTGGTTAGCAGGCTGATGCAGGAGGCTCCTGCATGAAGACTTTGCAGTCATACTAAAGGCCACATGGGTGGGCACAAGTTCCTCTCGCCGGTGCTTGGTCTGAGCCAAAAGCCACGAGGAACTTGGTCACCACCAGCGGCTACGATCGCTCCCCTCCGGACCCAGGTAAACCTGCAGAGTGAAACAGACCCCGGGGCTTTCCCCTCCTCCAAGTGGGGTCAGGAGCCGAAGGGCCAGAGCAGCCGGAGGAGGAGAAGGAGCTGGGACTGGCGGGCTCGGGCGAGGAGCTCACCTGGCCTCCCCGGCAGGCGCCGGGAGCGGGTGCGGAACGAACACCCCACAGTCAGGCGGCGCCGGCTGCTGCTTCTTTTTGGAGCGCCAGAGGTGGAAGGTGGTATGCTTCTTAGGGGGTCTGCACTGGCTGGGCTCCCCGGGGTCGCCCTGGGCTGGCGGGGACAGCGGCATCGTCTTGTCCTCCTCCCGCTGCGACTGCCGGGACGCGATCCTCTCTGCCGCCCGGGCCCTGTGGAAGAACACACCTGGGCGCCAGCGCCCCAGACTTTCCCAGCGCGCCGTGGGACCCCGCCCCCTCGTCGCGGATGCGGGGGACGGCAGCGGGTTGCAGAACTAGCACCACGCGCAGCGCGAGCAGCACTGCAGCCCGAGCTCTTGGGGCGGAGGAGGGGACCCAGCCGCGGGAGAGCGCCCCCTCGCTGCGCGGGCGGCAAGGGGCGCGAGTCCAGGTGAGGGGCGCGAGTCCAGGTGAGGCGCGCGAGCCGGGAGCCCCAGGTGAGGCAGACACGCCCCGGCTCCCCACCCCCGGGGCGCGCGGCGGCCGCGGGACAGCGACACCTACTGGATGCTCTGGGCACCGCGTCTCCCGACACTGCATCCCAGGCTCTAAGCTGGGACCCAGAGCCGGTCCGGCTTTGACAGCGCCTGGGGTGCAGCGGCCATTGTCGCCTGCGGAGTTGTTGGCTGCTCTTGGCCTGTGACAGGCTGGTAGGATGAGTCGCTGCTTAGCCACGAGCCCCGCCTGGAGAGGGATGGGAGAGGCACATCCCGGGGGCGGGCCGCCCAGCAATTAGGACCCTTCCACTCTGATCTCTGGGTGACTTGGGCAATGTCATGTGCTGGTGGCTTCTGTTCCTGTTCGTGAACCGGGTGGCAACTCTGCCAACTCCTCTCCTCTCTCAAGAGCCTGAATAATTAATTTGTACTCATATCTCATAAAACACAAAAGGATTTAAAAAATGCCAGAAGGGAATTAGGCATATTCCCTAATTCCCAAAGGGCTTAATAGATCCCTCGCAGTAAATTAAATGCCAGTCCCACAAGGTATTTACATCATCTGCATTACTGTTGATGACTTTCTTGTCTTAACTTCACAGTCGTGGCTAAATAGCAAAGGAAATTAATACTTAAGCAAAGTAAGTAAACGAACAATCATTTTGGGTATCATTAGAGCAAAAAAAGTGCAAGAACTAAGTACTACTTAAAAATTCAATACAGTACAAGATCCTCTTTCATGGTAATAAGTCTTTATTTTCCTCTTGAAAAACACAACTCATTCATTCGTTTATTCTCTCATTCACAGAACATTCATTTTTATTAGTTTTTATTTACATTCTTATCAAGATGTAATTTATAGACAGTAAAGTGAACAAATCATAAGGGTAAAACTCAAATTTTTACATATTTATGTGGTTGGGGTATAAAAAGTTTTTTAAAGGAGAGTTCACATTGTCCTAGAAAATTATTCTGTATGTGGCTTTTAAATATATGATTATAGGCCGGGAGTGGTGGCTCATGCCTGTAATCCCAGCACTTTGGGAAGCTGAGGCAGGCAGATCACTTGAGGTCAGGAGTTCGAGATCAACCTGGCCAACATGGTGAAACCCCTCCTCTACTAAAAATACAAAAAGAAATTAGCTGGGCGTGGTGGCAGAGGCAAGCCTGTAATCCCAGGTACTTGGGAGGCTGAGATACGAAAATCGCTTGAACCCAGGAGGCAGAGGTTGGAGTGAGTCGAGATGGTGCCACTGCACTCCAGCCTGGGCAACAGAATGAGATTATTTCTCTAATAATAATAATAATAATAATAAGTAAATATATATGATTATAAAAACATAGAATACTTTCAAAACTTTAGAAATCTCCCTACTGTCCTCTTCCAGTACATTACCCCTCCCACCTGTAAAAGTTAAAAACTATTTCGTCCTCTTTTGCTGGAGATTAATTTGATCTTTTCTGGAACTTCATTTTAGTGGAAAATCACAATATGTACTCTGTTTCTGGTTTGCTTTGCTCAATATCAGTCGGTAAAAATCATCTATATTGTTGCTTACATTGTAGCAATTTTTTGTCTTGTTTTGTTTGAGACAGGGTCTCACTCTGTCACTCAGGTAGAAGTACAGTGTTACCATCACGTCTCACTGCACTCACTGCAGCCTTGACCACCCGAGCTCAAGTGATCCTCCCACCTCAGCCTCCTGAGCAGCTAGGACTACAGGCACACACCACAGCACCCGGCTAACTTTTTTTGGGGGGTACATTTGTAGAGACTGGGTTTTCCGATGTTGCCTAGGCTGGTCTAGAACTCCTGAGCTCAAGTGACTTGCCCGCCTCAGCCTCCCAAAGTGTTGAGATTACAGGAGTGAGCCCCTGCACCGGACCCATAGCAGTTTTTCATTTAAAAAAATTATTGTATACTGTTCCATGATATGAATATGCCACAATTCATATATCCATTATTGTGGATGGATGTTAGGTTGTTTCCAGTTTGGGGCTATTATGAATGAAACTGATATGAACCTTCTGAGATGTACACATTCACTTCTGTTGGATACTTATACCCAGCACTTCAATCTTTGGGTAATATGATATGCATATGTTCAGCTTTAGTGAATTCTGCCAAAAACGTTTCCCAAAATGGTTGTACCAATTTATATTCTTTCTAGCATGTTTGAAATTTCCAGTTTTTCAATATCTTCATCAACCCTCGATATTAACAATCCTTTTCATTGTGGCCATTCTGATGGGGATGTGGTGGTATCACATTGCAGTTTTAATTTATATTTCCTCAAGAAACAGTTATTCAACTTATTGAGTACTGTACTAATTACATGCCAGGCCCTGACTTGGGAGAGGAGGCAATGACAGATGCATGGATTTTATATATATATATATTTAAAAAATTATCTGATACATATCATCTGATATATATATCATCTGATATATATATACACATCAAAGGCTAAAACAACCAGTGGAGGTATGTACAAGGCATTAGGGGAGTTTAGAAAAGTTACTAACTTAGTGTGGTAGTTTGGAAGGAAGGAATGGGAGTACAGTAAAGATTTGCTATGAAGATGGTCCTTGGATTGAACCTTAAAGGGCAAAGGGAACAGTAAGAAATGGTAAAGAAAAGGGAAAGGGAAGAAGGAAAAGAGAAGAAAAGGGGGGAAAGGGACAAGAAGAAATCTTTATGCACAGTCAAAAATATTTCTACATTCAGTAACTTAGTCTTTCATTCCTGGCTTTTCCAAGCAGAATTGCTCACTCCACCCCTCCTTTGTGCCACCAGTGAATTAGGAACGTATTTTTGTTATCACACTTTTCAGGTTGCATCGAACTGGTTTACATTTCTGTATCTTCTATTAGCCTCAGAGAAACTTAACATTTCTCATTTATCCTTATATTTTCCAGACGCAAATCTCCAGTAAGTGAAGTAAGTAACCAAAAGAATTGGTGTACTCACTCAGTGGGATACGTAGGATGTTTCAGACAGATCTTTTTTTCTCTCTTTTTAAGAGATGGGGTCTCACTGTGTTGCCCAGGTTGGTCTTGAACTCCTGGGCTCAAGTGATCCTCCTGCCTCAGCCTCCCAAAGTGCTGGGATTACAGGTGTGGACCACCATGCCTGGTCACAGAGAGATTTTTTAAATTGTACACTTCATAAGAAAAAATTTTACATGTCTCTTGTTCTCAATTATGTCCTCAATAACTAGCACAGTGCATGGCGCAGTGTAGGCACACAACATGTATTTGTTATAAGAGTTAAGAAAGTAGAACTCTGCATAGAAGGATAAGACACAGTACCTGAGATTAATCTAGTGAGAGAGACAGACACTTAAGAAAACATGAATAGTAAAACTTGGTAAGTGTTCTAACCAATGCGGGTCAGTTGTTGTTTTTCAGTCACTGCAAGAATGAATCCACTCAGACTTATTTAAGCAGTAAATTAACCTACCAAGGGATTTTAGGTGGCTCATAGAATATTCGAGAGAGCCAAGAGCAAGGCTCTGAAGCCCAAGCATCCTCAACCACTCCAGGTAGCTGTTTTGACAAACACCACTCTTACCATCTCTCAGCACTATGAGTTACATGCCAGCAGCTCTACCACTGGCCATCCCAACGATCAAAGGCCTCTTCACATCCATCTTACCTGAAGATTAATATCCTGCCTCACTCCCATGACCAGCGCATATATTGCTCACTTCAAGCAAAAAAGTTCCCTGCAGGTACATCTGATTAGAAGAGCCTAAGTTATTTAACTGTTTCCTAGCTAAAGGGAAATTTGGGTTTCTGGCGTTCTACCTTAGAGAAATGGAATTCATGGGCTAAAATTTGTCAAACATAGTGGAGGTATTCAAAATAGGCGAGGCAGCCAAAAGTGTGAATGGTGGTGACTGCTCAAGGAAAGGGCAAAGGGCTACGGGAACACAGAATAAATGACTAACTCTGCCGATTAGCTCAAGGAAGTCATCAGCAGGGAGGTGACAGGTTTATGAGCTTAACTAATGCATAAGAATTTGCTAGATGAAGAAGAGAGGGCGGACAGTCCAAGAAGAGTAAACAACACAGGCCAAGGCCCAGGCTTGTGAAAGGACATGCATTGCTGGTGGGAAATAATCAGAAGGTCAGTGATGTTGGAGAAGAGAGGGATGGAGTGGGGCAAAGTGGCAGAAGGTGATTTTGGTAAAATGAGATATAAGTCATGCATAGATGATATATATCAAAGACTAAAAGAATCAGTGGAGGTATGTACAAGGCATTATGGGGGTTTAGAAAAATTACTAACTTAGTCTGGTAGTTTGGAAATGAGGAAGGGGAATGGTCAGTAAAGATTTACTGGATTTCTAAGCACTTGGTCAGTCACACTTTTAAGGAGTTTGGACTTAGTTTCGTAAGCACTAGGGACCCAGCTTACATTATTAAGTAGAGGAGTGACACAAACAAACTTGGGTTTTATAAAAAGTACCCTGGATGGAGTGAACTAGGAAGAAACTAGGAAAGTGAAACCATTTGAGGGAGACCAGCTAAGACGTTGGTGCAAGAGGTCAGGTAAGAGGTGATGGGATCCCCTACCAAGGTAGTGGGGTAGGAATGGAGAGGAGGGGATGGACACAAGACACATGTAGAAGATGGAATCACCAGGACTTGTAGTGAGTGAGAAAGAAGCCATCAAAGATGACTATGAGGTTAGCTTTCCAGCTTAGCTAAATGGATGGAAGAAAAGCCATGAACTAAAAACCAGAAATATAGGAGAAAGAAAGATCAGGGTCTCTGGGCATGAAAATAAATTAAGTTTTAAACACATTGCGATATGGTGGCTATATAGGCAGAGATGTCTAAGAATTCATTAAAAATATGGTTCTAGAGATCACAGTTCAGGTCTACATATGTAGATGTGGACATTATCACTGGATAGATGGGAGTTGATGCCATGAAATTGGATGAAATCCCCCAGGGCAAATGTATAGAATAAGAATAAAAAAGGAACAAAGATAAAATCCTGGGTAACACGAACATTTAGGTGTCTTGCTGGTAAGGGAGAGCCTACATTCAACAGAGGCTAGGTGCAGCAGCTGGAGGTGTAAAAGGGTATCTGGGCAGAGTATTAGCCCTTTGGCCAAGGTCATGTGATTCTTATGTTCAAGCTTTTTGCTCAGGCCGAGCCCTCTATCTTATAATGCCTTATTTTTATTTTTATTTTTCTGAGACGGAGTCTCACTCTGTCACCCAGGCTGGAGTGCAGTGGTGCGATCTCAGCTCACTGCAAGCTCCGCCTCCCGGATTCATGACATTCTCCTGCCTCAGTCTCCTGATTAGCTGGGACTACAGGCGCCTGCCACCATGCCTGGCTAATTTTTTGTATTTTTAGTAGAGACGGGGTTTCACCGTGTTAACCAGGATGGTTTCGATCTCCTGACCTCGTGATCCGCCTGTCTCGGCCTCCCAAAGTGCTGGGATTACAGGCGTGAGCCACCGCATCTGGCTGGAGCAGGGAATTCTTGAACTGGTCTTCATGTCAAAAACATTTTATAGTACTCTTATTATACTTTATTAGAAAGATACTATTCAATTAAGCCACTAAATTTTGAGATGATTTGTTATATAACAATAGAAAACTGATACAGATACTAGAGGATTAAAATCTATTATTTTTTACTATATTATTAAAGCAAAGTCATATTTTTGAAGTATCCAGAGTACAAATTAGCTATATCTTAAAGTCAATTGTTTGAAATGTAAAATACATTGTCTCATAGAAACAGATATATGTAGTGACTCTCTTCATTGACTAGTCCATAGGGTCATTTTAACATATACTGGGTCCAAATTCCTTATTTGCTATACAGAGAAAAATATTGAGAAATATGCATAGAAGGTCCCTTGCATCTGCTCCAGAATACCAACTCATGTCTGTGTAATGTGGAACTCCACAAGGGAAGGCAAAAAGCAAATAGCAACCAGTTGGCTGAGTAATTCCCAGAGCTCCCACAAGACTGGAAGATGTTCTGGGAGACTCTGACCAACAGGAGTAATGAGACCACACTGAACACTGGGGAATTCAATAGAGACCACAGGGGTCACACAGTAGAGCGGCTAAACTAACCCAGAGCAAAGGGTTTGCTCTAAAAAAAGAAGTTTAAAAACAAGCTCTAAAATTTGCTCTAAAATAAAGAAGTTTAAGAATAAGGCCCCAAAGCATCACACTGATCCATAAGTAGTTTAAGAAAACAAACTTCAACATTCTACATGAAGATTGATTTAAAAGTAATTTAACTGCATGCCAGAAAAACAATCAAAAACTCTTTAAAGGAAGACAACAAAATCCAGCCCTCAACAAAATACAATTTATAAGGTTCAGCATCCAATAAAAAATTACCCAACATATAAAGAGGGAGGAAAATGTGTCCCATAAGGAAAAAAAAAAAAAAAAAAAATCAGTCAATAGAAACTTACCCAGAAATGACAGGTGATGGAACTAGCAGGCAAGAACCTAAAACAATTATAAATATATTCAAGGACTTAAAGGAAAGCATGAACACAATGAGCCAGAGAAAGTAAAGACATAAATATAATTCAAGTAAAAACTTTAAAGGTGAAAAATATAATACCAGAAATAAAAAAATCACTGTATCGGATTAACAATAGCTTATTCACTGCAGAAGAAATAATCAGTGAATCTGAAGAAATAGCAATAGAAACTCTCCAGATATTTTCTGGATAAAAGAAAAGATTTTTTAAAAGAAAGAAAAGGAGAGAATGAGAGAGACAGAGTGTTGGGGAGAAAGGAGGGAGGAGAGATTGAAAAAAATCTGAAGAAACAATGGCAAAATTTTTACAAATTTAATACACAGCATAAATCCACAGGTGCAGGAAGCACAGTGAATCACAAATAGAATAAACACAAAGAAAACCACATCAGAATAATTTTTTGAAAACCAGTGACAAAAGGCAAAATTTTAAAGAAGGCAGAAAATAAAGATATTGTATGTGGAGGATAAAAGGTAAGAACAAATACATTTTTTTTTTTGACAGAAACTAGGCAAGCTAGAAAATAATACAACAACCTTAAAGTGCTTAAAGGAAAAAAAATACAACCTACATCTAGTGAAAATATTCTGTGAAAATGAAGACAAAAGTAAGGATGCATTCAGTCAAACACAATCTAAGAGAACGCATCACCAATATCCCTCCCTGCACTACAAGAAATCTGGAGTTTTTTGGGTTTTTATTGTTGTTTTTGTTTTCTTTGGTTTGGTTTTTTTTTTTTTTTTTGAGACACAGTCTCACTCTGTTGCCCAGGCTGGAGTGCAGTGGCATGATCTTGGCTCACTGCAACCTCTGCCTCCTGAGTTCAAGCAATTCTCCACCTTGTCCAGCTAATTTTTGTATTTTTTTTTTTTGAGACGGAGTCTCGCTCTGTCGCCCAGGCTGGAGTGCAGTGGCCGGATCTCAGCTCACTGCAAGCTCCGCCTCCCGGGTTTATGCCATTCTCCTGCCTCAGCCTCCCAAGTAGCTGGGTCTGCAGGCGCCCGCCACCTCGCCCGGCTAGTTTTTTGTATTTTTAGTAGAGATGGGGTTTCACCATGTTAGCCAGGATGGTCTCGATCTCCTGACCTTGTGATCCGCCCGTCTCGGCCTCCCAAAGTGCTGGGATTACAGGCTTGAGCCACCGCGCCCGGCCTAATTTTTGTATTTTTAGCAGAGACAGGGTTTCACCATGTTGGCCAGGCTGGTCTTGAACTCCTGACCTCGTGATCCACCTGCCTCGGCCTCCCAAAATGCTGGGATTACAGGCGTGAGCCACCACACCTGGGCTACCAGGAGCTTTATTAAAGGAAGTGCTTCTGGCAAAGGAAAGTGATGTCAAAAACTTGGGTCTACATGAAAAAATGAAAAGTGCTGCAAATGGCAAAAGCAGATGGTCCCTGATTTATGATGATTCAATTTACTGTTTTCAGCTTTACAATGGTGCAAAAGTGATAGGCCTTCAGTAGAAACCACACTTCAAGAACCCATAAAACCATTCTGTTTTCCACTTTCAGTATAGTGTTCAATAAATTACATGAGATATTCAACATTTTATTATAAAATAGGCTCTCTGTTAGATGATTTTGCCCAACTGTAGGCTAATGTAAGTGTTCTGAGCACTTTTAAGGTCAGCTAAGCTAAGCTCTGATGTTCAGTAAATAATGTGCCTTAAATGCTTTTTTGACTTAGGATGAGTTCATCATGACATTACCCCATGATAAGTTGAGGAGCAGATGTGTATAGGTGACTACAAGAGACTTTTTTCTCATTTGCAAATTTTTTAAAAAGATAATTGACTGTTTAACACATTGGGAGAATTATGTATAAAAGTAAAATAAATGACAACACTAGCAAAGGAAGGGAAGTAGGAAATGGAAGGATACAAAATGAGAGAAAGAGAATTACTACAATGATCATCCAGATATGCGTCACTGTGACTCATCAGTTGTTAAAATCTTGCCACTTTAATGTTAAATCCTCTCTCTCTCCAATTCAGCATTATTTTTGCTGAAATATTTGAAGGTAATACGCTGACATCAGGACACTTCACCGATAAATATCTCAATATGGGTCTACTTAAGTACAAGAATAATCTCCTACGCAAACACAAAACAGTTACCACACTCAGAAAACTCAGCGTTGATACAGTGCCATCATCTAACATAAAGCCAATATTCAAATATTCCCAATTGCCCATAGATCACGTGCTTTGAACTCGTAATTGAAAATCTCTCCCAGAAGGAAGTTCCCTACCTTTAAGATTACAGTTGTCCTTTGGTATTCGTGGGGATACTCCTTCAGATACTGAAATCCACAGATGCTCAAGCCTCTGATATATAATGGTGTAGTATTTGCATATAATCTATGCACATCCTCCTGTATACTTTAAATTATCTCTAGATTATTTATAGTACCTAATGCAATGTAAAAGTTACGTAAATAGTTGTTATGCTGCATCATTTAGGAACTAATGACAATAAAAAGTTTGTACATGTTCAATACAAGTGCATACATTCTCTTTTTTTTCAAATATTTTTTATCTGTGGCTGGTTGAATCCACAGATGTGGCACCCATGGATATGGAGGGCCAACTGTATATTTTTTACCTTCTTATCTGCACAACAAAAGGAAAATGCTTGGCTTACTCTCCTCTCTCTGGAATTTCAGGTCAGCCATTCTTTTGTGTGAATGTTTCCAAGTCAGGAATCCATCTGTACTTATTTTTGTTACTTTTAATATTTATTTATGTAATTCTTGCGTTAAAGCTCATCTTTATAAATCTGGGGAGCTAAATGATAAGAACTTATGAACACAAAGAAGAAAACAGGCCGGGTGGGGTGACTCACACCTGTAATCCCAGCACTTTGGGAGGCTCAGGAGGGTGGATCACTTGAGGTCGGGCGTTCGAGACCAACTTGGCCAACATGGTGAAACCCCATCTCTACTAAAAATACAAAAATTAGCCAGGCATGGTGGCGCGTGCCTGTAATCCCAGCTACACAGGAGGCTGAGGCAGGAGAATCACTTGAACCAGCTGGTGGAGTTTGCAGTGAGCCGAGATCGCACCATTGCACTCCAGCTTGGGTGACAGAGTGAGACTCCGTCTGAAGAAAACCAACCCCCTCCCCCCTCAAAAAAAAAAAGAAGGAAACAACAGACACTGGGGTCTACTTAAGTGGGAGAGTGGGAGGAGGAGGAGGAGGAGCAGAAAAGATAACTATTGTGTACTGGGCTTAATACCTGGGTAATGAAATAGTATGTGCAACAAACCCCCATGACACGTGTTTACCTATGCAACAAACCTTCATATGCACCCCCAAACGTAAAATAAAAGTTAAAATAAATATATAAATAAAAGCAAATGTCTCAGAACTTGTTTTTGTTTTGTTTTGTTGTGTTTTTTTAAAAAAGAGCAGAGATTGTTTTTCCCTAACCCCAAATATATTCTCAGAACCTAACAAGTGCTTGGCACATAATAGGTGTCCAATAAATGTTTGTGGAGTGAATGAATGGATAAAGTGTTTAAGTTGGGGAAATGCCTATATCTACTTTATATATATCTGCATCTCATAGAATTGGACCTTCAATGGGAGTAAAATAGATCCTTATTAAGTAAAGGAATATTTTGCATCATAGCTAGCAGTATGTTTTGACTGTTCCTTTTGCACTTTTCTTCTACATTTTAGAAACAGAAGAGTAATATAAGGAATATTGGATTTGATCTTCAATTCACTGCATCAAACTGTAGACATTTAGTAACTATAGGGGGAACTATTACTATAGGGAGAACTATAGGGGGAATTATTACTAATACAGCCACATATAACTATTATATCATTCATTATGCACTTAGTGTCAAACCTGTACCAAGGGCTTTACATCCATTTTTAAATTTTATTTTTTAAAGTCAGATTTATTGAGATACATTTGACTTTCAGTAAAACTCATACTTTTTAGTATGCAGTTCTGTGCAGTTTAATAAGTACACGTAGCTACTGTCACAATATAAAACATTTCCATCATCCCTCCCTGCAAATTCCCTTATGCTCCTTTTTTTTTTTTTTTTTTTTTTTGAGGTAGAGCCTCGCTCTGTAACCAGGCTGGAGTGCAGTTGTGTAGTCGTGTGATCTCGTCTCACTGTAACCTTAGCCTCCCAAGTAGCTGGGATCACAGGCACGTGCCACCATGCACAGCTAATTTTTTTTTTTTTTTGTACTTTTAGCAGAGACGGGGTTTCACCATGTTGACCAGGATGGTTTCGATCTCCTGACCTCGTGATCCACCCGCCTTGGCCTCCCAAAGTGATGGGATTGCAGGTGTGAGCCACTGCACCCTGCCTATACTCCTTTATATGCACTATTTAGTCCTACTAATTACCTTAGTAGACATGACTATTTATTATTTCCATGTTTTGGAGAGGAAAAACTGAGGCTAAGAGCAGTTCGGGAATTTATTGAGGGTTGTTACATAGTAAATGGCAGAGCCTGGACTCCAAATCCTGTCATCTAAGTACTTCACCATGCCATTAGTATTTTGTAGTACTGTATTTCATTTGTTCAAAATTGCATTTCCCATTTTGTTACACAATGAGATGGATAGGGAGTTGTGACGACAGGAGAAAATTAAAATGAATTTTTCAAAAATACTAAGAATAAGGTAAATGAATTACAAGATAGATTACATGTCATATTAGAAGTGCACCCTCTCTATGTTACACAGCATTAAAACCAAGTAAAATTTTAGTTGATTGATATAGTAGTGAATAGTTCAAAAGCTTGTGAGTTTTGACTTTGCTTCACAACCAAGAAACCTATTAGTCAATGGACTGATGAAATGTCCAAGGATAAGATGTGGGAATTAGTGGCTGCCTGACATGTCAGACCTAGGTGGTCACCATCCTCAAGTAGCTTACCATTGAGTTTCACAGATAAAACAATCAAAGTCTTTTGTAGTTACTGTTTTATTTAGAGTTCTGCCATGATGGTAGCCTTACTTGGCCCCGGCTCTGATTTGGTCTCCCCAATTTCCAGAAACCTGTCTACCAACTGCTGCTGAAAAAGCAGTAGAAGCCAGAGGTCATGTTATCATACCTTTGCACAAAGTGAGCGTCTCTGCTGGTTCAAGCTGTAGGAAACAACGAATTACTCTAGTTAATTTCAAAAACCTAGTCTGTTTTAGAAATTTATGTTAACAACCCTAAAAACATGTATTTTATCAAAGAAGTTTTTAACACTGAGTGGAAAAACATTTCCATTGCACAATCTAAAGCCAAATAGATTGCTTTGAGCTAATCATGTGTGTTCAATACACATCTTTTTACCCAGATGTTTGCTTATAGCTACATAATTTAGTTATTCTCCTATCTACATTCAATTAAACCTCTATGGCCCCTGGTGATGATATTTTTACAAACATCACTGTCATTAACCAACTCTGAGTCTCAGGAGACACATGCTAAAATTTTTCTTTTTATCATTCTTATCATTTCTTCGTATTATTAATATTAATGCTTTAGCAAACAAGAACGCCTAGAGAGAGTGATTTATGAGCTAATTATAGACACTCCTCACTACATAAATAAGGCCTGTGTACATAGTTTAGGATTTCTCAAGATGGAGCCAATGTATTAGAAAAATCCTATATCATATTTATTTTAGTATATTTAATAGTTGGAAATTTTTCCTTGAGTAGCAATTTTTTTTTTTTAGCAAAGCCAGAGTGATCTAAAGACAAATATGGTAAATAAAGTAGATGATCCAACATATATATATTTTTCTGTGGGGAGAATAATTAGCTGAATTTATAAGGTAATGTGAATAGTTACATTTGTGTGTTTCTTTAACCGGCTTTAAAAGCAATTGCAAAAAGTTTTGTTGATGCCTTGAGTAATTACATTATTGTTCAACAAGCATGTGGTCTTCTGGAGCTTCAACTTTAAAGGACAACATATTTTATGTTTCATTATGCTTGCTTAAAAATAAGCCACCTATCCTCAAAAAACTAAAAATAAAGCTACCATATGATACAGGGGTCCCACTCCTAGGTATATACCCAAAAGAAAGGAAATCAAAGGCAATCAGTATATCAAAGAGATAACTGCACTCCCATGTTTATTGCAGTACTATTCACAATAACCGAGATTTAGAAGCAACCTAAGTATCAATCAACAGATGAGTGGATAAAGAAAATGTGGTACATGTACACAATGGAGTACTATTCAGTCATAAAAAAGAATGAGATCATATCAATTGCAACATGGATGTAAATAGAGGTCATTATGTTGAGTGAAATAAACCAGCCACAGAAAGACAAACATCACACGTTCTCAATGATTAGTGGCAGCTAAAAAGACAACTGGACTCATGGAGATAGAGAGTAGAAGGATGGTTTCTAGAGGCTGGGATGGGTAGTGGGGGTGCAGTGAGGCGGAAGTGGGAATGGTTAATGGGTACAAAAGTAATTAAAAAGAATGAATAAGACCTAGCATTTGCTAGCACAACAGGGTGACTATAGTAAATAATATTTAATTGTACCTTCAAAAATAAAAGAGTATAATTGGATTGTTCATAACGCAAAGGATAAATGCTTGAGGGGATAGATACCACATTTACCTTGAGGTGATTATTATGCATTGCATGCCTGTATCAAAATATCTCACATAACTCATGAATATATACACCTACCGTGTACCCACAAAAATTAAAAAGTCATCTGACTTTAAAGTGAAACCATCCTAACTTTATGTACTGAAGTTCATTCAAGGCTTTAATTCAGGGATTCGCGTGAGCTATAAAGAGAATTTACAGCCAGGCTTGGTGTGTAATCCCAGCACTTTGGGAGGCCGGGGCGGGTGGATCCCTTGAGGTTAGGAGTTCAAGACCAGCCTGGGCAACATGGTGAAACCCCATCTCTACAAAAACTACAAAAATTAGCCAGGCATGGTGGTGTGTGCCTGTCGTCCCACCTAGTCAGGAGGCTGAGGTGGGAGGATCAACCGAGCCCAGGAGGTTGAGGTTGCAGTGAGCCGTGAGTGAGCCTCTGTACTCCATCCTAGGCGACAGAGCAAGACCGTGTCTCAAAGAAAAAAAAAAAAAAAAGAATTTGGCCAATTACTACTTTTTCAAAAGAAAAAGAAAAGAGAATTTATTGGCAATTAGGAGTTAACACTGAAATTTTTAATAAATCCATCTTTCAGTTAATCAATAAGCATTGCTCAAGGTAGTGCTAAGTGCTTTATGTGGGACCTGAGACATTCTTCAGGAGATTAAAATCTAGTTGGACACCTAAGACTAATAAACATCAAATGATTAAGGGATAAAATAAAGAAGTTGTTGCTGTAAATTTTTACCATTAGTTATTAGTTTACTAATCTAACACATAAAAACTAACAGTAAATTTTATTTTTGTCTCATGTCTTGGCTGTACCTTAGTCCACTATTACTCCGCCTTCTTCCTAGCTTGGCCTAAATAACTAACCAGGACAACACTCATACCTGACACATTCAAATTGCTTGGATGCAGTCCTGTCCTGAAACTAAGATATACATCTACATACCACACAGGCTAAGCATTGACTACCTACGGTAAACTGAGAATATTATATAATTCTTCCAGATGAGTGAGGGCTTTGCAAGAGAGGATGTAATTATTATATGAAGAAATGAAAATAACAATCTCCTTTCTCATTTGCAATGCTTGTTACATTGTATGAATTACGTATTACCAGATTGTTTATTAATATTTGCCTTGTTCTGAAAAAGGATATGAGACTGTTGAGTGAAAATAGGTAACACATAAGCAATGAGCTGTGTGGGTTCTTTTCCCTACTCAGAAACATAGAATATAATTTCATATACCGTAGTAATGGCATAATAAAGTGGCTTAATAGGCAGCCAGTTTTAATTTCAAACACTGCTTAACTGACTAGTTATGGGTAATTTATACACGGAATAATCTAGCCCATTAGTTGCTACATTTATTTAGCATCCAGAGGTTTTGAGTAAATGAATCAATCAATTCAATTTAAAAACTAGTATAATTTATTCCCTCCTACTTAATTGACATTGGCTCTGATGTACCCATTACCTCAATTATGGAATTCTAGACTCAAGTCCATAGTACCAGATCTAAGACAGACTGCCATTTTAAAATAGAATTAAATGAGCTCATGTACCAGACATGGCTGGTTGCCAATACTCATTCTCCCTTCTTCAAAACATTACCCTGATTCTGTTTGAGGTGAGAACATTATCCAACTAAAAATACTTGATTTCCCAGCTTGTTTTCCAGATAAAGGTAGTCATTTGGCACAATTACGACCAGTTAGATGTGGGTGAACATCTGTGGGGAGGATTAGCTTCCTTGAATGGAATGGTAAACCTTTGAAAGGAGGAAGCCCTTGGCCTCCATCCTTTCTGTCTTCTTTTCTTCTTCCTTCCTGAGACATGAATGTTATGCCAAAGAAGCCAAACCCATCTTATGGCCCAGAGGATTGCAGGGCAGGAAGATAAAAGCATTTGGAACAATGATGCCACCATGGGGCCACTACCCAAGCCCTAGACTTCTTGTAATGTGAACAACAACAACTAAAAATCTAATTTGGGTTGAGTTTTCTGCCATGTGCTATCAAATTACAAATACTATAAAGGTGCCCAAAGCGGGTGCCAAAAAAATGTTAGCAATTATGTGAGAGATTCCTAAAGATCAGGAAATACTTTAGGAAAGCTTTAATTAATTAATAAATTAACATGAAAAAAGAGGAGTAAGTCTAATAGCAGGGAGGTAAAAACAATGATATTATTAATATTTATTATTATTATTTTTTTTTAATAGAGACACAGCCTTCCTGTGCTGCCCAGGCTGGTCTTGAACTCCTGGGCTCAAGCAATCCTCCCAGTCTGGCCTCCCAAAGTGCTGGGATTACAGGCATGAGCCACCACACCCAGCCAATAGTTATTATTATGGTTAATTTTTTTAGCGCTTACCATATGCCAGGCACTGTGTAATATTGCATATATGATATACATATAAAGATGTATATAACATACAGCACATATATAAACAGATGTTTATATGTGATGTATGTATAACATATGTATAATTTATTACTATAATAATCCTATAGGGTTGCAACTATTGTTACCCTTATTTCATAGGTGAGAAGAATAAAGCTTAGGAAGGTTAAGTAAATGAGACTACAGGCACATGCCACCACGCCTGGCTAGTTTTTTGTATTTTTAGTGGGGTCGGGGTTTCACCATATTGGTCAGGCTGGTCTTGAACTCCTGACCTCAGGTGTTCCACCTCCCTTCGCCTCCCAAAGTGCTGGGATTACAGGTGTGAGCCACCACGCCTTGTCAAAACATCCTGCTTTTTAAATGAAGTGTCAGATTAAGACACGTAGGCAAAAAAGCAATGCAGCAGCAACACATGAAGAATAGGTTTCTCTGTTAATCCCTAAATAACTGGTATTTGAGTATCAGGAACTACAGAGAAATCTACAGGGGAAGAGGAAAGGTCTGAAACTGTGGCCAAGAGACGCAAACTATGCACTGCCCTTCAGAACTTCATGATGGCAAAAAGCAGTTTATAATATTGAATTTGTGTTTACACTGATATGTACATATTAAAATAAGACGTATTTGTTAAAGTGTGGTGGTGGCCAGGAAAATACACTTCACAGACCTTCTACTGAGTGAGAGTGATTGATTGAGGGCCCAGAGACTGAGCTTGCTAGAGACTAGAGGGCAGTCCTATTCCACGAGACTCCTCTGACTGATGACTTTGGCTTGAGACGTCTCAAAATTTCTTGTTGCACCTACCTTAGACTACACTGGCTTCTATCCGCTCGTCCTTCACCTGCTCCTTCGCTCCACTGATGGGTGGCTTTCCCAGGCCCTCCTCTCTGCCTACATTTTCCTTTTCTTTTTCTTTTTCTTTTTTTTTTGAGATGGAGTCTTGCTCTGTCGCCCGGGCTGGAGTGCAATGGTGTTATCTTGGATCACGGCAACCTCCGCCCCCTGGGGTTCAAGTGATTCTCCTGCCTCAGCCTCCTGAGTAGCTGGGATTACAGGCATGTGCCACCACGCCCAGCTAGTTTTTATAATTTTAGTAGAGGCGGGGTTTCCCTCTATTGGTCAGGCTGGTCTGAAACTCCTGACCTCAGGTGATCCGCCCGCCTCGGCCTCCCAAAGTGCTGCAATTACAGGCATGAGCCACGAGCCTGGCTTTCTTTGTTTTTGTTTTTGTTTTTTTTAGGGGTGTCCCTATGTTCCCCAGGCTAGTCTCAAACTCCTGGGCTCAAGCGATCCTTCTGCCTCAGCCTCTCAAAGTGCTAGGATTACAGGCATGAACCACCAATCTTCTATCACAGAGATTTCTCCTAGTGAAATATTTGCAAATTTAATCCTGTCCTGGAGTCTGCTTCTGGGAGGACCCAGACTAACATGAGTGATAAATGTCTTCTTATGAAAATGCCTCCAGTCTAGACTGCTCTCTCAAACTCTAGATCTCTTTAGATGTTCCCATACAATTCCATAAGGTTACTTTGCAGGTAATCCCCCACCTTTTCTATAGACTTAGTTTTTCTAGAGCATTCTTAGGGTCACAACAAATTTGAACAGAAGGTACAGGGATTTCCCATATATCCTCTACCCCTACACATGTACAGCTCCCCCATCAACAATGTTGCCCACCAGAGTGCCATTAACCAACTTTGAGTCCTAGGAGATACATGCTAAAAATGTTCTTCTTATCAGTCTTATCATTTCTTTGTATCATTAATATTAATACTTCAGCAAACAACGATGCTTAGAGTGATTCATGGGCTAATTTTAGACAGTCTCACTACATAAATAAGGCCTGTAGTTTACAATTGATGAACCTACATTTACACAACATTATCACACAGTGTCCATAGCTTACTACAGGGTTCACTCTTGATGTTGTACAATCTAGGGGTTTGAATAACTTATAATGACATGTGTCCACCATTCTAGTATTATGCAGAGTAGTTTCACTGCCCTGAAAGTTGCTGGTGCTTTGCCTGTTCATCCCTCCCTCCTTTCAACCCCTGAATTTTTTTTTTGTTTTTTGTTTTGAGATGGAGTCTCACTGTGTTGCCCAGGCTGGAGTGCAGCCGCATGATCTCAGCTCACTGCAACCTCCGACTCCCATGTTCAAGTGATTCTCCTGCCTCAGCCTCCTATGTAGCTAGGATTACAGGCACCTGCCACCACGTCCAGATAATTTTAGTATTTTTAGTAGAGACAGGGTTTTGCCATGTTGTCCAAGCTGGTCTCGAACTCCCAACCTCAGGTGATTCACCTGCTTCAGTCTCCCAAAGTACTGGGATTACAGGCGTGAGCCACCATGTGGGGAAACCTTTTAAGTTTTACCATTTCCAGAATGTTGTGTAGTTGGGATCATACAGTATGTAGCCTTTTCGGGCTGGCTTTTTTCACTTAGTAATATATGTTTAAGTTTCACTAAATGTCTTTTCATGACTTGATGACACAATTCTTTTTAGTGATGAATAATATTCTATTGTCTGTGTGTACCGCAGTTTATCCATTCACCCACTGAAGGACATCTTCGTTGCCTCCAAGTTTTGGTATTTGTGAATAAAGCTGCCACAAACATCCACGTGGACACAAGTTTTTGTATGAACACAAGTTTTCAACTCCTTTGTGTAAATACCAAGAGGCACAATTGCAGGATCAGATGGGAAGGCTGTGTTTAGTTTTGTAAGAAGCCACCAAACGGTCTTCCAAAGTGGCTGTACAATTTTGCATTCCCACTAGCAATGAATGAGACTTCCTGTTGCTCACATCCTCGCAGGCATTTGGTGTTGCCAGTGGGTAATCTCCATTTGGCATTGGTCTTGGTTAACAGCCTGAACACTAAGACCTCAGTCTCCCTCACAAACTCACCCCATCAGTCACTAAAGTCCATTGATTTTGCCTCTTGAACATTTCTTCTTTCCATCCTCTTCTTTCCATCCCACTGCCTTGCCTTTCTCATCATTTCCCCATTGACTATGGTAGTTTTTCAATTGCTCCCATTGCCTCCAGAGACATCGCTAGTCAAAACACACTTTATGTTAGCCGGGAGTGGTGGTGTGGGCCTGTAGTCACAACTATTTGGGACAGTCCTAACTACATAAATAAGGCCTATAGGTTACAATCGATGAACCTACCTTTACACATCTATCATGCATGTCCACAGCTTACTACAGGGTTCATTCTTGTACAGTCTAGGGGTTTGGATAAATTTCTAACGACATGTATCTACCATTCTAGTATCATGTATAGTCATTTTATGCCCTAAAGGTCCTTGGTGCTTTTAGGGAGGCTTGCTGCCTCAGGAGCCTGAGGCGGGAGGATCATTTGAGTCCAAGGCTACAGTGAGCTATGATCACACCACTGCACTCCAGCCAGGGCGACAGAAAAAGACCTTGTCTATTAAACAAACAAACAAACACCCACTATGGTCTGAGGAAACTTCCAAAACCACACATCTGGTCATATCATGTCTTTAATTGAGACCTTTCCATGGCTCCCCTCTGGTTTCAGTGGCTTTAGAACCTTTATAACATGATCCACTGAAATAAAAACATTCCACATCAGGACTCAATAAACACATTCTTATTCAGGATATGCACGTGTATGCATAATATATATAACTAAAATAAAAGTTTTATGAAACAAACTTACTCCTGCTACTTGTCATGCACTTTGATATTTTCTATTTTATTCTATTCTGTTCTGTTCTACAAAATTTTATTTCACACAAGAAATTATTGCAAACCACTCAATTAATCTCACAATCTAGTAACAGATTATAACTAATAGTTTGAAAAACCTAGAGGTCTAGAAGATGAAGTCCAAATTCCTTTCCTGGGCTTCTGGTCCTTCTCTTGATGTAAGCTTGGACAATAATTCCAGCTTCATTCATCTCACCAGTAAAGCCACTGAATGCCTGCTATGTGTCAGTTACGATGTGGGGAATTAAACAGTGAGTAATGAATGGCTCAGTGCCAACCAGAAAAGACAGTGCAGTATTTTGTGGGACACAGCCCAGCAAAAGTCTATTACCATTCAATGATAAAATGAAGGTAAATACTGTTAAGACAGCACATAAAAAGGAGATATTCTTGGGGGAAGTAGAGAGAGCTTCCCGGAAGAAACCTCTAAAGTAACTTCTCACTGCTAAGTAGGAATTAATCAGGAAAAAGGGGTGGTGAGAAGTATTGTCCCGGGCAATAGTAGCCTGTTTATTGGAGGCAAAAGAGTGCATGAGGTTGTACCAGAAGGCTGAGCTTTTTGAAGACTAAAAAGTGATTCACTGTGGCGAGAGACTCAGAGCCCCGGGAGGCATAGGGTAGGAGACGCAGATGGCGAGGTAAAGAACGCCCCCTGGAGGATATTGAAGGCCACACTTCTCTTCCAGGCTTTCAGATTGCGTCCCAGGGAATCCAAGACTCCACAGAGGGGCCTCGGGAACAGAGGGAGAGTATCAGATGAAGGCCAAGCAGGCCAGACTTTCCTTATCACCTTCAACCTGAGTAGCAGCGACACAAGCATTGCAGCATTTTACATGGACCCGTGTTGAAGACAGTGAAGAAAATAGAGTGGAGGAAGGCAAGACTGACAGCTGTGCCAAACTAGGAGAGTGGCAGCAAGAGGGTAAGAGGACAGGAGCTGGCAGAAACTTAAAGTCAGGAGAAAGAAAAGACAGCCCTGGGGATTTAATTTTGAACGAATCCTCATATTTTACACCTTCCGTGTCTTTGTATATTTTGTTCCCTCTGCCTAGAGCAGATTCTTGACCTTATTTATTCAGTTTTTTCTTTTGCAATGCATACCTTAGGCTGTCTGGGAAATCTAAGAATAATGTATTTAAAGGCATCAACATACACATTACTACAAAGAAACTCCAATATGTTAATATATAGTTATCAAAATATTAGGAACACGAAGTTGTGTTATATTGTTTCCTTATTAGTGCAATAGATAATAAGGTCTTACAGTAAGCCTTATAAATACTGTAATTTCAAAGCAGTGAATAGTAAATATTTTAAGGATCTGAATCAACTGCAATGTGAGTTGAATATATCTGTGATTCTACTGGTGACAAGTTACAAGTATTGCCAATACTACTCCAGTTTGTGGCCTGAATTTATAATGGAAGGAAATGCTAAATTTCAAACTGGAGGTTACTGAAAATAAATATGAAATTATTTTCCCAACCAAAGTCTTCAAATCCTTGAATTGGAACCATGAACCCCTTGGTTACAGCCCTGGCTTAAAAGCCCTTTCCTTCCTTGTCTACCTGTTATATTCATTTATCTTCTAAGGTTTATCTTACATGTTGCTGCTAGTTATTCTTGAAGCTAGATTCTGATGGCAGTTGTATGTAGTTTAATTACAGCCTGTGAGGGACTGCTGCGGTCCTTTGTTTGCTTACCAGTTCTCTCCCACACTGGAATGTGAGTTCCCTGAAGGCAGAAATTATTTCTGATGTACCTTAGTAGCCTGAGTATCTTACACAGCCTTGCATCTAAAAGCCCATTGAATGAACAGACACACTGTTCCATGAGAACACTAATCACTTTAAATTGCTGGGGAGGGGTTGGAGTGTGTAGAAAATGATATTTTATTTGTATCTCTCTTTCAGTAATACAGAAATTTCATGTTATAGTCAGTGGATGAAAAGAATATAAGGAAACTGCCTAGAATAAAGCAGTAAACAAAATAAGGGTGCATAAATGGTGGATAGAAGTGTGTGACAAGTACAGCATGGAAGAATCCCACTGAAAAAAGAGTAGATTTGGCTGGGTGTGGTGGCTCACACCTGTAATCCCAGCACTTTGGGAGGCCGAGACAGGAGGATGGCTTGAGCTGCAGTAAGCCGTAATCACACCACTGCACTGCAGCCTGGGTGACAGAGTGATACCCTGTCTCAAGAAAAATAAAAATAAAAATAAAAAAATAAAACATGCTGCTTGTCCCTGACATTCGAAGACAGCCTTTAGAAACTTATCTCTGCCAATTCTAACAATTAATATATGTAGGCAAATTATCCCTCAGAAAGATCCTCAGCATAACAGTTGTTGATAAAAGTGTCTATTAAATTTTAATTAGTACATTTTAAAGTGAAAAGAGAAATTATCTAAATGTCCCGCTCTGTAATTAAATGTGAATTACATTTTAGAATATTTTATTTAAAAAACACATTGCACTCTGAAAAGGCATGGAGGAAACTTAAACCCATAGTACTATGTAAAAGAAACCAATCTGAAAAGGTTATGTAATGCCTAATCACAACTGTATAACATCGTGGAAAAGACAAAACTATGGAGACAGTAAAATGATGACTGGTTGCCGGGAGTTAGGAAAGAGAGAGGGATAAATAGGCAGAGCACAAAAGATTCTTAGGGCAATGAAACTCCTCTATATGATACTACAGTTGTGGATACATGTCATACATTTGTGAGAACCTATGCAACATACAACACCAAGTGTGAACCATAATGTAAGCCGTGGACTTTAGGTGATAATTTTGTGTCAATGCAGGTTCATTGACTGTAATAAATATAGCACTCTGGGGCAGAATGTAAATTGTGGGGGTGGTTGTGTGCGTGTGGGTGGGGGGATATAGAGGGTAGATGGGAACTCTTTCTACTTTTTGTTCAATTTTGCTGTGGACCTAAAACTGCCTTAAAAAATAAAGTTTATTAATGTAAAAAAAAGTGTTGCCCCCTCTTTCAAGTTTATTGTGTAAAAACTTAAAAGTGTGAATTATATTTTTGTGAAGAATCTATGGAATGATGGATGATACATACAACATATAGCCTATATATAATATAGTAACCATTTAAAAACTATGAAGAGAAATGCTTTTTTAAAAGTGCCGTTTTAGTCAAGACTTTTGCTTCTTCTGAACTTTTATGACACTTTTTCCCTTGACCACTCCTGCCTTGCGCTTTGCTACATCTCTTGTGTAATGCTCTGTTTCCCAGTTTAGACTGTAAGCGATTCTAAGGCAGATATGTGACTTAGATCCCTGTATATTTCCCCCTAGAGGGAGAGGACATTTCTAGCAGAATGAACACGGTGAGCAAAGGCACAGGGATGTGAGGACCGAGCTCAGAGAGAGACCAGGGAGCCAGACAGCTGATGAGAGAGGAGCTGGAAAAGTGGATTCGGGTTAGATTTGGATTTCGTTCTGCAGGCAGTGAGGGTTTGGTTTGTATAAAAACAGGGCAGGGGTATAATCAGAACAGTGCTAAAGAAGATTGCTCTGGCAGCAGGTTGCAAAATGGATTGGCACAGTAGAGGACAGGCATACAGTCTAGTGAAGGACATAAAAACAGCAGCTCCTATTTATTGAGAGCTTACTATGTGCCAAGCACTGCAATAAACGTTTTATGTGCATCATTTCACTTAATCCTCACAAGTCCACGAGGCAGTTGCTATCATTATCTTTATTTCAGCTTGAGGAAAATGGAAAAGTAGAGGCTTGGAAAAGTTATATAAGAGTTATGTTCTTGTGCATGTGACCTGTTCAGTTGCATAAGGCCTGGCACTGGCTTTCATGCTCTGCTGTCTCCATCTTGAGATTCTTAACTTTTAAACAAAGGGCCCTCACTTTCATTTTGTGCTGGGCATCAGAAATTATGTAGCCAGTCCTGGTTAGCTCATTTTGCCTGTGACCATATAGGTAATAGACTTCAGAGCAAGGATTTAAGAGTTCATGTCCTCAACCTCTCTGCTCTGCTACACAAGCTCATGATCCAAATCAAACCAGTAAGATAATGTGAAGGAAATGGGGATGGATTTGAAAGAGAATATGGGGCCGGGCGCAGTGGCTCATGCCTGTAATCCCAGAACTTTGGGAGACCAAGGAGGGCGGATCACGAGGTCAGGAGATCGAGACCATCCTGGCTAACATGGTGAAACCCCATCTCTACTAAAAATACAAAAAAAATTAGATGGGCATGGTGGCAGGCGCCTGTAGTCCCAGCTACTCGGGAGGCTGAGGCAGGAGAATGGTGTGAACCCAGGAGGCAGAGCTTGTAGCGAGCCAAGATCGTGCCACTACACTCCAGCCTGGGCGACAGAGCGAGACTCTGCCTCAAAAAAAAAAAAAAGAAAGAGAGAATATGAGTTAATACTTGTAAGGTTTAGAAGCCTTTGTTTTTTCCCCGAAATTAAAATAATTTTGTTGTAAGAACGTTTTTAGAATTTCACAAGATCTTTTACAATAACCAGATGTTTCCTACTGGGAAACACTGTCTTTGTATCTTTTTTTTTTTTTGACAGAGTCTCACCTCGCTCTGTCGCCCAGGCCGAAGTCCAGTGACGCCATCTCAGCTCACTGCAACCTCTGCCTCCAGGGTTCAAGCGATTCTCCTACCTCTGCCTCCCGAGTAGCTGGGATTACAGGCACACACCACAACGCTCAGCTAATTTTTTTATTTGTAGAGACAGGGTTGTGTCATGTTGGCCAGGCTGGTCTCAAATTCCTGACCTCATGTGATCCACCCGCCCCAGCCTCCCAAAGTGCTGGAATTACAGGCGTGAGCCACCGCACCCAGTCTATCTTTACCTCATTGAGGGTGCTGTTGGCTGGCCTTGCTGGCTGGGGAGCCCTGAGCTTTACCTCTGGTAGACTGTGACACCCGTTGACAACAACGCATTATTGCAAGAATCTATTTTGCTGTTTTAGAAATCAGGCTATCTTTATTTTACTTTTTTTTTTTTAAAGTAAAATGTTCATTGAAAAAATGAATGTTTTTTTGAAATGTTCATTGAAAAAAACAGGTTGAAAAACTGCCTGGCTGATTCATCCTCGACTTTATTAAGAGTTTTTTTTTTTTTTTTTTTTTTTAAGAGACAGTGTCTCACTCTGTTGCCCAGGCTGGAGTGCAGTGGTGCAATCATAGCTCACTGTAGCCACAGACTTCTGGGCTCAAGGAATCTTCCCACTTCAGCCTCGAGTATCTAGGATTACAGACATGCACCATCATGCCCAGCTAATTTTTAAAATATTTTGTAGAGATGGGATCTCATTGTGTTGACTAGGCTGGTATCAAACTCCTGGTCTCAAGCATTTCTTCTGCCTTGGGCTTTCAAAGTACTGCAACTACACCCCTGAGCCACCATACTGAGCCTGGAGCTTTTTACAAAAAAAAAATTCATATGGAAACAGTAAAAAAATGTGATACAAAGATTTTTTTAAAACAATATTAATTTATAGGATGAAAAATTAGAACACAAATGCGTAATAGTTATGAGTGTAGGCTAGGCACAGTGGCTCATGCCTGTAATCCCAGTACTTTGGGAGGCTGAGGTGGGCGGATCATGAGGTCAGGAGATCGAGACCATCTTGGCTAGCATGGTGAAACCCCATCTCTACTAAAAATACAAAAAATTAGCCGGGCGTGGTGGCGGGCGCCTGTAGTCCCAGTTACTCAGGAGACTGAGGCAGGAGAATGGTGTGAACCTGGGAGGTGGAGCTTGCAGTGAGCCGAGATCACACCACTGTGCTCCAGTCTGGGTGACAGAATGAGACTCCATCTCAAAAAAAAAAAAAAAAAAAAGTTATGAGTGTATATGTATCTCTAAATAATATTTGGCATATTTCTTTAATTTAACCCTATGGAATCCATCTGTATAGACAGGTAGAGAAGATTCAGTAACTAGAGTAATACATATAGAGTTTTATAACATGCTATTTTTCAACGGACCCCTACATTTTATCTGTAACAGTGATAGAATTGCGTACGGTGTTGTAGAGTCCACATGGTAGTCACAGAAAACTTGCTCCAAATAGTGATTTTTAAAATATATACAGGCATATCTTGAAGATATTGAGAGTTTGGTTTCAGACCATTGCAATAAAATAGAGTGCTAAAAAGTGAGTAACACCATTTTTTTTTGGTTTTCCAATGCGTATAAAAATTAATGTTTATACTATAGGTACTGTAAGGTAGTCTATTTAGAATGCAATAGTATTGTCTAAAAAATAATGTATATACCTTAATTTAAAAATGATTTAGCCAGGCATGGTGGCTCATACCTGTAATCCCAACACTTTGGGAGGCCAAGGTGGGAGGATTTCTTGGATCCAGGAGTTCAAAACCAGCCTGAGCCACATAGCAAGACCCTATCACTACAAAAAAAGTTAAAAGTTAGCCAACATAGTGGCATGTCCCTGTGGTCCCAGCTACTTAGAAGGCTAAGGCAGAAGGATGGCTTGAGCCTGGGAGATCAAGGTACAGTGAGCCATGATTATGACAATGCATTCCAGCCTAGGCGACAGAGTGAGACCCTGTCTCAAAACATATATATACTTTATCGCTAAAAATTCCTAACCATCATCTGAGCCTTCGGTAAGTGGTAATCTTTTTGCTGTTACAGGGTCTTGCCTCAATGCCGATGGCTGCTGACTGATCAGGGTGGTGGTTGCTAAAGGTTGGGATGGTTGCAACAATTTCTTAAAATAAGACAATGAAGATTATCACATTAATTGGCTCTTCATAAAAGATTTCACTGTAGCATGTGATGCTGTTTGACAGCATTTTACTCACACTAGAACTTCTTTCAAAATTAGAGTCAATCCTTTCAAACTCTGTTGCTGCTTTATCAGCTAAGTTTATGGAATATTCTACGTCCTTTGTTGTCATTTCAACAATGTTCACAGCATCTTCACTAGGAGTAGATTCTATATCAAGAAATCATTTTATTTGTTCACCCATAAGATGTAGCTCCTCATCTGTTAAAATTTTATTATGAGATTGCAGTAATTCAATAACATCTTCAGACTTACTTCTAGTTATAGTTATTGCTATTTCCACCACATCTGCAGTGACTTCCTCCACTGAAGTCTTGAACTTCTCAAAGTCATATTTGATTATTGGAATCAATTTCTGCCAAACTCTGTTAATGTTGGCAACATTTTGACTTCCTCCTATGCATCACAAATGTTCTTTTTTTTGTTTGTTTGTTTTTGAGACAGGGTCTCACTCCATCACACAGGCTGCTGGAGTGCAGATCACAACTCACTGCAGCCTCAACCACCCAGGCTTAAGTGATCCTCCCATCTCAGCCTCCCAAGTATCTGGGACCACAGGTGCATGCCACCACACCTGGCTAACTTTTTTTTTTTTTATTACTTATGGAGATGGTGTCTCATTATGTTGCCCAGGTTGGTCTCAAACTCCTGGGCTCAAGTGATCCTCCTGCCTCAGCCTCCCAAATGCTAGGATTACAGAAGTGAGCCACCACACCTGGCCCATAAATGTTCTTAATGGAATCTAGAATAATGAATGCTTTCCAGAATATTTTCAATTTACTTTGCCAGATCCATCAGAGGAATCACTATCTATGGTAGCTAATGCCTTAGAAAATGTATTTCTTAAACAATAAGACTTGAAAGTCAAAATTACTCCTTGATCCATGAGCTGAAGAATTAATGTTTTGTTAGCAGGCATGAAAACAACATTAATCTCCTTGTACATTTCCATCAGAGCCTTGGGTGATCATGTACACTATCAATGAGCAATAATATTTTGAAGGACTCTTTTTTCCTGAGCAGTAGGTCTTAATAGTGGGCTTAAAATATTCAGTAAACCATGCTATAAACAGGTGTGCTGTCATCCAGACTTTGTGTTCCATTTCTAGAGCACAAGCAGAATAGATTTAGCATAATTTGTAAGGGCCCTTGGATTTTTCAGAATGGCAAATAAACATTGGCTTCAACTTAAAGTCACCAGCAGCATTAGCCTCTAACAAGAGAGTCAGCCTGTTCTTTGAAGCCAGGCATCAATTTCTCTCTAGCTATGGATATCCTAGATGGCATCTTCTTCTTATAGAAGGCTGTTTTGTCTATATTGAAAATCTGTTGTTTAGCATAGCCACCTTCATCAATGATTTTAGCTAGGTCTTCTGGGTAACTTGCTGCAGTTTCTACATCAGCACTTGCCGTGTTACCTTGCACTTTTATGTTATAGAGATGGCTTCTTTCCATAAACCTCATGAACCAACCTTTGCTAGCTTCCAGTGTTCCTTCTGCAGCTTCCACACCTCTCTCAGCTTTCATAGAATTGAAGAGAGTTAGGGCCTTGCTCTGGATTAGGCTTTGGCTTAAGGATATGTTGTGGCTGGCTCAATCTTCTATCCAGACCATTCAAACTTTCTCCATATTAGCAATAAGGCTGTTTTGCTTTCTTATCATTTGTGTGTTCACTGGGGTAGCACTTTTAATTTCCATCAAGAACTTTTCTTTCACATTCATAACTTGGCTGTTCAGCCCAAGCGGCCTGCTTTCGGCCTGTCCTGGCTTTTGATATGTTCCTCACTAAGTTTAGTCATTACTAGCTTTTGACTTAAAGTGAGAGGTGTGCATTTATTTTTTCCTTTTACCTGAACACTTAGAGGCCATTATAGGGTTATTGATTGGCCCAATTTCAATATTGTAGTGTCTCAGGGAATAGGGAGGCTAGAGGAGAGGGAAAGAGACAGGGGAAGGGCCAGTGGGCCGAGCAGTCAGAACACACACATTTATCAGTTAAGTTCACCATCTTATATGGATGTGGTTCATACTGCCCCGAAACAATTACTATAGTAACAGAAGTGAGCCACCGCACTTTGATACTATAGTATCAAACACCACTGATCACAGATCACCAGAACAGATAGAATAATAATGAAAATGTTTGAAATATTGGGAGACTTGCCAAAATGTGACAGAGAGATGAAGTAAGCAGATGCTGTTGGAAAAATGGCGTCAATAGACTTGCCTGATGCAGGGTTGCCACAAACCTACAATTTGTAAAAAAACACACTCTGTGAAGAGCAATAAGGTGAGGCACTATGTAACGAGCCATGCCTCTGTTATGCTTCAGTGGTGGTCAGGCAGCAACACATTAGAAAGACCACACTTCAGAAGCAGCTGAAGTGTATTTACATTTATTTATTTATTTATTTATTTATTTATTTATTTATTTATTTATTTTCGAGACAGAGTCTCACTCTGTCGCGCAGGCTGGAGTGCAGTGGCACGATCTCGGCTCACTGCGACATCTACCTCCTGGGTTCAAGTGATTCTCATGCTTCAGCCTCGCAAGTAGCTGGGACTATAGGCGTGTGCCACCACACCCCACTAATTTTTTGTATCTTTAGTACAGACGGGGTTTCACCATGCTGGCCAGGCTGGTCTGGAACTCCTGACCTCAAGTGATCTGCCCACCTCAGCCTCCCAAGGTGCTGGGATTGCAGACGTGAGCCACTGTGCCCAGCCCAAATCCCATATATTTTAGATTTTGCTAATTGCATATATGAGATCCCATTTTTAACATTTATCATACTTTTGGGCAAGCCAAAAATAAAAACCCATCTCTGATGTTTACTATGCTAATTAGCAAACCATGTGATGTGGATCAAGATGGTGATCATAGGCGTCCTTGTGATATGCGCTCCTGAAGTGTGGTCTTTTTAATGTGTTGCTGCCTACCATCATGGAAGCCTAGAATTCTCAGTTTGTGTGAGTAGAATTGAAGCTTATATACTAGCACATTCATAATATCACATTTCATATGCTGAAGTAGGTTAATGTATGTTACGGCAATCATACAGGTTCTCCAGTTGCAGCATGTGGAACTCCAGTTTGCAGCCTTTTTATATAGGAATTCATGCCAGCTTTGTAGGAGTCTCCATTCTAGCAGGGGAGAGGTATCATTTGAGTAAGGATAAAAGGGTAAAGTAACAGAAGTGTGGTTGTGTTCTGGGAATGCACTGCAGAGTGTGCAGCCAGATGGAAGAAGTGATGCCTTCCCCCATACAGATCCTAAAACTGACACTGAGACAGGATGCAGTGATGGTGGAAAACTTTAACTGCTAGTGACGCTGGAGACCCACTCTGCTAATGGCAGTGCATCTCAATTACTTTCAACTTGCCTTGCCGATTTTCTCCCTCAGACATCGAAGAAGTAACAAAGAAAACGACCACTTTCTACCTAAACTCTAAGCTATATGGAACAATTTAGATTATGAGGTGAAACGGTGGGAATCCTAGAAGAAAGCACATGTTCAGCTTAGTTTACTTTGACAAACATTTGATAAATGCTAGGCATTATGTTGGGCATTGGTGACCAAAAAATGACCAAGGAAACTATGAGGACCAACAAACCCAAACTGGATGAGTCAGGAAGTATTTTCCAAAACATTAATTGAGTCTTAAAAATGAGTGGTGTGTGCCAAGTGAAGAAGAAAGAATGTGGCGATGGTGCTGGGGCTGGGGGGTAGTGTTCCAGGCAGCAGGGACAACAGCAATAAAGTCATAGAAGCATGGCATAGCCTTAGGGCACAGAAGTCTTACAAAATATTGGATACTGTTGGATTTTGAAGCACCAGGCAGGGAGAGCAGGGGAAGGAAGCTAGAAAGAAAGAAGAAATTAGCCATAAAGGACCTTGTTTATCATGCTAAGAAATTTGGAATTTGCCTAGAATGAATCAATAAAAGGTGTTAAACAGAAGAGTGACATTGTTAGAATGCATTTTAGATAACATGCACAGGTTAGACCCTGGGACAGGTAGAGCAGGACTGGAGGCAGGGAGATCAGGGGGAAGCTATGCTAACAGTTCACATGTGATGAAGGTTAAAGACAGCGTTTTAATAGGATGGGAGAACATTTGAGCATATGTATAGGATGAAGGAAGAAACTAGTAGTAAGGGAAATCTGGGAGATGGGATAATTAGTTGGAGCACAGTCAGAAGAGTTAGAGCTGAAGTATTAATAGAATTAAATTAGGCTTAAATCATTCCTCTGAAGCCCACAGGACAGAGATAAAAGAGAGCAGAATGGGACCTTGGGTCAGGAAGTAATAGCATGATGACCAGTGACGGTTAGAGTTCATGGAGGCAGTCGAGATAACTTACATTTTAGGAAAGTAGATTTAAATACATTTAGAATAAAGTTATCATCCCACAGCTTTGAGTCTTGGAATTTGTGAGGCATGCAAAAATAAAAGCCAGACCTTATAGTGAAAAGAAAAGAGAGCAATTTATTAACAAAGACTTCTTTGGAGTCTCTCCTTAGAAACCAGAATTTGGGAGGACTTGTGTATTAGACTTTTGTTGAAAAGAGGACGTTAAGGCCGGGCGCGGTGGCTCAAGCCTGTAATCCCAGCACTTTGGGAGGCCGAGACGGGGGATCACGAGGTCAGGAGATCGAGACCATCCTGGCTAACATGGTGAAACCCCGTCTCTACTAAAAAATACAAAAAACTAGCCGGGCGAGGTGGCGGGCACCTGTAGTCCCAGCTACATGGGAGGCTGAGGCAGGAGAATGGCGGGAACCCGGGAGGCGGAGCTTGCAGTGAGCTGAGATCCGGCCACAGCACTCCAGCCTGGGCGACAGAGCAAGACCCCGTCTCAAAAAAAAAAAAAAAAAAAAAAAAAGAAAAGAAGACTTTATAAGCAAGTTTCCACGAATCAAAAGCTGCCTGAGACTGCTGAGACCAGTTCGACTGGGGAGACCCTAAGCCAGCAGCGCTAGAGGAATTAAAGATACACACACAGAAATATAGAGTGTGAAGTGGGAAATCAGGGGTCTCATAGCCTTCAGAGCTGAGAGCCTCAAACAGAGATTTACCTATGTATTTATTAACAGCAAGCCAGTCGTTAGCATTGTTTCTACAGACAGTAAATTAACTAAAAGTATCCCTTATGGGAAACGAAGGGATGGGCTGAATTAAAGGAATAGGTTGGGCTAGTTAACTGCAGCAGGAGCATGTCCTTAAGGCACAGATTGCTCATGCTATTGTTTGTGGCTTAAGAATGCCTTTAAGCGGTTTTCCACCCTGGGCGGGTCAGGTGTTCCTTGCCCTTATTCCGGTAATCCCACAACCTTCCAGCCTGGGCTTTATGGCCATCATGAACATGTCACAGTGCTGCAGAGATTTTGTTTATGGCCAGTTTTGGGGCTAGTTTATGGCCAGATTCTGTGGGGCTTGTTCCCAACAGAGAGTCACCCCCAATAAGCTAAAGCTTGGAGGAAATGGTAAGGCCAACCAAAAAGAGCTCTTTAAAAGTTATCTTCATAGGAAAAAAATTAAAAATTTGCAGTGCCACTGATTTGGAGAGAAGGCATAATGTTCATCAAAGGAAATGACAGAGAACAAACATAAAATTCCCTTTATTTCCAAATTTTTGCTCAAGAAGCACAATCATCATATAGAAAAGTGTAACAACTATTTAATAGGAACACTGATAACTGGACCATATCCAGAGGATGGATATGGCATGTGAAAACTGGCTGAAAGAAATGACAATGTTTATCCCTGAGTGCATTATGGGGACCTTTTCATATTGAAATGCTGTCTTTTAGAAGAAGGGTTAGTTATTTCTGTTGTATGTTGTAGATGGGTGAGGAAGAGAGAAGGACAAGGGGAGAAAGGAAGAAAACAGGGTTAATTTATAAAAATTACAGGAAGTTGAATTTTAAGTCAAGTAGTCACCGTTCACCTATTGGGTTTCTTCATACATACTTTCCCTCCAACACATTTTTTTTTTTTTTTGAGATGGGGTCTCCCTCTGTCTCCTAGGCTGCAGTAATATAATTATAGCTCGCTGCAACCTTGACCTCCTGGGCTCATGTAATCCTCCTTCCTCAACCACAGGAGTAGCTGGGACTATAGGCGCATGCCACCATGCCCTCCTAATTTTTGTGTTTTTTGTAGAGATGGAGTCTCGCCATGCTGTGCAGGCTGGTCTTGAACTCCTGGGCTCAAGCTATCCTCTTACCTGGGCCTCCCAAAGTGCTGGGATTATAGGCATGAGCCACCATGCCTGGTCCCAACATTTTGTCAGGAAAGAATTTTGAACACACAGCAAAGTTGAACAAATTTTACAGTGAATATCCATTTACAATGAACCTAGATCCTACCATCTAGATTCTACCGTTATATTTTACCATTATATTCTACCATTATATTTTACTGTACTTGGTTAATTACGTATTTATCCATCTATGTGCCCCTAAATCCATCTTATTTTTTGATACATTTTAAAAGAAATTTTATATACTTTTGTCTGACACTGGGAAGGCAATGCACCTTAATCCCACGAGCTTTCTTACACAGGCTAATGGCTGTTTACTGGGGACACTATAGTGAGGATTTCTGCACTGAGTAGGTGAAGAGGACCAGAACTGTGGCTTTCAAACTTTTCTGACTGCTACCCTTACTAAGAAATGTATTTCACTTCCTATGCAGTGTACACACATACATACTGAAGTAAAAATTTCAGGAAACAATATTTACCCTTTACATGTGTGAAGCATGCTGACATTTTCTATTTTATTTCATTTAAAAAGATGCTGGGCATGCTTCTGTAACTTGATTTAGATACCCACTAATGGGCTGTAATTTACCATTTTAAAATCATTGTACTTAGTCCAACTCCAAGAAGATTTTTATTTTTAAAAGAATCCCGTGGCTACTACTAGAATTTTCCTTATCTTCCCAATTATCAAGAACCTGTTTTGAGTCTCAGCACAGTACTTACTTAACATGCATGGCGTTAAGGCATATGTAATTAAGAGAAAAACCTTAAATTCCTGGTGAGACTTCTGGATAGAGCCAATTCAAACATTCTTTATTAGTAAGTTTACTCATTATTTTTACAAACAGTGGGATAAAGTTATGTACTCTTGGATGGATGGGAGGGTTCAGTACTCATATAGTCTTCTGTTAAATTAGGCTATTAATGAACGCCTGCGGTGGTTCCAACAAAGTAGAGAATAAGATCAAATGAGAAAATGGATGGGAAAGTGCTTTGTAAACTAATGTTTTACTAATACTGTTGTGTGATGCCAGGAAGAAAGGGATGTTGCGATCAAGCTCTAGGGAGGCAGTGTTTCAGTATTTTAAAAACTGTTCTTGTGGAACTGTTACATTAACCTCCCCAAGCCCCAATAACTACGCTTTGACGCTAGACTCTCACAAGAGGGTACAAGCTATGAACTTGGAGGGGTTTGGCCCCAAGTTCAAGTGTCCTGCTCCTTTGGCGCATGCTCAGGAGCGACTCGGGCCTCCTCGCGGGGTTGGGCAGAACACGGAGGGCGGAGTTCGGGCCACGTGGGGTCTCGTGACGTCATCTCCAGGCGCCGAGGGTGACTGGACTTGTGGGGCGCTTCCAGGGCTCCGCGGCGCTGCCGGTTTTATACGCTGGATACCAGAGGGCGGAAGTGCAGCAGGGTTTGGCTCCGACCTCCGCGCCGGTGCTTTTTGCGGCTGCGCGGGCTTCCTGGAGTCCTGCTGCCGCGTCCCCGCAGGACAGTGTGTTAGGTGGGCAGCCTGCCCCGCCGCCCCGCCAGAGCCCGGAATCCAGGCGTCACCACCAGTGCGGGGAGCCGGAAGGAGGAGCCGTCGCTTCGGGTAGGGTACGTGTGTGTGTCCCCTTGTGTGATGAAATTCCTAGAGGAGGAGGGCTGGGGAGGGGCCAGGTAGGTGTGGTAGGAAGGAGGGGTGAAGCTGTCTGGAGGAGCGCCCGCCCGGCGGCGATGGAGGGTGAAGGTGGTTCCTCCGGGCAGAGGTGGAGTTGGTGAGACGCCGCCCCGGGAGCCCCGGGGCCGGTTGGCGGGTGTGGCCTGTGGGGTCCCTCTTGGGGTACATGTCTGTTGCTTACTAAGGTAGGAAAGCGAGAGTCTAGTCACAGGCTCTAGAGTTCAGTTCAGGAACTGCATTTTTCCTGGAACACAGTTATTTAAACCTTTATTGCACAGTGCAGTATGAGTCTGTCCAAACTCGGTGGGTATGTCCTCCAAACAATTTATCTATTTACGATATTTCTTGTCTCAATAATTATATTTAGTGCTACCAAAGACATTTTCTGTTGGCAAGACACTTTTACATATTTCATTTGTACTTTGGATTATTTTACAGTTATCCTGAACTTGAGGAACCTAGGAAACTGTTGGTTCTAGATTTTTCTGAGGGGTGAGTAGGCACAGCATGTCTTGAGCAGTCAGAACCCGGAGACCCATCAGGCAGTAGCTGAACTTCCAAAGCCTTCCAGAATTGGCTTGTTAGATTTCTGAGACCTTGAAACTGGATACTTGGCTCTGAACTGAACTATTGTGATTTCCATAGAGGGAGTTTCTGGTTGAATTTTGAATTTGAAAATAAGGATGTTGGGCTGAGGGTAGTAGTTGAAAGGTATTTTACACCAGATTTAAGCCTGTGCTTTGATCTTCAAAGATATGCTACTTAAAATTGGGGAAAAGTGGACGGAATGGAACTGTATGGATATGAGTTTTTAGAATAGTGCACACACCTCAAGTGTGTGTTTATTTCATTAATTTCCCCCAAACTGAGTACCTCCTATGTGTTAGGCACTGGACAAAACAGTAAACAAAATAGTGAACAAAAGAATAAAAATCCCTGCCATCATGAAATTCCACTTTGGGGATGGCGTGAGAAGACATTGATACAAAAATTAAGGTACAGTCTTTCCTATCCCTCGGCATCTCTGGGAGATTGGTTCCAGGACCTCCCTTGGATACCAAAGTCCTCAAATGCTCAAGTCCCTGATATAAAGTGGTGTAGTGTTTGCAGATAACCTATGCACATCCTCCTATCTTTAGTTCAACTGTGCATTATTTATAATACCCAAGACAACTGAAATGCTATATAAATAGTTGGTATGGTGTATTGTTTGGGGAATAATGACAAGAAAGAGTCTATACATGTTCAGTACTGACTTTTTTTTTCCCTGAATATTTTTCCATCCGTGATTGGTTGAATACAAGGACGAAGAACCCATGGGTAGGGAGGGCCAACTGTATATGTCAAGGGGCCGAAAGTGCTAGAGAAAAAAACCAAAGCAGTGCAGGGGTATAGGGAAAGCCAGGAGATGGAAGTGGTGGCCATAGAAAAGATGATATTAACGTGGAGGCCTATAGATGATAAAGAAGGTTGCCACTTGGAAAGAGCTACCACTGAAGTCCTGAGGCAGGTGCATACTAGCTAGTTTGACTGGAAAATAATGAACAAGAGGGAAAGAAGTAGTGGATACTTAGATGGAAATGGGGCCAAGTCTTTTAGGACCATGTAGGAATTTATAAGAACTTTAATTTGTACTTTGAATGAGATGGGTTTTGAGTGAGGAGTAAGTTGATCTAACTTGTGTTTTAAAAGGTCTAATTGCTGTGTTGACTGTATGCAGCAGGTGCAGAAATAAGAGTTGTTAGTAGGCCATATTGACTGCATTTATCCAGGTTAAAGGTCAAGGTGATTAATCAGGGTAGTAATAGTGGAGGTAGTGCGAAATGCCCAGATTTACTTTGAGAGCAGTTAGGTAGAAGAAGGGTCAAGGTGGACTGCAAGGGTTACAGACTGAGCAGCTGAAGAATAGCACTTGGTCGGGCATGGTGGCTCGTGCTTGTAATACCATCTTTGAGAGAATCCCCAGCCTGGGCAACATAACGAGACCCTGTCTCTACCAAAAAAAAAAAAAAAAAAAATTAACTGGGCATAGTGGCATGTCTAGCTACTTGGGAAGCTGAGATGGGAGGGAAGGATCACTTGACCACCTTGAGCTCAAGGTTACAGTGGCCCGTGATCCTTCACTGTAGTCCATCCTGGGTGACACCGAGACCCTGTCTCTTAAAAGAAAAAAAAAGGACTTTTCCACTTAGCAAAACACAAAAGACCACAGAATGATAGTGATAGGAGAGAGGAGGAAGGAAGATCTGAAATGGTTTTCCGTTTTGCATATGTTACATTTCTAAATGGAAATGTCATATGTAGTGGTATATGTGAAGCCAGGCAGTTCAAAAGAGAAGTCTGGACAGAAGATAAAACTGTGAGAGTGTAAATGTATAAGTGGTATTTAAAACCGTGTGAGAGATCTCCAAGGGAGTGGTTCAAGGACTGAGTCCTGGGGCATTTCAACATTTAGAGTTTGGAGAGATTTACAAAATTTCCTCCCTCCCAGGGTGGGACTGTTGAGTAAAATTCCTCTTGAGAATCACTGATTCACAGTAAGCAGATAGAAGGAAATAGAAAGCAAGGTCATTAGCTGAGAGAGAGAGAGGAGGAGGAAGAGAACATTTGAGGGAGGAGAAGGTATGGAATAGTGATGTGGGAAAGGGGGAGAATAAATGGACTAGGGAAAAGTAGGAACACTAGGCAGTACCAAGGGCCCGGTTTTGAGGTTAGTGTTTATGAATTTAAAGGAAGACCAGCCAGCATATATTATTATTTTTTGATGTTTACGCACTTAGTCTAGTAAGTATTTGATATTTCTAGGTAGTTGGGAGTTTTGTCAACGAAAATTACTTCAGGTAGTAGGTTAGTCTTTCTTGGTACGTAGTGTGAAAGAGACTATTAGTTGTGCATTATATTGTTATCACACCGTGCCATTTTCTAAATGACTGATTGGTTAACAGATGTTGTTGGTGGGCACCTACTCTGTCCCAGGCTCTGAACTAGATGCAGAAAATAGAACAGTCAAGAATAGCCCCTGCCCTCAAGAAACTTACCTCTAGTAGATTGCATCATGGGTTGGAATTTCTTTATTTCCAAGATATTTCCTTGAAATTGGATGGATGGTGATAATGGTGTAGTGTATGTAGGAGAGAGAAAATCTTTCTAAAATAACAGAGTAT
The DNA here is from genome assembly GCF_049350105.2 of Macaca mulatta. Lineage (NCBI taxonomy): Eukaryota > Metazoa > Chordata > Mammalia > Primates > Cercopithecidae > Macaca > Macaca mulatta. The sequence goes on from NC_133409.1 coordinate 79,424,795, forward strand.
GCTGAATTTAAAGCGTGACTGTACTGATTTGCAAAGGAGTTTAGGAATAAAATTTCTTAAGTAGCTAGATTCATATATTTATATATTTTTTCCCCATTATTTAACAAAAATGTCAAAGCCTACTATCTGCTAACTATACTAATATTGGTGATTAGAAGGTACATATGACTAAATTTTGCTGTCAAAGAAAATTTCAATGTGGGGAGGGGCAGGAGACAGATAAGATAAACAGATAATTGCATTGCATGATATTGCATGCTATTAAAGAAGTAATTAGACTGGAGGCTGCTTAGGGGAAAGCTTCCCAAGGAGCTGATATTAAGCTTAAGAGGATTAAGAGTTGGCCCAGAGAGGATAAAAGAGTTGGCCAAAAGAGGAGGGAAAAAGTGTTCAAGCAGAGGGGCCATGGAAATATGAGGAAACTGTGTACTAAAAACATACATTGTTTATTGAATGGTTACCAAATGTACTAAACACCTAACAGCCCTGTGAAAATTATAATTATCTTCATTTCACAAATATGAGAGTCAAAGAGGATGGGTTTGTTGTCCAAGACACGTAACTAATAGGTGGAAATCAGGGTTTAAACCCATGTCAGTCTGATTTCAAAGCCCCTTAACTATCTTACTGTATTTTGCATGCTGTCAGCATCTAAACTTCCTTTCCCTTGTTCTTTATCCCTCATTTTTCACCAGCTTCTCTTTCTTCCTTGGAAAGACTCATCTGTTTTTCACCAGTCCACGACTACCTCTATAGGTCAGGCACTCATTACTTTTTCCCTTAGTTGCTGAAATTACTTCCTGGCTAGCCTCTCTGACTCAAGGCTCTCCTTTTGTGCACTGCTACCACATAATTGTTTTTATTTTACCATTCTAAAACCTGTAGGCACTATAGGACTGGTGGATGAAATTGAGATCCACCCCTAGTCTTCTGTTTGGTGTGTTTCATGGTCTAGTCTCATTTTACTTACATTTACAGATTTGACATTAGAGGAATAATAATTGCTTGCATTTCCTAGCACTTACCGTGTGTCCATTATTGTATCAAACACTTTATGGATTTTTTTTTTCCAGAACAACCTTGTGACTTGGGTAATATTAATTCCATTTCACAAGTAAGGAAATTGAAGCTTAGTGAAGTAAAGTGACTTGCCTAAAGGTCACATGTGATGTTAAAACATGTTTTGGTATCAGCTCTTTCATTATCTATTAATACTACTCTCAACCCAAAATTTCCTTAAAAGTTGGCACAAAAATTGCGCCTGCCCACGTAATGCCTTTATTGATGCTATTTTGGCCTGTTAGAATATTTGTCATCTTTTCGCCTGTCCGTATTCTACCCATTCTTCAAGTTCCACATCTTTTAAAATTCTTTGAACACTATAGGATGTATTAATATCTCCAACTCCCCTCTTTCCTGTGCCCCATGAAAGCTCTCACAAAGTAACATTTAATTATACCATGGACATATGGATGTTTTGGAGTTGAGAGGGATGATGGCAGTCCATATAGTATGATAGAAAGAATATGAGATTAGAAACCTGAGTTAGGATGTGGCTTCTAATTTTGGCTCTGCCGTTTATTAGCCACAAGATTTTAGAAAAATCATCTGACATCCTCTTCTCAAATTTATCACTTGTAAAATGGGAGCATATAGGCTTGTGTGTATCAAGTGTGAGGTAATATAAAATGTATAGTATTTCTGGAGTTACTTGATATTTAAAGTAGTATATAATCTACTGTTATCTAATTTTTATTATCTAATCTCACCTGCTTACCTCATTTTTCGGGATTCTGTTTGGTTCTGTAATTTTATATCATACACTGTCTTTCCAACACATTCAAATTCAGTAAGCATTTTTTGAGCACCTACTGAATTCCAGATACCATTCCAAGTATCAGAGGTGAAGAGATGAATGAGATATGATCCTTCTCCCTAAGGGAATCTATTACAGTCTGCTGGAGGAGACGTACAAATAAATACTATTGATAGAAACTTACAAGGGTAGAGGAAAAGTAGAAGTGCCGAGAGAAAACAAGGCGAGTTCTGCCTGAATCATGTGTAGAAGAAAGGTTATTTTGAGCTGGGTCCTAAGGGATGGTTAAGTTGGAAGACAAGGTGAAGAAGGCTGCTTTAGGGTAAGGGTACCACCAGCATGGGCAAAGGCACAGAAAGGACAGAAAGTGCATGGTATGTTTAGTAGATTTGGAGATTATACTTTGTTAATGACTGAGGTTTTTAAAAAGTCCATTGTTGTTGTTCTTCTAGCACCTGCCACACAGCTAGGCATATCAAGTGATTAAATATTTGACTCTAAATTACATATTATTAGCAGTGATTACTGCAAAATTTTTAGCTTTTTTATACCTATAATTCCTACTTATATAATGCTTTTGATTATTATTAGGTTTTGAAGTCTTTAAATGTTGACTTTTAAACGTTTTTTGAGACATGTTCTTGTTCTGTAAATTATAATGGTAGATAACCTTTATAGTACATATTATATGATGGATGTTGTTCAAGTGCTTTACATGTATTAATTCATTTAATTCTTGTATCTAATGTGGTAGGTGCTGTTTTCCCATTTTACAGATGAGGAAACAGAAACAGAAGTTAAATGACTTACTTGAGGTCACACTGTAAGTGGTGGAGCTGGTTTTGGGTCCAGACAGTCTGGCTCCACATTTTACATTTCTGACTCCTACTCTATAGTGCCTCTCAAGAGTAAATTGTGTTTTATTGCCTCTTTAAAAAAGGATTATTGAAAACTTACATCCTTTAGTTTTATTCATGTATCCCTACTTTTTCTTACGTATTTTTAAAGTTAAGTGTATTCACTGGAGACATGCTTTCTTATATAATTTATTATAGGTAAATATTAATATTGAAAGATTAACATTGTAAGATCCTATAAATTTGGGTCTGTGTATTTTGAGGCAGTAAGCAGCCTCGTTTGCAGTTTTCATAAATCTGTTTTGCAGAGTTTGTTTGTTTTGCAAAATTTGTATCAGCTGTACTGCGTTATACCTTTAGCTGCCTTGGCTGAGTTAGTTCTTCCCTTTAGGTCTTGCAAAAAATATACATGTAAGCAATAATAGTATATGGGAAATAAAGTACCAATTGATCTTTCACTCATACTTTGTACTTAAAATCCTACTGTAGAACTTTGGTAAACTTTGCTGGAACATAAGACTTTAAAACTCAAGCCTGTAGTTGGAGTCTTGAGGTGTTCTGCCTTCCCCTAAGTCTATATTTGTATCTCTTTTGGGAAGGGACTTAGAAACAGAGAGCATTGGTCATTCATTTTACTGTTCGTGAAATGTGGAAGGGAGAAACAGAAGAGAATGTCATGGAAAGAAAGAGCAGGGTGGTCCGGGTTCTTGTCTGGCAGCCTAGAGGGGAGAGAAGGGAGCCACACTCACATGCATGATATTTTGGTTTATGATGATCCCTGCCTATTAATAAACATGGCTCAAGTGGTGTCCTGGAATCTGACCAATCAGATTATTATCCCTCCTTGAGAGAACAGTGCTTGGAGAGGAGGGAAGAGCAATTGTCTTGGATTATATTTTCTATCTGCTGCTTCTGAGAAGAAAAATAATATCAATAGTGACAATACAGTGACTTCAGCTTTAAGCTTGTAATTAACTTTTATTAAAGATTTTTATTAAAGGAACTCTTTGTCTCAAATTATTTTTCTCTTCATCATCAAAAGGTGAATCTCAGTTGCAGCTGCTGACTAACTTGATGTATCATGGCTGCAGAAACAACTGCATACCACCTTTATATCAGATTCAATTTTAGTTTTACTTATTTGTGATAACCTAGATTTCATTATTTTTTGCCACTAGTAAATTTCCTTTAAAAAGAGCAAACTATTAATGTAATCAGGAAGTAGTGCGGTCTTTCCTGTTTTCAGTGAGTTAATTTTGTGTCATTGGAAATTTTTTGCCAAATGCAGAAACTCAATAGTTGTTTGAATTTGTAGCCTACCATTGTGGAATGATATGAAGTTTACATGCATGTATGTATATCATTTGCTTAAAATAGTTGTTTTTATGGATATGTTTTAATAAAAGTTAAAACACTAACTGGACTGGACTCAGTTTAAGAACCAGAATTCTTGTTGCCTAGTACTTTTATGTTGGACATACTTTTTCCACCTCTTGCAGTTTACTTACCTGTAGATGACATTGCATCCAGTTGACCTCCAACTTTTTCTTTCTTTGACTAATTAATTTATGACCGTCTTAGTGTACTCGGCATTAGTCAGTGGAAGTGAAAAAAAGGGAAACAAACTCCTTGAATAATTCAGTGTTAATAATTCATATTTGGTAAACTCGTAAGGTTATTTTGAATGTTTTCATAAGATACATTATGATAGATTATGAATTAGCTGCCTATCAAAGATGAGAAATATTATTTGGATAAGTATATTGAATCTTAGTATCCAGGTGCCACCTGTTGAGTTATTCTAAGTGTATATTATCAACAGTATTTATTTCAGCATTTACTCATGTCATGTATTGTGTTATTCAATTGTAGAATATTAGCATTGGAAGGCACTTGGATATTATGGAGGTCAAAAGCCATGTCCTTATGCCATACCTAGAATACTGTTTTGCAGACCTAGTGCTATATTTGTGGTATAGAGAATATTCTGAGAGATCCAAGCAGAAGCATTTACTGTTTCATTGGGGACAGAGGACTGGGAGCTTGGTTTGCAGAGTAGGGATTTGAATAGGTGAGAGAGGAGCATATTAGGTAGGGGAATAGTAGGATACAGAGAAAGGTGTTTAGGGGGCCACTTTTGGTAGAAGGTTTACAAAAAGAAGTACGGTAATTAAAATGGAAGTATTGGTGGGATTACATTGTGGAGAGGATGAAATTACATTGTGGAGAGGATGAAATTTAGAATGGGGAATGGGTTTATAGAAAGATTTTTTCCCCAATGTGAAAGAGATATTTTCTAAGATGAGAGAGTAGTTTTGCAGGAAGAGAGGAAGAACTATCTGCAGGGGTAACTGCGAGAACGATCCTTTGGAGTTGGACTGTCAGGATTCATAGGGTATAGGTGAAGCTTCTCTTTAGATAAGCAGTAGACTCTTCTGGGCTTGGAAGACTGAGGCAAATATAGTTTCATTTTTGACTGTGGTTCATTACTCAAATGTACAATGAATATTACTGGTATATGTAATTTTGAATTAGTTACTTTTCTGATTCCTTTAAATAATAATTTTACATTTAGAATTTGTTGTACTTTTTTTTTGGATTTATACTAAAGATTGGCGATCACATTTTTTTTTTTGAAGTGGATAATCTTTATGGCATTGATTTTTTAAAATAATCTTTTGTTTTCTAGCAGGTTCATTCATCCTTGCAAGGATCTGACTAATGCTCTTTATTTTATTTTCAGTTTGGCTTTGGTTGAAAAAAGAATTTAGCCTGTATGTACTGCTTTAACTACTGGAAGAATGACAGATGACAAAGATGTGCTTCGAGATGTGTGGTTTGGACGTATTCCAACTTGCTTCACGCTATATCAGGATGAGATAACTGAAAGGGAAGCAGAACCATACTATGTAAGTACATTGATTGTGGCAAATGGGATATTTAACCTTGTCCATTTTTGTAAAAAAAAAAGCTCTAAGAACTTGGAGGCCATTATTATGTAACATTTTATATATAGCTAATTCATGCTTATTTTGGAAAAAAAATTAACATAGATAAGCATAAAGAAGGAAATATTCACCTCTAATGCTACCACTCAGAGGACAAAACCACTGTCAACATGTTGTCATGATGCTTTGTTTTCCTTACATGTATGTGGGTATGTTAATGGAATCAATCATCTATGGTGCCTTCTTGACTTTCTTTTTCTTATGCATATATTCATATATAATAAATGTATGATAATGCAATAATAAGATATGTGCTTTTTTAACAGGAAGAGATTTTGAAAATACTAGGTTCAGATTGTATTCTTTTGTAGTTAAGAGATTCCAAGCAACTGTTTAACAAAGTGTTTTAATAGCTTAATGAACATATAAACATGCACACGTACACACGATATGTTCACTGAGCTATTGTATGTTATATGTGAGATAATATGTAATATATATGTAATATATATTATAAATTGCTGCACCTTGACTTGCAGGTGTGAGTTAATGGATTACGTATTTTACAAACACGTTTCAAATGTCTTCTGATTTTGGTGTGCTTTGTTTCCCTTTTCTAAGTGCATGTATAATCCCAGTTTATGCCTCTGTCAGAGATGACATCCTGCCTGGTTTACTGAATAGCCCATAATAGGCAAAGATATTCTCAATTGTTGTTACTGTTTTTTCTTTTTGTGTCTCAGGTATGCATTCTAGTGTTTACCTGGAGATGATGTGGAAAAGTAGAATTGTATTTGTGATGAGGAAATGCTGCTTCTGTTTCACTTTAGTAAAGTCTGCCCCTTGCTTTCCCACTCATCTCTCTGAGAGGCAGCGCTGTTCCTTAGCCTGCCTTCGCTACGGGAAGTCAGATTACTGGAGGAAGCTACTTACTAAGGAGCCCATTCGCTCACTTTTTGGGTATAGGACTGTTGTTTTGTTTTTGTTTTTGTTTTCCTCTGTGCATCCTCAGCATCTGGCACTGGCTCTTCAAGTGGTACTGCTTAGTGCATGAATGTTTCCCCAGGCTCCTGTTGGGATTTTGTTTGAAATCATCTTTTTGGGTTTTCTTACTAGAAATGATAGTTTTAGAGAAGTTCGGGAATCTTGTTACTGGTACTCAAGCTTATATACATGTGAATAATCTTTGGAAATATCAACCGTTTTCTGTCTAGAAAAACACCGCAGTTAAAAACCAAGTATGGTCATAGTTTTATTTTTAGAAGAATTTCATTTGTTAGAGATATTTTTTCTGTTCTTATTCTGTAACATAGGTTAGGATACCATTTTTTTTTCCCAAACGAGTTTTTGGTGTTTTAATTACAACTTTAACTTTCATTGGCTTTGTAATAGTATCTAAACCAAAGAGTGTATTTGGCCAAATTGACAACAACTGAAAAATAATTTAAGTCTGTTTATTTTTATTTATTTTTTTTGAGACAGAGTCTCGCCCTGTTGCCCAGGCTGGAGGGGGCAGTAGCGCCATCTTGGCTTACTGCAACCTCCCCCTCCTGGGTTCAAATGATTCTCGTGCCTCAGCTTCCCAAGTAGCTGGGATTACAGGCGTGCGCCATCATGTCCGGTTAATTTTTGTATTTTTAGTAGAGACAGGATTTTGCCATGTTGGCCAGGCTGGTCTCAAACTCCTGACCTTAAGTGATCTGCCCACGTTGGCCTCCCAAAATGCTGGGTTACAGGCATAAGCTACTCCACTAGGCCTGTTTACTTTTAAATCAAACTCTAGTGTTTGACATACTTCCTAAAGTTAAATAAATTTCATGTAAAGAATACAGTATTTTTTCTTTATAGACCTGTTTAAATGTGAAAAGACTGTTGTGAGCACTAGATTGTAAGTTGTTTTCTAGTGTTTCTAATCAAATTGAAAATGGCAAGAGTGTTGAGGGTAACTGTAGGAGAAAGGATTGTCTTGTCTTGTAGGTAATTGCTTTTTTCTTGAATTCTTCTTAATTCTTCACCTAGAGAAATCTCTTATGCAGTCATGATTTGTGTTTTTGAAGACTGTTGGGTGACAGGCTTATAATAAATATAAAACAAAAAACTAGAATTTAAAACCATATGGCACAATCCAAATTTGGCTGTTTAAATACGTACGTGCATAAGTGTAAGTTAATACATACAAGGAAGACAATAAACAAAACATTAGCAATGACTAGTCTTAGAATTACAGATGAGGATTTTAGTGCCAATATAGCTGTAGTTCAGATATGTCCCTGGCTGTCAATTAAGCTTGAACATATTTTTAATATTAATATTACATATATTCCTGTCTTTTCTGCATTTTGATTTGTTGCCTCTGTGCATAAGTTTTCCACCTGTATCCTGTACATATTATCACTGAGTAGTATGTTTTATTTTTCAGAGAATATTGGGAAGGAAATTTGTAGAAACTGGATAACTTTTCAGTTTGTATTCTTCCGGTTATGTTCATTTAAACTGTTGCTTTTTATTTAGATTATCCAGTATAAAAACACATATACTCATTTGCATTGCTATTTTGTGACTTGTGTCTAGAAGAAATCATGGTTAGACCCATGGTCATCAATGCCATGGACCCTTAACATTAGGCAGTGATCCTTTTATGTATCCTTAGTCAGGTGTCTACCCTTTTCCACTATGACTATGTCTCTGAGCCCTGACCTCTTCCTTCACTCTTAACAGGTGACCTCACTCCCTCCTTCATGAAGAAAATAGAAATGATGTAATAGGTGTGATAGGACCTCCCTTAACTTTCTGCCACCAAATCTGCAAAACCTATCTGCAGTCACACACATTTACTTCTCTTTCCCTCCTGTTATAATGGAAGAAGTATTCTTCCTTCTAGGCAAGGCCCAGCCCTCCATCTATCTTCTGCCTTCTCAGGAGGCTGGTGGTATCTGATCTTCTCCCATCTCCACCTCTGCTTTCTCTATTTATTTTACTTTCAACTTCTTATCTGCTGGCTCCTTCACCGTTTTTAATGTTGTCATAAATCCTTCCTATCCTGAAACAACAAGCCTCTGTTGACCCCATCTCTCAACTTTGGCTTTTCCTCCATGGCTAGACTTCTTAACAAGATTGTTTATAGTCATTGTCTGCCTTCCACCTCCTACCAGTGAGTTTTCTGTAATCACATTTTCATACTATTCCAAGAAAACTGTTCTTGCCAAAGTCACTAATGGTATCTTTTTAGCCAAGCTCAGAGTCTGTTTTGTAATTTTCATTTGCGTTATCAGCAGTGTTTGATGTTGTTGGTTGTTTCTCCCATCTTGGGGCACTGTCCTGTTTAGCCCTGCAGTGCTCAGTATCCTTGGTTTTGCTTTTGCCTCTATGGTTTTTATGTGTGTGTGTATGTGTGTGGCCTTTTTTGCCACATCTTTCTCCTTTGTTTATTCCTTAATATTGGTATTTCTTAGGGCTCTGCTTTCTTTTTTTTTTTTCACTTCACTTTTTACCCCCTGGAGTTCTTATCCATTTTTATGTCTTTGTCAAGCATTTATATCTTGACAGTTCCCAATATTTTTCTCCTGAGCTCCAAACCTATATATTTGTCTGCTGGAGATCCTCACTTAGATGTCTTACAGGAACTCAAACTATGTATGTTTGAAACTGGACTCATCAGCTTTCCCCCCAAGAAAATATGGTCATCTGCGTTATTTTATTCCCTTCCTATTTCAGCAAGAAGAATTACTCTTACTCGAAATCTGAGACTCATCGTTTGGTGCTTCCTTCTCTCTTATCCCAGATACTCAGTTGGTACCTTACTCCAGCTGATTTTAGACCTCAGTGTCTCTCAGACTTATCTGATCCCTTTCATCCCGCACTGCTACAGCCTAGACCAGACTACTGTTTAAAAACTGATCAGGCCAGGTGCAGTGGCTCACGCCTGTAATCCCAGCACTTTGGGAGTCCAAGGTGGGTGGATCACCTGAGGTCAGGAGTTTGAGACCAGCCTGGCCAACATGGTGAAATACCGTCTCTACTAAAAATACAAAAAATTAGCCAGGCGTGGTGGTGGGTACCTGTAATCCCAGCTATTCGGGAGACTGAGGCAGGAGAATCACTTGAACCTGGGAGGTGGATGTTGCAGTGAGCTGAGATCTTGCCTTTGTACTCCAGCCTGGGTGAGAAGAGTGAAACTCCATCTCAAAAAAAAAAAGATCAAATTGCACGGTAGTAACCAGTTTCCTGCTTTTAGTTTTCCCTTCTTTCCGTTTTCTAGTCTGCAATTGGAGTGATCTTTTCGAAACACATATCTGATCTTGTCATTTGCTTGCTTAAAACCTTTGTGGCTTTTCTTCATTTTTAGGATCTTTAATTTAGTTTACAAGGTTCTCTATAATCTGGCCCCTGGCTTCTTCAGCACTATTCTGGCTTAACTCTCTACCTTCCTATCATATTCAGCTTCTTAGACTTCACTCAAATGTGCCCATCTTTGTTTCTCTGTATTCATTCTATGACTTTTGTCTTGCAGTGTCCCCTGTTTGGAAAAGGCAGAGGTATCTCCCACACCTACACACACCCAGACTTCCACACCACCCATGTTCATTTCACTCCTATTTGTCTTTTGACTCTTTGCCTTAAGATATACTTCATGTCAGGGTATCCCCTGAAACTCTAGATCAGGTTAAATTCCTTTGCTACTTGCTCTTATAACATTCTTTACTTCCTCCTTGCATTAATCACATTTGTAATTTTGTATTTTGTATCTTTTTTGCTGTCTAACCTGTCTGCTGTACAAGGGGAGGGACTCCTCTGTCTCTCTCAATGCTGTATCCTCATTGCCTAGTATGATGCTTTACACATTGGAGTGGAACAGAATTCTAGTATGTTTTACTTCTATTTTTGTCCTAGAAAGGTCTCTAATTTTAAAATTGAAAATTGTTGGACAGAATAGGACTTGGCATAAAGAAATAAAATTATGGGCAACTTTTTTGGAAACATAAGTATTCCATATAATTGCATAAAATATATATTCTTTTCAGCTGTGTAGATAAAAATGAATCACTTGTATCAGAGTCATGGAATACTTTATACTAGGGCTAAATGAGGAATAAGAGAATGACAGTTTCCATTGTAGCTGACAGTATTTCCAAATGGAGTTAATCTTATTCAAAGTAAAAGAACTAAGAGAACATTGAAAACATTTGTTAAGTGAAATAAACCAGACACAAAAGGACAAATATTATATGGTTCCACTTAAATAAGGTACCTAGAATAGTCAAATTCATAGAGATAGAAAGTAAAATGGTGGTTACCGGGAGCCGGGGAAGCAGGGAATGGGGAGTTACTGTTTAATAAGTAGAGTTTCCATTTAGGATGATGAAAAAGTTTTGGAGATGGATATTGAGTGTACTTAGTATTACTAAACTGTACACTTAAAAATGGTTTAAATGGTAAATTTTATACTAGGTATATTTTACCACATTGAAAACAAAGAACTTAAACCAATGAAATACACCTAAGAAAAACAATGAGTAGTATATATAGTCTGCAGGTAAAAGGCAAGAAGATGATGTCGTTTCATGTTGTTTTCATTTTTATTTGTTTAAATATTTCCTAAGTAAATTGTATCTATATGTACTATAGAATAGTCATTCTTAAATCTTAGAGTGATTTCTTAGTGTTAATATGGATATATTAGTTAAAGATTACTCCCACAGGCCAAACAGAACAGAAAAATGCAGCTACATTTCAATGTGGATTCTGCCTTAAAAATGAGTATTCTTTTAAAATTACAGTTGTTGACTCTGCCTCACTTAACCTTTGGCATCTCTGACTCATTCAGCAAATATTTATTGTGTGCCTCCTTTAAAGCAGGCACTATTTTGGGCAGTGGAAATGTAGCATTGAACAAAACAGACAAAAATTCCTGTCTTAATGGAGGTTATAATCTAATGTTCTGTTTTCCTTATTGTAAAGAAGATTTTATTTCATAAAAATCATTGTGAGTTCTTTAGCAACTTTGAGTGAAGCCAAGGCATGTAGTACAACACTCTCCAAAATCGGGAGCTGATATATCCATACCCATTAGCTGTGGTGTTTCTTCCCTCCTACTGTCTCCATAAGTTAATATTATTTTCTACAGAATAGATTACTATGTAATGCCCAATAATCACTTTTAAATTAAAGTTCAGGATTTACTAATAGAGACCTTATTAGACTAATAGATTATACTTACATATTTTTTGAAAACAGCTAATTTGCCATGCTGTTATGCTTTTTTTAAGAGACTTTAATGTCACATCTGTATTTGTCATTTCTGAAAGAATACAATGAATGTTTTCTCTGTCATTTATTTAAGAATAGCATGATATTGGCAAGTTATTTAAAAGTAAAACAGGGGTGATAATACTTCCTCTGGGGGGAAAAAACTGCTTTTTCTTACATTAAATAGTAAGAATTCCTTTTTCTTTCTTCACTAATCACAGTTATCTCTTTATAAAAGAACAACTCATAGTCTATTGAATGCATAATACTATTCAACAGCTTTTTCATAGTATTTAGTACCTTGTATTCCGTGCTGGAGCATGCCAACTGTCTCGCTCCCATACCCCTGTACTCTGTAGCCCCTAGGATCAATGTCATGTTCTCCTACCTAGTTGGGACCTGTTATCTTGGACTTCCATGATTAAATAGAAATTCCTTCAACCAGAATATCTCTTTTTGTATATATTTGCCAGCTTAGTAGTTCCACTTGATTTATTGGTCAACAGATATCACCTTGAATAAAGAGCATGAAAGATCATGCAGTTATAAAAGCAGCCAAAAGAATAACAAAGCAGTTTTATCAGCAAAAGAAGTCAGACATTTAGGAAAGCAAGAAATGACTAGAGTGTCTACTGCAAAGGAGGAAAACCATACATTTTTGCCAACCTCCTTCTTTTATCTAATTGTCGGTTCTTTATATAAATCATAATTGATTTTCCAAAACACTCTTCCTGTTTTATTTTTGGGTACCTTTTGTGGGGAAAAAAACACTGACCAGGTTCTTCATACTGTTTTTGTTAAGGCTTTACCTAGCCCAGCATTCTCTCTCATCCTTCAAAACATGATGGACTGGTTGAGAAGATTTGATTGATAAGGCAAGGTATACTTTGAGACTCGAGTTGATTATCTTCTTAGAACAGTTTAATTGACTCAGATGAATCATTTTAATTTTTAAGTTAAATTTGATAGAACCAATAAGTATCTTAAATAGTATGACATCTAATTACATTTTTATTTAGTGTTATAGAAAGTTGTAGATAGATTTGTGTTGATGATTCTGGGCATTTATGTGGTAAGCTGTGCTTAAAGTAATGGCCCCGTAAGAAATATTAAAACATCTTAACCTTTAAGCTTTGATCTTCTATAAAAAGCAGTTGACTTTGTGTGGGATGTTCAAAATAATGCAAAGAACACGGCTGTTTTTCCTTAAAATTCAAAAACCTTAGTATTTTTAAAAAATAATAACTAGTAAATAAATACGATTTTACAAATTTTCATTTCAGTTGCTTTTGCCAAGAGTAAGTTATTTGACGTTGGTAACTGACAAAGTGAAAAAGCACTTTCAGAAGGTTATGAGACAAGAAGACATTAGTGAGATATGGTTTGAATATGAAGGCACACCACTGAAATGGTGAGTGAATTTTTCTGCATTATTAAGCATTAAGTATATACTAGCTTTAAAAAGGTATAGTGTGCCCTGAAACAATTGTAAAAAAGTTCTACGAGGATAGACGTCATTAGTCTAGCTCATACAATACATGAAGTTTAGACTTATTAGAGTACGTTATTGAAAATATTTCTGCCTTCTGTTTGGATGCATGGATGACTGGACAGCTTCATATATTTTTAGCAATAGATTTTTATATGGTACAATAAGAATATATTTGGTTATGGGCTATTTTCAGACATATTTAAAACTCCCTTATGAAAAGTCATCTCTTGACGCTATTCAGTTTTATTTCTGTCACCAAAATATTTATAACATCTTTATATACATGATTACCTTAAGTGGCATTCTTCATACTGATTGCCATATTTAGTTGACCACTATGTCAGAAGCACATCTTAACTAGGCTTAGTTGAGTATTTAAAATATACTGATTTCCTTTTTACGTGAAAAATAAGTTTGATGTTTTACATTTTTAAGAAGAGCATTGAACTGATAAGAACAGATACTACACTAATCCCAGCACTTCGGGAGGCCGAGGCTGGCAGATCACCTGAGGCCGGGAGTCCGAGACCAGCCTGACCAACATGGAAAAACCCCATCTCTACTAAAAATACAAAATTAGCTGGGTGTGGTGGCGCATGCCTGTAATCCTGGCTATTCGGGAGACTGAGGCAGGAGAATCGCTTGAACCTGGGAGGTGGAGGTTGCGATGAGCTGAGATTGCGCCATTACACTCCAGCCTGGGCAACAAGAGTGAAACTCTGTTGCAAAAAAAAAAAAAAAAAAAGTATTGAAATCAAATCCTAAACCTGGGCTTATCTATGTACAAATGATGTTTTTTTGTACTTCCTCTGTTATTGGGAGTTTTATTCATTGTGCTTCCAAAAATATTTAATGAAACTGGAAATTACAGAGCGAAGAATGTAAAAAAAAAAATAGTTCAAGGTATGCTGGATGTTAATGTTGAAATGCTGCCATTTGGATACAGTTGAATGAAAAGATACAGGCTAAGACAGATTTAAATGAAACATGAAAAATACAAATTGATTAAAAATGGACTTGCTCTCTGAATTGGGGAATATTAAAATGAGTTTTTGAAAGAGCTTTAGGACAAATGAAAGGAAGCTAGTTAGGTGTTTAATAAATGCAGCTGATGTGAATCAGAGGACTTTATTAGCAAGGAGAGAAATTTTGGAACTCACCTTGTGCTGATGAGATCCCAAGAATGAGTAAATTTTTCATAATGGCTTACAAACATGCAAGGTTGTATTTTGGGTCCCGTCTCTAATCCTTTGAGGTGGTTCTGGGAAGTTATGACACAGTTGTCTTGTTACAGCATTCTTTCTTTAAGTCAAAACAATACTGAGCTTCATGATCATGTATCAGTCTCCTCTGACTCTTCTTGAGTAGTTCTAGACATCACGCAGCATAGATAAGGTGGCAATGTTTTCCATTTTTTATTTCTCAGGAGAATTGGAGGTTTTGGAAGGGGAAGGTGGCTTAAAGGAAGTGTAAATGGAGTAACGATTATTAAATAGAAGAGTAGAATGACAGGATGGGGGGGAAAGAGTGTGGGAGAGTAGCAATGGGGTGTATGTATGCACTTGACATTTCTATCTGCAGTTATTTACGTTGTATTGCATTATATGTATTACAGATTATCTCGAGATTTTGTGTGACTAGCGGGGCTTTTCAGTTTTATTGTAAAGCAGGATTTCTCAATAGGGTCACTATTGACATTTTGAATTTGATAATTCTTTGTTGTGGTGGGCTACCCTGTACATTATAGGATATTTAACAGCAGCTCTGGCCTCTTCCTACAAGTGCCAGTAGCACTTCCTCCAGTTTTGATTATCCAAAATGTTGCCAGATGTCCCTGAATGGAGGCAGAACCGCCCCCAGTTGAGAACTCTGGAAAATTTGGGAAACCTCAATTTAGCTTGTAAAGTAAGTGATTGCTAAGTCATCATCTTTCAGTTGCTGTTTTATTCTGTCCCTTGTGGTGATTATTCTTGTATTCTATATGGCTTATATTTTATAGGTTTATGGGTAAATAGTGTTTGGACCCATTTCTCCTTGTCACTGCAGAACAATGATTTTGGCTTAAACATTATTATACCATGTTCTTTCTTTGTCAGTATTTATCCCTTTGGAAAGTCTTTTATTAAAGAGTGGAGTTCTTTTCCCTTTTGGAGAGCTTATGTGAAAGCAATTATATTCAAGTATCTTCATGGTAGTTTTGGGGGTGTTAACTCTTTATGTGTTATATCAATTCCACAGTTATGTCATGCTGTAAGCTCATTATAGCTAATGACTTTTGATACATCTTTTCCTTTAGTGTTTTTAAGTACTCCATATATATGAGGCGTGAATAACTTCCAGAGGCATAAATGTAATCCAGGACCTCTGGGCTTAGTCTTGATCTTCTCTCTCTTTGCTTCCAGTAATATCAGTTTTCTCTTATGTTAAAAAAAGTCTCTTCCTGGAAATAGGCTATCAATATAAGAATATCTGGCATTTAAATAGTGGGTTTCGCAAAATAGGATGGTTTTGTGAATTTCCATCAGTGTAGGAAAGCAGCTACCACTGAAGTGTTGGAAGACTTGGACTTTTGAGACCACACAAGCGTCTTAAGGATAGAGAAGCATTTATTTGAGTTGGATAATAATGTCTTTCCTATATTTATTCTTTGGAGTTTTAAATAGGTTCAGGTAGGAAAGGAAATTAGTCGCCAGTTAAGACAACTCATAAATGAGGGAAGAAAGAACAGAAATTGATGTTTCTTCTCTTCTTTATAACCTTGTCACTGATTCTGTCCCCTAATTCAAATAAGTCTGTCTTTTTCATACAAGGTGACAATTCTCAATGGCAAGAAAAAAACTAGAGTCCTTGATAATCATGACTTCCATCATACTCAGATGTTAAAAATATGACTTTATCTTCCTTTTGGTAGGACATAGATGAAGAGTATGGGGGCTTTGTTTTTTAAACAAATGCTTGGTTTTAAAGAGTCTTTTAAGAAATAGTACATATAGTAAAATTAGTTATAGATAATAGCAGAATGGAGTATTCTTAAAACAAATTATTTTTCCTTTACTGTTAATTCTTTCTTACTATTCTTTGTTCATCTACTTGGCTAACAGACTCTCTGAGAAGGGAAAAATAATCCCAAGCATATAATTAATGTGGAATAAAATTCATCTTTTCTTTTTTTTTTTTTTGAGACGGAGTTTTGCTCTTGTCGCCCAGGCTGTAGTGCAGTGGCATGATCTCAGCTCACTGCAACCTCCGCCTCCCGGGTTCAAGTGATTATCCTGCTTCAACCTCCTGAGTAGCTGGAATTACAGGCTCCTGCCACCACACCCAGCTAATTTTTGTATTTTTAGTAGAGACAGGGTTTCACCATATTGGCCAGGCTGGTGTTGAACTCCTGAGCTTACGTGCTCCACCTGCCTGGGCCTCCCAGAGTGCTGGGATTACAGGCATAAGCCGCCACGCCCGGCCAATTCATCTTTTTTAGAGTATGGTTTGAAGAGATTTTAAACAATTGTGTACCGTTGTATAGCTACTAACAAAATCAAGATGATAAGATATTTAATTTCACAAAATTCCCTGGTGCTCCTTTACAGTTACCTCTTCCTTCCCCCAACTCACAGCAATTACTGATCTAATTTCCCATCTCAGTGGTTTTACCTTTTTCAGAATGCCGTATAAATGGAATCATGTAGTATGTAGCCTTTTGTGTCTGAATTTTACCTCGAGTAATGCTTTTGAGACTCATCCTTTTTGCATGTATTAGTGGTTTTTTCCTTTTTTTTGCTGAATAGTATCCCACTGTATAGTTGTACCACAAATTGTTTATTCATTAACTGATGGACATTGGGTAGTTTCCATTCTGGCACTATTTTGAGAAAAGCTGCTGAAAACACCTAGAGGTCTTTCTCTGCCAAACCACATATATTGTAAAAGAGGAAAATTTAATTTTGTTTTCCGAATGTTCCTTTATTTTTTATTTTTATAATTTAAAAAATTTTTGCTATGGAGTGCTTCACAAATTTGGGTGTCATCCTTGTGCAGGGGCCATGCTAATCTCTGTATTGTTCTAATTTTAGTATATGTGCTGCCAAAGCGAGCATGAATGTTCATTTTTAGTATGTGGAAAATGTGATTGATTTTTGTGTTCTGCAACCTTGCTGGACTCACACACTAGGTCTAGGAGTTTTTTTGGTAGATCCTTTGGGGTTTTCTATGTAAACAGTCTTGACATCAGCAAATAGAAATTAATTTTTCTAATCTGTAGGCCTTTTATTTCTTCTTCTTCTTCCCCTTCCTCCTCCTCCTCTTCTTTTTCTTCTTCTTCTTCTTCTTCTTCTTCTTCTTCTTCTTCTTCTTCTTCTTCTTCTTCCTTCTTCCTTCTTCCTTCTTCCTTCTTCCTTCTTCCTTCTTCCTTCTTCTTCTTCTTCTTTCTTCTTCTTCTTCTTTTTCCTTGGATAAGAGTGGTGAGAATGGACATCTTGTGGGTTCTTAGTTTTATGGGGAATATATTAGTCGTTCACAATTGTCATGAATGGATGTTGGATTTTTGTCAGATGCCTTTTCTGTGCTAATTATATGATTGTATCACTTTTCTTCCTTAGCTTGTTGCTATAATAGATGACATTTGTGGATTTTTGATGTTGGACCAACCTTGTATACCTTTAATAAGTCCCATTGGTCACGGAATGTAATTAGTTTTATACATTGTTGGATTCAGTTTGCTAAATAATATTTTGTTGAGGATTTTTGTGTCTTATGTTCATGAGAGGGATTGTATTTTTCTATTTTTTCGATTGTCTGATTTAGTATTAGGGTTATACTGGCTTTATAAACTGAGTTAGGAAGTGTTCTGTTCTGATGTATTTTCTGGAAAAGATCGTGTAAAAATGCTGTTAATTCTTTAAGTGTTTGATAGAAATCTCCAGTGAAACCACTTGGGTCTGGAGGTTTCTTCCTGGGGAGCATTTTAATTACTAATTCAATTTCTTTGATATATATATAGATCTACTCAGCTTGCCTATTTCCTCTTCACTGAGTATTGGTAGTTTATGGGTTTTGGGGAGTTGGTTCGTTTTTTTCTAAGTTGTTGAATTTATAAACATAGAGTTGTTTATCATATTTCCTTATCAGTGAATGACTGTAGGATCTGTAGTGTTGTCTTCATTTTTTTCAGCTTTGTTAGAGGTTTACCAATTTTGTTTATTTTTTTTGAAGAGCCAGTGTTGTGTTTATGGATTCTTCTCTACTTTTAAAAATTTCCGATTTTGTTGGTTTCTGTTTTTTGTTTTTAATAATTTTATTCCTTCTGCTTGCTTTGGTTTTGTTATTTTTTTCTAGTTTCTTGAAAAGGAACTTAGGTTATTTTTTTGAGTTCTTACCTTAATTTTTTTTTAAATTGTAGTAAAATGCATGTAACAAAATTTACCATCTTAACCATGGTAGTGTTAATTACACTCACAATGCTGTACAAGCATTTAGTGTTACAGATGTCTATTTCGGCCGTGCTTTAGTGTAGTTCATAAATTTTGATATGTTCTGTTTTTGTTTTCATTCAGGTCTATGTGTTTTTAAAATTTTCTTTTGAGGCTTTCTTTTGGAACCTTAGTTTTTTTTTTTTAGAAATGTGTTTAATTTCCACATTTAGTGGTTTTTCTGTTACCTTAATTAATTTCTAGTTTGAGTCTATTGTAGTAAAAAAAGAGTGCACTGTAATTTTGGATCTTTTAAATTTGTTGATGTTCATCTCCACTCTTGATTCCCTTATCATCCAGCCTCTGGATTCTGATTCTGTCTTCTAAGTATGCCTTAAACTCCCTGCTTTGTTTTTTGGGATTCAGACGCATCTGATTTCTCATATGGATTGTTTTAGTAACCTCTTAATTTGTCTTCCTGCTTTTAATACTATTACTTTTAGTTTGTCTTCCCCAGTGCCATAATTTTCTTTCTGAAATGCAGATCTAACGTTGTTATTCTCCTCAAGAACCCTTTTCTGATGACTTATCATCTACAGTGTAAAGCCAAACACGAAAGCATGATGTGTGTGTAAGGTTGTCCATGATCCCACTTCTTTCCAGGTGTACTAAGCTACTTGTTTTAATGAATATTGGATAATGTTTTGGGCTTCTGTTCCTTTGCTCATCTTCTTTGATAAATCATTTTTGCTCTTTCTAGCATCCTTTGTTTTGGTTGTAATTAATTATTCATTCATATATTCCCTCCTTTAGCTCATACTTCTAGCTTAACTGTGACCTTTTTTTATGGTTCTTTTTAGCCCAAAGTGATCATTTCTACCTTTGTGCCATCTCTACACTATATGTGTACTTTCTATATTCTTGTCATGTTATAACTGTATATTGTAACATAATGGTTATTAAGGATGCTGACTCTGGAGTCAGAAACCAGATTTCAAATCCCAGTTTCATCACTTACTAGTGGTATAACCTTGGGCAAGTTATTTGACCTTTTTTTTTTTTTTTTTTTTTTTTAAGATGGAGTCTCGCTCTTTTGCCCAGACTGGAGTGCAGTGGCGCAATCTCGGCTCACTGCAACCTCCGCCTCCCGGGTTCAAGCAATTCTCCGGCCTCAGCCTCCTGAGTAGTGGGGATTACAGGCTCCCGCCCACCACACCAAGCTAATTTTTGTGTTTTTAGTAGAGATGGGGTTTCACCATGTTGGTCAGGCTGGTCTCAAACCCCTGACCTCGTGATCCACCCACCTCGGCCTCCCAAAGTGCTGGGATTACAGGCGTGAGCCACCGTACCTGGCCCTATTTGACCTTTTTGTATCTCAGTTTTCTTATCTGTAAAACAGCAATAATAATGGTACCTTGTACTTCTGTAAGTTTGAAGAATTAAGTGAATTAATATGGGTTAAGTATCCCTTATCCAAAATGGTTGGGACCAGAGTGTTTCAGATTTCAGATTTTTTCAGATTTTGGAATGTTCGTATTATATACTTAAAGTATTCCAAATCTGAAAATTGGAAATACAAAATGCTTCAATAAGCAGTTTCTTTGAGCATCGTGTCAGTGTTAGAAAAGGTTCAGATTTTGGATCATCTTTCTTTGTACTTTAACCAGTAGCACATAGGAGGGGATAAGCAAATGTTTGCTCAGTGAAGGAATGAATGAATTTAAATTTGCCCCTTGCTTTTATTTAGAAAACCGAGACTCAAATAAGTAAAATAACTTGCTCAAATAGGTAAGTTAGGACCCAGATTTTGAGAGTATCAGTTCAGGGCTCTTTTCACCACACCTGCTAACATTTTGTTTAAAAACTTTTCTCCCATCTTGTCTGTTCTCTGTAATTGCTTATGTCAGTTTGTCCGAATTAGAATTTAAAAAATTTAAGAACAGTGGTGTACTTATAATGAATACTCCATACATTTGTTGTTGTTGATTTGTAGATAGCTTACAAGGAGGTTTTGTCTGATTAGAGCTTTATCTTTGTATCTTTAGCTTTTAAAAATTACATGGGAAATGGAAAGTGCTGGCCTAACTCAAAATAGAGTCTCTTTCTTCAGACAGATGTTAGTCAGCAGAGGGTGCTCTAACATTGCATTTTGAGGGGTGAGGTGTCTTATTACCACAACTGGTGTTCACATTTTATATTTGTTACTTTTATATTAGAATTAATTTAAAAGAACAGTTCTTGGTCTTTCTGAAGAATACTTTGTAAGTAAACCCTAATTTTGGTTTAGATCTTAGACCTTCAAGCACAAAATTGAGAAAAAGCTTCTCATTTTGTCAACTATAAAATAAATAACTTTAGTGGGAAGTTTTACTCTGTGCAAATTGACTTACTGTCAGGACAGGTGGTGAAAGGAAGAAGCTGAAATTACTTTTTGAATTGTAAAAAAATATATACTCGGGCTGCATAATTTTGGTCAATGATGGACCGCATTTAGGATCGTGGTCCCAGAAGATGATAATTCTGTATTTTTACAGTATCCTTTCTATGTTTAGATGCGTACGTACTTACTGTGTTACAGTTGTCTAGAATATTCAGTGTAGTAACGTGTTGTACAGGTTTATAGCCTAGGAACATTAGGCTACACCACATAGCCTAGGTATGTAGTAGGCTATGGCATCTAGGTTTGTGTAAGTACACTGTGATGTTTGAACAGTGAACGAAATTGCCTAACAATGCATTTCTCAGAACATATCCATGTTGTTAAATGTCCCATGGCTGTATTGACGTTGATCTTAAACACAGACGTGATAAAATGACTCAGAATTTAATGCTCTTTGTGATTTCAAAAGTAAATTTTAGCAAAATGCTTTAGTGAAAACGTGTGTATAATTTTTTTAAAAACATTTAACATTTTAATCATAAATGCTAATAGATTCTTCTGTCTTATTTCCAGTCTTTTTAAGGCTGTGAATTTCTGGAACTTAACCCATTTATGCAGGAGGTTACAATTTTTTATGTGTGAGAAATCAGACCTTGTCAATGACCTTGAACAGTTTACATAACTCCCACAGGCTTAGTGTTCCAATAATGGAACACTAGGCATAAAGGGGTTAACAATATTCTGTAAACTAGATTTTTGAAATGTGACTTACATAGCATTTTATATATATGGTATCCCTTCATTATTTTTGAACTTTTTCATATGTAAGAATAAACTTAAAAAGCTGTGAAACACATTGCTACTCTATAGTTGTTTATGTTTGTCCCATATATAGTGTAAGTCAGTATTCACAGCAATCATCAAATTACTTTGGTTTGCATTTGTAGTTACATGCTTGCAGTTACAATGAAATGTAATTCTGTTTCCAGTGAATCAGAATGCAGCAACTTTCCGAATAGGAGGCATTTATTTTCGTGACATGAACTTGGGCAGTACTTCTCCAGTACAGGGAAAATTCTTTTAGTGCTGATTTTAGAATACTTGTATTAGTTTGCTATCTGAGTACAGATATTTAGACTAGAATCATGTTCCTTCTGAGAATATCCATTATTGCTACACCATGTGCCAATGTGCACACGTGCACACATAACACACATATAAATGGAGTAATGAATAAAAAAAGAAAAAGCAAAGAAATATTAAAATATATTCATTTTGAGAATTGAATATGGAAGACAAGAGCAATGTAAAGAAGAAAAAAAATAAAGTGTAAAAATAGACCTAATACTATTCTCATGCAGTCATTTTCTGTAGGGCAATACATTGAGCCTTTAGCTAGTTGGATCCTCTTATTTACACAGAAAATACAGTTCTGGATAAGAGTTGGTGTTCTGTATCCATGGGTTCTGCATCCATGGATTCAGCCAACCATGGATTGAAAATATTTGGGGGAAAAAGCAATAACTAAAATACAACAATAAGAATGAAACCACAAAAAGCCCAATATGGTTTAACAACTATTTACATAGCACTTACATTGTAACAGATATTATAAGTAATCTAGCAATAATTTAAAGTATGCAGGAGAATGTATGTAGGTTATATGCAAATACTGTGCCATTTAATATAAGGGATTTAAGCATCTGCAAATTTTGCTATCCAGCTGGGTCCAGGAACTAATCCCCCACACATACCAAGGGCGGACTGTATTCCAGGTTCAAATCCTTATTACTTCCTTTTCTATTAAGTTTAAGTTAGATGGCAGAAGTAGCAACATAATAGCCAATAGTTACATTATGATTTACTTATGGTGTATGTGGTTTCTGTGTTGTGGGTTAGAAACCTCCTCACAAAACTGTATGTAATATCTGTTTAGAAGAGTTGTACAAATTAATACTTTTGAAATCCTTAATGTAAATAAGAATAAAGAAACTCAATACCTTTAATTTTTGCCAGTTCTGTTTTCTTTTATAGATTTTCTTGAATATCAATAGATTCATCAGAAATAAGCAATCTGGGAACCAGTGAATTCAGATAGCATATTTGTTTGGAATCAATATCTTTATATGAAAATAATTATAACATAAAAATTTGTATTGAACCACATGTTAATTATAGAATTTGACAATAGAAATAAGTAAATGGTTATTTTACTCCTAAGTTTTTCTGGTTCATTTTTATTTAAAAAAAAATCATTACAGGATGATTATTCATTTTTATAATATTTAGAATGTTTTTATGTTAGTACTTTATTTATTTATTTTTTTTTATGGAGATGGAGTCTCCCTCTGTCACCCAGGCTGGAGTGCAGTGGCAGTATCTTGGCTTACTGCAACCTCCACCTCCCGAGTTCAAGCAGTTCTCCCACTTCAGCCTCCCAAGTAGCTGAGACTACAGGTGCATGCCACCACGCCCAGCTAATTTAAATTTAAACATAATTTAGAGGAAGTCTATGTTTACATTTATCTCTTAATTCTTAATATACCAAGACAAAGGAGTCATCATCATTTACCATCTGGGACCAGTGAAATAAAAAGTTTTAAGATTTCGACAGGGTAGGGCCAGGCACAGTGGCTGATGATTGCATAATCCCAGCACTTTCAGAGGCCGAGGCAGGTGGATCATGAGGTCAGGAGTTCAAGACTAGCCTGGCCAACAGAAACCCCATCTGTACTAAAAATACAGAAATTAGCCGGGTGTGGTGGTGCATGCTTGTAATCCCAGCTACTTGGGAGAATCGCTTGAACCCGGGAGGTGGAGGTTGCAGTGAGCCAAGATAACACCACTGCATTCCATCCTGGGCAACAGAGTGAGAAGAAGTGAGACTCTCTCTCAAAAAAAAAAAAAAAAAAGATTTTGACAGGGTCTCACGCTGTTGAGTACAGATCATGCCTGGCTCATTTTTTTTTTTTTGTATTTTTTGTGGAGACAGGATTTTGCCATGTTGCTCAGGCTAGTGTCGAACTCCTGGGCTCAAGCAATCCACCTGCCTCAGCTTCCCAAAGTTCTGGGATTACAGGCATGAGCCACCATGCCCAGCCTCAATGAATTTAAGAAAAATATATATATATTTATTATATATATAATATATATTTTTATTATATATAATAAATATATTTTTATTACATGTAATATATATTTGTTATACATAATATACAAAAATATTTTTGTTATATATAATATATATAATATATAAATATTTTTATTATGTATAATATATAATATATGTATTTAAGTCAGTTTCCAAATAATTTAGAGAAGCTAGAATAAAGGAATAGTGTATAACAACTTTATAAGAAATTTTAATACAGGTTTAAATACACAGATTTACATTTTCATTTCATATTTTTCTAGTTTTAAAGGTATCTAAAATGGTCAGCATCCCCTGAATGCAACTAATTGCTCATTAATTTTTATATGTACAAATATACCTCTGAGAGGTTCTGGCTTATTACTTCTGGCCCTTCTTGCTTCTAATAGTGTTAATAATACTTGAAGAAATCTATAAACCCTTTGCCAGCTCATGATTTCATTACAAAATATTTTCTTTTTTATGTGAATCAACACCAATTAGACTGAGCAGTCTAGAACTTTTTTTCATTTCTATGTGATCTAATTCCTTCAGTCTTCTTTGTATATAAATAGACCTTTTGCATTTGCCCACTATCAAAGAAATTTGAGTTTATAAGTAACATAAAAGACGAAATAATATTGTCACACGTTCTTTTAGTAAAATGGAATGGTCCAGGTTTTTGTCATAAAATATCATGTAATGAAGTTTTTTCTGTTGATGACTAAGCTGTTAAGATTATCATACGTTCCTTTTTGTCCTTAGAAATATATTGTTCTTCTATTAGTTCTTGAGCTATGTAAAATTTGATATCGTCTAAAGACTCAGAGTTTGAGATTTCACTTAAATGATCAATTTCACTATTGTCATTAAAGTCCAGAGTATTGCTGTTTCTCTTTCCTTTTTGTCCTGATTTGTCTAATAATTGTGAAACATCTTCCTCTGTCAAGTTTTTTTCTCTGCCATTATAGGTAGAAAATGAGAAATTTGGAATTTTCAACTGTGTTAATGATAGCTAAAAACTGATTCCAGAATGGGGTCTGCTTTCTTTTTTCTTTTTTCTGAGACTGAGTCTCTCTCTGTTGCTTAGGCTGGAGTGCAGTGTCGCAGTCTTGGCTTACTGCAACCTCAACCTCCCGGGTTCAAGTAATTCACCTGTCTCAGCCTCCTGAGTAACTGGAACTACAGGTGCATGCCACCACGCCTAGCTAGTTTTTGTATTTTTAGTAGTGATGGGGTTTCACCATATTGGTCAGCCTGGTCTTGAATTCCTAACCTCAGGTGATCCACCCGCCTCAGCCTCTCAAAGTGCTGGGATTACAGATGTAAGCCACTGTACCCAGCCTAGCCTGCATTCTTGTTTTACACTTTCTTGAAAGATGTTTCAATACTTTAGGCAACACAGTAAGAAAATGAAAGAAGGGTACATTCTTCTATCATCCTTCTAGGCATCACGTTATTTTTTCAATTTCTTACTGTTTTAGTCTCTTATTGGGAATAATTGACAAATAATGATGAAATAAGTTCCAGAGTGATGAAATAGTAAAATGTATAGGAAACAATAAAATCAGTAAGCCCCTAAAATATATCTTAGATTTATAAAAGGGTCCAGTGGCTCCATATAGTAATTACTACATGGAGTAAGTTTTATCTTTTTTTTTTAAAGTGAGTTTTTTCTGTTCTTTGGAATACCTTTAAGAGTGAATAAGAGTCATGAAGTATCAATCATTAAAATAGTTGGAACTGCTCAAAAAAGAAACTCAGAACCTAAAATTGGCTCCATTGGATCTTTATGTTGTACCTAGGGTTAGTCTGTGGACTTCTTTGATTTATGCATTCAGCAGCTATTCATTATGGACTTTGTTCAAGATTCTGTGTATTTACAGTTTTCTCATTTTTTAAATATTGGGGGTAAGAAATAATTGATGATTGAGTCTTATGTTTAACTTGTATTCTTATCCAGATATTTCCTTTAAAAGTTATTTGGGCTGGACACAGTGGCTCATGCCTATAATCTCATTACTTTGGGTGGCCAAGGTGGGAGTATTGCTTGAGCCCAGAAGTTTGAGACCAGCCTGAGCCCAGGAGGTCAAGGTTGTAGTGAGCTCTGACTGCACCACTGCACTCCAGCCTAGGTTACAGAGTAAGACCCTGTCTCAAAAAAAAAAAAAAAAAAACTTGATTTTATATTATAGATTACTTTAAGATATGATATTTGGTTTAGAATTTGCTTATAAATTTACAAAAGTGTTTCACATATTTGTTAATGGCAGGGAATATGTAAAACACTGGATTGTAGTAGTTTTATGTGATCTCAAGTGAATCTTATCTAATAGATTGACTCTTTATTTTGCTTAGTGGAGTTCTTTGTAATTGTATTTTCAGTGCTGTTTAGAATCTGGAAAGCAATATGGTGTCACTTTTGAAATTTTAAGTCTTTTTAATGAAATCCAAGTAAATAAAACTTCAGTTAAGTGCCTACATTCGTCTTTAACCCTGTTGCAGATACCTAAGAGAGATATTCTAAAAAAAAATAAATCGAAGACATTAAAGGGTCTGTTTTGTAAAAGTATGAGGTATTATTTTAGAGTTTGTTCAATTTTAATACTTCAGAGAGAAGGATCAGAATTGGATTAAATCTATGACTTGTCTATAGTGCTATATATGTATATATATATGTGTGTGTGTGTGTGTGTATATATATTTTTTTTAGGTTTTGACTGAGGTGAGAGTTTTTCCTGGTTCTATAGTTTTCTTCAGTATTATTTTCTGGATATGAAAGGATTGATTAGAGAGAAATTTAAGGGTTCTTATTAAGAGATATAATGTATATAAGACTAAAAGTACCCCCACTGTTTTATTTTTACCAACAGGGCATTCATCCTAAATTCTTTTTTTTTTTTTTTTCTCGAGGCAAGGCCTCACTCTGTCGTCCAGGCTGGAGTGCGGTGGCGCAGTCTTGGCTCACTGCAGCCTCTACCTCTCGGGCTCGAGAGATTCTCCCACCTCAGCCTCCTGAGTAGCTGGGGCTACAGCTGTGTGCCATCATGCCCGGCTAATTTTTTTTTTCTTTCTTTTTTTTTTTTTTTTTGTATTTTTGGGTAGAGACAGAGTTTCACCATGTCAGTCTCAGGTACTGGAACTGTCTGCAACTCCTGACTTCAAGTCAAGTGATCCACCCGCCTTGGCCTCCCAAAGTGTTGGGATTACAGGCTTGAGTTACTGTACCTGGCCCATCCTAAGTTCCTACCAAATAAATACATGATCTCTAGAAACTGATGACTTTCCCATAATTATGTACAAGTAAGCAAGCATAAATTATATATATACAATTATATATATAAACATATATATATGTTTTATATATAAGCAAATGTACTGCTCCTTGCAGAGCAGGGCTATCCCATAGGCATTGTGCCCAGAGTAGCACAAGCATAAATAATATTAACTGACATTTGAATCTTGGTCACAGTTACTCATTTTGAGATAAATTTGATGTGATTTCAAATTTTGCAGCTCTTAAATCTAGGAGTAACTCATTAATAGATGATACAGATAAAGACAGGACTGTGTATAACACCAAGTAGTTTTATTTTTGCCTTGGTTGTGAGTACAGGTTGAGCATCCCACATCCCACAATTTGAAATCCAGAATCTAAGTACATTTACCTGTACATACATAGGTAAACATAGCACTGACATGACACTCAAAGGAAGTGCTCATTCCAGCATTTCAGATTTTCAGATTTGGGATGCTCAAATGGCAAGAATATGATGCAAATATTCCAGAATTTTAAAAAAAAAGCTGAAATCTGAAACACTTCTGATCCCAAGCATTTTGGAAATGGGATACTCAACCCGTATTATTTAATTCTGATTAACCAAGTAAGCTCATTTACTTTAGACTTTTTAAAAGGATGGCTTAAGGTTTGTCCATTGAAATCTACAACGTTTGTATTAGTCATGTTTATTTATTGCTAAGTAATTTACTTCACTGTGAGTAATGGTTATATTAGGAAATGTTCTCTTATTTTGGAACTTATTTTTTTTTAATTTAGAATTAGGTTTCAGAAGAATATTCAGTGACTTGGGAAAATGTTGACATTATATTATGTGAAAAAGGTTATAGTACAGTTTTAAAGGGTAGTCCTGATCTATATTTAGATATGTATGTATAGGTAAAGACTGGAAATTTATATGCTATAATGTTAATAGTAACCACAGAATAGGTGATTTGCATGCATTTTAGGTGCTCATCTTGGTTCTTACAGTTTTTAAAAATTTTAAGTTCTAAAAGTAAAAAAGATATTTAAATAAATTTACAAAAATCAACTGTCCTTTATGAATACTGGGATGACAATTAGATGCAGCAGTACTGTGACATAACAGTTCACACGGCTGATAAAGAATGCCTTTGCCCACAATCCCATTGTGCATATTGAGGTTTCTATGGGAATGAAGTGTTTAGAAGGAAACCACTTGATGCCTGGAAAGTAGATCATACTAGCCCAGGCACGTAAAAAAGAATGTAGCCTTTCTGTGATTTGTGGTTAAAGCGCCTGACATTTGGTGTTAAAATATGTGTTGGAAATTTATTTTGGAGTTGTAGTTATAACTTTACATATTTATTTTCTGAAAATATACTGTTTCATTTTTAGGCATTATCCAATTGGTTTACTATTTGATCTTCTTGCATCAAGTTCAGCTCTTCCTTGGAACATCACAGTACATTTTAAGGTATAGTAAATTGCATTTCTCCTTTGTCCTATTTGTGATACATAGTAAACAGACTTCGAGTAGAATTTTCTTTTGAAGTGAAGTTATTTCTTTCTTTTCCCATGACACTCTTTTAGTTGCTAAACTTTGATTAGTATTTGTCTATAAGATACTTTTCAATTTTTTTCTAACTCTTGGCAGAAACACTTACACTTTTAATGTATGAACTGATTTTCTTTATTAGTGCTGAATACACTGTTTAAAATTTACGAGTTTTTGGGCCAGGCTTAGTGGCTCACGCCTGTAATCCCAGCACTTTGGGAGGCTGAGGTGGGTGGATCATTTGAGCCCAGGAGTTCAAGACCAGCCTGGGCAATGTAGTGAGACGCTGCCTCTATAAAAAATAAAATTTATCAAAGTTTTGAAAGTTGGTGTTAATTTTTAAAAGTCAACTAGGAACAAGAGAAATCCTGCATGTAGATGTGGATATGGAAGTACAGAGGGGACAACCTAATACTGTTGAGTAATTCTAAGGCTATTTTGATTGAATTAAGAGAAGGGTTAGGAGATGGAATTCCAAAGATTTGATCTACCTCTGTTTTGAGAAATGTTCATTCCTGTAGTTTTTAAGACCAGACTGAATTTAGTGTGACCTAATTTTGTCTCAATAGTTTGTGAAGTGCTGGTCCCTCATTCCCTTAGCCACCTTGCTTCTGCTCTGTTTCTGACCCCCAATTCACAAACACATTTGGTTTTTGTGATTGGAAACGCTTACGTTAATTGATCATAAACAGTGATTCATTCTCAAATAGCAATGATTCCATCATGTCGGTCTCTTACATTAGTTGATCACGAACAGTGATTCATTCTCAAATAGCAATGATTTCACCATGTCGGTCTCAGGTACTTGAACTGGTCTCGAACTCCTGACCTCAAGTCAAGTGATCCACCTGATCTCCTATATTTTATTGGAGAGAGGCATGTAGAGTTTGAAAAAGTCATTTACGTGTCTGAGTTTCTTTCCCGTCAGGAGTGTCCATTCATAGTTACTGCCCAAAGGGTGCTCATTCTTCTTATGATGGTTTTCCTTCCTGTTTTACTGAATTTGAGTTTGTGGGTCATTAGAGCTTATTTCCATGTACATTTATAATAATGTGCTTTGCACAATACCATATTATTAAACACCTTAGTTACCAAAGAACAGTATAGATGGAGCACATAGTGCTGGTATGCATGAATTTCACTCACCATGTTACATGCAAAGCAAGGAATGCTTGCATATACAACAGTTTTTAAGTTTAGAGAGGTGTGGAGATAAAAATACTTCAAACATATTAAGGGTAGGGGTGCTATATTGCCTAATGAGTCTTCTCTGTTAATGTTGGAAAATAATTCCAATAATTAGATTTTTTTGTGTGTTAAAAATAAACTCTAAAATACTTTGAAATCTAGATTAAAATACATCATAGCTGTCTACTTGTTTGTTTATTTATTCACTCATTCATTCATTCAACAAATGTGGAGATCCTTCTATGTGTCAGTTTCCTGAAACCCTTTCAATGGATTCTTCAGGTCAAAGCTGTTTTCATGATATAATAATATCAAGATGTTATTGGCCCTTCCCATTGTGTTAACATTTACACTGATATGCAAAAACAATCGTGTTGAAAACTGTGGGTGCCTTAGCACAAAGTATATGTGTATGTTCTCCCTGGGTGCTTGGCTGAGGCCTGGGTTGCACATGCATAGCTGATACTCTACAAGGTCTAGTAGAGAGTGAATGTTGTAGGGTTAAGAGTGGAACAAGATACTGAACGTCTTATGATGCTGGAAAGTGTTGGATTCCAGCTCATTCAAAGTGGAGAGACATTTGGCTACATACTGAGCAGTTACCTGAGATGCCAGAAAGACCATGATTTTGGAGTAAGGATCATACATTAGAGCAGGAGTTGGCAAATGTGGCCCACTGACTGTTTTTGCATGGCCTGTGATGTAAGAGTAGTTTTTACATTTTTAAGTGGTTGGAAAAAAATTTAAAAAAATATTTTGTAACATGTGAAAATTACATGAAATATAGATTTAGTGATGACCATAAATAAAGTTGCATTGAAATGCAGCCATTCATGGAAATTCATATACGTATTGTCTATGGTTGCTTTGCGGCTATGACAGCCTAGTTGAGTATTTGCAGTAGAGACTGTATGACCTGCACAGTGTTAAATATTTACTGTGTAATCCTTTACAGAAAGTTTGCCAATCTCTATTGCCAGTCTTTAACCCTAGAGTAAGAGTTGCTCTGGACTTGCCTTTTTAGGATTAAGGAGAGCTGCCAGTAAATTAACTGCCAGCCAGAACAAAACTTAGCGTTTTAAAGGAAGACAATATAATCTAGAATCCTTACAACATATTATTCACAGTGTCCACCATACAATCCACAACTACTCGACTTGCAAATAAGCAAGAAAATATGGTCCATATCAAATAAAAAAAAAATTTACTCTCAATAGAAACTGACCTAAGAGAATCCACATCTTGGTACTACCAGAAAAATGAATTAAAACAACTATTATAAATTCAGTAACTTAAGAGAAAAAAAGTCACAAAGTTGTAGAACTGTGTAGAAAAATATCTGAAATGAGGAATTTACTACATGGGCTTAACAACAAATTAAAGATGGCAGAAGTAAGGTTCTTTGAACTCAAAGACAGATCCACAGAAGTTACCAGTTTGGTGAACAGAGAGATGGAAATTGGTATAGAGAAAAAACAGAGCCTCTGGGATAATATCAGGCAGTCTGCGTGTAATTGGAGTTCAAGGAGAGGAGAGAGAATGGGTCAGAAGAAATATTTTAAAAAAATAATGGTTACACTACTCAGTGTCAAAGCTATAATCAAGACTGTGTGTGGGGTGCCTACAGAATGGGAGAAAATATTTGCAATCTTATACTATCTAATAGTTTAATATACAGAATATGGAAATAACTTGATAATAAAAAGATAAAAAAAAGAAACCCAATTAAAAATTAGTCAAAGAATTCGAATAGACATTTCTGTGAAGAAGTTATATAAATGTCCAGTAAACACACGAAAAGATGTTCAGCGTAACTAGTTTTTAGGGAAAAGCAAAAAAAGAAAAAAACAAAAAACCACACAATGAATTACCCCTTCACACCCTCTAGATTGGTTATCATCAAAAAGATGATGTACAAGGCTGGATGTGGTGGCTCATGCCTTTAATCCCAGCACTTTGTGGGGATGAGGCAGCTGTATCACTTGAGCTCAGGATTTCGAGACCAGTGTGATCAACATAACGAGAACTCATCTCTACTAAAATAATTTTTTAAAAAATAGCCTGGTGTGGTGGCATGTGCCTATAGTCCCAGCTATTTGGAAGACTGAGGTGTGTCCTGATCGCGTGTCTGCAACCCAGCCTGAATGACAGAGTGCAACCCTGTCTCCAAAAAAAAAAAACCAACAAAAAACGGTAACACATGATGGAGAGGGTATAGGCTTATTAGACCCTTCGTACGTTGCTGATGAGAATGAAAATGGTGTAGCCTTTTTGGAAAGCGGTTTACTATGTCATCAAATGATATACTTACCGTGTTACCCAGCAATTCTACTCTTAGTAATATTGCCAAGAGAACTGAATATGTAATTCTAATATGCAAAATATGGAAATAACTCGTGTCCACACAAAAACTTATACATGAATGTTCATAATAGGCAAAGCGGAAATAACCCAATGTCCATCAGCTGATGAATAAACAAAATACTGTACGTATCCTTACAATGGAGTATAATTTGGTCGTGAAAAGGAAGGAATTACTGATAATATGTTACAACCTTGAAAATATCATGTTAAGTGAAAGAAGACACAAATGACTGCACATTATATAATTCATTTATATTAACTGAATAAATACCTTTATGCCGATAAATCTGACAGATGGACAAATTCAATGAAAACACAAGTCGCCAAAACTGACATAAGAACATAAATGAATAGCTCTTTAATCTGCAAGTAAATTTGATTTGTAATTTTAAAAACCTCACAGAGTAAAACACCTTGCACAGAGAGTTTCATTGGAGAACTCTATAAAATACCTAAGAACTAGTCGGGTACAGTGGCACATGCCTGTCGTCCCAGCTACTCAGAACACTGAGGCGGGAGAATCGCTTGAGCCTAGGAGTTCTGGGCTGTAGTGTGCTATGCCAATTGGATTTCCATACTAAGTTTGGCATCAATATGGTGACCTCCTGGGAGCAAGAGACCACCATGTTACCTAAGGAAGGGTGAACCGGCCCAGGTCAGAAATGGAGCAGGTCAAAACTCCCGTGCTGATCAGTAGTGGGATTGTGCCTGTGAATAGCCACTGCACTCCAGCCTGGGCAACGTAGTGAGACTGTGTCTCTAAAGGTAAAAATAAAATGAAATAAAATGTTTAAGAAATAATATTACAAACTTTACAAACTTTCTTACTCTTTACAAACTTTTTCCAGAAATGAGACACCAACTTGTGTTAGAGGCCAGAATAACCCTGATATTGAAACCTGTTAAAGACATTAAAAGAAAATTATAAGCCAATATATTTCATGATCATGGATGCAAGAGCCTTCAATGAAGTACCATCAAATTGAATCTTGCAATAATTAAAAAAGACAGTACACACCATGATTGAGTTGAGTTTATCCTAGGAGTACAAAATTGATTCAACATTCAAATCTCAACGCATGTAGGCCAGGTGCAGTGGGTCGCGCCTGTAATCCCAGTACTTTGGAAGGCTGTGCCAGGAGGATTACTTGAACCTAGAAGTTCAAGACCAGCCTGGGCAACATAGGGAGACCTCATCTCTACAAAAAAATTTAAAAATTAGCTGAGCATGGTGGTGTACACCTGTGGTTCCAGCTACTCAGAAGACTGAATTGGGAGGATCGCTTGGGCCCCAGAGGTTGAGGCTGCAGTGAGCTGTGATTGTGCCACTGTGCTCCAGCCTGGGTGACACAGTGAGACCCTCTCAAAATAAAACATCTCAATCAATGTAAATCACAGAATAAAATAGAAAAATCAATAGATACAGAAAAAGTCATTCATTGACAGAATTTAATACCCATTTGTCATCAAAACTTATAGCAAGCTTAGGAATAGAAGGGAATTCACTCTATTTGACAAAGGATAGATATGAAAAGTATGAAAAGGCTACAATTAAAGTCATGCTACATGATGGTTTATTGAATGTTTTACTCTAAGATGAGGAAAAAGGCAAGGATGTCTGCTCAGTATAGGCACTTCTATAATACATTGTATGTGTTCTTAACTTTGCTTTTAAAAATTGTGCAATGAAAACTACTGGACTTACGGGGGAAAGGGTTAGGGGCACAACATCCACAAACTTACACTGACAAAAAAACAGGAACCTAGTAAAAACCATACCACAGTTTTAACAGGTAAAATGTATGAGAAATGCATAAATACTACAATAAATATGGCATTTCATGTTGCAAAGACTGGAAGTTTGCTTGCAGAAACGGATATAGAAGACTTGCGCCATGACAGGTGAAGTGAAAGGAGGATTTTCTGATATCGAACAAGAAATTGTAGCACCTGATGTAGATGAATACAACTCCTAACATGAATTGAAGTAGCTGGTCCATTTTGGAGGTGTGCACATGTGTGCATTGTATGTGTTCCCAGCTGATTAGTTTAGCTGGGTGAAATTTTCTGTTCACCTAGCATTTCTTGTGAACAATATTTACATATGCAACCATAAAATTCACATTATACTCAACTTCTTGCCTAGTAGTTGCTTTTAAACAAATGTGAAAATCTTAGTTCACAGAACATATATGAATTTACCAACAAACACATGAAAAGGCACTCAACATCTTTAGTCATCTTGGAAATGTAAATTAGAACCACAAAGAGACATTACATTACGCTTACTAGAATGACTAAATGAAAAAGATTGACAGTAGCAAGTTTGAGGACATGGAGTAACCAGAACTCATACATTGCTAGTGGGAGTGTAACATCATACATCATGTTGAAAAATAGTTTGGCAGTTTTTAAGTAAAATTAGAATATACACTTACTCTGTGACCCAGCATTTCTTTTTCCAGCTGTATACCCAAGAAAGATGAAGACATGTGTCTATAAAAGACTTGTGTGTTAATGTTCATAGCAGCTTTTTAAATAATAGCCAGTATGTGGAAACAATCCTAGTGTCTATTAACAAGTTTTTAGATAAACAGATTGTGGTGTATTCATTAAATGGCATGCTACTCAGCAACAAAAAGGAATTAATTACTGATATGTGCAGTAACAGGAATGAATCTCAAAAATATTATGCTAAGTGAAAGATACTAAGTTACACAATAATGCAGTTCTGTTTATATGAGATTTTATTACAGGCAAAACTAATCCAGTGTTATATGTCATTATCAGTGATTTCTTGGGAAGGGAATGAGGGAACTGACTGCAAAGGGCACAGAGGACGTTTTGTGGGTGATGGTAATGCTCTGTACTTGGGCTGACAGTTACTCATTGTCAAAACTCATTTTATTGTACTCTTGATTTCTGCATTTGACTGCATGTGAATCATAAATTTGACTTATTAAAAAAGTATTGAGAGAGATGAGGAATGGTGTCTTTAATCGCTTTCTAATTCCTGCTTTCCATCAGTGTTTCATAGTCACTCAGGAGCTTCTTTCTTTATCTTTTCATTTCATTCTTTTTATGAAAGCTCCATGACAGGGATAATTGAATGTTGTTTATGAATACGGTAACCTGAGTAGGCTATATGCTATTTTTTTTGCCATTTTTACTTCTGTTTAAATGTATTAAAGTACATATAGGATAATAACTTTGTAAAATCATGTTTGAATGTAATAATTATCTTAAATATTTAAGTCTTTGGAGGAAGTGATATTGTATAATGGTTAAAAGATAGGACTTGAGTCAAACTAGCCTTAAATCCTAGCTCCCTAGCAAGCTAAATGACACTTGTGACTTTAGATATTCCCTAACTTTAATTTTTTTATCTGTAAAATAGCAATAATAGTAATGTTTACCTCAAGTGTTGTGAGGATTAAATAAGATAATCCATATAAAAAGTTTTAATACAGTGTCACAGTAAGTGTTCAGTAACTGTTAGCTCTCATTATCTTTTTTTCAGTCGTTTCATTTACATAACTCTGTGTATGTCCAATGATCATTGCTTTAGCTGCCTAAAAGAACCAGTGAAGTTACAGAATGTAAATTTAGCTATTTGACTTTAAAATCTAGTTTTTAACAGCTTTATTGAGGTCTAATTGACTTATAGTAAGCTTTACCTATTCGAAGTGAGTAAGTTTATGCCACAATTTATATGTTCATTTACCTGTTGATGTTTAGATTTGTTTTCTGTTTGGGGCTGTTACAAATAAAACTATTGTGAACGTTCATGTAGCAAGTCCTTATATAGACATACTACTTTCATTTCTCTTAGGTAGATGCCTAGTTGTGGAATGGCTGGGTCAGATGGTAGATGTCTGTTTACTATCCTTAAGAAACTACCAGACTTTTCCAAAGTGGTTATACTGTTTTACATTTCTGTCAGTACTGTGTGAGGGCTCCATTCCACATCTTTGCCAATACTTGGTATGGTCAGTTGAAAAGCTATTTTTCAGATTATTACCCTTTGATGCCTTTTCTCATGTTGTTATAAAACACATAAGAATTATTTGGGAAAAGTACAAAATGGGCCAAATAGCTAAAGATTTTTAAGTTAAATTTAAAAGTATTTTGGGTTATTTCAGTGCTAGGAGATAGTTTACTAGAAATATTGATAAACCGGGGGATATAGTTCTCTTTTAAGAGGTTAATTTTGTAATGTGTGTACCTGTTTTATATGTGTATTTTTTCCTTTGATAGAGTTTTCCAGAAAAAGACCTTCTGCACTGTCCATCTAAGGATGCAATTGAAGCTCATTTTATGTCATGTATGAAAGAAGCTGATGCTTTAAAACATAAAAGTCAAGTAATCAATGAAATGCAGAAAAAAGATCACAAGCAACTCTGGATGGGATTACAAAATGGTAAGCATAATAGTGTTTAATTTTAGAATACCACTTTATAAAATATGATACAGCCATAACCCTGTGAGTAATTGATACATTTTAGAATTGGTGGTACAAGTTTAAATTGTAGCCTCTGTGCCCAGATTTGTGCAGAGGCTACTTTTAGTCATCCCTTACATTCTACTCTTTTGGTGTCCCTCTGTTCATGGATTCTCTGGCATTAGACTGATTGCTTAGCCCCTAACATATGGCATATGTCATATAAACTTGGGTTTAGCTTCTGAAGGAAATGCCATTACTCTAGGGATGTGGTCTTTGATTCCTCAGGCGTGACCCTTCTGTGGTCACGATGGAAAATTCTGGGTGCGTACAAAGATACCTCCACATGTGTGGGGATTGAACTCCAACCTCTGATTTCTCAGGACAGTAGACTTGTTTTGTGCTTCAATTCCCTTTCTCCTTGGTGTGGTTTAGAAAATACTCCGAAGGAAAAAGCTAAGTGGAATGTGGTGGTCATCTCTGTATCCCTCATGTTTTGGAGAATTTAAATAACTCTGTGATCTTGCCTGCATTGATCACCCTCTAGTGTTTTCAAACGATTGTTTTATGTACAGATAGTCCTCCCTTTACATGGTTCCAGTATGCATGAATTTCAGTTACTGTGGTTTAGTTAAGTAACACCAGGTCCTCAACTGTATAGTTCAAATTTCAATTACAGTGGTATATTGACTGCAGATAATTACATAAAATGCGAACTTTGTTGCTAGTTTAGTCCAGGAATCATTACATAACAACAGATGAGCTTATGATTAGTGATAAATTATGTCACTTCTTTCCATATCTGTCAGTGATTGGCCTCTCTATGTCTATTATTCATTTCACCCACAGATAGCAAAGCATGTAGTTGTGGTTGCCTCCTTGTCTCCAGCAATAAACCCATGTAACATTTTATAAAAATCGATAATTGAAAAAGGGAATTGGCCAAGAGAGATGTAAATCCAACAAAGAAACAAACTGATAATGTTGGGAATGAAATTTGAATAGAAAGAAAGGGGGTTATGGAAGCAATAGCTGACTTTGAAAATGTTGACATGGCTGCCCTTCAAGAGACTAGATTATGCAGCCAGGGGAACTTATTGAGGAACTTATATGCAGTAAAGGTGAACTTACTGGCATGAATAAGGAAAGTAGTTGTGACAAAAGGATGAAGATGTCCCAAAGGAAGTGATGCTATAAAAAACTTCTTATTAAAGGAACTCGCAGGTATTTTATGACATTGAAATACAAATAGTAAAATGTTAGAAGTTGATTAAAATGTAGAAAAAATGACTTCAATTCACCAAGACATGGGAAGGATGCTTGCCCATAAGTTATATGTTGAGAAAGCAAGCACTCTTCAAACTATAAGTTCTTAAATTTTTACAAAGAAATAAAATACTTTTGGCTGGGTGTGGTGGCCCATGCCTGTAATCCCAGCATTCTTTAGGAGGCCCAACTGGGAGGATTATTTGAGGCTAGGAGTTGGAGACCAGCCTGGGCAACATAGCAAGACCTCATCACTACAAAAAAATTTTAAAATTAACCAGGGCATGCTGGCATGTGCCCACAGTCCTAGGCAGGCTGAGGCAGGAGGATTGCTTGAGCCCAAGGAGTTCAAGGTTACAGTGAGCCATGATCGTGCCACCACACTCCACCCTGAGTGACAGAGTGAGACCCTGTCTCTAAAAAAAATAAAATAAAATTTAAAAATAAAACACTTCAGTTCTCAATGTTTCTAATGTGTTAAATTATAATTGTACTAAATAAATATTAGGATTTCTTTTAACTTTTTATTTTTCAGTATACATTTATTGTGGTGGTTTGTTTTGTTTTGTTGAGACTAAGTTTCACTCTGTTACCCAGGCTGGAGTGCAGTGGTGCAATCGCAGCTCACTGCATCCTCCGCCTCCCAGGTTCAAGCAATTTTCATGTCTCAGCCTTCTGAGTAGCTGGGATTACAAGCATGTACCAACATGCACAGCTGATTTTGTATTTTTAGTAGAAACAGGGTTTTGCCATGTTGTCCAGGCTGGTCTCGAATTCCGGGCCTCAAGTGATCTGCCCACTTTGGCCTCCCAGAGTGCTGGGATTACAGGCATGAGCTACTGTGCTCAGCCTCTAGTGTATATTTATAATCAACAGTAAGAGTTTTTAAATGTTTTGACAAAATTTTTTAAAGATTGTGGAACAATCGTAATTGTCCCCATTAGTTATGAAGATCACTTTGCTTAGTTTCAACTTGCATGATTACTTCTCCAGTCCCATCCTACCATGCAGAGTGAGGGCATGTCCTGTAATTCCTCTATCTTCAACAGTGTTTTTGGCCAGGGAGTTAGTCCAGTAGATGTTCTGTCATGGCAATGACTAGAATAAAACAGAAGAAAACCTTCACCTGCCATAATTTTTAAAAAATGTGATCTAGTTTTAACTTTTGGACTATGCTGTTACCACATCAAATGGGTGTTTGTAGGTATTTAGTATTCGTTAAACTTTCATTATACAAAATTTAGGGCATTTCTGTGGTATCAAGAGCAAGTAAGACATGTATTTTATGACATTGTATACTGTAAATTACATTTTTTCATTTCTCATTTCTTTGTTTTAAATTTTTTAGATTTGACCTAGGTTACATGGAGTCACTCCTTACTTTCATATTTATACATCTGGCATTTCTCAACTAGATTATAAGCTTTGCAAAGTTAGGCACTAGGCCTCTTACCACATTTTTATTACTGAGTTCACAAACTCTTACGAAATGATTAAAATAATTTACACCTCCATAAGAAGGTGTACTGCCTTGTTTCTTGCTGGCGATTTGAAGATTAAATGATATTTTAGGAGACTTGTAAATAAGAAGGTAGCCTAAATAGAAGAAGATGAGGATCATGTAAAGAAAGAAGGATTTGAATTAACTTCACAATTGAAGTTAATAATTTAATTAGTTAAGTAGATGTTCTTAAAGTCTATTGTGAATGGCTGAGTCTTCTAAAAAGAACTCGAGGGTTCAGCAGAGGATTCTAAAAATGATTTGAATGTTTTATTTGCGGCATTGGAAGATTGGGTATGGAGGATAATGATTAAGCGTTAGAAGAACAAAGGCCTGGTTTTTAGTCTCTGGTCTTAGTAGTCCTTAGATCAAGTCAACTCCTTTGAGCTTCAGTTTCTTAATTGATAAAACGAGGATATCTGTTAGGTTTGCTTCATTGATATCTGTAGAGGCCTTATGAAACACCAGTACAGTTTATGTGAAAGTATTTGAAAGGGAGTAAAGCGGTCTTGATGAAAAAAGTTAGTGAGAAGTCAGTTTTAGATTCCAGGACAGGGTTGGCAAATATGGTCATGGGCCAGCCACCTGTTTTTGTAAATAAAGATTTACTGGAACCCATCCACACTCATTCACTTATGTATTGTCGGTGGCTACTTTCGGTAGCAGAGTTAAATAATTATGAGACTATGTGGCCCACAAGCCTAACATACTTATTATCTGGCCTTTTAAGAAAATGCTTGTCAGCCCATAAAAGGTTAGTTGACCAAGCTACAGCTCATGTTTATCTTTCACCTGAAGTCTGACTCAAAATGTTACACATTCAGAACTGAGTGTAACAGAATGTAGCTGACTTACTCTAATAACTGCATTTATTACAATTTTTTTAGGCATAAAATTACTTTTTTTCTATTTCTGCCTGGGCTCATATTGTTTCTTGAGTACGTGACTGTTGTAAAGTTTCCTTTATTAAATTTTATTAAATTAATTTTAAAGCGACGTTTGATTAAATCCAACTTAAAATGATGTTTGGTTAAAATATACTTTATTCCATTTTGTTTTTTGTTATAAATTATTTTTGTAGCTATTATGTTTGGTTTTATTTGTGATGGTTATGATTAAGCTTACACTGCTATAATTGAGCTAACATACCTCTCCT
This sequence comes from Macaca mulatta, assembly GCF_049350105.2. NCBI lineage: Eukaryota > Metazoa > Chordata > Mammalia > Primates > Cercopithecidae > Macaca > Macaca mulatta. The sequence goes on from NC_133409.1 coordinate 79,465,802, forward strand.
AAGACTTTGAGTAGTCTTGTGAGAGATCTCCACAGCAAAGTCTAATGAGAGGTATGCTGTGGATACTGGAGTCCTTGGTACTGTATTTTCTGTTTATTCAGAATGAGAATATTCATTTCGGAAATCTTTAGCTCAGTAAATGTTGCTTGTAGAAAATATATTTTGGAGTAAAATGCTGAATGTTAATTAACATAAATGGGTAAATGGTGGATGTTTTCTATTCTGTTTCTTTTATCAGGAATACTTTTCCCCCTTTAACTCCTAATCATGTTTTAATGCTCATCTCAGTTGTCACTTTCTATAAGAAGCTTTCCTTCTTTTATTGTTTTAGTCAACAGACATTTATTGAGCACCTAATGTATATCTGACATTATGCTAGCAGCTAGTGATCATCCAGCACTGATGGGACAAACATGGCTCCTGGCTTCAAAGAGCTTTGTAGAAAAGTGGAGGCAGAACTGTTAATGCTTTCAGCTATCATGACTTTTTGTCCATTTATGCAATTTTTTCTCTTGTATTTTGTCACAGTCTGGTATAGTTATATGGTTTATGTGTTTTGCTGGCATATCAATTAGCCTAGTTGGGTTATGTTCTACATTTTTGTATCCCCAGCACCTACTGTGTGGTCTTTGGCAAGTGTAGAGAAACTAAATATTAACTGCATGACTTCTTTATTTTATTCCTTTCTAATACTAACAGAAAATAATATTAACAATTTTTCATTAATAGTTTCCTATTAAAATAAACTAAAGGAAGTGTCTTGTTTGAATTTATTTATGGAATTGGATTTTATGTAGAGTTTTTTCCTCCAAAAGAAGTTTTTACTAATTTGTGAAGTCAGAGATATTAAACCTTTCTGTTAGTGCAGTTGTCAATTTCTCAATATTGTGACATAACAGATGGCACATTTATTTCATTTAGAACTGCACCTGTGGATTATAACAGCTAAACAACAATTTAAACAATTTTTGAATACTTTCAAATGCTAATTTTAATTTCTCAGAACTCTGTGAAAGAGAAATAAGAAAAGCTTATGAAACCAAGAAAACTCATTTAGGACATACTGTGCCTTTCAGTGTTTTTTTATGAGTTTTCATTTTATGTACAAAAATGTTTAACCTCTGTGAAATAAGGTTAACAGCCACAAGAAAGAAAAGAAAGTAGCATTTTTATTTATGAGCAGTTGTTACTACAAGTGCAGGCGATTATCTATTTAATATCAAGTTGTTTTTCTTATAAGCCAGTGATTTGAGGAAATCTATAAAAAATATTTTTGCCATAACTTAGTTTCTTGCTTTTCGGAGTATACAATCTAAAAAAGGTGGGGAGGGTTGGCATTAGATACATTCTGTAAACTTGCAAATAAAGGCAAGGTTTAACTGCTAATATGTTAAAAGTGTACACTGTTTCTAAAATTTGGTTAGGCTTTTTCAACTAATTAATATTTTAGACACATTAATTATTTGATAGTGTGCCATTTTAACTTAAAACTGGTTTCTAAGAGGAGATGGTGATTAGCTAATGGTAATTTTATAGCAAGTCACAACATTTGGAAAATACTTTTGTTTGGTAGGTAACATAAAAGTTAAATGCAGTGGTTCCAGCTCTTTGGAGGTTTGTGTGATAGAGACAGGTGGGTTGTCATTGCATTGCCTTGTTTTTACTACTTCTGCTTATAGTAGAGTAAGTATCGGACTGAAAATCTGTTGTTCTGAGATGGAGCACCAGACCTGATCTATTTACTTATTGCTGTGTCTCTTATCAGTTGTATGATCATGGCAGGTCACTTTTCTCTCTAAGCTGGACTTTTCTTTCTTTTCTTTTCTATCCCTTCTCCAACTCCCTTCCCTCCCCCTAGGCGATGTCTGTAAAGCTGGAGTTTTATTACAAATACGAAGGTGGTAATACCTCATAAGACTCGGATTCAAGGATTTTAAAGCAACAATCACATGCACTTTAATTCTGATGATAGATGTTTTCAGTTCATTTCAAAAGAACTTCTGGATGAATAATTTTTATTGTTCTCCCATCCCCCTCCTTCTCAGACTTCTTTTTAAGCAGGACTTACTAGATAGAAGGAAATAGATAACTTTCTAGAAGTAACTGTGGTAACATAGAAAAGCTACTAAAACAGAAACAAGAGTTTTTAGACTTAATGCAGCTACTACCTGTCTGTGTATCTATGTTGAGTCTTTAATTTCTATGATTTTTGTTACAATGTCAGGTTCTGTTCTAGTTGTAGGTGGTATAAAAGTAGATTCCTAAGTAGAACTGTGGGAGGCATAACTATCTCTTCCTTGTACCTTTTTTCTCATTGAAAGATTGATATTGGATAAGCTTCCTTTTTTAAAGTCTTTAGCAAAATTCAGATTTTTATCAGTCTTTGGGACACTGAGATTACATTGTATAAATAAGAGCAAAGAAAATAGTAGAATGAATCTCTATCAGTCACTCAGCCTCATCTGTTACTAGTATATGGCCAGTGTTGTTTCATCTATTATTTTTCATTCCTTGTCTATGTGAGTTTTTGGAAATTTTTGTTCGTTCTTCCATTGCCACAAATATTTCTCACAGATTTTATGGTCTTGTGTTTAATCAAGTCTTGGCAGCAACATTCATTGTCTTTGATCTTCATGGCTGCAAATTCAATCTTCATTATGGGAGAATCATGCGCGGACAGTAGTAGTGTGGATTAGCTAGCCAATATAAGAACCTACTATGTGCCTGCCTCTGTGCTAAGCACAGGGGACACTGGGTAGATGTGACAGGCACGATTCCTTCCCTCTGAATGTGTAGGGTAGCAGAGGAGCCAGGCATTAAACAGATCGCTTTTATGTAATTGTTACATTTATAACTGGAGTTGTACAGGAAGGAGGAAGGGCTAGAGAGAGTGGTGTGGTGGTGGTGGTGAAAGTTGTTTCAGGCTGAAGGAATGAACTGGGCTAGGCTCAGAAGCAAAGAGCCTACTAAGTTCTGAGAGGTGACTAGAGTGTGATGATCAAGATTGAGAGTGGTAAGGTGGAAGTCAGGCAGAGACCCTGCCTATTCAGGGCTTTATAGGCCATTTTAACAGTATTGAACTTAATCCCTGGCAGGAGGAACAGAGAGTGGGATGGTAGGAGACCAGTGAAACATTTTAAGCAGACCTATAACAGAATCAGATTTCCCTTTTTAAGACATCCCTTTGACTGCAGTATGGTTAATGAATTAGAAAGAAGCAAATGGGAATTGAAAAGGACCAAGTGGGAGTCTATACCAGTGGTCAAAGCAGAGATGGTGGTATGTGTTATGTGTCCTATGATGATGAGTGCCATGAGAGAAAAAGCAAAGGAAGATGAGAAAGGACTTTGTTGGGAAAGGGCGTTGTTATTTTAAATACGAGGGTCAGGGAAGTCCTCACTGATTGGATGACATTAAATGTCACTGAAGTGGGAATATTTTAGGCACTTCCAGAGAACTAATCGTATGCATAGCTTTTAAAGGTGTAGATAAACACAGGTTTATCTTCAAGGATACCCTTCTCTATTGCCCCCTTTTTTTTTTTTTTTTTTTAGCATTCTGTGTAGCAAAAATGGCACTTGTCTATATCTGGTTATTTTCATAAGCCTTGTGGGACACAAAGCATTTTTTTGGCAGTTGGTTTTATGCTGTTTGCAGTTAGCAATTATCATGTCTTGGATAAACCTCATTGGCTATGATACTGCCACTACACAAAGCTTCATTTATACTGTTTTGAAAGCAGTAAAGTGCTGAGAATATTGACCAATTAGAATTGGACCTGTTTACATTAAGGTGATTAGGGAAGACCTCTGATTATTTTTTCACAGTCTGGTGGCTAGAGAGTCCAAGACGAAGATGCCTGCAATTTTAGTGTGTGACGAGGGCCTACTTCCTGATTCATAGCTATCTTCTCTTTGTATCCTCACAGAGTAAAACAGAGCAAGAGCTTTCTCTGGGGTCTGTTTTCTAAAGACAGTAATTCCATTTATGAGGACTCCACCCTTATGACCTAATCAGCTCCCAAAGGCCCCACCACCTTATCTATCATGTTGGAGGTTAGGGTTTCAACATGAATTATAGGGGGATGTAAACATTCAGTCCACAATGGGTATGTTTTGAGAAGTTAAAAGAAGATAAACATGTCTTAGGTGTAGTGACTGAGGAGGAAGTGTGGCCCGAGATGAGTTTGGAGAGATGAGAAAGAACCAAATTATCTAAGGCCTGTAGGTCAAGGAAAACAATTTGGATTTTAAGCCATTGGAAGACTTTTAAGCAGGGGAGTGATGAGATATAGAATATGATATAAGAGCTGTTCAATGTAGAATGGAATAGGAGTCAAGAATGAAAGTGGCTCTAGTAAAATAATGCATTGTATTACAATATTATTTATCTTGAAAAAAAAGAATATGGTGATATTTAGGGTGATGATGGGAGAGATGGAGAAAAGTCAATAAATTTGGGGTTTTAGAGGTAGATTGGCAGAGCCTGTTGTTAGGCTGGATGTAGAGGATGGGTTAAAAACAAGGAAGGAATTATTCCTGGGTTATGATTTGGGCAGCTGCATGGAGAGTGGTGCTTTATACTGAGATATGAAATATTAGATAGAGAATGAGATGGGAAGTAAAGCCTATTTGAGAGGCCATCTTGGAGGCCAGAAGTTTGAGATGTCTAATGAGGCATTCATGTAGAGATACACTGAATTAGATTTTGCTAAAATTAAATATTGTGAGTGTGGGACAGCAGATGGAGAATGCAGAATAGAATAGAATCTAATGCCGCAGCTTCTAGTTTCATACTGTGTTTACTTTCCCAATTAGTATGGGAATTTTAGCTTCAAGAATATGGCAGTGAATGTGTCACAGTGATACAAAGCAATGAAATAGGGAGCCACCTCATTTATGTTTGCTTTTTTTGTACATACAGCTGAGCTAATTAGGTCATTTTTGTTATTATAATTATTTGCCTGTAGTACGTTTTGCAGGAAGGTGAATTACTCCAACCTGAAACTCTGTGTGTGGCATTTAAGAATCTACAACTTCATGAGAAAGTTGCTTAAAGCAAATTTGTAACCTGTTTGAGCATTCAATTAAGTTTTACTACAGAACGAACAAGCATTTTACTATATATTATGTGTTTTAAATCAATCTATTGGTGTTCTTTCTGTAATTAAAAATAATGGTGAGATTTTTAGAGTTCGTGCATTTGCATTTTAATATAAAGCATTAAAAAATTTGCTAAGCTTCTGGTGAAAGATTGCTCCTGAAATTACATGATTTAAATGAATAAATTAATTTTGTAATAATTTAGATTATAGCCTCCTACAGTGCTTTGGGTAGACTTGGCAGTGAGTATCATGGATAATAAAACTTGGCGAAACATTTAGGCAGTTATTCCGCAGCGCACTGCAGATTATACTAACATTGTTGGAGAGAGTGAGTCCATTAATAACAGTGGATTGTCATGATAAAGAATACATTTTTGCGTATGAGATTTAGTTGATAAATGTATAAATCTGTATGGCTAGGTCGATACTTCAGTTTGTACTCTGATTAGTAATCAAATATTTTTAGTGACACTTTATAAGAATACAAAGGCTTAATTTTATGCACTTTTAAAATTTCAGATCATCTAGAGTAAAATGACCATCATATCTTTTATTTTATATTTGGTCTGCTTTAATGAATTTTAAAAAATATGTGCCTTCTAAGATACTGTCTTTTTTTAATATATAAGTAAAGTTTGGGAAGGCACAAAAAATTTTTTCCTTATGAATGTTGATACACTGTGTAGAGGAAATTCAGACAGACATCTCTCTGATCCATGATTCTCATTCTTGGAGTCATGACCTATCATTACTATTTGAATTTACAGCATGATTCCTCTTTTCTCTTAAAAAAAATTATACCAGATACACCCACATATATACATACACACTAGTATTTATAGATAAACTTACTTTTCAAGTGATTTTTTTTGTTTTGTTTTGAAGCTGCTTTTTTGTTTTGTTTTTGTTTTTGTTTTTTTTTTGAGATGGAGTCTCGCTCTGTTGCCAGGCTAGAGTGCAGTGGCATGATCTCATTTCACTGCTATCTCCACCTCTTAGGTTCAAGCAATTCTTCTGCCTCAGTCTTCTGAGTAGCTAGGTCTACAGGTGCGTGCCACCACGGCTGGCTAATTTTTGTATTTTTACTAGAGATGGGATTTCACCATCTTGGCCAGGATAGTCTTGATCTCCTTGCAGCGTGAGCCACCATGCCTGTCCCCGCCACCCATTTTTTATTTTTTAAGAGAAGTGTCATCATGTTGCCCAGGCTGGTCTCAAACTCCTGGAGTCAAGTGATCCTTCCATCTTGGCCTCCCAAAGTGCTAGGATTGTAGGCATGAGCCACTGCACCAGGCCTGTTTTGAAACCTTTTAAGATTCTCTTTAAGATAATAGAAAACTTTTATTTTATTTTACTTTAAGTTCTGAGATACATGTGCAGAAGGTGCAGGTTTGTTACACAGGTATACATGTGTCATGGTGGTTTGCCGCACCTAGCAACCTGTCATCTAGGTTTTAAGCCTCGCACACATTAGGTATTTGTCCTAATGTTCTTCCTCTGCTTGCCCCCGACCCATCTACAGGCCCTAGTGTGTGATGTTCCCCTCCCTGTGTCCCATGTGTTCTTATTGTTCACACTCAGCTCCCACTAATGAGTGAGAACATGCGGTATTTGGTTTTCTGTTCCTGTGTTAGTTTGCTGAGGGTAATGGCTTCTAGCTTCATTCATGTCTCTGCAAAGGACACAGAATCATTCTTTTTTTATGGCTGCATAGTATTCCATGGTATATATGTGCCATATTTTCTTTATCCAGTCTAACATTGATGGGCATTTGGGTTGGTTCCAAGTCTTTGCTATTATAATAGTGCTGCAGTAAACATACGTTTGCATGTGTCTTTATAGTAGAATGATTTATAATCCTTTGGGTATATACTCAGTAATGGGATTGCTGGGTCAAATGGTATTTCTGGCTCTAGATTCTTGAGGAATTGCCACACTGTCTTCCACAATGGTTGAACTAATTTACACTCACACCAGCAGTGTAAAAGTGTTCCTATTTCTCCACAACCTTGCCAGCATCTGTTGTTTCCTGACTTTTTAATAATCGCTGTTCTAACGGTGTAAGATAGTATCTCATTGTGGTTTTGATTTGCATTTCTCTAATGATCAGTGATGATGAGCTTTTTTTCATATGTTTATTGGCCACATAAATGTCTTCTTTTGAGAAATGTCTGCTCATATCCTTCACCCACTTTTTGATGGGGTTGTTTTTTTCTTGTAAATTTGTTTAAGTTCCTTGTAGATTCTAGATCTACCTTTGTCTGATGGGTAGATTGCAAAAATTTTCTCCCATTCTCTAGGCTGCCTGTTCACTCTAATGATAGTTTCTTTTGCTGTGCAGAAGCTCTTTAGTTTGATTAGATCCCATTTGTCAATTTTGGCTTTTGTTGCTATTGCTTTTGGTGTTTTAGTCATGAAGTCTTTTCTCATGCCTATGTCCTGAATGGTATTACCTAGGTTTTCTTCTAGGGTTTTTATGGCTTTGGATTTGACATTTAAGTCTTTAGTCCATCTTGAGTTAATTTTTGTATAAGATGTAAGGAATGGGTCCAGTTCCTGTTTTCTGCATATGGCTAGCCAGTTTTCCCAGAACCATTAATTAAATACGAAATCCTTTCCCCATTGCTTGTTTTTGTCTGGTTTGTCGAAGATCAGATGGTTGTAGATGTGTGGTGTTATTTCTGAGGTCTCTCTTCTGTTCCATTGGTCTATATATCTGTTTTGGTACCAGTACCATACTGTTTTGGTTACTGTAGCCTTGTAGTGTAGTTTGAAGTCAGGTAGTGTGATGCCTCCAGCTTTGTTCTTTTTGCTTAGCATTGTCTTGGCTATATGGGCTCTTTTTTCGTTCCATATGAAATTTAAAGTAGTTTTTTTGTAATTCTGTGGAGAAAGTCAGTGGTAGCTTGATGGGAATAGTGTTGAATCTATAAATTACTTTGGGCAGTATGGCCATTTTCATGATATTGATTCTTCCTATCCATGAGCATGGAATGTTTTTCCATTTGTTTGTGTTCTCTCTTATTTCATTGAGCAGTGGTTTACAGTTTTCCTTGAAGAGGTCCTTCACGTCCCTCGTAAGTTGGATTCCTAGGTATTTCATTGTCTTTGTAGCAGTTGTGAATGGGAGTTCACTCATGATTTGTCTCTCTGCTTGTCTGTTTGCGGTGTATAGGAATGTTTTTGATTTTTGCAAATAGATTTTGTATCCAGAGACTTTGCTGAAGTTGCTTATCAGCTTAAGGAGTTTTTGGGCTGAGACGATGGAGTTTTCTAAATATACAATCATGTCATATGTAAACAGAGACAATTTGACTTCCTATTTGAATACCCTTTATTTTTTCTCTTGCCTGATTGCCCTGGCCAGAACTTCCAATACTATGTTGAATAGGAGTGGTGAGAGAGAGCATACTTGCCTTGTGGCAGTTTTCAAAGGGAATGCTTCCAGCTTTTGCCCATTCAGTACGATATTGACTATGGGTTTGTCATAAATAGCTCTTGTTATTTTGAGATATGTTCCATCAATACCTAGCTTATTGAGAGTTTTTAGCATGAAGGGATGTTGAACTTTATTAAAGGCCTTTTCTGCATCTATTGAGAGAATCATGTGGTTTTTGTCATTGGTTCTGTTTATGTGATGGATTACGTTTATTGATATGCATGTGTTGAATCAGCCTTGCATCCCAGGGATGAAGCCGACATGATCGTGGTGGATAAGCTTTTTGATGTGCTGCTGGATTCAGTTTGCAAGTATTTTCTTGAGGATTTTTGTGTCGATGTTCATCAGGCATATTGGCCTGAAGTTTTCTTTTTTTGTTTTGTCTCTGCCAGGTTTTGGTATCATAAAATGAGTTAGGGCCCCATAAAATGAGTTAGGGAGGATAATTTCTATTATTTGGAATAGTTTCAGAAGGAATGGTACCAGTTCCTCTTTGTACCTCTAGTAGAATTCGGCTGTGAATCCGTCTGGCTTTTTTTGGTTGGTAGGCTATTAATTACTGCCTCAATTTCAGAACTTGTTATTGTTCTATTTAGGGATTCAACTTCTTCTGGTTTGGTCTTGGGAGGGTGTATGTGTCCAGGAATTTATCCATTTGTTCTAGAATTTCTAGCTTATTTGCATAGAGGTGTTTATAATATTCTCTGATGATGGTTTGTGTTTTTGTGAGATCAGTGGTGATATCCCCTTTATCATTTTTTATTGTGTCTATTTGATTCTTCTCTCTTTTCTTCTTTATTAGTCTAGCTAGTGGTCTATTTTGTTAATCTTTTCAAAAAACCAGCTCCTGGATTCATTGATTTTTTTTTAGGGTTTTTCATGTCTCCATCTCCTTCAGTTCTGCTCTGATGTTAATTATTTTTGACTTCTGCTAGCTTTTGAATTTGTTTGCTCTTGCTTCTCTGATTCTTTTGATTGTGATGTTAGGGTGTTGATTTTAGATCTTTCCAGCTGTCTGATGTGGGCATTTAGTGCTATAAATTTCCCTGTTAACACTGCTTTAGGTGTGTCCCAGAGATTCTGGTACATTGTCTCTTTTTTCTCATTGTTTTCAAAGCACTTACTGATTTCTGCCTTCGTTTCGTTATTTACCCAGTAGTCATTCAGGAGCAGGTTGTTCAGGTTCCGTGTAGTTGGGTGGTTTTGAGTGAGTTTCTTAATCCTGAGTTCCAATTTGATTGCACTGTGGTCTTAGAGACTGTTTATTATGATTTCCATTATTTTGCATTTGCAGAGGAGTGCTTTACTTCCAATTATGTGGTCGATTTTTAGGATATGCGTGCTATGTGGTGCTGAGAAGAATGTGTATTCTGTTGATTTGGGATGGAGAGTTCTGTAGATGTCTATTAGGTCCACTTGGTTCAGAGCTGAGTTCAAGTCCTGAATATCCTTGTTAATTTTCTGTCTCGTTGATCTGTCTAATGTTGATAGTGGGCGTTAAAATCCCCCACTATTACTGTGTGGGAGTTCAAGTCTCTTTGTAGGTCTTGAAGAACTTGTTTTATGAATCTGGGTGTTCCTGTATTGGGTGCACATATATTTAGGATAGCTAGCTCTCCTTGTTGCATTGATCCCTTTGCCATTATGTAATGCCCTTCTTTGTCTTTTTTGATCTTTGTTGGTTTAAAGTCTGTTTATCAGAGACTAGGATTGCAACCCCTGCTTTTTTTTTGCTTTCCATTAGCTTGGTAAATATTCCTCCATCTCTTTATTTTGAACCTATGTGTGTCTTTCCTCGTGAGATGGGTCTCCTGAATATAGTACACTGATGGGTCTTAACGGTTTATCCAGTTTGCCAGTCTGTGTCTTTTAATTGGGGCATTTATCCCATTTACATTTAAGGTTAATATTGTTATGTGTGAATTTGATCCTGCCATCATGATGCTAGCTGGTTATTTTGCTCATTAGTTGATGCAGTTTTTTCGTAGTGTTGTTGGTCTTTATATTTTGGTGTGTTTTTTGCAGGGGCTGTAACTGGTTTTTCCTTTCCACATTTAGTGCTTCCTTCAGGAGCTCTTGTTAGGCAGGCCTGGTGATGACAAAATCCCTTAGCATTTGCTTGTCTCTAAAGTCTCCTTCTCTTATGAAGCTTAGTTTGGCTGGATATGAAATTCTGAGTTGAAAATTCTTTTCTTTAAGAATGTTGAATATATTGGTCCCCACTCTCTTCTGTCATATGGAGTTTCTGCAGAGAGATCTGCTGTTAGTCTGATGCGCTTCCCCTTGTAGGAAACCTAACCTTTCTCTCTGGCTGCCCTTAACATTTTTTCATTCATTTCAGCCTCGGAGAATCTGACGATTATGTGTCTTGGGGTTGCTCTTCTTTAGGAGTATCTTAGTGTTGTTCTCTGTATTTCCTGAATTTGAATGTTGGCCTGTCTTGCTAGGTGGGGGAAGTTCTCCTGAATAATACCCTGAAGTGTGTTTTCCAACTTGGTTCCATTCTCCCCATCACTTTCAGGTACACCAGTCTTAAGTTTGGTCTTTTCACATAGTGCCATATTTCTTGGAGGCTTCATTCGTTCCTTTTTATTCTTTTTTCTCTAATCTTGTGTTCACACCTTATTTTATAAGTTGATCTTCAATCTCTGATAATTCCACTTGATCAATTTGGTTATTGATACTTGTATATGCTTCACGAAGTTCTTGTGCTGTTTTTCAGCTCCATCAGGTCATTTATGTTCCTCTGAAAACTGGTTATTCTAGTTAGCATTTCCTGTAACCTTTTATCAGGGTTCTTAGCTTTCTTCCATTGGGTGAGAACATGCTCCTTTAGCTCAGAGGAGTTTGTTATTACCCACCTTCTGAAGCCTTCTTCTGTCAATTCATCAACCTCATTCTCCATCCAGTTTTGTGCTCTTGCTGGAGAGGAGTTGCGATCATTTGAAGAAGAGGCATTCTGGTTTTTTAAATTTTCAGCGTTTTTGCTGTTTGATTTTTTTTTTTTCTTTCCATCTTCGTGGATTTATCTACCTTTGATCTTGGAGGCTAATGACCTTTGGATGAGGTTTTTTTTGTGGGGTCCTTTATATTGATGTTGTTGCTTTCTGTTTGTTAGTTTTTCTTCTAATAGTCCGGCCCCTCTTCTGCAGGTCTGCTGCAGTTTGCTGGAGGTCCACTCCAGACCCTGTTCACCTGGGTATCACCAGTGGAGGCTGTAGAACAGCAAAGATTGCTGCCTGCTACTTCCTCTGGAAGCTCGCTCTCAGAGGGGCACCGGCCTGATACCAGCCGGAGCTCTCTTGTATGAGGTGTCTGTTGACTCCTGTTGGGAGGTCTCTCCTAGTCAGGAGGCATGGGGATCAGAGACCCACTTGAGGCAGTCTGTTCTTAGCAGAGCTGGTGTGCTGTGCTGGGAGAATCCCTCTTGTTAGGATCAGCTGCTCTCTTCAGAGTCGGCAGGCAGGAATGATTAAATCCACTGAAGCTGCGCCCACAGCCACCCCTTCCCCCAGGTGCTGTGTCCCAGGGAGATGGGGGTTTTGTCTGTAAGCCCCTGACTGGGACCATTACCTTTCCTTCAGAGATGCCCTGCCCAATGAGGAGAAATCTGGAGAAGCACTCTGCCACAGCCACTTTGCTGGACTGTGCTGAATTCCACTCAGTCCCGACCTCCCAGACTCCTTAGCACTGTCAGGGGAAAACCGCCTACTAAAGCCTCAGTAATGGCAGATGCCCCTCCCCCCACCAAGCTCGATCATCCCAGGCCAACTTCAGACTGCTGTGCTGGCAGTGAGAATTTCAAGCCAGTAGTTCTTAGCTTGCTGGGCTCCATAGGAGTGGGACCTGCTGAGCGAGACCACTTGGCTCCCTGGCTTTGGCCACCTTTCCAGGGTAGTGAATGGTTCTGTCTTGCTGGGGTTCCAGGAGGCACTGAAGTGTGAAAAAGACTCCTGCAGCTAGCTTGGTGTCTGCCCAAATGGCTGCCCAGTTTTGTGCTTGAAACCCAGGGCCCTGGTGGTGTAGGCTACACAAGGGAATCTCCTGATCTGCAGATTACAGAAACCATGGGAGAACTGTAGTAACCCAGCTGGGTAGCATAGTACCTCACGGCTTCCCTTGGCTTGGGGAGGGAGGCTCCCCAGCTTCTCGCACATCCTGGGTGAAGGAATGCCCCACCCTGCTTCTGGTCGCCCTCCATGGGTTAGATCCACTGCCTAACCAGTCCCAAGAAGATGACCTGAGTACCTCAGCTGGAAATGCAGAAATCACCTGCCGCCTTCTGTGTTGGTCTCGCTGGGAGCTGCAGACCGGAGCTGTTCCTATTCAACCATCTTGTCAACTCGAGAATGGAAAACTTTTTAAGAACTTTATGATTTTCTTTAAGAGAATGGAAAACTTTAGATGTACTTACTTTTCTAATCCTTTTTTGTTTTGTCCATTAGCTTCTTATCACCTTTCTGTAGATCAGTGTTTCCCAAAGTATGCCAAAAGCATTAGCGTTACTTGGGAACTGATTAGAAATGTACCCTAGGCCAGTCAGGTGCAGTGGCTTATGCCTGTAGTCCCAGCACTTTGGGAGGCCGAGGTGGGTAGATCACAAGGTCAGGAGTTCAAGACCAGCCTGACCAACATGGTGAAACCCCGTCTCTACTAAAAATATAAAAATTAGGTGTGGCGCACGCCTCTAATCCTAGCTACTCAGGAGGCTGAGGCAGGAGAATCACTTGAACCTGGGAGACAGAGGTTGCAGTGAGTCGAGATCATGCCACTGCACTCCAGCCTGGGCGACAGAGTGAGACTCCGTCTCAAAAAAAAAAAAAAAGAAAAAGAAATGTGCCCTGGACCAACTGAATCAGAAACTCTGGGTAAGTCCTAGCAGCCTGTTTCAGCAAGTCTTCCAGAAGGTTTTGACTCACTAAAGTTTGAAAACCAGTCCTGTGGATAAGGGTTTCTCAACCTCTGCACTGTTGACTTTTTGGACTGGATAATTCTTTGATGTGGCTGTGAGGGTTGGGGCTGTCCTGTGCATCGTGTAATCTTTAGCAGCACTTTGGCCTCTACAGTCTAGATGCCAGTAGCACACTGCCTCCTCCCCCAGGCCCCACCTCCAGTAATAATTGTTTTGTTTTTTTCAACTCAACTTCTACATCCAGCCTAACAATAGGCTCTGTCAATACTACCTCCAAAATAAACCCCACTTTTCTTCATTTTTTTTTAATACTTTAAGTTCTAGGGTACATGTGCACAATGTGCAGGTTTGTTACATAGGTATACTTGTGCCATGTTGGTGTGCTGCACCCATGAACTCAACATTTATATTAGGTATTTCTCCTAATGCTCTCCCCCGACAGGCCTGGGTGTGTGATGTTCCCCGCCCTGTGTCCAAGTGTCTCATTGTTCAGTTCCCACCTATGAGTGAGAACATGCGCTATTTGGTTTTCTGTCCTTGTGATAGTTTGCTGAGAATGATGGTTTCCAGCTTCATCCATGTCCCTGCAAAGGACATGAACTCATCCTTTTTCATGGCAGCATAGTATTCCATGGTCTATATGTACCACATTTTCTTAATCCAGTCTATCATTGATGGACATTTTGGTTGGTTCCAAGTCTTTGCTATTGTGAATAGTGCCTTTGCAGCTATTTTTTCTTAAACTATCTTCTTTTTGTTAATGCTTCGATTTTGTTCCACAGGCACTTTAATCTGCATGTACTTTTCAGGTATTTAAAAGTCATTATTTTTATGTAAGATTTTAAAACTCTATAAATGTCTCTTTTACATATGTTTTGAAAGATGAAAAAGGATTAATATTTGCCCACCTAGAATGTAAGAAAGGAGCAGAAGAGACAAGGTGATGAAGGGAAATATAGGAAGTGAGAAGAGAAGGAAGACAACTTCATGGACTTGTTGAAAGGGGAAATGCTTTACAATTATAATACAGCTTATTCTCCCCAGTATTTTTAGCATTATTTATTTTCAGGTGTTAGTACTCAATAGAGTAATGCAATTCAGATACTTGAGTTGTAAATGAAAAAATTTCAGAAACACTGGGAGGATAATTTCAAATTTTAATAACTTTATTCTTATTTTTACTGTTAGGATTCCTGGAAATCCTGATTGAATTTTTGGACTTTACAGGATACATTATGTACATCATGTGTCCCTAAAATTTATGGGATACATTTAAAACAATAATATTTAGTCCACAATAAGCTCATTATAAAGTATAATTTGTAAAATTCTTGGTGGGCCGTATTTTTTGAGAAATGTATGTAGTTTTCAACCAACTTTGTTTTGCAATGAATTAGTTGTTATATAAGAGTTTTGAGGAAGATACTTCTTGATCAGTCTTGGTAGCTAAAAGTTGAACTAAGATGAGATTTTTCAATTTCACTCATTATTGTCCTTGTCTTCCTTTAAAGAATAGTTCCTAATTGAGTAATATTTTCAATTGATTATCACAATGCCTTTCTTCATGTGCTCATTGAAGAACTATGACTTAATGAACATGTTAAAACAAGTAATACTTATTTCTGTAGTAGCAGCTACTGCTAGCTGTGCTGTTCTGTCATCTCTAAATACTACAGGAGATGAGATTTGTTGAATTACTATACCAGATGCTACCATAATTTTTGAAGCATAGAACCCTGGGATTTTTGATAATATGAACATGCCATTCATTAATAGTTTCCCAGATCTCAATCATAAGTTATCTTGAATTGGCTGAACATAGATTGTTAGCAAACAAGCTGTTTTATTTATAGAAATGTAACTAAAAATCTCTGTGTCACGGTTGCACCCACTAGCAGCTACTAACCTGATGACCTTGGGCATGTCGTGTAGCTGCTTGGAGCCGCAATTTTCTCCTCTCTACAATGAGGAGAGCTATATCAGTAAGTTGTGTGAAAATTAATGTGAAATCCTAGGGTTTTTTAAATTGCTAAATTCTTTGCAGATGTATAAGTTATTGATAAAAGTGATCACTGGTCCCACTGTAATGAGAGCCAACAGCTTTTCCCTATTTCTCACTCTAGTATTGTTTGTTTTTAATAGCACTTTTGACTAGGCTGTTTTTTGATTCAGGGCCTCCTTGCTCTGTCACCCAGGCTGAGGTGCAGTGGTAAGGTCATGGCTCACTGCAGCCTTGACCTCCTGGGTTCAAGCAATCAGTCTTTCTACATCAGTCTCCCAAGTAGCTGGTACTACTGGCATACACCACCAATGCTTGGCTAATTTTTATTTTTAAAATTTTTTTGGTAGAGACAGGATCTACCTATGTTGCCCAGGCTGGTCTCAAACTCCTGGGCTCAAGCATTCCTCCCACCTGGCCCTCCCAAAGTGCTGGCATTACAGGCAGGCTCCACCATGCTCAGCCCAGCCTAAACTTCTGATATGCTTTTTATTTAAGTATAATATCTATTACTTGGTCATCTCTGCCGTTTGAGGAGATGGGGAGTCGGGGTAGGTGGGAAGGACTTGAGCCGTCAAGCATTACAAGTGCAAAATAAAGGATTGGTCAGACTTATTAGAAATTGTGATAACTTGTGTCAATTTGGCTTCCCCAACTACATATTAAGTGAAAGGAAGAATCTGTTCTGTACTTGTTTTTATTTTGTTTTTTGTTTTTTAATTCTCTACAGCTCCTGTTATTCAATTAAGTGCATAATAGGAGCAAGGGGTTTGGCAGATTTCACTCTACACAGTTCCTACAAAATAAAAACTTGTTTGAGCATGCTGTTTTTTCTATCTCCTGTTTTAATTAAATTGCAGATTCACAATATGAACTGTTTGCAAATTGGGAACTTCTTTACAGAGGTATTTTCCACGTAGCTACCATGTACAGATTAGATAGATTTGAAACAGAATGGAGGAGCTTATTAGGTTTACTAAATTCCTGTGCTTTCCCAGGCCTAGAGACTTTTACATGCATCATCTTAGGGATTCCTCACAAGAATTAGATAAATATTACCATCTTTGCAAATGAGGAAATGAGTTCACAGTACTACCAAGAGGTGGAACCAGAATTTGAACCTAGATGCCTGATTCTAAAGTGAATGTACAGTCATGCTCTGCATTGTGATGTTTCAGTCAACAGTGGACTGCATGTATGATAGTAGTCCCTTAAGATTATAATGGAACTGAAAAATTCCCATGGCCTAGTATCCTGGTAGCCCTTGTACCATCATAGCACAATGCATTACTCATAGGTTTGTGGTGATACTGTTATCAACAAATGTATTGTGCTGCCAGTTGGATAAATGTCTAGCACATATAATTATGTACATTAATTGATAATGATAAACGACTATGTTACTATTTACTATACTTTTTATCATTATTTTAGAGTGTTCACCTTCTACTTATTAGAAAAAGTTAGCTGTAAAACAGGAAGGTCCTTCAAGAGGTATTCCGGAAGGCATCGTTTTCCTAGGAGATGACAGCTTCGCTCATATTATTACCCCTGAAGACCTTCCAGTGGGACAAGATGTGGAGGTGGAAGACAGTGATATTGATGATCCTCCTCCTTTGTAGGCCTAGGCTAATGTGTGTATTTGTGTCTTAGTTTTTAACAAAAAGTCTTAAGAAGTTAAAAAAGTAAAAAAAAAAATTTTAAATAAAAAAAGTTTCACAGAATAAGGATATAAAGAAAGAATGTTTTTGTGCGGCTGTACGTGTTTGTTTTAAGCTAAGTGTTATTACAAAAGACTCAAAAGTTAAGATGAAAACGTTTATAAAGTGAAAAAGCTATAGTAAGCTAAGGTTAATTTTTAAACAAATTCAATGTAACTTAAATGTACAGTGTTTACATAGTCTACAGTAGAGTATAGTAATGTCCTAGGCCTTCACATTAACTCACCACTCACTCGTTGACTCACCCAGAGTCAGCCCTGCAAGCTCCATTCATGGTACGTGCACTATAGAGGGGTACCTTTTAAAAATCTTTTATATGGCATTTTTACTGTACCTTTTCTATGTTGAGATACACAAATACTTAAGATTGTGTTACAGTTGCTACAGTATTCAGTACTGGTTTGTATGTACCTGGTTTGCACATACCATATAGGTTTATAGCCTAGGAGCAACAGGTTATACCGTATAGCCTAGTTGTGTAGTAAGCTGTACTCTGTAGGTTTTCTAAGTATGTTCTATGATGTTCCCATGATGAAATTGCCTGATGCATTTCTCAGAATCTATCCCCATCGTTAAATGAAGCATGACTGTATTTTTTGTTACATCTGGAAGTTGTTAACGCTGGCTATATATTAGAATCATCTGGAGAGCTTTCAAAAGTACAGATGCCAGGGAATCAGGTAATTGGTCTGGAGTGGGTCCTGCACATTAGTATTTTTTAAAAGCTCTTCAGGTGATCCTGGTGAGAAGCAAAAGTTAAGAAATGTTGCATTACATACTGTATCTCCAGTGACCATTGGTTGCCCCTTTGTTTTGAAAGCTTTTGTTATTTGTCAGTGGATGATCATTAACAGATTAATAGTGTTTTCTACTTTACATTTTCTCTTCAGAAGCATAAAGGATTTGTATTATAGAAAGAATTACCTATATAATAAATGTTGGAAAGATTACAGTGAACATAATGGGGGTATCTTTTTGTCAGTCTTTCAAAAATTAAAAATTTTTTTTTTTTTCTTATGACTTTGGCTTGCTTTCTGAGTGAAGTAAAAATGAACTCAGTTGCATATTAAATTTGTTTCTGGCCCTCTGCATCTAGGAAAGTAATAAACTAATTTTGGCCAAGAGAAATAACCTTTTCTTAATATACAGTAGTTTTTAAAAGTAATAGAACAGCAGGTTAATGGTTATAAATCTATAGATGATTGTAACAGGAATACATTTAGATAATTAGTCCTGGCCTACCACTGTGCTGTAGCTCTGTAAATCTCTTTTTGACAAGCTGCTTTAAAGATTATCTTTTGGATGAAGGGAAAATGGGAGTATAGTTGAAGATCATTATTATTAGAAATGTTAATATAAGCACATAGAACAACAATAATTTGTTTTTTACATTATGAAATTTTTGAATTTTGAATTTTTTTATTACCCAGCTTAAAAATACATTTGAAATAAATTCTTCTTAATTGGTTAGAATATGATTGAATTCTGTCTCTTTAAAAATAAAGGCAGTTACTGGAATTGACTCTTGGAATACGTTTAAAGATGTTGTAACTTGCAGTCGTGGTTTATTGGCTGGTGATGTTGAAATTAGAATTTACAATCTACTTTTCTCAGTACTTAATGAGATTAATTTTCTTTAAATTTCCAGCAGTAGTTTTTAACCATTTACAAAGTTTTCATGAGGTGGCTAGTTTTTACTGACTCTTTATAAAGCTGTGCTGTAATAAGGTGTAGCAGTTGTGAGCCTCTCATCTTTTCAGATTAATAAGAACCACTCCCCCCATCGTGCTTATGTCCTCTCCCCTACTATATTAAGGTATGTTAGAAGAGGAAGGGGTTGGAAAGGAATGGTTATCTAGGTCTTAAGGGGTAGGGTTGGAACTCAGACTTGCTTGTCAAGACTAGAGGACTCCTCAGATGTTGGCCTAGATGTTCTTGGACCACCATTCTTATTCCCACCACTGTTACATGATATGGCTGGAGATGAATGCAGTGAAATTGATGGGAGGTAAATGGCAACTAAATTGTGCCCACAGGGTGAGAAGATAGAACCTTATATGATGATTGAAAAAGTTGGAGGAAGCAAAAGGGTCAGAGGGTATTTGGTTGTAAATATTGCAGCTGTACTGTGTTAGGGCTTTTATTGTCCCAACTATGGCTAGCAAAGGCTACTCAATTGCGTAACTCCAGCAGGCAGCATTCACATAGAATTTGATGTGAGTGATGCAGACTCCCTGGTTCTGAGCCAGACTGAACAGTCCAGCAATTCTATAATGATGGGGTTTTGGCAGGGCCACTTTTCCCTACTGGTCCTGACACTTCTTACCTGGTAGAATCTAGAAGCTCAGTGTCTTCTCTTATTGAATCTGAGGCAGCCTAAAAGGTAATGATAATAGCAAACACTTATGTAGCACTTAATTTGTGTCAGGCACAGTAAGTGTCTTTCTCAAACTCACACAACTATTAAGTGACAAAGCTGGGAAACAAACCCAGGCAGTGTGGCTCCAGACTCCAGACTGTGGCTTCCACTATCCCACACTATGTTTGCTGTTCCTTGTTTTTATTGTCCCCATTGCCTACTCATTCATTTAGCTGTTAGTGATTAACAAACATTCATTGAGTATGTACTATGTGCATACTCATAGTACATTAACTTTCTAGGGCTGAAGTATGTAGAACTTTCTAGAGCTGAAGATAAAGTCTTTACCCTCATGGGACTTATATTTTAGTTAAGGGAGAGTGACATGTAAATTGCATAATTTGAAATAACGGTAAGTATTTAGAATAAAATAGAGTGATGGTATAGGGAATGATTGGAAAGTGGGACTGTCTTACCTAGGATTATGAAGGAAATCTTTCTGAGGGGGTAACACTGTATTGAGACTTGAATGACGAGAAGCAGTTATGTAAAGATTAGGAAAGTGGGGATTCTAGGCTGCTAAAACTGAAATGGGAACAAGTTTGGTTATTTACTAGGGACCGGAAAGAAAAATAGCATGACTTAGAGCTTAGTAAGTAAAGTAGGTAGTAACTTAGTAAGTTAGTAAGGTAGACAGTGAGATCTCAGAGGAATGCAGCAATAGCATTCCAAGGGGGTGGAGTGGGCCTAGTAGGAATCTGTTTCTAGGGGAAGAGGTGTTTTATTACTGACATTATTTATGGTTGCCTGCATGCAGAGTTTGGGCAGGGAGCAGTCTGCCCCAGATGCAGGCAATAAGGAGATGCAGTGCATTGCATATTTTTTTTAAAATGATTCTAGTACATAACTTAAAATAACCATATCATTGAAGTGCATCATAAAGCATTATGTTTTGTGAACCATTAGAAAAATATTTGAAAATTTACTCGTTAATGGTGATTATGCTTTAAAAGAGCATTCTGGATACTGTGCACAGGGGATAAACATAGTACAGTGACCAAGTAGGAGGCTATTGTGTTGGCTCGGAGAGGTGAAAGTGGTAGTGGTGAACACGAAGAGAAGTAATTGCACTCTAAATATATATTGATTACTGTTCTTGATGCCAGTTTTCTAAGACTGTAGCACTTACTTTGTAGGGCAAAGGAGTAAATGTCTTCTCTCAGTTAATTTTCAGACAGTGACCGTCCAGGTCAAAATTTCCAGGAATTTGGATTTTATTGCTTTTGTGATTCACTGAAACCACAGATTTCCCTGGGTAGAAACTTTCTGCCAAGACGTGTGTTTATGGACAAGATGAAGGATGAACTTCCTCCAGGACTGGCACTGCTCTGCCCTGATGCAGAGGCCAGTCCACTGGGCCCACCTAGTTCTGTGTTCATGATGAATTTTCAAGGGCGGATTCTCTTAATTTGACCTGGCTCGTAAGGCAGATGAGTTTGAAGATACAGGTCACTTTTTGAACACTTGCTTTTGGCATCCTACCGGTAATTACTACTTGTTCATTTTTATTTTGCTCCTGTTTTGTCTTACAGAGATGTTTAACATATTACGAATGAAGAAATTAACTTATATAGGTCTGTGTTTGTCTTTTCTGTTACAAGTATCTTGAAAGCCTCTGAGTAAAACAATACAATTATCACATGATCACTTGTAGTACTGATTTGAATAATACTGTTGACAGATGGAAAATTTTGTGAAGAGTGGGTTCCTTTCTGTAGTCATTTTCAGCCATTTGCTTTTCCTTTCAAAGGCAAGCTTAGAGTCTGTCTTCTGTGTGCTGTCACAATCTGACATTTATTTGGAATCCTGTAACTCTGCTGTCCTTTGGCTTCATAGATGTTAAAGACCAGGAGGTGAATAGTGTATGCATGTGGAGACCATTTCACCAGTTTCCTGCACGAGGGTCCCAGCCGGCTGAATTGAGCCTGAGTAGCAATCCCTACACTCTCCTTATATGTCCTCCATGTCTCCCGTGGGGGATTTTAGACATGTTATTTGTGGCCTAAGAATTATTTTGCCCTGAGTTTTTACCTCCCGTAAAGCTTAAGTGGAAGAATAGATAAATCGTTTAAAGTTATCACTTTTTCCTGCTGTTTGTCCATGTGAGGAACAAAGAATACAAATAAACTCGGTATCTTACGCATTTTAGAGAGATCCGAAATTAAAAAAAAAAAAAAAATGTTTTTCCAGGTGTTTTAAAAATTTGCAAGACCAATATAAAAGCTTAATTCAGCAGAGAGAGAGAGAGGAAAAATGGATGACCATCAGGATTTTTGAGAAATGGTATTTTTAATCTTTTTTTTAAAAAAAATTGATTGAATATTTCTGTAGAACAGTCCTTCGGTTTTATGCTTTTGATTTGATAGCATTCTTAAATGTTAAGTTTTATAAAAAGAAACTTACATCAGTAATATTGCTTATAGCTCTGACAAGAAGTATATATGTTATCTTCCTTTCTCCCAATGTGAATAAGCTAAGTAACTGCTAGTTTTAATTTTCTCCTACTTAGTGTTTGTTTTGTTTGGCTCTGCACGGTGGCTCATGCCTGTAATCCCAGCACTTTGGGAGGCCAAGGCGGATGGATCACTTGAGGTCAGGAGTCTGAGACCAGCCTGGCCAACATGGTGAAATCCCGTCTCTACTAAAAATACAAAAGTAGCCGGGCATGATGATGCATGCCTATAATCCCAGCTACTTGGGAGGATGAGGCGGAAGAATCTCTTGAACCTGGGAGGTGGAAGTTGCAGTGAGCAGAGATCAAGCCACTGCACTCCAGCCGGGGTGACAGAGCGAGACTCCGTCTCTTAAAAAGAAAAAAAACATTGTGAAAGACACTTGGTAATTCTTTCAATCTCAACACTGATTTTCCCTTCCTCCCTCCCTCCCTCCCTCCCTCCCTCCCTCCCTCCCTCCCTCCCTCCCTCCCTCCCTCCCTCCCTCCCTCCCTCCCTTCCTTCCCTCCTTCCCTCCTTCCCTCCTTCCCTCCTTCCCTCCTTCCCTCCTTCTTTCTCTTCTTTCTCTTCTTCTTTCTCTTCTTTCTCTTCTTTCTTTCCCTGTCTTACTCTAGGGAAGCACTGAACTTCTTTTACTTTCTTATATTTGTATCTTTCTTGTTAATAACTTTGATCTATAAAAGTTAATTTTTGATTAGGGTGTTTTTAGCTATTGCTGGGAAAATACCTTCTTAATATAAGAATACAGCATTTCTATAAGGAGATTAAAATTAATATCAATACAGATCTTTTTTTATTGTGTCTTCCTTTTAAACATAGTTGTATTTGGGTCTAATCAGTGGGTTAAACAGGCTAAGTTTTATATAAAGAATTATTAAACTCTGATAAGAGTGACTATACGATATAAGAAAACTATATATTTTACCCTAGGACTGAGGGAGGAAGACCAAACTTGTAAGGGGCCCCACCTGCAAGGGCTAGGGCTCAGACTTCATTGGAGGAGGTATATTCAGTTCATTGAATTAGTAGAAAAGTTCTCTCTTATCGCCAGGCCAGAGTTGGTCTGTAGTCCGTTGGCAGTCAGGGCAACCTGGAATGCAGGTGATCAGCAACATGTGGCATGGTTGTGCAGAGAGAGTGGCAGCTGGGTGGGAAACCACAGATGGGCAGCCCGTGCAGACCTCCAGAGCAAGCAAACTAAGATGTTGATAAGGGCAACGGCGCATTAGTGTGCCTATGCAAGCAGGAAGCCTTTGGAGTGCTAGATTCTGTCTTGAGAGGGCTGGTTATCCCTTGGCCAGGCTCAGGCTGCAACCTTGCTGAGAGACTTGTATATCTGGACATTGGGCAGAACTGTTTGTCCTACAACTTGTTTTAGCATTTTCTGCTGAGAAATCTTAACATAGTTGTCTTAGTAGAGATGCTTAAAGGATTTGTGTCCATATAGCAATGCATATATTGAAGGGTGAATTTGGAGAAGAGAGTCATACAATTGATAACTGGCACAATCGTGTTTTTTTTTCCAGTTTACTTTTATGAGAAATTATGTTCATAGTGTTCTATCCATTCTCTGATTCAAGAGCATATGCTATGCATGCACCATGCTAGATGCTTGGGATTTCATCACAAGGCAGCAAGTAAAATTTTAAGTATGCATGAAGAATCATTTTATGTAGCTGTCACATTCTTGCTTGATACCTGATGGTAAAAAGACACTTTTTTGAGCATTGACAGAATAATTGCTTCATGTATGAGAGGACTGTGTCAAAGTAGTATTCTTCACATTAAGATAAAGTTTCGTGGCAGCAACTATTGAACCAATTGGGGACTTTGAATTGGAAGACCAAGATTCTGGTCTTGGTTCTTAAACATATAACAATCTGGGCCTTAGTTATCTGTGAAATTGTGTTGGACTTACTGGATTTAAAATTTTCTCTCACACCGTTTCTAATATACTGTGAGTCTTCCCTCGGATTGGAGCTGAAGATTAGAGTAAGGAAGGCCTAAAGCCTGTCACAGTCTTTTAGGACAGGGGTGCAAGAAGAAATAACTAATTTTTAAAAAATATATAGTTAGGATGGTTTAAGCAGAATCAATAGTTTGCCAGCAGATTGGATTCAAACAGGTCTAGTAATAGAGAAATACCAAGCTGAACCGTAATTCTGGAAATATTTCCCTGCTTTATAGAATTATGATTTTGATATAAATTTCTGAGTATAAAATATTTTATAAGGTGGGATTCTGGGTGAGTTTAAGAAAAAAGGAGTTGCTTAAAAAACAGTGTACAGAATGGGAGAAGATATGTGAATCACAGATAAGGGGTTTATATCCAGAATATATAAAGAACTCTTATAACTCAATAATAAAAAGACAGCTGGTTTAAAAGGGAAAGTGATTTCATAGGCATTTCTCCAAAGATGTACAAATGGCCAGTGAGCACATGAGAAGATGCTCAGCATAGTCATTAAGGAAATGCAAATCAAAACCACAATGAGATACTACTTGATGCCTGCCAGAATGGTTATAATTAAAAAGACCAATAGTAGCAAGTATTGGCAAGGATGTGGACTAATTGGAATCCAAATACATTGCTGGTGGAAATGCAAGGTAGTACAGTCACTTTGGAAAACAGTATGGCAGTTCCTCAAAATATAGTTACCATGTATCAGTTAAACAGAGTTACCTAATGACCCAGTAGTTCTACTCCTAGGTACATACCCAGGAGAATTGAAAACATATTTATAATAGATAAAAAGCAAAAACTACTTAAATGTCAGTCAACTGAGAGAACAAAAATCTCGTAACTCTACGTAATGGAATATTATTCAGCCATAAAAGCAAATGAAGTTCTGATACATACCACAACATGAATGAACCTCAAAAATATTATGCCAAGCAAAAAACAAACCCACATGCAAAAGAACCATGTATTAAATTACTTCATTTATGTGAAATGTCTGGAATAGGCAAACTATAGAGATAGAAAGTAGTGATTTTTCAGGGGCCGGGGCAAGGGGGAATGGGAAGTGACTATTAATAGTCACAGGTTTCTTTTTGGGATGCTGAAAATGTTCTGAACTCTGAATATACTGAAAACCACTAAGTTGTATACTTTAAAAGGGGAGAATTTTATAGTATGCAAATTGTATCTCAAGTTGTTTATTTAGAAAATTTGAAACTGAAAAGTTTAAAAAAAGAGCTTAATTGGTCTGAGATTAAGCTGCAGTTGGCACTTCGTAAGTGCCAGTTCCGTATTTCTTTCAAAGCTTTTTAAAAAAATATCTTTGGCACTTTGGGAGGCCGAGGTGGGCAGATCACGAGGTCAGGAGATCGAGACCATCCTGGCTAATACAGTGAAACCCCGTCTCCACTAAAAATACAAAAAAATTAGCCAGGCATGGTGGCGGACGCCTGTAGTCCCAGCTACTCGGGAGGCTGAGGCGGGAGAATGGCGTGAACCCGGGAGGTGGAGGTTGCAGTGAGCCGGGATCGCGCCACTGTACTCCAGCCTGGGCGACAGAGCGAGACTCCATCTCAAAAAAAAAAAAAAAAATATATATATATATATATATATACACACACACACACACACACACACACACACACACACACACACAAAGATATATATATATATCTTTGGTATTTAATGTTTACTGTGTTCAGTATTTTGACTTTATTTTTATTTTTTTGAGACGGAATTTCACTCTTGTTGCCCAGTCTGGAGTGCAGTGGCATGATCTCGGCTCACCGCAACCTCCGCCTCCCAAGTTCAAGCAATTCTCCTGCCTCAGCCTCCCGAGTAGCTGGGAATATAGGCATGCACCACCATGCCTGGCTAATTTTGTATTTTTAGTAGAGGCAGGGTTTCTCCATGTTGGTCAGGCTGGTCGTGAACTCCTGATCTCAAGTGATCTGCCCGCCTCGGCCTCCCAGAGTACTAAGATTACAGACGTGAGCCACCGCACCCAGTGACTTTATTTCTTTACACAACTTCTGGTTAACATTTAGGCTACTTGAAGCTGTACCTTTGTAGCTCAGCAATTAGAAGTAGTACCGGGAGAGTCAAGACATCTATCTTCTACCTGGTGGGATTTTTGCCTTGATAACACAAGTAGTCATATGTTTATATGTTTATGGTTTTTCTTATGAGAAAAAAATGGCTGTGTGAATATCTAGGGAGAGGATGCAATAATGTAGAAAAAAATTAATTTTATATTTGCTTTATGTTTAGTTATGGAAAGATAAGTTTAATAAAAATAAGAAAAAATAATATATAAATGATGTCCTTTCAGCAACTTCTAGAGGGATATTTAAAACTTTCATCTCTTCATGTGAGGTATTCCATTATAATGTTGTTCATTTTTAATAACAAATAATTTATATCATTACAGACAGATTTGACCAGTTTTGGGCCATCAATCGGAAACTCATGGAATATCCTGCAGAAGAAAATGGATTTCGTTATATCCCCTTTAGAATATATCAGGTAGGAAATAACATTTTAAAAAACATCCATTTATGAAAGCCTCAGACATCTTACTTGAAGCACTCTAGTCCGGAACTCTTTGTCTGCGTAGTAACTAAACAGTATTTATTAGGGGTTTTCCAAACTCTGTCTTTCAGTGGCAATCAAGTCAGATACTGCACTGAAGTATTTGACTCATATGCAGTTGGTGCTCGTTATTTGTAGATTTCATATTGGCAGATTCACATACTTGCTAAAATTTATGTGTAACCCCAAAGTCAGTACTTGGAGCACTTTTATGGTCATTCAGAGTGGTGAACAATTGATTCACCTGATGCTCATTTCCCAGCTGAGGTTGATCAAAGCGAGGTTCTACCTTATTGTCTCAGCTGTCATACTATAAACAAGCCTTCTTTTCGCAGTGTATGTAGTGCCATGCTTTTACATTTTTGTGCTTTTTGTTAGTGATTTTGCTGTTTAAAACAGACTCCAAATGTAGCACTGAAGTGCTCTTTTTAAACAGAAGCACACATAGAACAAGGTTATGTATTGATCAGTTGATGAACATCTTGTGACCAAGGGCTCACAGAAACGTATTCCCCCAGGAGCGATGATTTCAATGTTTGTGGTACCCTTATAAAACAGAACTACTGCAAATCACAAGAATTTACTGTCTGTCTGTTTTGGATGATTAATCTTCAGTGTTGTACCACAAAGTAGGCAATAGGCTCTGAAGTCTTTCTCACAGCATATTTGCATGAGGTAAAGAAACTCCATGTTTCTGTACTTTAAAAGTGCTGGCATAAATATTGGCATTTAGTAAATATTAAATTTTTTAATCAGTGGCATTCCAGGAAGTAAGTTTCATACTATCATGAGAAAAGCAGTTAAGAACAAGAATTAGAAGCATAATGTCACAGACATAGACTCTAATCTAGTAGGACTTCCATTCAAATTCAGAGGTTTTTCATAACTTTCTTTGTAGCCGTTTTCAGTATCCCACAATCTTTACTAATAGTTACTTCTATAGTTATTTTAAAATCTTTTATAGAGCCATCACATAACTATGGGTTCAAAGAGGAAAACAGAGTGTCTAATTGAAAATAAACATCTCAAAATACTGGAAGAACGAAGAATATTTATTTAGTGTTGCAGGTATAATTTTCAAGTAGTCCATATTTTTCACGAAGGCAGGGTTATTGTTAGGTTCATGCTTTGTGTCCAGGGTCTAGAAGAATGCTCGGCATTTGAATTTCTAATTTATTGAATCATTTATCATTTGTCAATTTTATTTTAATTATTTATATTCTTTGTATTTTACCACGAGCTCCACAGTAACATGCCATAAGGCATTCCCACAGCCTAGCAAAATATCTTACTTGTACAATTTAGTTGAATAAAATATATCACAGACTCTGAAGACATTTCTCAAAGAGTCTCGAAACTTTTGAGATTTATACCTCTCAGCACTTATTTGGGTCAAGTTCTGGCACATATATTTATACAAGAGATTCTTTACTGTAACCTCTTTAAACTCCTATAGGGAAAGTGTATTATACTTAATTTATGTCAGAATATAGTGCAGGTGTACAGAGGAAAGTTTTTCCATTTTGAATTTATTCTGTTTTAGGGGAAAATTGTCAGATAAATCCATACCTAGTGTTGTGTTATTATAATACACATAAGTTTGAGAGAGAGAGGGGGAGAGAAGGAGTGTGTGTGTGTGTGTGTGTGAGAGAGAGACAGAGAAAGAGAGAATGGTTTTTATAAAGTGCTGTAATTAGATAGAAAGTAGGAAGGTAGAGAATTCTCAAAATTTGCTTGACAAAACCTGGCTGCCAGATGGGGACTGTCTTAGGGCAGAACCTCCTGCTTGATCTTTAATGTGTCAAGGCACTTGGGCAGTTTTTCCTTAAATAGAAAGTGACAAAGAGCCTAAGGACAATATAGGTTCTCATTTGACCTACATAACTTTCCTTTTGGCTTTATCCCAGTTCCATTTTGATTTTTATTTGAATTTAATTAAAGTTTTAGAAATGAAATATGAAATGAATACAAAAATTAAGGAGTCCTAGTTTTTGCTGATTTGCCATTTCCTGGCTTTTCCTATTTCCCTATTTGGTATTCAGTCTTCAACCATGGCCTTGACCAAAGGAGGATGGAACTGTACTTTTTGTTTGCCTAATTGTGTCATCTAAAGGCAACATCAGATTTCTGTTGCTGACTTCTTTATGTCTAATTAGTTTGTATGGTTGTGATACTCTGTATGTTAAATGTAGCTTTTATTTGTGCAGCATTTTGATCAATTTACACCTTTCATTTCTTTAACAGACTAGATACAAATCTCTATAATATTTGAGCCCGTAAGTTACTAAGTAAATTTAAGGAAAATCTGAAAATCCAGATTTATTAATAAAGGGCTAATTTTTACTGAAATATTTGTTTTACTTTGCAGAATCCTAATAGAATTTCTGTATAACCAGAGAAGAGAGAGACAGAGTACTGAGCATGCTTGAGTGAAGCCCATTTTATCTTGTTGAAGCCTCAAAACCATCTTAGGATATAGGAATCATTATCTGATTTTACATGTGAGAAAACTGAGGCTCAGGAATTTTAAGTCGCTTGCCTCAGTGAATAAATGAAAAATGGAAGAACTAGAATCCAGACCCAGGCCTGATTTATGTGCAAAGTATGACTTGTTTATAATAATTAAGTTTATAGAATTTTCAGAACATAATTATCACAAAAAGTGAAGTCTGCTCAGACCAAATAAGTTGATAGGAGCATAGAATACCTGTGACTGGTGGTATTCTTTGAAGATTGACTTTTGTAAAGATTGTCATCAAACTGTATGTTTTTCATCTGTAATTCATTTATCATGAGCTCAAAATGTCTATAGTCAGGTGACAGAATTTTAGTGGTAAAAGTTAAATTGGTCCAAAAGCCATCTAGAGATGTTGCAGACCAAAATGTGTCATTTCTGTCATTTACATAACAGTTTAGTTTGGTGTGTGAGTTTCAGGTTTGTGTTCCTGAAGTCCAGGTGTTTCATATTAGCCAGTATTCTAGAGATGACATTAACGGCAGAAAATGTTACCGAATGTAACCAAAATGTTAGTTAGCACTTGTAAACAGGTGGTGATTAATGAAGGCATTTGTCAAAAATATTTGTTAAATGACTGTGAGGTCCTTAGGCATTGGCATTTGAGATGTAAAATGAAAATTGGGCACATCATATCTGTTTTTCAAGAAGCAATAGATTGATAAATGTTATCCTGCCATTGTACTTTGGGTACGAAAAATGTGTCTCATTGATTCATTCAGCAAGTTTATTTACACACATATTTGCCTGCCATGCCCTATGCTATGCACAAGGGATACAACTGATGATCAATATTATGTATCACCCCTTAGAAAGGTTATAGTCTAAAGGTGGAAAGAAACAAATCAACTAAGAATACAAATATAACATTGGAACTGTGATTGCTGTGAAGAAGAGATACACAGTGCAATAAAAGCTTAATGCCCCAGGAAGAATTTGTTCTAGTTTGGGAGGAGAGAAGGCTGCCTTGAGGATATGTTGCATCCCCAGAGATTTGACAGATAGGAAAGGTGAACTTAAGATAGGCAAAGAGTCATGAGAAGACCTTTGTAGGCACAGGGGACGTTGTAAGTATGAGGACAACCTGTTTGTCTTGAGCACAGAGTTGGGATAAGGCTGCAAAGGTGAAAGACCATATTAACGAGTTTTCTCTGTATCCTATAAAGAATGGGAGATCCTAAGAGATTTTTAATTATCTGAATATCCATTCATATTTATTCAACAGAGATCATTCAGTCTCCTACTTTGTTCTACATGTTGTTCTTAAGGTTATAAATAAATTTAGAGAATCTTCATAGAAACAACCTAGCAATGTTATTTTTAGTTTTAGAAAAACGAGAAGCTGATAAACAATCTTGTTTTCCTGTAAAGTTAAAATGAGACCAGCCTGGATACAACACAGTGAGACCCCAACTCTAGAAAAAAAAATTTTTTAATGAGCCGGATGGGATGGTATGCACCTGTAGTCCCAGCCACTTGAGAGGCTGAGGTGGGAGAATCACTTGTGTTTGAGAGGTCAAGGTTGCAGTGAGCCTTGACCACGCCACTGCACTCCAGCCTCGGCAACAGAAAGATACCCTATCTAAAAAAGAAAGAAAGAAAGAAAGCATGGTTCCTACTTGTCTTTACTTTTTATATTTTATTTTATTTTATTTTACTAATTAATTAATTTATTTATTTTGAGATGGAATCTCGCTCTGTCGCCCAGGCTGGAGTGCAATGGTGCAATCTTGGCTCACTGAAACTTCCACCTCCCAGGTTGAAGCGATTCTCCTGCCTCAGCCTCCCGAGTAGCTAGGATTACAAGCGTCCACCACCATACCCGGCTAATTTTTGTATTTTTAGTAGAGATGGGATTTCACCATGTTGCCCAGCTGGTCTCGAACTCCTGACCTCAGGTGAGCCACCTGCCTCAGTGCACCTCCCAAAGTGCTGGAATTACAAGCGTGAGCCACTGCGCCCAGCCTTTTTTTTTTTTTTTTTAATTTTATTTTTTTCCAGAGAGGGTCTTGCTCTGTCACCCAGGCTTGAGTGCAATGATGTGATCTCAGCTCACTATAGCCTCTGCCTTCCTGGCTCAAGCGATCCACCCACTTCAGCCTTCCAAGTAACTGGCACTACAGGCATGTGCCATGCCCGGCTAGTTTTTGTATTTCCCACTTGTCTTTGGAAGAAGTTGTTCATTAGTTATAGAAAAGTAAAATAAAGTAGAATTTGAACTTCGTTTTGTTTACTTCATAATTCCCAGAATTCTGCTTCCTTTCCCATAGATTATCTCAGTGTAAAGTTGTTCATTTGTATCATTAAAGCGCCATTAATATTTTAATTCTTTTGGGAGGTTTACTAGCTATTTTGGTTAAGCAAATCTATTTAACTTCTATGTCATGTGCTAAAAGTATTTAAGAATCTAGATACTTACCGGTTTTGGGGGGAGAAAAAGTACATTTTTCAAAATGGAAACTAGGATGTCAGGGATTAACTTGGTACCTTCTAAACTGAAGAAGGAGCCAAATTTTAGACTCTGTTTTGTTTCCAGAAATGTTGATTTATGGATTTGGAAAAGTGAGGACAATAGAAATAGGTGGCAAATTATGGCCATGTTTGTTAGGATTCCTCCCCTCCAGGGTTTTAGCGATGTTGATAAGAAATTATATTCTACTTTTTCAGTTGTTTTCCATTTTAGTAGGTATCTTGCAATAACATCTTACAAAAAAGTCAGGAACCATGAAAGAAAGACTTACCAGTTAGTAAACTGAATATTATTGCTTTTAATTTAGTGTTTCAGTCATTTCAAAAAGATAGACAACATAATTTGTAATACATTTTGAACTGCAGATATATCTCTAGCATAATATAATATACATATTCTGTTTTTCAGCTGAATGTAAGTTGCTTAAGGTTTTTTTTTGTTGTTATTATTTATAGTATTTTTCCTTAATATTATTTTGTTTTAGTTTTTAATCATGGTAAAATAAATATAACATAAAATTTATTTATTTTTTTATTTTTTTTTTTTTTAATTTTTTTTTTTTTTTTGAGACGGAGTCTCGCTCTGCCGCCCAGGCTGGAGTGCAATGGCCGGATCTCAGCTCACTGCAAGCTCCGCCTCCCGGGTCCACGCCATTCTCCTGCCTCAGCCTCCTGAGTAGTTGGGACTACAGGCGCCCGCCACCTCGCCCGGCTAATTTTTTGTATTTTTAGTAGAGACGGGGTTTCACCGTGTTAGCCAGGATGGTCTCGATCTCCTGACCTCGTGATCCGCCCGTCTCGGCCTCCCAAAGTGCTGGGATTACAGGCTTGAGCCACCGCGCCCGGCCGAACATAAAATTTATAATCTTAACCATTTTCAGTAGTGTTAATTATGTTCACATTGTTGTACATTCATTCTCCAAAACCCTTTTCTTCTTGCAAAACAAACTCTATACCCATTAAACAACTCTCTGTTTCCCCATTCTACTTTATGGATTTGACTTCCATATGTACCTCATACAAGAGGAATCATACACTAATTGCCTTTTTGTGACAGGCTTATTTCACATAGCATGATGTCCTCATTGTTTACCTATATTGTATTATGTGTCAGAATGTCCTTTTTTTGGCTGGGTGTGGTGGCTTGCACATGTAATCTCAGCACTTTGGAAGACTGAGGCAGGCGGTTTGCTTGAGCCCAGGAGTTTGAGACCAGCCTGGACAACATGGTGAAACCCTGTCTTCTATAAATATGCGTGTGTGTGTGTGTGTGTAATTTCCTCTTTTTAAAGGCTTAATAATATCCCATTGTATATATATACCACATTTTGCTTATCCATTCATCTGCTGGAGTTGCTTCCACCTTTGGGCTATTGTGAATAATGCTGCCATGAACAGAGGTGTATTAGCATTCTCCAGAGAAACAGAACCATCGTGGTGGTGGTGGTGGTGGTGGTGGTGGTGGTGGTGGTGGTAGTAGTGTGTGTGTTGTCTAGAGAGAGATTTATTTTAATGAATTGGCTTACCTGGTTTTGGCAGCTCTTCCTTGAGTCTACAGCCTACCCCATCAGACCCTGGACTCACCAAGCCAGGGTGATTGGGTGGGCTGTCAACTCAAGGAAGAGTTGCAGTTGAGTCCAAAGGCAGTCTGTTGGCTGAATTTCTTGCTCAAGGGAGGTAAGTCTCTTTCTGTAAGACCTTCAACTGAATAGATGAGGCTCACCTACATTGTGGAGGGTAATCTGCTTTACTCAGAATCTACCAATTTAAATGTTAACCTCAGCCAAAAAATATATATATATATGCATCCAGAAGAATATTTGAACAAATATCTGGGCATCGTGGGTTGAGTTGACATGTAAATGTTGAAATGGGTGTACACCCTGTTTTCAGTTCTTTGGGGTATTTACCCAGAAGTGGATATTCCTATCATAAGATAATTTTATTTTTATTTTATTGAGGAACAGCCATACTGTTTTCCATAGTAGCTGTACCACTTTACATCCCCACCAACAGTGCACAAGGGTTTCAGTTTTTCACATTTTCGCCAATATTTATTATTTTCTGTTTTTCATACTAGCTATCCTAATGCATGTGGGGTGTAATCACTAATGAATAGTGCTCAGCATCTTTTCATGTGCTTGTTTATCATCCTTGGAGAAATGTCTATTCAAGTCCTTTGCCCATTTTTGAATTGGGTTTGGGTATTTTTTTGATGAGTTGTAGGGTTTAATTTGTTCTTTTTTTGAGACAGAGTCTCGTTCTGTCGCCTGGGCTGGAGTGCGGTGGCATGATCTTGGCTCACTGCAACCTCTGCCTCCCGGGTTCAAGTGATTCTCCTGCCTCAGCCTCCTGAGTAGCTGGGATTACAGGTGCCCACCAATATGCCCGACTGATTTTTGTATTTTTAGTAGAGATGGGGTTTCACCATGTTGGCCAGGCTGGTCTCAAACTCCTGGCCTCAAGTGATCTGCCTGCTTTGGCCTCCCAAAGTGCTGGGATTACAGGCATGAGCCACCGCACCCAGCCTAATTTATTCTTTTTTAATGGCTGCATTATGTTTAGTCTGTAGATGCACTGTAATTTGTTCAGTATTCGCTATCAAGTTTTTTTTTCTAGTTTTTACCGTTATAAACAGTACTACAGCAAATGGCATTATATATGTATTTTTTTTTTTAGGTATGGAATAGATACCCAAGAATGAGTTTTTGCATCAAAAGGTAGAGATTTAAAAAACAGTTGCCAGCTTACTTTTCAAAAATGTGTTAGTTTAAATTTTCACCAACAGTATATGAGAGCATGTTTCTCCCCTTACATCTCCACCAGCAATAGGGCATTATAACTCTGATTTTTAGTAATATTGTGGGTATAGAGAGAGATTTTTACTTCAACTAATAATTCACACTTAGTAAGTTTATAAATCTGTTCATCTTTGTTGACCATTTGGACTTGGTTTTCTGTAAATTGCATTCTATTTTGTTTTGCCTATTTTTTCTTCTTGTTATCTTTTTGTTTTATAAAATAATTTTTATATATATTACGTTTTTACTGTCAAACACATTGCAAAATATCATAACTATAATTCATCTTGATTTTTGTGGTATCTTTATGTAAAAATAAATCTTTATATATCAAATATGCCCTTCTTTTTCTTAGAAGTATATGGATTTCTTTCTTTGTTAAAAAGGCCCCTTAGCCAGGCATGGTGGCACACACCTGTAGTCCCAGCTATTCAGGATTCTGTGATAGGAGTATTACTTGAACCTGGGAGGTTGAGGCTGCAGTGAGCCATGATCATGCCACTACACTCCAACTTGGTCAACAGAGCAAGACCCCATCTCAAAAAAAAAAAAAAGGTTCTTTCCCACAATGTATTGTGTGAGATAGGTGTCTACAAGACAGCTTATCATTTATTATATACACTAAGGGTTGGCAAACTTTCTTCAAGGGCCAGATCGTAGGTATTTTCAGCTTTGTAGACAAGATGGTCTCTGTTGAAACTGTGTGATTCTGTAACATGAAAATATTTATAGACAATTTACAAATGATAGGCTTGGCTTTGTCCCAGTAAAACTTTATTTGCAAAAATAGGCCAGAGGCCACAATTTGGCCAGTGGGCCATAGTTTACTGACTCGTGATCTAAGCTGTCCTTTTCCCGCTGGATGAATATGCCACCCCTGCTTTATAGTAAAGTAGTTTGACTACTAGAATCTAATTCTGGATTCTTTATTCATTCCATCAGTATATGTATTTTCTTATGCCAGTAATATTTTATTTAATTTTAGCATTCTGATATCTGTTGGAGCAATTCATTCCTTCTCCTTTTTTCATACTTTTCTTGGTTATTCTCAGTCATTAATTTTTCATGACTTTTAAAATTACTTATTCAGTTCCCCATAGTGTCCTGTCTGATTAGAGGTGGAAATACATTAAATTTTGATTTAAATTTTGTTATAATTCACTTTCTTATAGTATAAAGTCTTCCCAGACAACATGATATTTCTTTTTATTCAGATTTCGTTTTATGTTCTGCATAGATTTTAAGGTTTTCTTCAAATAGACCATTTTTCTTTTTAATTTATTTCCAGGTGTTATGTAGATTTTGTTTTTCTTTATTTTGTTTCCATTTCTAGTTATTTATGGCATTGGAAAAACAAAGAAAAATCTCATCCTACTGTGTTTTTTACAAACTTTTTTTTTCTTGCTTTATTGCATTGCTCTTATAGTATTGCATTACCAAGACTGTTCTGAATAATGATGGTTCTAGTAGACTTTTCTGTGTTTGTTTTCTGGTATTAATTGATACGGTTTACGTGTTTCATCAGTTAGAATTATAACGTAGTCTTTATCAGATCTAAGTGATTTCCTTCTAGAGTTTTTAATTAGAAATGATACTAAATCATTTGCTAGTTTGATGAAGTTACTGGATCCCCACCAACCACTGGTACTTCTGTGTTTTCATTCCATAACGTTGACCTTCCCTTTTCCTGAAACTCATTATCAGGTTATTAAAAAATACTACCCATGTTACTCATCAAGAGCCTTTATTGTTTCCCCCCATTTCAAAGATACTTATTTAGCATTTGTATTTCATATTCCAGATATTTTCTCAGTATCAAAGGTATCAATATCTGGCAGGGCTCTTGGTAGAATTCTCTTTGTTCCCTGGTCTTCTATCTGTCTGCCTCAGGAATAGAAAGGATTCAGCCTTTCATTCAGCTTTTTATTTTCGTATGGCTGCTAGTTCCTCCCAGGGAAGAAAAGATTGCAGAGGTTCTAGCTTTCTCCATGTACGCCCTTCCCCAACCTCAGCAGCTGCTTAGCTCAGGAGAGCTGGTGTGTTAATAGGAGATAGAATTTGGAGGAAAGGGGAGAGACGGATGGATTAACTCCCAGAATCCCATCCAAGTATAGTTGTTAATATGTTCTTTTTCATTTAGAGATTTATATTACAGTAATATTTGGGGTAAGGTATCTTTAATACTTAATTCACGCCCTAGTTATGGCAGTAGCATGCTAAGATACATGTTGAGAATCTGTGCTTAAAAGTATGATTTGTTCACTTGAACCTGGGAGGTGGAGGTGGAGGTTGTGGTAAGCCAAGATCACGCCACTGCACTCCAGCCTGGGTTACAGAGCAAGACTCCGTGTCACAAAAATAAAAAATAAAAATAAATAAAATTTTTAAAAATATGATTTTTATCTCATATGTAAAGACAAAGTATGGAATGGATGCTTAGTGCCTAAAAGGACTTCACTTCTGATTCAAGTAAAGACAAAAGTTACAAGAAGATAAATACTGGTATGTTAAAGACAGATCACTCATACATCTTTTTGTAATGATAGTAATCTAAGGTCAGTATATGAAGTTAATGTCATTTCTTCCCAGAATACTTTAAATATTGGTTAAATACCCAAGGAGAAGTGTTCTTTGGTAAATGTAGAGAAGCTAAGGCTCTGTACTGTGCTTCTGTCTTTATGCTCCTCACAATGCCTCTCACAAAATAGGGACTGCATAAATACATAAACTATATGAACAAACTAAGGAAATCCTAACCAACTATATAAGCGGTGATTATTTGGGGCTCATAATATGATGTACTGTAATGTTCATGTCATACATTCTTTTTGTGGAATTCTGGACTGGTTCAGTTAGGCAATAATTGTTATTTTCTACTATTGCTCTAAAGTTGTACAACAGTATTATGGGATGTAGAGTAATTTTAAAAATCTGTATTATAGCACTGTATATCTTGTAAAACACCTTTACACTACCTTGTTTGACTTTCATAACACTTCTGTGGGGTAGACAAGGCAAGTATTATTTTTTAAGTTGGAGGTCAATGACCAGACAAAGGATAGCCAGCCAGTAAGCAGTGGAACAAGGACTAAAGTACAAATCTGCTTCAAAATAGTATATGCTGCATGTGCATATTATAAAGAAATATCTTTTTTGCAAGAAGATGAATATGTTTATTGAGGTTTTAGCAGTTGCATATGAGATATTTCATGGGCATGGGTTGGTTCAATTAATGAAAATTTCATTGGAGCATTGTGTGATTTGAATTTTAAAGGATTAAAGAAATAGAGCCCAGCTTTCTTTTCTTTTATTGGGTTTAGTTTTGCTTTTATTTAAAATTTTCTTTTTATGTAATGTATTTCATTAACTTTCAAATTATGTTTTAAAATTAGTTGGAATCTTAATTATTTAAAAAATTAAATTTGCCCAATTTACCAAAGTAGAACAGTAGGACTATTGCAGGTACAGTGGATGTGGAGTGGAACATAAAGATATATTAATAATTTGAGAATTCTTCAAACCAAAGGCTCAAGGATTAGTTTTCTTAGATTTGTGGGTCAAAAAATTAATATATGTTTATATGTGTGTGTAGATGTACATGCGTGTACATGTATGTGCATGCATACATAACATATTAATTGAATTCATGCTTTGGGTAAGCAGAGTTCTATGTGCTTGTGATACTCATTAGTGAAATAAGCACTGTGTTTGCTTTCATGTGGATTATAATAATAGACTAAGCAAACCAGACATACACAGAGTAAAGCAACTTATACAAAAAATGTCCCCACTGTGTTTAATTTTTCATTCCAAGACTGTAGTTTATTCACTTGCGGGGAATAGGCTTACTACCTGAAGTTCAGGAAAGCATCTTTAGTTACAAATTTCAGTTAACTATTTCGCAAAAGATATAGGAATGGCTAATAAGCACATGAAAAGATACACAATATTGTTACTCATTAGGAAAATGAAAATAACAGTGAGATACTGCCTCACATTCCCTAGATTGGATAAATTAAAAAAGTTGACGGTACTAAAAAGATTAACAAAGTACTAAAAAGGCTATGGAGCAAATGTAACTCTCATACATTATTAGTAGGAGTGTAAAATGGTAGAAATCACTTTAGACAAGAGTTTACCAGTTTCTTTTAAAATTAAACATATAGTTTCTGATCCAACAGTTCCAACAGCTCCACTCGAGAAAAATGAAAATGTATGTCCGCGAGAACATTGTACACAAGTTTTCATAGCAGAATTATTCGTAATATCCATCATAATAGCTCAGATGTCTGTCAGCAGGTAAATGAATAAACAATTGCATTACATTCCTAAAACAGCATACTATTCAGGATTAAAGGGAACGATACATGCAACAATATGGATAAATGTTGCAGAACAGTGTTTTACATTGAATCAAAAGAGCCAATACAAAGAGAATATACTCTATGATTCTGTTTTTAAGAAGTTCTAGAATAGACAAAGCTAATATGTAGTGACAAAAAAATGATTCTTCTGAGGCCCAGGTCTGGGCCAGATCAGGAGGGTGGAGTAGAGATGGACGCAACCAGTAAGGGACAAGAAGGAACTTTAGGGCATGATGGAAATGTCCAATATCTCGTTGAAGGGGTCCTCTTGAAACTGTAACACTGTTACAGTTTGAACTATATACTTAAAATGTATTCATTTTATTGTATTAATTTATTCTTCAATGAAGCTTTTTTTTTTTTTTTTTTTTTTTTTTTTTTTTTTTTTTTTGCCGTTGCAAGATTTAATAGAGTGAAA
Source organism: Macaca mulatta (assembly GCF_049350105.2). Classification (NCBI taxonomy): domain Eukaryota; kingdom Metazoa; phylum Chordata; class Mammalia; order Primates; family Cercopithecidae; genus Macaca; species Macaca mulatta. Next base: position 79,504,968 of record NC_133409.1, read on the forward strand.
ACAGCTCCCCAGCTCCCATACAAAGGGAGGGGACCCAAAGAAGGTAGCCGTTACTGGCTCGAATGCCTGAGTTTATATCCCGATCATTGTCCCTCCCGCTGTGCTCTCAGGCAATAGATGATTGGCTATTTCTTTACCGCCTCTTTTTGCCTAATTAGCATTTTAGTGAGCCTTCTTTACTACCCGATTGGTCCGGTGTGAGCTAAGTTGCAAGCCCAGTGTTTAAAGGTGGGTGTGGTCTCCTCCCCAGCTAGGCTTAGGGATTCTTAGTCGGCCTAGGAAATCCAGCTAGTCCTGTCTCTCAGTCCCCCCTCTCAACAGGAAAACCCAAGTGCTGTTGGGGAGGTTGGCCGACAACCGCTCTAACTGCTTGCTGCTGAACTGGGGCATAGTAGGGGTCGTGCAGTTGAGATTTCCTCAGGAGGGGTGCCTTCGATGTCATTAACATCAGAGCATGAACTAGCAGGCCGGTCCAGGGATCCGTGGTAGATCTTAGTCATGGACTGCATCTGGGGCTCCATTTGAAGAACATTTGTAGTTTTATAGCTTCGATTCTGGAAGAGACAAACTTAGCAAGGAGGTTAAAGATACAGGGTCCAAAGAGGAGTAACAATATTATAACTGCTAGAGGTCCTAAGAAGGGGAGAATCCAGGGCATCCACTGGCTGAAGAGGCCCCAGGGTCTGGTATTTTGAGGTTCCTCTGCTCTACATTGTATTCGATCTCGAATTTAAGTTTCTTGGTGAAGATTCCAGATTGATTAACATAATAACAACATTCTTCCCCTACAAATAAACAGGTTCCCCCTCTTTCAGAGGTTAGCAAATCTGAAGCTCTTCAATTTTGAAGGACTACTGCTGCTAGGAAGTTAAGTTGATCTTGCAAGGTTGACCAGGGAGTCGGTGACTTGTTCCATGTCACCATTTAGTTCTTGAGGTAGTTTGTAGTAGAACTGAGTAGAGGTTGTGATACCACCAGTGCCAGTACCTAGTCCACCTAGCACTCCTGCTCCGATAACAAAAGGAAGAATGGGTACTCTTTCGTTGGGGGGCTTAGGTACAACATAATTGTATAAATCTTGTTCAGTGTAAATGGTTCTAGGGGGCACTAAGAATGAGGGGAAGCACATAGATTCTAAAGAGCCATTCAAACGACAATAGGCTAAGGTACCACAGACAAAAAATATCCCTGAGGGTAGGCAGACCATTTGTGTGGGAGGAATTACCCACCTGATGCATTGGGAGTTGGTTGTGTCTATTGTATTGCTAAATTTTACACAGGTGAGGTTTGAGGTGTGGGTTATTTCCAGATTGGAAACAAGAGGTCCTACTAAAACAGAAGTGATGTTTATTTCTGTCCTGAAGTTGTTCCATTGTTCAGGTACAGGAATTGAAATGTAGGCCTGAAGTGCAGGGGGAGGCACATCCAACAGTTAGTAGGGTTTTGGGGCGAGACCTCATCGAGCCCAGTGAGGGTGGTATTAAATAGGCTTACCAGGCGCGTATGGGTACGGAGGGTTTCATGTTGTTTTGAGAGATCTAGTCCTTTGTAGGGGTTAGGGGTACCATGTACTCAGGTCAGTTGGGAGATTACTTCCTTTACGTGTTTTTCTCTTGCCTGATCTTGAACTCCACCCCCATCAGACATACTGGTATGGGTGAAGTAAGTCCAACAGATAGTGGCTCCAAGCCCCCAGGACAACTAGGATTAATCATTTTCCCTGTCCAATAATGAGTATTTGCATGCATGCAAGGAGTGGCAGAGGCATAGCAGTTGCGGGGCATATGGGTGTGTGCAGTGAAGGTGGGGTTTCCCTTAGATAAACTCCTATACGATGGGGCATTAATATTTCCGGGAAGCCACATTCTCCATAGAAGCTCTTGGTAAGGGGAGCTACTGGTCGTACAGCGGCATGGAGGGGGTGCAGTGGGAGTGAAAGGGAGTAAGAGAACAATAGAGAGAAAAATATGGTAAGGGAGGGCCACGGGGATTTACAATTTTAGTTACTTTCCTCATGATTGTCTGACAGCCACAAGTCTCCTTTAGCAGTGAGTATGCCATTCACATCATGAGATGTCCACACGGTAAGATCTCTTCCTTGTATTATTTTAACTACTTCAGATACTAAGACTGCTACTGCCGCCACTACCCTTAAACGAGGCCAACCCTTTGCCACTGTGTCAATTTCCTTACTCAGGTATGCCACAGGTTGCAAGCTTATCGACCTGTGTAAGGACTCCTAGAGCTATTCCTGTTTTTTCTGTGACATATAAAGTCTTACCCCGTTGGCAAGCTAAACACTGGGACTTGGGTTAGGGCCTGGAAAGCCGCTTCTGCTTCAGGTGTCCATCTTACTAAATGGGTATTGGCTTTCCGAGTTTCCTTAGTGTATATAATAGTCTGGCTATGTCGCCGTACCTGGGAATCCATATTCGGCAGAAACCTGTTATGCCAAGGAATCCTCTTAGTTGCTTTAGGGTTTTGGGATGAGGATAAGCCAGAATAGGCTGGGTACATTCATCACTGAGGGCCCTGGTGCCTTTGGATAATTTTAGCCCTAAGTATTTAACCCGCTGTGAGCAGAGCTGAGCCTTTGGTTTGGAAGCCTTGTAGCCACAGGTAGCCAGGAAATTTAAGAGCGCTTGGGTGGCTTGATGGCACAAGGTTTCTGAATGGGCGGCTAGAAGTAAATAATCCATGTACCAAAGGACAAGAGTGTCCAGGTATGAGAACTGGCTCAAGTCTTGGGCTAATGCCTGGCCAAATAGATGGGGGCTATCCCTGAACCCTTGGGGTAAAACAGTCCAGGTGAGTTGAGACGTTAGGTTCGAAGGATCTTCAAAGGCAAACAAGCATTGAGAGTCAGGATGTATAGGGATGCAGAAAAAGGCATCCTTAAGATCCAGGACTGTAAAGCACTCTGCTTCCTCTGGCATTTGGGAAAGCAGAGTATAAGGATTAGGTACAGCTGGGTATAGAGGGACAGTGACCTCATTGATAATCCTGAGATCTTACACTAACCTCCACTGTCCATTGGGTTTCTGTACTCCTAAAATTGGAGTATTGTAGGGGCTATTGCATGCTTTTACTAGGCCTTGGGCTTTTAGGTCCTTAATCTTTTGGAGCCCTTGTTGGGCCTCGGGTCTGAGGGGGTACTGCCTTTGATAGGGAAAGGCAGCGGAATCCTTTAGTTTAACTTGAACAGGATGGGCATTCTTTGCTCATCCATATTGTCCTTCTGTTGCCCGGACTTCAGGATTAAGTCCTTTCTCAAGCAGGGGACAACAAACGGGTGTTCTCCTATGTTCAGGTGTATAATGGCCCCTGCTTTTGCTAGAATGTCTTTAGTGGGGCTTTCAGGCATAATTAGAAAAGCATGTGAAAAGAGTAAAGTTCCCCAGTCACAACTTAGTGGCTGGGAGAAGTATGTAGTGACTGGCTGTCCTAGGACCCCTCGGATGGTGACAGATCTGGAGAGCAGTTGTCTGGGACAGGAGAATAAGATGGAGAAGGCCGTGCCAGTGTCCAGGAGACAGTTAACCTCCTGGCCCTCAGTGGTCAAGCATACGTGGGGCTTCGTGAAGGTGATGGCATGGGCTGGCACTTGCCCCGGGCACCCTCAGTCCTGGGGCTGGATCATCTGGTTAGTGTTTTCTGACTCAAAGGACCTTCGTTCCCTGGGGCAGTGGGCCTTCCAGTGATTCCCTTGATGTAAGGGGTGTAGACGAGGTAGTGGCTTATTTCTATTTGGACAATCTTTTTAAAGTGTCCTTGTAGACCTCACAGGAAGCAAGCCCTATTAGGCATTCAATTTGCCCAGCTTTTCCCTTTTCCAGAGCCTCCAAAGTCAGCTTGCTGAGGGCCATGAGTAAAGCGGTGGCTTTTTTTTTTTGAGACGGAGTCTCACTCTGTCGCGCGGTGGCCCTTTCTTTATCCTGTTTGTCCCATTCCGCCTGCTCCTCCTGATCTCTATTATAAAAAACCAAGGTTGTCAAGTTCAATAGGGTTTCTAAGTTTTGCTCTGGGCCTAAGGCAGAGTTTTGAAGTTTTTTTCTAATGTCTGCAGCTGACTGAGTGATAAACTTATCCTTTGAGATTAGTTGGCCTTCAATAGAGTCAGGCGATAGAGACATATGCTTCCTCAATGCCTCCCTTAGTCTCTCCAGAAAGGTGGTAGGATTTTCTTCCTTTCCCTGTGTTATAGTGGACATCACTGAATAATTCATAGACTTCCTCCTAGTTTTCCTTAGTCCTTCCACTCAAGTTAGCAAATGTCTGTGGCACCAATCTCCATCTTCTGATGCTGTGTCCCAGTGAGGGTCTACACTGGGAACTGCCTGTTGGCCTGTGGGGAATCGTTCTCTTTCCTCTGTTGTCATCCTATCATTGACCTGACTGAGATACCAGAGATCGCCAAACTCGGGCTGCAGTTATGGCAGGACTTTCTAGGGTTAGTGTCTGATTTAGCAGTAACATTATGTCTGTCCGTGTCGGATCAAAGGATTGTCCTAACCCTTGTAAAACATCAATATAGCCATCTGGGTTATCTGAGAGTTTACCTAGGTCTATTTTAATTTGCTTTAAGTCTGAGAGAGAAAAAGGTACATGCACTCTGACTGGGCCGAATTCTCCTCCTCCCACTGTTTGGAGGGGGCATAATCAGGGGATATTGGCACTCTTTGGTTCATTCTTTACCCCTTTGTCTATCTCCTTTTGGACCGTTTCGGTTGAAGGGGGTCCTTATTAGTTGGGGAAGGAGTCCAGGGGACACTGGGGTAGGGAGGTGGACTCTGAGGCCTTCCTGTAGGGCATAAATCACACTTTTTACATAATTGCAAGTTGTCTCTTAATGAAAAGAAAGTTTGTACATATGGCACTTCACTCCATCTGACTTCTTTTCTACAGAAGAGGTCTAGCTGTAAGATGGTGTTACAATTTATACTTCCCTCAGGGGGCCAGGTTTCTCCCCCTTGAAGAGGATATTGTGGCCAGGCGGTACTGCAGAAGAATATAAGTCATTTTTTTCTTAGCATCTGAGAGTCAAATTGGTCCCAGTTCTCCAGAATACATCTTAGGGGCGTTTTTACCTTGGGGGGAACATTTCCCATCTGAAGAAAGAACATAGGGATGCCAGCACCCCAGTCATTTTCCAATGAATATTAGTCCTACAGCTTCCTCTGCGGTCCTAATGCTTATTCCTTTCCAGGGTGTGTAACCACCCAAGGACGACCTCTGCTTATCGGATTAGTTACGCTCACCGATGTAGCACTCCTCACCCCCTTTCCCGCCTTTCTTGACCACAAAGAAAGGGGTCTGGGCTGCTGGATTCTAGTGGTCCTTTACCAGTATTCCTAACATTGCCTTTGTGCTCAGGGGTGAGTCCTAGAGCTGGGCTGGGTCCCTGAGTATTTCATAGCAACCCAGCTGCCCCATCAAGATGCATTTCCATAAACAACAGTTCCTATGCAAATTCATTTCAGAGAGGGTGTAGGTAACCTTTTGAGTCAGGATTGAGACTGTAAGTACTTTACAGTCTCTTTTTGATTCTGTAAGTACTTTAAGGCTTGGCTGACTGCAAATGGCCCACAGATTTGAGAAGACCAATTATTAGGCAATTTTTCTAACTGCTTCCACAAGAGTCTCCCTATCAATTACTGAATACCCATTGTGGTTTTTACCTCAATCATCTGGGAGGAACCATCTATTGTCCTGTCCTGAAGGGAGTTCCTCCTAGGTCTGGTCGGACCTTTGTATGGTAATTAAGATTTAAATCCCCTGTAAGGAAATCTGCCGGGTTAAGGGAATTATCAGTGGTTAGTGTTAAATTACCTTTTTCTAACAGACTAGCCCCATACTTTAAGATTTTTGAGTTAGTAAGCTACCTTTTTGCTTTTTTGACTTAGAATAATTCTGAAGTGGTGAGGTGTGCTTACAATGAGGTTTTGTCTAAAAGTTACTTTTCTACTTTTTTCTGTTAGCAAAGCAGTTGCTGCTACAGATTGAATGCATTTGGGCCATCCGTGGGTCACTGGGTTAAGGATTTTTGATAGGAAGGCTATGGGTTGTCAGTGGTCTCAGTGTTTTCAGTCTATGCCCTTGTTTACACTGACAACAAGGTAATATTGGAGTGTTATAGGGTCAGGGAGAAGACCGTCAATTATCACTTACAGGTTTTAAATTTAGCCTTACTTTTAAAGGAATAGGGCACACTGTTGTTGTGTGTGTTTTTTTTTTTTTTTTTTTTTTTTTACTATTTCTATCTTTCTTTCTCTGACTCCCTCTTTGTCTCTGCCTGTTTCTCCTCTTTGTCTGTCTCCTCCTCTCTGTCGGTCTCTCCTCTGGCTATCTCTCTGTCTCTGTCTCTGTCTCTCTCTCTTTCCTCTCTTAGCCATTTACAAACTTGGGACCCTGGCAAGTGTGGTGGGGAACAGGTCCCACGTAACTGCCCATGTCGAGAGCTGTATACCTAAATCAGGAGGGACACCAGAGACGAGACTCCCTGGGTTTATAGCCTAGATGCCTGAGGACGCAGCACAGAGCTTCCTTGGATCCCTTTGGAGATACAACTTGCTAGAGGAAATGAAAGTCTGAACCATTAGTACCTAGGAGGCAGGGATCCGAGGAAGTAGATTCAGAGGTAAGGAGAATTTTGGGGCTACACTTTCAAGATTGTCGTGGTCGGGACCCAGGAGGTATGGGTCAGAAGGAAAGGTAGGGCGCGCACATGGGCAGCTGTTGAGCAGAGACTTCTGGCTGCACCATGATCTCAACCGGCTAATGCCAGGAGTTTGGGATGACAGCTTTCTGCCTCTAGTCGGCCCTCGGCTTCCCCAGGAAAATTGAAAGTGGAAGCTGGCTTCAGGCAGACCAACGTTCCCAACCCAGAAGGGTTGGGGGTTGTTAGAAAGCCCTTCCCCAGAGAGCCTCACACCTGAGTCGACTTTTCTGGTGGCCACACTAATCGTTTTTAAACGGCTGACAGGTGCCCGGTATTTTCCTGCAATTCTAAGAAAGGATAGGACAGAATAACAAGTGAAAGTGGTCCAATATTACCACTTTGGAGATCCCTTCATGGTTGTGGGTTCAGGTCCCTTTGTGGTTGCCAAATTGTTACCGGGGGTCCTTGCTCCCAGAGCTCCCAAGATGGTGGCGGGCCGCTTCTAAGATGGTGGCAAGTCTCATGTTCTCTGACCTGGGGTTCTTGGCCTCACAGATTCCAAGGAATGGAATCTTGGGCCATGCGGTGAGTGTTATAGTTCTATTAGAAGCCGTGGGTCACAGAAGAGAACCGTGGAACCCAGTGACTAATGTTGAGCTTGATTAGGACGACCGGACACTTAGCGGTGCACGAACAATGGCATGGCTTTAGCCCAATTGGGAGGGGCAATGGGTGCCTCACTGGATCAAGAGCACAGCGGACACCCTGCCGGATCCAGAGGGATGGAAGTCAGCGGCGGGGTCTGCGACGGCGGCAAGCAGCAGTGGTGAATGGTGAGCAAAAGCTTAGCTCAAGCCGTAACAAACACAGACCAGAAGAGTGCAGTTGCAAGATATAATAGAGTGAAAACAGCTCCCTTACAAAGGGAGGGGACCCAAAGAGGGTAGCCCAATAAAGCTATTTTCTAGTAACCAAATCGTTTATGGACTGGGGAAACTCCTGAAAATGTTTTGTGGGATAATTGTACCCAAGCCGTAAAATAGTTGGTTTAAGCTCTTCCTTCTTGTTAGATTAGGTTCTTATGATATGCTTAGGTTCTGAGTTGTTTTGTTTCCCTGTTTGTTTTACCTTAAGCTTTTTTACAACTCACTGCTGCCTGGTTTGAGTTGGTTCCTTATTCCTTCTCCTTCAAGTTGAATTACAACTAGTAATTGTTTGCCTAATTTTACCTGATAAGATTTTATATCCTATTCTGTATTTCAGTCATCAGTTTGTGCTCATAGCTTGACAATAACCAGAATAGTGCAAGAACAGTGACAGTATTATGTGTAGTTATCAAACAAGGCTGTCTTTATTTTCTTATATTCCTAAATACTAAATTATTTTCTATGGTGTTGATCTACAGTCTTAAGTACCTTCAGAGCTTCAACGTACTGATCATTTTTTGAAGTGCAGCTCTTCTGCATGTAGTTTTTGGTTGTCATTTTTTCTTTATAGAGACAGGGTCTGCACTGCAAGAGTGCAGTGGCACAGTCATAGCTCACTGCAACCTTCAACTCCTGGGCTCAAGTGATCTTTCCGCCTTAGCCTCCTGAGTAGCTGGGACTACAGGTCCATACCACCACGTTCAGCCAATCTTTTTATTCTTTGTAGAGACAGGGTCTCTTTCTGCTGCCCAGGCTGGTCTTCAACTCCTGGGCTCAAGAGATCCTCCCACCTTGGCCACCCAAAATACTGAGATTACAGGTGTCCAGCAGCATTCCTGGCCCCCGACATTCTACTTCTTTCAGTGCTTTGATTATGTCATCTCATTGCCTATTGACAACATCATTTCTGATGAGAAATTTGTTATTAATCTGAAGATGTTTTGTACGTAAGTCCCTTGCCCCTTTGAGAGTCTCTCTTTATATTTCAGTCATTTGATTATGATATGCCTAGGTGTGGATCTCTTTGCTTTTATTCTGTTTTAGAGTTTTTTTATCTTCTTGGATGTGTAGATTAATTTTGGGGGTCAAGTTTGGGAAGTTTGGGGCCATTATTTTTTCAGATATTCTGTCTGACCCTTTTTCTCCATCTTCTTCTGGGCCTCCCATTATGTGTATATTGGTATGCTTGATGGTGTCTCTTGAGTCTCTGAGCCTTCTTTCCTTCCTTTCTTCCTTCCTTCCTCCCTTCCTCCCTCTCTTTCTCGCAGTTGATCTATCTTTAGATTTGCTGATTCATTCTTCTGACTGCCCAAATCAGCTGTTGAGCCCCTCAAGTGAATTCAATTTTTGTACTTTTCAAGCTCCAGAATTTCTGTTTGGTACTTTTTTGTAACTCCTATTTATCTCTATAATTCCTATTTCTGTTTGGTAATGATACATACAACAACATGGATAAATCTCACACAACATCATGTTGAGTAAAAAGAGCTGATACAAAGAGAATATACTCTATGATTCTGTTTTTAAGAAGTTCAAGAACAGACAAAACTAATCTGTAGTGACAAAAAGTGATTCTTCTGAAGGATCAGAAAGATTGTTCTGATACTTTCCTGTAGTTCTTTAGATAATTTTTTTTTTTTTTAGTTCTTTGTGCATATTTAAAATAACTCTCTTAAAGTCTTTGTCCAGTAAGTCCAGCATCTGGTCTTTTTCACTGCCAGTTTCTGCTGCTTTTTCTCCCCAATGTGTGACTTATACTGGTTTCTTTGCATGTCTTTGTAATTTTGTTGTTGTTGAGACCTGAATATTTTATGTAGTATAACAGGATACCTCTGGAAACCAGATGCTTCCCCACTTTCCCAAGGTCTGTTTTTGTTGTTGTTGCTGTTGCTTGTTTAGTTTCTTTCCTGAACTAATTCTTTCAGGTTTTTATTTTTTATCACACTTGGCCCCTGAAGTTACTGCTTGGTGAATTTAGTGATCATCTGATGATAGAAGAGATTTTCTTGAATGCCTAGAACTAGTACATCTTCCAGTCTTTGCTAAGGACCTATGTGTGAACGCTGGGGCATTGCCTTCAATGATAAGGCAAGCAATTTATAACTGGATTTTACTTTTTTCTTGAACAGAGCCTCAGGGTTTCCCGTAGGTGAGAGTTTAGGGCCTTCATAGATGTTTTTTGACCGTGTACACAGCTCTATACATGTGTACAGCTTTCTGGATTATCAGAAATATGTTAGAACTTTTCAGACCCCCTTTGGATTTCTTATTTCCCAGGTTTTTCTTTTAATTTTTTGGTTAGCTTGTTTGGCTCATCTGTTATTGCTGTCTCATGGCAGATGTGATGTTTAACAATTGCCACTGATTTTTTTCCACAAACTCTTCTGGCGATAAAGTTGTTTGCACTGAGTGAGCTCTGAGTCAAGTCAAATAATGTCTTATGAGGGAGATTTTTCTAAGGAACTGGCAGATCAAATAATGACAGTTTTCTGAGAGTGGGGCTTTGAAAGACTTCAGAAAAAGTTTATTTTGAGAATTTTTGTGTTCTTGTTGCTTTTATGGAGGAGAGTATATTCAAGGTCCTCACTCTGCCATTACTGATATCACCACTTTAATGATTCAACTTCAAGTTTGGATAAATGGATTTTGTTGAAATTTGGGAAAGAGAATAAAAACTGAGGGTTTTTTAAGTTTTAAAAAATGTATTCTTTCTAATTATTTCTAAAATACAGAACTTCCAACTCAGTATATTGCTTAAGAACATGAGCCTTGCAATAGATGATCAATGATTGCTTTCTGTAAAAGTTACATATCCTTGATTATTTTAGAAATTTTTATCTACATAGGTTTTCTAATAAAGAACCTTGAAAAGTCTGAATGAGTTGAGTCTTTGACATGCATCAGTATAGCAAGTGGTTAAGATTGAGAGCTTTTGATTTAGGCAGTTCTGAGTTTATATTCCAGGTAGCTATGTGATTTGGCTCATTCACCTTACATCTCTGGACCTCTATTTTATAATCTGTAAAATAGAGTTATTGCAAAGATTAGATGTAATACCTTTAATAAACTATTGTGCTTGGCACATAATAAATTAAATTGCAGATTATAGCTGGGATTATTAGATGTTATTGACTTAAATCATTATAATTTTGCTGTGAGTTATTTTAACAGCAAAGATGATGGCTTGTCATGCCTCCTGTATTCTTTTGTTTTATGACCAGCAGAACATATCTGGTGAAAGCTCACTTTTTTTTTCTGGCTTTTTTTTTTTTTTTGGAGACAGAGTTTCACTCTTGTTGCCCAGTCTGGGGTGCAATGGCGCAATCTCAGCTCACTGCAACCTCTGCCTCACGGGTTCAAGCGATTCTCCTACCTCAGCCTCCTGAATAGTTGGGATTACGGGCATGCACCACCATACCTGGCTAATTTTGTATTCTTAGTAGAGACAGGGTTTCTCCATGTTGGTCAGGCTGGTCTCGAACTCTCGACCTCAGGTGATCTGCCCACCTAGGCCTCCCAAAGTGCTGGGATTACAGGCATGAGCCACTGCACCTAGTCGTGTTTCTGGTCTTAACATAGTTCCTCTTTATGAGGTTCTAACTGGTCCCACAAATCTTCCATTCACTATCAAATACATAATCTACTTCTTCTGTTTCAGTGTCCAATTTCCTCTTTCTTTACTTTTCTTCAAGTTACCAGGCTCAATACTTTGGAATAACTCTTTTGATCACTTTTGTTGAGTTGCAGTTCTAATGGACCAGAACTGTCTTCATTTATTCCCTTCTTGCCATTTCACTGACTTAGCTCGTGGATCCTTTATCTCCTAGATGAACTATTTTAGTGGTTCTTAGATTTTTCTACCTGCTTTTTCTCCCTCCAGTCTGTTGAGTTTTATACTGATATTAATTTGATATTTCCTAAAATATAGCTAGACTGCAAGCAGATAACACTGCATGCTATTCCCCTAAATATCTTTGATCTTTTATTATCTTACGCTGTTAACTACTGGGAATAGCCTTGGCTCCCAGAGTGCTTCTAAAGTTACCTCAAATGTCACCTTCCTCAAGAAGTCTTCCTTGATTTCTTCACATTTGCCCCAGCGCTTCATATCATATAGAGGTTCTTTCTCCAAAGTCTGTTTTCGAATCACTTCCTTCTACCTTTTGTTTTGACAAATGTAACTATGGAATATTAGAGCCATAGAGGCTGGAAGAATTAACTAATTTAACCTCCTCATTTTGGGAATAAGACAGCTTCCCCAAAACTGACTTGTACATTGTTCAGCTTATTGTTTGATGGCAGAGCCAAAAGTAGAACTTGGATCTTAGATCTTCAGCCTTGTTCTTTTTCTGTAGCAAACGTAATATCATACAACATATCATGAGCTATTTTTAAATGTTGTACCATGTATGTAGTTTCTCTGTAAGCAGTAAACTATTCCTTAAGAACAAGGATTGTTTCATTTCTGTCTGTATCTCTGTAGATGGTTCTCATCATACAGACAGAGATGATGGTTTCCTCCTATAGTGAGTGCGTGAATGATAATCATCTGCTTTAGCATTAATATTGTTTATGTAAAACTTGAATCATATTTCCTACTTACACACCTTTTAAAAGAAATAGGTAAATTGAGGCCTGTAGGGGGCAGCCCAACACAGCAAGTTTTGATTGCCCTAAGCTATCTACTACTCTGAGATCTAGACTTAAGCAATTTAGGCTTAAATTGCTTCCTATGTGGATTTTTGAAAACTGAAAACAACTATTAATTATAAGCTTGTTTGGCAGGTATATTTTTGCCCTTCCTCCTCCAGCTTTATTGGAATACTTTAAAATTACATTTCTATTTTCTAGGACTTTAGTTGCTTTTTCCAGCAGATATATTTTAAAACAATTGTCATGTTATAAGAGTAGGAACTATTTGATGCAGATGATTTGCCATTTTGTTTTTAAAACATAAGATGAGAGCAAAAGTTATTTATTAGAACGTTTTTAAAAATTGCTTTATTTGTTAACTTCAAAATAACACAGATCATCTGATGGCATATTATTTGAGTTATTTATAGCTGGGGAAATTAAAATATGCAAAGTGTCATCCCAAACTGCTAAAGTTATTATTAAATGAAATCAACATTTTCTCATTACTAATTTATTTACTAAGCTAGGTCATTGTTTTATTCAGTATTTTTAAGATTAAAAAATATTGGTAGCAATGAAAGCAAAGTATAGATGAATAATAATAACACTAACATTTATTACGCTTTGTTGAGTACCAGGTACTGTTTTAAATTATTTTACATGTATTTATTTAAGCCTTATTGTCCTCTGGGTTAAATGCTGTTACTGTCCCCGTTATATACATGAGGTAATTGAGATAAAGATTGGTCATTGAAACTTGCTCAGGGTTACCTACCTAGTAATTAGAAGAGCCAGGATTTGAACCCAGGCAGTCCAGTCTGGCTTTATAGCCTATGCTCTTAATCATTATTACCTTTCATAAGTTCATTATTTTTTATGCCTCTTCTATCATAACTTTGCATTTGAGACTGTTCTCCAGTTTTCACACGCATCAGGCTTCTTATTACTCTTCCTTTTTGGTTGCTTACTGCCCTCAGTCCATTTCCTTCTAATAAAAGAAGTGCATGAACAGAAAGTAAAAACATAATGTTCTCCCCTTAGTATGAAGAGATTGAAACGGCTAAAATTGTGGAATTTTACAGGACGTTTTTTCCTAATCATCAGTTAGGAAATTTTTAGTGATCACATTAAAACATGAACTGTCAAACTTAGGAATAGAGTAAGTTAAATTCCCATGTTCATGCATGTAGTATATGGGGCAATTTTAGAAGCCAAAATATTTAATACCTCATTTTGAAAGTAGATTATGAATGATACAATTTTAATTATTTCACTAAAAATGAGTTTTCTTTACCTCTCTCCACAAATAAATTCTTGGTTATAATAAGACACTTTGGGCCAGACGCAGTAGCTCACGCATATAATCCTAGCACTTTGGGAGTTTGAGACCATCCTGGCCAACGTGGTGAAACCCTGTCTCTACTGAAAATACAAAAATTAGATGGGCAGGGTGATGCACACCTGTAATCCCAGCTACTCAGGAGGCTGAGGCACAAGGATTGCTTGCACCTGGAAGGCAGACATTGCAGTAAGCCGTGATTGCACCACTGCACTCCAGCCTGGGCAACAGAGCAAGACTCTGTCTCAAAAAAATAATAAGAAGAATAATAAGAAGAAGACATTCATTTTTTTATTACGCTGGCCTAACATATGTAAAAATTGACCTTACTGGCTTACTATTTTCTTTCTCATCTTCACCTTTTTATAATTTCATCTCTACTAAGACCTCTTTGGGAATGTAAGATCTATATTGTAAAAATAAGTTGGACCTCAAGTGATCAGTTTTGTTTTGTTTTGTTTTGTTTTTTGAGACAGGGTCTCACTCCGTCACCCAGGGTGGAGTGCAGTGGCACGATCTCAGCTCACTGCAGCTTTGATCTCCCAGGCTCAGGTGATTCTCTTCTCTCAGCCTCTTGAACAGCTGAGACTATAGGCGCATACCACCAGGCCCAGCTAATTTTTGTGGTTTTTATGGAGATGGGGTTTTACCATGTTGCCCAGGTTGGTCTCGAATTCCTGGACTCAAGTGATCTGCCCTTCTTGGCCTCCCAAAGTGCTGGGACTACAGGTGTTAGCCACCGTACCCGGCGTCAGTTTTGACATTTGATTAAAAACTTGGATTAAATGTGAGATGGCTTAAAATGTTATAACTGTTGAAAATAGGGCTGTTCTATAGCTAATTATTTAATAGTATTTATATCACAAGTAAGATCTTAATGTACAGCTCTTAGAAGAAAATATTTCAAAATTTAAGTCTACTGTCTGGTTTATATTATTTTTTTAAAAGACCTCAGATTACAGTTAATGTTGGAATTTCTTGGAAGAATTGTCAGCTCTGATAATATATGCCAGAGGTAGCCTATACCTTGGAACAGTTAGAACCTTGCTGCAGCTTTAATGATTGATTTCAGTCCTCCCATTTTTCATTGGCTGACATGCGCTTTAGTTTCCTAATTTACTGCTGGCCTAATACATTCTTGGTAGTTGCAAACTTCAGCTTAGTTCCTGTCCAGAGAATGTTTATTCCTTCAACCTTACTATTGGAAAAAGATCTCTGAGACCCATACTGGTTTCTTAATGTCACTAGTGCGTTTTTCTTTCAGTCCCTTTCCTTCATGGAGAATGTCGGCATCCAGAATGATGCCCCTTAGGGTGATTATTCAGTTTGCTGACAATTTCATGGTGTAAGATCTGCTTAATCACTTACCTATTTCAATAGTGAAAACTACCTTCTAATTTTTTTTTTCTGTTCTTCTCATAAGTGATTTTCATGTAACATGCCAGAATACACAACACCTGTCTGTTAAGAACAGAATTACTAGGCTTTGATTCTTGGTAGTGGTTCCTTCTTTTGGGTAAGTATGAGAGTTGCTTTTGGTCTAATTACTCATACTTTTAAAATAACTATTTGCTTATAATTTTAAGTAGGTAGTATGTAGGGTTATCATTCAGGAATATTAGAAGAAAAAATCAATTTAAAAATACAAAGCCTAATGTCCTATCTTTATTTCTAACCTGCGCCTGGGTAATTTTATTTGACATTTCGTATCAGGATATCATACTCATTAATGAAGTATACTCCTCAGTTCTTGTGTGATGTCTGTTTTTTGGTTTTATTAAATTTTCAGGGTTTTTTGGGATTTTATATTATACTTTTGCTTTGCAGTCCATGCAGATTGTAATAATTAGTGCTAAGGAGATGATATAAGTACAGATACATACTGTTGTGTGCATTGATTATATTGATATTACATATTGATACAGATATTGACATATGCATACTTGAAACCACTGAAATCTTTAGGTAAGTTGCTTCTTTTGCAGATTGATTATAGTATATTAAAATGTAATTCTCAACTTAGAAGTATAATCTAGTATAAACATTCAATTGTATTATCTGACTTTGATATCTTGCTAGCATTTTACAGAATATGTTCTGTCTTCAACAGTATGTACTTCTCAATGGTTAGCTTTTTTTAAAAAAGGCTATCAATTTAAAGGAGGGTCAATATTGGTTCAAAGAACTGCTGTTGTATTGTGGTATTGCTTAGAGGGGATAAGCAGTTTGGGAGAGGTCGCTTATCAATGGAGTGGTGAGTTTGATAATTAAATTAAACAAGATTGGATACACATTTGGAAACCACATTTGAGTAGACCATATGTCTATCTTGGGTGTAATCTTTTCATGAAAGTCACCCATCTGCATATATATGTTGTGACACAATTATGTGTACAACATAAGATTATAGTAGTTGTGAAATAATGTGAATCTTGAATTCATTGAGTGATTTGTATATAGTCATCTGTCAAAATCTGTGGGGGATTAATTCCAGGACCTCCCTCAGATACCAAATTCTACTGATGTTTGAGTGTCTGATATAAAATGGTGTAGTATTTGCATATAACCTATGCATACCCTCCTGTATACTTTAAATTATCTCTAGAGTACTTACAATAGTTCATGGACATGTATACACTGTGCAAATAGTTGTTATACTGTAGTTAGGGAATGATAGCAAGAAAAAGGGCCTGTACATGTTTGGTACAGAAACATTCTCCACCTATGGTTAGTTGAATCCGCAGACGCAGAACCCCTGGATAGGGAGGGCTGACTGTGTTAAATATGTGGCTGTTAATGTGCATGAAATTTGGAATAGTCAAACTAATGTGTGTTATACTTATTTTTGTACTTCATTTAACCATGTTTTACATCATATTGAACTTTATAACATTTGCAAATAGAAATGACATGAAATGTAGAAAATCGACGAATGTTAAGAAACAGCTTGTTTTCAAAGCCGAAGACGCACAAATCCAATGTAGCACTTACTCTTAACATTTTGTCTAAATTTTCCAAGCATAAATAAGACGAACATAGATTATTTCATGGTTATAAAACAAAATAATTTATTCTGCTCGTTTAAAATGGAAAGGAATGATATATTTCAGTAGGCCTTTCTGTCCTTGTGGTCTTTCTTCCTTTTCTCTTTTCTTTCCCTTCTTCCTTTTTTCTTTACACTTTTCTCCCACTTTTCCTCCCTCATAGAATCCTTCCTTTTCTCTGCTTCAGTAATCTAAAAAGTATTTTTACTACATAGTAGAGCATTTCCTATTTTAATTTAAGTTTTGAAGTTTACTTTTAAAAGCAAAGCTTTACTAAAGGGAAAATACCTGTATTAACTTACATTTAAAGTTTTTTCATTATGCCGAAGGTAATTATCTGTTACTTCTAAGAAGTAAGTCATTTTCTGACTCTGTGTACATGTTTAAAGTAACTTAGAATCAGCTTGGGACAATTCTCACGTCTGCTTATGTATTGAAGCATTCATACTCTTCACTAGGTGTTCATTTTAGCTGCAGATGCTTCATATAAAACAGGGTAGAGTGGCTTTCAAAAGGATCTACACATCAAAGTGTAACTTGAACTCTGATTTTTACACTGCTTGAGGAATGCTTAATGGAGTAGAACTAACAAATTTACTTTTCGCCCAACACATTATTTTAGAGTTTTTATTCCTTTTTACCTACATGCTTTTCTAAGCCGTATCACATACAATTGAATAGTTTTGTTGCTTTAGAGTGTTTTTAAAATGTTCACGTTAAATATTGTGATTCATTTTTTCTTTAGTAAGGAAGATTTCATTTAACTGTGATTTCTGGGGAATGAGGCTGCTACTTTTGGAGCCTTAAATAAAATTATTTGAATAAAGCACCATATTTTAAGTTAGAACACCACACTCTTGCACTCTTTTCTATAGTGTGGTTGATAGTTATTCATGAGGCCATGTTTATCATCTTTATGACCTGGTTCTGAAGAGGGATTTAAAATAAGTACAGTGATTATAGCTTTTAATTACAATATACCCTCTTTTCCTAGTGAATTCTTTGAAACAGAATGCTCCTTACTCAACCCCTTACCAAAGTCTCTTTTGCATTTATCAGATGGATAAATTGTCACCTAAATTATACAAGAAGCACATTAATATTTGATGTATACTATTTTCTTAGAACCCTGTTTAATAATCACCACTTAAGCCTGCTATATATTAAAATGTTTATACTATTTTAAAACTTCCATTGTGGAAAATAAACGTATAATTTGACTTGATGAATTGGTGGTATTATTATCTCAATCTAAAATACTGTTGGGATATGTCAGCCTACTTTGGATTCTATACACCGTTCTCTCTTCATATATTGTATTCCAAAATTTTGAATTTTTTTGTGGAGATAGGTACTTACATTGTAAATAATAGTTAAGTTCCTAGGACAGGCCATGTAAGTAATAGTGAAATAGATCTATGATATGAGTTCTGTAAACTCTAACCTGAATTTATAGCATTGTTCTTTTGTAATGCCAGATTCTAATTCAGAAATCTGTAAGAGGAAGAGTTCACTCTTACTATGGCGTTTCTCCTCCCCGTTCAGGTCATAGCAGTGTGGGTAGGAATCCAGAGGTTCCAAGCTAGTGAGGAAGAAAGTGAAGATGAGGAGTTCCTTGGCTACCCTAACTGGTGGCAAGTGTTCTGGAAAAGCTCACAAACAGTGGACACAGTGAGTCCACAATGTGGTAGCAGTTTATTAGTAAGGACATTTTTAATGGTCCCATATTTGATACTTTTATTTCATATTACTCCTTATAATGAAATTATGTATTTTGGTAAACCTTTTTAAACTAGCATATTGTAATTTCAAAACTTTTCAGCTTCATTTTCAGTATCAGAATATGAATATTAAATCAGTTTTGGTGAACAGTTAAGACAAAGTTATTTAAATTCACACAGGTAACTTAAAATCACCATGTTGCTATACAACTTTTTAAGAAAAAAACTTGTAATTTTTCTGAATTGGTAGGATAGAAATGTATCTCTGATCTTTGTTGTTATGGGGTTCTTGACTCTCTTTAATTTTTTAAAAATTTGTTTTTATGAAATATTATTTTTTAAAAACCCACAAAATGCATAAAACAGACATACAGTATGATGCATAGGTATAAATCAAACACTGATGAAGTTAGCCATCATCCCAGAATGATTCCCCCTGCCACCCATATGAGAACTTTTTTTTTTCTTTCTTTTTTTTTAGAGACATGGTCTGTGTTGCCCAGGCTGGTGTGTATGATGGCTATTTATAGGTATGATCATAGTGCAGTACATCCTGGAACTCCTGGTGATCCTCCTGCCTCAGCTTCCCATGTAGCTAGGACTATAGCCACTATGCTCGGCAAAGGTCACCTTTTAAAGCATGCTGTTCGTTGGTTTTTAGGAATCACTGAATTCTAAGTTATACAGAGTTGTGCAGCCATTCCCATTGTAAAATTTCAGAACATTTTCATCACCCTAAAAAGAAACCCCATGCCCACTGGCAGTCACTTATATCATTCCCCCTCCCTCCAGCCCTTGGCAACTACTAGTTTATTTCTCCCTTCTGGACATTTTATGTAATTAGCATCGTATAAATATGGCCTTTTGTGTCTGGCTTCTTTTGCTTGCATATTGTTTTTAAGGTTCATTCATTTTGTAGCATATATCAATACATCATTCTTTTTATGGCCCAGTAATATTCAATTGTGTGAAGATACCACATTTAGTTTTTCAATTCACCAATTGATAGACATGTAGATTGTTTCCACTTTTTGGCTATTATGAATAAAAGCTGCAGTTAATATTTATGTACAGATGTCTTGATGAACATATATTTTCATTTCTCTTGGGTAGATAGGAGTAGAATTGCTGGGTTACATGGTAATTCCATGTTTTCATGTTTAACCCTTTGGGGTATTGTCAGACTGTTTTTGAAAGCATCTGCACCATTTTACTTTTCTACCAGCAGTGTATGAGGGTTCCAGTTTGTCCATATCCTTGCCAATGCTTATTTTCTGTACTTTTAATTACAGCAATCTTAGTGGGTATGAGGGGGTATATCATTTTGGTTTTTGCTTTTTCCTAATGGCCAGTGATACTAAGCATCTTTTCATGCATTTAACTAGCCATCCGTATTTCTTAGGAGAAATAGATTCAAATCCTTTGCTCATTTTAAAATTGGCTTATCTTTTTATTTTTAAGTTTTACAGATTCTTTACATATCCTGAATACTAGCCTCTTATCAGATATGGTTTGCAAGTATTTTTTCCCAGTCTGTGGGATTTATTTTCTTGATGATGCCATTTGAAGAACAAAAGCTTTTAACTTTGATGAAGTCCAGTTTGTCTGTTTTTTTCTTTGGTTGCCTGTGTTTTAGGTTGCTGTATGTAAGAAACCATTTCCTAATCCAAGGTCACGAAGGTTTCCTCTTATATTTTCTTCTAAGAATTTTATAGTTTTACTATATTACCTTTTTCGTATATTTTTAATAGTATTCAAGCGCTATGTTTTTTAAATTTGTTGATCAGATTACATAAGTGGTGAAATCTGTAAAATATTTCTCACTTTATTTGCTAACTTCTAAAAATTTCACAAGAATTTTTATGACATTTCCTTTTGATGTTACTTTAGTAGAATAAATTTTTAAAAATTATTTGTGTTAGAAACAAAATAATAAATATTCCCATGTTATAAACTTTAGCATTCACCACCAAACCCGTAGACCATGCCTTGAGCAGTGAGTGTAGGTGAGGCTCTTTGTAGAGCTCCGCTATCTCCTAGCCCAGGTTTAGAATCACTTTTCCCCTGGGTTAGACACTTAACTGGGAACAGAATTTCACTTTTGAGGTCAGCACAGCTGCTTTTACTCAGACATTTCTTCTTGCTATTTTGATTTCTTTGTTTATACTAATTAAAAGTGTTTCTTAATTATTTTATGTAAGTACACCAAAAGGATAAAACGTGTTCATATGCAGAAGTGTCCTTTGATTCTTCAAAGGAAAATAGTTTATTAATTATATTCTTCTTGTATTAGTGTTTTTAGTATGGCTTTGGGTAAAATTAGCAAAGATATTTTAAAGCTATTATATATAATGAAATTTAAATTATACTTCCCTTGATATGATTTTTTGAATCTTTTGGGAGAAAATTTTAGAGAATTTACCTAATTATTACTAAAAATGTCAATCCTAGCACTTTTATATGAAGCTTCTTTTTTGCCTCCTCTACTGATATAAAAATTTAAAAGCAATACAATTTGTTCTGTAAATGGGCTTATAAACAGCATCAAATTGATCTCGATCCCAAGAAAGGGAAGTAGTATTTCTCCATACCACACGTTATTCAGTCAAAGGATACGAAGAGGAAACAAAGTGTTGCCCTTATTTGAAGAGTATTTGCCCCAAGTATTTATATGACAAAGCACATTTGGCACTGTCTAGACAGAATTATAGTAAGTATTACAATTTAAATAAGGCAAAGCATAAACTTCAAACCAGATTGTGGGTATAATTCTGATGGATGCTTTTATTTAATCATAGTCTCAATTAAGAAACTTCTCCTTTGGAGATTAAGTGCCCCTGACTATAATGATGACAGCTTTTCAGATGTTAATTATTATTTTTTAGTGTTGTCAAGAATATTAAAAGTGGGCTTTAGACTCTCATAGCATAAGTACAGAAAGTGCTTATTTTCAACTCTCCTATTTCCCTACATAAAGGATAAAAGTAGTCTGATAAGTGTCACAGACTCCCACCCACTCCCCTCTCTGTTCCCCCTCTTTCTACCACCAAAAGAGTGTTTACTGTAAAGCTCTAAAAGCATTCATTTGGAAATGGTCTGTTCTTTTTATTTAATGAGGTATTATAGTTGTGTATATTCTTAAGCTAATTTTAATGAGTCTTCTTTTGAAAACCATGTGATGCAAAATTTGATATGCATGAATATATCTTAAGCCAAATATGCATGGGACAGTTGAAGCAGATACCATGTGTCATTGTTGGTAAAGTCTGGCAGCATATCCTGTGTAAACCCCTGTTTTCTTTTTCTTTGTGCCACATAATATTTATTCTAATTAACAAGACTTCAAAGGGAACTGAAGTTAGAATACCAATTATTTTTTATTCTCTCTGTAATGGGTTCTGTAATGACTAAATACTGTTACGTTTCTTTGGTTCTACATTTCACAATGGTTTAAGAGAGGAATGAAAAGAACTAGTCATTGTTAAGCACCTGTTACATTAGATATTTCATGTATCTCATCTTATTTAATTATTACATCAATTGTTCAAAGGTAAGTTTTCCTCATTTTTCAGATTCAGAAACAAGACTTCCAGAGGTTGAGGTAATTTGCTCTAGATACACAGTACGTTGTTGGGAGTTGGGATTCCAACCAAACCTTTGTTATTTCCGCTACATTTGACATTCCAAGCTCTACATGCTATGGCCCTTAGTCCACTTTTCTTTCCTTATCCACTGATTTATCAGAAGTACTATTATATTCAGTCTGCCCTCTGAATACTCAAATGACTTTATCTCTTTCTGTATTAAAAAAATATATATGTATTTCAAGCTGGAAGCTTGAAGACCTTTTATATTCCCTCCTTTATTTTTATCTTCTTTTGAAACTCCCTACTGTTGTAATATTTTACTTTCCACCACAATTAGCATATTTTACTTTGTACCTACTGGTATAGCTTCCACTCTTAGAAAATGAAATTAACCAGTTTGGATTGTTTTGGTTTTGCTCTAAATGCCAGTAAGTCCAGAGTTAAAATTTGTGCTCAAGCTGTATAATTTTTTTCATAGTGCTTTGTACATATTTCTGTTATCACATAACACTGTATTATAGTTATTTGTTTGCATGTTATTTATCTTTGTATCCATTAGCATAGTGATACCCTGATAAATACATAGTAAATATGTAATGAATGAAGATTTCTGATAAAATTTATTCCTGCCTTCTGGTCATTACTTAGAGATCCTGTACTTGAGTACTACTATTAAGATAATTCTATCCAAGCTACTTATATGTTAGTCGTAGTAGTTGTTGTTGTTGTACCTATGCTTTTGTTAAACATAGGTAAAACCAAAGCTTTTTTTAAACATAGGAAGTAAAAACAATATTATTTGTCGTAATTTGTTTATATCATTGTAGTGCCTGTTACCACTATTACTCAAATAGCAGCTACTTGATTCTCTAAAGTAATGTACAAAAGTATGTTTGGGGTTTGTTTTTGCTAAAGATCTATAAGAAAAGTTTTATTGCTATTCATCTTTGTCACCATTTCAGCAATGAAGCTTCACTAATATTTAATTTATTATGTAATATTTTCAAAAATAGTAAGTTTGGTTCATTATTTCAAAATTGTGTGTCAAGTGAAAATACACTGATTTGATGGCCCTAGTAGTTGCCAATAGGGTTTTTTTGTTTTTTGTTTGTTTGCTTGTTTTGTTTTTTAATATACGGAGTCTCGCTCTGTTGCCAGGCTGGAGTGCAGTGGCACAGTCTCAGCTCACTGCAACCTCCCCCTCCCATGATCAAGCGATTCTCCTGCCTCAGCCTCCCTAGTAGCTGGGATTACAGGCATCCGCCACAGCGCCTGGTTAATTTTTGTATTTTTATTAGAGACAGTGTTTCACCATATTGGCCAGGCTGGTCTCGAACTCCTGACCTCAGGTGATCCGCCTGCCTCAGCCTCCCAAAGTGCTGGGGTTACAGGCATGAGCCACTGTGCCCGGCCATCCAATGGGGTTTTTAATTTTGGAAGGTAGCTTTTGGGCATGAACAGGCATACTTATAGTTAGTTGTGTTTTATTAGAGTTATAAATTGTAAAATCTAGTTTTTCTAAAATGCCTTTTCAGTTCAATTAATGCTACTTATAAATTTAGTAATTGTTGTACAAAATGAGAGCAGTCTTTTTCACTTCTTGATATTTTCAGAGTCCATCCCTTTTCTAGATTTAATTCTTAAATAACACATAGTACTACTTATATAGTTGGGCAAACCTAATTATGTTCTTGATTAATCTATAAATGAACTTTGCTAATTCCAGTTATAGTTTAGTATAGCTGATTTTTTAAGCACCTGCAAATATAACAAGTGAAATCCTGTGATATACTTAAGCAACCCTTGTAAATCAAATAAATTTTACTTATAAATGTAGTAAATCACCATCCTGTTTCAAAAGACTTAAAAACAAAGCACACACACAAAGTAGATCATGAATGAAAACTTGTTGCTATACCTTGAAAAATACAACATACATAAATTATCAATATAATATTTGTTTCTTCAGCTCAACCAAGAAGACTAGAATGTCCATCTAAGCCTCACTGGGGCAAATGATATTATGCATTCAGTTTACAGTGATTCGGGTCTTTGGGAGATCCTGAGAAGTCTTGCTCTGTTGCCCAGGCTGGAGTGCAGTGACATGATCTCAGCTCACTGCAACCTTTGCCTCCCAGGTTCAAGCGATTCTCCTGCCTCAGCCTCCTGTGTACCTGGGACTACAGGTGCACGCCACCACGCCCAGCTAATTTTCTTTATTTTTAGTAGAGATGAGGTTTCGCCATGTTGGCCAGGCTGGTCTCGAACTCCCGACCTTATGATCCATCCACCTTAGCTTCCCAAAGTGCTGGGATTACAGGCGTGAGCCACCACGCCCGGCCTGTCCAAACTCTTTTTAAATAAACTTGAGCCCCTTGTCATCATTACGTTCTGCCTGCTGTGTCCATAGGAGACTCCCCCAGCACCTCCATCCCTGCTTACCTTTTAGTTAAGTCCATTTTAAGTTTTACAACCCAGTGCATTGTGCATCTGCTGGGCATCTATTAAGTTTCACCCCTTTGTTTTTTTTATGTTTTTCTCTTTCATAAGTTTTTATCACTTTGTTTCAGTGAATAGAATCTCCTTTTACTCTGATGGTGTTCTTCCTCCTCTTTATGGACATTGACTCCATAGTCAGTGACCCAGATATATACCCTTCTAGCATAAATGGTCATTTTTAATAAACCAACATTTCTAATTCTTAATGTATGTAAATACAATTTGTATGACCAAAACAACAAGACTAGCACTAGTAATAACATAGTAACAGGGTTGACTACAAGAATAGTGTATGTTATTATAATCCTTATTTTTTTTGACAACTCAATACAGAATACATATTAGAATTCAGTAAAGTTCTGTTGAGAGTCAAGTCACATTTAAAAAGAACAATTATAACACTCATTGAGCATTCAGTATGTGCTAGATATTGTTCTAAATGCTTTATATGAATTAGTTGTATAACCTTCACAAAAAATCCTTTGAGGTATATACTGTTAATATCCTCATTTTACAGATGAAACAATTGACACACAAGTAACACAAGAAGGTTTAAGTATTTGCCTAGGGTCACCCAGGTACTAATTGACAGAGCTGGGATTGGAACCATAAGCTGAATCCAATGTAATCAGGTGCCATCAGAGCTAGAATATGTGTCTTCTGACTGACTTTAAATATCATGCTCTTATTACTGTACCAGGCTATAAATTATTTGAAATACGAAGGGTCAGTTTTGGAAATAGATGTTTGTGATTAGGAAATATCAAGAGTAAAAGACTCTAGTGCGTTTCTTACTATAACTGCCATTATTAGTAGCTTCTTAGACTACATTCATTTTCATACTTTTTAAAGGATTTTCGTTATGTACTTGGTGATTTTAATTCTGATGTGTTTCTTATAAGATTTATACATTGTAATAATTGCTTTTGCTGTGTTATAGTATATATTATCTGCCTTTTAAAGATCTCCAACATTATAAACATTACTTTTGTTTTGAGCCTTAATTGACTGTGTTCTGGATTTTTCAGCCAGGATGGAGAAAACATTTCATCAGAATCACCTAAGGGGCTTTTCCTGCTACCCGAGTCTTGAGTCCCCACCTTTCCTCACTCATTTGTGTTGAGAGTCACTGCCCAGCTGAGCAACTGTTATTGATGTAAATTTTGTTATGGCCTTCAGATGTGTCAGAGTAGGTTGAAAGGTTGAAAGTCAGTGTTGTAGACCGTACTTCTCAAACTTTAAACATGAATCACTTGGAAATCTTGTTAAAATGCAGATTCCAATTCAGGAATTCCAATATGCCTGAGAATCTGCATTTTAATAAGATCCAGGTGATAACCAAGAAGCTACAGGTCCTTAGAGCACACTTGGATTAACAAAGCTCTAGACTAGTTGTTTTGGATTTTTTTTTTTTTTTTTTTTTTTTGAGACGGAGTCTCGCTCTGTAGCCCAGGCTGGAGTGCAGTGGCCGGATCTCAGCTCACTGCAAGCTCCGCCTCCCGGGTTCACGCCATTCTCCGGCCTCAGCCTCCTGAGTAGCTGGGACTACAGGCGCCCGCCACCTCGCCCGGCTAGTTTTTTTTTTTTTGTATTTCTTAGTAGAGACGGGGTTTCACCGTGTTAGCCAGGATGGTCTCGATCTCCTGACCTCGTGATCCGCCCGTCTCGGCCTCCCAAAGTGCTGGGATTACAGGCTTGAGCCACCGCGCCCGGCCTGTTTTGGATTTTTTAAAAAGTTTTTTATTTTGAGATGATTACAGATTCACATGCAATTGTAAGAAATAATACAGAAAGATCTACATACCCTTCATCTAGTTTCCCCCAATTCTAACATCTTGCATAATTATAGTACAGTATCACAACCAGGAAATTGTATTAATATAATCCACAAACATTACTCAGATTTCCTTAGTTTTACATATACTGTGTGTGTGTATTTGGTTCTATGCAATCTTAGCACTTATGTAGATTCACCCTATATTCAAAATATAGCCCCTTTTCAACACAGGGATCTCTTAGGCTACCCTTTTATAGCCACAGCCACCTACCTTACTTCATGAACTCTTCCCTAACCTCTCTGACAACTACTAATTTGTTTTCCATTTCCAAAGTTTTTGTCATTTCACTAATATCAGTGGAGTCATGCAGCGTGTAACCTTTTGAGATTGACTTTTTTCATGTAACATAATTCCCTTGAGATCTATCCACGTCATTGCATATACCAGTAGTTTGTTCCTTTTTATTGCTAAGTAGTATTCCATGGGACAGACGTATTACAGTCAGTTTATAAGCATTCACCTGCTTTAATGGGTAACCCTGGGATTGCTTACCGGTTTTGACTCTTACAAATAAAACAGCTATGAACGTTCATATACCAGTTTTTTGGAGAAGACATTTTTATTTCTCTGGGACTATTCAAGAGTGTAATTACTTGGTCATATGGTAAGTGCATGTTTAGTTTTGTAAGAAACTGCCATACTCCTTTCCTGAGGGACTGTACTATTTTACATTTGTACCATCAATGTGTGAAGGACTATTTTTCCACATGCTTACCAGCATTTGGTGTTACCACTAATTTTTATTTTGGATATTTTGGTAGGTGTGTAGTGATATCACATTGTGGTTTTAATTTGCATTTTCTTAATGGCTAATGATGTGTGAGATATATTTTCATGTGCTTATTTGCCACCTATATATTCTCTTTGGTAAAATGTCTGTTTATTTCTTTTGCCCATTTTCTAACTGGATTATTTGCTTTTTTTTAAACTGTTGCATTTTGGGAGGGAGTTCTTATATATTATAGACACAAGACCTTTCTTGGAGATCAGGTTTGCAAATATTTCCCCCAGCCCGCGGCTTATGTTTTCATTCTCTTCACAGGATCTTTTGCAGAGCAAAAGCTTTGCTGTTGTTGCTGTTTAATTTTGATTAAGTCTATTTATTAGTATTCCCTTTTATGGGTCATGCCTTTAGTGTTAAATTCTAGGCTGATTTGGAAAGTAGTGTTAAAATGACTTTGCCTTTTTTTTTTCCCTTGCTATATAGAAAAACATTAAAACATAAACTTCTGAATTTCTTGATTCTGGACTTTTTAGCTTACAAACAAGTTTATGGTAAATGAATGAAACTAAAAGGAAATAAAACCTTGAGTCAACACAGTTTGGATAGTATTAAATTAAACTATGCGTTACAGTGTACTAAAACTAGTGGCCCTGGTGATGATATGTTTTAAGTTACAAATTGTTATGTGTCAGAATTGTGTTGTGCATTTTATTATCTGAAAAACTGTATAACGTAGGTATTATCTCCATTTATACATATACATGTGTGTTTACACATATGTATATATTCCTGTTTTGCAGTTGAAAAAACTGAGGTTCAGGAAAGATAGGTAATTGTGCCCATGGTCCCATAATGAATGACAGAAACAGGACTTGAATCCAATACTCTTTTTTTTGAGACAGTCTCACTCTGTCACCCAGGCTAGAGTGCAGTGGCGCAATTTTGGCTCACTGCAACCTCCGCCCTTTGGGTTCAAGCGATTCTCCTGCCTCAGCCTCCCGAGTAGCTGGGATTACAGGCACATGCCACCATGCCTGACTAATTTTTGTATTTTTAGTAGAGACCAGGTTTCACCATATTGGCCGGGCTGGTTTTAAACTCCTGACCTCGTGATCTGCCTGCCTCGGCCTCCCAAAGTGCTGGAATTACAGGCATAAGCCACCACCCCCAACTGAATCTAATGCTTTTTAACAACTGCCTGGCATGTTTTGTTGCAGCACGTAACTGTATATAACTCAAAGGACTCAAACCTGATTTAAGTTTGTGATGATTGTGCTTGTTACTCTTGAAGTCCATACATTGTCTGATTTTATTGGTTAACCTATTGGTTCTACTGGCTATATTTGAAATAGAGACTTTTTCTTTGCATTTCATTTCTTTTTTTTTGTTTTTTTGTTTTTGAAACAGGGTCTTGCTCTGTTGTACAGTGGTGTGAATGGGCTTATTGCAGTCTTGACCCCTTGGTCTCAAGCATTCCTCTGGCCTCTACCCCCTACCCCCGCCCCCCCACCCCCAAGTAGTTGGGACTGCAGGTGCACTCCATCACACCTGGAGAGTTTTTTTTTACATTTTGATGAGATGAGGTCTCTCTGTGTTGCCCAGGGGAGTCTCAAACTCATGGACTCAAACTCTCCTCCCACCTTGGTCTCCTGAAGTGCTAAGATTACAGGCATGAGCCACCATTTACAATATAGCTGTAACACTACATTATTTATAAGAATTTTAAGTTTTACATTTGAACTATTTAAGAAAATACATAAGGTTTGCCAAAATTTTTACAAGCTTCGTTTTTCTGCTTTTCTTCAATATATCTCTGAGCTATATCAACACCGTAAATTTCCCATATAAGAAAAAGTGATTGATGTGTTGGTGAAGGCACATGAGTAGAGGAGAGATGGGAGCAGCCAGCCATTACCACCTCAGTTTTCCATTTCATTTGGTGTTAAGAAATGACTAACATACATTTGAAAAAGTAACAAGGACAGTTTCAAAGGTGACTTACATCATGTTATTTCTCATGAGAGTAACACTGTTTCTTGGAAGTTATTGAAATACTTTGCATATTTACAAATATGTGGCAAGGTCAGGTATTGTGGTATATTCCTGTTTGCAGTGGCTTTCTTGTCTGTCAACCTAAGATTTAGATTGCATTGAATATTGTTAGTCTTGTCTAATTTTATATATACTAAATCAGCGTTTACAGAATTCCTATTTGTGGAGATTTAAAAATATTTCTCAGTATAATTTAGTCTTCTCTGCAGAGCTCTAACACAGGGCTAATGAGAACTGTTGAAAAGTTTGCAGGAATGTGTCCTCCATTCCCATCGCCCTTAAGAACCTCTGCACTTGAATGCATGATCTGTGGGAGCTTTCATTTTAAGCGTAATTGTCTTAGTCCATTTGGGCTGCTATAACAAAATATCTTAGACTAAGTAATTTTTATTATTATTATTTTTTGAGACAGTTTCGCTCTTGTTGCCCAGGCTGGAGTTCAATGGCATGATCTTGACTCACTGCAACCTCTGCCTTCTGGCTTCAAGTGATTCTCCTGCTTCAGCCTCCTGAGTAGCTGGGATTACAGGCGCCCACAACCATGCCCAGCTAATTTTCTGTATTTTTAGTAGAGATGGGGTTTCACCATGTTGGGCAGGCTGGTCTCGATCTCCTGACCTCAGATGATCCACCACACCAGGCCTAGACTGGATAATGTATAAACAACAGAAAATTATTTCTCACAGTTCTGGAGGCTGGGAAGTCAGAGAGCAAGGCTTCAGCAGATTCAGTGTCTGGTGAGGACTGCTGTCTGCTTCAGAGTTAGCACTGGTTGCTGCACTGCCCACCCCCCCGGTCCCCACCCCACATGGCACAA
The DNA here is from genome assembly GCF_049350105.2 of Macaca mulatta. Classification (NCBI taxonomy): domain Eukaryota; kingdom Metazoa; phylum Chordata; class Mammalia; order Primates; family Cercopithecidae; genus Macaca; species Macaca mulatta. The sequence goes on from NC_133409.1 coordinate 79,534,808, forward strand.
GGGGCAAAGGGCTTACAAGCTCCCTGGGGCCTCTTTTATAAGTACATTGATCCCATTCGTGAGGACTCTGCCCTCCTGACCTAATTACCTCTCAAAAGCTTCACCTCTTAATACTGCCATGGTGAGGAATAGGTTTCAGCAGGAATTTTGAAGGGATGCATTCAGATGACAGAAGTAACTAACTCCCCAAATTGAGTATTTTTTTGTAGTCCTGATTGACTTAGGTACTTAATTGCTATTTACTGGCACACTAAATTTTTAAGAATAAGAATATTACGTTTTTAAAGGCACTGTATAATAAATATTAAACAGAAAATGTTCATCAGATTTTTGGTTGGGGTATATTGAGTTTTTGTCTTTTAAAATAAGATTTTCATTAAATGAGAAACAACACGTTGCTGAGCGTTTTCTTGGTTACCATTCTACAGCATTTAGCTACCCTATGTAATAGCACTGGGGCTTTCTCCCCACTAAGCAAATACCTCATCATAAAAGATCATTGAAGGTTATATTCCTTTATAATACTTGCTCAGATTTGGGAAAGAGTGGGAAAAAAGAGAGATACATAAAAATAACAGGATATTTCTCCAGTAGTGAGGTTAGAGGAGAATTTCTGTTTTTTAATATGTAACCAAGACTAGTTGGCCTTTCCTGTTTAGCATTTTTTTCAGGTAATTTTTAATTTTTTAGTTTTAATTTTTATGGATACATAATAGTTGCAATTATTTATGGGGTACATGTAATCTTTTGCTATAAGCATGCAATGTGCAATGATCAAATGAGGATATTCACCACCTCAAGCATTTATTATTCCTTTGTGTTAGAAATATTCCAGGTAATTTCATTACAGCAAAGCCACCTCGCATTTCGTACATTAATTAGGATATGAATGAGAGCTCCAACTTGTTGAAAAGATTCCTTTGACTTTGTTGTTTTCAGGTCGGACTGTGGGAGGTACCTTCTGACTTTTTTCTTTAAGTTGTGGGTATATTCCTGGTCTCTTCCTTTTCCACTGCACCAGCTCCAGTTGTCTTCACATAAGCTTGCTGTATTCAGTCAGCCTCTCACCAGTCATTCTTGATTTTGCTTCATAACCAACTCATCATACACAGCACTGCTTTCCATTAATCGTCAGAAAAAGCCTTTCGCCAACATTACTTCCTTTGCTAAAAAGCATTAAAAGCTTCTTCATGGCCTGAAGATCAAAAACCCTGAGTGAGGGATGACTATTTTAAATTATCACTACAGTTCCCTATTCATTTCTTTTCTTCTCTGAACTCCCCAACCTTATTATCTTTACACAGTTAATCACTTGATTATGCATGATACTGTTCTTCGTTTCAACTTGTATGAGAAAGTATGGCTTTTTAAATTGAGGGATGTATTAGTCTGTTTTCACTCTGCTATAAAGAAATATCTGAGACTGGATCATTTATAAAGGCAAAAGGTTTAACTGACTCACTTTTCCGTGTGGCTTGTGGAGGCCTCAGGAAACTTAAAATCATGGTAGAAAGGGAAGCAGGCACCTTCACAAGGCGGCAGGAAAGAGAGATGAGAGTGCAGGAAAAACTGCCACTTTTAAAACCATCAGATCTCATGAGAATTCACTAGTATCACGAGAACAGCATGAGGAAAACCACCCACATGACCCGGTCACCTCCTTCCCTCGACACATGGATTACATGTCCCTCCCTACACAGGTGGGGATTACAGTTTGAGATGAGATTTGGTGGGGACACAGAACCAACACATATCAAAGGATATCAGTCATATTTTTAAAAATAATTCGTAGAGTTCAAATAGTGAAGTGAATTGAATCATATTGAGTGCATATTATCAAGATTTTTTAAAAATTACAGTTTATTTTCATACTTGTCACAAACACTCAAATATATTATTGGAGTACTATTTCAAAATACTATGTATTCAGTGAATACATAAGCATAGAACTAGGAAAGGCAGCTCACATGCTTATATGTTTATTTTTTTCTATTTATTTTTCTTTATTTATGTTTTCTTTTTGTATTGTGCTTTAAGTTCTGGGATGCGTGTGCAGAATGTACAGGTTTGTTACATAGATACACACGTACCATGGTGGTTTGCTGGACCCATCAGCCCCTCATCTACATTAGGTATTTCTTCTAATGCTATCCCTCCCGTAGCCCCCTACTCCCCGACAGGCCCTGGTGTGTGATGTTCCCCTCCCTGTGTCCATATGTTTCATTGTTCAACTCCCAGTTATGAGTGAGAACACGAGGTGTTTGGTTTTCTGTTCCTGTGTTAGTTTGCTGAGAATGATAGTTTCCCACTTTATCCATGTCTATTTCTTTTTAAACCAAATCTCTAACAGTTGTGTCAAAGATGTTGAGGTATATTTCTGTCATTAAAAGACAAAAACAAAAACTTGTCTCTAATGCCTAAGTGTTTGAAATCATATTCTTATAAAATATGAGGCAGCCTGGGCAACATAGTGAGACCCGCCCCCCCCCCCCCCCGAACAGAAAATTAAAAAATTAGCTGAGCATGGTGACTCACACATACAGTCCCGGCTACTCTGGAGGCTAGGTGGAGAATTGCAACATGGGGGTTGCGCCACTGCAGTTCAGCCTGGGTGACAGAGTGAAACCTTGTCTCAAAAGACAAACTCTCTCTCTCTCTCTCTATATGACATTTCTCTGTTCTTGTTAAGTTTTAATGATTTTTCATCTCAGAAAGCTTAAAATTTACCATCTTAAAGTGAAATAACAGTTAAGAGGGAGAGAGGAGGTAAAAATGCTTTTATTCTCTTTAACGTTTATTTATTTACTCTGTGGTTGGCACAGTTGCTCATTTATTTCCACAACAAACTCAAGAGATATGGAATGTCCCAAATTAGGAGATAAAGGAAACTGGGTACAAGATCATAGATCTTGCAAACAGTAGCGCTCTTCATAGACACTGGCTGATTTCAGAGCCTCTGTACTCTGTCATGATAAAGCCTCCATCATCACTAAGGACATTTAGTAAATGAAACAATTTTAAAAGTGAGTAAAACAATGAGATTATTAGCAATAAATTATGGTATAGTGCTACTAACAGTTTTTGTCAGATGAAATGGCTGCATCTGCTATTTTGGAAACCGTGAAACCTATCGAAAAGTTGAAATAAAGTACTAAAATCATACACCCTGTACCTAGATTCAGCATTAGTTAATATTTTTTTATTTTTGCTTTGTCTTCACACACACACACACCCCCCCCCACAACTCACTCTCTCTCTCACTTGAACATGAATTTCTTTAAAATAAGGATTGTCCTTATTATACCTATGAAATTTGACATTAACTCAATAATATTATCAGTTGTCCATTCTGTATTTCCCCATTTATCCCAAAACTGTGTTTTATAGTTGGATTTCTAAAAAATTTCCTTCTTCAATTCAGTATTCAGCCAGGGTTTCTGTTTTGTCTTTGCTTTGTTAGTCTCTTTTAGAGATGCTGAGAAGAAATGCTTTCATTGGTATCTTTTTGTGTTGTTTGCTTTTTAATCCCTTGAAGTTTTTGAAGGGTTCCAACCAGTTATCTTTAGAACGTCCCACCCAACTTTGAATTTGTCTGCTTGTTTCCTCAGAATTAGATTCACCGGAATTTATCATGTTAAACATTTTTCACAGTGATATCACATCTGTGATGTTGTATAATTCTGCTAACACCGTATCAAAAGGCACCTAATGCCAACATAAAGTTTATGATATATAAATTTGTAATTGGCAGCAACAAAGACTTAATTGCTTGACTTATTTTTTCATTTTTCAAATAGACAACGACTGAAAGACCTTTCATTCAGAAGCTGTTTCGTCCTGTGGCTGCAGATGGACAGTTGCACACACTAGGAGATCTTCTCAAAGAAGTTTGTCCTTCTGCTGTTGATCCTGAAGGTAATACAATGAGCAACATTAAAACATTTCTTTCATTTTCTGTTACTGAAGTAAAATAAGCATTCCACATTTATAAATAACAGGTTATTTCAGGAAGATATTTTCGTATCTTATGGTAAAAAGTCTTTTCAAACAGAAGCACTTAATATTTAATATATTATTTTGTAAATTATTGACTAACAAAATGAGGACTCGACTCTCTGGCAAAACAGAATAAATACAGTTTTTAAATCACCCTCTTAGCACATCTCTGGTACTCTGGTTTTTAATTTATGGATTCAGTTCTGATAAATACTACTTTTAATCTTGCATTTTGTTTATTAACTTTAAAGAAGTCAGAAATGGTAAAAATAATTTTCTTATTTTTGATATTTGAAAGTCGGTAATACTGAATAATTGATGAGTATTTTATTTGAATTTTCTACTACTTTCTACTTTTTCTTTTTTAGTTAACCTTGTTCTTTTAGGCTTTGACAATCTACAGGTTCATTCAAAAACTTGATCTGTTTCATGGCCCTAATTTTGTAACTTAGGTTAAGGGTGTTTTCCTGCATGCAGGGGACAAATTTTAAAATTGCTGAAATCTGTTTTTCTTTATTACAACATACAGAACACCAAGAAAATGCAGAAAACAATAAAACAGTGCCCATAATCCATTAACTGATAGAGACCACTGTTGACAGACAGACAGACAGACACACACACACACACATACACACTTGAATACATGAGGTATACATATGTATTTAATACAGTTGGCCCTTCATATCCATGGGCTGCACATCATGCCCACAGCAGATAAAAAATATTTGGGAGAGAAAATGGATGATTATGTCTGTACTGAAGATAAACAGACTTTTTTTTTTCTTGTTATTGTTCCCTAAACAATACAGTACAAGTATTTATATCGATTTAGATTGCATTAAATATTACAAGTAATCTAGAGATGAATGATTTAAAGCATACATGTGCGTAGGTTATATGCAAATATTATGCCATTCTGTATAAGGGACTTGAGCATCAGTAGATTTTGGTATCCTCAGCGATCCTTGAACCAATCCTTCATGAATACCAAATGACCACAGTGTGTGTGTGTGTGTGTGTGTGTGTGTGTGTGCGCGCGCGCGCGCGCGCGCGCGCGTGCGTGTGTAAAATGTCCTGCTCTTGAATCCCAGCCCTATTAATACTTACTAAACTATAGGGGAAATTTTCAGTGGCATATTACAGTATTGACATAAAAATTGCATAGAGTTATATTTATTATATAACAGAATTTTTTTTAAAACTTTAAAGCCATGAAGGAAAGAGGTAATGAATTAGTATATATGAAGGTAATACTTTAACAGATAATGCTTCTTATGAATGTATTCTGAATTGGAGGAATGCAGTATTACTTGCATGACATATACCACACAGTTCATGAAGAATGATGCATCTAAGGAAATCGTTTGCCTAAGTAGTAGAATTAGAAACAGTGGGTTTGGGGGTAATGTTGTAGTATTCCAGCCTAAATGACTAAGCAAAGAATATGGAGCCCAAAATATGTGTCATTCAGCCTGAGAATGTTGCGATTTTCCTTAGTCAAGTATGCTTGCCTATACTAGCATTCCTACATGTATATAACGCTTTAAAAATGAACAGAGATTCAATAGGAAGGGGAAGGGCATCTAAAATAATACACCAATACCAGAAGGGATTGAAGGAAGAGACCACTGACTGCTACCCAAAATTATTAAAACTGAACAGGGTTTAAGAGGTTATAAATACATTTTATAAAGTCTTCCTTGAACTTTACTAGCCTTTATAGTAAGGTTTCTGATGATGTCTTACACATATCCATGTATCTCTAGTGCTGGGGTAAATGTTTGCTAAACAATCCAGTTACTGAATTCTTTCTATCATTACCATGAAACATATTATTTACGATCATTAAATCATGGAGCAATTAACATTAAGTTGATTATAATACTATCTTAGAATTCAAATCCATCTTTTCTACTGTGTAATTTTAGCTTTCAATAAGAGTTTTAGTTAAATAATTTTTTTATAATTTAATGATTTTTTAGTAAATTTATAGAGTTGTGCAACCATCACCACAATTTGGTTTTTGGAACATTTCCATCTCCTTGTACTTCCTTGTAGCTAATCTCTGCTCCACTGCCAGCTATAAACAACCACTGGTCTGCTTTCTATCTCTATAACTTGCCTATTTGGATATTTCACATATATTGGATCATACAACATAGAGTCTTTTGCAACTATGTTTTTCCACTTAACATTATGTATTTGAGTTGCATCGATATTGAAGCAAGTGTCCATAGTTTGTTCCTTTTTATTGGTGACTAATACTCCATTGGGTAGATACGTCACATTTTGGTTCTCCCTGTACCAGCTGATGGGTGTTTGGACTGTTTCCAGCTTTTCACCTTTATAAACAGAGCTGCTAGGAACATTCAAATATGGGTCTTTTTGTGGACGTTTGTTTTCATTTTTCTTGGGTAGCTTCCTAGGAGTGGAGTGACAAGGTCATATAGCAAGTTTATTTTTTATTTTAAAAGAAACTGCTAACCTTTTCCAAAGTGACTGTACCATTTTACAGTCTTACCAGCAGTGTGTAAGAATTCCAGTTTCTCCACATTCTCACTCACATATATTACCATCCTAGTGGTATCTCATGATGATTTTAATTCTCATTTTTCTAATTACTAATGGTATTGAACACGTTTTCATGTGCTTATTATAATTTGTAGATCTCTTTGATGAAGTGTCTATTCAAATCCTTTTCTTGTTTTTTTCATGGATTATTTCCTTATTACTGAGTTTTGAGCATTATTTATATATTCTGGATACAAGTTCTTTATCAGACATACAATTTGCAGATATTTTCTCCTACTCTGTGACTTGCCTTCATTTTCTTTCTCTCTTTCTCTCTCTCTTTTTTTTTTTTTTCCCCAGACAGGGTCTCACTCTGTCGTTCAGGCTGGAGCGCAGTGGTACGATCTCGGCTAACTGCAACCTCTACCTCCGAGTTCAAGTGATTCTTGTGACTCAGCCTCCCTAGTAGCTGGGATTACAGGTGCCTGCCACAATGCCCGGCTAATTTTTGTATTTTTGGTAGAGACAGGGTTTCACTAGGTTGGCCAGACTGGTCTCGAACTCCTGACCACAGGGGGTTCAACCGCCTCAGCCTCCCAAAGTGCTGGGATTACAAGTGTGAGCCACCACACCCAACCTTGTCTTCATTTTCTTTTGAAGGATAAAAGCATTTAATTTTGGTGAATTCCTATCACGTTTTTTTTTAATGGATTGTGTTCAGTTAAATAATTAAAACTTTTTCTCTTATAGACAATACATTTACATATTTTAAACATCAAAGCATATATAAAGGAATTTAGTAAAAAGTCTCTTTCCTAACTGCTGCTCACCAAACTCTAACCTAGTTCCCTTTTCTAGAGACAACCAGTGTTGCCATTTTCCTGTATATCTTTAGAGACAGTTAAGTAAACTTTTTATTTTTGAACTCAAGCTACATAAATTTTGACTAAGTAACTCATAACTTCTGAGAAATTCCCAGAAATTCAAGAATAAGCTTACTTTTTTAGTTCATTTTCTCTGTGTTATAAGGTGGTTTGTTTTTGATCTATTTAATGTCTATTTTTCTGTGTTTTTGAGGATTTTGGAATATAGATAAGTTATTTTCGTTTGAAGTGTAATTAAAAAGTTAATAGTTTTTATTGCTGATAGAGATACACCCCATAAACCTCTTTCCTGTCCATGGCAACGTTGGCTTTCAGTTACTCAGTTCTCTGTATTGTGTTTTTTCCCTTTCTGAGTACTTTGTAATAGTACTTTAAAGAACATTAAAAAAACTAGATGCTGTCTTAGTCTGTTTGTGTTGCTATAAAGAAATACCTGAGGCTGGGTAATTTATAAAGAAAAAAGGTTTATTTAACTCACAGCTCTGCTGCCTGGATATTGGGCATCTCATGAGATCCTCAGGCTGCTTCTACTCATGGTGGAAGCTGAAGGGAAATGTGTGCAGTGGTCACATGGTGAGAGAGGAAGCCAGAGAGAGCAGGGTGGTGCCAGGCTCTTTATAATAACCAGCTCTTGTGGGAACTAAGACAGTGAGAACTCACTCACTCCTCCACACCCAAGGAGGGCATTAATCTATTCATGAGGTATCCACCCCCCACCCCCGACCCAAGTACTCCCATTAGGCCCCATTTCCAACTTTGGGGATACAATTTCAACCTGGGGTTTGGCGGGGACAAGCAACGAAACTGTAACAAATGCTTTTGTCAATTAGGAGTAAATGAAATTTAAGCCAGAGTTTAATATTCAAATAACTACCTTTTTAAAAAACAAGAGGCGAGGTCTCACTGTGTTGCCCAGGCTGGTCTTACATTTCTCACTCAAGTGATACTACCACTTTAGCTTCAGAAAGTACTCGGATTGTAGGCATGAGCTACTGCACCCAGCCTCAAGTGACTACCCTATTGCACTTTTCCTAGATGTTATTTTGACAATCTACTTTTTAAAATATGTCATTTTAAATTTACTTTTTTATAGCATCCTTGACTATAGAATGAGAACATCCCAATGAAACCCAAAACCTTGGCAGGAATATATTCTATAATGATCTGTCCCCTAACAGCAGCACAATTGTCACAGACACCAAATGATCCATATTTGCTAGTCCCAAGTTTATATAAGGTGGTCTCCCTTGATACATTTGTGTTTTATCTGTAAAAATTAAAGTTAACAGTTGCTTTGTAATCCAGGAAAGAGGGCTTACTTGAAATTTTTTGTTGTTTATTTTGTTAATGACAAATTTATTAGTTCAATTCATTTTTATTTCATGGTTGCCAATTTCTAGTTTGTGGGTGTGATTAAGGAGTGCCTAGAGTAGGAAGAAATTAGTTGGGTGTTAATACTGTATTTTACGTCTTTAAAGAATTGTATAACTGTAGAACTTTCAAGTTACCTTTTTTTTTTTTTTGGAGACAGATTCTCACTCTGTTGCCCAGGCTGGAGTGCAGTGATGCCATCTCAGCTCACTGCAACCCCTCCCTCCCAGGTTCAAGCAATCTTGTGCTTCAGTCACGCAAGTAGCTGGGATTACAGGCATGTGCCACCATGCCTGGCTAATTTTTATATATTTGGTAGAGACAGGGTTTCACCATGTTGGCCAGGCTGGTCTTGAACTCTTGGCCTCAAGTGATTCACCTGCCTTGCCCTCCCAAAGTTTACTCTTTTAATTTTTTGCATGATTTTGCCAAAGGTGTCTTAACCACTTAATTGCAGAACTAGGTTTAGAACACAGGTCTCCATCTCCTGGTGGTCTGTTGGTTTTTCCTCTTTACTATGCTGCCGTTTGTTTTTTTCTTTCTTTCTTTTTAACTTTTTGATTTAGTTTCAAATAACATTCTGAAATACTTGCTTTTTCCTAACTAGATCTTTCACAGATCTTTATTCTTCAGTTTGTGTTTAGTATCTAATCTGCCTACATGCTCTTCTCTCTTAATAATATTTCTGATACGATCTTAGAAACCTGAGTGTCTACTGTTTTTATTTTGTTTGCTTTGTTGTTTTAGTGTTCCTATATATAATCCTGACCACTCTTGTTGAATTTTTTAAATGGTGATTATGAACACCAGACATGTAAATGAAAAGCAGTCAGGTGCTTTGAACTGACACACACTCTCAGAATACACCTTTATTCTGGTCTTAGACCCAGGTTACAAGACAAGATTAACGTGACCCTACACAAGAAAGGCACACAAATTTGTGAAGCTGTTCTTTTAAAAGAGACAAAGAGAGTCTTTGTTCTCTTAAATTTCTAGGCTGCTCTACGTGTACATCCTTTTCTGGGGGATACACAGTGTGACTTCCCTTGTGGTTTTTTTTTTTTTTTTTTGAAGAGTGGAGCAGTGAGGCAACGCAGTCACACAACCTTATCCACAAACCTTCCTTTTAGGTGATTTCAGGTGCTGTAGGTGAGTACATTGTGTGACAGACTTCTCCCCACGCAAACTGTCAAATGCTTCTCTTGACTGCGGAACACACACTTCATTGAAATGACATAGATAGTGCCTATTCTTTCTATTCTTTTCAGGTATTTTTGATGGTATCTTTCATTGCAGGAGGAAGCCACATCTCTAACACCAGTATCTTTTCTTTAGAAAAACTTTTATCTTTGCCTCTTCTTTTTATTACGTATTAAAAAAAAATTGTCATTTAAAAATCTGTGTGGAGTATCCAAAACATCGAGTCACTATTTCAGTAAAAACCCATTGGCTTCCTCGTTCAGTTCACCTGTAGTATTGTCAGACGTGTCAGACATGAAGTATTTTGACACACCTGCACTCAACTTAAGTTGAAAGTGAAAGACTTTAAGATTGGGTGTGTATGGATAAGAACTTGCTGTCATCACATGATGAAAAGAGAAAGTACTTCATAAAAGTTATGTGGCACCTTGTCTTCTGCTCCCTCCAAGTGATTCAGTGATGAAATACTCTTGTCTGATTTCATCATATGAAAGTCGAATGTACTAGTATTTATGAATACGTGCTTTAGGTCGTTGTTCTTGTGGAGTAACTAATGATGAGCTGCTGCTTCTGGAGTAACTAATGATGAGCTCTTTTGTGTGTTCCTTTCTTTTTTTGTAAATGGCTAAGGGAATTAGTCAAGTTGGCGGTAACAGGAAATGACCAAAGGTGAGCTCAGGTAAATTGTTTTTGTGGTTTCAGCTGTAGTTAAAATGACTCAGAGATCTAAGCTTCTGTACCAGACCTGAAGTGAAATATTTTTTTCTTTGTTTATTAAAAATAACGTATCAAGAATATTTATTTTTTACCTTGGAGAATATAAAACACCTATAAGCTTTACCCACTTATACTTCATTTCCCAGTCTTCTAATGTAATGTATAGCAATGTGGTAAGCTCGGCGGGTGGATCACCTGAGGTCAGGAGTTAGAGACTAGCCTGACCAACATGGTGAAACCCCGTCTCTCCTAAAAGTACAAAATTAGCCGAGTGTGGTGGTGCATGCCTGTAATCCCTGCTACTCGGGAGGCTGAGGCAGGAGAATTGGTTGAACCCAGGAGGCGGAGGTTGCAATGACCTGGAACGCGCCATTGCACTCTAGCCTGGGCACCAAGAGTGAAACTCCATCTCAGAAAAAAGGAAAGAAAAGATGGTATATTCACATTTTTTCTGCTTTGCTCTATATGATTAGATTATGTTAATAAAGTGAATTAGCTGACAAGATAAATTTTTTTCAGACATGAAGCAATTAGAAAAAGAAACATATAACTCTCATGCTGACCATATAAGGCAGATACTTTTAAGTATTTGGACAAAATTGAAGCTGGTTAATATCTTGTGATTTGAGATAATATTTGAGCAGTAATCACACTTGTCAGTGTGATGGCACTGCCCCCAGAAGAATAGGCACTTCAGTTTGCAAACTCATGCCACAGGAATAAAAAAATTCCAATCCCCAAACCTCATCAGATTGCAGGATTTACAGTTTCAGTAATTCTTTAGATACTCATTTACAATTTGAATTAGAAGGAATTAGTATCTCTATACCTTCACACTGTTTGGTTTGGGCAATCATTTAGAGTTTTTTTTAATGAATATTCAGTTTTCTTATTTTATAAAATAATGAGGCTTCCCGCTACCATCTTATGGGATGCGTACAGAGTTTAAATGAACCAGAAATTTTTTGAAGTGAGTCTTCATTGTCTTTTTTATTTTTTGAGACTTTATATTTGAATCTTTTTTGTTTCTTAGAGTTTTGTTAGCATTTTTCACAAGTAAAAGAACTGTACTCATAAGAAATTTACAAAGGAGGCTAGGCGCGGTGGCTCAAGCCTGTAATCCCAGCACTTTGGGAGGCCGAGACGGGCTGATCACGAGGTCGGAAGATCGAGACCATCCTGGCTAACACGGTGAAACCCCGTCTCTACTAAAAAAATACAAAAAACTAGCCGGGCAAGGTGGCAGGCGCCTGTAGTCCCAGCTACTCAGGAGGCTGAGGCAAGAGAATGGCGTGAACCCGGGAGGTGGAGCTTGCAGTGAGCTGAGATCCGGCCACTGCACTCCAGCCTGGGCGACAGAGTGAGACTCCGTCTCAAAAAAAAAAAAAAAAAAGAAATTTACAAAGGAAAGTGATAAAGAAGCAATTTTGTTTTTCTTTTTGTTGTTTGTTAATTCCACTATGCAAAGACAAGTAGGCGATGTTCAATCTACACATAGAAGTTATAAATGTATAATGCTCTAAATGTAAATCAATATTGTAACTGCTTATAAAAATAAAATAACTCAAGTTATGGCAAGAGACATTGATTTCTACTTTCTTAGAAGTTAACTTCTGGACATGATTAGAACTGCCGGAAGTGTGTCTCTGGTATGGAAGAAATAAGCTTATTTTACTAAGGCATCTTCATAGTCACTGTATTTCCTGCAGCCAGATTGACTATGATCATATACTTGGTAAAATATTTTAAACCTCTTTAAGGCAAGAGGTCCAAAACTAGACTGTAATAGATAGTTGCTGGTAGTTTCACATTGAAAAAAACCATAAAGAGCAAATTGTACATATATTTGGTGTTTAATCTCTTCACAAGTGACCATGGAAAGTCCATTTGTAACTTTGTGGAGATACTGTAAGCCTAACATATGGGATGGGGTCACTTGGCTATAATGGGAGCCTCTCCTTTCAGTCTTAGCCTAACACTCTCTGCTTTTATTCCTTATTGTGTACATATTTTATGGAAGAAATGGTACAGTGTCATTCATGGTGGGAATTCTAAAAGTTCTTCAAATGTAGCCCTCATAAGCATGTTTAAATAATCTGTTAGGCTCAGTTTAAATTTACTAATTACAATATATTTTCTTAATTTATCATTATACTATTAAATTCTAAGATTAAATGAATCAAATTCTTTGCTTTGATTGCTTTCCTCTCCCTCCATCTCTGCATGTTGTCTTAGCACATGGGCAACATTGACTAATTCTGGTGATAAAGAATCTCTTAATTCACTAAGTCCATTGACATATGTTTTTTCTAAAATCAAAGAAATAGTGCTGATTGTTCTCCACTACTGGAAATGATGAGATTACTGGACCTGACAGAAGATGCTTCTGGTTTCTCCTTCTGAATTACTGTTATCTTAATCTCAAGAAGTTAAATGAATTAACTTGACTGTCCCCAAAATGAGAAACACACACTTGCACAATTATTTCATTTTTAGCACTAGAAAGCAAAATTCTCTTACCAAAATAATGGTATATGCAGACAATTAAAAACAAGTCATCTTTTCATTGAAACAGGTACTGTGGGGCTTCATTCTGACCATATGTAAACAGTACAATTAGTGTCTATATTTTAAATAAAGCAATTAAGTTGAGCTATTCGGTAGTTTATACTTGACAAATATTAATGGACCCTATTACACCCAACTAGAGTTACTGGGTCATTTTATGAAAGCAGATGAAATAATATTGTTTTCAAAGTTTATTTATTTATTAATGAACAAGGTTTAATTTTTAACTTTTACCACATTTTTATCTTATTGTCAGGAAGCCTTGAATCAGTTTTAAAATGGTCTTACAATCACTTAATTTAATACACTTTGCTTTGTATAATTACAGCTAATCATATGGGATTTTTTATATAATTTAAATTTTAGTTTATGTCCTCCTTACTAAGAAATACAAGGATTATAAGTAAAAGTCAATGAAATAATTAATATGGGCACGTTTTTAAATTGTTTAAAATGTTAAGAGTCAAAGCTCTGAAAATATTTTGGACAGAAATAATAAAGATATAAAATGTATGCAAGGAAAGAGATATTTGGTATACCTAGTATTTGGTATATACGGGGATATTGCATGTTCATTAAGACCTGTCCTGCTAAGTGAGTATGGATCCGGAAGAAGTTAATGTAAGTATTTTTAAATGGGTTTGTATTTTTCTGATAAACAGCATTCTCCTTCTGTTTGTGATCATAGGATAAAAGCCCTGTAAGCTTGTATATGTTCATTTTTACTGCTACATCATGTAGTGTGCTCTTAAGATTGAGATCTCATTCCCCAGGAAGCATTTCTGTCCAAGATTAATTGCCCTTTTAAAATCAGCGTTTGATGTATTTCTTTGGCTATATCCTGACTTGGTTTAACCCTCTTTGACCTGACCTCGCTGACTATTACCTCCGTGGCTGAGACAAAATCCTTCAGCATGATGTATGCACTTCACATTTCAGCCTGTGGTTTTTCATGTCGATGGATTCAATTAGTTGGTGTTTTACTAATGAACATATCAGAGGTTAAAGAATTTGTCAGACAGAACAAAATTGTTCAGGCTAGTGGCAATCAGAAAGCTCATCTCTCTATTTTTTAAAACTTTTTCAGCAGTGTTAAGTATTTTTCAGAAATTTTACCTTCAGTATCACACTTTCCAAGATTCGTTTTCTGCTGAATTATAAAATATAAATAGGAAGCCACGAAGCTGAACACAATGATTATACCATTTGATCTTAGAATTCTCCGTATTTATAAGTATGAGCTTTTAAAAAATTAAACTGAAATTTTCTTGTTAAAAACATGTATGAATTTCCCTTAAAGATACATCATCCATTTCTTTAAGTCTCCTTTAGATATGAATGGTAAGAAGGAAACTCAAGCACCTCACTAGAATCTCAAGTCACCTGTTTTTAAAGACATTTATAGATCATATTCCTTGTTGAAACTGGCTTAGTTAAATAAGACCTAAAACCCAGATTGGGATGAGAAAGATAGCAGCCATTAGTAATAGAAATCTTTAGAACTCAAATTTATCACATAGTGCGCATTCTCAAATAATATACTTAAAATGTATAACATAAAGATTTTGAAAGGTTTTTGTTTACCTGAATGTTTTCATCTTTTTTTAAAAAAATAACCTTACCTAAAGTCTATTAAATGATATATCTATAGTGCAGTAGGGCTCATGTGACTTACAGGTGGTGTGCTCCTCTTGAATATATGTGTTGAGAGCACTATTAAATAAATGTGAAGGTTTATAATACTTAAGAATTTTTCTTAATGTCTTTTAATTTGCATAATCATCGAGTCTGGGTTTTTGTTGTCTTTTAAAAAATACATTTATTAAAATCATATGCCATACTGCATAAAAATGGAACTGAATAATTCAGGAGGTATTGCCATGAGGCCAAATTCTTATAGCCCTTTGTATGCCAATCACATAAGTGAATCCATGGTTTTTATATATCTTTTGATTATCTAGTACTAAAAAAAATGAACTTATAACTTGTGTGTAGGAAGAGAATTAAAATCACTCTACTTTTTGTTACTAAATCATGACCTTTTTAAAACTGATCTTCTCTCCTCACATACTTTATCAATTATATTTTTGACATCATTATTTTTTATTAGAGAGTGAGCAGGAGAGAGGGGTGGAGAAGAGTCACTCATGTTATTGAATACCTGTGTCCAAGTCCTGTGCTAGGGTCGCTGCTGAGTGCTTTGCTTGGATATCCCATTTAATCCTTCATGTAACTGGAGATGAGAATTCTCTGTTCACACTGTAAGATGAGGAAATAGACACTCAGAAGTTTAAGTGAATTCCTCGAGAATTCAAAACTAATAAATTATGATGGCTTGCACTCTGAAAGAAATATTTTGCTGTTTAGGCATAAAAGACCTAGATACTAGAACTGTGAGACATGTTAGTGATCCTCTACTCTGGACCAGTTTGCAAACTGACTCACAGAGTTAAATGAGAAGCTATCATGGGTTATAAATCAGCAAGCAGAATTTAGGAGATGGTCTCAATCCCACATTAGCAAAAGCTGCCATATCTTTACTTGTGTTATATATTGGGTTTCTACATAAAATTTTGTTTGCAGAAAAATTCTACACTGATATGATCATAAGATTCATTCTAGGGAACATTTTTAAAAAAGACTTTACCCCGGAAATTGATTCAGAAAGTCTGGAGAGGAGCTCAGCTCAATATATATATACACACACACACATATATATATATATAATTTTAATTTCCCACATGATTGTGATGGTCAGCTAGATTTTCAAACCATACATCTATACAGGCATTTTCATTTTATATATAAAGAAACAGCTTCAGAGTGATGCGAGACCTGCTCAGAGCCCTTCGTTGCCAGAACTGGAATTCAAGTTGCCTAACCCCCAATTTGTCTTTCATTACTACCTTTCTAACTAGTGGTGCACAGTTGGCCCTCTCTCCTTTATGTCTCATTTATATTATTGTATATTGATAGCATTCATTGTATACATGTCTATATGTAGGCATCATTTTTTAGTATATACATAAGAAGTTAACTTTGTGATTTGTATTAATGACTTGTGTAGTTAATGTGATTTTTCTTTTTTCTTCTTCGTTTTTTCTATATGTAATTCTTACCATTCTACTCATATAACCAAAATCTACCTGAATATATTTTTCCTAAAATGTAACATTTTTTTAAATGTTCACTTTTAAGTAGATGCTGGTTTTATAAAGTGCTATGTGGACATTCTACAAAATAATGAGATGTACTCTTCAAAATTGTAAAAGTTAAGAAATGTAGGGCCGGGCGCGGTGGCTCAAGCCTGTAATCCCAGCACTTTGGGAGGCCGAGACGGGTGGATCACAAGGTCAGGAGATCGAGACCATCCTGGCTAACACAGTGAAACCCCGTCTCTACTAAAAAATACAAAAAACTAGCCGGGCGAGCTGGCGGGCGCCTGTGGTCCCAGCTACTCGGGAGGCTGAGGCAGGAGAATGGCGTGAACCCGGGAGGCGGAGCTTGCAGTGAGCTGAGATCAGGCCACTGCACTCCAGCCTGGGCGACAGAGCGAGACTCCGTCTCAAAAAAAAAAAAAAAAAAAGAAATGTAGAAAAGGCTAAAAAATGGTTGCAGATTAAAAGAGAATAGAGAAACATGAAAATTAAATGCAATATGTGCATCCTTGACATGACCTGAATGTGTCCCCCAGAATTCACGTGTTAGAAGCTTAATCCCCAATGCAGCAGTGTTGGGAGGTGAGGCCTTTTAGGGGGTGTTATGCTGGTATGAAAAGGGTTTGCAAGAGTGGGTTCACTGTCTCGTGCGCTTCCACGTTCTTCCATATGAGAACACAGCAAGAAGCTCATACCAGGTGCCAGCACTTTGATCTTGGATTTCCCAGCCTCCAGAACTGTGAGAAATAAATGTTTGTCCTTTATAAATTATCCAATTACAGCATCACAAACAGACTAAGACAGTCCTGGACTGAATCCTAGATTGAAGAAAAATACATTATTGGGATAGTTGATAAATTTGAATATGGACTACATGAATATATTATTTCATATATCATGATATATCAATATTATTTTTTATTGTGATAACTATACTATAGTTATGTAAAAGAATATCTTATATTAGAAAGGGTACACTGTAAGTTTGAAATCATAACAAAAATTACTCTCCAAAGAGTGCCCTGTATAAAAGAAGTTCATATAGAACTAGTTCACTTGATTACTGTCTTATATGTTTGCCTACCTTAAAGCTTCAAGCCAGCTTCTTTTAAAAACCTGAGTGGGAGAGGCGTACAGTAACGTTTTTCTCCTGAGTCATTTTCTTTGTAGTGACATTTCTCATTCTAAGTATTAAGGTCTAGATTCCCATTTTGAAACACAAAGACATGTTTACCAAAAATATTGTTTACTTTAGCAGTATCAAGTGTTTCCTTTGTACTGTAAGAAAAAAAGAGACCTACTGATTTTTTTTTTTTTTTTTTTTTTTTACTGTTTTATTTTATTATTAATTTTTGTTTTTACACTTGTTACCCATGCTGGAGTGCAGTGGTGCCATCACGGCTCACTGTAGCCTCGACCTCCTGGGCTCAGGCATTCGTCCACCTCAGTCTCCCAAGTAGCTAGGACTACAGGTGTGCACCACCATACCCAGCTAAGCTAATCTTTGTTTGTTAAGTTTTTTTATTTTTTGTAGAGATGGGATCTATTGCCCAGGCTGGTTCTCAAACGCCTGGGCTCAAGCAGTCCTCCCACCTTGACCTCCCCAAGTGCTGGGATTACAGATGTGAGCCACCACACGTGGCCTGTTTTCTTTTATTGGTTTTGATATTGCTAAAATATTCCTCATGCTTTGTTGTTATGTATGGTACCATGAATTAAGGATAGCATGTACATTTGACTTATCTGGAAACATTTTTGACTTTGTTGTTTTAATAACCAAAGCAGTCTTTACAGGTAGAGTTATTCTACGTGGTGGGGCTAGCTATCAGAAAGCATTCCAAAAAGATTAATTTTGACAGTGTAATTCTACCAGCAAGAACATTATCCCAGCAGTGAGAATATTTATTAACTAATTATGGTATATGTCAGGTACTGTACTAGGCACTGGGGACAGAGTAACAAATAAGAGAGAAACTTCGATTTGAAGTTTCAAGGGAACTGCTGTCCTAAAAATCCCTCTGTTTAAAATTGTGTTATTGAGGCAAGTCAAAAAATAAACAAAATACATAAATGCAGGTGAAATATTTGGACATATGTAGTCTGTGACAAAATAATATGTTTAAAACCTTAAAACTGTTCTGTTGAGGGATATGACAGTCTTAGATTCTTTCCTTAGTTACTTAAATTTAGTTAATGACACTTTAAAGTGGCCCCAGCTTCTAAACCAGAGAATCAATGCTACCTATTCAGGGTTTGGGTAAGGGGATTTATTAGGCTTGTTACAGTGTTTGAATAGTGCTTATGTCCTCCAGCTTCTGTTGTACAACTCATAACCTCTAACAATCCTTTTGTTGTAACGTGATTGGTCTTTTGCCTTTCAGATATACTATGCATCATCAGTGGATTGTATACCATATTGTATTTGCTCCCACATTTAAATATTGCTTTAGACATAGTATTTTTTGATATTGAGTTGTGACTTGTTTCTTCTGCTGTTTCATAGTATACAAAGGTGACTCTGGCTTAAGGAAAAACTTTAGAGATAAGGAACTTTTACTCTTACACCACTATTCTTTCATTTTTTGACTCAGTGCTAAGTAGGAGGAAGATTCTGAGAATATTAAAATATTTCAAAGAAATATAAGAATATGAAGAGAGTTATACCGGAAATGTTTTCAAATATTCTAAGAAAGATTTAATACAGTAAAGCTGTAGCAAACTAGAACTTACAAGCAATGAATCATTCCAGATAGCTGAGGGTTTCTCCATTTGAATACCAATGTTTAAAAAATCTTCCCAAAGTACTAATACTGTGCTTTCTATAGTATTCTGTATATAACTTAATATTTTATTATGAAAACAAATCATTGTATTAACACTGTGATCACAACTGTGTAAAAAATTATGTATAGTTGCAACAAAGAAAAAATAATGAAAGCATTTTTTTAGGTTAGTAGTATTACGAAGTGATACCTTTTTTCAAAATTGTTTTAAGCTATGGCTCAGTGATTTGGGAGTTTGTTTGGAATATTTTATTTGGTTATCTTTGGAATTGTTAGTATGTTAAGTTTTTATTTTTCACATTCTTTTATCAACTCTGTAGTGTTTTGTGTCCTCTGTTGACTGTCACTTCCCGGGACTGTGCTGCCTCCAACAGGAAGTCTAAATATTTCTTTAAAAGGGTCTCTTGTTTCAGGTGCCAGCCAAGTCATTATCACCATACATCATCAGCTCATTTTGCCCAGACATTAGAGCACTTAGAGATTCAAAAGTCATTTGGAACAGAGCAGAAAGGAAAACGTAGGGTATTTCTCCTTTATAGAGTTTGTGATTCCCCATTTCCTTGTTGTCTTCTGTCACCAGGAAGCTGAGCAGTTAAGACATTGTATTTTGAAGAGATGGTAAAGGAGAAAAACCCAAAATTGTGCTAGAGGAGTAACACAGAGTTTCTTGATGGTTCTATTTTTTTTTTTCTTTTTCATTAAAGGAGTTTGGCTTTGCTTTTTTTGTTTTTCTATGACAAAAAATATTTCTATTTACTTTAAAAGTTGTCAGTACAACACACCAAAATCATGAAAAACACAAAATCTTAAATTTAATTTGGAATACAATTGAATTTAAAAGAAAGGTGTGAATTTCAGCCCCCTTTTAATTAGCAAGTGGATGTTAACAAAAAGCAATCAGGCTTTGTAACTCTAAAACAGGAATCCCTGAGTCAGATTTGTAATCCCTTCTCATTAAAATTTTGACTGTTATTCAAATAGTATCTCTAAGATATTTTGATACATACATGAAAGCTTTACTGAAAACAACTAAAGCTCACCTGTGTCTTATTAAACATCTCAAATACTGATCTGATTCTTGATTTCTAGTCACATTTCTATTTTACATTTTCAAAATATGTATGGACCTACTTCATATACTTGTCATTTTAAATAACCATACAGTACAGTTTTTAATGTATAACTAAAATAAATTTTGGTCATTGGTACAATGGGCTGTTTTTGCCACTATAGTTTCATTAACGTCAATCTTAAGTAAGCACAGTAATTAAGAAAGAAGTAATACTTTCACATACAGCAACAGAATTTTTATCAGAATATATTGTAACCCTCAGGTTTCTGTTTTGGGTGATACATACTGCAACATTTGAACTTTCTCCATGTCCGCATTTCCTGTTCAGGGGACAGAACAGGTTTAAAATCCACTTAATGCACTCAGGATTCTCAAAAGGCAACAGATTATTTTTTCTTCAACTGTTCTGACTTTTATTGTTGTTGGATTTCTTTCTTGGAATAGATGGGGAAAAAAAGAATCAAGTGATGATTCATGGAATTGAGCCAATGTTGGAAACGCCTCTGCAGTGGCTGAGTGAACATCTGAGCTACCCGGATAATTTTCTTCATATTAGTATCATCCCGCAGCCAACAGATTGAAGGATCAACTGTTTGCCTGAATGGAATCATCCTTAAATGGAATTTATCAGAGCATGTCACCCTTTTGCTTCAATCAGGTTTGGTGGAGGCAACCTGACCAGAAACACTTCGCTGCTGCAAGCCAAACAGGAAAAAGATTCCATGTCAGATAAGGCCATTGGGCTGGTCTTACTTTGCATCACCTCTGCTTTCCTCCACTGCCATCATTAAACCTCAGCTGTGACATGAAAGACTTACCGGACCACTGCAAGTCTTCTGTAAAATATAATGAAGCTGAAACCTTTGGCCTAAGAAGAAAATGGAAATATGTGCCACTCGATTTGTATTTCTGATTAACAAATAAACAGGGGTATTTCCTAAGGTGACCATGGTTGAACTTTAGCTCATGAAAGTGGAAACATTGGTTTAATTTTCAAGAGAATTAAGAAAGTAAAAGAGAAATTCTGTTATCAATAACTTGCAAGTAATTTTTTGTAAAAGATTGAATTACAGTAAACCCATCTTTCCTTAATGAAAATTTCCTATGTTTACAGTCTGTCTATTGGTATGCAATCTTGTAACTTTGATAATGAACAGTGAGAGATTTTTAAATAAAGCCTCTAAATATGTTTTGTCATTTAATAACATACAGTTTTGTCACTTTTCAAGTACTTTCTGACTCACATACACTAGATCACTTTTTACTCTGTGTTACCATTTTGACTGGTCGTCATTGGCATGGGGTGGATATAGGGCATAGGATCACTTGTCTCAGGATCTGTCATAGAATTTCTTGCTGCCAATTAAAAAACCTGTGTTCTTTACACACTACACTTATAAATGTTGTAACTGTTCATCTTTGCTGTTTTATCACTGTAAGCCTGTCAAACCATAGTATCCTAAAGCATCTGTATATGGTAATTGTGCATTTTTGGAAAAACCCATTCCTTCCAAGCTAGTGTTTTTCATTGGCTCCAGGTCTGTGCCAATGAAAAACTGTGGTCCCCTGGCAGTCTGTCTTTTGAAGTTTAAAGATTACCTGTCTCCTGACTGCAGTACCTTTTCTTTAATTTTTACCAAAAATATCCAGAGGTTACTGGAGTTCTTATTCAATATAAGGAAAGTTTGCTGCACTTTATTACCAAGCCTCTGGGATTTTACCAATCAAACATATTTGTGCATTACATTTCGTTTCTTGTGAGCTAGCTTGCTGTCCATATTGAATGTTGACCCATTTGAGTATGCTAAAAGACTTACAGTAGCAGACACGATCATGGTTTTAGATCCCATAATAAAAATGAATGTTTTTCTTATAAAAAATTATATGAATGTTGAAGCGAAATTCTACTATTGTTCATTGCTTCCTTTTCTTTTTCCTTTTGTGATTTTCACTGATTAATAGCACATTTCTAAACAAAATTGGATAAAGTTAGTCAAAGACCAGATATTCTGGAATGGAAATTGTAAAGCTTAATCAAAAAGAATAACCAGTACCGAATACAATCTCAGAAAATTAGAAGCAAGTAGAAAACAATTGGTTGATGTAAACGAAAGTGCCATTTTAGTAAAGGCAGGAAAAAAATAGCAATATTTGAGTTATGTAAGGATAAAAAATCCACTGACTTGTATTTTTGCACAAGAGGCTGGTCTGAATATGATTGTTCACATTAAGAGTGTTTATTCGTCGGTTCGGTTTGGGGATTTTCCCCCTTGATGTTTTGACAGATTGAAGTGAGCTTCAGTGAGCGAAAGGATCAGAATGCAGGGAACACTAAGCTGTGATGAAGAAAGTGTGGTAAGAATGGAAAGCCAGAGTAGTTTTATACAGACAAGACCAGTATCAGGCCTTTGCAGTAGGCTTGAGCGACCTTCTGATCTAGATTTGAAAGTAAATAATTTTATCAAGCCATTGCCCATTTTTACTTCCTCATTCATTATTGTACCAGCATCATAACTTTATTACTCTAATCCCAGGTAAGTCAAGCCTACATAATGCCCCAGAGGAAGAGTAAAACCAGAAATTCATGCTGGCTTAAATAATCTATTTTTGTTTCTTTTTATTTGAATAGTTAAATTTTATGGTTTATTAAAAAATTAAATAAATGTTGTGTCCGTCTTTATTTAAAACAAGTTACCTGTTGGTAAAATCATTAAAATTTCCTTAGTCACAAACTGTCATAAAAGTTTCTTGGAGAAATAGAAAGGATGGAGGGATATAGAAGAGAATATAAAAGAAAATTGGAGAAGACCCCCAATATCTTTATTTGACTAATAGTGAATAGTGACCTCCTAGGAAAATAGAAATATGTTTTTAAATATTGGCATTGTTAACTAGGAAGGAATAAGTTCAGATTAAAGTAAATCATTGTCCTTTATAAATGATGTTGATTTTCATTTGGATGGCCTAAATTCTGATTATGGATAGAGTTGAATTGATAAGCACCAAGATTTTCTTACAGATTTAGGGACCCGAAGTAACTTGTTTATAATTTAAGTTGACCTATCAGTCTTTATAGGATGATGAGGTATAAACCGTATTCCAATCTGAGTGTGAGGTGAATTCGTTTAGTGTACTAGTCTTGTTACATTTATCACTGGAAACAAGCTAGGAGTTGATCGTTTTCTGAGAAAACAATATATAAGCTTTGACATTGTGTGACTGTAGTTTTTAATGGTTATCTTTCTAGAGTATTTTTTTAATAGACTACTTGAGATAACGTTTTCTTCAGTTTTTAGAAATTTGGTTTATGTGTGCTGGGCGCGGTGGCTCACGCCTGTAATCCCAGCACTTTGGGAGGCCGAGGCGGGCGGATCACGAGGTCAGGAGATCGAGACCATCCTGGCCAACATGGTGAAACCCCGTCTCTACTGAAAATACAAAAATTAGCTGGGCATGGTGGTGGGCGCCCGTAATCCCAGCTACTCGGGAGGCTGAGCCACGAGAATTGCTTGAACCCGGGAGGCAGAGGTTACAGTGAGCCAAGATCCTGCCACTGCACTCCAGCTTGGTGACAGAGGAAGACTGTCTTAAAAAAAAAAAAAAAAAAGAAATTTTGTTTATGTGGGTTATACCAGAGAATGACAGTCTCACTTTTATTTATCATATTATTGATATTTAGTTCTGAGGTAAGTTGGGTTTCCTGTTACATGTGCCAGCATGGTTGAAATACAAATGTAAAGCCTTGGGGTATGATGGGAAAATCAAGTGTGACCATATTTATGAATATTTGAACCTATTCATTGTCAATGGATGGAGTCCATCAAAATACCTATTTGCCTGAGTCCTGTCATTCTTTTGTTTCCTAAATATATTTATCTCCCGGTCTGAAAATATTAAAAATTACAGGGACAGTAGAGAGGAAAGAAGAGAGGCATGCCTCTTTTCAGATCATTTGAGAGTAAGTGAAGACTTGGACATTATAAAAATGTATTTACTATGTAGCTTTCTTTGACAAAAGCATCTTTCACATAAACATGAATTATAAATTTGATTCTTTATGCTTACAAGCAGATATAGTACTACTGTAAAATCTAGTAGGCACAATATAGTAACCATGGAGTGAAAGACTCAATTTTTAGGTCCTTTAGGTAGCTCATTAAGTACTTAGATTTTTTTTTTTTTTTGTACTTTATGTTCTAGGGTACATGTGCACAACATGCAGGTTTGTTACATATGTATACATGTGCCATGTTGGTGTGCCATACCCATTAACTCATCATTTATATTAGGTATATCTCCTAATGCTATCCCTCCCCTCTCCCGCCACCCCACAACGGGCCCCAGTGTGTGATGTTCCCCTTCCTGTGTCCAAGTGTTCTCATTGTTCACTTCCCACCTATGAGTGAGAACATGCAGTGTTTGGTTTTCTGTTCTTGGGATAGTTTGATGAGAATGATGGTTTCCAGCTGCGTCCATGTCCCTACAAAGGACATGAACTCATCTTTTTTTATGACTGCATAGTATTCCATGGTGTATATGTGCCACAGTTTCTTAATCCAGGCTGTCATTGATGGACATTTGGGTTGGTTCCAAGTCTTTGCTATTGTGAATAGTGCCGCAATAAACATACGTGTGCATGTGTCTTTATAGCAGCATGATTTATAATCCTTTGGGTATATACCCAGTAATGGGATGGCTGGGTCAAATGGTACTTCTAGTTCTAGATCTTTGAGGAATCACCACACTGTCTTCCACAATGGTTGAACTAGTTTACAGTCCTACCAACAGTGTAAAAGTGTTCCTATTTCTGCATATCCTCTCCAGCACCTGTAGTTTCCTGACTTTTTAATGATCGCCATTCTAACTGGTGTGAGATGGTATCTCATTGTTTTGATTTGCATTTCTCTGATGGCTACTGATGAGCATTTTTTCATGTGTCTGTTGGCTGCATAAATGTCTTCTTTTGATTTTCAAGCGCAAAATCATTTTTATTAACTATGTTACTCTATTAGAATGATAAACAGTGAGATAAAGACAAATCTGAAGATTGAGGGATGTCAGAGCACTTTGATGTATAAGTTGACTCCTATGAAAGTGATTAGTTTGGCTTTCCCTGTGTAGCTTTCTTACCTCCACATCTCAAGGATAAATAAAGTACAAGCAGGCATTTTCCATTTTTTCCCCCAGTTCTCAGTGGAGTATATAGCACACAGTTGGTGTTTAGCCAGTGTGTATAAGAAGAAGGATTACTTAATAACTTTATAATCAGTGTTATATTTTTCTGGTAAGAATACCAGCCATAAAAATAGAACCTTGTCATTTAGAAATCAGTATACATACAAAGTGTACTTGGTTTGGCCTGGCATTAGTGATGAAGACTTGCTTACTCAAATCGACTACTTTCAGTAGGAACCACTGTGGACCAGACCCTTGCGTCAGTCCACATTCATTTTAGTTGCAGTATAGACCGCAGCACATATCTTCTGTTTCAACATCACTCTAATTTAAGCAGCCCCTAAAGCTGGAGCTATTCTCACCAAGCATCTGGAGGTATTTGTTAATTCTGACCTTTTCATAAATGAGTGATTTGTGTCTTGCTTTTGCTTAGAACTTTACTTCTGAAAATAAGAGCTATTTAATTCAACATTTCCCAAACTTTCTTGACCATAGAGTTTTTTTTCTTTCCTAGTATCACAACATCCTATTGAACTCTAGCATGGGAAATAGTGCATTAAATCATTAACTCCTAATGACCTAGATTTTATAGCATAAATCTTACTTTTCCCTTTCTGACAACTCTTTAGCTATTTGAAAGAAGCTCTCAAGCATCTGACTCATCTCCAAACAAAATAGCTCTAGCCTGTTCATTCCTTCCTCCAAATATCTCCCATTTTGTCAGTGTCACTCTTGAAATTCATCTACCAAGTATATACTGTATACTGAGTAATACATGTCAAGTCATGTGCTGTTGGCAGGGGATGGAGTAGTTTAGGTTTTCATAATGCCAATATTGGGTGTATAGTCTGGCTGCTCCGTTGTGCCATAATCTGACAGATCACATCCAGAGTAAGATTTAGTGAAAGGGCTGGGAATAAGTTCTGTTTACGAAACATCCATCCAAATATAAAAACTCAGGCAAATTGCCAACGGATTGGAGAAAACCTCAATTCGTAGGTATGAGAGTAAGTAGGAATTCAAGGGGTATATTTGCTCTCAGGGAGTCACCATAAAACTAGCCAAGAGAGCCATGGAGCTGAAATACGGTATTCTGTTATCAGTCACCAAGATCGCCAGATAGAATGTGGCCGAGGTCAAGCAGAGAGGGACTGGCTTCACAGATGGGTAGTTTTCTGTGGTACTGGCACATAGAGAAGGTATTTCTGATCTCTAGCTGTACTTGTTCGGGACTTGATGACTTTGTCTTTTTGTGTTGCCTGGTGCATATTTTCCAAGTAAGGTATATTATCGAATGCTCACTTCTGTAAGGTGGGTTTTGATATTCTTGTTACTCAAAACTGTTAGTTTTTAGCTTTCTTTTACAAAGACAGTCACTCATTGACCTAGAAACTATCTGACCCCAACGATTTTGTAAAAGCCAAGGGAAATTTGTCATCATCTGACTACCAGCCTTTTTCTGCATATGCCATCTCAACCATGTCTTGCTGAAGAGTTTGGTCATGCTCACTACCTGTATTTCCATGACTCCTTTTGTCATTGTTTTGAAATTCATTATAATGTAATACGAAATGTCAACTTATCCTGATGCTGATATTAAGTGAAGTATGATAGAGAAAGTTATTGATGACATCTGAAGGTATCACCAGGTCTTGGAGCCAACTTTAAAAAGTGAGGGAGCAAATCAGGTAAAAACTAAGTAATTTTTGTAAATTTTGTTTTTTATTTATTTACTTTTTTTGAGACAGAGTCTTGCACTGTCGCCCAGCCTGGAGTGCAGTTACGCAATCTCACCTCACTGCAATCTCCACCTCCCTGCAATCTCCACCTCCCTGGTTCAAGTGATTCTCCTGCCTCAGCCTCCCTAGTAGCTGGGATTACAGGTGCCCACCACCACATCCAGCTAATTTTTTTTGTATTTTCGGTAGAGACAGGGTTTCACCATGTTGACCAGGCTAGTCTTGAACTCCTGACCTTGTGATCTACCCACCTCGACCTCCCAAAGTGCTGGGATTACAGGCATGAACCATGGCACCTGGCCAAAACTGAGTAATTTGTGGACTGGATAGTGCATGCGATATTGGAGTGAAAAAAATAGAAATGCCAGATGAGTTGCGAGTGTCAGTAATCCAACTCAGATATATAGTGGACATCTTTCATTATGGGCAGAACATTTAGAACATCTCAATAAAACCAGCTCTAACTGCTAATTCTATATTAGGCATATTCTCCTAGATTTTATAGAATTCCACATGATTCATTTGTTTATTCAAACATTTGTTGAGCAAATAGAGTAGTGGAAGTTCTAGAAAGAACAAGACATGGTCTCTTGACCTTAAGGGACCTTCTCTTCTTAGAGAAGACAAAAGTAACTGTACAACATAATACTTGGAAATTGCAATGAGAAAGGCACAAATAAAGCACTGTGAGGAAATAGAGCCGACAGACCTGTTTTCTTTGAGTTAACTTAGATGATACCTTTCTTGGCCTCTCAGCAGCATTTGACACTTTATCACACCTTGTTTCACTCTTGAAACACTTTCTTCAATGGGCACCACACCCTTCTGGTTTTCCTCCTAACTCAGCACCTTTCTCAGTTTCCTTTGATTCTTCTCTACTTTAACTCCTAATATTGAAATATCTCAGGGCTCAGCCTTTGGTTCCGTTTCTGTAGCTACACTCAGTATATGAGCACATCCCATGGTTTTTAACACCATCTATGTGTTAACTCCAGTATTTACCTCTCTCCTGAGCTCCAAACTTAATACACAACCATCTACTTGTCATCTATCCCAGATATGTAATAGTTCACCTTTTCTGAGTGGGGGTGGGAGGTCAAAGTAGAACTCTTGATTTTCCTCCGAACCTATACCTCTCCCTTTCTCTTCCATCTGAATAAATGCGACCTACTCACTCGGTCCCAAAATGTAGGAGTCCTAATTTAATTTCCCTTCTTTTCTCGTGTATACCATAGCCATCAGTGAGTCCTGATGAACCTACCTTAAAATATACTCTGAACCTATCTACTGACCACCTTCACTGCTACTATGTAAGTCTAAGCAACCAACCATCATCTCTCACCTGGACTACTACAGTAGCCTCTTATCTGGCTTCCCTGCTTCTGTTCTGTTCCCCTTCAGTCTTCAAAGTATAGTGTGTTTCTTCAAGTGACATCGTGGCAGTTCCTTGATCAAAACATTTCAGCATCTTTCCATCCCACCCAGAATGTATCTAAGCTCCTTACCAAGTTCTGCTTCATCTGATCTCTGCATCTGACATCTGTCACGCTGCCTTGGCTACTTTAGTATATCTACACTGGCCTTGCCCATCTTATCCCTTGAATATGTCAAGATCATTCTCCCTCCAGGGACTCTGCACCTGATGTCATCTCTACCTGGAACTTTGTTTGCCTGACTTGTCTCCTCCATCTGTGTATCTGCTTATGTGTCACCCTTTCTTAGAGGCCTTTCCTGACCACCTGATCTAAAATTATACCCCAAGCCCACTTCCAGACCCATCTCACTCTATCACTTTATATTTCTTCATCACATTCTATCTCCTCTTCATAGTATATCTCACTCTGAGATTATGTATTTATTTGTTCATGGCTCTATAGTTAACAGTTATTGAATGTTTACAATGTCCCACACACTGTTCTAGGTGCTTTTCGAATATTAACTCATTTAATTTCAGAGCTATGTGATATCATCACTAATATTGTCCCCACAGGGAAACTGAGATACAGGACAAGGAACTTTCTCAGCATCATGATAGAGTTGGATTGAAACCTAGCAGAACGG
The DNA here is from genome assembly GCF_049350105.2 of Macaca mulatta. Lineage (NCBI taxonomy): Eukaryota > Metazoa > Chordata > Mammalia > Primates > Cercopithecidae > Macaca > Macaca mulatta. The sequence continues at coordinate 79,564,046 of NC_133409.1, forward strand.
GTCCAGAGACCACACTCTTACCCACTTCCTGAATTGCCTTGCCATATTTTTGACCTCACAACAGACAAGTTTGAGGGCAGGAACAACTTCTGTTTATCCCCACACTTCTGGCATATCACAGGGGGTTATTAAGTATTTATCGAATTAATACGTTTTGATAACATTTGAGTAGATTAGGAAAAGCTTCATTGAAGAAGTGGCTTTTGAGTTAGAACTTGAAGAAAGGGTAAAATTGGGGAAAGCGGGAAGAAAGTGTGTAATGAGCTAGATGGAACCACAGGAACAAAAACTCAGAGGGATGGTTGTACAATTGGGCTGCACCTAAGTCACATGTAGGAGACGGCAAGATACAACGGGAAAGGTATATTCTGACAGGATTATGAAAAGCCTTGAGCATCAGGCTAGGGAGATGAGATTTTATTTGAGGTGCAATAAGAGCCACTGAATATTCTTAGTAGCTAGATCATGTGCTCACAGCAACCTTTTAAGATGCTGACTCTGGTGGCAGTGTGCAAGGAGGTTTAGGGTTAAGTCTGTTCTAAACCTGGGAGAACAATGACAAAGCTACTGTGATTTGCTGAGCCAGTGGTTTCCCAGCCTTTTTTCGGCAGGAAAATCTTCAATAAAACCTTGCCCAAATGTCCAGTAGGTCAAAGAGGAGCTTCTCTGGTTGAAGCAGGGTGGCTGGCCCAGAAGCTGACCTGCCAGCACCCCCTTCCCTATTAATGCCAGCTTTTTGGGCACCTGTTCAGGATCTCTGTGCTCCTCAGACAACTGATTGAATAGCTCTTGCCTGGCCCTGTTGATAATAAAGTCTGATGACCCAAAGCAATAGTGTCAAGAGTTGAAAGCGACATTGAAGAGAAAATAGAGGAAGAATCAACTGAACAATATGGGAGACCTGGAGGGAAGAAGTCAGTGGTGATGAAAACTCTTACGAAATGGGAGATCAATTACCCACAAAAGAATTTAGTTGGGAAAAACAGATGATGTGTTTAGTTTTGAACCAGGATTAAGTACTCAGACTTGAGGTGTGAAGACAGACAGGGGTTCTCAATGTTGCCTGCCCTTCCCGATCACCTGTGGAGCTGTTATCAAAACTACACATTCCTGTACCCCACCCCCTCTCCTGCAGTTGGTTGAATCAGTTTGGGCAGGCACCAGGTCTCAAGATTTGTGTAACATTTCACTAGTGATTCTGATTTGCACTACTAAAACGTTGTGGGCATAGAATCATCAGTGAGCATTGTCAATGTGAGGCTGCGGCTCCTGAGATCAGGGCTGGAAATCATCACCCACCTGGAAGGGAGGGTTGGAGCCAAGAGTGTGGCATGGAATTGAATCAGTCACACTTGCCAATAGCTTTCACATCTTTCCACCTCTCCCCATCCTCACTGCAGATTCATTCAAGCCACTAACGTCTCTTCCCTGTTACAGTGGCCTCAGAACTACAGTCCCTATGCCCCTTTACTTCCTTTCTCCTTCTGGCAGCCAGAAAGATAATTTACAAATTCAACTAGGTCCACTTTTTCTTCTTCTTCTTTTTTTTTTTTCTTTTAGACGGACGGAGTCTCAGTCTGTCATCAGGCTGGGATGCAGTGGCACTATCTTGGCTGCAAGCTCCGCCTCCCAGGTTCAAGCAATTCTCCTGCCTCAGCCTCGCGAGTAGCTGGGACTACAGGCATGCGCCACCACACCCGGCTAATTTTTGTATTTTTAGTAGAGATGGGGTTTCACCATGTTGGTCAGGATGGTCATGATCTCTTGACCTTGTGATCCACCCGCCTCGGCCTTCCAAAATGCTGGGATTACAGGCACGAGCCACCGCACCCAGCCCAGGTCCACTTTTCTCTGCTGTTTGAAATCTTTAGATGGATTCCTTTTGACTTTAGGATGAAATCCAAAATCCTTACCACGATAAAAGCTTTGTGAGCTCTGGATCCTCCCCACTAGATGTTTTTTTCTCCGATTCTCTTCCTCTTCTTCATGATCCAGCATACTACGCCTCTTTCAGAGTGTCAAACACAATACTGTCCCTGGTTTCAAACTTTTGCCTCTACTGATTCCTCCCTTGAATGTCTCCCCTCTCTACTTCCTTTTGCTTACTAATTTCTAATCATTATTTTCCTCAATTCCTCTGGACTTTCCAACTGGCCAGCCCCTTCCTGGTAGGGTTGCCACAACATAGCAAATAAAAATACAAGACACCCAGGTGAAGCTGAATTTCAGATAAACTAGAAGTAACTTTTTAGTGTAAGTATATCCTATGCAATATTTGGTACATATTCATACTAAAAAGAATTTGTTGTTTTTCTGAAATTCAGCTTCAACTGAGTATTCTGTATTTTCTCTGGAAACCCTACTTCCTGAGCTAGATTTGGTTAGAACCAGATTTGAGCTAGAATGACCTCGCTCCCCTAGCTCATTCCCATTTGTATTAATTGCCCCATATCTGTGTTTTCTGGTATGCTGTACGTTCTGTGAGGACAGGGACTGGGTCTGCTGTGTTCACCAATACTTAACACAGTGCAACGGCATGTCACAAGCCTTTATTAGATGAGTGAACACGATGAGAGGCTCGGAATTCCAGTGAAAGGCCAGGGCTGAAGATTCTGTCTGGGAAGTTTTCTGCCTGGAGGTGACCTTTGAAGTGGGAGGGGTAGCACATAACAAAAGTATAGGGTAGAAAGAGAAGAGGAGCCCTTGGGCTGACCTGAGGGGACCACCTATGCTTGGGCGACAGAAAGAGGAAGAAGGGCAGATCTTTGAGACAATCATGCTAAAGAGAGAATTCACAAACTACAAGGGAATCTAGGGAAATAATAGACCAGGTCTTTGGATTTGGCACTTTGGGACCTTCAAGAGAAGTGTTCTGAGTCTGCTAGCTGTCAGGTTGCTGATGACTCTTAAGAAATGTAGTAATGGGACAAAAAAAGATAAGACTGTAGCCCAGCTGTTAACATGGTGGAGAGAAGGGAGACCTGCCTCAGTGTGTTGGTGAAAGGGAAGGGATCAGTGGACAGAGAGGGTGATTGTTCTGGGGAAAGGAGTCATGGACGGTCTGGGAAGAAGTAGAGAAGATGGATTAAGGAAAGAAGCTGAGGCAGGTGAATCACTTGAGGTCAAGAGTTCAAGACCAGCATGGCCAACATGGCAAAACCTTGTCTCTACTACAAATAAAAAAATTAGCTGGGCATGGTGGCAGGTGCCTGTAATCCTAGCTTCTTGGGAGGCTGAGGCAGGAGAATCGCTTGAACCTGGGAGGCAGAGGTTGCAGTGAGCCAAGATCACGGCATTTCACTCCAGCCTGGGCAATAAGAGTGAAACTCCATCTCAAAAAACAAGAAGAAAGAAAAAAAAAGAAAAGAGGAAGAATGTTTCACAAGTAAGAAGGAGGATGTAAACAATCATTATTACAGTCATTGTTAATAAGTTGGTGTCAAAAAAATCACACCGTTCTTATTACTAAAGATTATATACAGGGTTCACTAAGAATATAACCTGAATTTGAACATAGTAAAGTTTTCTTAGCCTGGAGATTCTCCAACTTTTTTTTTGAGACGGAGTCTCGCTCTGTCGCCAGGCTGGAGTGCAGTGGCACAATCTCAGCCCACTATAATCGTCCGTGATCTCAGCTCTCAGCTCACTGCAATCTCCGCCTCCCAGGTTCAAGCAATTCTCCTGCCTCAGCCTCCTGAGTAGCTGGGATTAACAGGCGTGTGTCACCACACCCAGCTAATTTTTTTTTGTATTTTTAGTAGAGACAGGGCTTCACCATGTTGCCCAGGCTGGTCTCGATCTGCTGACCTCGTGATCTGCCCCGCCTCCGCCTCCCAAAGTGCTGGGATTACAGGTGTGAGCCACTGCACCTGACCTGAGATTCTCAAGCCTTAGCAGACATTGGAATTAGCACTTGCAAGATTTTGATTAATTAGGTGGGTCAGGGCCTAAAATCATTTCGTAGAAACACTCAAGCTGAGGGTCTTCAATTTTTTTCATTCTTACATCCATTAAGCTTTTTTTTTTTTCTTTTTTCTTTTATTATAGTTTAAGTTCTAGGGTACATGTGCACAGCGTGCAGGTTTGTTACATATATATACATGTGCCATGTTGGTGTGCTGCACCCATCAATTCATCATTTACATTAGGTATATCTCCTAATGCTATCCCTCCCCCCACCCCCTCCCCACAATAGGCCCCGGTGTGTGATGCTCCCCTTCCTGTGTCCAAGTGATCTCACTGTTCAATTCCCACCTATGAGTGAGCCATTAAGCTTTTTTTTTCCCCCTCCTCTTTAAAATGGCAACTGAATATAAATGTTTTACATCTGGCTTAACCTTGTAGTGAAATCTATAAGAAAAATTGAACATCTTTTCTCCTGAAGTTAGATGAAATGTGATCAAAATACATCTCACAAACACTATGTGAGCCAGGTGCAGTGGTGCATGCCTGCAGTCCCAGATACTCTGGAGGCCGAGGTGGGAGGATCCCTTAAGCCCAAGAGTTCGAGATGAGCCTGGGCAACGTAGCAAGACCCTGTCTCTAAAAAGTTAAAATTAAAAATGCTTAATGTTTATCCCAAGCATTCATTCCCTCAATACTAAGCAAGAAGGAGTTTTCTTTGGAATTTGAAACTGTATTGTTTTGGAATGCAAGAAAATAGAAAATTGCTTAAACGCATAATGTGATATTGATGAAATACTTATCTGTAGTTAATTACTAATCAGCTATTTGAGAGATCTATTGTCTGTTGATTCAAAAGGAATTTTAAAAAGAAATTCTTAAAATATTTTGTGGGTATTAGTATGATTCATTACTAGTGGTTTGGAGGTGATTTTAAAATGTTTACATTAAACAGAGTAATGTTTAACAGAAAAGCACCATATAGTCACATGTCAGTTAACGAGGATATGTTCTGAGAAATGCATCATGAGGGAATTTCGTCGTGTGAGCATCATAGAACGAAGATACACAAACATACACGGTATAGCCTACTACACACCTGAGATACATGGTTTAGCCTATGGCTCTTAGGCTACAAACCTGTGCAGCATGTTTACTGGACTGAATATTGTAGGCAATGGTAACACAATGGTAAGTATTTTTGTATCTAAACATAGAAAGGTACAGTACAAATATAGTAGTTTAATCTTATGGGATTGCTGTCATACATGCAGTTTTTCATTGACCCAAATGTTATTATGTAGCCCGTGACTGTGTTATGCAAGTGTGCTATTTACAGCATAACTGTAGGACTTATTTCTTTAATGAATTCCTAGTTTAGAATTTATTAATCATGATTTCAGTCTTATCAGCGCATTTCTGGCACTTCATCTAAAACCTCATTTGAAGACAATATTAAAACGAGCTCTTCACAGGCTCATTGGCCTACCCATCAAACCATGTGCTAGATCTCACAGAAAGCAAAAGCCTCAAAGAGGATTCAAGCATAAATCAAAAGAAAGAGTTTCTTGTAACTTGTAGCCAAAATTCAAAGTTTTCTTCCTTTGGAATCATTCTTTTTAATTTATGTTTTAGTTTCAAATAGGTAGTACATGTACAAAATTCAAAAGTGAAAGTCTCTCTCTCTCTGCCTCCATCCTGTCCCTTCTTCACAGAACTCCCTTGCGTTAACCAGTGTCTTGTATATTTTTCAGAGAGCCGCTAGGCATTGTGACATGTGTTTATGCATGTGCGCATGTGCACACACAAGAGAATGACATACTATACTCACTGTCCTAGAATTTCTTTTTTTCACTTTGTGTATTTTAGATATTATTTCATATTGGTACACATAATCTACCCTGTTATTGTTGATAGCTGCATAACTGGCCATGGGTCTTCAAAATTTTTCCACCAGTTGAATATTTTTCATCAAGTTATATGTAAGTGAATATGTTTAGCATTTAGGACCATTAAGGAGGAATGTCTGGATGCCTGCAGGGCAATTCAGTGTCCCTCTAACCTGTCTCCTTACATTTCCAGAGACCGTCTGGAAAGCTTCGAAGCCTCTACTAACTCCATCCCACGGCACTGAGTCCCGCTGGGTTTCACAAAACACTAGACAGAGCTGGGAGAGGATGCCGTCCACTTCTGCTTGGCAGCAGACCCACCCATTAACACCATCAAGAAGCGCTTCAGGGAACGAAGTTTATGTCCTAGGACTTTCATACCTGTAGTTGAACATTAGGGCCATTCAAACCAATGCTAACATTTGCATGCTTTCTAATGATGCAAACGTAATTACTGTGTACAAAAATACAAATCCAGCAGGCATCTGAGAGGCCTAACATAACAAAAAATGGCTTTGAGGTTCAAGTGGGGCTTCCAGGAGGCATTCCTTATCCATTTATCCAGTCACTCATCTAGTCAACACATATTTTTAAACATTTACTATGTTCCAGGTACAGTTCTAGGTACTAGAGATATGATGATTAAAGATAGACAAGGTTCCTGCCTTCGTGGAGCTTACATTCAGTGGGGAATATCAGACTCCACCTTACAAAACCAGTTAGTCTGTCTCTTTCTCATTCTTGTCATCACTTTCTCTCATACTCCTTTCTCTCTCTCTGTCTCTCTGCCCACCCTCTGCCCCCACAACGTGTAAAACCCTGTGCTTATGATTTTCACCACCCAAGATGCCATTCCTTATCTAAATTCATCTATGCATCTTCCAAGTGTTTTTAAGTATCTTTGTGCCCAGCAGGATTTGTAGTGCTTTGTGAGTGTTCCGTAAGACCAACTGAATGAAGGTCCTGCTCTTGTTAACAAGGCTCAACTTATTTTAAGTGAACGTTTTTTTTTGTTTGTTTGTTCGGTTTTTTTTTTGGTGAGATAGGGTCTCGCTTTGTCACCCAGGCTGGAGTGCAGCGGCGCAAACACAGCTCATTGCAGCCTCAACCTCCTGGGCTCAGGAGAACCTTGCACGTCAGCCTCCCGAATAGCTGAGACTGCAGGTGTGCACCAACATGCCTGGCTAATTGTTTTTCCATTTTTCTTAGAGATGGGGTCTTGCCATGTTGCTCAGGCTGGTCTCAAACTCCTGGGCTTAAGCGATCTTCCCACTTTGTTCCCCTGTGGTGCTGGGATTACAGGCATGAGACATTGCACCTGGTGAAACTTTTAATTTTGAAACAGTTTTATAGTCAGAGAAAAGTTTCAAAGCTAGTAAAAGAGTTCCCACATGCCTCTTACCCAGCTCTCCCTTTTGCTAGAATCTAACAGTACATTTCTCACAATTAATGCACTAGTACTGATACATTATTAATAACTAAAGTCCATATTTTATTCTGATTTCCTTAGTTTCTCCACTAATTTCCTTTTTCTGTCGAGAGTTCCATCTAGGACACCACGTTGTGTGTAGTTGTCATGTCTTCTTAATCTCCCTGTTCTGTGACAGTTTCTAGTTATTTTTAATGGAGCTTTGACAGATGTGAGGAGTACTTGTCAGGTATTTTGTAGAATGCCCCTCTATTTGAGTTTGATGCTTGTTTCATGTCACACTGGGTTTATGGGTTATTGGGAGGAAGACCACAGAGATGAAATGCCCTGCTCACCACATCACGTTGGCAGGACATGCTATCACATGACATCACTGGGGAAGTCCACCTTGACCTCCTGGCCAAGGTTCTGTTTGCCAGGTTTCCCCACTCTTTCCCCACTCCACTGTTTAGAAGGAATCGCTAAGTGCAGTACTTCCTCCCCTCAAGAGGGCAGGGTGGGATGAGGAGAATAAGCTATATCTCCTTGAGGGTAGTAAAGGTTGTGTATCCCTTATCCAAAATGCTTAGGACTAGAAGTGCTTCAGACTTCAGATTTGTTCAGATTTTGGAATATTTGCACATACATGACGAGATATGTTGGGGCTGGGACCCAAGTCTAAACCCAAAATTCATTTATGTTTTATGTACACCTTATACACATAGCCTGACAGTAATTTTATACAGTATTTTACATAATTTTGTGAATGAAAAAAAGTTTCGACTGCATTTGACTGACTTGTCACGAGGTCAGGTGTGGAATTTTCCATTTGTGATACCATGTTGGCACTCAAAAAGTTTCAGATTTGGCAGCATTTTGGATTTTGGGTTTTCAGATTAGGGATATGCAATCTGTATCTGCATTAATTATTTGAAATTCTTCTGTAAAGAAGATTTATCTCTTCCATGATTTAGAAAACCATTTGTTTATATCAGTATTAACTTTCATGAATAATGTTTGGGGTTATAATCTGATTGTAGGTTGTTTATTTGTTGCTCAGATTGTTCTGGCTTTGGCCATTGGGAGCTTTCAGCTTGGCTCCTGTGCCTTTCACATGCCCCCTTCCTTTTGTTTTCTGAGCACTTCCTTACTGTCTAGCACTACTTGTATATTTCTTGCTCCAGCCTTAGAATTGGCCATTTCTCCAAGAGACTGATTCCTTTTACTTGGAAGTCTTCTTTTTAAATCCAGGCCTCAGCATCACATACCCACTCACTAACTCAGTCAGTCAGTGAATATGTATATCCTACTCTGATGCTAATTATTGAACCCATGCCGGGTATACAATGAGGAACAAAGCTGATAAAGTCCCTGCCTTCAAAAGCCAACCATGTGAGGTAGACAAAGAGCAAATTCAACAATGAAATATTTCATTACAGCTCTAATACATTCACTAAAGAGAAGGGACAAGGGGCTGAGAATAAAAATAACCCCAGTCAGGCGCCTGGTTTAGATCAGGTGGTTGGAGAAAGCCCCTGTAAGTGGCTGACATTTCGGTAGAAAGCTGAAAGATGAGAAAGAACCAGCCATTTGAAGAACAGAGGAAGGACTGTTCTCAAATTGCAGTCAGTGGGTCATGACTAGCTTTTTTTAAAAAAAGGAATAGAAAATATCAGAAGTATTATAAAACACCTTTTCCTTTTATGTATAGGTATGTGTTGATGTATTTACTGGTACATTATATAAAATGTATTAATGGGAATTATGGCCCCCAAAAGTTAGAAAGCTACTGTTTTAGGCAGAAATAAAAGCAGATTGAAAGCTCTGAAAAGCAAATAACCTTACACATGCTTAAGGATCTGAAAGGAGGCGCTTGTGAGGTATGAACATGGGATGTGAGAAGAGACCAAAGACACAGGAGGCACGCGGCTGCCCAGCAGGGCTAGGAGGATGCAGGGTGTTCACTTAAGGAGTGATGGGAAGCCATTTAACAAGGAAGTGGTGATGGTTTGAAAAGACCTTTTAGGCTACAAAGTGGAGAATGGGGGAGACAGGAAAAGAGGAAGCAGGGAGCATTCAGTAGGAAGACACTTACGTTGGTCCAAGCAAGAAGAGTCCCTAGAATGTGCAGCTCACATCCCATTGTCAGTCTGGGTCTCCCAGCCACTGGAACAATGTGGGGAACACTGCAGACCTTCAACATACACACTGATGGAGTGAATAAGTTACACGATTCTAGTAAACAGAGAGAGAAATGGATGAGTTAAGATACATTTGGAAAATGGCCTCACTGATAGAGTATGGGGGAAATGGAGAGGGAAACAGGGACCCCCTTTACACATCTAGCCCTGCCATACTTACTGATGTTTTCTTTCTCACATCGGACTGCAGAGGGTAGTTAACGGGGCTCTTTCAACTCCTTAGGCTGTGTTTCCACCTCGGTGCTTAGTCATATTGGCCAGAAGTGGAAATAACAGAATTTTCCTAGAGAAACTGAGATTGAGTAGAATCGCAAAAACCAGTTTTTATTACAAATTCTCAATCCTATATGACTTTATACTCTTTGATGCCAAATCTCTGAACCTTTGGGAGAGTCATCCAGCAGCAAATAGGGATCTTCAGAGTGGTTCCAACACTTTTGGGATTCAGCCTTCTGATAGAGAGCTGGTGAGGTAATAGTGTATGTATTCTATTAAATATATATTGTGTGAGGCTGGGCGCAGTGGTGCACACCTGTAATCTCAGCACTTTGGGAGGCCAAGGCAGACATTGCTTGCCTGGAGTTTGAGACCAGCCTGGGCAACGTGGTGAGACCCTGTCTCTACCACAAAATACAACAATTAGCTGGGTGTAGTGGTGCAGGCCTGTAGTCCCAGCTACTTGGGAAGCTGAGTGGGGAGGATCACTGGAGTTTGGAAGGTCGAGGCTGCAGTGAGCCATGATCGCGCCATTGCACTCCAGCCTGGGCGGCAGAGGGAGACCCTGTATCAAAAACAAACAAAAATATATTGTGGCCAAACCCTTTCTTGGCCCTGCTTTTCTTGTCAGGCTGATGCTGGCATCTGTAGCTGGCTGCCCGTGCTCCTGCTTCTTTCCTCAGCAGAGTGCAGCTGTCACTTGTCACTGGTGGAACCCGGAGGAGAAATGACCTAGACTGAGCTACACCAGAGCAGAAAACGGAAGAAGCCAGACCTCAGGAATAGAAAAACGAGGGTCCTGTCTGGAAAGTCAGGTGGGCATCAGAGATGGCTGTGCTCCAGAAATGCTGATGAATTTTAGAGGATTAGTCATTTTTGTCAAATGGGTTTTATGCTATTGATTGAGAAACCAAAGCGACAATCAGATGTTACTGGGAGCGACACCAGCAGTGTTCACATTGGTTAAGAATTTCCACGCGATGGAAAATCAAACGCAAGCCAGCTTAAGCCAACCATGGGATTGCATTGGCTCACAGCCTGAAAACTCCATAGCTTGATCTGGAATTTACACCCGCTTCAAGATCCCAGCGCCGGGTCTGTTTTGTTCATAAGGGCTGCCTCTTCCCTGTGCTGACTTCATGCGCAGGCTGGCACTTCTCTTGGTGGCACAAATGGCTGAGGGATTTTGGGCTTTCTGTGTTCTCCAATACACCAGCCAGAAAGAGGAATTGTCTCCCCCATGTTACAACAGAGGACTGAGGAAGCTTTTTCCCAGAAGCGCGAGTGAACGTTTCCTCAAACCTCATTGGCCTGAATCAGCCCATATGCCCACCCCTGAGCCAATCACCCGGCCAGATGATGGGTGCTGTGATTGACCTAAGCACAAGAGGACCCACCCCTAGAAGCTGGCTGTATCCACCTGCCCGAGAAGGGGGAGGCAGTGCCTGGGGTTCCCTCCAGGCAAAACCTGGGTGCTGAGGCAGGAAAAGGTGCAGTGGATGTGGCAGGAGGCAACTTATGAATGTTTACTACTTCAACGTCGTTATTTTTGTGATGCAGGCCAAATTCGAGGTAGATATAGATAAGAACACTTTTGTTCAGAAGCCCAGCTCTGCCTGCTTCTGGCTAAGTCACTTAGGTCTTTAAGTCTCAATTTCTTCATCTGAAAAAATGTGGATGATAATACCTCAGGGAAGGTCAAATTCATATATTAGAGGATATGTCACATGCATAAAAATATATAAGGTTATATATTTGAAAAAAAAATTGAATATGAGATACTTAAATTGCCAAATACAGTCAACACTATCGAAGCCAAGATTGAGCCCCCGTTTCCACCTTAGCAGGAGCAGCAGATGGAAAGATGTCCCCAGCCACCATGAGTGTTGGGCAAGTCAGGGCCCATCCCATGTCTTCATGACAAGACAGGAGTTTCACTGGTTCAGAATCAACTTAAGCAGCAGGTGTTCAGGGCTAGGGTGTTGAAGTTTCAGCTTTGATTTTTCTATGAAATGGTTCGGGTTATTAAAATATTGGCCCTATTCTCTCGCTTAAGAACTAGTTTCATTTCTAATGACACAGCACCATCATGCCATTCCTTGATTTAGTCACGAGAACCAAAACTAATGTGTGGCTAGTTTCATGTCGTTTTTATAGCAGTTAGTACAGAGAACAACAGGCTCTTGTGAAAACAGATGTATTCGCTATCTATTTCTCTATCTGCTGCCTCCCAGATTCAAAACCCCATTTCTGAGGTGGCTTGGTCCTCTGGTTTGGCCCTTGTGGGAGAGGCTCTTGTAAGGACAAGAGCCCAGCTATTATTCTCAGCGGGGAACCATTTTATAAGAAGGAAGTGTGCCATTCCCCGAACCTTGAAAGAATTGCAAGAGGGTGTCAGAAAGAGACCTTTCTTCTTTTGAGAGAGGATTCCTTTGGCATTATTGAGCACACAGGAGGGTGCTTTAGTTGATGAGCCTCTGTAAACTTCTTAAAGGCCTTGTGGTGTTGCATGAGAATGTGAGCATCTTTTTAGTATTTCTGGAAAAAGCATTGCCTTATAATAAAGCTAACACTCTCATAATGACAACTCAGGCAGTCTCCTCACAAAGGTTTAATCATCAGCAATGTCTCTGATGTAGGCAGGTTAGAGAACAGATGTTTACAGCTAAAGAAAGAGACATTAAATTTTTCATGACTTCAGAGAGAGTTGTGCAGTTTAATGTTAGAGTCCTGGGCTAATTTCTGGGTGATTGTTTGATCTCTCTCTGCTTGGATTTCTTTCTGTATAAAAGACAAATAATAAAGAGAATAATAGTAATAGACCAGGCATGGCAGCTCACAACTGTAATCCCAGCACTTTGGGAGGCCAAGGCAGGAGGATCGCTTGAGTCCAGGAGTTCAAGACCAGCCTGGATGACACAGTGAGACCACCATCTCTACAAAAACATTTAAAAATCGGCTGGGCATGGTGGCATGCAGCTTTAGTCGGGAGGCTGAGGTAGGAGGTTTGCTTGAGTCAGGGAGGTTGAGATTGCAATGAGCTATGCTTGCTCCACTATACTCCAGTCTGGGCAGCAGAGTGAGACTGTGTCTCAAAATAGGAATAATAATACTTCCTGGGATGGTAGTGAAGATTACATAAACTAATATATGTAAAGTGCTTAGAACATCATCTGGCACACAGTTTGTACTCAATAAAGGTTAGTTGTTATAATCATCATCTTCACCATCAAGTTTTCTCTTTATTTTCTTTTTAGAGACAGAGTGGATAGTGGGAATAGGTGGGAATGAGCAGTCCTCCCACCTCAGCATCCAGAGCAGCTAGGACTACAGGCACATGCCACCATGCCTGGCTAATTTTTTACTTTTATCTTTACAGATGGGGTCTCACCATGTTACCCAGGCTCATCTTGAACTTCTGACCTCAAGAGATTGTCCCACCTCAGCCTCCCAAAGTGCTGGGATTACAGGCGTGAGCCACAATGCCCAGCCTCCCTATTCATTTTTCTCAATTGAAAGTTGAATGCCCTCTTTGACACACACATATACAACCACTCTTCTCTTGCATCTGGCCTCCTGCCAATCTCAGTTACTCACCTGATCTTTGCTCTTCAGTGGTCTTCCAACATCTGTCTCTGACCAAACCAGCAGCCTCAGGAAAGCCTTGCTTCCATGCTAGCAAACTGGCCTCCCATAGGGCCATCTAACCAGTCTTCCCTTGTTGCCTTTTATGTACTAATTATGATTCCTACGGGGTCCCTTTATTTTTTTTTTTTTTTTAAGGTGTTAAATACTATGCCTAGGCAGATTCAGCTCACCCGGAAGACTAGAATTGGCAGCTGTGCCTCCTGTTCTCTGCTTCAATTCACAATCTCTGCTATGCTCTTGTCAAGCCCGGGTATTGTACCTTATTGGTCCATTTTTGAATTTTCACCCATTTTGACCAACACTGTTTAATTTCTGCTTTTTTTTTTTTTTTTTTTTTGAGACAGAGTTTCATGCTTGTGGCCCAGGCTGGAGTGAAATGGTGTAATCTCAGCTCACTGCAACCTCCACCTCCCAGGTTCAAGGGATTCTCCTGCCTCAAGTAGCTGGTATTACAGATGGCCACCACCATGCCTGGCTAATTTTTGTATTTTTTGTAGGGACTGGATTTCACCACGCTGGCCAGGCTGGTCTGGAACTCCTGATCTCAGGTGATCCACTTGCCTTGGCCTCCCAAAGTGCTGGGATTATAGGTGTGAGCCACCGCATCTGACCAATTGCTGCGTTTTTAAAAATGACAAATGACATGGTCAAGAAAGCCTTTCTCCATTTCATTTCTTTGGTCTTCATTTTTTCATTCAACCAGTATTCTACTACTGTGTCCTCTGAACAGTCTCAATAAAATTGCTGCTGCTTGGTGCTTTGTGTATGTACGTCTGTTCCCTCTCCTAGATTATGAGGCCAAAAGCCAAAGATCCTATTTTTACATTTTATTATTTATTATTATTATTATTATTATTATTTGCATCACCCACAAGACCACAGGCAGAGCCTGCTTGGGAATGAACTCATGAAGAGCTGTGACTGCACAGACGGGTCTCTCTGGTCTTTTCTCTCTATTTCCATTCCCCTTTCTATTTTTCTAAGAGTCTCACAGACCCTTTCCATCTGAATTTAGTTAGGCCTTCAGCAAGCAGAGACACAGATTTCACAGTCAGTCGCTGCTCCATGCTCTACTGGATGCCCCAAAGGTGTTCTTGGCCCTGGCCTTCAATACCTCGTGTTGATGTACTTGATGGCAGATTCCCTGCCATCTCCCCAAATGATCGTGCCTTCTCTTCACATCTCATTATGTTTTCCTTGGCCTGATTCCTTTCCTCCTACCCAGTCTGATTCGTCTGTCTTTTCCTGACTCCCTTCCAGGCCGCCCCTTCCCCTGGCCTCTCTTCATAGCTTGGCCGTTAGTCTTGCCTGATGCCTCTGTATGTCTCACTTTGGTTTCTGTTCCCCCTTATTCTTTTTCTTTCACTTTCCCCCACCCACCCGTCGTTTTTAACAGTGTCATCATGACTTACAGTGTGGGAACATGGTGCTCGCTGTCTCCCACATTACATAGCCGCCCCTGGATTTCATGTGACCAACATTCCTTCCCCTAACCCCTTGGGCAGGATAGAAGCTCCCCCACTGCCAGATGCTGGGGCCTCGCTCTCATGGCGAGTCCCGCTTCCTGCCCACCTCAGGAAGAAAGGGCAGGGCAGAAGATGGAGGCCAGGGCCACAGAGATCACCCCAGACCTCGTGTCAGATTCTGTGAGGCAGTGTGAGCTGGGTGTGACCCAAGGCACCACTCACAGCAGCTTTACTCTGTGAAAGCAAGAAACAGGGAGGGTCCTTGTAAAGGAATGGCTGAGGCTGAGGGGAAGAGGTGGGGTAGCACATATGACTGAGGCAAGGGAGGTTTCTAGTGCTGACATGACTTGGCCTCCTCATCCACAAAACTCACTTGAAACACCAGAGCTTGATGAATAACAGGGTCCCAGTCATAAGCAGAAAGAGCTCTTCCCTTTTTCTTCTGTCAGCCCTCACACACACCGCTTGTGCAATCTGTTCTTATGTGAAAGTTTGCAAAATTGTCCAAGTGGAGGATGGGTCTGGGGTTTCTTGGACACATATCCCTTCCTGGAGGGCCAGACATCAGCCAGGGCAGCTGGAACAACCTGGACTGTCACAGGAGGAGGGGACAGGGGGGTGTCAAGGGTGCTGGGAATGGGGCCTTCTAGCACTCGGTTTCAGAGAGCAAGAGATGGAGTTCTTACTTCAAACATGCAAACCGGATTAGGTCAAACACTCTCCCTGTGAGGCAGCTGCCCTTGAGGCTCCTGTCTGACAAAGGGTAGGTTTCCTTTACCCTTTCTGCTGACCGTTCGGCTTCCTGCTGGTTTGCTGCGTTGACCCTTAGGCCGTAGCCCCGGGGTGCTTGCTGCAGCAGAGTGAAAGTGATTGCCGGCCTGAGCGCTGCAGGCTGACTTGGGCTCTGCAGGCACGTTCTTCCCCTTGCTTATTTTCCGCTGCCGTTCGTGAGTCAAGCTCAAGGGCCACGTTGAACAGGCTGCTTGAGGAAAGGAGTGAGCCAGGTCTCTTGATACCTTCTAAAGTCTCAGAAAGGAAGTACAGACCTAATTCAGTGCCCTCTCCTTTTCTCTTCAAGTGCAGGTGGTTAAAGTCCCCCTGATATGATTTGACTATGTCCCCTAAAAAGCATGTATTGGAAACTTAATCCCCATTGTAACAGAGTTCGGGGGTGGGGCCTGATGAGAGATGATCAGGCCGTGAGGGCAGAGTGAATGGATTAATGCTGTTATCACAGGAGTATGTTGGTTATAAAAAGGGAGTTTGGCCCTCTTTTGTACACACTTTCTCTCTCTCTCTCTCTGTCACTCTCTCACTCACTCTCTTGTTCTCTCGCCATGGGATGATGCAGCCACCATGTGCCAGCCCCTCAATCTTGGGCTTCCCAGCCTCCAGAACCGTGAGCCAAGACATTTCTGTTGATTGTAAATCACCCAGTCTGTGGTATTCTGTTATTATAGCACAAAATGGACTGGGTGCATCGCACTCATGACACAGGCAGGAAAGCAAAGATAGCTAAACTCAGGATAGGCATTTGTATTCAGAGGAGTTTGTTTTGTTTTTTTTTGTTGTTGTTTTTTTGTTTTGCATTTTCCCACATTGCCTAGTATACAGCACTGAGAATGCGTTTTAAGATTTACGAACAGTTTTGACATTTAAATAAGGTATGACCAAGGTAAAGGGAGAAGATTATGGGAATTTTGTCAAATAGGGCCAAGGAATGCAATCTTTTTTCAAACACTATTTTTAAAGGACTCCTTTTGTAGAACCTTAGCTTCTATTTGGTATCAGCCAAGTGTACCAATCTCCTGTTTCTGATTTGAGAACAAAATGTATACTGTTACCCATACCAAGTATCTCAGATGCCTTTTCCAACCAATTTTCAAAGTTCACAGAACTGGTCTTCCTGAGTCCTTTGGCCTTAGACATTTAGATATACAGATGATCCACTGGTGTGCAAGAAGAAAGTATCTTAACTTCTACTTCTATCTGTGTTTCAATCGAAAAAACAAAGACATTAAGCTTTACTGTTACTAGTAGTAATAAATATGATTAATGCTATATGTGTTCACAAGTGTACACATATAAAATTTATAAGTAAATACAAACATGATGGGGATGCAGGTCTAATTTTAAAAATTAGATTGTATGATCAAAAATGTTTCGTGGAGGCCAGGCATGGTGGCTCATACCTGTAAGCCCAGCACTTCGGGAGGCTGAGGCGGGAGGATCACTTGAGCCCAGGAGTTTGACACCAGGATAGGCAACATAGCAAGACCCCATCTCTATAAAATAAAAAAATTAACTGGGCATGGTGGCACGTGCCTGTAGTCCCAGCTACATAGGAGGCTGAGGTGGGAGGATCTCTTGAGCCCAGGAAATTGAGGCTTCAGTGAGCTGGGCTCATGCCATTGTGCTCCAGCCTGGGCAATGGAGCAAGACCCTGTCTCAAAAAAAAAAAAAAAGTTTGCTGGGACTTCTACTGCTGGTCAATATGGAGTCATGGAGACCAAATTTACCTTCCTGCCTGAAACAACCCCTACACACACACAAAAAAAAAACCAGACAAAATATACGAAAAAACAGTTTCCAAGACACTGGACATCAGGCAATGAAGAGAAGTGATCCCTAGAATCAGGAAACAATGAGGTGGCCATACAACTGTCCCAGCTGACTCCACTGAATTCACACTGTTTAGTAAAGTTATATATGTCTTTTTTTCTTAATTTGAATTTTCACTAGACTGTGAACTCCTTGAGGACAGTAGCCACATCTCGTTCACTGTGCATCCCCAGGACCTAGCACAGGAGTTGCTGAATAAGCATTTGTTGAATGAATAACTGAAGCTCTCCAGGGAAGCCTCAGAATGGTAGGATCATAGATGAGCGGATGTTGGAGCCCAAATGCACCTTAGAGATCATCTACCCCAGTTTTCTCATTATACGGATGAGGAAATTGAGGTCCCAAGCAGTGTGTGACTGGCCCAAAGTCTCATGGCCCCTTAGTGGTGGAGTTTGTGGGAGTATTCCTCCCTGTAACGCAACCCTGGAATTAAGCAAGTTGGTAAATTGCTGTGGCTCACAAAGCAGGGGCATCATAGAGTTCTAGAGGCTAAGATGGTATGTTTAGGAACAAAAATATAGGACCCAAGAATTACTGTGGGCAAAGCCACCCAGGGTTGAAGATATAGCCAGACTCTGCTCAATTCTAGAAAGATGCTGAAAGAGCCTCCCAGGTTGAGCAGAGAGACCACAGGAAGATCATTTCGAACGTGTGCCCTGGCCAGACCCGGAGAATTCTGTAGACTGCAGGAGTCCTGGGGCTCTGGATGAAGACAAGCCTGTCCACCTGGAAACTCCAGAAGACTCTCAACCTGCTCCAGGCCACCCTGAGAGTGATCATAGGGCTCCAAGGCCCATCCTCAGCCCATCACCACCCTCTAAAATGGCTCTGCAGGGCCTGCTTCTGTCCCGGGAGTGGGGGCAAGCTGGGCCCACAAATAGCAGCCCCGCACTGCACTCTACCTGCTGCCAAACTGCGAGGCCTGACTGTGTTCCAGGATGCCACATGGAGAAGATCCAGTCCCTAGACGATGCTCGTCCGTTAGTGGAGCACCTTCAGGCCACAAGACGTGTCCTGGCACAGACGGACCTTCCTGCTCAGGATGCAAGGAGCTCTTGACACTGTGTCCTCATGAGGTTGGAACAAAAGCCCGAGGGTTGGTTTTGACTGCTCTCTGAGGTTTGGTGCATCGTAAGGCAGCGCCGGCTACATCACTTCTCTGCCAGGGTTTGTCCTGGCTTCTGCTGGGACGTAGAAACTGACATCAAACCCCTTCCCTTTGAGCTTCTCCTCAGTTCAAATCACTGCTCACTTCTTAAAGTCCTTGATAAAGCAGCCCACCTCTTTCTAAGCACCTTGCTGGGACCTGGAAAGTTCTAGGACATGTCAACAACTGCCCAATATTGTCTTGAGAGGTTTTAGACTTGATCTAGGCCCAGACAGGAAATGGACTTAGGCCTGC
Organism: Macaca mulatta; assembly: GCF_049350105.2. NCBI lineage: Eukaryota > Metazoa > Chordata > Mammalia > Primates > Cercopithecidae > Macaca > Macaca mulatta. Next base: position 79,582,801 of record NC_133409.1, read on the forward strand.
CTACAGATTCTTACGACCATCACCCAAAGTATGGCTATGGGATCTATGGAATGCGAGCAAATGCTTGGCTCTTGTTTCAAAGCTTTATAGCAGCCTCACCATTTGGTAAGTTTTCAACAGTGACACCTGGACTTTGCCTAACAAAATGAATGAGGGGGTGAAAGTGAAGGGTGAGTTACATGTGACTTGGGGAAACTTCTTCACCTGGAAGCCCCAAGAGCAGGAGGTTATGTAGCACAAAGGGGTCTCCTAAACAAGAATTGCTGTTTGATTTACACACAGTTTGGATGTGTCTCTCCTGAGGCCCAGAGCCCAGCTTGAGAAGGGGTCTCTGAACCAGCCTGACCCAGAGCTGGGCCACAACCGGCTACACTGCACCTGTGCTGTGTTCTTCCCCAGCAGTGAATGGTTAATTCAGGTTACAGGTGGAGCCACGGTGCAGAGCCCGGGAAAAGGAAGAGGCATATTGCTGGCAGCCACTGACTGCAAAGTGTTTTCTATACGCTACTTAGATTGAGCAGTGGCAGAGTTATTGTTAGTCTCCATTTTATAGATGAGGAAACAAAGGCAGTGAGAGGCCAAGGAAGGTGCCTGTAGTCACAGGGTGAGTCAGCAGCCTTTGTGGCCCATGGGCCAGCACTTGGCACCGCCTTGGGCTCTGTGGTCTCTTGGAAAATGTTTCCTCCTTTATTCATAGCCAAGACTTCTTTGCGAGACATTCTTCTGGGAAATCTCACCCTCACAGTGGCCCAGCAGCCAAAGCCCCTGCCTTTCTCAGTCTCCCTCCACACCAGCTGGTGGACTCCCTGCAGGCCACGCAGCTCCCCATGGCCTCCCATAGACTCATCTCAGCAGGACCCCTATTTGCTCCAGCACATCCACTGAGGTGGTCTCCCCTGCCGTGGGCCTCGGCCATGCCAGCACCTTCCCCACACTGCGGATCAGAATCACAGCCCTGACTCAGGGCTCCCAGATGAGTTTCCTTCCCCGCTGCTCTGTTACCCATGCCAGTCTCTGGTTCCTTCAGCGTCAGCACTCCCACCCACTCCCTGCACTTCTGATGCACTCCCTGAACCCCTTTCCTCATCTCCATTTTTCAACCGGGAAAATCCATAGCATCAAGTTACCTTCAGAAACTCCAGGACCCTCCCAAATTTCCAAGCACTCCTAAGCTTTCTCTTCTCTTGGACATCTTTCTAGACTCATTAAAGAAACACAGTGGCCTCCCCAGCTACCATTTGTCCAAAAGTGGATTTGTCCCCAGTTCATCAGTGCCTGATATTTATATTTAAGGCGATGTGGTAGGCAGGATTCTAAGATGGACCCAGGATTTCCTGCATCCCCCTTTGTGTATACACACTGAGAATACCATGGATTTTATTCCCATGATTCGCTGCTGTTTTATGACATGGGTGACCTTCAGAAAGAAAAATGATCTCAATGGGCCTGATTCCATGATAAGGAGAACTTCAGTCTTATGACCACAGAGAGCTGAATTCTATCAACAGGAAAAAGCTACAAGTGGATTATTTCCTCATCACATCCAGATAAAAACTCAGTCAGGCCAACACCTGGATTTCAACTTTGTGATGCCCTAAACAGAGGACCCAGCCACACCATTCTGGACTTCTGACTTAGAGGACTGTGAACTAGTAAGTGGGTATTGTATGAAGCCACTGAATTGCTGGTAATTTGCAATATTGCAGAAAATGAACATAGGCGAGTATTTAATTGTGTTGACGTTTTGGGTTTTTCCATGTCGATTCTGGTACCAGGGTCTCAGATAAGGGGCTGCAGCTACACCAGTGTGGACTGCTAAGCTTCAGACTCCTAGCAGAATGAGCACTGGTTGCCTGGTTCACTCTGAATATAATTTAGCAGCAAGCAAAGATGAATGTGACCTTCCTGCCCTCAGGGGCTTCTAATCACGTCGTTAGACCAGCAATAAAGAGTCTAATAAAAAGGGCAGAGCAGAACGCTGAGTAAAAATCAAAAGAAGGTAGCTGGGCATGGTGGCTCATGCCTGTAATCGTAACACTTTACGAGGCCAAGACGGGCAGATTGCTTGAGCCCAGGAGTTTGAGACCAGCCTGGGCAACATAGCAAGACTCCATCTCTACAAAAATCAAAAAAATTACCTGGGCACGGTGGCACACACCTGTAGTCCCAGCTACTTGGGAGCCTGAGGTGGGAGGATCACTTGAGCCTGGAGGCCGAGGCTGCTGTGAGCTGTGATCACACCACAGCACTCCAGCCTGGGTGACAAAGTGAGACCCTGTCTCAAAAAAAAAAAAAAAAAAAATCAGAAGAAAGGAAATCATATCCAACTGGTGAAATCAAAAACTGGTATTTGACATATAAAGTCTGAGTAGGGTTTTATTGAGGGATGAAGGTAGGAAAATAAGAGCAAGTTAGGCAGTGTGCTGCTTGATTGCACAGGCTGTGAGACATTCAGTACATAAGCGATAGTATAAGTTAGGGTGAAAACATCTTCTGGGTCCACGGTGTGAAGGCTCTTAAATAATAGGGTTATTTGGCAAGGGAATGAGGGGCCCCAGAGAGTCTGGAGGCTGGGACAGGATAGAATCAGGGTGTACTGAATGCATAGGATGGAGTAAAGGCAGGTAGAAGAAGAGGATTATTCACAGACCCTGAGAGTAGAATAGGCAAAAATTAATCAGCACCTGCACCGTGGCTCTGGCAGTGGGGACAAGAAAAGGAGACAAATGTTGCAGTCACTGGGGAATACAGAATTTTGAGCAACAGGATAAACACAGCATCTGGCACAGGCCCATTCATTGGTCCAGCCTCCCTCCAGGCGTCCCATTATTGAAGATGTGTATAGTGTCTGCTCTCTCCAATCATCTGTGCCAGGTAGTATCAAAAAGGCAAGAGTCACTGCATTGGCAGAGGTGGAATGACTGTGATACATGGCTAAAATCTACAGGATCTGGAGGGAGAAACATGGCACTAAACGGCAGCTGCAGGGTCTTCAGGCAAGAATGATATTTACATTGTTTTGTTTACAGGTGGCAAATTTTAAAAAGAAAAGGGATCTGCTCATTTCTCCTCTAAACCACCAGTAAAACTTCACCTTATCCCAGTACACACACACTCTCTCTCTCTTTCTCTCTCTCTCTTTCTGTCTCTCTGTTTCTCTCTCTCTCACACACACACACTCACACTCACAGTCACACTCAGCTGCAGCCTGCTGGCTCCAGCTCAAATGAGTTTCACAATGACAAACAGAGAGAAACAGTTATTCCTGCAAATGCTTCGTTGAGTTGTTCTTGAAGACAACTTGGTAGCCATAAAACAGTCCTTTGGGCTATTCCTTAGACACTGGCTTCCTTTGCCTCCCTCCTTGACTGACTGCCCAAGCTATGGCTGTTCCTTCCTAATCAGGATTTTATAGGGCAGGAGGCATACAACGTCGTCTTTGTTCAAGCACCACCAGACCAGTCAAGGGCAGACTGGGCCAACAGGGCTGTTCCCCCTTCCCCTTCGGTTCTGGGTAAGCACACATCTTCCACCCTTACTTTAAAGGCAGACAATTTGTTTTTATCATTTGCCAACACAGCTGAGGATGATTATTAATTAATCAAAAACACTGACTTTTAACTTCCCACGCTCTCTCCAGAGATGCTCCAGTGGCAGCTTTGCATCTGGACTTCAGAGCGGTTTAGATAGAAGTGGGCACCATGCAGCAAAGACTTGTCTTTTTTCTGGTTTCTTCTTTTTCAAATACAGCTCTAGCTTAATCCCATTTCGCCAGTAAACTTGTTTTTTAAGGGGGTCTCATTGGGTGGGGTTTCTGTTGGTCTTTTTATACAGCTTCCTTTGAAATCAGAAATGCTGTGTCAGGATTTCACAAAAAGTAAAATAAGTTCAGAGCACATTTTCTGTTCATCAAAAGCTTGAACCGAAGCACAGTAACAGTATGTTTCCATGAATAATGAGACACCATTGTCTTCCTCTGCTTGCAAGCTTATGTTCTGGTATTACCCAAGGTCTCAGCAGTGCATACCTAACAGTTTCTGAGAGCAAGTTCGAAATGTTAAATTTGAAAGAACTCAACAAAGGATTATCTGATTCAGTAGGCTGCAGTTTAGGCAACTGAATTTTCTCCCCCTTCCAAAGAGGGCAGGCCAGACAGTCATCCTCACCTCTGCACTCATTTGTGTTGCCATACAGTAGTTCCCAACGCAAAAAGGGGAGGCAGAAGACAGCAAACCACAAGTTACACTTCAAAGCTGAATGGCTACTCTCTAAAGTGAGATGAGGGCCAGGCATGGAGGCTCACGCCTGTAAGTCCAACACTTTGGGAGGCCGAGGTGGGTGGTTCAACTGAGGTCAGGAGTTTGAGACCAGCCTGCCAACATGGCGAAACCCCGTCTCTACTAGAAATACAAAAAAAAATTAGCCGGGCGTGGTGGCGGGCACCTGTAGTCCCAGCTACTCGGGAGGCTGAGGCAGGAGAATCGCTTGAACCCGGGAGGCAGAGGTTGCAGTGAGCCAAGATCATGCCACTGCACTCCAGCTTGGGCGACAGAGCAAGACTGTCTCAAACAAACAAACAAACAAACAAGAAAGTGTGATGGGGCATTTGGGGCTGGCTTCACTACTTGGCAGAGGCTAGAATAAAAAATCCACTGCCTTGAGGGGCTGCCTGTGCTGATAAAAGAGAGCAAAACCAAACTTCGGAGGAAAGTGCACTTCCCTTCCACTTACCGACGGCCACATCTTCGGAACCAAAAGTACCTGGAAGGAGTACGTTGTCTCCTAAATGCAGTGATCTGAACTTTGGAAAAGTGCGTTGTGAAATGTGGAGCAGGACCACAAGGCATTGTCACACTTGGGCATCCCATTTCTCTTCCCCATATTTCAGTGATACGTGTTCTCAGAGCCCTCCAACTTCTTCCAACTCCTGGGGCTGTTTCGCTAATGCTCAAAGCATCCAGGCTTCTGTCTCTTCTCTTTGCCCTCCTGCCACCTGTCTTTTCTTCCTTGTCATTGCTCATTAGCCTTCTCCACTGGAGGTGTGGAAGGGAAGTAAAAGGAGATAAAAACTCCGCTTGTCACAGTCCATTTGCCTCTTGTCAACAGCTCTGGTAAAAGGCCAAAGAGGAAGCTATTGGCGAAGATAAGAGTTTAGATAAGGTTTGGGGATTATCTGTAAAATTCATTTATTCATGGTTACCCTCCCAGTCACCTGAGGATAATGGGGACTTATCTTTGTCTAGCATTTTGTTAGGAAGTTAAGAGCAAAATACAGCTATTTCTAAGAGCTGTTCAAAATAACTCCATGAGATAAAACAAGTATAGTCGCCTTATACCCAGGTGACATAAAACTGGCATTAGCAGCTCAAAACAGCTAAGTATCCACTCCATTGTTTAACTCTCTGAAGCTAACTGCCTCTGGAAATGGAGAATTTCCTCTCTCTAGTCAGGTAGGGAAAGAATTTAACTCATTCTTGGGTTAATAGGTGTCCCTGGACAGCTCTGCATTTCTTCTGAATGAATGGGAAGAAGAAAATTGGACAGATAAGTGAGAGTCTTTGATTACAAGTAATGGAAAAAACTGAAATTAATTGAAGCCAGAAAGTTCAATTATGAGAGACCCAGCAGGTGGGTCTCCTGGAACCAAGGGTGGACGGAGGCCTGGAAGGCTTTTAGGGCTCTTTCCCCACACCTGCTTTTTTTTTTTTTTTTTTTTTTTTTAATCTATCCATCCTATTCAGTTCCCTCATTCACATACCAGCAACCCCCTCAACTCCATCCTCCCTTTCCCCTCCATACACAGCATAAGGGAGACACAGCAGAACCAGAGGCCCAAATTTCCACTTTTACAGAGCCAAACACAGATGACTGTCTTTAGAGTTTAAAATTCTCAAGAGAGTACGTCTCTTTGGCCCACCTTGAGTCAAGTATCTGCCTCTGGTCCAGTCAGCTCTGACGGGAGAGTCGGACAGGGGCAGAGACATGGTGGCCTGGTCCACTAGGCAGTGCTTAGAACAAGTGGCCGAGGATGTGGTAGGATCACTCCAGGCTTGTTAACCCAACAAAAGGAAAGATACTTGGTACCTGTTCCCCTCTTGCTCACAATCTGGAGACAAAACCTACACATGTAGGGAAACAGGCAATTAAAACTATTTAGCATCAATTACTATGAGAGAAAAACCCTGGTTACAATGAACTCTTAGGGGAACACATTCTATTTTGTGGAATGAAGTGTTGCCAGATTCTAGAATCACAAAGCCAAAGGAGATCCTTTTAAAAAAAAAAAAAACTCTTAGGAAATACTGAAATGGCCCATCTTTAGTAGAATAGGTCAATACATTTAGAATATGCATAAAATGGAACCCACAGCATAGCAGTGAACGTGAAGGAGTTACAGCTACACAGTTCAGTATGAATAAATCTCCAAAGTATAATGATGCATGAAAAAGCAGGTCACAGAAAAACACATACCAGATGATTTTACTAAAACATGCAAAACTAGACAACATACTACTTAGGCATACATATATACGATATAGCTATAAAGAAAAACAAGAGTGGCTGGGTGTGGTGGCCCACACCTGTAATCCCAGCACTTTGGAATGCCAAGGTGAGCAGCTACCTGAGGTCAGGAGGTCATCGAGATCAGCCTGGCCAACATGGTGAAAACTCATCTCTACTAAAGATACAAAAATTAGCCAGGCATGGTGGCATGTGCCTGTAATCCCAGCTACTTGGGAGGCTGAGGCAGGATAATCGCTTGAACCCGGGAGACGGAGGTTGCAGTGAGCCGAGATCATGCCACTGCACTCCAGCCTGGGTGACAGAGTGAGAATCCGTCTCAAAAAAAAAAAAAAAGGAAGAAAAGAAAAGAAAAACAAGAGTATAATAGACTAAATTCAGGATAGTGGTTACATGTGAGGTAGGGAAGGAGAAGGTGATCAGAAAGGGGTAAACACCTTCAAATATGTTGTAAAGGTCTATTTCTTTCTTTCTTTTTTTTTTTTTTTTTTTTTGAGGTGGAGTCTCACTCTGTCACCCAGGCTGGAGTGTGGTAGCGAGACCTCTGCTCACTGCAAGCTCCGCCTCCCAGGTTCACGCCATTCTCCTGCCTCAGCCTCCTGGGCAGCTGGGACTATAGGCGTCTGCCGCCATGCCTGGCTAATGTTTTGTATTTTTAGTAGAGATGGGGTTTCACCATGTTAGCTGGGATGGTCTTGATCTCCTGATCTCATGATCCACCCGCCTCGGCCTCCCAAAGTGCTGGGATTATAGGCGTGAGCCACTGCACCCGGCCAAGGTCTATTTCTTAAGCTGAGTGGTGGATTTGGCAGCATTAATTTTTTGTTATTAAATCTATACTTATGTATTCTTTTGTTTATATGATATATTCTGTAAATTAAAAAATTAAGCGAATGCTATTAAGCAAGAGTTCAGTCTAATGAAACTATTCCCCTGTCCTGGGTGATGGCTATGTTATGCTGGCTTGGTCAGGTGGTAATAGTGAATAATTCTGTTTGTCAAATGATTTTCTGGTGTTTGTCCACCTAACAATCATTGTGACAAGGAAAGTGTCCAGGGTGGCCTGTCAACCCCATGGGCAGAAGAATGCCTGAGGTGCTTTTTTTTTGGTCTTAACCATTGCTTTTTTTCTGGTCCTTTGGCCTGATTCGAGCTGCAGCCATTATTTATCTCTACTCCCAGCTCAAACATCCCAACCATCTCTACCTAAGAAAGTTGACTAACAGCTCAGCATGTTCCTCAAAACATGATTACAAACTGTTTGGTGCTTTCTTAAAAGGTTAAACAGAGAACTACCGTGTGACCCAGCAACTCTACTCCCATATGTATATCCAAGAGAATTGAAAGCAGAGACTCAAACAGATTCTTGTACACCATTGTTCATAGCAGCGCTATTCACAACAGCCAAAAGATGGAAGCAACCTGTATGAGTCCATTTTCATGCTGCTGATAAAGACATACCCGAGACTGGTAATTTATAAAGAAAAAGAGGCTTAATGGACTCACAGTTCCACGTGGCTGGGGAGGCTGACAATCATGGTGGAAGGAGAAAAACACGTCTTACGTGGCGGCAGATAAGAGAGAACAAGAGCCAAGTGAAAGGGGAAGCCCCTTATCGAACCATCAGATTTCATGAGACTTACTCACTACCACGAAAACAGTATGGGGGAAACCACCTCCATGATTCAATTATCTCCCACCGGCTCCCTCCCACAACACGTGGAAATTATGGAAAATACAATTAAAGATGAGATTTGGGTGGTGACACAGCCAAACCATATCATTCTGCCCCTGGCCCGTCCCAAATCTCATGTCCTCACATTTCAAAACCAGTCGTGCCTTCCCAACAGTCCCCCAAAGTCTTAACTCATTTCAACATTAACTCGAAAGTCCACAGTCCAAAGTCCCACCTGAGACAAGGCAAGTCCCTTCTGTCTATGAGCCTGTAAAATCAAAAGCAAGATTGTTACTTCTTAAGTACAGTGGGAGTACAGGCATTGGGCAAATACACCCATTTCAAATGGGAGAAGTTGGCCAAACAAAGGGGCTAAAGGCCCCATGCAAGTCAGAAATTCAGCAGGACAGTCAAATCTTCAAGCTCCAAAATGATCACCTTTGACTCCATGTCTCACATCCAGGTCACACTGATGCCACTGCCTATTACCCACTTCCAAAGTTGCTTCCACATTTTCGGGTATCATTGCAGCCGTCCTGCACTCTACCAGTACCAATTTACTGTATTAGCCTGTTTTTATGCTGCTAATAAAGACATACCTGAGACTGGGTAATTTATAAAGAAAAAGAAGCTTCATGGATTCCCAGTTCCACGTGGCTGGAGAGGCCTCACAATCATGGTGGAAGGCGGAAAGCGAAAGGCACAGCTTACATGGTGGTAGATAAGGGAAAACGAGAGTCAAGTGAGAGGGTTTCCCCTTATAAAACCCATCAGATCTCCTGAGACTTACTCACTACCATGAGAACAGGATGGGGGAAACTGCTCCCATGATTCAATTGTCTCCCACTGGGTCCCTCCCACAACACATGGGAATTATGGGAGCTACAATTCAAGATGAGATTTGGGTGAGGACACAGCCAAACCATATCACAACCCACGTGACCATTAACAGATGAATGGAGACCAAAATTTGGTGTATTCATATAGTGTAATATTATCCACCTATAAAAAAGAATTGAATTCTGATGTATGCTACAACATGGATACATTTTGGAAGCATTATGCTTAGTGAAATAAGCCAGACACAAAAGGACAGATATTGTGTGATTTCACTTATACAAGGTACATGGAATAGGCAAATTCATACAGACAGAAAGTATAACAGAGACAGAAAGTAGAATGGGTTACCAAGGGATGGTGGAACGGGGAAGGGAGAGTTATTGTTGAATATGTGCAGAATTTTTGTTGGACATTATGAAAAAGTTTTGGGTATAGCGTGATAGTTGTATAGCATTGTGAGATCATATATAGTTGACGGAATCTCCCTCTGTTGCCCAGGCTGGAGTACAGTGGCATGATCTCAGCTCACTGCAGCCTCTGCCTCCCAGGTTCAAGCACTTCTCCTACCTCAGCCTCCAAAGTAGCTGAGATTGCAAGCGTGGGCCACCACATCCAGCTACTTTTTATATTTTTAGTAGAGAAGGGGTTTTGCCATGTTGGCCAGGCTGATCCCCAACTTGTGACCTCAAGAGATCCGCTCACCTCAGCCTCCCACAGTGCTGGGATTAAGTCATGAGCCACCGTGCCCGGCCTGTTTTCTTTGGTTTGCTTAGACCAGTGGGTTGCTTCTGGCATGGAGAATATCCTGTCTCTATTTAAATGGGCAAAGAACATCCCCAGATCCACAGAACGGATGGGAGGGAAGTATCATGACTGGACAGTTTAGGAGTTTGGGTTGTTGCAATGCACAGCTGGAGCTGGCCAAGGCCAGAAAGAGATCCCTTGAAACTGGGAGCGATGGCTCACGCCTGTAATCTCAGCACTTTGGGAGGCCGAGGCAGGAGAATCACAAGGTCAGGAGTTTGACACCAGCCTGGTCAACATGGTGAAACCCTATCTCTACTAAATATACAAACAATTAGCTGGGCGTACTGGTGAGTGCCTATAATCCCAGCTACTTGGGAAGCTGAGGCAGGAGAATCGCTTGAACCTATGAAGTGGAGGTTGCAGTGAGCTGAGACTGCTCCATGCACTCCAGCCCTGGAGACAGAGTGAGACAAGAAAGAAAGAAAGAAAGAAAGGAAAGAGAGAAAGAGAGAAAGAGAGAGAGAGAAAGAGAGAAAGAGAGAGAGAGAAAGAGAGAGAGAGAGAGAGAGAGAGAGAGAGACAGGGAGGGAGGGAGGGAAGGAAGGAAGGGGAGGAGGAGGAGGAGGAGAAGGAGAAGAAGAAGAAGGAGAAGAAGAAGAAGAAGGAGAAGGAGGAGGAGGAGGGGGATGAGGAGGGAGAGGGGGAGGAGGAGGAGAAGGAAGAGGAGGAGGAGGAGGGAGGGAGGGAGGGATCCCTTGCTGGAGCTGAGGCACGTGTGCAGCCGGGCCTCACGCGGGGCCAGAGCCACCTTATGACCTTCAATGGCACTCATGACTATTGCCTCCGTGGGTTCCTCCCACCACCATAATCTCACTATAAAGATTATTTTTATGTAACTTTAAGTACTTCAACATTTTTTTCTTCTTAACCAAAATGTAATTAATTTTTGCAGGCCCTAAAAATTTTCTTTCTTTTTTTTAGAGATGGGACCTCGTTATGTTGCCCAGGGAGGTTTCAAACTCCTGGCCTCAAGCAATCCTGCCTTAGCTTCCCAAAGTTCTGGGATTATAGGCATGAGCCACCACTCCCTGCCCTTTTTCTGATGTGAGAAAAACATTAAAACAGTGTGTAGGCCCCTGTAAGTATCATGAGCTCTAGGCACTGTGCCAACATATATAACAGGTATATTGGCTCTGGGAGGAACTGGACACACTGTCTTCTATTCTCCCTCTACAGCTCATTCTCCTGGGGCAGTAAGGGAGTTTGAAATCATCTTGTGCTGCCTCTCATGCGAGCAGGAATCCCACCAAGGCCTCTTTGACATGGAATCCTGCCATCTCTGCCCCCAGGAGTGGGATCTGAGCAAGTTCTCAGTAGCCAGCTATTGGGCTAAGGTCTGCATCCCCCTAACTTTCACCAACTGCTCCAAATCCTGCCCAACTGGAACAACACAGTGCAAGTTTTAAGTCTTTGAACTATCTGAGGAACTATCATGTGTCATCACCACCACCTCAACACAAGTTCTCTGCTCCAGATTAAGCACCCAAAGCTTTGTGATGAGAGATTTGTACACCCCTTATCTTGCCAAATGCCTGCCTCTGGACAAGGGCAAATGAACCCCTGGATGTGGTCTGATGTGACCACAACTGTTACCTCTGCTACGACATCATCATCCTTCTACTAGTTTCATTTATCAGTAGATAGATCACATGGTCATCATACACTAGCTCTGTGATCAGTTAAACCCCATAGTTCTTTCCCCACCCCCAAACTGAAGTGAAGCCAGCCTCTCTCAAACTCTACCCACACCATTGGTTTTGTTCAGCATGGAGACTCTTGCGTCCTCACAATCATGTCAAGGTCCTTGTTCATCCAGGATAAAGGGTGTCCTTTCTCTGCTTGACCATCCACAGACTTGACAAGCATGCATTCTTTGTCTTCATTCTGCAGTGTCAGAACCATACATCCTATTTTTAAAGTTGCCAGTTGTTTTACTTTGTTGTTGTTTTCCTGTTACTGAAAGTTGAGTCTACGCCCTGATATGGTTGAAACAGAGAAACTTCCATTTTTGACTTGTGGTTGATTTTGGCATTCTAGGGAAGAAGGAAATTAACCATTGGAGTTAATTTGTCCTTTTATTCTGGAAAGAACTCCTTTGATGAGAGTTTTCTTTTATTTTCTAAGTCACCAGGTGTAAGGCTAGATGGGACGGGACAACCTTCCAGGAGAGTTGATCTATCCTGGCCACACAGCAGTAAACCAGTGCTTCCGTGAGGGGTAGCTAGGAAAAGATAGTGGTGATGAGGATGACCAGCAGTAGCCTGTAGGGGATCTGATATCTACTTGAACTTTCTTTTTCTGTTCTACAATTCTCATCTGTTCTGTTGGAACCAAGTTAGTTTATATTCCTAAAAGTGGTATTGTCACTCAGCAATAGTATTGAGGGCCAAACCAGAGTTTTATGAGTAGGAATGAAGATAGCATTTAGCAGAGTATTCTGTTAATGCATATGGTAAAATGTTGACTTCTAAATTCCTGCACTTACAGTAGTAGATCTCTGCTGCTTTTACCTGCCTTTCATCCTTTCCTGTCTTTTGCAAACACACTCCAGTTTTCTTTTGGGGAACCATTTCTCCACCATACTTGATCCCAGTGGTGGCGGGGGCACCCCCATACCCTGCCTCCATTGGCCAGCATGCAACCTAAACCTAGAAAACAAGAGGGATACATCGTCCTTTTCAGAGGGGCATGAGGTCCACTGGGCCAGGCCATCACTTCCAGGACTTCTTGCCTGCACTATCAGTAAAGAAGGGCTTCTATACCTGCTGGGAGTTGCTCTGCTGGAGGAAGTCAGCCTGAACTGAAGTATCCACCATCATCCAAACACAGGAGCCCTGACTGAGGCCAATGCCAGATGGAGATGGAGAGACTCGGGTGCCAATGACATCGTTTGCTCACGGCTATACTGAAGCTACCTTGGAATTCGCCATCTAATCCAGTTTGAATGGAGTTTCTGTCACTGACAACCGAAAGAGGCTAGAATAAGGTTACCCTTTTTAAGAACTGCACTAAAAACTGTCTTCCTGGAAAAAATAATTGACTTGACAATTGTATTTTGTTTATTTTATGCTGGAATTTATCAACTATTAGATATATGAGAGTATGAGTGTGATAGTTCAAGTGAAGCTGTTTTAAATGTACAGGCAATATTTGGAGATTTAAGTTAATGCAAGTGTCTTAATACTCAAGCAACAACTGGGCAAGGTAAACACAGGGAAGCTGATTGCTATGTAGTATTTGAGACGTGGGGAAAACATCTTCAGTTCTTAGTGTGTAGATAGTTTGGGCAGTAAACTAGTCCTACCAGCTCCTTAGATCAAACCACAAAAATGAAGGAGGCAAAGAAATGAAGGAAGCAGGCTGATTACATTTACATTTACATTAAATTGCAGTTATTAGGAATATTTTATTTGCCACATAGATAAGACACAGCACTGCCAATTCGTGTCTGGTTTAGAGGTTGCCCACTAGCAGCGGGTGATTGGCTTGGTCTGGACTGGGAGGCCAGCGCCACACCTCGCCTATCATTTTTTCCTGAACTCCTGCAGAAATGTCTTTTTTGAGTGTGCATAACTTTGTTTGTTCTTAAGTCTTTGTTGACAGACAGATGTGATCCAAGTCTCAAATCAGAAGGCAGGGAAGCCCAGATTTTAATTTCAGGTATAATACTGAGTCCCTGTGTGTCCTTTAAAAGTCAGTTAACCTCCTGGCCTCAGTTTCCCTGTCTGCAAAACAAGACTCATAATCCAAACTTAAATGTCTCTGTGGGCCTCTGTGTACATTAATTATTGTTTATAGCACAAGTGGAAGTTGAGCTGTGTTAATTATTATTATCATTCCTGGGTCTTCCAGCCAAGTTTGAGCCAAGCCCTCCTCTTGCTTTTAGTTCCTGAGATCTGACAGATTCAGCCATGAGGAGGGTCGTACGTCAAGGCGAAATCAGCAGAGAGTGCGTGCCTCACCCGGAGAAGGCAACTGGCCCCAAAGCCTTGGCTCTGGGGATGTGGAGCAGCCCAGGTTCCTATGGCTTTGTTGGAACCTCATGCTAACAGAGCAAGAGTTCTGAAACTGCTGCCACAATCCTGTCCCTCACCTCTTTGTGTACTTGCCATTTAATTTACCAAGAAGCCTGGAGATCAATAAGAGGAGCTCACCCTGTCATTAGACAGGGCCCTAAATTGCAAGTTGCAGCTGGAGAAGCTTCAGAAGCATTGTGATCACTCATGAAGAAAGATGACTAATCGCTTTCTTCTGGTCACTTATTTGGCTTATGACTTTGTTTCTACTCTCTAAGTACAATAGTTATCAGATTTCCATGTAACTAGGTAGTGACAATTGGTATGTCTAGTTTCATTTAATACACTTGTTTGTGGGTTCTGCTACCTCACCGAGGCCAAGTTGCTTAGTTGTATTGTATCCTGCCTTTTTAAAGCTCAGGAGACAGGCGGAGGAGGGAAAGCTCACCTCAGCTCACCAATCACCATCTTCATCAGGATCAGCATCAGCATCACTAGTGAGTGTCCGGGAGACACCGTGTGTTTAACCCTTTGCAGTGAAGTTAATCTCTACGTATCCAGTGCAAGTTAGACAAACAGTTCCAACAGGTTTGGATCTCAGCCATGTGCAGAACCCTATAGTTTAGAAAAACGACACCAAAAATACACCAGCATTCCAAAGAGCAGGGGAATGTATCTTCTACCATGGTTTGAAGCCAGCTGTCCAGGGCACAGGTGGAACCAATTTCCTATATTACCTTTCTAGGCAGGGACCAGAGGAGTCAGTTTTTAGGGGAATCCTAAGCCCCCTGTGTGGCAGCATCCTTACCCACTCAGAATGGAAGCCAGCTGTCCAAGGGTTGACCAGGTCCCTGCCTGTGTGCCTGACATCCTTTCTCAAGGAACATGCACACCCACATCTATTGGCACGGACTTGTAACTATCTCCTTCCGAATTCGGTCCTTGCTGTTAATACTGACTCCGCCCCCCACACACTCCCGCCTTCACTTTCCCCAGCTCTGCAACCCCCTGGCAGGCAGGCAGGTCCCAGGCTCTCTTGTCTGCTCAGCACAGCAGGCAGACGTCGGGGTGGTGGTGCGTGCTAGTTAACTAATTAATGATTGTAAAGCACTTTGAAAACATAAAGAACCAGATAAATGCCAAGTATTATTGTTATTAATGATGAGGAGGCTGTTTAGTCATCCTCAGCCCTGAGCTCGGCTCACTGCTCCCACCGTGGCTGCAGGCTGATTTGAGAACCAGGATGCGAACTCCCCTCCTCCCTGCAGACGCTGTTTCACACTGAGTCAGTGACCAAGGTGAAGGGCCAGGAAACCTTCTCTCCTCCTCTCCCACCTGCTGTCAAAGCACTGCCTACTTTGTGGCTGTAAGGCTAACATTTACCGAAAGCCGGGGTTTGAAACTGCCTCTCTATTTCCCATTCACCTGTTCAGTAAGTTCATTGATGTTTACTTGAGTGCTCACTGATGGTGATTAGACTGCCATCTCTGTCTGAGGACAGGATGCAGCCTGAAATGAAGCCCCGCTTTATATTCAATCGATTTCCATAAGGACGGATTCACTTCTCCAAGGATCTCTTTTACATGTTTTGGGGGCTTGATATTTTCTTCTAGATGCCTCTGTGTATGTTTGTTCCTTTGATAGAGCAACTCTGTCAGCTGGGAAAGGCAGATGTTATTTTCCCCATTTTGCAGATGGGAAACCTAAGGGTCAGGGACATGATGAGCCTTGTATAAGGCCCCAGGGGCTCTAGAATCTAGTGGCAGGGCCAGAGTTCACTCCAGCTCTCCCGAGCCGCAGGCTGAACAGTGCCCTCCGACACATGAGGTGACTGCAACAGACTCCAGACACCTGGCAGGATGTGCAAAGATACTTTAAACAGCTTCTCGATAATGTTCTAGCAAAGCAGACACTTTCAGAAACCCCGTAGTCTCTGCATGGACGTCTGACCTGAAGCTCCTCTAGCCACTGGCTAGCACTGAGGAGTTCTCCATGTCCTGTTTCAGGCTCGTGATCCTGGAATCTGACACTGTCTCAAATGCTTGGGCCGAGAAGACCTTAGAATCCATCTGTGTTAACATCCCCGCTCCACAGATGACGAAACTGTGGACCAGAGAAGTCCAACTACTGGTCACTGATGCCAGAGCCGGTGAAGGGGCAAGGCTCGCTGCATGCTTCCCCCGCCCTCCCGCAGGGCTTCTGGCTCCACAGCCAGCCACCATGCAGCCTCCGGATCTCCACTGCTGGATGGGAAGGTTCCAGGGGGTTTCATGTCTTTTGTGATGTTCTGTATTTTCCAAATTTTCTCCATTGAATGTTTTCCAAATTTTCTTCTGAAATAAATTATAGAAGGAATCAGAAAACAGGGCTGGGTGCGGTGGCTCACGCCTATAATCCTAGCACTTTGGGAGGCTGAGGTGGGCAGATCACCTGAGGTGAGGAGCTTGAGACCAGCCTGGCCACCATGGCAAAACCTCATCTCTACTAAAAATACAAAACTTTGCCAGGCATGGTGGCAAACACCTGTAATCTCAGCTACTCAGGAGGCTGAGGCAGGAGAATCACTTGAACCCAGGAGGTAGAGGTTGCAGTGAGCTGAGATCACGCCACTGCACTCCAGCCTGGGCAACAGACCCTGTCTTTAAAAAAAAAAAAAAGAAAAAGAAAAAAGAAGTACTCAGAAAATAAATCATTGTTTTTTACACACACACACACACACACACACACACACACACACAGAGCTGTCTACCAATCTGCCTGTCTGTAGCTCACATGTGTATATAACATGTGAACATCTATGTAAGTATGGGCTACTGCATTTCTCTTCCCCAAACTCCCTCTTGGATTGACAGTCTTTTACTGGGGACTCACTTGAGGGTTCAGACATCGCTGGTTGTCTTCTCCCACTTTAGTCCGCAAAAAGGAATATTTCAACAGATCTACAATTTTGTTCTAGGTCTAAACCCCTAAGAGTGAAGCTGTGGGGCCTGGGGGTGGGAGGGATGGTTGGCCTGAGCCTACAGCCAGGGGGATGGGAGGGTGGGGGAACAGCCTCTCTTGGTGGGGGACCGGTGCTGCTGTGAGGACAGCCTTCACTGCCTCAGAACCCATTTCAAGGGCTTCTCAGTGACCATGAAATCCTGCTGTGTCCCTGCTAACACCCCACAATGTGCATTCTTTTGACTAAGATCTGCGGCCTAGTGCTGTGGCCTAGATGCTGTGAGATTTCTTTTTTTAAGTAGTAAGTTTATGGTGTGGTTACATTTTAAAATTGCAGCTACAAAATACATCAAGTTCAAACACACTGTTCCACAGTGGCCTGGAGTGGAACCCTGCAGCAGAGCAGCCCCAGGCACAGCCCTGCCTTCCGACCTCTCTTACCCCTCCCAGGCAGTTCAGAGCAGCCCCTTGGGCTCCTACTGCTGCGCTGGCACAGTGGGGCCACCGCCCAGCTCACAGGGGCAAGGTGAGGTAGCAGAGCCAGGAAATTTGATTCTTTTCACTTCCTTGTGAGGAGATCCTTTATTCCTGAAGAATTCGAGGGTGTGGAGAAAGCAGAGGAAAGACAGCATCCAGGGGTGAAATATCACCGGCCAGGCAGAGCCAGCCAGAGGCACCAGACCCACTGGTCCGAGTGGAAAGTGAGCCGGGCGTGCTCCAGCACAGCCAAAACCCTCTTTGGGGTTTTCCGGCATGGGGATAGCATACTTCATGGCTCAGTGATTTCAAAAAGAAAAGAAAATTAGCCTCCCCAAACCAGAATCCTCACCTGTCACCTACCTCCCTCTCCGCCTTTCTCAGCAGAGCTAATGTGAATTGAGTGCTTTGTGTGCCAGGCCCTATCACATACAGTCTCTCATTTCACCCTTATACCCACATAGGAGCTCCATTTTACAGAAGAGCAAACTAAGGCACAGAGAGGTTAAGTGGCTTGTCCAAGGATGCACAGCTAGAGCATAATAGGCCTGGGATTTGAACGTGTCTTCCTGGCTCCAAAGCTCATGCTCCCCACCTCTGATATTTAGGGGACCATAATCCCGTTGGAATCTCTCTAATGGCATCAGCCCTCTCAGTCAGTCAGAGGGCCAAATGGAAGCAGAAAATATTTTGGGATCTCTTGCAAGCCTAAACTAATTGCTTAGGAGATGTTAGGAAGGCAGGAGTGCTGGTGCTGCTTTTGTGCATTTTGAGTTCTGGTCGGGCATTTGTTCCCACAGACAGTCCGCTTGGTGCAAGGAAGGAGGCAACCCGAGGAGCTTTGCCGCTGGAAGGGCAGGATGTAAGTGCGTGTCTGTGTGTTACCTGCCACCCCCAGCTCAGCAGGGAGAAAGCCAGGCTTTCTTAGCAGGCAGAGAGACTGGTTTAGTTGCTTTAGCTGCCCGTAATGTGAACTCCTCAACACCATTTCCACTTCCATCCAAATCCACTTACACATGCTGCTTGAGTCCTTCTAACTTTATAAGCATAAAGGCATAGATGCTGGAACAAAAAGCTTTCTGCAACCCTTCCCACCCACAGGAAAGGTTTGGTGTGGGCAGTTGTGCCTTTGTTCAGCTTTACCCGGCTGTGCCTCCAAGGACCCCACCAACTACGCATTGAACTTGCACTTCCTATTCACAGAGAGTGCAGCTCTCAGTAATCCACATTAAGGCTTTGGAACTCAGTTTTGCATATTGGTCCTGTTTTACATCTGACCTCATCAACGTGAGGCCATTCCTCTCTCCTGAGGAGTGACTTTGGAAGAGTGTGACTGGCAGGGAAGCCTAGAGCTGGAGAGTCATGCCCAGGATGGAACTTAGCTATAGAAAGCCTTTCATCTGGCCGGCTCTCAAAGCCCTGAGGGCTATAATTAGTCCTCACAACACCTCTGCCTGGTAGGAAAGTGTGATCGCCTCGTTTTTATAGATTGGACAGCGAGGCATGGTGCTATTAAGTGACTTTCTTCAAGGCAGCACCTCTCTCAAAGAGCTGGGACTTCATCAGGGGGTGATTCTACTTCTGAAGTCGGGGGAAGAGCAGAGAGTGACACCAGGCTGAGTGAGCAGGTCAGGCCCTTGTCACCTGACCACCCTTCCCTCCTCAGCACACCAGCACACCCTAAATGTGGCTACTGGTAGGGGGTTTCAAGAAGCGTCTCAAAGACTTAAGAAGTCAAAGGGAGGGTGAGGAGTAGAAGAGAAAGAGAATGAAAAGCAATAAATAGCCCAGGCAGAGGTTAGAGGTTCTCTCCGACTTCCTGTAAAGTATAATCCGACCAGCCACATGTGAGAGAAACCAAATGTCATGCAAAGCAGTGAAATTGTCACCCTCAGGATGCGGGGTGGTGGGGCCCTGAGACGAAAGGTCAGAATAATCCCTTCTCTAGCGAAGCTGAAGTCCCAGCACTATTTTTAGAAGCTCCTAGAATTTACAACCTATTTTTAGGAACTCCTAGAATTTGCCGCCTGCTAAGATATAAGAGCCAAAGAATTAGAGTTCATCACCCTGGAGTGTACAGTCAGCTCTCTCCGCCTTAGCCGATGGGCTTCTGAGAAGGGTACGTAGAACACATGTTAGTAAAGTGAATCACCTTGAACACACTCCCAATGGTTAAAGGACTTGGCTGGAGAGCCAAGGCGAAGAGCCAGTCATCGCCCTGCCTGTGCAGCTTAAGTTTAGTCTAGTGGTTAGGAGTAGAGGCTTTGAAGTCATGCAGACCCGAGCTCCAACCTCAGCCCCACCTCCCACCGTAGCCATGTTGCCTGGAAAAGTGGCTTGACCTCTTTGAGCCTTAGTTTCTTCATCTATTAATTAGGGCTTGCCATGTCCTCCCTCTCAGGGTGATTGTAAGACTTCCTTATGATCATTACTAGTTCCTGGTAAGCATTCAATGAACAGCAGCTGTTATTACACTCTTAAGTTTTATGTTTTTTCTTTATTAAAAGGATATCTTTTTTTTTTTTTTTTTGAGACAGAGTCTCACTCTGTTGCCCAGGCTGGAGTATGGTGGCATAATCTCGGCTCACTGCAACTCTGCCTCCTGGGTTCCAGCAATTCTCCTGCCTCAGCCCCCCAAGTAGCTGGGACTACAGGCACGTGCTACCATGCCTGGCTAATTTTTGTATTTTTTTTTTTGAGATGAAGTCTTGCTCTGTCACCCAGGCTGGAGTGCAGTGGCCGGATCTCAGCTCACTGCAAGCTCCGCCTCCCGGGTTTACGCCATTCTCCTGCCTCAGCCTCCTAAGTAGCTGGGACTACAGGCGCCCACCAACTCGCCTGGCTAGTCTTTTGTATTTTTTAGTAGAGACGGGGTTTCACCGTGTTAGCCAGGATGGTCTCGATCTCCTGACCTCGTGATCCGCCCATCTCGGCCTCCCAAAGTGCTGGGATTATAGGCGTGAGCCACCGTGCCCGGCCTAATTTGTGTATTTTTTAGTAGAGACAGGGTTTCACCATATTGGCCAGGCTGGTGTCGAACTCCTAACCTCGTGATCCACCCGCCTCAGCCTCCCAAAGTGCTGGGATTACAGACTCGGCCAAAAGGATATCTTTTCTAGTTGACTGAAGTGATGACTGGAGAACTCAATTTCCCTAGGATTCTAAAACATGCCATTCCTCTGAGGTGGTTTAGAGCACCCTCTAAATCCAAATCTATGATACGCAATTGATTTTGCTTGGCCTAGAAGTGCCCTTGCTCATGTCCCTGGGGAAAAGCACAGATCAAGATGGCAGCCTGCATTGTCTCTGGGCTGATCCAGACAGTCACTGAGCTGAGCCCACTCCCATGGTTTCTCGAGAGGACCAGCTCTATTTGTCTCATAATAGAAGTTCTGAAGTAATGGTTGAACCTTTTTCAGTACCCCCTTGAGAATTTGATAAATATTATAGCCCTCTCCCTCTCAAAAAATGCCTACGAACACAAAGTTTATGCTGTTGCTTCTCATTATTCGCAGTGGTTATTCTATAAACTCACTCAGAACACTGAATTGGCAAATTCTGAACCATCACTCCAGGGAAACATACGGTTAAGTTCCTGAGAGCCCTGGTCACAACATTTTCATCAACCAATCAGTATATAACCTTGTGTCATGTGTGTTTCTGTTTTAAAATCCCTAATTTTATACATATTGTTGATTTTGTTAACATAGAACTCACAGCCAACAGCACCATTCATGCCTGAAGGAAACTTATCGAGCCCGTGGATTTTCTCCACAAGCTACATCACAGCCTTCTTCCACTTAGGAACATTAGATGCACCTCCGCACTACACCCGGAGGTCATTGTAATTGGTGAAATCACTAACAAAATACATAAAGAGGCAAAAAACATGACTTTGAATAGACTGCGGAAAGTCACTTGTTTACAGCATGAGAGCTGTGACAAGAAGGCAAAGTGTCACCTTGTTCTACCTCAGCTGGGAACGTGCATATTAGGTGACTCGAATGTGCTGCTCTGCGCATGTGCTTGTCTGCAGATGACTGCAAACACTCCATGAGTTTTGATTTGGGGGTTATAAGTAAAGTTTAGTGAGTAGATAAATTTGCAAATACAAAATCTTCTAATAATGAGGGTTGACTGTATATAGTTTGGGCATTCGAAGCCCATGAAAGCCAATTCTATGGGAATTGGGACAAAGAGAAGCATTTTAATTCTTGCAACCCATGGGAACCTATTTAAAGGAGAACAAGTAAATGTCTTTCTAAAAAGGTATAGGCATCCTTTACCAGGCATTTCTATTCTTTTTTTTCCCCGATATTTTATACCTCTGAATTTTTCTCAAGACCTGGTAATTAAAATCAGGCATCTGAAAAAAAAATTATTATAAAAACTAAGAATATTTGGTGCTTTCTTACATTTATTATTATTGGCCTTAGCTTTTCTTAAGCAAGCCTGAATATCACTACATGAAAAATATGCATATACAGGCCGGGCACAGTGGCTCACACCTGTAATGCCAGCACTTAGGGAGGCTGAGGGGGGCAGATCAAGAGGTCAGGAGTTCAAGACCAGCCTGGTCAACATGGTGAAACCCTGTCTCTACTAAAATTACAAAAATTAGCCGAACATGGTGGCATGCACCTGTAATCCCAGCTACTCGGAGAGAATCGCTTGAACCTGGGAGGCAGAGGTTGCAGTGAGCCGAGATCATGCCACTGCATTCCAGCCTGGGTGACAGAGTGACACTCCATCTTGGAAAAAAAGGAAAAAAATAGTGTGCGTGTGTGTGTGTATATATACATATATAAAAATGTAAATATATAAATATATAAATGTAAATATATTTACAAAAATATATATACACACATATACAGAAAGGAAGGAAACATGAAAAAAATGAATAGTTTCTAGGGTGATCGAATATGAAATAGTTTTTCTTTCATAATGTGCCCCTCAGTGTGGATGTTATGTGATCGCAGACATAAATTAACAAGAAAATATTTCAATGAAAACAATATGGGAGTAGAAAAAGACTAATGAAAATATCTTCAAACACAAGAAAATTAATAATCTTTAATCATTTCTCCCTTGGAAATCCATCCACATTGGCAAAAAAGACAAAAGATCGAGCTCCTTCTCACCGATCGCTTCTGTTTTGCAGGATTCTCTGAGGGCCATGTTATTCCTTTGCAGGGTGGACTTCAATATTCTAAGCCCTTTAGGGGCTTTCATTTTGGCAGACACATGATGCTAAGACAGAAAGTAGACAACCAAAATACTGCAGTCAAGAAGCGAACGGCCCAGATAACTAGTACATACCAGGGTGGCTTTGCGAACACGTGATTTTAGGACAATTACCGAGGAGAAGGTCCAGAGAGAAGTCACCAGCAGGAGTGCATGCAAAGTAGTCTATAATGAGACAGATTGGACACAGGTGTGGCCTACAGCCTTTGAGCACCTATGGAGGTGCAATTCGCATGCCCAAGTGCCTTTGTAAAATTTCCCCTGAAGGCCTTGGCAATCAGCCAATCCAGGTTTTAGTGAGCACATTCTATATGCCAGTCTGGACTACATGTGGCCG
The DNA here is from genome assembly GCF_049350105.2 of Macaca mulatta. Classification (NCBI taxonomy): domain Eukaryota; kingdom Metazoa; phylum Chordata; class Mammalia; order Primates; family Cercopithecidae; genus Macaca; species Macaca mulatta. The sequence goes on from NC_133409.1 coordinate 79,605,659, forward strand.
ACACCTAGAAAAATCAAACCCAATCCCTGGCTTCAAGTCACTGTCTGCTTGGGAAGTCCCGATTCAGTCATCAGAGAAGCACCCACTATGTAAGAGAACTCTAAGAAGCAAGACCCTGAGCTCCTGCTGGTGTCGGCCCATGGTCTAGGCTCTAGGGACAGGCTCTGAACAAGAGGAAGTTCCTGTCTTCAGGGGCTCAGACATTGTCTGTGGCAGAGACAGACGATGAACATGAAACTGAGTAAATAAACAGGATCCCTTCAGACAGAGGTGAAGTGCTGGGAAGGAGAGAATCAGCAACATGATGGAGAGTGCTTGGCCTCTGCGGGGGTAGCATTTGAGCGCTGGATGCTGGAAAGTGAGCCAGCTGTGGCAATATCTGGAGGGAGAGTTCCACTGGCAGAGGATCTGTGGTGTATGTGGCAGATCAGGAGGAAAGCAGTTCACAGGGAAAGAAAGACACCAAATAGAAAGGCACCCTCTAGGGAGGTACAGGAGATGAAGTAATGCTGGACTTTGTGCTATAGGCTGTGGTTGCTGCTACTTTACCTGTGCTCCAGTAAAGACATTGCTAATCTAACCTTGCCTTCTCTACCACCAGGCCCAGCGGCACCTCTCAGGCAGGCACTACTAATCAACTGGAGTTGATGAGTGAGGTCAAGACTGTTTCTTATTGTACTATAAACATTAGGAAGCCTTTTAGGATTTTGAGCAGACTGTCACAATGAAGTGTTTTAAGAAAGATTAATCTGACCATGGTATGCAATGTAACTCGGAGGGAACCGAAGTGGGTGTTCCTGAGGCCACTTAAAAGAAAATAGTAATTGCAGACATTATTTAAGCACCTACTACATGCCGACCAATCCTTTATTTATTTTCATCAACCTCAAAAAGTAGATATTATTATCCCCTTTGAGCAGATAAAGAAACTGAGGCACAAAGAAGGTGTCATTTGCCTACGTGGAGAAACCAAGAGTTAAACTTAAGTCATTGGTTCCAAAGCCCTTGCAATTTCTCTATGCAGCACTGATATTCTAAGTGTAAGGTGATAAGAATTTGGGGTGGGGTCTAAAAAGATTGGATAGACATGAAAAACATAAAGGGAAAATTAATGGGAATTGATGACTGGATATTAAAAGGAGGGCAAGAGTAAGGCCAAAGATAATAACAGAGAATGTGTCTTGGGTAGTGCATAGAAAAAAGCCTGTAACGGTACATGTCAAACTGTTAACAGTGATTGCTCCTGAGGAGTGAGACGGAGAGCTGCAGCGGGGAGGGGGAAGACCTTTTTACTTGTTACTATAAGCTCCTGCCTTTTTTCCAATAATTATTTTTAAATAATTTAATAAATAAATAATTTTAAAATTAAATTTATTTAAAAACAATTCGGAGGTTTTTTCCCTCCTGAGTGACTGAGAGATGCCACTGATGGAATTCAATCGATTCCAAGCTTTGGCTTGGGGGTAAAGACAATGCATTTGGTCTCAGACACTGAGTTGAGTGAGGCGATGGTGGCAGAGCCACGGGACCATGACTCACGGGGTTTTCATTGCAAGTTAAGATTCAGGCACTTTCGTGGTTCCCAGTGCTGACCCTTCATTTTGGGATGCAGCTAACCCAAGCCATCCTGCCTGTCACTAGACTCGCCACTCGGCAGACCCCTAAAATTAAGAGCACCAGGGACCCGTGGCAGAACTTCAGCACCAGCTCTGCCTGGCGCATGGGAGCAGCACTGGCCTCGCTCTGGGCATGTCGTTTCTGCACTTGCTCACTCACTGTGCCCCATACTGGTCCTGGTAAGATGGCTGGGGAGTGGGAGGAGAGGAACACCTCTGGCATCCCTGGCCCTTGGAGGGCCCTTATGGGAGTGCTTGACCTCTCTGTGCCCTATATGGATATCTACCTCATATCTGTTTATCTCAAAGCAATGGGATTGTGAGCAATGGCTAATAAAAAGAGCTATTTAACAACTAGCAGTTTATGTAATCACAACCATAGCAAAAACAATAGTAATCATATGTCCAGGGAAAACAACAGTTCTCTGAAAATTTCAGAGTAGATTCCCGAGGTGGAAATAAGATGCCCCCATAATCATCTTACTCAAGATGCTTTTTAATAGAAGGTAATAACCAGAAATGAAAACCATCAACATAACGTATGCCAGCTCATAAAAAATAATTATTGGGTCAGCCAGGTTCCCTGAAGCGAGACTTCCCGAGCCTGCTTCCTCCTTGCCAGCTTCAGACTTCATTTTCCACCCCCTGGAAGGGGCGACCTGTCTTCCAGGTTTGGGCTTTTGGAATCAGAGCAGAGAGAGCCCACTAAGCCCCTACATATTGTCTCAGCTTCCGGGCCTTTGGGAAGCTTTGAACTCCGGGAGTGGGCTGTTTCCTCTGTGGGAGGGAAACGAGTGGGGCAGAGCCAGGAGGAACACATTTCCCTCCTGTTTGTTTACCATATGTGTGGCTTCCAAGCAATCTGGCCTGGGCCGGGGAAGTCACTAACATGTCCCTGGTGAGCCCTTGTGCGAGACCCCCAGCCCTTCATGACTCGAGAGACTCCATCAGGTCCTGAAGAAGTCGGTCACATGGTCACTTTCCAGCCCCAACGTCTAGAACTTTCTTTAGAAATTGGCCTGAAAACAGACAGCTCTCCAAACATCCCAGCTGTCCGAACGTGCTAATTGTCCCACTGGCAATGGGAGAGCCTGATGAGTCATGCCCTGCCAGGCCCGCACCGTGTGTCATCTTGACAGTTTATGGCCTGACATTTGACCCGCAATCTCTCTGTCCCCCTGGTCAACGCCTCCTGACCCTGGAACTCTACTTTCATTTTAAAAGGCATAATTCTAAAGCATCCTTCCACACTTACCACCTCTGACAGGGAGATTACCCTCAAGCTGCAGAAGGCAAATCTCATGGTTGGTGGGCGTGATGTGACACTTTACCTGTGTCAGGATCCCTGGCTGAACTGGTGACATTTGGGAAAGATCCCAGGTCTCTGTAAGAAACAGCAGCCTGAGTGTGGTGGCCGTGCCCGGCATTACTCAGAATCTCTCCGTTGATTCATTTCAGTGATACAGAGAATTGGGGAATCAGGCAGCCACCCTGGTGACATACCTCTTTGTCACATTTAATCACTTAGAATCGTCTGACATAACTTAGACTGTTTTACATTGTGTTATTTCAAAGTTTATGAGAGCTGGAGGGTGGACTGGGCCCCCCACGGGGGCCTGGTCCCTGGAGAGAGGGCCCTGGGACTCGGACGGCGAGTGGGCTTGTTTGCGTCCCATCCTCGTGCCCCCGAAGCCCCTTGTGTCGTGCGCTCCTCCCCTAGGGTTGTCCTGTGGCATTCCATTCCTTTCATCTCCCCGATGAATCTCCCAGTGCGGGTGGCGGCTCCTTCCTTCCTTGGCAAGCCTGTTGAGCCAAAGGGATCGTCTCTGAGGAAGCCCTGCAGTCGTCAGTCCCTCCCCACCAGGCCAGACCGGGTGGAGCAAATCCCCTCACCTGTCTCATTTCCTCTTCCTCTCCTGGTTCTGCCTGGGCTTGTCGCAACTGCCCGGAGTCCTAAGAGCATGACTTAGATGAGTGACATCTTACAGGATCTCTGACTCTCAGAACCCTTACAGGACTTTCAATGCTTTCCTCTCCTCTCTCCGTCCCAACACCTCCATCGCTGCTGTGACGCTCATCTACAGGAAGGGCATTCACCCCACTTAGCAGGCACCAGGAGTGGCGGGGACTGGACTTGCTCCCTTGTTTTGCTTCCCAGTACTCCAGTCCTGTGGTCACTGCCTCCTCGGGTAGCTGGCCCGCGAGTGTGCGTGGCGAGTGACACACCAGCACCTTCCCAGAGCAGCTCACCCTGTGCTGTCGGCTGTGGCAGCTGAGAGCCACACATGCAATTCTGCAGTTACTCGCTGAGATGGAAGATACACGCCAGATTTCTAAAACCTGAAACAGTGACAACAAAGAGAATCTCAAATATCCCATAAGCAATTTTATTTTTTTTAATTTTTTCTTTTTTTTTGAGACAGAGTTGTACTCTTATTGCCCAGGCTAGAATGCAGTGGTGCGATCTCAGCTCACCGCAACCTTTACCTCCCGAGTTCAAGCGATTCTCCTGCCTCAGCCTCCCGAGTAACTGGGATTACAGGTGTGTACCACTACACCCAGCTAATTTTTGTATTTTTAGTAGAGGTGGGGTTTCACCATGTTGGCCAGGCTGGTCTTGAACTGCTGACCTCAGGTGATCCACCCACCTCGGCCCCTCAAAGTGCTGGGATTACAGGCGTGAGCCACATTGCCCAGCCCCATTAACAATTTGTATGTGAATTATATGTCAAAATAATAATATTTGGAATACATAGGTTTAAATAAAATATATTTTAAAGATTACTTCACCTGTTTCTTTTTAGTTTTTTGTTTTTTCTTTTTCTTTTTCTTTTTTTTTCTTTTTTATGAGTTGGAGTCTTGCTCTGCTGTCAAGGCTGGAGTGCAATGGCCCAATCTCCACTCACTGAAGCCTCTGCCTCCTGGGTTCAAGCCATTCTCCTACCTCAGCCTCCTGAGTAGCTGGGATTACAGGCATGGGACACCACACCCAGCTAATTTTTGTATTTTTAGTAGAGATCGGGGGGGTCTCATCATGTTGGCCAGGCTGGTCTTGAACTCTCGACCTCAGATGACCCACCCACCTCGGCCTCCCAACATGCTGGGATTACAGGCGTGAGCCACCAGTCTCTTTCTAGTTTTTTTAATGTGGCTACTGGAAAATTTGAAGTTACGTCTGTGGTTCTCATTATTTCTATTGGACGGGCTGGTCTAGGGTGAAATACCAGCCATTACTTAGCAGGGCTCCAGGGACTACAATGCCACCCCTTAGCCTGTTTGAAATCGCTCCAGATCATGGCCTTGAGGCTCATCTCTCAAGTGGTGATTTCTACCCACACAATAAAGGTGGGATTAAGGGGGGAAAGTTTTAAAAAATTCCTTTCTAACTGCTTGATTAGTTTGTATTACAGGTCCCTGGGGACTATGTTCTTTTAGGCTTCAGTTGCTATCGATGTGGTGGCCCCCAAGAAGCATGTTTATGACTACTGCTATTATAGCACCAACATTAGTAATAACTGTGATAATCATCTGGTGAGCCAGGCAAGTAAAATACTCCAGGAGAGTGAGAAGGGTGCCCATGAACTCAGGGTGCTGCTGGAGTGTGTGTCTGGAAAATAAGCTCTTCCAGGAGCTAAGTGATGCCTTGAAGTCCTGAAAGAGTTACCAGGAAGGAATATATGGCCAGACAATGTTTTCCTTAACTCCAGGTGGCCGTGCATAGACACTCGTGGATGTATATAAACATTGCTCCAAATCTGTCTGTGCGACCCCATTTCTTTGACTGTGTTATAAACGGCTCCAGTAGGTTACGCTTTCAAATGCTGAAGTGGCCAAACCCCCACCTGTAGAGCTCACAGCTCCCTGACAGTTCCTTGGGAGGGTGGGGCAGGAGCTCCAGGTCTCGACCTTCGCTACTGGAGTAGCTTCCCACAGGGCACCCTGTCTCAGAGTTCTCTGTTTCCCATCTCTCAGCCTCACTGCACATTCCTCTTCCAGAAACGTGGAAGGCTCCGTGTGACTGGCCTGGTTAGAAACTTTCAATGAGCCTCTGTGGTCTGAAGGATAGATCCCAAACTCCCTGGAACTCAGGCCCTCGTCAGGCTGGCCCCTGTTTCCTTCTCTTTTATCTCACCATTCCACGCATTGTTCAAGCCAGCCGATGGGCCACTGTTCATTCCACAGACATGGAATGAAGGCGGATGTGTCCCGCACTTTCCTAGGCCTTGGGGCTACAAGCAGACACCTTTCCTACACTCAGGAGTCTACCGTATGGTGAGAAAATAATTAAGCAATCACTGTTGCCATGGTAACTAGGATGAAGGCTTACGGGGGCTGGAGAAGTCCTGTCCTTAGCTCTCCATGAACCCTTGTTCTCCACCTCGAGTGATGCTCCTCAATGACAGAGCTGTCACCTCCCCAGAGGACCCACCACACCACTCAGCACGGTGAAAGTGCCCAGGGAATTCTCGGCAGAGATGATTGGTGACAAAATATCAGAAGTGGATGGGCTCTTCCAAGCCGTGTGATCGGTGGTTCTTCAAGTTCGTGCCCAGCGGTTCAGGGCTCAGAAGCACCTGGTGAGGAAGGGCTGGGGGACAGTGCCGGGGTGTGGGGCCTCAGGCCATCCCTGCAGGCTTTACGAGAGGCCTTCACTGCAGGACCCTGCCTATGAATTTGACCTGATACCATAGACCATGCACCAACCTACTGGGTCAGGTGCGTTTTCACAAAATGCTTTTTTATTTTATTGATTGATTGATTGAGACAGGGTCTTGCTCTGTTGCTCAGGCTGGAGCACAGTGGGCGCAATCACAGCTAACTGCAGCCTTGAGCTTCCAGGCTCAAGCGATCCTCCCCCCTCAGTCTTCCAAGTAGCTGGGACTATAGTTGTGCATCACCAGCCTTGGCTAATTTTTTAAATTTTTGTACAGATGAGTGTCTCGTTGTGTTGCCCAGGCTGGTCTCAAACTCCTGGGTTCAAGCAATCCTCCCAACTTGGCCTCCCAAAGTGCTGGGATTACAGGCGCAAGCCACTGCGCCCCACCAAATTCTCAAATGCTTTCTATCAGCTGATCTTAGTCAGGTCCACGTCAGTCCCTCAAGGATGCTCTTATAATATTAGACCTCAAGAATGGCAAACAACAGCTCCATCTCCTTCCTCGGGCAGCTCTGCGCCTGTGCCCCCTCCCTGCTGCAGGGACTTCCCGAACATACAGAGAAGAGCCACATGTGTTAAGCCAAAAAAAAAAAAAACAAAACAAAGTCCTGGTATACTCTTCTCTTCTCACAGAATGTAAGTGAGGAGTGCCACTCAAATGATTCTTTCTAAGCTGAGGGACCCTTGTCACAGCTGCTAAAAGAATGTTGGCTGGCAACTTTTGAATGACATCAACTGAAAAGTAAAAAATAGGTTGGGCGCGGTGGCTCACGCCTGTAATCCCAGCAGTTTGGGAGGCCAAGGCAGGCAGATCACCTGAGGTCAGGAGTTCGACACCAGCCTGGCCAAGATGATGAAACCCTGTGTCTACTAAAAATGCAAAAATTAGCCAGGCGTGATGGCCTGTGCCTGTAACGCCAGCTACACGGGAGGCTGAGACAGGAGAATTACTTGAACCTGGGAGGCCGAGGTTGTAGCCAGCCAACTCCAGCCTGGGCGATAAGAGCGAGACTGTCTCAAAAAAAAAAAAAAAGAAAGAAAGAAAGAATAAAGGAAAAAAAGAAAAGTAAAAAATAAAGTAAAACTCTTTCTAACCAACCATCCTACTTCCTGTAGTTACATAATTGAATTCCAGAATATTTTCTCACTGCTGAAACATAATGTGGATTTAAACTATTTTTAAAAATATGATAAAAGGGCTTTCTACCTTATCCTTTCTAAGACTCCCAAATCCTGATTACTGAAATAAAAATGTTCCCAATGTAATTTTTTTTCTAAGACAGTCTCTTACAGGAATTACTACCAGGGCTAAGCCAAAACAACACTGTGAATTTGGCTTTCCTACCTCACATCACACTGTTCCCTTTCTCCCTCCAGGGCCCTGTTCATCCCCAGGATACAAGGATGTTAGGCTGCCCCTCCAAAGTCTCCTGTTCTAGAACAAAATCATTTGATAAAAACCAACTCTTAACAAGGTTTTAGGAATTTCAGCAGTGCCCCCTCAGCAGGAGCATTTGTGTCTCTCTAGATGAGAGAGAGAGAGAACCAAGAATATATCACTCCTGGTGGCCGCATCATCTGTAGGGTGAAGAGCCTTTGAAATCTTTCTAATCATACCTCATGGTTGGAGGCCTGGCTGCCCAAATATTTCCAGCCTTCTGGAAAATTAAAATAGAGGGAGTTTCATGTAGGCACACTAAGGCATAGTGTTTAAGACTGATGGACAAAATGTTGGTAACAGCTGAAGCTGAAGGTTGGGTACCTGGAAGTTCATTATGCTATTGTCTACTTTTTGGATGCTCAGAAATGTCCACCATAGGAAGTTAAAAAGTGCTCTTTAACCAACACCTGAGGTGGTGATTATGTTGGAATTTGGGATGTATGTAGATTGGAAGAGTGAATAAAAAGATTCTGTTGAGTTTGAAATATATGGCTTCCTTTGGTCAGCTTATAACTGAAAGTTTCATTTTGAACATGAGGAATTAGCTTAAATCATTGGACAAAAATGTGCCGCAAATCCAGTTCCTTTCTCTCTATTAAAATAATATCTTTATAATCCAGGAAGTAAAGTATCATTATGCGAAAAGGGAGGGATCTTTGTACACAGTCCAGGCCCTTCAAAGAGATTACCAGACTTTTCGTGTATGCAAAATAACCACAGTCCCGGGCTGGCTCCAGCTCTTGCCAGCGTCAGTGGTGAAACCTGCACTAGGAGACATGCAGGGTCCCCTGAGATAGTCATACATGCTTTACAGACTCATGAAGGTAAGGCTAATTATTGTTTCATAATCTGAGAAACCTGTCACTTGATGATTTAAAATTATGGTCATCGGAGACTAGTTTAATAGATGACAGTGTGCCTTATCTCTAGGATAACTTGCATGCAAATACACAAAGCAAAACTAGGCTATCCCGAAATCTTAGGGAATGAGTCATTTTTCGCTCTCGATGTTACTGATATCCTTCAGGAAATAAAACTTGAACCATTATGTATACAGATTCCTTCAAAAAGCTGTGAACTTCTTCATCGTGCTGCAGTTGATCGTGGGCTGTCCTTGTCTTGGTGGCTTCAGGACGTGCTGATGAGCACAGTTTCTCAGTGTCAGGGGAGCTGTGGATGGGGCTGTCATCTCTGACATGAATCAGTCTGACATTTGGGCCTCTGCAAAGCTCCTCTTCCAGCTGCTTGGATATCAGTTCCCTCCGCTACCCTCTCTCAGGGTGCTGGTTTCCAGCACTGTCCCCCTGGCTCTGCCTTTTGATTTGTCTTTCTAATCTTCTGTGGACTGGAAAGCAGATCCCGCCTACCCTTTCAGATTTGTGTATAAAGTCGGAGTAAATAGATTCTAAAAGAGTCTGAATGAGGGGCTCACCTAACAAGCCACGAGCTGTGCTTTAGCATTGAATCTGACGAAATTCTTTCTGGTGGATCAGAGGCCAGTGTTCTTTTTTAAATTAATTTATTTATTTTTGAGATGGGGTCTCGCTTGGTCGCCCAGGCTGCAGTGTAGTGGCACAATCTTTGCTCACTGTAACCTCTGCTTCCCAGGTTCAAGAGATTCTCCTGCCTCAGCCTCCCGAGTAGCTGGGATTACACGTGTGTGCCACCACGCCCAGCTAATTTTAGTATTTTTAGTAGAGACAGGGTTTCACCATGTTGCCCAGGCTGGTGACAAACTTCTGACCTCAGGTGATCTGCCCGCCGCCACCTCCCAAAATGCTGGGATTACAGGCGTGAGCCACCGTGCAGAGGCCAGTGTCCTAAAAGGACAAGGTCTTATCATCAAAGTAACTTATATGATCCTGGTAAGCATGACATTTCTGTGTTATATTTTGAACTCCATGTTGCTTTTCTTATTTGTCAACATTATAGTGTTTTCCCTGCCAGACTTCGCCACAGCAAACAATAAATAGCCAGATTCAAAGACATCACATTATTATTATTATTATTTTTCATGTTTTATTTTTTTGAGATGGAGTTTCTCTCTTGTCACTCAGGCTGGAGTAAAATGGTGCAATCTCGGCTCACTGCAACCTCTGCCTCCTGGGTTCAAGCAATTATCCTGCCTCAGCCTCCTGAGTAGCTGGGACTACAGGCACCCACCACCACACCTGGCTAACTTTTGTATTTTTAGTAGAGATGGGGTTTCACCATGTTGGCCCGGCTTGTCTCTAACTCCTGACCTCAGGTGATCCACCCGCCTCGGCCTCCCAAAGTGCTGGAATTACAGGTGTGAGCCACAGCGCCCAGCCAACATCACATTATTGAGGAAGTTAATGTCCACGGATCCAAATGATATAGATGAATTATTTTTAAATATTTTAAATATGTTTAAGGTTGTGCGCGTGTGTTTTAATTGCTCAAGAGGTGATGAGGTAGCGTAGAGGTGGTGAGAGGCAGGACAGCATAGTATTAAGAGCCAGACCATCTCCTTGGTGAAAGGAAGACAAGATATGTTTGCTAGGTGTTATATGAGCTTGTGTTTCTAAAGCATTTGGGAAGCATTAACTCTTATTTTCAGGCAGGGAGCAGAATGAACTGGGACTGAAGATTGGTTCCGGATCAGAACAAGAGTAAATCTCCCCTACCCTTTCTCTCTGCCTCGGGAAAAGGGGAAAAAAAAAGAAATAGTATAGTAAATATGGACAATTTTACTGTATAATAATCTCTTTCTTATTAAACACTTAAAACTATTTTTATTATGTTAAAATGCTTTTTTTTTTTCTTTTGAGACAGAGTCTCACTCTGTCCTCCAGGCTAGAATGCAGTGGCTCGATCTCAGCTCACTGCAATCTCCACCTCCCAGGTTCAAGTGATTCTCCTGCCTCAGCCTCCCAAGTAGCTGGGATTACAGGCATGTGCCACCACGCCTGGCTAATTTTTGTATTTCTAGTAGAGACAGGGTTTCACCATGTGCCCAGGCTGGTCTCAAATTCCTGACCTCAAGTGATCTGCCAGCCTCGGCCTCTCCAACTGCTGGGATTACAGGTGTGAGCCACCGTGCCTGGACAAATGCTTTTTTGTTTTTAACTAAACACTGATAATTTATGACTAATAATTTTAATAAATAATAGTATAGCAAACACGGAGAAGGAGGAAAGAAGCCATGGGGATACTTAGAAGCTATTTGTGTCTATTTGTAAAATAACCATTGCCTAAAACAGAACTCTAACTTAAATACTGATGGCAACTCAGTAATCTGCCAACATCTGACAAGAAAAATGCAGAAAAAAGAAAGAAAGAGGGAAAGGGTAGTGAAAATGTCAAGATAATAGAAATAAGAAAGCACTTCAAAGGTGCCTTAAGCAGCAGTGAGACCCCACTGCCCCTTCTGAGATATGTCGTGAATGTACATAGAGAATTCCTACCGAGGAGTAAGAAATGAAATAATTGGGTTCAGAAATGAGGACTTCTTGAGGGAGCAGTGAGGTTGGCTGACTTTTTCTTTAGTTTCATGGTCTCATGAAATGCAAACTCACTTCAAGGAAGTACAATCTTAAGCTGTTCATTAAATACCGATTTGGTAAATGAAAGGACAAAGCCTGAAGATGTGGCATCATTAATTTTTTTACTCCCAACTGTTGGTTGAGTCATTTCCAAAGACAGACTGCAAACCCCTTGAGCTGTGGCTGGAAATGAGGAATGAAGATTAGCTTAAGTGCTGACATTTTTTCTCAGTCGAGACCTGGGGTGCTGGACACAGGGTAGAACTTTCGAAGCATTCACTGAAAGCCAAACAGTAGCCAAGAAAAGTTAAGACATAAGAAGGCCCCTGTCTCCTGCACAGGCATGGGGAGGTCCTCTCCCTGCGGCTCAGTTTCTGGGCTGTCAAAACATGAAGAAACAAGATGGTTGGTGGTTTTGTGTTGTAAACATTCAGCTCCAACACACACCTCAGTTCGTTAAGCAGTGAGGCAAGGAGGATGATCCATTTTGACTCATGCTGCCGAGGTGGCGGAAATCCTCCTGAAGACAGCAGGAGGGATTCAGTGAGACCAAATTACCCAGGTGTCTGTGGAAATGGGTGGGGAGAGAAAGTGATTCATGTCAGGACTAAGATAGCTTGATTCGTGTCTTTATGAACTCCAAGTGGTCCAGAGTCCATTTTCCAAAGTCATCATGAAAGAGGAAGTTGGTTTCAGTAAATAGAAAGTAAACCATGTTGGAACTACACACACAGGTGAGACTCAGGTGAGCAAGGTCCTGGGACTGCATGCCCAGGAGAGGTGAGGGCTGCCAGCACAGCCAGCAGACTTGGTGCCCAGAGACCTCACTTGATCACACACCTCAGGGGGACTCATGTGCATAGCGAAAAGAGAAAGGGGGTGACAAAGTCGCGGGGACTTTGGCCTTTGGCCTTTGTTACTTTTTTTTTCTTTTCTTTTTTTAGACAGACTCTCACTCTGTTGCCCAAGCTGGAGTGTGGTAGCACAATCTAACCTCACTGCAACCTCCACCTCCCTGGTTCAAGCCTCAGCCTCCTGAGTAGCTGGGACTACAGGCGCCCACCACCATGCCTGGCTAATTGCTGTATTCTTAATAGTTTAATAGAGACGAGGTTTCGCCATGTTGGTCAGGCTGGCCTCGAACTCTTGATCTCAGGTAATTCGCCTGCCTCAGCCTCCCAAAGTGCTGGGATTACAAGCATGAGGCACTGTGCCTGGCCCTTTGTTACATTTTTAAAAATTAGTTCAATTACTGAGGTGTTTTTTTTTTTTCCTACATAAAAAAGGGGCAAAAGTTATCCATTTTTCTGACTGCTTTGCTCTTATTATATGGTTCCAGATCTGAGATTGTAGGTTTTATATAACCCCTCACTGATAAAAATTGATATGAGATACATTTTGGTGTCGAGTGTCAATGCTGAAGCGTCTAGCTTGGACTGGACCCATGGTGGGGAGGTTTGGGTGCCCCGAAGGCTGCCTGCCCTGGCTGTTTGCTGGAAAGTCTGTGTGATCACCCACCTTCTCTTGAGCAAGAGAGAGAACCTCCTCGTTCTCCACCCCCACCCCAAAACCTGTCTCAGCAGCCTGGTCTCAGGGAAGTCCCAAGCCTGAGTTGTTGAACTTGCTCTCACAGCGTTCCATCGGTTTGGGGAAAATAACTGTCATGTCCTTAGCATTGCCTCTGCTGAAAACCCAAGGGGACTGTGACCACGTGGCAGTGATTTGAAAGAGCACTGGATGTAGAGTTAAAAGACCTAGGGTGTAGTCCCAGCTTTGCACTGATGCTTGATGTGTCCTTGGGCAGGTCACTTGTCCCCAGTGGCCTGCTTGTAAGATGAGGAAGTTGAGGAAAATCTCCAGGGTCCCTCCTCCCTATGAGATTCTTTGAGTCTATGAAGTGCTATTCTGATAAGCTTGCAGACTCTCTGGGAATGTGCCAGGAAGAACTTAGAACCCTTCTTATGACAGGAGCCAGGGCTGCTCAGTCCCCTAGTTGGCCACATGTGTCCAGGTGACAGAGAACACCCATGAGTGCGACAACACAGGTTCTCAGAGGAGGAGGACTCTTCCAGCTTTCTCTCCTGTGTTTCCCAAATCCCCTCCCTTTTGAATAAACATGTTGAGATGGTGACCTGAAACCCCATGTCATGCAGTATTAAGTTACTGAAACCCCTCCTTCTGGCCCGCTGTCCATGTCAGAAGCATTGGATTGGAACTGACTTGAAGGAGACAGAGCAGTAACTCCCACGCCTTCCTCCAATAGAACTATTTTAAACCTTTTGCAGAGAATCCACTCCATGGTTCAGACCTCTATGAAAAAGTTCTCTACTTGTCCCTCTTTTAATGTTTGCCAGCCCTCAATGTTGAGAGCTGACTAGAGGATTAGGACACATTCTAAATATTAGTTAATAATTTGATAATATATGTACCTCATACAAAATTCAAAAGATACGAAAGAATAGTCAAGGTAAAGCAAATCTCTCTCCCAACCCATACTCCAGCCATCTCTTCCCTAGAGGCATCCACGTTCTGCAGATTGTTATGTAGCTGTTCAAAGATACTCCACGTATATATAAGACTTTGTATCTATATTCCTATTTTTTTCTTTTCACTAATGACACAGTACTCACGGTTACACACTTCCTTTTTTCTCTTAAAGCTATATTTGAGAGCTCTTCCATTTTAGTACATGTAGATCTGCCTCATTCTTCTTTAATAGCTGTGTAGTATTCCATTATATAGATGATCATAATTTATTGAACCCTTCTTCTGTTAATAAACATTTAGATGTTTTCCAAAACATTGTTAAGCAACAATGCTGCAGTGAATATCCTTGTACACGCAACATTGTCTTACCATGTGCTGCCTGACAGTGTGAGCTTTCTTTTCCTGTGTAAATGTCTGTCTTCTCAATGAGTGTGTAACTGCTTACAGAACAGGCACAGACATTCAAACACAAAACACAGCATTATGCACACAGTATGGCTTTCATCAAATATTGGGTGAATGAATTAAAGCTCCTCAATCATGCCAGTGGTATGGAGAAGCAAATGGTATTTCAAAGGTTAAATGACTTGCCTAAATCAGAGAACCAAATCAAAGGAAACACAAATAAAATAAAATTGATAAAAAATAAAAGCAGATATTTAGAATATGCTTCCCAAAAGTTGAATATTTTTCCAACATTTACGTTCACACTTAGAAGAGAGAACTCCATTGGCTAGCCCAGCAAGGAGAGTAAACCATCCTCTGGAAAAATCGGTCACCTTGGGAGGCAGGCAGATGTCTCCAGCTATTGGAATGCCGTTTGTTAAGTGTTGACTTCAGTTCACAAAACAGTGGCCCAGTGACCTGGAAAAGTTAAGCATCACCAAGAGGGCCTCGACTGGTCGGGAAGGTGACAGTCCCTCCTATGAGGGGATCTAGTGCAGTTCAGAGGAAGATGAAAATGGAGAAGGAAGAGAAGAAGAAGGGAAAAAAACACCCTGGCCACACAACAGCTCTGGAATCAATCAGGAAAAAGGGAGAACGAGTAGGTGACTTTAATTGTCCTGCATCAGCTGTCACCGGTGATACAGGAAGAGAATGCCCTTTGTTAACAAACAAGGAGGGTGTTGTTATCATGATATTTAATGAACACTCATTATAACCTGGTAGTACGAAATGTGTGGTCTGATTGGTTGATCTCAAAACAATTATGTCGACATCTCATAACTTAAAGATCATACAGCTTTGTAATTTCGCAACGTATTACTTCTTAAAAACAAGAATAGTTTTTTCCCATGTGCATACGTGTTCTATTAATCTTTACAACCTTTCCAAGATTTCTAAGACCCTTACTTAGAGTGACTGTAGTGTGACACCAATGTTTTCTGAGGTGGTATATTTCCTTTGCCCTCAAGGGGAAGGGAAGGGGAAGAGCATTGGATTGCTTGTTTTCTTTGCTCTTTCTCTCTTTCCTCTTTAGTGACCTGCAGGAGCAGACCCATTAAGTCTAGAGAGAATATCCCAGTTCATCCTTCTATCCACTCCCTAACCAGTAAAAGCCTTGTCATCAGGTTTATGGGCTGGAAAACAACAAGCCAACTCCACAACACCAGGGAATGGGAAGTGTGGATGCCACACAGCACTGAAATAAGAGAGTAATTTGAGGAGCATAATTATCCAAGGTGGCAGTTTGATGAGGGGATGGAGGTTGACACTCCTAAGCTTGAGTCAAGTGCCCTGGAATCTGAGTGGCTATTGAAATGGTCCACATTTCAAGTTCCTGCCTCACGCCAAAGTGCTGACAGTGCCTTCACAACAAGGCCCACCTGAGCACCTGCAGGCCTGACCGACAGGGCTCCTGTCTGAGCCCTGAGTGCTGAGTCATTGAAACCTCCCAAAGTTCTGAGCCAAGAGCTACAAGGCAATGCTCCTGTTTCCCTTTGCCACCATGACCAAAACATCCGTGCTGGGCAGAGGCTAGAAGAGAGAGCCACCACCAAACGTTTCAACACTATTTTTAATGTTCATACAGCTTTATTAAAATGAGCAATACGCTTTACATTAATTGGTTTGTAGAAATGGACTCAAGAGGTCATTTGGGTTAACTGCTACATTTAACAGATGTGGAAACATGCAGGGAGGTTACATGTCTTGCTAAAGTCACCCAGCCGGCCAAACCAGGATTAAACCTGGGTCTCTTGATCACCTGTCCCACCAGTATCCCCCAGAGTATCTTGCTTGTTCCATTTTGTGACACCGATGCTCCCCTCACGTGCCTCCCCAGTATTACTATTGTTCTGGGAATGCACTCTTTTGATATAAAATAATGGTTAGCCTGAAATGGTTTTGTGCCTCCTCATGAGATGCTAGGATGGTTGAAGGCAAAGCCTACGACATCTCAGCAGAGAGTGTTTCATACAATGTTAAAAAAAAAAAAAAAAAGCACTTAGAGCTTCTTTTGGTTTGCGATCTTATCCAGAAACTCATGTTTCTGAAGATGTACCTGAAAATGATACTGTAGTTCTATTGCAAGGAACAAACCATCTATTCCTAGACTCTCCTTGATTGATTGATTGATTGATGTTTTTTTGAGACAGTCATGCTCTGTTGCCCAGGCTGGAGTGCAGTGGTGCGATCTCAGCTCACGGCAACCTCTGTCTCCGGGGTTCGGGTGAGTCTCCTGCCTCAGTGTCTTGTGTAGCTGGGACTACAGGTGTGCACCACTACGCCCAGCTAATTTTTGTATTTTCAGTAAAGACAGGGCTTTGTCATGTTGGCCAGGCAGGTCTCGAACTCCTGACCTCAAGCGATCTGCCCACCTCAGCCTCCCAAAGTGCTGGGATTACAGGCGTGAGCCACTGTGCCCGGCCCTCACTGATTTATAATAACTCGTACTTTCATTGTGGGCACAGCCATGTTCAACAATGATTTTTGATGTTGAAACTCCATTCTAGCAATGCTCTTGGGGGCTAGTACAAACATAACAAGTAAAATATGACTTTTCTATCAGACATCGGAACTCTAATATATAGTCAGTATACACTGCTGTTACTTAAGTAACCTTACTAAACCAAAGGTGAATATGTGTGAAGGATCTCCAAACACTCATCAAATTAAATGCTACAAAATGAAAGCTGGGTATTAGTATTTCTAATTTAATAATCCCTCTTAGCCGATATTAATAGAACTAATTTATTTAAAAGAGACAAATAACGTTAATCAGATTGTACATTGCTCTCTCCCTCATGAAGCAAGTATTTCTTTGAGGTCAAGGTCCTGGTCATGTTTGAACCTGGCCCTCATGCCCAGCTTGGCCCATGTTTGAAGTATAATAGGCAGGTAATAAATGTTCGTAGAATGAATCAGTAAAAATGCAGGACTTATCTTTCATTAATACAATGGAAAACCTACAGCTTGAGACCAAAAATTGTTAAAAATCTCAGGATTCATGTATTGACTCAACCTATCTGATGAAAGGGATTTAAAATTAAGAGGGACAGTAGGAAGGATTTTGTAAGCACTTTTTTCTTGGGGGGAATGGGTCAAAAGAACACAAGACTACAGGAATTACATTTAGTGGATCCTCCACAAACCTTCTACCTTCATAGCCAGTACATAATAAGCTGTAGTTTGCAGAATAGGTTTAAAACCATGTTTCTCTTTAAAGATCTGTGTATTTTATGGCCTAAGGCTGCTCTGCTGAGGTGGAGTCAGTAGTGACCACAGCATAGGAAGGTCACAGTCCTCGTCACAGTTCCTAGGTGTGTGATGTCAAGGAAGTTCCTTAAAGATAGTAACTGTTTGTGGATTATTTTATATGAGCACTGGGTTAAGGTTTTTTCCTGCATTATCTAATTCATTTGACCTCACTGGGCCTCAGTTTTCTCATATGCAAAATGGGAATAATAAAGTTATCTCGGAGGGTATTTGTGAGGATAAAAGGAGACAATAGTAACTTATACAGCATAAATCAAATGAGAAGCATTATCTTCATAATTATTGCTGTATTGCAGAAATAGCAAAGGCAGTATTTAATGTTCATTTTAACTTTCTGTTTCTTCTACTGGAACAATGAATTTTCAGTGAACACTATAGAGAAAAAAATAGACATGACTCATGAATCACATGTTCTTTGGAACCTCAATCTCTTGCTCTCTTCATTTATCTCATGAAGGAAATGAACCAAAGAAGGAAAAGTCAAGACAAGACTGAGAGAAGACAAAACTTGCTCTAAGAAGCACCCAGCTAATTTCCAGAAAGCTGCTTGTTTGCAGATAGTATGGTGAAATTGTTCTGTGTGTTTTAAAGGGTCTGTAAGATGACTGGAGTGTGATTTGTAGTCTATTCGTGTATTTTATTTCCCTAGCATTTCGATTCTCTTAGGAGTTTCAGAGTAAGAAGTACATTGTAAAAGCCTGGAAGCTTTGTTTTGGGCGGGACTATGGTCTATTGAAAAGCAAGCCAACTTCATTCTAGGCCTTGAAGCTTGACAGTGTCATTTACAGAGTGACACAGTCACGCTATAAGTGACCAGAGACATTCCAGAGTTCATGACTGTTGTTTAACAACAACACTTCAAGGGTGGCTGCAGGCACGAGGCACAACACGCCCGCCCTAGTGTGGTGAATGTGGGGGAACCACTCCCTGCTGGAATGTGGCATTGCTCAAAGGCAGCCGGGCCTTCCTCTGTCCCCACCGACCTGGACAGACTGGAGGGACGACTCTATTTTCAGGGAATGACAAATTGATTGTGCTGATTGGGTGAGAGTACTTAACTGCCTCCTGCGCTGCTTCCAAGGACAACCTGCAGGGAAGGTTTGTTTTGAAGTGACTTGTGTAAGGAAGCATTGCAGTGCAATGAGAACCCAAACACCTTGCTACCAAAGAGGACTTCAGCCCAGCCTTGACTAGACCATTCAGGTCGAGGAGCCTTTTATTCCCCATGTTCCTAAAGCCAGCGAGTTACTGGAGAGGACATTCCATTCCACTGACAGAAAGAAGGAGACAAGATGGCAGCTCTAAATTACATGTGCAATAGCCCAGGAGGCTTGTAAACATTTGAGGAGTTGATCGTTATTTTCATTCCTGACTGGTTTGGTGGTGCAAATAACAACTCCATAAATTGCTGAAGCCCAGCCAGAGTGCTGAGGACATGCATTTGTGGTCATGACCCATAGTGAGTGATGAATATTCATGGCAGAGTGAATCTGAACTACTCCTGAAGCAGGTCAGCTGGTGTGTGAACTCAAAACAGGTCTTGGTATGGAAATCATGTTTATAGACTTAACCGAAGAAAAGTACTCATGGTTAACAGCACGATCAAGAAATGTCACTACCCAGGAGCTGAGGGGGAGGGGAGCAGGGAGCTCTTGTTCCATGGGTATAGAGTTTCAGTTTTGCAAGATGAAAAGCTCTAGAGATCTGCTGCACAACAATGTGCATATAGCTAATCCTACCATACAGTATACTTCACAGTGATTCAGATGGTAAATGTATGTTCTATTTTTTTTATCACAATAAAAAAGAGAATAGAATGTCTCTATAGAGTCTACTCTAAAAGAGCTCAAACCAAATATGTAGCTGTGTTCCTATTCCCTACTTCTGCTTCCAATCCACCTCCAGGTAATTTCTGTGCCAGGAAGGCAGGTAAAAGCTATTCTCAGGCCACACAGAGGCCACTGTGGCCACTCTTTGGGCTTTCCAGAAACACAGAACTCTTGAAGTAAATTTTTTGTTGTTGTTCAATGATCTATTCCAAGTTTGTCCAGCTTGTGGCCCGTGGGCCACACGCAGCCCAGGATGGCTTTGAAGGTGCCCAACACACATTCATAAACTTTCTTAAAACATTATGAGTTTTTTTTTTTTTTTTGAAACAGTCTCGCTCTGTCACCCAGGCTAGAGTGCAATGGCTTGATCTCAGCTCACTGCAGACTCCGCCTCCCGAGTTCAAGCGATTCTCCTGCCTCAGCCTCCCGAGGAGCTGGGATTACAAGCGCCCACCACCGTGCCCGACTAATTTTTGTATTTCTTAAGTAGAGACGAGGTTTCACCATCTTGGCAAGGCTGATCTCAAACTCCTGACCTCATGATCCAACCCCGTCGGCCTCCCAAAGTGCCGGCATTACAGGCATGAGCCACCGTGCCTGGCCAACATTATGAGATTTTTTTGTGATTATTTTTTAAGCTTGTCAGCTGTCGTTAGTGTCAGTGTATTTTATGTGTGGCCCAGGACAATTCTTCTTCTTCCCATGTGGCCCAGGGTAGCCAAAAGATTGGATACCCCTGACTATTACCTCAGCAACTCAACATAACCAGGGACATAGTGGATAACCTAAAAGATATACTTTGCCACGCTGAGGATTGGAAAGTCCAGCCAGGGTGGGTATATTGCCTGGGCCAGAGAGGAAGGCTTGATAATCTCTCGTCTCTTCTTCCCTCTTCACCCAGACCCCCTGCTGGCTCCCAACACCTTCTACCCCCATATGCACCATCCAAAGGGACTTTCCCTCTCTAACCACCAGGGTCTCCAGTGGTGAGCAAAGATGATGACAAAAGACATGATGTGGTTTCTGCTCAGTTAGAAGCACAAGAAAAACTTTCAAACGGCCCTTAGAAGGGAGAAAAACCCAAGAGAGGAAGGAAGTCTGTCAACCTGCAGCTACAGACTTTACCCTGCCTTTTTTTTTTTTTTTTTTTTTCAGTCTTGCAGAAATGTATGCCTCTCTTTAGGAGAAGCCCACCAAGTGCCCAGTGGCCTTCAGCTGAACTCAGAGAGATGGGTTGAGGGTCCCTACTAGCAAAGTTCATCTCCATACCATCATCTTGGAGTGCTCACATCTCTGATGTGAACAAGATTCAGACCTGAATTTAAGGGATGCTTCTCTCATTTCTAAGTTATATAGTTAGTTTTAGAAGATTCCTGTCTTCCTTCCTTTTCTTTCTTTTCAGCCAATCCTTTTAAGAGCACATAATTCTTCAGGCTATACATGAGCTATAATATATTATGTTATTACCCTCCATTTGGAGGAAGGGTTGAAGCAGCTGTAATCTATCTAAGATGGGCTGAATGGGTTGCTTTGGATAATGTGATTTTCAGTCTGGAATCCACGTGTAGGTCAAAACTTGAGGAGACAAAGACGACCAATTTGAAGCAATCCCACTATAAATCTTCTAGGGTTTCTGGTGGTTGCAAAAGCTGTATAACAGGTGGGCATACTGAAAGTTTTCAGATAATTCTTAGAGGAATTGTGCCTTGTGGGATTACATTGTCTTGGAACACAAAGATAGACCTGACTGTTCTTTCTCAGTTTTCATCTCTGCCTCCAGGTACACTGGTTAACTATGCATGGGCAATATTTAAAACAAAGAACATGCCTCCTTAAGCTCAGAAACAACACATTTTTGTGTGTGTGTGCACTTGAAGCAGAAAATATGTCCATTAATACATTTCCTTTCCTTTGTAGAAAACACAACCCTCCATGTCTCTAGAGTGGAATGAACTTTAAAGCCGGTTTATCCAAAATAGCATGTGAATTTTTGCAGTTGTGCAATGCCCCCTACCTGAGGATCGTGGCGCTCTTTAGGTGCAGTTGCCAGGTCTCTCAGAAACACTCTGATGGGGTCGGGTTAGCTCTGTGCCTCAGTTTCCTCTTTGGAACACTGTTGGCCTAAGGCTGCTGGAGAACTGCTGACGCCTGACACCCATCTTTCTGCTAAAGCACCGGAAATGTCACCTTACTCTGGCACTTCACAGGGGAACTGGCCACCCCCAGAGAGATGGAAACCTTTCAGTAAAGCGGGTATCTGGAATGAACTCAGCTTCAGAGACAGGAGCGGTTTTGTGGAGTTGGAAGTGAGATGGATTCAGAGTAATGGTAGGCTATAGTAAGCCATGATTCTCCAAGACTCCTTATCTCCTCCTTCCTTACTGAAATGTCTGCAGAACTAGTTAAGAGTCAAGCCCCCGACAAGGCAGAAGACAGTCATGTAATGCTGTAAGACTCTGCTGCTTTGGCAAGCCTGCCCTACACACAAACAATGCCAGTGGCTCACTTGGCCCCTGCCCAGCTCAGCAATAGGAGCATTGTCTAATCTGCCCAGAGCCAGGAAGCTGGGATTCAGTTTCCAGTTCCAGCATGGACTTGTCAGGTGTCTTGGGCATATTCCTTGACTTTCCATACCTGAATTTTCTTATTTCTGGGATGGAGATACTCAAAGACCAATCTTGTCTACCTCCTTTATGAACAGTCTCAAGGAGGAAAGCGCATTGCCTTAAACCTTCCCATCAGCACAAGGCCAGGGACCTCTTGTAGCAACAGCAAGAAAAGATACCAAGATCTGGCTGGGCACAGTGGCTTGGGCCTGTAATCCCAGCACTTTGGGAGGCCGAGGCAGGCGGATCACTAGATCAAGAGATCGAGACCATCCTGGACAACATGGTGAAACCCCGTCTTTACTAAAAATACAAAAATTAGCTGGAGGTAGTGGTGGGTGCCTGTAGTCCCAGCCACTTGGGAGGTTGAGGCAAGAGAATCGCTTGAACCCGGGAGGCGGAGGTTGCAGTGAGCCGAGATCGCGCCATTGCATTCCAGCCTGGTGACAGAGCGAGATTCCATCTCAAAAAAAAAAGATACCAAGATCTGCATGGCCCTTTGAGGAAAACCTCAGCCCCCTTGGCCAGATGTACAGAACTACAGTCTTACCCTGGTTATTAAAAATGAAACAGGTTCATCAAAATCGGACCTCATTCTTTGATTATGCATCCAGCTGTGTGCATGAGTTAACTGCTTTCTGGGTCATCTGGGTCAAATGTTCCCCTGGCCTAGCTTCCCCAACCTTAGAACCCTGGAGGACCACCTGCCTCCCCACGTCTGTCACCGAAATGAGGATGTGCTCAGGGAGGGTGAATGCTTACCAATAAAGTGCCCAGGAAGCACTCCCACACAAATTACCTTGGAGTCTGTGGCCACCCATTTCCCACCTCCTTTCCGTTGAAGCATATAACCAAAAGCTAGCTGTGTGGGGCAGTTCTAATATAAAAATGGGTTTTGCACTTGCAATGAGAAGCAGAGCAAGCCTGCAGCTTTGGAAACAGCGTGTGCCATTTGGTACCAGACATGTTTCATGAGGACTGACCTCTCTTATGGCAGGTGTCCGTCACTTCCACTCTTCAGCCTCTTCCTGGAGGAGGAGGGCGGTCACACTGGTGGAACCGGTCCACTTCCTAGGGCTCCCCATGATTCCCCAAGTATGCCAAGGGGTGGAGGGAGGCTTGCTATGGTTGGCATCTCGTTTGCTAAGCCTGAGCCCAGATGTGTTCCTAAGAAGGGTGATCAGTTGACTGTCAGCACAGAAGAGACTTGTCCATGTCCTTGTGGGAACGCACCTCCGAGAATGACCAGGGGCACTGAGTATGAAATCGCATTGTCATTTTCAGGAAAAAGCAGGGGCAGGCAGAGGCTTCGCCTTCTCTCAGGCTTGCTCACCTTCCCCTTGCCCTTACCCCTTTGTCTATGTGTGTCCTCTGGAGGATATCACCTGCTTTGGAGTGTCAGCAGGCTAGAGAGATGACCAAGTCAGGTTTTTTTGTGTTCAAGGCGGTAAAATGGCCCACATGCGACAGTGATGGAAGGTAACCACAATGAAACTGAACACTCAAGTAGAAAACGGTGTCCGCCCACAGGAACTGCAGTGCACCAACTGCTGCCATGTAGGTTAGTGTGGAGTTGCTGCTGGGGTCAGCCGCTGGCTTCCACGAGCTTGTGATTCAGTAATAACTGGAAGCACAATTGCTTTTTCACTCACTATTTTTTAACGGTTTATTCATAAAGCAATTTTTCACTTTTCACTTATTTTCAGCCCCTTTCACATCTATCTGCTCACAGTTTCTGTCTTGGCTTAACCTTTCCCTCTCTCCTCCCTCTCTCAGTTTAATTTTTCTTTATTCCCTTTTTTAAACTTTGAGCCGTTAAAACAGTCTCGGGGCCTTGATTGCTTTGCTAACTGAAATGTTTCCTTTCAACGTCTTCTTAGGGTCTCTTGACTGGGTCCCCATTCTTTTCTTTAGCTGCCCGTATTTTTGTCCCCCTTTCCTTTTTGTAGCAGCGGGCTTAAATCTTTCTCAGTCATCTTACATGTAGGCCTTTGCTTAAGAAACAAACGTAAAAGAGAAAGAAGACGAAGGAAAAAAACCAAAACCCACCAAACATCCTAGAATTCATGGTACTTAAGCAGAAGTTCGATTTAAGCATAAGCCATTATGTCCATTAAAAGAATCTTGATTCCTTTCAGATGAGCATATTAATTCCTGGGGAAAGTTCATGGTTCTTACAAATTAGCAGGACCTGTGCAAGCCCACTCGCTTTTGCCAAAAGAAGCCACAATAGTTGTTTCCATGCAGACTTGCCCCTCATTTTCCTTTTCTCCGACATCTGGTCTCTAAATTACAAATATCTGCCTATAGCAACAACCGGAGTTCCAAGGAAAACAAATCAAAAGGAAATAAGAGAAAACAGTGGAATCTGAACATATTAGGAGATGTCAGAGCATCTTCCAAAGAACAGGAAGACAACCCAGGAATGACTCCTTCCTTTTAAGGACCAGGAAACTGTGGCCCAGCGAGGTTCCAGGACTTTCTTGAGAGCACGTGTTTAACCAGGGGCTGAATCAGGACTAGAACCAAGCTCCCTAAACTCCTGATACGCTGCTTTTCCCCTGAGGGTAGGAGCTCATCAACTCAGTTCCCACCTTGGGTATATTTTTAAACTCTGGCCCTGAGAGCCATGGAAGAAAGAGTAAGTGACCCCATTAATGATCCACAGTTGGTTGATCTCACAGCAAATCACTATCAGGTCGCTTGTATTAAAAACTGGAGAGGCAAGATAGGGTCATGTGGAAGGGGACTGGGGTGTGTCTCACTTCCTTTGCCTGTGGATGGGAAACAGTACTCAAGGGAAGTAGTGCTGGTGAGAGGAGAGAAGGCAGAGATGGTCCCTTCTCTTCTTAAGTGATTATTGTGCTGAAAGGCTGCTAGCCCGGAGGTTTTTTTACAGAGTGCCACACGTAATGCAGGTGACAGTGGCACCATGCCTCATTTTCAATTTCAGACCCTTCCAGAAGCCCTGGGAATTCAAACATTGAATATCTCTTAAAATATTTCACAGAATATACAGCATAACTCATTTCATGATATCATAGACTCTTCCTCAGAATCAGACGGGCTCTCCAGATCTGCCTAAATCCATAGCATTTCCAAGGAGGCCTCAGGAACATTAAAGAACATGAAATTAAAGACCTAGGAAAAGCTTGCCAGAGCGTCTTGTTCATCCTGTGCTTTCAAACACACTGATTCCTCTCTAAGCCCTGCAAGGATGGGGACTACTCCCTCCCATGGGAACGAATCCATTGTGTTACAAACCCTAAATGTGGGCGTTTGTCTAGGTGACTTAAACCAAAGTCCCCTCTGCAACGCTTTAATTTCATTTCCTTTGCTCTGTTCCTCACCCACAATGGGAAAGAGCTGGTTGCCATCACCCACAGGTGAATCTTTAAGACACCTGAAGTCGGAGAACTTGGCCACAATTCCATAAGAACTCCCTTTGTTAACATATTGAAGAATTTCTTACCAAATTAGCCATTGCTATTCACCTGTCACTTCTCCTTTCTTTTAGGATGGGGGTAGGGGAAACCACAAGATGACTACGTTCATGTTTATGCTGAATAAAACCTATTGAAAATTCAGAGAGAAGGAAAAGTGCATACAGCCAACCCCGGTTCATTACTTGCCAAACCTGGAAGGAAGAGCAAACTAGGAGAGGGCTTGTTCGTTTATAGGACGCTGTAAAACTAGGAAAGGGAGAGTGACTATTTGCATAAATTCAGTTAAAAATAACTTTTTGGAATCTTGCTGCATTTTTGCCTGAATTACACGATTAAGAACGTATTGAGATTAAAATCACTTTTCACTTATTTAAGGAGCAGCTGTCAGCAGCACTTTGAGCAAATGAACTTGGGTTGTGAGGACTTGAAGCTTGAAAAATGATGTTAGGGAAGCTTATCCACCGATCCTGAAACATTTCTTGTAGCCACTACATACCCAGAAGTAGATTTGGTGGCCACTGCTCATAACGATCTGATTTCTTCTGGCCAGAAGCTGCAAATGAAATGACATGTTATGGACAAAGAACTCCATGATCTCTGAAAGGAAATAGAAGTGCCTTCTGGACTGGTTCAATGATCACATTCTATTTAACTCTTCTGTTCATCAGTTCTTTCAGTTGCTGCCTTCTGTGGTACAGCCTTCCTTTCTAGACTGGATTATCCTGGAGGCCTGGTTTTGCATTAGACATTCTCTGCCATGTGCCTCTAATTACTTTCATTCCTCTGTTCTGACCTTTTCTCATTATCTCCTTTTAGAGAAGGCCTCTCTCTCTCTCTCTCTCTCTCTCTCACACACACACACACACACACACACACACACACACACACACAGAGGAATGAGCTCGTTTATACCAGCTTATGGGTCCTGAATTGATTTCGTTTCCCCCAAGGAAAAAATATCTGGAAATGTGCCTGTAGACTCCCATGGTGCTGTATATTCTGTATATTGCCTTATGGTAGGGAATTAAATGCATCATTTCTGCACAGAGTTTTTATTTTGTTAAAGGTAAACTCAGAAAAAGGTGACTTCTTCAGTCTTACTTTGTCTTACAAACAGCTGGATGAAGTCTTGATTCAACAGTACAGACTTTGGCTGGGTGCACTTGGGCTCTTTAGTGAATATTATCTTTTTATGTAATGTTTCATTAAACAGCTAAGTCCACAAGTGTTCCCAAGATATATAACTCTCAAGAAAAAAAGAAATGATTTACCAAGTAAAGAACTATGATTTATGGTAGTTAGCTGTTACACTCAGGATCTTATTGGGCTTTGTTTTGAAAAATTATTACCACAATGGTTCTGTAGAATTTAGGAGTATAACCAGCACCATTTGGCACGTTTATGACAATAGGGTTCTGGTTTTCTTAACTCCACAGTTACATGTTGGCAGCATTTCAAATTCTTGGCACAGATGTTTAAGTGAATTTAAAGAAGAAACATTAAAAACAAAACATCAGGCAGTTTGAGTGTCCAAATGTAAGCAGAAGCATTATTTTCTTAACATGAAGTCAGCATGCGCATAAAACCATCAATTTGCTAATAGATGAAATGGGAAGCATGAAAACCACTTGCAAAGGGCTTTTAGATTTTCTTTTCACTGAATGCAGTATCACTTTTCTAGAAGCATCTCCTACTTACATCTATCAAATGAGACCCAAATTTATGTGAGCCTTTTCTCTGGAGACAGGTTAGTTTCTGGAGCATGAATGACTAAGCACGCGGACTTGTTCTCATCACACGAGGCCACATGGCCATACCACCGAGATCCCTGGCTCTCGCACTAACAATGCTCAGATTCTGGGAAAGTAGCTTTCTGGAAACTTGTTTTAAATGCACAAGTAGGCCAGGTGCAGTGGCTCATGCACGTAATACCAGCAATTTGGAAGGCCGAAGCAGGAGGATTGCTTAAGTCCAGGAGTTGGAGACCAACCTGGGCAACGTAGTGAGACTGTCTCTACCAAAAACAAACAAAATTAGCTGGGCCTGGAGGCGCGCATCTGTAGTCCCAGTTACTCGGAGGATGAGGTGGGAGGATGGCTTAAGCCTGGGAGATAAAGGCCGTAGTGAGACATCATCATTCCCCTGCACTCCAGCCTGGGTGGCAGAGCAAAACCTTGTCTCGAAAAAAAAAAAAGGCCAAGTGGCAAATAGCAAATGTACTTACATGTCTTACATGTGAAGGAGTAAACATGGGCTGTAGGGCACTCCCCATGGCCTGCCCAGAGGAAGCTACTGAAGCTGCTGTCATCAATGGGCAGTGTTCCCCGACCCAGCTTCCCAGGGCCCCACACCCGTAAGTGGGCTGAGTCTCCACACACGCACACAGACTGGCACAAGCTAGCAGGGCCTTTCTGGAAGTGATCCAAGTCCTCCTTATCTCCTCACCACTCCATGTCCATTGACAAAATAAAATGTAAAAGTTCACAAAGCAAACAAATCGTCTCCCACTTACTGGCTGATGCTTGAGATGCCTCCTTTAGGGAACATCTTTATAGTTCATGAAGAAAAATCTTAGTTATGAGAGACCGATCGATGCTGTCAGATCGCGCAGATATATACTCCTGGAAGGAGCTGGGGGAGATCAGGGCATCCCAGAGGGTGCTGCTGAAGCAGAACCAGGGTGGGTGCAAGGGAGAGGCAAATTGTACTGTGTTCAAAATTTGGTCTGGTGCCATCTGTACAGTATGCAGATGTCGCTCACTGACCCTTCACTCAAGACACTAGACAAAGATTGGTAAAGCATGAACATTTATATTTAATTTACATTTTGACAATTTGCACATAAATAACATTGTAAACCAGTATGTAAACATAAGAGAGTTTGTTGTTCTAGCAAAGTAAAAAGCCAAACTTTGGTCAGTTTTAACTTTGAGTAGAGGAAAAAAACAAAACCACCATTGATTGTGGGCTCAACATTCACATGTAAGAGGCAGAAAAAGGAAGGATGGATGGTGAGAGAAGCCGGAAGTCTTTATAAAAATTCTCACTATGGGAAAGCACAAAAGGAGACAAAGAACAAACGAGTAGTTGGGAATCAAAAGTGTTTGGTCTAATGTCAATGTGATCCTTTGGTTTACCTTCAATTAAGGACTGTGTTTAATCAAACACTGATACATACAAAAACTGTCAGTCTTGCTAGTTACAGAAGACCAGTAAGGCTCTTGGGTTTCCCTGGATTATTCGAAATTTGTTCTCTTCTGCAGGTGAACATTAGTTGATGTGAACAAAATGTCAAATACAATTATAAAATAGATTGAAGAGTGATGTATCAGTATTTCGTAAGGAGGGAAAAAGAAAAGTTACAGTGGTAAAGTCAGTTTTTTATTTCTATGACTTGGGTGTGACCACATAATCATAACGTGGCAAAAAAAAAAAAAAAAGAGCCGTCTTGGAGGGTCCTTAATACTAAAAACTGATGTATCTCTTCCTCCCTGGTTGTTTTGCGGCCCCCACCACTGCACCAAGGTTTTAGGGTCTCTTACAGTAGGCAAGGGGTGCCCAAGCATACTGATGTGATCGTGAGGCCACCAACTATTAAGCAAAGTCTCAGAAACGATTTTTCTTTTTTTTGCCCTTAGAAAAAGTAGATCTTTTACATGGCTTGGCTCACAATTTAAGTGGTTATAAATATATATACATATGATATAGTGGTATAAATAGATTTATAAATATACATAATTTTTTGCTACACTTTGAACACCAACATGTAATCTTTGGGCTTAGCAGAATAAAAGACAGAATGACACAAAGTCTATCTTGCTGGAGCACATTTACTTGGTTTCTCCTCTAGAGAAGCAAATCATTAGATAAGACATCATTTCCTGCATTACTGGACACACTCAATGAGGTAACTGTTGTTGAACAACTTTGCAATGCCCTTTCATCTTCCATTAAATTAACCATAAAATGTAAAAACACAAATACTGAGGAAAATCTGAGTTTTACAGAAAAAAATACAATTGATGTGTTGGGGATAGGAATGTTCATTACCCGCTTTTACCCCAAGATGACTAGAATACCCGTTTTTTGTTGTTTGTGTGTTTGCTTTTAAAGTGTGGCCTGAGCCTATCTACCGCAAATCCTTCCTGGTAGAGCACCATGTCTGTGCAATTTTGACATTTAAAAAAAAAAAAAAAGCAACAAAAACCAACAACAGAACACCACCCAGACTCAAGTCCCAAACCTCACACATACAAAGCCACCTATGCTTTGGGGAAAATTTTGCAGTGGTTTTAAAACATGGCAATTTGTCTTTTTCACATTTTCTGATAATACAATGGATGTCAAAGTCATATGGCTGCTCTGAATGGCCATAGGACTCAGGGGGTGGGCAGGGCGGTGGGAGGATTCTGCTCTTTTGGAGAGAGAGACAGGTTGGTAAAGCCTTCCCGTCACCCTTCTGGTAAAATTGTGGCTGGGGGAAAAACATGAACTATCAACAAAAATAGACAAGATTCCCTTTCTTGTTTCTTCTACTTAAGTTATTCTTGGGTAATTCTGCACACATACCCTCAAGTTATGGACAATGCTGTTCAAATGATAGGATCCCAGGAATGAACACATCAACTGTCTAACATTGGCAATTACCCAAACCTCATTTTCAAACCATTATTAGAGAGAGAGGTTGACTGAAGTCATATATTTGTTTAACTAAATCTTAGGTACTTATACAGATGTGCAGAAATTATCTACAAAGAATGGCCACAAGACAAAAATACATTTATACTCAAATTACAAGGAATCTTTCCAGTCATTGTAAACTTTTTTAATTATTGCTTTCTGAATGATAAATTGTGTAATAAATTATGAAGTATTATCATTGAAAAAATAATTATGACTAGGCAATAGTCTTAGTAATGGAAGGCTATGCAAACGTATCCACACAAATATTCAAAATACACAGGGGCAAATATATAGACACAGGTGTAAATAAGTATACATAATATGTGTGTGTGTGTGTGTGTATATATATATATGTATATATATATGGCCTTTGCCTTGTTCATGCCCTGAGATTTCAGTAACTTTGGAGTTCCTTCTTTAATTCCAGGGGTGAGGGGAAACCATTTGCTGTTGAGAGAGCTTTGCAGAGCTGGAATTATGTACAAGCAACTTCCTATAGGCACCCTGACTCACCAAGTCATAACTTAAGAAACAAAACAAGTGTTTTCTGAAAATCTTAAGGATCCATTGGTTCGACTGTTTCTTGTTTGACCTTTACAGGTACCAGAGGTAGTGGGTTGCTGGGAGGCAACTTCATGAGGGGTAGATCTGATGACTCATAAAGGCTGCACCCTGAGGAGAGGAGTCCATTCCCCATGTTTCTTTGCAAAGACACTTTCAGGCCAGTTTCTTCTTTCTCTTTTCTGACCACGGCCAGAATTTCCTTCTCCACTACAGAGATCACACTAATGTCATCCTCCACGTCCTCGAGCCGGTCAGCATTGTCGCTGATGTCAAACTTCTCGATTTCTTCATTGATTCGGGTCAGATCTTCCAAGGGCAGCCCGGGCGCCGGGGCTGCAGCGCAGTTCCCTTTCAGGTGAACCTTGAGGCTACAGAGATGGATGTAGTTCTTGTGGCACTGGGAGCACTTGTGGGGCCGCTCTCGAGTGTGCAGACGCTTGTGCAGTTTCAGGTGCACAAACTGGGTGAACTTGGCAGGGCACACCTTGCATTGGTACGGTTTCTCTCCAGAATGGAGTCGCAGGTGGGTCTTGAGATTGCTGGTGCTGCTAAATCGCTTGTGGCAGACCTACAGTGTAGGGGAGAGAGACAGTAGGGAAGGGAGACAGGAAGGCCAGAAGATTAAGAGCTGCCAATTGGAGGGGCAGGCTTACAGGCCAACGCCCGGCAACCTGGGAGGTGAGAAGCCTCCTTGTGGCACCTCCAGTGTGGTATTAAGCAAACAGGGGGATGTGGGCACATGGCACACGAGTGGCTGTTTATTTCCTCTACCATTTTCCCACCCACTGGAAGCTGGCTGTGTCATCTCAGGTCATCAGCAGATACAGAGCACTGGGGAGGCCCATAGTGCCATCAGCCCGGGACAAGGCAGAATCTGGTATTGGCTTTAACTACGGGCTATATAGGACATGGAAGGGTGACTC
The DNA here is from genome assembly GCF_049350105.2 of Macaca mulatta. NCBI lineage: Eukaryota > Metazoa > Chordata > Mammalia > Primates > Cercopithecidae > Macaca > Macaca mulatta. Next base: position 79,637,134 of record NC_133409.1, read on the forward strand.
ACAGACATTTTCTACAAAGGTCAGAAGGTCTACCCAGAAAATACTGCGCACCTGGCATTCATGTGGCTTTTCTCCCGTGTGTACCAGGTAGTGTTTCTGTAGGTGGGCGAGCTGAGTAAAGCCCTTGTTGCAAGTCTGACATTTGAAAGGCCGTTCTCCACTGTGCACTCTCAGGTGGACCTGGGAAGAAGCCACATGTGTTAGCTCTGCTCTCAAGCTGGCTCTGAGACCTAACATTTCTGCTCAAAGACTCAAGTGTTGATGATGCAAATATCTTAAGAAAAGCATCAAGACAGTCTCAAAGAGAAAAAATCTTCATGTTTTCAGAATGGTGCTTTTCTTAAACTAAAAGCACAAAAATCACAGGCTAGCAGGGTTTCACCTAATCTTCTAGTCCAAACCCCTAATGTTTTTATTATTCAGAAGCAAATCAGGAGAAGGGAAGTCACTTGTCCAAAGTCAAAGAGCTAGAAGTGGCAAAAGCCAGGCAGAATCCATACCCACTATTCCCAACCTGGGGCTCATACTACTGCAAATGCAATCGATACCCCGTGGAAAGCAAGCTAAACACAAACACAAGCATGCACTCACAGCCCCTCCGACTGCTCTCTCTCAAGGCCTACCTTCAGATTAGAGAGCTGGCCGAAAGTCTTGGCGCAAACGTTGCATTCGTACTTGATCTTGCCGTTCTGCTTCTTCAGCGGGTAGGGAAGGGTCTTGTAGCCGGTCATGTTTCTTTTGTTTTTAATGAGATTCATGGCTTCGTCGCTGCTGGGGGCTGCCATAGCTGCTGAGGTAGCTTTGGGCTGCACCACATGTTCTGCCGTGGCGGCTGTTCCCGCCGTGGGAGACCCGCTTGTGGGGCTACAGGCCTTGTCCTTCATGCTGGCGGCGGCCCCGGTAAGGGAGAAGGCACTGTGGGGCGCCGGGACAAGCACCTCCCTGGGATGCTCCGGCTGGAGCAACCTCCGGGCTCCATCTGAAGGTAGCGAGCTCGGGAGAGAAGTGGGGTTGAGCATGGGGTGGGGCAGGCTGCCCCCACCGAGGAGATTGCTGTAGACAGGGCACAGCCTCGGGAAGAGGCCGAAGTTGTTGATGCCATTCATGCTGCTCACAGCGCTCAGGCCATTACAATTCATGCCGTAGGGGGGCAGGAGGAACTTGGGGTAGTGAGCATTGTAGGAGGGGATGAAAGCTGGCGGGAGGTGGGGCAGGGGTGCGTAGCCAGGGTAGGAGCCCAAACCTTCCGTGCCGTAGGGCGCGTTCAAGTAAGCGTAGGAGTCCCGGTGCTCTTGAGAGCCGGGGCCCACAGGGGACACCGTATTCCCGGGGCTGCTGTGAGGGCTAGAGCTCTTGAGGCTTTGGTCCGGGCTGCTTCTTGCAGAGGGGCTTGGAGTGGTGGAGGACGGAATGGGGGAGCGAGTGATGTACGTGGGTCTCTCCATCCCGTAGGCCAGGGAAGCTTTCAAAAAGTCTTCCGGCAGAGGGGCCCGGATAGGGTAAACGACCCGAGGGTAGAAGGGCATTTCGGGGCTCCCATGTCTTCTAAAGTCATCGAGGTCCTTTTCTGACGTGAGGGGTGAAATGTTCGAACGGTAGAGGTCCTTTCCTTTGGAGGGGTTGGAGTCCAGTTTTAGGATTTCTTTGACGCTGTGCTCTCTCTTTGGGACATTCTTTGGGCAGAGTTCATTTTTCTCAGTGCTCGGCTGCTTGAGATTGCTCTGTGTTTGTGCTGAAGTAAAGAAAACGGGGCGATTACACAGCGGGCTAGAGAGAACTGAAACAAAATTGCCAAAGTTGCTCCTCCTTCTCGAGAAAACCTGAGTACCAGCTAGCGACACAATCGCCACATATCTGGCTTCCAACGCGCTCTCATTCTAGAGGGCTCTGGGCCACTCACTCAAAAGTGCAGTTCCATTTCCTCCTCAGCAAAATGGGGACAATGGCAGCACGGACAGAACAAACAGCAGCCTTGGGTAATTCTGTTTTCATTAGTACAGACCTTATGATAGAAAATTGCTGTTTAGGCCGGGCGTGGTGGCTCACGCCTGTAATCCCAGCACTTTGGGAGGCCGAGGTGGGCGGATCACAAGGTCAGGAGATCGAGACCATGGTGAAACCCCGTCTCTACCAAAAATAGAAAAAATTAGCCGGGCGCAGGGGCGGGCGCCTGTAGTCCCAGCTACTCGGGAGGCTGAGGCAGGAGAATGGCGTGAACCCGGGAGGCGGAGCTTGCAGTGAGCCGAGATTGCGCCACTGTACTCCAGCCTGGGCGACAGAGCGAGACTCCGTCTCAAAAAAAAAAAAAAAAAAAAAAGAAAAAAAAGAAAATTGCTGTTTAAGCTGGAGTAAAATAGCCTATGCCAGATGCGGTGGCTCACGCCTGTAATCCCAGCACTTTGGGAGGCCGAGGCAGGCGGATCACCTGAGGTTGGAAGTTCGAGACTAGACTGACCAACGTGGAGAAACCCCGTCTCTACTAAAAATACAAAATTAGCTGGGCGCGGTGGTGCATGCCTGTAATCCCAGCTACTTGGGAGGCTGAGGCAGAAGAATCGCTTGAACCCAGGAGGCGGAGGTTGTGGTGAGCCAAGATCGTGCCATTGCACTCTAGACTGGGCAACAAGAGTGAGAAACTCTGTCTCAAAAAAAAAAAAAAAAAAAGATAGCTTCCATTTTAATGGAGTGGAAAAATACTGGGGTGGGGACCCTGTCATAGGTTAATAAAAGTCTTTCTGATGTTCATGGTTTACCTAAAGGAAATCAGCACACCCTGAGAACTAAATGTGAAAGATTAAGACTCATTTCAAGTAATACACAGTCATCAATTTTCACCTCTACTCTTGTTGAATACGAATTTGATAAAGCCCTGTTCACACTGCCTATGCCAAGGAGCTTAGCGAAGTGAATGCCACCCTTCCTCGCAATGTGCAGACAGCATTTCACCAAGGCTCGGTCTGGTCTAGCCAGGATTCCAGCAGTGCTGGCCCCTGGAGTCACAAGGCGTGACAGTCACCTCTGCCAAACCACAATAGGTACTTCCTGAGCCAGTTCAATTACTTAGCGCACCCGCACCCAAGAAAACAGAACAGGCTAAGAGGAAAGCACTTATTCCCAAAGACGGCACGTTATTACTTGGTAAAGATACTATTTAGGAACAGCAGCAATGAGGACAGTTCTAGACCTTCCCTGCCACAGCCAGCCTTGTGTCCTCGCCACACAATAAATGATGCCTTCAGGAAAACACCCATCTGAGCAGGGAAAACTGAAAATTCCCTGCTCAGCCTTGCCTGGAAACCAAAAGTAAAACATATGATGTTTAGTTTGAGCTCTGATTATTGGAGGGCAGTCACTCAAGTCAGGACACCTGCCCTAGGAACGCACCAAAGGCATCAGCCGTTGTCGATGTGTGGAGATGCCTTCAGAGGCAGCAAGTCTGGGGGATTGCGCTGAAGCCTTTGTGCAAATATCCTTCATCGTCTGAAAAATGTCCCTGCTTGATTAGTTGAGAAAAAACTCCAGGCTTGCTATCTGATAGGTCTAGAAATGAACTCTGTGAAACTCCAGGACTGAACCCTTCAAATGTATTCTCTAGGCTGACTGGCTTGAGGGATTCCAATTTGAGAGCCCCTTAGAGAATGTTATCTCCTGCCAGCTGTTATCAGTTCCTCCTGGGCGAGCCTGAAGCCCCAGAATAAACACAGAGAACACTGCTATCAGGGAAGATGCTGATGGGGGGCCGAGATGGAAAGCTTGCTGAGGGAGAGGGATTTCTGAAGCCACTAAACTAAAATAAATATCTCCTTATCAGGCCAATATCGGTCTTTCAGTGAGGCCCAGCAGGCAGGAAGTTCTAATTGTCACTTTTGTTTTTTAAAGCTAAAATGGTAAAGGATGAGAAAGACAACTAAGCTTGAAAACTGATAGGCAAGGCATCTCACAGCCACAGGAAGGAATTTTATGAAGGTGAAAAAGAATGATTTGGAAACATCTATATAGGGTCAAATTCATAATGATTTTTAAAAACGATGCCACTCGAATAAAATGAAAATACAAAAAACTTTATCCTCATGACTTTGAGCCATTTTTAGGTGGCAAATTATGTATCTAAGTTTCATATTTTTTCCAGTGGCTTTCATACTCCCTTGGTTCTATAATTTAACAAATAATAAGCATAAATTTGCAATAAGCATCAAGTTTCAGTCCATTCGTGGCAGTGCCCCTCACATTTAGCCAGGCATTCTTCTTAAGCACCTTACTATAATTTGAATATTGAACTGATATGAAACTTATGATTGGGCCAACAAAATGTCAGAATTTTAAACTTTCTATGCAAAATGCTTAGCCCAGTGCCCAGTATATAGTAAACTCACAATAAATGTTTGCTATCTCTAATGCCTTCGGAAAAATAGATTGCATCTTATTCTAAAAGAACATCCAGAGTGACATGTTAGCCTCCCTAAGATGCTCTACAGGTGGAAATTAGGAAGTCCATATACAGTAAAGGTGCATTTTAAAAAATCATCCTTCAGCAGCTGAGTAATCAGTGGAGCTGGTGTCATTTCTGACTCTCCCACTCAGCAGCAGCTTGAGTTAACATGAAAAAGAAAATCAAGATCTGTTTTTGTTCTGAAATCTTAAATGGCTGTAGGCGGACGGAGTCATTTCAAGAGTGAACTGCTTCTGAAGACTCCGAATGGCTTAATTATGCCGACTCACATTTTCGATCTATAATAAGAACCCTAAGACTATAAGAAAGAACCTAGAAGTTCTGCAGTAGGCAAAACAAAGTCTCTTTTCAACTGAAACTGAGAAAGCAGATGAACATTTAGAAGTCTATAATTTGGTCAACTGTTTTCTAGATGGGTTAGTTAGATAGACAGAAAAAAAAATACTCCCCCCCAATTTGGGAGGGGTAGGGGTTTCAAAGTTATTAGTTCTTTTATTCCTTTTCCTTTGTTTTTAGAAAAATGCCAGTTTGTGATTTCTGGCTACTTGCTTTTCTTTCCTTTGGTTTGTTGCAAATCCCTTCTTCTCCAAACTCTACCGCCTGAACCATCACTGCCATTTAAGGCCTCATGGAGATTCTTGCACCACCTCTACTGTGCTTTAAGCACAGAAACCAACACAATTCATTTGGAGACACAATCTACCTATTAGGCCTGATGAAATAGTGGAAATTTTCCTGATCACAGTCTCAATCATCAGCTGCCACGCCTAAGACAACTGGTTTCACAATTGGCAGCAGGAATCTTGTTTTAATGTGACTGGTTATTGTTAACTCTCATTCTTTACTATGAATATTGGACAATGAAATGTGCTTGAAAATGCTAAACCACCATTTAGAAAAAATTCTGCCACAATAAAAGGGGACATACTGCATAAATAAAAAGGGATAAATAAAAGGTGTCATTTCACAGTATATATGAGAGTTGCTTCTGAACACAAAGGAGAAGCACTTGAACCTTAAAATACTGTGCAAAGTCTTTCCTTGAGGAATAAAAACTCCAGGCCTTTAAACCCTTCCCTTGATTGGCACAGGGTGCGGGAAACATGCAAAAAAGTTTCTTGGTCGTTGGTGCAAAGTCACTGGGGTAGGTAACCTCAAATGAACTGTTTAAAGAAAAGCAAAAATCAAAAGACTTTCCTCTGAATCCATGAATGAGTAAACTCAAGGAATGTAGGGAGACTCTTAAGAGGAAGTGGCTCACTATGTTAAGAAAGCCAGGAGGGAGCTGTGCGCTTCTCCTGAGATGCCCAGCTGGAAAATGAGTTCCCCAAAAATGCTGCTGTGCCTGTGCATTTGTCTTTTGTTACTAGGTCCTCAGCACTGGGCCTGGCACACACAGATGCCAAAACAACCGAACGGCTCCTGGGAGGTTCAGCCCCAGGGATATATGACAGAGTCTCCAGAGTCTCAGGGAGTGCTGAAGAGAGATGAGGGAAAAGAACTGCCACCTTTTTGGTCAGTACCTGATTAGACCCATCAAGCTGGAACTGGGGAACTGCGAGCCAGTTCTTTTCCTGAAGCTCAAGGGTAACCTGTTGTGTAAGGACCCCAAACACATGTCTTAAAACGGGATCCTATGGGGGAGGTCCTGGTGCTTTTATAGCCCCAGATTTTCAGAAAACTGCGAACACAATCTTAAGGGAGATCAAGTAAAATGAAGCGTGGACTGAACACCAAATAACCATACAGCTGGATTATATATGACTAGGGTAAGTACTTGGTTTGCTCGTTGGTCCTAAAATCAAAGTCAAAATTCCAATTTATGTTAACATTGACATTTATTCCAAATGTCTCAAAGGTGAAAATGAGAACTAAAACAATTTAGCCTTCCGATAAAGCAAACGGACAGTATATCAATAATTGGTACACCTGGGTAAAGGTAACTGGAAATTCTTTGTCTTTTTCTCAAAATGTTTTCTTAAGTTTGAAATGATATCAAAACAAAAAGTTATAAAAACTTCAGCATCTAGTCTTAACTTCGAAACCAAAAGGAACTAATTTTTAATACTGCTAATAAGACTTAGTGGTCTAACCAACAACACACAAGCATAGTTACAGCAGAGGTTAGAATCTTATGACGATTCTTCAATTGCTCACAGAGACCACTTGAGAATGACTAAAATGACGCAGCCCTCTGCAGAGAGAGGTCATGACAGCAATTTTAACCCAATAAAAGAAGTAAAAGCATAGAAACCTCAGGAATTGAGAATTTGTTAAGGTGATAGGTGGCTACTGTAATACTGATCAAGAGATCAGATAGTTTTTTACTGTAAGGAAGGAAGCTAAGATATAAAATCTTTACGGTTATTCACTTAGAATAATACTGAAAAATTATGACGAAGTTTTTCTAGCAATGATCTTACAATGTTCCACATCAGATCCTAACTGTATATTCAAATGTACATCTATAAATGTTCTGATGTAGTCTAAGTCCTGACAAACTACCACAGATGAGGGCTATACCTTGCATACACAGCATGTCTGGACCAATCCCTGCAATTCTCCCAGCTGCTTTTGGATAAATTAGAATTGGACATGTATTTCTTCCTGTAACATTCTGAATTCAAAACTCAAGGTAGCTCTACATATATATATATTTGTTTAATGATCAAGTTTCATAATAGTTAATAGAGACTCAAAAAATGTTTTTCCTCTTCCTAGTCCCTAGCTTAAGCCACCTACTTCATCCAACACATGACCAAGCAGTGTAATTAAACAACATGTTATTAGTTCACAGGGGCAGAACTGACATTACTGGCATTTTTAATTTTTTTTTTTCTGTAATCCACTTACTGAGATTCATCATTGTCAGCTCTCCGGGATAAGGGTAGTGAAGCCTTTCTGCAAAGTCCCGACAATACCACACAAGAAGTTCCTGGTTGGCAGGGATGGGCTTAATGGTGTAGAAGTAGATGTTCATCCCGTTCTGACACGCAGCCAGGTTTTGCTCCCGGGGAGAGTGCGCTGGATTCACATAGCGCATCCAGTTGCTTTTCTCTTCATTAAAGCCATCAATGAAGTGGTGAAGCTCCCCTCTGGAATAGATCTGTCCGAAAGAGAAGACAGGCATGTAAAAGGAAGTCAACCCCAAAGCTCCCCAGCACCTCTCAGAATAAACACAGCCGGTACCGTGTGTGATTTCTGATCCCCTACTGCCTAGTTAGAAAAAGAATCAAATCAGTTTAGCCAGAATCGTCTTGAATCAGCAGAAATCAGGACGGAAACAGGTAAGGCACACTTTGTCAGTTACCTTTTCCATTTCAGTTTTATCGTCTTTTCATGTTCGGGAAAATAACAGAAAAATGAAACACAAATGTTCATTTAAGGAGCTGCCTCAAACCGATTAACCCACCACAGAGTACTACTTTTGCTATTGCAGTGAATGGCAAATGGGCGATGCTACTGACTTCAGTTCCGATTATGCTGACTTTTAGTGCTTTGAGTCACTGGGTAGAAGACCAAGCCGGCTGACGACGTCAAACTGAGTCTCAGCTTTTTCTATGGCCTCTGTACTCGCCGTTTCCTACACCCCCGCCCAAGGCTTCAACTATGCAAACATCCTCCACCCCCAACCCTCCAAGTCCTAAAGTAACACTTGTTCATATGAATACTTGGAACCTTGCCTTTTTGTGGAAACACTGGGTGGGGCAAAGGTGAACTTCACCTGCCATAACAAAGTGAATACTGGGGCAGCAGCCAGAATCTGACAGTCTATTACTGAGAAGTCACTTTTCCTCTTGATAAACATGTCCAGACTTGCACTTTCCTTTTAATTCAAACGAGGGAAGAGGGAACCCCTTATCTGGGAGGAGGCTGGCTAAAACACCACACACAGGGCCATAGGCATGTGTTTTTGGAAAAAGAACAGGAAGAAAGTATGTTGTTCCTTAAAGGCAACACAGAATGAAGAATTCGAAGTTTGTCCTAGAGTAATACTACTTCTGGTTAACAGATGCACTCACGATACTTGGCAAAGAGGCAGAGGAAGAAGAAAAATTAAAATGTACACTCTTACTGAAACTATCAACACACTCCTTATCCTTCCACACAGAGTTTTTTCTCTCTCCCTCTTTTTAGGAGGTACCACCTTTACTTTAGACTTTAAGAAATGCCCTTATACATATACAATCAGTCAATACCTAGTGTGATCTGCGACTTGCAGTCTCCAAGCAGTAGTAAGGCACTGTTCGTAGCAGGAATTTTGCGCTCACCGGATAGCAGGTTATTGCTTTTCCTTACTCACGTACCGACTCTGCTAGTCTACAGATAGTTTCTGTATTTCGTTCAAACGTTATCAGAAATAAAAAGGAACTCTGTCCCTTTAACACAGGCGGTAAACACCAGAATCACTTTCTTTTAAGAGTAACTTCCTGTAAATTGTGAAGGGGGAAATACATGTGGCTTCATCAAAGCAGCTTGTGAGAGCTTTTGCGGTGTGTTTTGTTAAGAGAAAATGGAACAAGGCTGGGTGAATTCTGCTATCAAGAGGGGTTTTCAAGTTTGTTTACTCTGATGTGCAAACTTCCAGGAACATGGGGTTCCATCGCTCTTGCACTCTTCGCTGGGGCGGAAACTGCTTTCTAAAGCTACGGGTATGTTGATTCCAGTTAGCCTTCCTCGGACTGCAATTTACTGTATCCTCATTTAAAAACAGCAATGTCGATGCCGTGAAGCCACTCACACACAATAAAATACAATAAGGCATACGTAAAATGAACACCGTTTCCTACCACCTTCCTGAACTTCCATATATTATCTAGTAGATTAAAATGTGCTGATTCATAGTACAGTTACAAGAAATGTCACTGGTTTCTCAACTTGAACATCCCTTCTTTGGCTGTGTAATTTGCATGAAACTTTTTCTTTCCTCACAACAGATGTTCATATTCCTGCCAGCAAAACCGGGATGTTCTACAATATCCTTTGCATGTGAAAGACTGATTCAAATAAATCCTCCCAAGGAAAGCCTTTCAGTTTCTTATAGTGAATCTTTAAATGAAACAGGGAACTGGACAGTGAGGGGAGATTTTTAGGTGTTTCTTGCCTTTTCTCAAAATAATCATACATTAATGAGACTTATGCTGGATTGTCTTAATTCAGACCTTTAACTCCAAGAACTATGCACCTTTATGGCTCACTTCTGAGAACACTTTATTGACAATAAAGGCAAAAATGCACTCATGGTTCCACCATTATAAGTCAGGTGATTAATGTATTTTAAGCAGGAATAATTATTAAATAAAAATTGCGAGCACATGATTCTTAGTGAATATGTAACTACCCTCTTTTGCTTGGGAGATAGTAAGATACATTTCTAAAAATGCAAAACTTCCTGGATTAAGAATATTGTTTCTTAGGAATAGCTTCTTGCCCGAACGATAATTGTTCTAGGCAAAAATACCAGCTAAAGCAAGCATAGCAATTTTGGTTATCATGCAGCTGTTTCTTTTTAAAGAATTCAAATAATGTACATTTCATGTAAGTATGCACAAAAACGCTTACTAAATTTAAATAACCATATCTTTATCTTCTGAGGAAATGAAATATCCCTGAGACATCTATGGGAAGAAGGAAAGCAATCTGTCTTTTTTCTGTTCACTGCTAATCTAGTCTTTTATTCAAGGATTCCATCTAATTAGTTCACCTCTGGGGGCCTTTCTAGCCCTAATATAGCAAAGGAAATTGTACTGGCTAGATCTTTTGGTTGGATTCTATAGGAAAGCTCATCATCTTGCATGACTGTTAAGCATTTTCCTTATGCTATGAGATAATTAACCTATTGTCAAATGGAATCGTTTACGGTGCACATGTATTTAAATAGGACTAGTTCTGTGGTCCTCCATTCCCCTCAACCCATCTTCCAGCTATCCTTTCTTAATGGCATTTACTTTTAAGGTAATTCATTTGTGTCATTCCTGGCTGGGCGTGGTGGCTCCTACCTGTAATTCCAGCACTTTGGGAGGCCGAGGCAGGCGGATCACAAGGTCAAGAGATCGAGACCATCATGGCCAACATGGTGGAACCCCATCTCTATTAAAAATACAAAAATGAACTGGGCATGGTGGCAAGCACCTGTAGTCCCAGCTACTTGGGAGGATGAGGCAGGATAATCGCTTGAACCCAGGAGGCAGAGGTTGCAGTGAGCCGAGATCGCACCACTGCACTCCAGCCTGGCGACAGAGTGAGATTCCGTCTCAAAAAAAAAAAAAAGAAGAAAAAAAAAGATAATTCATTTGTGATAACTCTTCCATTCAATTAAAGTCAGCAAGAAATCAAAAAGGGGTGAAATCTAAGGTGTGGTGACTCATTACTACTTCCTTGCAGAGAAATGCAAATGAACCTATCCTTAAAGCAAGCAACAAACTGTTTCTTTTCATTACAAAGCTCTAATGAATTGCAAAAATCAAGATTCACATATAGCCCATATCTCCATCACTAACCACCTACAGGCCAAACATTTAATCGGTTTCATCACATTTGTTCAGAATTCCCTGTGTCCATGGGGATGCCAGATACTTATGGGTGAGCCCCAGCATTTCTCAGCATGGGATGAGAAAGGAGGTGAGCCACCCAGCTCTTTTAGCTCCATTTTTTCCTAACATTTAATGGATCTGAAGAAATTTCCCTTACTTACCCTCCAAAAATATTTCCTGTTGGCGTTCTTGGGAACTGTGTCATTGGTGTAGATTTCACCTATTAGGGGTCCAAAACGTGTGCCCTTTGGTATGTATTCTTTACTCATCACTCCAATAACCTAAACAGGAAAAAACACAGGAAACAATTACTTTAACTGTAAAATGTTAACCAATCTTTCAATTAAATAAATTGGACTGTCAAGTGGTAATACAACTAACAATGATAAAATTTTGATAAGTAGAACAGACATTAATAATGCCTACATAATTAACAAGTTTCACCATAGGAGACCATCTTTTAAAGTCTGAGATCATAAGCAAATACTCAACCAAGCATTAAAACAGTCTAGGGGATTACTGTCTGGTAATAAAGGATCCTTTATTTTTATCATGACTTTTTATACTAGAACAGAGAAGACAGCCATTCTCTTTTAGAATGAGAATAAGACACTACAGAATTAGATGGTCAAGATTAGATCATTTCAGCCTGTTTCTAGTTTCCTATTTCTCATTCTCCCTCAAACCATAAGCATAGTGTGCTTGAGGGGAATAAAATAGTTTTGACCTCAGAAACCAAAATAGTGTTCTTTGGTTGTTCCATAACAGCCTAAGGAACCAGAAACCAAATGTATTATGTTTTTTTCATTCCAGATGAGGGGTGTGTGTGTGTGTGTGTGTGTGTGTGTGTATGTGTGTTTTCATAGCTTGTATATTCTCTTTAATAAGAGATCTTTCAAGTAACTTTGTTCTTCTCTGGTCTTCTACTTTGTTCTCGAGTCTTCTACTCAAGAGTGGTCATAGGCCCTCGTGTGTGTGTTTGTGTTTTAAAGACAAGGTCTCCCTCTGTCACCCAGGCTGGAATGCAGTGACTTGATCTTAGCTCACTGCAGCCTAGACCTCCCAGGATCAAGCGATCCTCCCACCTCAGCCTCCTGAGTAGCTGGGACTACAGGCATGCACCATCACGCCCAGCTAATTTTTGTTGTTGTTGAGAAGGGTGGTCTCACCATGTTGCCCAGCCTTGTCTCAAACTCCTGGACTCAAGCGATACTCCCACCTCGGCCTCCCAAAGTGCTGAGATTACAGGCTGAGCCACCATGCCTGGCCAAAAGCCCTCCTTTGAAACTGAGTTTATACTGAGGAAAGCTGTAGGTTCTAAGATCTGAGGAAATGACCTCAGACTGGATGCATCACACATTTTAACTTTGTAGGGCCTTGCTAAAGAAACATGTTAACTATACCAGTTCCTCCTTAATAATACACTTCTCTTTGAGAGGGTAAATCACCAACCATGAATCAGGAAGCAATTCGTCACTATTCAATAGAACTCCTCTGCGAGTAGTCCTTTACAATAGTTTGCAGTCACAGTTTTGTTTTTTATTCTCTCGCTTTCCTATTTTTATTTTCTTCTCATTCAAGACAGCCTACCAATCACTTGACTGAATTCTTTACTAAAATGGACCAAGGAGGAGGGAGCGGTAATAGATGATAATGTTTATTTTCCAGTTTTTATATCCCCAGTAGCTCCTGTGCATTCATGTACCTGAAATGGTAGACTCAAATATGTGACTCAATCAATGCACACAGATTGTTCACAGTGGCATCTACTATTCTGGTTACAATATACACCAGTTCCTCATTAAGTCTCATCAATAATTTAAACCTCTATTTAAATAGATATGGCACACCTACATGCCTGTGACAGACTAGCTTTTCTCATTTAAGTGTCTCATCAGCCAATGATTTTTTTTTTCTGAAACAATTTAGTATTCAATATACAAATCAATGAAGCATACTCAGACTGGAAAGAGAAAAAAAGAAAATTTTCCTACACCTAACACAAGTTGAAACAAGAGTGTTATTTTTGGTCCTTTATGAATTTCTGTCAGAGAGCTGAAAAAAGCAGATGTTCATTTCATCCTCCTCCTCTGCCTTCATTTACATCTATCTGCCCTTTTAATCACCGTTTGTCATTATTGGTATTTGTTGGCAGTAAAACTACTGGGGACAAGAGTATCTCAGAGCAGTCTTGAGATATAAATATATATATATCTAAAGCTTTAGTAGACTTATTCAGAGGCTCATTGTTTTGGACATATTATAAAATCTAATTTGGAAAATTCATGGAATTGAATTCTATGACATGCAAATCATTTGATATTCATATTTCAGTGATTATTCCGTAATATTAGAATGACAAACAGGAAAAACAAATCATGCCATTTGTTGGTGAGCCAATAATTAGCAGTTGATATTTTCAACATATCAACTTTACAGCAGTAATTTTAAGAAAGGCACTCAACTGGTTCATCAACTTTGTTTTAAATTATAGTCTCTGACAGATGATGTCTTGGGAGTCACAGCTTGATTACCAACAAGGAGCACTACACTGAGGTCGTGGTTCTTCTTCCAAATTGCCATTCTTTTACAGAATGGGCCTCTAGGTTTTCAGTTATCAATCTTACACACATTTTCTTGTGCCCAAAAAGAAGTCAGCTAGAAAGCATAAGCTACCCAATACCTTTTTGAGCACAATTATGGACTCGTCACTAGTGAGCTATAAAGCAGCACCGGAAGTAGCTCTTGCCATCTCTAACCTTACAAACACAATTCAACAGGCCAGACAGGAGAACAATTAAAAAGAAAAGGCTCTGTGGTGGAAGAGAGGTCTACGATAATCCTCAAACCCCAGACAAATTAAAGAGCTTCAATATTAGGTTATCATTAGGAAAGGGACAGAGCCCTAATATTTTAAATTTCAATTACATACAGTGCTATAGGGCACATAGAAACTCACAGCTATAGATAGATACAAAATCATAAAATTTCAAAACTGGAAGGTGCTTACAAACCACCTATATCCATTCTAAGTCTAGCGTTCTAATACACAATAAACATCTTCATCTCAAATGCACGTCTGAGACATTATTCACAGACGCCATAAAAGCTGAAACTCTAAGACTATTGTGCTTGTCCAGGTAACTTTGGAGGGGGAATAGGAATCAGGACTGTTTTTAAAGGGAAGTGAAAAACCAAGTACTAAGTCTCCCTCTGGTCCTAGAAAGATCCAGAATGTGCATCTTAGACTACCCATCTCCCTGACCCATAGTTTGTAACAGTCTGTCTTTGAACCAAGCAAATATTAAGAAGGAACCTGGTGTGTGCCTTAAACTTCATAGTGCTAAAAAGACAAAGAATGTGTTCACCTAACTCAGGAAGGAAACTTCACTGGAACTGACCAGGGTCCTAAAGAATTACTGCTGGGGACGGGCCGTTGTGTGCCTTCTATAAACGAACAGCGAGAGGACACTGGGCTTCAATACCTCCCTGTTTCACCTGCTCCTACAGAAGCTCTTTATGTGCAGGGCAGACCCCTCCACCACTTGAGCAGATTTGTCTCTGTCCGTGGCTTCAGTTACAGAACACACCCTGCCATCCACAGCTTCCGGACAAAACACAGGGCTTCTTTTTAGTTTTACACAATGAAGGAGATTTTACAGTTTAGGATGGGTTGAGTTGCAGTGCTTAATGGAAGTCTGATAACAAGAACAATATAGGTGTTTTTTTTTTTTTCCCCCCTGCAAATTCCTTTTTTAGAGTATGCAAACAGACACACACAGCAGTGGGTTTGAAGCAGAAACAGTATCCAAGTCTAAATGTCATCTGATCATCCTCTCCCCAAATTACATTAAGATCATTTAAATTACTAGCTATCTCTTTTCCCTCCCCGAATCCCACTCTGTAAGAATGACTCGTTAGATTATAATTCTGTTTTGACCATATGAATGTTTGTCTTGAGAGGATTGGAACTCAGTAGTGACCAAGACCTTCAGCCTGCAATCACCACATTTTTATTTTATTTTATTTTATTTTATTTATTTAGAAACAGGGTTTCACTCTTGTTGCCTGTGCTGGAGTGCAATGGCATGATCTCAGCTCACTCCACCTCCCACGTTCAAGTGATTCTCCTACTTCAGCCTCCCAGGTAGCTGGGATTACAGGTGCCTGCCACCATGCCCGGCTAATTTTTGTATTTTTAGTAGAGATTGGATTTCACCATGTTGGTTAGACTGGTCTTGAACTTCTGACCTCAGGTGATCTGCCCTCCTCAGCCTCCCAAAGTGCTGGGATTACAGGCATGAGCCACCACACCCAGCAATCACCCCATTTTTAAAAGGAGTGAAGTGAACAAAGTTGTTTGAAGAAGGTTTCCTTCTTCATTATCTTTTTATTAAAGGAAACACGGTGATGCCTTGGTACATCATTTCTCAAATAAAAGGCAGTATGAAGAGGGAATTGCATGTTATGGTTAGATACTTTTTACAGATGGCTTGAGTTAATAATGGACTTTGATCGGAATGGACACCAAGGGAGTCCTCACGATCTGTCTGATGTTTATCAGCCACAATACAGGGAGGTTAGACTCAAAGAGCCACGGTGCCTCTTGAGTGCAAGCAGTCTCAACCGAGGGCAGAAACTCTACAGGGCAACACTTCTGAAATATAAATGCTTGAACTGATTTTTCTGTAGTCAAGTAGTCATAAGAGATTATTTCAGGAGGACATGGGGAAAACCCCCATAAAAGAATAACCCATCAGTTTAAAACATTTTCAAAGTTTTGAATAGTAGGTCTATATTTGATTTTAGTTCTGGAAATAGGAAGTAAGAACAGTTTCATTAAAGGTGCTGAATGATTCTAAACCCAATCTAAAAATGAGGGTCAAGATCAGAAATATGATTTGTATGTTTTGTTTTAACCAAAAAAAAAAAAAAGGTGCTGACACATTGTACAAATTCATAATGAAAAATGGTCTTGTAAAAAAAAAAAATTCCCCAGTATGTCAGCACAATAGTACATATTGTAACATCTTTTGCTATTTAAATGAAAACATTTAAAGAAGGGCAAGATTAATAAGTCAGATAAAAAGTACATATAGAAAGACTCTTCCTATTTCAATGGCTCATGGAACTTAAAGAACTAACTGAATAAAGATAATGTAAACATTTCATTAGTCCTTAATGTTGCTGTCCCGGAACTGGTTTGCAGCTATCCTACCCTTAATGGCTCAACTCCACCATCTTCTTTCACCTTCTAAAGGGAGCTGTCCTTTCCCAAAGTTCAAAAACAAAGGAGAGAAACAGAAAAACAGGTACAAATTCCAGAGTAAGCTTAAGACAGTATTACATACAAGCTTACTCCTTGCTTGACTTTATGATTAGGTTTTAAAGATATACTATCCTCTGTTCAAGTGCTTCAGTTAAATGCAAGATAGGGAAATAGGATAAGAGAACCCTGACCTCTTAGGTTAGTTTCAAAGGACCCTCTTCAGGAACACAGGCACTGTCTGTTTTTTGGTTGCTTAATATATTGAAATAGGAAGTTCTACATTCAGAGAGAAAAAAAAAAACAAAATAGCTTAAGGATTGGTCTGAAATATGTTAAGATGATAACTAAAACCACAGTGACACCAAGAGGGGCTAGTGTAGCATAATCGAGAAGCACTCATTGGAGAAGTCAGAAGAACTTTGCTTCAAGTCCCAGAGCTGGCTTTGCCTATATGCCTTTGGGTAAGTGACTATCTTTCTGAACCTTGAACTAAAATGATCTAAGAGCATTACTTGACTTAGCTATGATTTTAAAGGAGAATGATGGAAATTGAAAAACTTAAGCTAGGAGCTGAACTAAGGATAAGAACATTATAGAATTAAAAGGCAAAGATGACCCACAGAATGGAAATTTTTATTTCAGTCCCAAAGGGCTGGACAGGGCAACACGGCACAAATGAATCTGGTCAAACTTGATATGGGGAAAAAACACACTACACCTTTTAAAGCCATCGTCAAACCTTATATACCCAAACAAATTCTACATTCATTCCAAGGCCACATATTGAGAGACTTTCTATTAAGAAGAGCATTACTTTCAGAAAGAGGTATAATTAAGGCTGACCTCTGGGGTTAAATTTTTTGGTAACATTCACGTACAACTAGAATTTAAATTTTATTTTTTATAAAATCTGCCTCCATTCACCCAGCAGCGGGCGAAAAAAGAAAGACTGAGCATCGTGGCTCTATTTAATTTTAGACAGCTGTGTCTCCCCCTCACCAAAAACACTGCACTCAGACACACAAACAGGAAAGAGACAAAGAGTTTCCCAGTCTCCCGGATTGCTTCAAATAATATTCCTTAGGGAAGGGGGAAAGTGAACTGACATGGCTGTAAGCAACAGTCCCAGTACCAAATTCTGGATTCCTAGGGCCAATCATCCCCTTTCCCTACTTTCTGAAGGAAGTAATAGAACTGACAGTGCTCTGTGCTCATGGTGGTATGGGGAGCCTGCTGAGGGGTCATTTCATCCAACGCAACCCAGTAGTAGACTAGTAAGTACAGCTATAGTAAGCCAAATTCTGAAAACAAGAGGTGGTTCTGCAAGTTATTTCACAGCTGAACAGCACGCCTAGCTATAAGCTTTATATAAAGGTAAACACACATCAGTTGCTCATTCCAAGTTTGGGTTTTCATCCCCTTTGAAACAACAAAGAGTGTACCCACTTCAGAGGCCAATAAGGAATTGGCCTGTCAGCCCAGCTCCAGCAAAGGAGCTGCTGCAGATAAACACTGGTTAGCTCTGAAGTCATCCGGACAGAGGACACTTTTACATGACCCCCTTTCTCGGCTTATACCATCACTTCACTTCATAAACACGTCAAAGTTTTGAGAATAATTTTAGAAACCCAGCTAATAAAGCTGGCTCGTTAAAAAGAATAAAGCCAACTAATTACCAAAGACAGACAAAAGAATCATTAAAACTGTTTTTTCTAAGAAAATGTTTTCTCCCTTAAGAGATATTATACAACAGGGGCACTAGGGCCAGTGGGCCCAGAGCTTTCTTGAAGTTCACTGACAATTTCACCCACCCTATGCTGCAAGTTGCTTTTCTGAGACGTGTCAATTTGCCAAAATATTTAACTGTTTACTAATTAGTATGGAACAGTTGAAGGCTGGAGGAAATAAGAAGGAAATGGTTTAGGGAAAGAGAAAGAAAGCAATGCAAGAATTGAATCAAGCAATCAATTATTTACTGATACTTACAGATTCTCAGAGGTTTTCAGAGATAATACAAGGCCTCAAGGGTTAGTAGGGAGATCTGGCGCCAGGTCCCCAATCTTCTTCGTCAATAAACCAGAGGCTTACCTCTCTGCTGTTGGTGGCATACTTGAAAAGCAGATTCCTTGGTAAGGATGCCTCCGCCTGAACCGAAGTCCCGCCATCAGCACCAGAATCCCAGGGGTGGTCGTTCACAATGTATGTACACTTCTCTTCAAACTCAGCCTCTGTCCACAGAGTCATATCCGCATCCTCCATGTCCATTTTCATGGTCCCCTTGGTCCCCTCTGCCAATCCCTGAAACCTCACAGTGCTGGAGCTACACTTGGGGGCAGCCTGGAAGAGAAGGGAAAGGCCTTTAATCCCCATTGTCCCGCCGTTCCTGTGGCTCCCTCTGAGAGGCTATGACTAATACAGTAGTCTGAAGACTTTAAAAGCAGATGCAGAGTGCTTGGTACAGTTGAGTAAGAGCCAAAAAGCCGTATAAAGTAAACTGCCTTGAAAAGAAACAAGGTTTTAAAATGCTACTCTAAAAAAAAAAAAAAGAATGTGGCAACCTCACTGTGGGGAAAAGGAAAAAAAAAATCACCTCTGAACAATCCCTGGCTTTACCTCTCACGGCAGAAAAATGTTCTGGGCACACAGTTCAGTGTCCCAGAATGC
This sequence comes from Macaca mulatta, assembly GCF_049350105.2. Lineage (NCBI taxonomy): Eukaryota > Metazoa > Chordata > Mammalia > Primates > Cercopithecidae > Macaca > Macaca mulatta. The sequence continues at coordinate 79,656,050 of NC_133409.1, forward strand.
CTGGGGTCATGGCCGCCAGACCCTCGACACTGTGGAAAAGCTGCCTCAGAAAAGTGTCACAAACAAGGAGAGGAAGAGGAAGGAGCTCTGTCTGCCTCTGAATGAAGCTAAAAATGGAAAGCGCGTGTGGTGCAGGAGCGGAACCCAGCCTGCCTTTTCCAAATGGGGAAGACTGAACTTTCCCACCAGCTCCCAACGCAAAACAACTTTCAAAACAACTGCCTCCTCCCTCTGCTGCGAGCTCTCTTTCATCCTCTCACATGGAAGACTGAAAAGGGTTGCATCCTGCCAGCATCACTGAGCTACGGCCTCTTAGAAATCACTTGGACCACAGGAAAAGAGGAGGAAAAATGGGTGAAGGGGAAAACAGCCTGCAGTGTCTTCTGACTTGCAAGCATCTCACACCAAATTGAAAAGGCAAAAACAAAACATAAAACTGTTCACTAAAATTCCCTGGAGAGAATTCCTTTAGGAGCCCTCAGCTACAAATAGCACTTTCCATTTAAATCTGAAAGTGTATGAATTCCCAGAAGTCACTGATGTACTACAGTTTACTGTAACTAAAGTTCTAACAAATTTAGAAGACTTGGAGGACAAGCTCTGCTTCCACTTGTACATTGATGAGGATATTCCCCCAAATCCTCCCTCACACTCAGAAAAGTGTTTTCCAAAGGCCAGAAAAGGTAAACAACTTCTGTAAGGGCTTTCTCATATAGACGTGTTTGATAAAAATGAGGAATATGGGTATCATTTCCATGTAAGAATGTGTACTTGTTAAAATGTAAACATAACATTCTGTGGAAGTCCTTCAAGAAGGTTTTTACATTCTTCCACTTCTCTAAATAGGATGCTCTTAAAAAAAAAAGTTGGATGCAAAGTTGTTTTTCCCTGTTATGATTTAAGCAAACCTGCTTATTTTTATTTAGTTCCAACATGTAGAGCCATGATGCCAAATACATGTTAAAAATAAAATAAAATTGAAAACTTCAGCCAACCCGGAATAGTTTGACGAGTGTGAGCTGGAACCACTACTGAAATTTCAATGAATTGGCAATTATGTCTAGAATTGAAAGGGTTAATGATTCATAAGGAAAGTCTCACAAATGTTTGACAGCACTAAGTGCACTAAAGCAGAAGCATGTTTCTACTGCGACATCAGCAAAAAAAAAATAATAATAATAATAATAATAATAAAGGAAAAGAAAAGAAAGTTTTCAGGTCAATTTCAGAATTAAAAAAAAAATTTCAAGTTCCTTACCAAGGTCGTACCCACACGTTTTTCCAAGCAAATATCCAACATCTGAGAAAAGTCTCGCTCATCTCTACCCAGTCCACATTCTCCCCGCGTCCCCCGCCGGGCTGAGCCGTACAGACGCGCACCTTGGCGGTCCCTCCTCGCTTCGTTCGGCCGCCCGGGCGCCCGCGTCCCAGCTCCGGGCGGACAGGTGCCGCGCTCGCTGCTCTTGCCTCTCCGCAACACTGGAGGGCCGAGTGTCACGGCAGCACTTTGTCTGTGTTAACCGTCTGGCTTCCCCTCCCTGCTTAAGATTTCCTTAGCCACTCGGCTGCGCGAAGTGGGGGCGTGGCCAACGTGGCCAACACCACCTGGCCGAGCCCAGGGCTTTCCCCCAGATTGCGAGCACAGCCGCCGAGAGCTTCCTCTCTTCGCATGTGTATTTCAACATTGACTTGGAATCTTCTTACTTCCCTTTGAAGGCACTTAACCTCAACGCTTACTTGGGCTCTATTGTATTCTAAACACTCCAGATCGCCCTCCTTCCTGGCGCGGCAGAATTAGGGGGCGCACGTTCCTTAAATTAAGAAAACTTAAAATTTGACTACACATTTTGTAATTTCTCAGCTCAATTCCCCGGGTACAAAAGACACAACTCTTACTTCAAAAGAGTAGGTTAAACTGTTTTTGCAGCTAATGTAATACAGTGGAGCTGTCTGGTCCTCAAGCTGTTGTGTATGTAACGCACGTTTCCCCGCCCCCCGCCCCAAAAGTTGTAACATTCCATTTCTCCTGCTAACGTTCAAACTTGGCAGAACGAACTTTCCTCTTTTAACTATTTAGTAAATAGGGAAATAGGAAAAAGTTATAATTCTACATATTAATGTTTGTTTTCCTTTCCTCTCCTCCCAGAACCCACAGGCTGACTTCCCAGGAGTGTAAGTAAAATGTAGAGCATTAGTCGTTTCACAGTTCAGAGGAATATTGAACTGATCACTGCAAGTGGAAAGCGGTTGGAGGCAGTAATTAGTGGGGCTTATTCTGAGCCCCGGCCAGCTTTTCCTCCAGCCCAGTCAGTCCTCTGTTGAAGGAAGGACATCCTGTGATGATGGCATACAATGTCCTGTTTGTTTATTATTAAGAGCGTGGACCTTGCATTCCTGCTTCTCATTACAAAACAAACCAGATGCTTTACTTCCTTCAATGGTCTTGTGCCTTCAGCAAGGAATCCTTTAATTCAGAGAAACAATGTTTATAGCAAACACCCCATTTCAATTATTATTTAGATCATTGAAATCCAGGTCTTCCATTTTTCCTGCTTGCCTTACCATAGGTAGGTTTTTTTTTTTTTTTTAAATCACCTCTCCTTCGAACTTAGGCTGCAATGTCTTTTCTAACATTTTAAATACACGTGTGCACACACACCCACACACACACACACACCCACATACACACACCCAGTTCCAACCTAATGATACCAACTTAGTCATACAATGAAATGGACATCTGAGTATTTGTTTACAGGAAGAAATGAAACAAAGCAAAACAAAAGCCCAACTAAATCCTAAAAATGTCTGTTTATCTTTAAAATTTCTTTCCTCACTTTTAGAAAACTTTTCTAGAATGTTTTTTAGGGGAGAGGGGCAGAAGCACAAGATTATTTGCCAGGAAATGGTGTCTAAAGTCTTGCTGCAATCTCTCTCTCAGTACAGAACAATTAAATTCCCACTAGGGGACATGATTAGCACACACTCCCTGCTCGCTGCTTGGCCCACCTGTGATTTCATGTTATGCCAGAGGGGACGCTAGCACCAAGAGGAAGCAGGACTTTTAGAAGGCAGATCTGCTAGGGGTGGAAAACTGAATGAACAGTTCCTAAGAGTCCTCAGAAAACTCCAAGCTGATAATTAAACAAGAGAAATCCAGCCTGCTCAAGAGGGTTTATTAACTGATGCTGAGTCAGCACCACAATGGACAGAAAAACAATGTAGTCATACTGAAGGCTGGCCTGCTGTTCAAACAGTCTCACTTGCAGATGTTAAAGAGTATTTCACTTCCCTTTTAGAATCAAACTCTGTTCTTAGGCCACATGCACCATCATGCAACTGCTGGTGAGTCAACCAAGATAGAGTAAGGGAATAGGCAAAAAGTTGGATATTTGAGGTGGGAAGAAGGCTATTTTAAGCCAAATATTTGCTTTAATGACTGGAAGATGCCAGTGAATCAACTCACTGTTAATTAATATCAGCCTGCACTCACCTTCAGAGGTGGTGAAATGGGCTTGAGTCTAGGGAGGACGCAGACTTCAAATACCAGTGTGGGGCTTAGCCAGGCAACCCTAAAATTAGTTCCAGGTGTCCCAGCTGAGCTGGACAAGGCCACGGGTAGAACTTTAAGGAAAGTAAATTTTCAGGCACAGTGTTGGAATGTAAAATCCTTCACATGTTTGCTGCTTGTCTCAAAGTGATTGGGGAAAAGAACCTCCAAACCAACTTTTTGACTATGATTACAGTAGTCAAGGATGGATAATATCATCATTTAAAATGAAAGATACTAAAAAGGAAGAAGAAATAAAAGAAAGGAAGCTTGCTCCATAATAGAAAAAAACATGTCCATATTGTAATATTTAGGTATTGTCCAGCACAAAATCATTAAGGGGGAATAAAAGGGACTGACCTCTGAACTTCACTCGGTCCTCCCAGAGGGTCTGAGCCGTGTACCTTTTTAGTGCTGACTAAAGTTGGGAGACCCTGGCAGCGGTACAGCTGTGCAGAGAGAGCTATCAGAGGCTGCCACTGTCTGGAATCGTATGTCTCAAAGGGTTTGTTTCTAAGTAATAACTTGGTGCGTTTTTAGTCACTATATTATTTCCCCCCAAGTTAGAACACCGAAAAGAACCTCAGTTATCTTTATTAATCAGCATTTCTGAGGCAGAGCTCTCTCATTAAAAGTGTTCACAATGGCAGCAAATCATGAATGAGCCAAATAGTTCTGTTCTCAGAAATCCTCATCTATTCCCGTGGATGGCATCATCACAACAGTTCCACCAGCCAATTTTAATTCGGTTTCAGCTATGGGCCAGTTTTTTTCCTCTCCCAGTTCCTGGGTGTACTGGGAATTGCAATGTAGGCAGCCAGATGACTCTATAGGGAAAGGACTATGGTAGAATGAAGGGAAATTGAGTACCGAATCTGGAGACCTGAACTCCACTTGGGGAAAAGTTTTTTTTTCCTAAGGAAAGGATTTTTTTTCCTCCTAAAGTAAAAAAAAAAAAAATGGGATGAAATGTACCCAAGATGAAACATGTTTTCATTTTCTCATTCAACTCCTGCCATACCCAAACAAGGTCAATGACGGGCTAACCACATCAAGAGAATAACGCCCCCCCCACCCTCTTCTTCCTACTCCCTACCCACCCACCCACCCTCACCCCCCACACCCATTTCCCGCTTCCTGTAAGTCAGGCATCTTCATGCTGGTAAACATTTGGGGACCAACTGTAAGCCTGAGCCTGAGAGAGGGGCACTGAGGCTTTGAAGCCCTCCCACATGTCTCAAAGCCAGGCTGAGAACTAGAGGGACACTTGGTTTTTAAACTTTAACAGCCTTTTCAACTCAAATCACTGGGCTTGGCCTTCTGGCTGCCTTGCTTTTAAAAGCCGGACAAGAAGAGCGAGTATGTGTGTATGAGTGAGAGAGAATATGTGTATGACACATGCTATGTTACAATGCAGTCTGTGTGTGTCATTGGTGTGATATGTGTATGATATGTTTCGATGATGAGTTGAATCAATTTAAAAATAGCACAAGCTTCCTTCTCATGGCACAGCTCACCTCCCAAAAACTTCTGACAAACATATTCAGGGCCTAAATATTGGGATGGTGACCTTCGGGGGCTGTTGGATGTTTTGGAATGAGGTCAGTGTTTTGACTTCCTACATAAGGGAAACAAAAATTAAGTAAATTCAAGAACCCAAGTAGAGCGCCCTTCCCTCCCTAGGAATGACACTCTAAGTGTTCTCCTGAGGACTTTATAAAACCCACAGGATGTCCTAGGTCTCAGAGTATTTAAAGAACCACCTGTTTCATTACATCTAAGTATTAATATCTTTTTTAGCCTCCCTTCAGAAAGACAGTTGTATTCTCATCTAATCATTTATATATGGTTTTAAAATTATGTTTTAAACTATTCCTTTATTTCAGCATCTACCAACTTAATAAATGATAATAGCAATACTAATTATTTCCATGTGACTTGTGGGGAAACCAAGGTTTGGGGTTTCCAATATTTGCTTTCCCTTCTAATTATGTTTTTTATCATAGTGAATATTCAGACAGAAGAATTTTAATCTCTGAGAAGTCTGTGGGAAAGAACAGGGGAAGGAAGATTATTTCAGAACCCAGAAGGCACTTCCTAACCTTACAGTTGGTGGGAAAAAAGGAATAATCCTAAAATTAAACTAACCGAAGGCAAAACCTGAACTGTTAACAAGGGAGAAAAAGAGCAACAGGAAACGTGTCCACTCTGAAACTCATCTCTTCTCTTTATTTGGAGAACAGGAGGAGTAGCTTCCACAGAGCAAGACTGTGGGTCAAATGTTTGCTTCTCTCACCTTTCAGTGGGAGGAGAAGCCATTCTGGAAGAGGGGAGGACTCAAGGTGGAAATAAAGGGAATGTCGCCAAGAATAAGATTAGGAAGGACCAGTTGGCTTGAAAAGGAAGGTGAAAGGCTTCTCTGGAGGATGAGCAGAACAGCAGCAGAAGACCCAGTGCAGGGAGGAGCAGTCCCCTTGGAACAGGAAAAAGGACCCTACGGTTGTAGCTGCCACCGTGTGCTTCCCTGAAATCACAGAATATTAACCAAAGGACGCGGGTGGTTTTATTTAAAATGGGACTGACAATCTTCTCATCCTTTTTAAGGGAAGATCAAGACTGTAGAGGCTTGATTTTTTTCATGCCAAGGTGAGTTAGGATAGAAGAGACAGCATCATAAAGGTTAATAGTGAAATCATGTGACCACCTCCAGCCCCCAACTCCCATTCTGCTCCAAAGGGGATTTAGTATCCAATCTAAGTCGAAGACCATATATCCCCTCCAACACTTCATTTTCCTGCTGAGGAAACTGAGGACCAGAGGTCAGGAAGCAGAAAGGGCATCTCTCCCAGACTCTTTTTTGGTAATTGGATCTTACATACAACTGTGAACCTGGGAAATGCCAGCCCACAGGCAGGGCTGCAGCTCAGGGAGCAAAACCACAACTTGGCTCTCAGATTTCCAGCCAAGCTCAGGGTTCTATATTGGATCCTAAGCACCTACTGGACCTAAGGTACACATGGGTTTGAAAAGGAGGAGGAGGGGGCTGCGCTTATTGGAGAACCTTTTAAATGTTAAACCGGTGGTGACACCAGAAGAAATTCAACCCGCCTAAACCGAATTCAGTGCCAGAGTTTGGAAGAAGACGTGACTGTCCTTCACCTCTACCCACCTGAGAGGTGGACAGGAAAGAGAAGGCAAAGGTAAGACAGTAACAAACCTCATTTAATAGACACCTTATCTTTTGAATAACTCTCTAATGTTGACTAAGGAAAAGCTGGGAAACCTTCTAACATGAAGATAGCCTGGAGATCCAGAAGCCATTGGCCCTGACTTATCTGTTCTCCATCTACAGCCCATTGTTTCCTCCAAGCGCGCACCCCGGGGAAGCAGGGCAAAGGAGTTAATGTTCAATAGGCATCCGCTCCCTTAAGGTGCACCTCTGGGGGACTGAAGGGCAACCCTGCCTTACCCTAGAATGGGACCAAACACAGGGGAGGAGCGGTTTGGTGCTTTTCAGGCAGGATCCCCACAGCTTCTTTTAAGAGAACAGGCACTGCCTTTAGGAGAGATAATCCCACAATGGATGCCCATTAAAAGTATTAGGATGTGTACTGCCACCATGATCCCTGGGAGGAGAGCTCTGTCCTGACAATAGACAATTAAAGCTGATAAATCCAAGCTACTTGTTGCTGTTCTAATTCCTTCTAATTGTATGCTACTTGTGCCTGGCTCTCGCATTCAGGGATGAAGCAAGCTACTCTAATCTCCAAAGTACCTGACCTACTTCCTACAGGATCTTTTCAGCATTCTTTTCTTCCCATCTGGACCTTTTCTCCTCTTCTCCTTCTCCCTTCTTCCTCATAGATTGAGGGGAGGAGAAGGAAGGATGCTGGGGGCTGGGTGGAGAGCGTGGAACAGAAGGTTGAGTCCAAATCAATGACTCTGGGGCCTCAGACAGTTCACTAATCGGTTAACAGCTAATCATGCTCACGGGCACATCAGTGATTAAACTGCACTTTGCATTAGGCTCAACAAGTGGCACGAGGCACACTTAGGCTCCAACTGCTAGATCACTGCTAGCTGCCAAATCTGCATGTGCTTATGTGTGGGGAGTGCATGCCTCACTGATTCATTTGTAGCTGACATCTCACTAATTACGCTGCCACCACAAGCTAGGCAGAGTAAAGCATTCATTCTCACCCAACACCCCAAAGGATGTAATTCTATCTAAACAACAGAGCTTTAAATGCCAGTTTGGTGCCTGCCTGCATGTGCTCTCCTTCCAGAATCTCCTAGAATGCATGAAAGGAGCAAAATCATCTTTGTAATTCAATCTTGGCCCCTGGGTGTATTTTTAATGCTGAAAAGTCTTTATAGAGCTATCTCTTCCTACTCTTCCCTGCTCAATAGCCTAAAGAGTGGTTAATAATCTGTGCTTTTAAAATACAATACTGGAATTAACAATTCCAACCATCATGAATCACGTGTTGGGTTTTTCGTTTGTTTGTTTTGAGAGAGTTTTGCTCTGTCACCCAGGCTGAAATGCAATGGGGCGATCCCTGCTCACTACCCTCCACCTCCTGGCTTCAAGCAATTCTTGTGCCTCAGCCTCCAGAGTAGCTGGAATTAAAGGCATGTGCCACCACGCCTGGCTAATTTTTGTATTTTTAGTAGAGATGTGGTTTCACCATGTTGGCCAGGTTGGTCTCGAACTCCTGGCCTCAAGTGATCTGCCTGCCTCAGCTTCCCAAAGTGCTGGGATTACAGGTATGAGTCACTGCACCCTGCTGTGTTGATTTTCTTTTAAAATAAATCCTTGTGTTTCAGAAATACAAGATACAATATTCATCAATGAAATTATATGCTTTCTGGTCTTTGCCTCAAAATCACTGGGTGGGGTGGGGATAGATGAAACAACCTAGGTCTTAAGTTGGTAATTGTTGAACTGGGTACTGAGTGCATTATACCATTCTCTTCAGTTATTTTTTTTTCCTCACTGATCCTCGTTTTAACAGTTTTTTTAAATGTTAAAAATAATAGACCACGCATGGTGGCTCACCCCTGTAATCCCAGCACTTTCAGAGGCCGAGGCAGGTGGATGACCTGAAGTCAGGAGTTTGAGACCAGCCTGGCCAACATGGTGAAACCCTGTCTCTACTAAAAATACGAAAATTAGCCGGGGGTGGTGGCAGACTCTTGTAGTCCCAGCCACTCGGGAGGCTGAGACACGAGAATCGCTTGAACCCGAGAGGCGGAAGTTGCAGTGAGCTGATATCGTACCACTGCACTCTAGCCTAGGCGACAGAGTAAGACTTCATCTCAAAATAATAATGACAATAATTTTTTAAAAATAAAACTTTAACTTCCAGAGACCCCAAATGATCTACTCAAGGCCCTCACGCTGTTTCATTTATTTTATTTCTTTTCTGAGACAGGGTCTCACTCTGTCACATAAGCTGGAGTGCAGTGGCACAATCATGGCTCACCATAGCCTCCCGGGTTCAGGTGATCCTCTTGAGTAGCTAGGACTAGAGGCACCCACTACCACGCCCAGGTAATTTTTGTATTTTTTGATAGAGACAGGGTTTCGCCATGTCGCCCAGGCTGGTCTTAAACTCTTGGGCTCAAGTGATCTGCCCGCCTCGGCCTCCCAGTGTTGGGATTACAGGCGTGAGCCACTGTGCCCAGCCATGCTGTTTAACTTAAGTTTATTCCCTTTGCATGAATGTGAATGAATGTTTTCAAAAGTATTGATACAACACAAAGAAGGCATCTGGCTGCTATCCTGCTCCATCAAAAGAAGCTGTCTCTGGGATTGCAGTCATTTTGGGGGACATGTTTTTTCAGTGTTCCCCAAATGTAAGGCACTTTCAGGGTGTCAAAAATATGACAGCAGTCACTCAGTAGGTTTAATTTAGCCCTTCTGAGGAAATTGTAAACTGGGTGTCATTTTATTCAATTTTACAGAGATCCCACCAGGAAAAGATTAAGAGCTTATTTTGGACTGAAAATTTATGTGTTCCAGGAGGTAAGACTCGCAGTCATCCGAATCTGTTCCTGAGCAATGCACCCTCCTCTAGACAGAGAGACTAGAAATACAAATTTACCGTGCTCACTTTTTCTCTACGGTAGTCTGAGCAAGCCACTGGCAGCACCCAGCAGGGACTCAGCTGATAAACGGTGTCAAACACAAACCATTTGTCAACTCCCAAGAGAGGAGAACAAGCTGAAAGATGGACGCAGGAAGTAGATTTATCTGGAGCAACACATTAACTAGTATAAATACCAGTGAAAAAAGTAAACACATTTACCGAGCAAGAAAGATCTCATCACAGTTACCTCACTGCTTAACTCAATGTTCTCCCAAAGCTTTCCCCTCCTCAGACAAGGGACACCCATTTGTCTTGATGTTCTGTGCAGAAGATATTTAAACAAATCAAAGATTTATTTCCTTATTGACCTCTGTTTCATTAACAACTAGTTTACATTAATAGAAAAAGGTTCTGCCAGACAAAGAAAAGGTTTCTCCAGTGACGATATTCCCCCATTCTTTAGAAGATAGGTTTTCCAAAATGCCATTAGGAATGAAAACATAACATGTGAAATTATCCTTCTAACTGTTATGTATATTAAACATTCATTCATATGACTTCAGACATTCGTGGAAACATTTTTAATTTCAGAAGTCCCAAAAAGCAAAGATACAGCCACGAAGTCCACATACAGTCCTGGTTTATTGAAGTACATGTATTGCTAACAGAGTTGCTGGGTAATGGTGACAGTGCTAGGCATGGCCCCAGACACCTGGCTTCCAGTTCAGGCAGTGTTGATGGAAAACAGGGAGCCTTGGGCTCCATTTCCTCATGTATACCACTGTTTTGCTCATGCTCTAACTGTGATTCATTCTCCTAGACAATGATCTGTCTCTGTGGTCTTCTACCCACCGGGCTATGCATAATCCTAGGCATCTTTGAAAACCCAGCCCTTAGCACAGAGCCTGGCGGTGTGTTCGATGTGTGCTGAATGAATCAATTAAAATGGTTCTCAGCTCCCACCTGTGAAGGGAGCACTGTAGTGAGCTCTGAATGTACTTTCTCTTTTTCTAGAGAAAATAAGACTGCCGCTCAGCCCTTGTTTATGGGACTTCGAAAAACATGTTCCAGGGCAGGAGCCACAGACATTAAGATGTTCATGTTTATGGGAATGGGAAGAACTTATCTCTGACAACAGCATTTGAAAATCAGTTCATCCACTAAAAACAAATGTAATAGATTTTCCAAGTGAAAGTGATTTACACAGTTCTGGTGGGGTCTGCTTTTGTCCACTCAGCCATCTGCACTGGACTTCTTCCTAAAATTTTCTCCTGCCAGTCTTAGGGCCTTCCTCCCCTTCACGGAAAGCCACTCCACCCACAGTAATTAGGTTTAACTAGAGCAATTAACAAAACAAACTCCTTGTTGCTTAGTGGGCTGATAGAATTCTGATTGCAAAATTGTTTTAGGATGTGCAGAGTAGTTTAAAACAAAGATAAATAAGTTATGCAACCATTTTGCATATATCCATTTGTTTGTGTGTAGGGAACAGTTGTACATCTTAAGTAATATAGCCTAAAATTACATTACATTTTACTAAGCAGTATGCCTTCCTCATATAATACTAATTCAGATCTAATAAATTTAAATCGGGATTATTTTTTCTAGTGCTACATAGTTTTAAATTATTCAGAGAAAAAAGGCTTCTTTTTTCTGTTAATAAAGTAACAGCTTACATGTTTTTTCAAAGACCGATGTAACATAACACCATCCAATTCCCCAAAAGCCTTCTCCACAAAATACTACGATTTCAAATCTAGTTTTTACAGGCACTATCACTCCAAATTCTTTCTGTATACAAAATTTAATACAATTCCATTATTTTACTGATTCTTCAATCTTAGTGCCACCTAAGAGTTCAATCATGTATTTAGAGTTTTATATACTTTGATTTTACCAGGCTGGGTGTGGTGGTTCACACCTGTAATGCCAGCACTTTGGGATGTCATATTTCGAGAGGCAAAGGTGGGTGGATCCCTTGAGTCCAGGAGTTTGAGATCAGCCTGAGTGACATGGCAAAACCCCATCTCTACAAAAATATAAAAATTAGCCAAGTGTAGTGGCGCATACTTGTAGTCCCAGCTACTCGGGAGGCTGAGGTTGGAGGATGGCTTGAACCTGGGAGGTGGAGGTTACAGTGAGCAGAGGTTGTGCCATTGCACTCCAGGCTGGGCAACAGAGCCAGACCCTGTCTCAAAAAAAAAAAAAAATTTTTTTTTTTTTTTTTAAATTTTACCGGTAGTGATTTTTATTATGGTTTTATACCAACTTCCTTGATTTTGGAACAAGAGTATGGTGATGAAAATTAATCTTACTAGCTGTGTGCAGTGCTGCGTGCCTGTAGTACCAGCTACTCTGGAGGCCGAGGCAGGAGGATCACTTGAGCCCAGGAATTCTAGACCAGCCTGAGCAACATAGCAAGACTCCAGCTCTTAAAAAAGAAGAGAAAAAAAAAGAAGCTTGCTGCAACTTTCCCTGAAAAGGGAAAGTCTGCATTCTATTAAAAGTATAGTCTTCTTTCGACTAGGATTCCTGATAAGCATCTGATGGTGATAAATTGTATGTGAAAAAATGAGGGTAATCCTACAGGAAAACAAACACAATAGCCCCTGAAGGCCAGGGAAGAGATGATCAGAACCAGGGACATTTTATGGTTAATACAAGGCTATGTAAAGCTTTTTAAAAATGTCTTGGATTTCTCAAGAAGCTACTGCTATTACATATTAATGTTCTTATTCTGAATGCCATAGATCACCAGAATAAAAATACCATTGTCTCAAAATATATAGAATTAGTTAAGAATCAGAACTAAAACCATGGCTAAAATATTACTTCAGCTCCCAGAAATCTAATTTAATATAGGAAAATGAGGATTTTTGAAAATTGTTTGTTTTGGAAACAAAGCCACTAAAGGTAATAATAGACTGTCCTTACTTTAAATACGGTTCAGCCGGGCGCAGTGGCTGACGCTTGTAATCCTAGCACTTTGGGAGGCCAAGGCAGGCAGATCACGAGGTCAGGAGATGGAGACCACGGTGAAACCTCGTCTCTACTAAAAATACAAAAATTAGCCGGGCGTGGTGGCAGGCGCCTGTATTCCCAGCTATTTGGGAGGCTGAGGCAGCAGAATGGTGTGAACCTGGGAGGCAGAGCTTGCAGTGAGCCAAGATCGCGCCACTGCACTCCAGCCTGGGAGACAGAGCGAGACTCCATCTCAAAAAAAAAAAAGAAAAAATATATGGCTCGATTCATAAAAACACGGTCTTAGAGAAAATTTCAAAATATAAGGTACGTTGATATGTTAAGAAATATTGATAACACAAATCAAGTTGTGCTATGATAATAAAAAAAAATTTCCCCCCCAATTTGGTCAATAGTCAGCATGGTTGATGCTTTCTTATCCAACCCAATTGGGACCAATAGTTTTTAAATTATACAAACAGTTAAGTTAGAGCTTCTTTAAAATGATGACTATTAACCTTAAACATTATACAGTATTGGAAACAATATGTCAACTCTCCTATCTTTGATGCAGGACCAAGGCCTCGGATCACTGCAATCTCCGCCTCCCAGGTTCAAGCGATTCTCATGCCTCCGCCTCTTGAGTAGCTGGGATTACAGGCGTGTGCCAACATGCCTGGCTAATTTCGTATTTTTAGTAGATATGGGGTTTCACCATGTTGACCAGGCTGGTCTTGAACCCTGGCCTCAAGCGATCCGCCTGCCTCGGCCTCCCAGAGTGGTGGGATCACAGGTGTAAGCCACTGCACCAGGCCTCTCTGGTATTTATATCCCCTCTCGTCCCCCACCCCAATATTCTATAGTTGTTTCATCTATTTCAATTATACGATTTTTCAACTGTATTTACCAAGCGTCTCCAAAGATTTCTACTTGTTTTTAATGGAAACAACTCTTAATACTTATACGTCATTGATTTATATAATATTTAATTAAGTTACATAATTATAACTAGCATTGTCTAGTTTGGGAACAAATGCAAACAACCCTTGGGAAACATGCAAATCAGAAAATGCAATGATCAAACATACATGAGTAATGTATTTTAAAATCATTATACAACATGCTGTGAGCAACTGGCAACTTGAGTGGGAAGTCCACAAGTGTTTGGTACACGGGAAATTACAATCCCTAGAAACTGTATTTCTTAATTTCATAAAGGAAGAAATTGGCTCTCAGGGAAAGTAATTTTCTTTTGGTCACTCAGTTATGACTATAGGCCTACAACATTTCATCTGCAATTCCAAAATCCAAAAAGCTCTGGAAATGGAATGTTGTTTCACTTTTTATTTCCACTGCCATAGACCAACTTTAACCACTAAGATACTATAGTGGCCTTGTAATTACCTTCTCCATTTTCAGTTTCACTCCTTTGCAATTTTCATCATCACCACTGCCACCAGAATTATCACTCTGAATTACAGCCTTCCCATGGTCCTTCCCTCCCCCAAAATTTTGCATGGCTCCCACGGATGCTGACCAGAGGCTGTCTGTAGTCTTTGTCTCCACTCATGTGGATCATGTTTTCTGCTGCAGAAACCCTAACATTTGAATAAGAACACCTCACTGAGGGTATATGCTTCAATATCACCTCTCTAACATTTGAAAAATTCTGAATCCAAAGTCACACCTGGCCTCTGAGGAATGCAGATGAGGATGTGGGACCTGCATCTGTGTCAATACTATAGCCAGGCCTCCCTCCTCATTGGTCACTGGGCCTGGGATTCCATGTACAGTGACTGATCATAATTCTAACAAATACACTTGTTGAAATCAGTTACTAAATTGTGATCTTTTCTCTTTTCACATAAATTTTAAAAATCACAAATAATGTTTAAACAATAAATACTTAGCCACATATTACCTAGGCAAAGCAATAAATAAATACACTAGTTCCTTCACGCTGTCCAGCAGACCAGAGAACATAGTCAGTAAATGGCTTAATCATTATTCAGAACATTTTTTAAATTGAAGAAATAATATGATATATGATGATACAGCATTGCCCTTAATACCTAATCAAAAGGAAATTGAGGCCGGGTGCTGTGGCTCATGCCTATAATCCTAGCACTTTGGGAGGCCGAGGTGAGTGGATCGCCCGAGGTCAGGAGTTCGAAACCAGCCTAGCCAAAATAATGAAACCCTGTCTCTACTAGAAATACAAAAATTAGCCGGGCACGGTAGTGGGCACCTATAATCCCAGCTACTCAGGAGGCTGAAGCAGAAGAATAAACCCAGGAGGTGGAGGTTGCAGTGGGCCGAGATTGCACCATTGCACTCCAGCCTGGGCAACAGAGTGAGACTCTGTCTCAAAAAAAAAAAAAAGAGGAAATTGAGAGATACTCTGGGTTTAGAGTGATATACATGCACACAGGCAAACGAATTCATTTGTCACCAGGATTTGGACATTTGTCTCCTGTTAATTGCCACATGGTGAAGAGCAGGGCCAGCAGCCAGTTCTCATCCCTTCTACTACTCCCTTGTGACATCATTACTTCCCCTTCCTCAGCCCACCAGAGTCAAATCTGTACACACCATAGGCCATGTCTGCCGGGGAAGCTCAAAAGCCAGCCGGCATAAGGTTCCCTTCAAAGCACCGCTGGAAGCTGTGTGGGATGAGGAGTATTGAAACCATCCTCTTTCCAGAGAACAGCTCAATCCACCACGTCGTGTTTCTGTTCTCATTTACCCAGGGCTCACGATGTAGATGGTTACAAGGTTGCCCTGCAGCTCCCCCACACAGGGGGCATCACAGACAGCAGGCGAAGCCACATATACATCCAGGCAGAGCCTCCCAATGCGACGCTGAAATCCAGATATCCGGGTCTTGAGTTTTATTCAGACTGGGTTATAGAGAAAAGACTGTGGCACTAATTAATTGTGGGAAGGAAGAGGGAATTATTCTTTCTCTCTCTATTCTTCCCTTCTTCTATTGCTCCCCCTTCTATAACAGATAATAGAAGAGTTGTGCTTGGGGAATATGAGATACTTTAGTCTCAGGTGAGGCACAACCAATTGCATGCTGCACTTCAGTGTAGAGAGGACAAGGAAGGTCGTGATTCCCAGAGCTACCTCATTTGCGATCTGGAATTCTGCTTAAGATGTACATATTACACCCCAAAATAGCCCTACAAAACAATGTCCAGATTCAATTAGTTGTTGCTATCTTTTAGAATGTGCATTTTTTCCTTACTTCTCTCCTCTTTTCCTGCCCCCAGTGAAACAGCTAAGTATGAGGGACATCTTTTCCTCACCATAGGTAAAGAAGATAAATGTCTATGACTTGGTGTAAACACAACTGCAAAAGCCCAGCCAAGGGCATCAGAAAATGGAACACATTGATAGTAGGTCATTAAAATATGCCCCATGAAATCTTTCAGTAGTCCCCAAACTTTGCTGCACACTAGAATACCCTGGGGAACTTTAAAATATCCTGATGTCCAAGTTGCATCTCAAATCAATTAATGAACCTTGAGAATGCTGGGGTGGGAGCCAGGCACCACTATTTTTCAAAGTTCCTCAAGTGGTTCCAATGTGCTGTCAAGTTTGGGAACCACTGCCTTAATCAGATGACAACCTTTTAGATGATATCTACACTTAAAATATTGTCTTCCTTAACTCTCACCCACCCTCCCTCCCAAGCAAAGAAAATATACTGTGGTTTGGAACATTCCCAGGAATGGCATCTGAATATATGGCTTGGACTGATACCACATAACACACAGTCTGCCTCTGAGATTAACAAAGAACTGGGGTAATGAGGCCAAGGACCTGAGTTTTGTACTCAGAGCGGTCACTTACGCTGGTTTGGGTCTGTGGCCACAGATTGTGCTCCTGATTCCAGTTATGAGTGAATACTGTGGCTTGGAAAGGAAACCACCAGTAAATGTATGGATGGGTACAGCAATGCAATATCCAATACCAGAAAATCATTGCAAAATCAACAGGAAGTGGATCAGTATTATTATCTTTCTGTATTAATTTTTATTGGAGATACATGTATGTCTGAGACAGGGTTTCACCATGTTGGCCAGGCTGGTCTCAAACTCCTGACCTCAAATGATCTATCTGCCTTGGCCTCCTAAAGTGCCGGGATTACAGGCATAAGCCACTGCACCAGGCCAGTAAGATGCATTCTTAATGTAGATGGTTCAAACATGTCATTAAAAATCATGGTTGTTCAAAGAAACAGTCTGGAAGATTGCCTCCAGAATAAATATTTGAAAGTAGCAAAGCCAATCTTTGGGGTATGGCATGGTGCCTAGCACACAGTCAGAGCCCAATATGTTTGTCAAATGCACAAAAGATAGAAGCAGTATGCCACAGGGTTACTATTCAAATATTAACAATACTACCAATATTTACATAGAGGAAAATATAAAGAGATGGAAATTCTCGAAATTTTAGGTTAAATTTAAATGTCTAGATATTTACAAACTATACTTTGTTGGTATAACTTTTCTGAAAAGAAATTTAGCTATATCTACCAAGAGCCTTAGAGATTTATAACCTTTGACCAAATGATTATACTTATGGAAATATATCCACAGGGAAATAATTCGAGCAAAGTTATATAAGCATATTAGTTACAATGTTATGTACAATTATGACAAACTAGAAACAACCTGAATATTCAAATTTATAGAAATTATCAAATAGATTGTAATAAGGCCAACATAATATAAGTATTATTCAGGAATTTAAAAAGTTTAAAATGAGATATGAAAGAATGCTTGAGATAAGTCCCTGGATTAAAAAAAAGCAGATACAAAAGTGTACTATAATTTCATTTGTAATTCTTGCAATGACTAAAAATGTGCTATCGTTTATGTAAAAGAAAACATCTAAAACAGTTAGAAGGGGGTATCTGAAATGTTGATTCCAAATTCTATTCCTCTAATTAGTCTTAATGAAGTCAGCAGTTTTGTCATAAATTTCAATTAACTATAATCCCCATCTGACACAAACCCACTAGTCCATATGTTAGGTCTCTCAGTTGACCAAATGTAACAGCCTTTGAAAATTGATTTAGCTAAAAAACATGCAACAGACACAAATGACAGCCACTGAGGAAATCTGAAAAGATAATCACCAAAAACAAATTGTGGGAGAAGTGGTGGATGGGGAGAGGGAAGAATTGCATTAAATCTATTTCCCAATTTTCCCCTTCCTTCTAGCATAAATTAACACAGTCACTGGCCACAAATAATGGAGAGACTTTTTTTTAAGGTGAAAAACGCACACACAGGGTATTGGAGACCATCCTCATTTCCCATTCTCCCCACTGAAGCAACCTCTTCCACTAAAGTCAGGCAACCAGTTAACAGTAGAGCACACGAGAGTGCATTTTTTATCCAGCAGAAATATTTAGCTTGGCTGACTGCCAGGGAATGCTGGAAGAACAGACTGTATTAGGGGATTTACCTTCCACGTGTTTGGCACGTGTCATTCGGAGTATCTGAGAAGCTCGTCTCTCTTTCTCCATGGTATCTGAGCAGTGGAAAGGGCTGCCAAACCATAGAAGAGTGAGGAGATGCTGTCATCTAAATCTTCAAATCCAGCACCTTTCTCAGATTCCAGTTTGCTTTCTTTCCATGATTGTTACAACTATAAAAGGACTTTCCAGGTATCTATTGCTGTTGAAAGGAAAAAGCCCATAATATCTTTCCTAGGTGCTAAAGATGCTTTCATTTATTAACTTTTAACACCACTTTGGAGCTGCATAAGTCTACAAACAATTTGGATAACTTTGATTTTTTTTTTTAAAGCTCTGTGTCATCAGGCAATTTTAGCATCTTCATATATGGTTTCATCAAGAACTGATGTTTTATTTATTTTAAACCTAGACATTATTGGGAGTCATATATAATCAAGTTACAGTATTTGTTCTCAACTCTATGTGTTTTAAGTTTTTTTAATTGATTGGACTCTGTGCTAAGCTACTAAACAGTGGTTTAAGCAGAGGTCGCAGTGAGCCGAGATTACACCATTGCACTTCAGCCTGGGCAACAAGAGCGAAACTCCATCTCAAAAAAAAAGACTTCGTAGACTGTAGATGCCAGAAGGGTCCTTACAGAAGCCCTTTATTTTACAGGAGAGGCAAAGTGACCATCCAAAGGTGATGGCTAGTGGTAGTCAAGCTGATGGCCAATGCGAGGTCTATCCCCACAACCTGGTGTGCTTTGTGCAACCCCACACCACTAGATAGACCATCAGGCACAAAGACGGGTGAATGACAGGGAGTCACCTGCAGCTGAAGAAGGCTCTGCCCCTGGCTAACCTAACAACAGCCTCCAAACAGAGAATGTTCATAGCCCAAATTCCTAAAGAAGTTGCCTCTTTTCAACAAATTAGGGAGGGTAACATAATTTCCTTATGTGGGGAGAGAAAAATGCCTGCATGTCCTCTTTTCTTTGCAGATGACATGATGCTGTCACTGTAGAGTTGAAAAGGTCCCTTCCGAAGAGTGCACTGTGTGTCCAGGCAAGGATGCCCATCTCTTGACCCAGAACCCCAGCTCAATACAGCTTGTGGTAACAACGTTCCTGTGTATGACTGCGGATGGTAGAAGGAGAATTTAACCATGCTTTTGGAAAGTGCATGAGTTAAAGTGGGAGAAGTTTCTACAAATACAAATTTAAATGAATAGTTTACAAGACACTATAACTTATGTGAAAAGGAAGGAAGGAGAATATACATATTGCACACAGATAAACATATGGAAAGCTACACAAGAAGCTGAGAACAGTTGCTACTCTGAGTAGAAGAACAGGGTGGGCTAGGCACTGTGGCTTATACCTGTAACCCCAGGACTTTGGGAGGCCAAGGCAGGTGGATCACCTGAGGTCAGGAGTTTGAAACCAGCCTGACCAACATGGTGAAACGCTGTCTCTACTAAAAATACAAAAATTAGCTGGGTGTCGTGGCATCTGCCTGTAATCCCAGCTACCAGGAGACTGAGGCAGGAGAATCGCTTGAACCCAGGAGGCAGAGGTTGCAGTGAGCCAAGATCACACCACTGCACTTCAGCCTGGGCAACAAGAGCGAAACTCCATCTCAAAAAAAAAAAAAAAAAAAAAAAAGAACAAGGTGGCTGGATCGTGTGTATACTTTTTACTGTATACTGTATACCTGTTGGCACCTTTAGAATGCTGAACAATGTGAGTATATTTACCTATGCAAAATAAATATAATTTAGATAAATTATATACAAACTGCTTTGAATTTTTTAAAAATAATAAGATGTTGCTGAAGATACTCTAAATTTTTACCAAATGTACATTTTTTTATTGTGGTTAAAAAATATATAAAACAGAAATTTACCACTTTAATCATTTTAAAGCATACAACTCAGTAGTAGTAATTGCAGTCACACTGTTATGCAGCCATCATCACTATTCCCAAAACTTTTTCATCACTCAAAACAGAAACTCTGATCCGTCCTATTAAGCAATAATTCCCCATTCCTCCCTTTCCCCGGCCCCTGGTAACCTCTATTCTACCTTCTGTCTCTGATTCTGCCCTTTCTAGGTACCTCAAACAAGTGGAATCATACAGTATTGGAACTTTTGTGTCTGGCTTATTTTACTTAGCACAGTGTCTTCAGGGTTCATCCACATGTAGCATGTATCAGCACTTCAGTCCTTTTGATGGCTTATATTGCATCTTGATTCTCCATTCTTCTGTTGAGGGACACATGGATTGCTTCTACCTTTTGGCTATTGTGAATAATGCTGCTATGAACACTGGCATATAAGTATCTGAGTCCTTGTTGTCAATTCTTTTGGGTATATATCTAGTAGTAGAATTGCTGTAATATGGTAATTCTATATTTAGCTTTTTAAGGAAACCCAACATCATACATTTAAACATAGATATTACATTTACAGGAATTTATTCCAGGGAAGTAACTGAATGCAACCAGAGAATTATCCATGAAGTTTTTGCCTATAAGCACTGTTTATAATATTGAAAAACTGGAAACAAGCCAAATGATTAACAATGTAGACTCGGTTAAATGTCTTATTTATGCAAGCAAATTCTATGAGGCTGTTTGTAATGGTAGTGAAGAGAATTGGCTCTGAGGTCATCCCGCCTGGGTTAAGATCTTGGCTCTACTATTTACATGCTGTGTGACTTTAGCCAAGTTAATTACCTTCCCTACATCTCTCATTCTTCATCAGCAAAATGGAGATAACAATAGCACTAAGTTCACTGGGAGCTTGTGAAGACTAAATCACTTAATACACATGAAGCATCCGGAAAAGGGCCTGGCACACTATGTCCATAGGTATGGTTCAAACACTTTACCACAAGCAATATCATAATTTTATAATAAAGAACAGTGTTGCAATAGATATGTAATGATGAAGAAAATACTTGGATGAGTAACTGACATTACTTACTGTAAGCATTTTTAGTGGAAAATGTGTATATATGTATATCCACAGGAAAAAAAGATTAGAAACATATATATAAAATATGAATCAATTAGAACCAGGTGGTAGAAATGCTGTTGATTTCTTTTCTGTATTTTTTCAAATCTTTAAGAATGAACATTACTTTTATAATTAGGAAAAAAGTTAGACAGGAAAGGAACAGAAGAATGCCCTTTCTGAATGTCTCTTGTATTTTAAATTTGGATTCAAGAATTTTAAACATATTTTGTTGCACTATCTTTTGAAATGCTAGATTCTAAAATCCAACCTGCTCTGCGGGAGAATCATGAAGCAGAAAATTCTCCTTCACGAAACTGCCTACTTGATTAAAATCTTATTTAAAAAATCTTTATTAAAATCTGATAATCGTCTTTGAGGGTAAAGTTCTAAGACTGACTTGACCGAGCCCTCCTCACAGCTCACCCCGCTTCCATTTAAACATGATCAGCTAGCTCCTGCCCACCAGCATGATGAATTAAATGTATGACAGTTATGACAGGTGAGGAGTACATGGAGGGGCTTAACCAGCAGGGATAAGATAAAGCCCCCATTTAAGAACAAAGCCCCCACCAAAGCTTGCCTATTAATGACCACGCACAGAATCTCTTTATTTGTCCCATTTGGAAGGAGCAAGCGGAAACCATAGACAATGGGTGGTTAGGCTGGGCGGCTGTTTCTCCAAGGGCCTCCCAACCAACTAATTGAAAATCCTTGATTTTCTGCTAAACACATCTGAAAGACAGGCTCAGCTTCCATGGGCAAGGGCAAGGCTGCCTTTCAATGTTGTATTAATACAATAGACTTAAATTTACAGCTGGACTAAGTGGAATTACTGTATATAAACCATAATATCTATCTGCAGGGATCCAGCTAAGCCCTAGAGAGACAAGTCCAGCAGGACAAATCCAAGGAATTTTGGAAGTCAATCCATTAGGATTATGGTGCAGACCCCTGATTTTGGAAGTCATGGGTTCAATCCATGGAAGCAGGGAAGTCTCAATCTTCTTTTATCCTAACCTCTTATCTGAAGGCCTGCTGACCCAGTTTTTATTTAAAATAAACTGACAAACTACAAATAACATAATCATTTTCTATATTTATATATTATTGGGCAAGCAGCCTAGTCCTGTATTACCTTTTGTGCAGTAATTAAAAACATACTTGTGTGCCCAAAGTGTAGCCCTTTTAATATATAATTACGATAAACTGAACATTACTGATACATGTTAATCATACACATAAGAAAAAGTGAACTGTTGATTACACTTTCCTCCTTCCCGACTTTTACCCAGTGTACATTTCAGCTTATTAACAACACGAGATGCTATAAAAGAGCTAAATTATAGGATGCTCTCTGAAAATGTACTGTCACCTAGGGCCTGGCTCTTATGGATTGGTTTGTGTGGGGGCAGGTCTCAACATAGTAGGTACTCAAGAAATATTTGTTGAAGAAGTAATACATGAGATTGCATGGTGGCACATGTCTGTAGTACCAGCTACTTGGGAGGCTGAGGCAGGCGGATTGCTTGAGCCCAGGGGTTTGAGTCCAGCACCTGGGTAACATAGCAAGACCTGGTCTGTTTAAAACACAAAAACTCGACAAAAAGAAACACTTGTTCAATAAATACATAAGATCAACAAAAAGACTAAAGCCACACACCTCCTCTAGCCATCAAGACAGCCTCCAACTACCCCAGAGATCAGAATAAACCCATCCCTGGCAGACCTCAGCCATTCCAGCAGTCTGTGCACAGTTAGTCACAGGGACAACCAGTGTGGCTGGCAGAGGTCCTACTGAAGACCAGATAGACTAGGAGCAGAGAGCATCAACTCTCTTCTACAGAAGAGGAAACGGTGATTCAGTTAAGCAACTGCTCCAAATTCAAAAAGCAATTCACTGGCTGGGCTGAAAACCCCTCCAGAATCTGCAAGCCCCTCAAGGCTCTTTCCAAGGCTCTCTGCTGTTCTCTACTCCCACCCTATCCCCAGAAAGTCTCCTGATCAATGCTAGCTTTAATTCGGCATCTGTAAGGACTTTGGCCAAGCATGCATTCTTTCCTTCTCACCAAGGAGAAACAGCTCTGGAAACATCTGAAACATAAGGACCCAAATTATGCCTATACTGCCAGGAAAATCAGAGAGAGGATTTTCCTGTTATTAGAGGTCAAGATAAATTGAGGCTGGGCCGCACGCCCTCAGACGACAAGCACTGCTTCCTATCTCCCCTTTCACACAGGAGTAGAATTATTCTGCTTGTCCTCAAAACATCAGGTTTGAGTCATTTGGCAAATCCTCTTCAAGGCTCCTTTACTCATTGCAAAAACATCCACCTGTGTTTTAAACTGCCCAACAGTTTCCCCGCTGGCTAAGCATCTCACTGATCCTGAGTGATCACTGTGACTGCCCTGTGAACAGGCCTGGATTTTGTCTGTCCACAGCTCAACACCCAGAGAGGACATTTTACAGAAGAGCCAAATAGACATCGAGGCTAACTGCTTTTGGGCCTTATCTGAACGACAATACTTAACTTTCACCACCTGGGCCAGGCCTTTGCAGAGGAAACAGTCACACTCAATTACTGTCTCTTTCTTCTAGACAACTACTGTTTAATCCTACCTCCAGCTGATATAAACTGGTGGAAAACACAACGCTATTTTTAGATGAGACAGTGATTTCCCCCCTTTCATCTATGAAAAATGTACTTCCTCTTACAATCGGGTCCATCCCAGATGCTGGATTTGGGGTAAAAATTTAATACTAGGGCATTATTACCCTTTGCAGAATGAGCGAGCTTTGAGCTCTCTAAGCTAGTTTTAAATTCAAAGCTATTCTCTATTCTGCACTCTGTTAAAACATGTAAGTAAACAGAATATAGGCTAAATCCCTACAAGCCACACTGACACAATGAAGATGAATAATTTACTTTGAATAAGACTAGCTAGCATACAAGGGGGAAATTAACCAAAAATAACATTGCAAAAGCTTCTTGACACATTTCTGCCTTCTACCCTCCATGTCAGCTGTTCTCCTTGCCCCATCTTTTTAATCTCAAGCTAACAAATGATTTGGTCAAGAACTTGATTCAGCATGTCGTAAACTTAACATGGAATTTCCAGAATTGACTAATAAATATTTTGGGGATTGATCACAATGTATTTCTTTCCTATTTTTTTAGAAATTATTTTTCAAGGAACTAAGAATTACTAAATTGACTCATTCTCTTTACACATGAAGGGATGCCCTAGAGAAAATATGTATCACACAGGGCAGGGAGTCACACCTAATTCTTGAATACCTGAAAATGAGGAGAAAACTTAAGCTGATATGTCAGCAATTCATGTTTTTGCTTTAAAATGTGACTTTTCATTATTTGGTAGAAGGAGGGGTGTAAGGCATTCATAGGCAGGATACAGATTAAGATCAAGAAAACTCTACTTGTGAAACCAGCGTTAGACCATACTATTTGGTGCTGAGATTATCTGCACTATAGCCAAAGCACAAAAGACTCCCAGTGCACATACTTGGTGTAGAAAGCAGCCTTTGAAAATCCAAGCTCATTATTTCCCCCGGTCTTTCTTGCCATTTGAAGAAGGATCTGGAAAGGAGGTGTTGAGTTAGTTTACATTGACCTTCGTGTGACCTGAAGGTAGAGGTTTTAAGAGCTGAGCAGTGGTCACAGTCAGGAAGCCCCAGGAAAACAACACAAGGAAAGGACTAAATCTGCGGGGACCCAAGAATCACCCCGCCATTCCTATTGCAGATAGAGGGCATCCCCTTCGCCCTCTGCTGGGAAGGGAATCCATCTATCTTCATGTAGGCGTTTTTGGGGGGTGGGAGGTGAAATGAGAGGGGACTGCCATTTCCTTTGACTCTTAAAAACAGAAACCAGCACTGATTATTCATTTACGCTCCCATTCCTTCCCAACAAACCCTCCTATCAGCTACCAGAAGAGAATCAATATTCTCTGAACACATTAGTAGTCCTCCTGTTTAGTAACCAACTGTTGCAGGCTGAGCAGCAGCAAACCAAAGCCTAGTCAAAACCTATGATTCAAAATGGTGTGTGTGTTGGAGGAAGGGTAGGGGTTATGTTGGAAAATGTTTTGAAAGCTATTCCAAACCTTTTCTAGACAGGAATAACTCTTGTTAGAGCAATTTGCTATAAAAGACACTTCACTCTTAGAAAGGGCCAGGTGCAGCCAATATTTTGTGTATACATCCCACTAAAATTACTTCAGTAAGAGCCAACTTCCTCCACATTCCCATCAACAACTGTGCAGAGGCATCTGGAGCACTGAAAATACATCTCAAATTGTTCTGTATAAATCAGTGGAAAATCAGTTTCAAGATATGAGTTTTCATGTTGTGGATTAGCCTCATGAAGGATTACACATTTTCTTTCCCTGTGAGAAGAAAAATTAAAATTTCAGTTTTCCATAGGACAAAGGAATAGAAAATTACCCTTAATACTTAGATCTTGAAGCATAACAAGAAATACTGCACATGACAAAGATCTGTTCCTATAGATATAGTAAAAATGTATTTTTAAGATTCTATAGGCAGTTCCAAATTTGAAATTTGGAATTTATCCTAAAATATCCAATATTCTAAAAGAGTTATCAAAATAAGCTATGTAGACAGTGGAGGCTAAAAGATTTTTAAAAAAATGTTTAATAGACACTTCCCACTTGCTCTGCAACACTGATGAACGCATTCACAACCTCACTGATAGCTGTTTTTCCCCCACTCTTGCCTATACTGGCATTTTTAAGCTATTTTCGTCTTTGCCAATCTGATAATCGAAGTAGATCAACACAATTAACTTTAGAATAGATCCTCTCCTGAATATATCTTGTAATGGTGCTTTAAAGTGTGTCACTTCACTTCTAGGTCTCCTGGACAGGTCTAAATTCTAACTCCGTTAACTAAAGTAGAAATGATCATGGATGGGCCAGAGCTGAATTTGCCAGTTGGATATCATTAAAGTCTCCCAATGCCTTGAAAATGCATGAAGACCTCTGCCCCTAATTAGCTGAAAGCTTTAAGCCCATCACTCAATGTCTCTAAGCTTCAATTTCCGTATTAAGACCTTCAACTCAAATTAAGAAATCACGTGTCCTTACACTACAGTACTTGTTGCTGGGGTACAAGAGTCAAATTTGTTGAAGGTGGCCAAAATGAAGTAGAGGAATTCAGAATCTAATCACATACTGGAAAATATGTTTGAGATAACAATGAGCTATGGGATATAATTATCATGGCCATTGCAGATGAATTCAGCCAGAAGGAAAACCAGGGACATCCTGGCTGGTGTGTAACTCCTTAGCCAGGTGTTTAAGGACAAGGCAGAGCTGAACTGCTGGAAGGCACTCAGTCCAGATTAGTGGAGCCATCTAACTGCTGTGGCTAAATCCAGGGACACTGGCTAAAAGCCAGAAAGAGAAGCAGGGGACTTGGCATTGAGGTTGGGGTTCTCCTTGCTTCTCTGACTGCTTCCAGATCATTTCCTCCAATCCCAATCCCAGTTCCTTTGAAGCACATGACATCAGGTGTCTGCTACACCTCTGCTAGTTGCCATCATCCCCTGATCTCCTGGTCTATCCCCCTTGATGACGGAAGACTTTTACATCTGGCTCACTGTCTTCCTCCCTACTGTTAGTTCTTGTTACCTCTGTCATCATCTGATTGTCTTCTCCCCCTTTATCCCCATCCCAGCCACCCACTCTCAATTCACTTAATGGCCATCATGCCATGAAGCACATGTCCTCCAAAGCCTCTGTCTCTACCCTCCTCCTCTTTAGTATTCCCAGAACATTTTTACTGCTCTGACTCCAGAAATTCCTCAAATTAGATCAGCTCTTCCAATCCAATGAACAACTGCCCTACTTTTCCATTCTCCAGTATTTACCACTTGTTCTCACTTCCCTTATCACCCAACTTCAAGTCTATGATCCATCCTCCCTTGTACATAATTTTCTATTATATAGTCCCTCCTCTTTCATCACTTATGCCAATCCCTAGTACTCGAGTGAGTTATCTATGTTTACAGCCTCCACTTCCTCTCATCTCAGTCTCTCCCCAACCCTCTGCAATCAAGCTTTCTCACCTATGATTGCACTAAAATCATCTTTCACGTTGTTCACCAGTGACTTCCAAGTTACCAAATGAATGGGCAATTCTCTGTTTTCGGCTTGTTCATCTCTGAGCAGCACTTGACACAATTGTGCTCTCCTTGAGAAAATTCTTCATGTGACTTTGGACTATTCTACTGTCCTGTTTTCCTCCTTCCTCACTGGCCACTACATCTAGTGTCTTTTGCTGGATCCGCATTTTCCTCTTCGAAAAGATAGCATGACCTGGAGTTCAACTACCTCATCTAATGCTTGAATTTAAATAACTGTCTGGATTGAATACATTAATTACAAGCTGACAACTCCTGATTTTCATTTCCAGCCTGGAACACTCCCCTGAGCATCAGATTCCTATAAACAGCTTCCTACTTGCCATCTTTATTTGGACATTTTATGGACATCTCAATGTTAATCCAAAACAGAACTGTTTCTCTCTTTCCAAAACTACTCTTCTCCATATCTTCCAATCTCAGTAAATGGCACCTCCATTCACCAAAATCAAACTTAGGAATCATCAGTTATTTATTATTCTCCCTATCTCCGTCTCCACCACCTACATCCAATCCATCAGCAAGTCTTACTTGCTTTACCTTCCAAATATATGCCAAATCCTCCAACCATATCTCACCATCTCTACCACTCCAATCTTAGCCAAGACTCTGTCATCACTTGCCTGGACTGTTGAAAGAATGAGTCTGCTAAGTGATCTTCCTCTTCCCTACTTGTCGTCTACCATGTATTCTTCACCTACATTCAGAAATCTGTGAAAGCATAAATCACATCATGTCACTCCAATGGTAAAACTTGCCAAAGGCTTTCCATCATCCTCAGAATGAAATTAAAGCTCCTTACTTGCCAAGGTATGCAAACCAGGCCCTTCCATGTTCTACCTATCCCTTGGGTTTCATCTCCTTTTACTCTCCCACTTGTTCTCTAGGTTCCAGACACAGTTTTTGTTTTGTTTGTTTGCTTTTCTATTTCTTTAACAAACAAGCATATTCCCACCTTTGAATTTCTACCACACATGACACAGATCACTCATTCATTTCATTAGTCTCTACTCAAATGCCACCTCTTCAGAGACTCTTTTTTGGTCTACAGAGCTCTAGCTAAAATAGTGTCCTAGCCTGTTTCTCTATTCTCTTACACTGTTTTATTTCTACTATCATAATCACTCTTTTTTATCATACCTGAAATGGAATTAATTAATGTGCTTGTTTATTCTGTCTCTCCCTCTAGAATGTAACCCCTATTGGGGTCACAGAATAACAGGGGTCTTGTGGTGTTTTGTCTGTGGTGTTTTTACTACTGTATCTTCAGCACTTAGGACAATGCTTGATACATGTAGGTACTCAAGAAATATTTGTAGGATGAAAATAATTACTGACTGGATAGATGGCGACTCTGAATGCTATAAATTTAAATTTGGTTCATCAAGTGATCTTTATGAACCATGATTTCTTGAACAGGACACTGACATTATGAAGATGAAGTTAAAGAAATATGCTGGTGGCCAGGTGCAGTGGATCAAGCCTATAATCCCAGCATTTTGGGAAGCTGAGGCAGGCAGATCACCTGAGGTCGGAAGTTCAAGACCAGCCTGACCAACATGGAGAAACCGTCTCTACTAAAAATACAAAATTAGCCTGGCGTGGTGGCGTATGCCTGTAATCCCAGCTACTCAGGAGGCTGAGGCAGGAGAATCGCCTAAACCCAGGAGGCAGAGGTTGCGGTGAGCCGAGATTGCACCATTGCACTCCAGCCTAGGCAACAACAGTGAAACTCCACCTAAGAGAGGAGAGGACAGGGAAGGGAAGGGAAGGGAAGGGGAGGTGAGGGTAGGGGAGGGAAGGGGAGGGGAGGGAGGAAGGAGGGAGGGAGGGAGGGAGGGAGGGAGGGAGGGAAGGAAAGAAGGAAGGAAGATGCTGGCTAGTGGGAATGCCAAAGTGGAAGCAAATGGAGGCCAGAATCAGTTGTCTTGAAGCTGCGATGGACTGAATGTTTGTGTCCCCCCAAAATTCACATGCTGAACTCCTAAGCCCTCAATATGATAGATTAGGGGGCAGGATCTTTGGAAGGCAATGTGGCAATGAGGGTGGAGCTCTTGTGTATGGGATTAGTGCCTGATAAAAGAAATCCCAGAGAGCGCTCTCACTCTGATTGTATCCAGGTGAGGAGACAACAAGTGAGAAGTTGTCTGCAACTTGGATGAGGGCCTTCACCAGAACCCAACTTGGCTGGACCCTGATCTTGGACTTCTCAGTCTCCAGAACCCTGAGAAATAAACTTATTTTGTTTATAAGCTGCCCACTCTGTGGTGCTTTGTATAGCAGCTCAAACTGACTTAGAGGCTGTCCCAAGAGTCACTTGAGAGTTGAAAATAACTTTTGCCAAATATTGGTTCAGGGTGGTATATAATGTAAGAATAGTCCAAGGAGATGAAGAGTCACAAAGCATTTCAAAATTCTAAACCTATACAATCAAGCAGTGCCCCTGCCCAAATGGGAAAGTTAGGAGAAACTGGTACAAATTCACTTGCATCAAGTTCTATCTACTTTTTACAGCAAAAGTTGAGTTATGATCTTCAGAATATACTTCTTATTTCTGTCTTACCTATATTTGTATAATTAAAAAGGGAAATGAATTATGTAAGGTTTAAGGCACATTTTCTGGGAGTAAGAGGTATATAGGAATAAAAATTGAGTTTCTTGTAGAGCAAGGACTAAGTGATGATTACATCCAATATCATTTTAAAAGATGAGTTATGCTTCTGTGAGGAATCCTCTGTCACT
Organism: Macaca mulatta; assembly: GCF_049350105.2. Classification (NCBI taxonomy): domain Eukaryota; kingdom Metazoa; phylum Chordata; class Mammalia; order Primates; family Cercopithecidae; genus Macaca; species Macaca mulatta. The sequence goes on from NC_133409.1 coordinate 79,686,071, forward strand.
CCAAATGATTTAAAAATGGCTCTTTGACATGCTTTCCTTTGAAACAGTCAATTTAGCATTCTCTGCATAGACATATGTAAGGTTGATTTACTGAGAATAAAAAAATCAATATTGTGTAATAAACCAGTAGATTATCTTACAAATTTAGAAGAAAAAAAATATCCCAACAAATATATTCCTATCCACTTATACGCCATTCAGTATGCATTCCAAACCAAAAACTGTAGTGAAAAATTAAGGACCACTGCCTCTTCTCAGGGTCCATAAGACAAGGCTACAGATATGTGAATATATCTGGCAGGTGGATGAAGCAAAAGGCTTCTTTTCACATTTCTATATAAATACAACTTTAACTCCAGTGCTTGAACATGCTTTTCTCTAAACCACTCATAAAAATTCTTGAGGTTCTTAACCTTACTGGAAAAAAAAACCTCAGATGACTATAAAGTAAATACACAGCATATTCTCAATATCATGGCCATCTTCAAGCAATTTCTCACACTTATAATGCATTTATTTCATATAAAGCAGATGCATGTCTTTGGGGCAAACCATGGTTTTTATTCTTATGTTGTGAAAGTCCCTTCTAATTAAAACAGGAAATACAAATTTCCTTGTCTAGTTCTAGGGATAAATCCTACGTAGTACAAGCAGCTGTCTGCAATTTCTGACGAACGCTTTCTGGCTATTCAAAATGTGTAGTGCTGAAGTCATATTCCTTGAGCACTTGTGAATCTACATTCTGAAAACAAAAGCCACACCCATTGTCCCTGCATTCTCACCTGCCGGGGCCTTGCACATCTTGGGCACCTTCCCAAGCCAAATAACAAACACAAGCAGTGCTACAGCTTCGAAACCTTATTCAGAACTGAGGAGGCTGAATATGCTCTGAAGGAAGGGTTAAGGAAAGAGTGGAAAATGAGAAGTCGTTCAAAGAAAAGGTTAGGGGTTGAATGCAGGAGAGAATGTGACTGAATTTATTTTAAAAAGTCTTTCTTCTTTCAGTGTTTTGTGTTATAGCTCAAACTGCAATTAAGAAAAATCTGGTCCCACCCTTCTAATTAAAAAGCACAAGTAGTTCCTTTACTGACCACAACAAAGGGCAAATAGACTCAAACCTACTTCCTTCGTAGCAGCTTCTCTTGCTGTTTCTGAGTGGGTTGTGTGTGGCTGATAAACAGGCTTTTGAGTCTGAAGGCATTAAAGTCCAAGCAAGTTGATACATGCTGGAGCAGATTAGATAAGCTGTCTGAAGAGTGGGGCAGTTTTTTCACCTTTATAAAGGCTAAATTAATATTCCTACTAATTACATTCTAGGAATGGCCAATTCACTCAACTAAAATCACTTGCAAAGGTGGTGAAGGACGAGGCGGCCAGAAACTGTCCTTACCCTCTTAGGGATCTGTGGGTGAGTGCAGACTCTCTGTGCTTCTCCCATTTCGCCGCTGAGGGCTCACTTGCAGGACAACAGAGTGGGAAGGCCAGTAGTCCAAGTCCTGCTGGGCTGTACCACAAAGACTGGGTAAGGGAAGTTTGTACTTACACTATGATATAAAACTGCTTTGTAGCTTCATCTGTAAGGAATTATGAGATGGAAATTCTTAACCTGAAAGGATTTACTTTTAATTTTGAATATCTCAGTTCCTACCTTTATATCTGAAACAATATGTTTTTCTTTGAGTTAAAAAAATTGTTCTTAAGAATGAGCCTTTCTCCCAATCCCCTCCCACACACAGCTTTAATTTGATTTGGACTCTCAGTCAAAAGCATCTTGTTACTTAATTCATATTTGCAAGTTCAGTAAAGTGATGGTGGTGCCTTGAAGTAACAACAGGCACGTTTGCAAGCAAAGTGTCAATAGTGGCTCTGAGCTCTAAAAATCTAGAGTCGGGGACCAGAGCTGTACCCATGATTCTCCAGAACCATGGCAAGAACGTTAGTTAATAAACACCAACTAGCTTTTTTCAACGGCAGCAATAAAATGTTCAATTGGTGAAATGTCCACAAGTTCTGCTCAAAACATCTTGTGAATTGTTTAATTAGCAAACTCTTGCAACACTCAACAAATAGATATTGGCAAGTTAGAGAGACACAAGGTCCCTTATGTATTAACTGTGCTGATAATCTAATCTGCAGGCTTTTCAAGGGGACACATACTCCATTCTTTTTTCCTCTAAGGATTCAGATACTCAAATGACAAGCATTTTCCATTTAAAGTGTTCTGACAAGTAAATAAACCATAAGAGATGTAAAGACAACTAGTTATAATAGTGAACCAGGCTGCTAATCACACACTAGGCCCTGATCCAATTAATAATATGTCTCATGTATATAATAATGCAAGACATGTATTATCCTCCCAAAGTAATGATCAGATTTTGTTCACACAAATATAACTAAATCAAAGAAAAAAATTCCTGTAAAAGCCAACTCTTCTTTTTGCTTCATCAAACTGCAAAGTACTATCAGATACACATTTAAGGACCCTACCAGCCAAAGTGCTAGGAAGGTTCAATTAGCAGTGATTTTTAACTAGCCATGCTTTGTGAGAATTATTTCCTTCCTTGGCTCAGATAATCCAGGACAGACCACACTGAGTAGATCACAGGTCCAATAGCAGTATGGGTCATTTCAATATATTTTGTTCCAAATTATAAACAAATTGCCAGTATTCATGGTAGTGATGTCTTCAGTAAAATGATGTGTATAAAATGTCAAAATCCTATTCTCACTATGAATTCAGAATATGTATCCACTCTGTCAAAGTATCAGTAGTATGTTTCTGCTTATGAAAGAATACATACACTATTCTCATAAAGATCAAAGAAACAGATAACTTTTGGCATAGAAAAATTTGAAAAGCATTACATTAAGCATCTTCTTTCTCCTTAAAAAGTATAGCTATTGTTCATTCCAATCACCATTAAATAATTGATTAAACTGCCTGTAGCTATTCTTAGTCCTACCTGAAGAAGTAAAATGCACATGGTCCTTATCTTCTTAAAGCTTATACATTAATCTGACACTGATCTTCTTAGGCTGAAATATCCAAGTCTTTCATAAATTCATTTGTAAAGCACAAAAGAAAACACATGGAAGTTATTGTTTTAGCAGAAGAGGCATGCTTTTTAATTCATCTAATGGTCTTTAGAATACTTGACATATTCTTAAAAGAAAATCTGGAAAAAAAGCCAAATACCGAAGACACCATCTGCCCCTGCCCCAATTCAGAATTAGTTTTAAGTGAGAGAGAGAGAGACAGAAAGGAACAAGTAGCAATCTGATTTTCAGTTTTATACAAGTACACCAGGTATACCCACAAAAGATTTTTAAATGCTTTAAAGAAAGATTAAGAGGCAAATCATTTACTTCAGAGTCAAAAGACATTTAAAATTCATTTTGTGAAATATCTGAGTTTGTATCTTCAGTTTTCTTTATCCATAAGTGTTTCTGTAAAAATGTTGAGATGATCTTGTTTTCTATTTCCCTGCTACAATGAAATAATGACAGCTACCTCATGACACCATCAGTCTCTGGTCAACCCCTTAACCAAGCAATAGGCAGACTGATCCTGCAAACAGATGACCTATGATCCACCAACCTAGTCTCCATGAAAAAAAAAGAGACCAACACAATGATCCTGCTCTGCAAAGAAACCCCAGAGGGGCTTTTATTCTGTAACTTTTTACAAGTGGTTCATAACCTTTGTACTCTAGACACTCATTCAAAAGATCTCACCACTCTGTAAACTAGGGGATAAGGATGCTCTAAGGCATGAACTTTCTACCCAAACAGAGTATTGTATACATTGTCGGGGGTGGAGGGCTGGGGGGTGGTGGGCACTGTGCTACTGGTAAAATAAACCACGAAAAAGGACATTAGCCAAGACACTTGTATTCAGGGAGCCTCCCAATCCAGGGAACTCAGTTGTGGCTTCAACCCTGTTACTTAATAACTAGGTCCCAAGGAGAACAAGTGAGCCTCCTTAGCGTGTTGGCATTTTAAAGTTTCCTAAGAGTCCTTGGGTGCTAATAAGTGTATTTCAATAATTAAAACAATTGGGATACAGTAGAATATTTATGTATTTCTAAACTGGGGTCTCAACTGTGTTTTCTTTTTAAAACTATAAATACAACAGGAAAAAAACATATAAAGGGGAGAAGGCTACTTACAAGAGATTACTTATGACAACATGTCTGTTTGTTTTAATTTTAATTTTCAGCTGGGTTACAATTTTCACTAAGAGGTCTTCTGTCTGATTCAAAAATGATTTGATTAGAAATTCAAATTAAATTATTTGCAACAAGGCTTTTTCTTCTTTGGGGAGAGGGAGAGAGTAGAGAAGAAGAGGGTCACCATATGCAAAGCTCCCCAACCATGCTCCTAAAGCCAGTGTAAATAAAAATTATTGGATAAAGCCAGAAATGAAATTGGGTCCAGTTTGCCTAAACTGAATACAATTTAAAAATCCATTCATTCTAAAATAAAAATGCAATTAAAATAAAATTCTCAAAAAATTAGGAAGTAAATTTGTGAAAAATAATATTCAATATTTGAAGCTTTTTTTAAGGTTTTAATTACCTCTAAATAGTGACCATAACTTTTTTTTTTTTTTTTTGAGTCTCGCTCTGTTGCGCAGGCTGGAGTACAGTGGCGTGATCTCGGCTCACTGCAATCTCTGCCTTCCCGGCTCAAGTGATTCTCCTGCCTCAGCCTCCTGAGTAACTGGGACTACAGGAGCGCACCATGCCTGGTTAATTTTTGTATTTTTAGTAGAGATGGGGTTTCACCATGTTGGCCAGGATGGTCTCGATCTCCTGACCTCGTGATCCACCTGTCTCGGCCTCCCAAAGTGCTGGGATTACAGGCATGAGCCACCACGCCCGGCATGACAATGAATTTTTAAAGTTATGTATTTTTACTCAACTAGTTGAGAAATATTTGGGTGTAAATCTGCCATCCTACTAAATTAATCATCAAGGAGACAGTCTGTCTTCCAACAAAGGATCAAAACAATTGTTGAATTTAATATGCTAGATATTTTCCTATGCCACAATCGGATGAGGTAAAATACACATTATTAACAGCAAGTTGATGGTTATTTTTTAAATTGCTAGTTAAATGTAAACATGAAGCATAAAAAACATGATTTTTCGGTTATTATTAAAGGCATCAATAACCAGAAATTCAAGACGACCATACCTTTAAAACAAAGGATGTGAAAATCTTCCATAGAGTAAAAAAAATCTTGCCAAAGTATTCAGTCTACTTAAGAAAAAACAAACAAAAAATCTTGCTACATCTTAATCCTGTTAGCCTTCTAGGCCCTGGACCAAATTGTTACAGGTTTCCTTTGGTATACCTTATGATCAATATGTCTTTGAACAATATTTATAATAACTGATGTTTCTTTATTGTGGTAAAATATACATGGCATAAAACTTACCATTTCAATCACTTTTAAGTGTACAGTTCAGTGGCATTAAGTAGATTCACACTGTGGTTCAACCATCATCAGTATCTATCTCCAGAACTTTCATCCTCCCCAAACCTATTAAACAATAACTCCCTATTCATTCCTCCCTACCCCCAGTCCCTGGTAGCTCTATTCTACTTTGTGTCTATGAACTTGACACAGATACCACCTACAAGTGGAATCATATAATATTTGTCTTTTTTAATGTGGTTTATTTCACTTAGCATAACAATTTTCTAATGTAAATTCTAATTCGCCAATTTACCCATGGAAAAATAAAGAAAACAAACTGGTTACCTGGAAAATATACAGGCAACACCATTCCCCAAATACAGTATAACCGTCATAGACCACCCACTCACCTTTTCAAAAATAATTCTGCCTTCTATAAAGAAAATTCAGGCTTCGGCATCATTTCCCCCTTCAAGGGCTCAGACTCCAGAATCTTCCTAACCAAGCCTCGTTGTGGCCTACTCTTTGCCCCTCTTTTTTCCAGACAGAAAGGAAAGTTATGCCAGCTATCCTAAGCAATCCTTTGCGGCACCACACACCTGCTCAGACACCGGGTCAGTTAAACAAGCAAAATAACAGCTGAGAAAGTCAGGTCAGCTACCCTGTGATCTTAAAGACATTTACAGAACCAGTCCCCCTTCTCTGCCTTCTTTATGTGAAAATAGCAGTTTAAGTAACATGATTCCTTCCCTTCCTGTGTGAAGAGACAGTGAAAGCCCTCCTGCTGCGAGTCCACTCTCCTAGTTTGGGGAAGAGGCCTCCTTAGTCCACAAGCTTAGTCCCTAAGACTGGGTCTGCGGGGACAGAAGCCCCAGCCTACTGTGGTTATGTTTGCTTAAGGAGCCAGGTCCAACTCAAAGAGTTAACAATTAACAAGGAAGCTTATTACATGTCAGATAATTCTTGTTACCATGATTTTCATTCCTAGGTACAATTAAGGAAACTTTTTGGCTTTGTGATCCTTCTTAAGTTTCTCTTCAGTCAGGCTCAATGCTCTGAATGAAAAAAACACACAAACTGCATGGATAACATTGTGGATTTATAACAGGTGAAACCCGACTTTTCTAGGAAAACTTTTTTCTTTTAATGGATAGAACACTACAGGTATAGTGACAAAACCAACCCATCAGGCATGAAGATTTTCTGGATGTACATTTTCCCAATATATTTTTAGATATTTCTAAGCACAATTTATCACTAGATTTTAAATACAAAAAGTAAACACCTTTTTCATTAAGGATATGACTTTTTAAGAAGTTTTGCTTTACTTGTAACTTTTGAATAGTGTTTCTCTCAATTTCTTAGATGTGGGTATATTGGTTTGCTTTATTTTTAACTCAGAGAAGAAAAGAGAAAGAATTATGAATGGCCAAAATCCACCTAAGTACTGACTGTTATAAAATATGCTTTTGAAGGTGTAACTGTGTAAGACATCTAGCATACAAAACTACCAAGTCCCCAAACAGCCCTCTGTGGTGAGGGAAGTTTTCTCTTGGCGGGTAAGATGGATGAAGGGAGAGAACCTAGTATGCCCAGAAAGTTGACAGCTTAGGAATATACATTCTTTGGAAACAAGCTCATCTGTTTTTGTGAAGAATAAAAAGTAAATGTTAAAAAGCCCTCAATACTTTATATCCCAAAGTACCATAAATAACTGCAAAACTAAACAAAAAACAATTCCTATGTGTAATAATTCTCTTTTAGGTTTTCATTTGTTTTAGTAAAGCTCTTCTCAGGATGTCTTCAAATCACGCTAGTTTAGAATTCCATAAAGAATCTTAGAGATAGAGTGTATAACTGTATCCAAACATTTTATCTTAGTAATGGAACTACTACTGATTATCTTTTTTACTTCTATTAAGCCTACTGAAAGAGTAACTCTAACAAACAGAATAGATAAAACCAGAAATCTGGTTGAGGAGGCAGCCTATGGATCCAAGGCCCATGTTTGAGAAGCACTGTCAGTCCAACCCCCTCATTTCATGGAAATAGAAGCAGAGCCCCAGTAAGATGAGGTGACTTTTCCAAGTTCACATCACACCAGCATCGGAGTTCAGACTAGTATTCAAGCTGCTTACTCAGTGCCATCTCCTACGCTACTCTGCACCAAATATGAATAGTCTGAAAGTTCAGATAATTTATTATTTTGCATTTGCAGGAAAACTAAAGAAGTGGTCAGCAGGTTAGAGTGAGGGTAAAAGTGTGTGCATGAAATTCTGATGGCCTAAATTCAGGCTCTCAAGGCCAAAAAGACAAGAAGTAAAGAGAGACAATCAGGAGAACAAGGAACCGATCGAATTTAAAGGTAAAGGCAGCCATTTATAATTCTTTCCTATATTCATTTGCTCAGTGGGTAGTTAATTACAGACATGGTGCCAGGCATGGAGAAGGCACAAGTTTCCAGTCTGGCATAGTACAAGCGTGCCTGTGTGTGTGTGTGTGGCCATGTGCATGTGCATGCAGTTCAGGGAAGGATATGATAGATGTCACAGAAGCAGCCCAGGAAAGGAAGACAAGAAGGGAAGACAGGGCAACCAAGGCAGGTGGTGGAGAAGGTGTCATCTGAGCTAAGCCTTGGATGGCATCCCAGCAGCCACAGCTGGACAAGCAAAGCTGTGAGGGAAGGGAAGAGCTCAGGCCATCCTCCCATCCACACTGGCCAAAATGAAGGACTCACAGAACTGTGGGAAGTATGGCTGGAGAAGTGACTTTGGAAGTGTCTGTTTACTAAGGGGATGCATGGAAAGCATATTCATATAGACATAAAATGTGCACGACTTGGTCAGCCACCTGAGGGTTGTTGGTGAAAGGAAGTTACAGATTTCAACATTTGTTGTCAAGCTCCCCTATTATAGAAATAGAAGAGGTAACATAATTGGCTTTGGGAGCTGCAAGTAGTTTGCTTTCCAGTATCAGCATCTGTTCTCTCTGTTCTCTTTCTCATACTGACTATACTCTCGTGCCCACATTCTCTGCTGCCTCCAAAAGTGCTAATATAAAATTGGAAATGGGGCCAGGCACAGCAGCTCACGCCTGTAATCCCAGCACTTTGGGAGCCCAACGTGGGTGGATCACTTGAGGCCAGGAGTTCGAGACCAGCCTGAACAACATGACAAAACCCCATCTCTACTAAAGGTACAAAAATTAGCTAAGTGTGGTGGCACATGCCTGTAATCCCAGCTACTCAGGAGAATCGCTGGAACCCAGGGGGCAGAGATTGCAGTGGGCCGAGATCGTGCCACTGCACTCCAGCCTGGGTGACAGAGCGAGACTCTGTCTCAAAAAGAAAAAAAAAAATTGGAAGGCCTTTCCTTCACATTTAGAGAAAAGGTCTCCAAAATACTAAGGAGTGGAAAAGGTTAAATCTGGAGCAGGACAAAAGTAACAAGGAAAAAGAGAAATGCCTTCCCCTACCTTTCTGGCCTTCAGTATTCCATAAAACACATTTCTCTCCTGATAAGACCCTGTGCTGACCAGGCAACCCCACTTTACTGCAGGTTCACTAACTGAACTCAGCTGTCTTTTTCAAGGATATCAGTGCAACCAGGAGAGTTATAAAATTGTGAAATTGTAGGAAAGGGGGGCTAAGCCAAACATAGGCTCAGTGGTCTGAACAGAACAGGTGTGGACAGAACTAAGCTGCTGACATCGCAATAATGCAGCGTGGTCAGTTCTGAGTGCCTGAGTCCTGCCCATAACTACACACTCATGTTGCTTTTTCTGGAGATGTTGCCTTTTTTTTTTTTTTTTTGAGACATAGTCTCTGTTGCCCAGGCTGGAGTGCAGTAGCATGATCACAGCTTACTGCAGCCTCAGACTCCTGGGCTCAAGCAATTCTCTCACCTCAGACTCCCGAGAAGCTAGGACTATGCGTATGCACCACCATGTCTGGCTAATTTTTTTTTTTTTTTTTTGGATAGGGTCTCCCTATGTTGCCCAGGCCAGTCTTGAACTCCTAGCTTCAAGCGATCCTCCTGCCTTGGCATCCCAAAGTGCAAGATGTTGCTTTTGACAGACACAGGGCCCACGCTATTAGAGGTCTGGAAAAGGAAAAGGAACTTTTCCCATTTCTAGTCATTCATACCAAATAAAGTAGAAACAAAGGCATACACTCATTAACTAATTACCACTACATTTTAGAATCTGGCACAAGCTGGTTAAGAGGTGCCAAATCTGCAGTTTCACAGCTAGAAAATGGAGTATGCGTCTACTTTGAATTTATTCATTTAAATGTCCCAGGTGTTTAGATCTGTTCACTTCTCCAGCCCAGCCCCTGCATTACCTTTGAAGAGACTGAGGGTTGGAGTATAGGATTTGCTCTCACTTGGCTAACCACAGCAAAAACTGACAACTACCAAAGGTTCTCAACTCCTAGTTCCTACTCTCTTTGTCACCAGAAATGGTTTTCTCACTTTCTTACTAAAGTTTTAGTGAAAACCCTTATAATTCTTCTTCCTTTGGTGCAACCATTATAAGAGATGGTAGCAAAATGTGATAAGGAAGAGAAGGATGACAGAAGAGGGCATTGCAGTGGTGATCCTAATACACATTTTCCCATTGTTAGGTCCTACTAACTTCCTACAACAAAGATTTATCTTTTTACATCCTGTTCCTGTGTTGTTAGCTAAACCATGCACAATGAAAAGAAGCAATGCAATTCTCAACTTACATTTTGGCCCACAATTCATGTGCCTGTTCATCTTTCTACAGGCATTTCCACCAAAGACCCACCCCACTGTCAAAGACAATTTTTAAGGTGTACCATGCTAGCGAAACCCAAATTAATCACTTCTCTGACTGTTGTCAAAAACTCAAAAAATTGCATAAACTTAATGCTAGGCTGTGACTAAAAATGCTGTGTACAACTCCATGTAGCATTTACAACTAAGGAAGAAAGCTGAAACTCCAAATTCTTTCTGTATCTTCATTCTTCCTTTTTCTTTCCTAGTTATTTCTGATATTGGTGTTAGCAGAAAAATGAAAATGGGTACAATATGACTACGGTATCATGAAGACCCAGGATACTTAGTCCTGTTTGTTAAGAAACAAGGAAAGACCATATAAAATCACTTCAGGTGCTTAAGTGAGTCTTGCTTTTTAAACTTCTATATCAGTAAAGAAGTGATAAAGACCTGCTATGACCTTCTCTGAACTTCAGAATAACTGTAATTAGGAGAAATGTCATTTCATCCCTCCAGGAAAGAATATATCTCAGGACATGATTAGAAGCTCAGAGAATTTCTTAACCCCGAATTTACTTGTCCTTCCTTCTTCCATTTGGCTAGACTGAGACTCTCTCGCACTGCTGATGAAATACTCACTTTTCCACTCAAGCCGCCTGGAAACTCCTCGGGACCTCTGAAAGGGCTGCCTCTGAGCAGAACGCTCCCTCTCCCCAGCACAGAGCCCCGCCGGGCAGAGGCCACTGGCTGCTCTCCCACCCCAGAATGTGGATCTTCACAAGAGGCCTGTGTCAACAGCCCTATCAGGAAGATCACATGACACAGCCTTTGTCTCCTTCCTGCTGGTGTGTCCGTGGTCATGACCAATGACTGCAACAGGGGACTGCCAGGGGAGGAAAAACTCTTCATCTGTATTCTAGCTGTCAAAGAGGAAGACAAGACACCTCCCCAGCTGCCTTCCACCACAGCCCAGAAAGGCCCTGCTTCTCCTACCTGAAGGGTTCGGTGCAGGAGAGCAACTAGAGACACAGGAAACTAGGTCTCCAGCCAGGAGCCCACTGTCCTCCCTCCATGGAAATGAAAGACAAGTTGCTTTGATCACCTTGGAGACCAACCACCTCCTTCTTCTGAAAGCTAACCCCACCTTAGCAGCAGCTGCCTCCCCTCCCCCTAGGAGCCCCACTCCCTCCACTCGGCTTGAGTATCAGGCTAATCAGTTTGATCTGACAGATTTTAATTACATTAATTAGGGCTTTTCTGAATAGGCCTGATTAGCATCCTACCAAGGGTTCTTTGGTGGTATTTTTTTTTTTTTTTCCTTCTTCTCTAAAGCAGCTCTGCTAGCATCAGGACTAATACTTTCATTTCTTCAAACAATGGTGACATTTTTGTCTTGCTGAAGGTAAATAATCAGACATTTGGAGGTGCCGAGTGTGAGAGTGTGTTTTATAATAATATCACCCATGAGGATATGGAGTAGGCTCTGCATCTATCTCATGAAGCTTGGTGGTGGAGAAGAGATTGTTTAGGACATTTCTCTAGAACACAGGCATTGGTTTTGTTTAGCTTTTGCCTAGGGAAAACTCTACATTGAGTTTTAAAGATCCAGCCTCTTCCAAATCTTCCCCCACACCCACAATCAGACTGAAGCACAAAGATATTCTTACCTCTCTGTATCATTTTGTCAATCCCATTTTAGAGAGAATCAATGATAGTCGCAGAAAAGCAGAGATTTAGCCTTTGTCTCTCCATTTGTTTCTTAAAATAAAAACACCTTGAGTGTCAACAAGGTTTTTACTGAAAACATTTAACTACTTTCAGCCACTAATAAAAGAGAACAACATTGATTTCTCAGAATACTGTACAAAGATTAGCATGGCACATATATTTGGCTTTGTTGATCATCTGTACTATAATTACTGCTTTAAAATATGCTGTTTTAAATAAGCCACAATAAATGAGGGCATAGTTCCAGACACCAGGAAGAAAATCTACCAAACTAAATAAAATCTGTTTGCTTTTTTAAACAGTCTAATATGAAACTAATTTTTTTTTAACTACATATCTCAAGGAAAGCAGTAAAAGTGTGGACTTGCAACTCTTATTTCAAGTTTTGCATTCTACAGACACCCAGTCTGCCCTCTGTGACTTGTGCAATAGCTATTTCTCTGGGGATTAACACTGTTATTCCCACTCACCTGAACAATGTCATAACAATGATGGTAATGTTCCTGAATTAGCTAGAACCTTGGAAAGATGGATGAGAAATCGCATTTTCTAGCCACAGTAGCTTACCAGAAATATAAAAGTTCAAAAAAATCACTTAAAAATGTATTCTAATACCATATGCATCTCTCTTTTTTTTTTAAGAGACTGGGTCTCGCTCTGTCATCCAGGCTGCCTTGAACTCCTGGGCTCAAGTGGCAGTCATCTTGCCTTTAAGGGTTATCTTCCATTTAATATTTCTAGCCCTTTGTTTTCTCCAGTCACTTTAAAGGAAAAGTGAACTTTCCTAAAGTGTCTATGTATTCACCTTTTCTTCATTCTGAAGGAAAAAAACTCAATGAAAATGACGTTCACTGCCTTTTTCTTATCACCTAAGTCTCACTGGAAATCAGAATGAACCTTTCTTCCTTTCCCTGGTCTTATCTAGGTGGATTGGATGTCTTTAGAAGGAACCTGACTTAATTCTGTCTTTGATAACTACCATGCTTATACCTGAGCTTAACAATCACAAGGATAGTGATGATCCATCCACCTGCATGGGAAGTAATGAAAGCCTAAACTTGTAGTGGTAGGTCTTTGATCCACTTTGGATCAGAAAATTAAGAATTTCCAGGAAGCATTGGCAAAAGACTGGAGAAACTGAAGGGTGGAAAGAGGTGATGTGATTTGAGGCCAGATACTGAACAGTACTGCTGCTCCTCTCATACCCAAATGCTTGCCCTGAGTTCGATACTATCTATTTTACCCTCTGCAATGATGATTTACTTCTGGCTTCCCTTGGCAAAAAGTACTAAGTGATTTATTAACAACAAAATAAGCCAACTCACTCACAGTAACCTAATGCCAAAATTTACCTAGTATTCCATTTAGTTACTTAATTATAACTTTAAACGCTTCTAAACAGTTCAAGAAAGAGAAATGGAATTAAGAGTCTTGTCAGCCAGATTCATAGAATGTTAGCAACAGAATTTAGTCATGAGCAGGAACAGAAAAAAAAAGAAAGAAAGAAAGAAAGAAAAAAAAAAGGGAAGAACAAAAAGTGATTAGTGGGAGAAAAAAAGAGTTTAAAGCTTTTGCTTTCCAAAGAAATTGAGAATTGTACAGCCAGTAGTAACTTTAACAATATAGACTGATATATACAAGTACATATTCACACATATAGTGGGGTTGAGGAGGTAGGGCATAAAACTAACACACAAAAGAAATTAAAGTAAGAAAAAACTAAATGGAAAAAGATTGCCTAGCTTTTAAAATATCCACTCCTGTGTAGAATAAGAAGATCACAACCCGTTTCATAAAATTAAGATACACTGATGGTCACTGAGCAATCTTGATACCAATGACAGTTAATTCTATTAAAAATATTAAAATCTGGCCCAGGTGTGGTGGCTCATGCCTGTAATCCCAGCACTTTGGGAGGCTGAGGCGGGCGGATCACCTGAGATTGTGAGTTCAAGACCAGCCCGACCAACATGGAAAAACGCTGGGTGTGGTGGCACATGCTGTAATCCCAGCGACTCAGGAGGCTGAGGCAGAAGAACCACTTGGGGAGCCAAGATCGCACCATTGCACTCCAGCATGGGCAACAAGAGGGAAACTCCGTCTCAAAAAAAAAAAAAAATTAAAATCTGAATATAAACTCTCCAAACATTCATTCAGTTAGCCAACGATTATTTACTGAGCTCCTGCTACATGCCAGGCACTGTGCTAAGCAGTGGGTATATGATATTCTGCAAAACTGACATAGTCTTTGCCCTCCATGGAGCTTATAATTAGGTGAGAGAGACCAACAATAAACAAGGTAATGTAAAAATAAATACCAATTATGGCAATTGTTTCTGTTGTGTGAGAGAAAATAACAGTGAAGGGAAACCGGGTGTTCAGAGAAGACCACTCTGTGAGGTGACTTTTAAGCTGAGGCGTAAAAGTGTCAGCCTTGGGCCAGACGCGGTGGCTCATGCCTGTAATCCCAGCACTTTGGGAGGCCGAGGTGGGCAGATCAGCTGAGGTCACGAGTTCGAGGCCAGCCTGGCCAACATGGTGGAACGCCGTCTCTACTAAAAATACAAAAATTAGCCAGGCATAATGACACATGCCTATAATCCCAGCCACTCAGGAGGCTGAGGCAGGAGAATCGCTTGAACATGGGAGGTGGAGGTTGTGGTGAGCTGAGAATACACCATTGCATTCTGGACTGGGTGACAAGAGTGAAACTCCATCCTCCCCCAAAAAAGTGTTAGCCTTGTAGAATGGGGAGAGAGGGGGAGTATGGTAGTTAAGTAACGCTGGATGAAGAGAAGCATTCTAGCACTCCAAAATCAGGAAGAACTCCGTGAGTTCTAGGATCTACAGGAACACAGCTGCAGCAGGGTGAGTATATAAGTTGAGGTACAAAACTTCACAGCCCGTGATAAGAGAAGAATTTGTCTCCTGAAGACCAGGTTTTATTCTGAGGACAACTCTAGAAAAACCAGAAGTTAAATGTTCATTCTTAATTTAACAATTTTTGTTCACAGTTTTTTTTTTTTTTTGAAGACAGTTTCACTCTTGTTGCCCTGGCTGGAGTGCAATGGTGCGATCTCAGCTCACTGCAACCTCTGCCTCCCAGGTTCAAGTGATTCTCCTGCCTTAGTCTCCCGAGTAGCTGGGATTACAGGCATACGCCACCACGCCCAGCTAATTTATTTTTGTATTTTTGGTAGAGATGGGGTTTCTCCATGTTGGTCAGGCTGGTCTCGAACTCCCAACCTCAGGTGATCTGCCCGCCTTGGCCTCCCAAAGTGCTGGGATTACAGGCGTGAGCCACCATGCCTGGCCCCACACTTAGTTTTTAAGGTAACACTGAGGAAATGTACTCTAATAGGAGATAGTTATATGAATTAGAAATATCTGGTGATGAAATATTAGCAAAACATATAAAAATGTTTTACAAAATATATAATGAAAGGGCTGGGCATGGTGGCTCATGCTTGTAATCCCAGCACTGGGCAGCTGAGGTGGGCAGATCACTTGAGCTCAGGAGTTTGTGACCAGCCTGGGCAACATGGCAAAACCCCATCTCTACAAAAATATGAAAAATTAGCCACACATGGTGGCATGCACCTGTGGTCCGAGCTATCTGGGAGGCTAAGGTGGGAGGATTGCTTGAGCCCAGGAGGTGGAGGATGCAGTCAGCCAATATAGTGCCATTACACTCCAGCCTGGGTGACAGTGAGACTCGGTCTCAAAAAAAAAGAAACAAGAAAGAAATACTAGGAAGAACGATGCCACCATGTTACCATGTTGATGTTGATACTGATTAATGCTAAGTGGAGGAATTATGGATGATTCTATTTTTTAATATAACTTTTTAAAAGTTATTATATGGTGAAACTTTTCTGGGGGGATGTTCAGTTCTATGAATTTTAACACATGTAGATTCATATAACCACCACCACTATCAGGATACACAATGGTTCCATCATGCCAAGAAACTATCTCATGCTATTGCTTCATAGTCACACCTGATAGTTTTATTTAATTTTTAGCCTTTTCTGTAGCTTCCAAACTCTCTACAATTAGTAGGTATTGCTTGAATTTTCAGGAAAAACAAACAAACAAACAACAAACGTTATTTTAAGGTAATGAAACTAAAAGAACATAACAGCAATAACCTAAAGCAATGGCTTTTTTTCTTAATAATTATTTGAGAGAGATGTCTCAGATATTTTTCAATTTAGAATCTTCCTCAACTGGCTCATTCTGCTCCTGAGGAAAAATACTAACCTTTGAACAATGTGAAAAATACAATGTTTGTGGGTAGGGCCTGGGAGATGTTTTATGTTATCAAGAAGATTCTCCCAAAAGAACAATGACCATGAAAAGTAACAGAGAGACATACAGTAATAGTAATAGTAATGCCAGCTCCAAAGACCTAGGAGGGAGAACAAAGAGAACTGAACACAAGAAACAATGCTGCTGGAACTCCAAACATTGCTATGTGGTGCCACAGGATTCCAATCCAAGCGGTCCAACTTCAGAAGCAGTGTTACTATTACCTCTCCTAGAATATCATGTTGTTTATAGTGGGAAAAAATAGGAACTAAAGGCCCATTAGTAGGAATGGTGGAATACACTATAGTCAAACATACCACTGAATGCCAGGCCAAATTAAGAGCTATAACAGTGGCCGTAGAAGGACTTTCATCATCCTTTTATTGACAAATGCAAGATAATAATACAATCTGTTTTTCAAAAACAATGACAGAGAGTGGGGGAGGGATAGCATTAGGAGATACACCTAATGTAAACGATGAGTTAATGGGTGCAGCACACCAACATGGCACATGTATACATATGTAACAAACCTGCACGTTGTGCACATGTACCCTAGAACTTAAAGTATAATAAAAAAGAAAAAAAATTTTTAAAAAAGACAGATAACACTATATATTTATATCTTAATTGTTCCTCTATAATTATATGCACATTTAGGAAGGTAATAAAGGATATACATTATGTTGTTAACATTGAAAAGGGAGCTTTTACTCTTAATTCATAACTGCAAATTAATAATAATTCTTTTAATTATAACAAACAAGAAATAGATGACCTTCTGATAATTTAGTCAAGTACGTATGTATCTGGACAACACCTAAGCCCACAGGATACAGGTTTGAACTGTGAAGTCTGCTTTACAGAGAACAGCTGCAGACGGCTGCTGCTACCAGGATTCTTAATCACTGAAAAAGTAGAACAGAAACCAGGAGGACAGTATATCTCTTAAGCAGACTATCTGAGAGTCTCTTCAATCCTTTTACTAGAAGGTAAATACACCCTGGCCTGCAGATAGACGGAGGTGGTGTGCTTGTATTCATGTGTGCTTATATGTGCACATGTGTTTATTCCAGCAACCCCACACTCTCCATTGCTCTAGTCTAGCTAGAATGGTCCTGGAGAGAAGAGGACAAATCAATCAATTCAGCATGTCACTCTCAGCCATCTTAGGAAATCAGCTGCATGCTCTGATTTCTTCATTAATGTCAAGAGAAGAACAATGGGTCCCAGCCATTAAGCTCCTCACAGTTCAAGAAACAGTTAAGCAGATGATAATCAGTGCATGTAGCTGGGTCTCAAACATTTGGCTGCTTAATCATTTCTTCCTCACTGGGCAGTGCCCAAACACACAGGGAATATTTTGAATGCCTTGGTCTTAGTGATCAGGGAAAGTAAGAGGGTTTCAAGAGAGGTGTGGGTATTGTAAAGGGAGAGATGGAGACGGAGAATTTATAGGGGTGGACAGGCCAGAAAAATATCACTGGCAAACCTTTGCTAGGAAATGAAACCATTTCTTAATTGCCATTCGGGAAATAGGCTAAACACAATCTCACTAAGCCGCTATGGACTAGTGAACTGATTAAGGCAGGGATGTCAGCAAGAAATACTTGTTTCTAATATTATATGACAATAGATTTGTGACTAACCCATTTAGTACTATTGTTTCACAAACTAGCTTATTTTAACTTTTAAAGTAACATTTTAATCATGCTTCACTGAACACATCAGGGGTAAAATTATACACTTGAATTTAATAATAAGGGAGACAGAAGGAAGCTAATTCCAGGTGGCCTATATTTCGATCAGTATAAAATAAAAACAATAAAAAATAGCTGTGGTTGTTTCCTGAAATGAGTGGGTTTAGGAATATAGACTTTTTTGATAAATTGGCACAATGTTTCAAAAACATTTATGAATAACCAAAATAGTAGCTATGGAGGACAATTCATCTTTCAATAATCAATGTGTTAGATTATACAGAGACTTAGACAAACATAACAGGATTGAGTCACTTTTTTCTTACACGAAAATAAACTTAAGGCAGCCTTTTGTGAATACACGGACCAAATATATTTTTATACTCTTGGATTTAATAAAATCCATCTACACAAAAAGGCTCTCTGTCTATTTTTAAAGACATGTCCTTATCCTTTGAGGAAAGCTCTGAGCCTCTCCTGACTCCTCCAATGCAGTCTGAGATAGTAAAGATGACCACAAGCAATCAAAGGGACTTCCTATAACATAGCTGTTTCTGAACTTTCTAAGTTTATGGTCTAATTATAAAGAGTGTGAACAAGAAAGAAGATTACTTACTTATTTAAAAAATGTTTTAAAAATACATACTCATATATTGTCTTATTTGATATTCTCTAGCAATGGGACATTAGAATTTACAAGTTCTAACCAAATCAAAATAAGATTCCTAAAAATATACCTAGGAGAATAAAAATGTGTGTGAAATGGCAGTTGGGAGAGAGGATTCTGGAAAGATGATGGAATAGGGAGGAGTAGGGACCTGTCTTCTCAGCTAGAGAACAAACACACTAGCAAAATTTGTCTCGTAACTATTTTGGAACTCTGGAGTATACTGAAGGCAAGCAACACTAGGGGAAGGCTTGGATGTCAAATTATGGTTAATTTTGGTCAATTTCAGCTCTTAACTCAGCAGCAGCTATCCATTCCCCACCTCTCAGCCCCATGGCAGGCAGCTGTGTATGTACTACCGGAGCAGCTTGCCAGGGTGTGCAAAAGGGACTCTATCCTCCAAAGATTAGGATCTGTGTCCTGACCACTGATTGCTGCTTTGGATCATGGAAGTGCAGACGCAGAGGCAGGCTGTCTTTGTTGCACATACCATCCTTTTATTACAAGATCCTCCTCCTCTAGCTAAAGCAATTGCCAGAGGTTTTAAAGGACCAGCATCCCTTTTCTTCTTCATTTTTCTCCTTTTCCCCTTTTGGGAGCCAGACGTTAAAAAAATAGACTATGCAAAAACAATGCATAGAAGGAGTAAATTTAAAAGTCACCACACATGCCCAGTGAAACGTACAGGCTCAGAAAAGACCTGAGAACACCTTAAATTTGTACCTCAGGCTGATCCTTGGCACAGAGACAGCCTACAAGAATAAAAAACAAAACACGACAAAGACAAAAATAGCAGGCTGGGTGCAGTGTCTCACGCCTATAATCCTAGTACTTTGGGAGGCCAAGGTGGGCGGATCACCTGAGGTCAGTGTTTGAAACCAGCCTGGCCAACATGGTGAAACTCTGTGCCTACTAAATATAGAAAAAATACCCAGGCATGGTGGCGCATGCCTATAATCCCAGCTACCCAGGAGGCAGAAGTTGCAGTGAGCTGAGATTCTGCCACTGCACTCCAGCCTGGATGACGGAGTGAGACCCCGTCTCAAAAAAAAAAGACAAAAATAGCAAACCATAGGAAAGGGAGAGAGTATGATTCCCAGTTATCACATTATTTGTTTCAAATGTCCAACGTCCAGCAACAATCACAAGACACACAAAGAAACAGGAAACTATGGCCTATTCAAAAGAAAGAAATAAACCAACAAAAACTGTCCTTAAGAAAGATGAGATAGCAGACCTACTAGACAAAGACTATAAAACAACAGTCTTAAATATGCTCAAAGAGCTAAAGGAAGATGTGGGGAAAGTCAAGAAAACAGTGTATGAACAGAATGGAAATAGCAATAAAAAGATAGAAAACCTAAAAAGAAACCAAGAAACTCTACAGCTGAAAAGTACAAGGACAAAAATGAAAAATTCACTAGAGGTATTTGGCCAGATTTGTGCAGGCAGAAGAAAAGAATCAGCAAACTTGAAAACAGGACAAAGAAAATGATTGAGTCTGAGAAACAGAAAGAAAAAAGATGGAAGGAAAGTGAGAAGAGCCTAAGGGACCTGTGGGACACCATCGGTAAACCAACATACTCATCATCATGGGAATCTTATCAGGAGAAGAGGGAAATAGGGTAGAAAGATTATCTGAGGAAACAGTGGCTGAAAACTGACCAAATTTGATGAGAGATACAAATATAAACATCTAAGAAACTCAGTGAACTTCAAGTATAATGAACTCAGAAATGCACACCAAGACAAATGATTGAGAAAAGTGAATCATCATTTACAAGAAATCCTCAATGAGATCATCAACTGATTTCTCATCAGGAATTTTAGGGGCAAGAAGGCAGTGAGCTAGTATATTCAATGTACTAGGAGCAAAGAAGGCAAACAAACAAAAACCCTCAACCAAGAATCCTATATCCAAGCAAAACTATCCTTCAAAAGTAAGGGGAAATTAAGACATTCCCAGATGAACAAAAGTTGAGGAAATTGGTTACCACCAGAACTGACCTGCAAGAAATGCCAATAGAAGGCTTGCAGGTTGAAATAAAAGAACACTAGACAGTAACTTGAAGCCATGTGAAGAAATAGAGCCAGGAATGGTGGTACATACCTATAGTCCCACCTATTTGGGAGTGCTGAGGCAGGAAAATCACTTGAGTCTAGGAATTTGAGGCTGCAGTGAGGTATGATTGTGCCACTGCACTCCAGCCTTGGCAACAGGGCAAGACCCCATCTCTAAATTTTTGTATTTGGCTGATTTTTGTATTTTTAGTAGAGACAGGGTTTCACCAGGTTGGCCAGGCTGGTCTCAAACTCCTGACCTCAAGTGATCTGCTGGCCTCAGCCTCCCAAAGTGCTGGGATTACAGGCGTGAGCTACCATGCCCAGCTGTAAAGTTGTTTTTAACTCTACTGTTTTGTTTTCTACATGATTTAAGAGACTGTTACACTAAGAAACACAATTATTACTGTGTTTCTGAGCACACAATGTACAAAGATGTAGTTTTGTGGCATCAATAACACAGAGGTGAGGATGGAGCTATACATAAACAGAAGTTAGCATGCTATTGAATTAATTTAGTGTAAATTCAAATTAGAGTGTTGTAATGTGATCTCATGGTAAATACAAAGAAACTAGTTACAGAATATACAAATAAATGTGAATTAAAATGTTTCACTACAAAAAATCAACTAATCTAGCCTGGGTAACATGATGAAACCCTGTCTCTACTAAAAATACAAAAGTTCGCTGTGCATGGTGGTGCACATCTGTAATCCCAGCTACTTGAGAGGCTGAGGCATGAGAATCCCTTGAACTTAGGAGGGGGAGGTTCCAGCAAGCTGAGATTGCGCCACTGCGCTATAGCCTGCGTGACAGACTTAGACTCTGTCTCACACACAAAAAAATCAACTAAATTCTAAAGAGACAGTAATGCAGGAAATTAGGGACAAAAAATTGCTTCTCTATAAGGAATATAGAAAACAAATAGCTGGCCAGGCACAATGTCTCATGCCTTTAATCACAGTACTTTGGGAGGCTGAGGCAGGTGGGTCACTTGAGCTCAGGAATTCAAGACCAGCTGGGAAACATGGTGAAACCCTGTCGCTATGTTTAAAAAATTTATTTAAAAAACATAAATCAAAAAAGAAAACAAAAAGCAAAATAACACCTCATCAGTAATTATTTTAAATGTAAATGGATTAAATTCTCCAATCAAAAGACAAAGACTGGCAGACTGAATTAGAAAACATGACCCATGACCCAATTTTATGTTCTCTATAAAAGATTCACTTTAGATCCAAAGACAAATAAGTCAAAAGTGAAAGGATATAAATATATATCCCAGATAAATAGTAATTAAAAGAAAGCAGTGTAGGTATACTAATTTTAGACAAAATAGTCTTTATTTTTTTATTTTTTTGAGACAGGGTCTCTCTCTCTCTGTCACCCAGGCTGGAGTACAGTGGCATTATCAGAGCTCACTGCAGCCTCGACCTCCCAGGCTCAAGCTATCCTCCCACCTCAGCCTCTTGAGTAACTGGGGCTACAGGCATGTGCCACCACACCCAGTTAATTTTTAAAGTTTTTATAGAGACAGGAGGGTCTCACTATGTTGTCCAGGTTAGTCTTGAACTCCTGGCCTCAAGCAGTTCTCCTGCCTCAGTCTTCCAAAGTGCTGAGATTATAGGCATGAGCCACCACACCTGGCCAAAATAGATTTAAATCCCAAGAGTTTAGAAGAGACAAAGAAGGATGCATTTTATTAATAAAAGTCTTAATACAGCAATAAGAAGTAACAATTACAAACATTTAAACACCTAGTAATAGACCATCATAATATAGAAAGCAAAAATTGATAGAACTTAGACTGGAGGGAGAAGTAGTCAGTTCTACAATAATAGTTGGAGATTGCAATACTTCACTCTCAAGAATAGAACAAACAGACAGAAGTAAGGAAATAGAGCACCTGAACAACACAACAAATAAATTATATTTAACAGACATATACAGGACATTCTATGCAATAATAACAGAACATATTCTTCTCAAGTGTGCATAGCACATTCTCCAGAATAGACCTATGAAACAGACTTAAAAAGAGTTTAGTGTCAGGCCCAGCATGGTGGCTCCCACCTGTAATCCTCTCAGCGCTTTGGGAGGCTAAGGCAGGCGGATCACCTGAGGTCAGGAGTTCAAGACCAGCCTGGGCAACACAGTGAAACCCCATCTCTACTAAAAATACAAAAACTAGCCAAGCGTGGTGGTGCACACCTGTAATCTCAGCTACTTAGGAGGCTGAGACAGGAGAATCACTTGAACCCGGGAGTTGGAGGTTGCATGAGCTAAGATCACTGCACTCCAGCCTGGGTGATAGAGTGAGACTCCATCTCAAAAAAAGAAAAAAGAGAAAAGAAAAAATGTAGTGTTATCTCTGAGTACAAAGGAATGAAGTTAGACATCAATAACATAAGGGAAACCAGAAAATGAACAAATTTGTAGAAATTTAAAACACACTATTAAACAATAAATCAAAGAAGAAATCAAAAGGGAAATTAGAAAAATAATTAGAGATGGATGAAAATAAAATACAATATGCCAAAACTTATGGGATGCAGCAAAAGCATTGCTAAGGGGGAAAATTTATAGCTATAAACACAAACAAAAATAAGAAAATTATCTCTGTTACCCAGGCTGGAGTGGGTGACCTAACTGTATAACTTAAGTAACTAGGAAAAGAACAAACTAAACCCAAAACTAGAAGATGAAGGAAATAATAAAGATTAGAGCAAACATAAACAAAATAGAGAACAGAAAACAATAAAGGAAATAAATGAGACCAAACACACTAGTTCTTAAAAGATAACAAAAAAAGGGGGCAAATCTTTAGCTAGAGGGACTAAGAGAAAAAGAGAGAAAACTCAAATTACCAAAATCAGAAATGAAAGTGGGAACATTACTACTGATTCTACAGAAATGAAAATGATTCAAAGAGAGTACCATGAATATTTGTATGCTAACAGATTGGATAAACTAGATAAGACAGACACATTCCTAGAAACGAAAAACCTACCAAGACTGAATCATGAAGAAATAGAAAATCTGAAGAGTCCTATAACTAGTATGGAGAATGAATGAGTAATAATAATAATAATAATAATAAATCTCTTGACAAAGAAAAGTCCTGAACCTGATGGTTTCACTGGTGAATTCTATCAAACATTTAAAGAACTAACACCAATCCTTCTCAAGCTTTAAAAAAAAATTAAAGAGAAAAGAACATTTCTTTATTCATTGTATGAGGCCATCATTATCCTGATACCAAAGCTAGTCAAAGACACTACAAGAAAACTGCAGACCAATATCCCTTACAAATATTGACACAAAAAACCTCACCTATATACTAGCAAATGAATTCAACAGCCTATTACAAAGATTAGGCCAGGCACAGTGGCTCATGCTTATAATTCCAGCACTTTGGGAGGCCTAGGTGGGAGGATTGCTTGAGGCCAGGAGTTCAAGACCAGCCTGGTTAACAGAGCAAAAAGATTTCATCTCTTAAAGAAAAAAACATACTAAAAATTAAAGAAATATTATACATCATCTCCAGGTGTGGTTGGCTCATGCCCATAATCCCAATGCATTTGGGATGTCAAGGCAGGAGGATCACTTGAAGTCAGGAGTTCGAGACCAGCCTGGGCAATATAGAGGGATTCTGTCTCTACAAAAATAATAATAATAATAATATTAGCTGGGCATAATGGTGCACACCTGTAGTCCTAGCTACTTGGGAAGCTGAGGTGGTGGTAGGGGATCACTTGGGCCCAGGAGTTACAGATTACAGTGAGCTATGATTGTGCCACTGCACTTCAGCCTTGATGACAAAGCAAAAACTCAGTCTCTTAAAAAACAGATTTTTTAAAAAAGGTTAGATGGTAAATTTTATGTTATGTATATTTTATCACAATTTTAAAAATTGAAAAAAAAAAGAAACTACCCATGTTTTGGTATCTCTAAGCCCATTATTTCTATGTCTCTAAAATGGAAATGATAATACAACCCACCTCATATGGCTTTTGTGAGGATTAAATGAGAAAATATTTGTTAAGTCCTTTAGTGCTGTGCCAGACACAACAGTAAACTTTCAATAATGTTAGCTATTATTCTTACTTAAAAGTAACTTTAGTGAGTGGAAGAGAACTAGAATTAAAATAACCAATAATTGATAACAATTAGCAAATAGTAAGAAAGGTGCCAAATTGTATGAGGGTGCTTATTTCTTCAAATTTTACTTTAATTCAGGGTTGTCATGAAAATATGGTATTGGCTGGGTGCGGTGGCTCACACCTGTAATCCCAGCACTTCGGGAGGCCAAGGCAGGTGGATCACAAGGTCAAGAAATCGAGACCATCCTGGCCATGGTCAATATGGTGAAACCCCATCTCTACTAAAAATACAAAAATTAGCTGGGTGTGGTGGCACATGCCTATAGTCCTAGCTACTCAGGAGTCTGAGGCAGGAGAATCGCTTGAACCCAGGAGGCGGAGGTTGCAGTGAGCTGAGATTGTGCCACTGCACTCTACCCTGGTGACAGAGCGAGACTCTGTCTCCAACAAAAAAAAAAAAAAAAAAGAAAGAAAGTATGGTATTGTACTTTGGGAGACTGAGAAGGGTGGATCACTTGAGCCCAGGAGTTCCAGACCAGCCTGGGAAACATGATGAAACCCTGTCTCTACCAAAAAAAAAAAAAATTAGCTGCGTGTGGTGGTGGACACCTGTAGTCCCAACTACTGGGGAGGCTGAGGCAGGAGGATTGCTTAAGCCCAGGAGGCAGAGGCTGCAGTGAGCTGTGATTGTAACACTGCACTCCAGCCTGGGTGACAGAGCAAGGCCCTGTCTCTAAATAAATAAATAAAGTAGTCTTTAATATGCCTAGCTATTTTACTACTTTAATTTCTTGATAATTTCATGGGAAGATGTTCATTTCTTCTCTTTTTAACAAAGTCCATTTGTCTGGTTTTGTGAGAATCTACCTGTGGGTAAGGCATCATCTGCAACTGAGTCACAGCATATACTAATTGCAGAGAAAATGCCTCAGGGAAAATAAATAAGATTCCTGCATCTGATAGACTCAAGCCTATTAGAGGAGATAGCTATGGCCTGGGCACAAAACAATTAAAAAAACAAAACTGGGATGGGAATCAGAAGATCAGGCTCTAACTCCAACACGGGCTTTCTGTTTCTTGTCTGTAAAATTAGACTGCTGATCTACTTCTCTTTAAGTTCCCTTTCAGGTCTAAATTTCAAAGCTGTGTAGTGTGGTTGTTGCCCTGGCACCTCCTACCACACACTGCAGAAAACTAACCTTGGAGATAGCCTGAGCCTCAGAAAAAATCATGGTTTCCCCCTCAGCTGGACTCTCCCCATTGCCTGGCGTTCATTCCATGTTTAGCACCTCAGTGCTCTCATCGGTTTCCACAACCTCAGTTTCAAATCAAACCTTCATCCTCAATCTTCTAGCCTTCAATCTCAGGAAACGGAAGATCACTCTGTTTCACAGAGAAAATATAAACCACTAAATTATCCTCAACTTTCTACCACCCAAAGTTAAATTCTCCAACATCCTCATTTTTTTCTTTGGCTTCAGTGAAAGGGGTATTAAAAGGAGGCCGTAGATTGGACAGCACTTCTCCAGGAAGCATTCCCTTGCTCCCTAAGCTTGGGCAGATCCCTCTGCTGGGTCATCCCCGAAGATCCTGGGACTTCTACCTTCATTGCACTTATCACGGAACCATATATTTAAAAGATGTCCATTTACTTTTCTGTACATCTCAAGCTGTAAGTTCCATGTGGGCAAAAGTTATGTCTGGCTTATTAATATTTGTTTTCTCTATATAACGCAGAAGTTGTTCAATACATATTCTAAAAATTGAAGAATAAGTAAGTTTCCCAATAAACTTATCAGAATGCCAAACTCTTGGCACCACTTGGGCTTTGCTTGCAGGTTCTTTCCAAAACAAACTTTTTTATTACTATAAAAGCAATGCATATTCATTATGAAGAAAAAATCAGAAAAAAACAAAACAAAAGAGAATACAAATGACAGAAGGCTCCAACATACCAACTATTGTTGTTAACTTTTTTGGGCATATTCTTCCAGAAGCTTTTAATCATATGCTGATATTAAAATAGGATCACTTCGGATATACAGATCAATATAATAATACAGAAATAGACCCACACATATTTGTTCTACTGATTTTATATGAAGATGCTTGAGCAATTCAGTGGGGATATGGAAAGTCTTTTTAACATACGGTGCTGGACCAACTGTATATTCACATGGCAAAAAAATGAAAATTGACCCTTATCACCATACAGCACCATACAAATAGATTATCTCTAAATGAATCTTAGACCTAAATGTGAAACCCGAAACTATGAAACTGCCATAAGAAAATATAAGACAATATATTTACAACCTTGGAGTCAGCCAAAGTTTTTTAGATAAGTTCCTCCCTCCCCGTCAAAAAAGGCACAAACCATTAAGGAATAATACATTAGGCCGGGTACGGTGGCTCACGCCTGTAATCCCAGCACTCTGGGAGGGTGAAGTGGGCGGATCACAAGGTCAGGAGATCGAGACCATCCTGGCTAACACGGTGAAACCCCGTCTCTACTAACAATATAAAAAATTAGCCGGGCGTGGTGGCGGGCGCCTGTAGTCCCAGCTACTCGAGAGGCTGAGGCAGGAGAATGGCGTGTAACCGGGAGGCGGAGCTTGCAGTGAGCCGAGATCGCAGAGTGAGACTCCGTCTCAAACAAAAACAAACAAACAAAAAAGAATACTACATTAGACTCCCTCAAAATCTAAAACTTTTGGTTTTGAAAAGACATCATTAAGAAAGCAAAATGGACTGGGTATGGTGGCTCACTCCTATAATCGCAGTGCTTTGGGAGGCCATGGTGGGAGGACTGCTTGAGGTCAGGAGTTTGAGACCACCCTGCGCAATATAATGAGTGTGAGACCCCATCACTACAAAAAAAGAAAAAAATCTTTTTTAATTATCTAGGTTGTGCACTTGTAGTCATAGCTACTCTGGAGGTCAAGGTGGGAAGTTTGCTTGAGCAAACTCCAGGGAGTTTGAAGTTATAGTGTTACTGTACTCCAGACTGGGTGACAAAACAAGACTCTGTCTCAAAAACCAAACAAACAAACAAACAAACAAAAACAAAACAAAATGGCAAGCCACAGACTAGGAGAAAATATTCACAACAGATACATCAAACATAGGACTTATACCCAAAATATATAAATACATAAAGAACTCTCAAAACTTAATAAGAAAACGTAAACCAATTTTTTTTTTTTTGATACGGAGTCTCGCTCTGTCGCCCAGGCTGGAGTGCAGTGGCGCGATCTCGGCTCACTGCAACCTCTGCCTCCCGGGTTCATGCCATTCTCCTGCCTCAGCCTCCCGAGTAGCTGGGACCACATGCGCCCACCACCATGGCCGGCTAATTTTTTGTATTTTTAGTAGAGACGGGGTTTCACCATGTTAGCCAGGATGGTCTCGATCTCCTGACCTCGTGATCCGCCCGCCTCGGCCTCCCAAAGTGCTGGGATTACAGGCGTGAGCCACCGCGTGCGGCCACCAATTTTTTAAATGTGCAAAATAGTAGAATAGAAACTTCATTAAAGAATATATACAATGGCCAATAAGCCCATGAAATGATGCTAAACATCATTAGTCATGAGGGAAATGCAGATCCAAATACAATGAGGCCAGATGCAGTGGCTCATGCCTGTAATCCTAACCCTCTGGGAGGCCGAGACGGGCAAATTGCTTGAGCCCAGGGGTTCAAGACCAGCTTGGGTAAAATGGCAAAACCTCAGCTCTACAAAAGATTAAAAAAAAAAAAATTAGCCAGGCATGCTGATGCACGCTTGTAGTGTCAGCTACTAGGGAGGCTGAGGTAGGAGGATCACCTGAGCCTCGAGAGGTTGAGGCTGCAGTGAGCCATGATGGTGCCTCTGCATACAGCCTGGGTGACAGAGTGAGGCCCTGTCACGGAAAAGAAAAAAAAAAAACAAAAACAAAAAACAAAAGCAAAAAAACCAAAAAGTTGAAGAGACTGGTATATCCATACAATGGACTACTCAACAACATAAAGTAGTTGATCCACGCAGCAACATGGATGAATCTCAAAATCATTATACTGAGTGAAAGAAAACAAAACAAGTGCATATTGCATGTTCTTGCATATTTGATCTACTGACTTTAGACAATGTATATTTGATCTACTGACTTTAGAAAAAGATGCTCAGGCAATTCAGTGGGGGAATGGAGAAAGTCTTTTTAACATATGGGGCTGGACCAACTGGATATTCACATGGCAAAACAATTAAAATTGACCTTATGTACCATATATCGCCATACATGTAAATTAACTCTTAATGAATCTTAGACCTAAACGTACAACCCAAAACTATGAAACTGCTATAAGAAAACATAGGGAAGGCCAGGCGCGGTGGCTTACGCCTATAATCCCAGCATTTTGGGAGGCCGAGGCAGGAGGATCACAAGGTCAAGAGATCAAGACCATCCTGGTCAACACAGTGAAACCCTGTCTCTACTAAACATACAAAAATTAGCTGGGCATGGTGGTGCATGCCTGTAGTCCCAGCGACTCAGGAGACTGAGGCAGGAGAATCACTTGAACCCAGGAGGCGGAGGTTGCAGTGAGCTGAGATAGCGCCACTGCACTCCAGCCTGGCAGCAGAGCAAGACTCAGTCTCAAAAAAAAAAAAAAGAAAAGAAAAGAAAGAAAACATAGGGAAATATATTTACAACCTAGAAAAATACTAGAAAATACATAAGTGGCAGGAGACAGATCAATCAGTGTTGGCCTGGAGATGAGGGTGGAAGGAAAGAAGGATTAATGGATTACAAAGAGACATAGGAAAACTTTAGGGGTAGGGGTTGCTAATGGAATGTTTATCATCTCAATTGTGATGATATCACATGTGTCTGCAGATGTCAAAATGTATCGAACTGTACACTTTAAATATGTGCAGTTCATTGTACTTCAATTATACCTTAATAAGGTAGAAAAATAAAGCCAAAAATGGGATCATACATACCTATACTTTTTAACTTGATAATATGGTGTGAACACATTTTCATATTAATGCCTATATTTCTGTACCATGTTTTAGTGTTCCATTACATGAACATACTCTGATTTATTTAACCAAATTCTTGTTATTGGATATTCAAGTTGCTTTCAACTGTTCACTATTACAAATCGCAAATAACAGTATTTTCAGAGAGGCCATGTATAATTCTTAGTTGCATTACCTCAGTTAGTTAAAATACTACACTATGAAGCAAAGGTCCAACATTAAAATTCTGTTTCATAGCCATGAACTTGGACGTAACCTTAGTCTTGGATTGCTGTGCTGAAAATATATGCGATGGACCCAAAGACACTGGACCACCTCAGTGTGAGGAAAAATCACCAGAAATCCAGCCCTGCCAGAGGAAAAAGAAACATATGCTGAAATGGCAGATCAGCCACATTATCTCCAAAAGCAAAGAATATGATTAATCAGCCTTAAGAGAATCATGAAAGAAAAAAATATTTATTGAAGGTATTCAATGTGTTTTTTGGGGTAGAAGAGGAATGCAGAAGAGCCCTCCAAGGCACATAACACAATCTCAACTCTATTGGTGCTGAAAGCCGATCTTGCACTGAGGAAAGTGACTTAAGTAGGTAAATTCACTATTTGCAAACTCACTCCAGGGGATCATGTGTACTGAACTAAGTTCCAGCTGTAGGAATAGCCTGAGACCCAGCATTAGGAGCTGGTGAACAGTCAGCAAAGCAGCCAAAGGACATTTCGCATGGGTTTAAAAACAATTTTTTTTCTCTCCCCACAAATAGAGGGTTTTTCTCCCCCTCATTTGTAGGACATTCTCAAGTGATGAAATCAAAACTGCTTAGAATAGAAGAATATACATTATTCAATAATTATCTGGTACTTTTAAGATAAAACCCTACACTGATCCACTCTCATTCTCTCCCCCATTCCTCCTGGTCCCCCACCACCTATTTTTCCATGCAGTCTGTACTTTATAACTCTTTCTCTTCCTGCTGGAGCAGACCTCTCCCTCATGCCAAAACTCCCCTTTGAAGTCCGCCCTCCCATTAGGGCTTTGGTGTAGGTATTCAGACTGATCACACAAGCCCAGCAGAAGTCCCGGACCATCCACATTCTGTCGTATACAGTTGTTTCATGTGGCCTGTGATTTACAGTCTTAATCAATGCTCAAAAGAAGAAGAGCACATCTTTGGTGGAGTTTTTCCCCCCTTCTTTCTACAAAACAGGACTCTTGGGGTTTCTGTGGACATTGTGCAGGATGGTTTTGCCAAATGGAATGAAGCACACTTAATACTTTTCCTTTATAACCTTTGCCATAAATCAGCTGGCACTCCGTTTGCACAAGTGCAGCGATTAATGTCTTGCCCCTCCCCCAGCACTTCCCGAATTTTAAACAAAGTAGGAATAAACTGAGGGTGAGCAGAGCCAGCGGGCCCAGTAAATCAGTTTAATGAGATTCGAATAGATCACATAGGACATATTGTGGAAGAATAAGGTGGGTGGTGGGGATCCGAATTTCAACAACGTGGGAGTACTGGGGGCTGGAGAGGGAACTGATGCAAGTTGCGGTAGGCAATGCTCAAACTCTGACACATGTCTTTGGTAAAAACAGCACATCTTACATTCTCCTTCCCATTTGCTGAAACTTACTGCTGTGACTCGTTTAGATTTAGCGCTGCTTCCTGTCTGTGGTTTTCCTGGTCCATGTTCTCCCACAGTTGGAGAGATTTTTGCTTGCTTCTTCTCATCTATGACTGTGTTGATCTGCATTCATTCTTACTCTATGGTCTCCTTTCTACAAACACACATCCTTGTATGCACAAACAACTTCCTATATAAGACAGGAAAAATAAAGACCTGCATATCTAAGGGCTGAACTAAGTTAAGAAGAAGCTAATTATTGGGTGTCATCCATCCACGCTGGACAGCCAGAGGCTGCTTAGTTCACCCTTCATTCACTGTCACTTACAGATAGGAAATTTACAGTCCTCTCTCCCTCCCACTGCACCAGACGAAAACATTGTTCAGTTTTCTGCTCTTCATTTTATTTTATTATTATTATTATTATTATTTTTTTTTTTTTTTTTTTTTGAGATGGAGTTTCACTCTTGTTGCCTAGGCTGGAGTACAATGGCGTGATCTCGGCTCGCTGCAACCTCCACCTCCTGGGTTCAAGTGATTCTCCTGCTTCAGTCCCCTGAGTAGCTGGGATTACAGGTGCCCGCCACCACACCCAGCTAATTTTGTATTTTTAGTAGAGACGGGGTTTCTCCATGTTGATCAGGCTGGTCTTGAACTCCCGACCTCAGGTGATCCCAAAGTGCTGGGATTACAGGTGTGAGCCACCGCGCCCCAGCCGTTTTCTGCTCTTTAAATCAAATATACACACAGGATTCTTCTTGCATTGAATACTATATTACAATGAAAAAGAAAACCTTAAATCTTTTCTCAGAAAAGTTGTCTGATTACATATTTCCTTAATATCACTCACTGAGAAAAAGTAGACCATCCTAAGTACCTCTGTTAAGACAGTTCTTACATGTTAGAGAATATGAGGGAAGATAACTGAAAGAAAGGAAAAGAGAAATGAAATAAACTGCCTTCATAATGTTTCATTTAATTTCAGAAATGCATGAGGTCTGTTTCAAAACTTATGAGTCCCCTGTATACGAGATTGCCAACTTTTAGTCATGCTTATTATTCTTATTACTCTCTATGACTAAACACCAGAAGTCTTAGTTTAGTATGTTAGAAGGTCAACCGACTTTATCAGGATATGCTGCATAAACAACTTATTAACTCCCCAAAGAGTATCAGTTTGATAATATGATGCATAATAATGCTATGTTATTACACCTTTGAGATTTTATTCTTTTTTCTTTCCTCAGGTGAGAAATGAAAATTACTCTTACATATATCCCTCCTC
Organism: Macaca mulatta; assembly: GCF_049350105.2. NCBI lineage: Eukaryota > Metazoa > Chordata > Mammalia > Primates > Cercopithecidae > Macaca > Macaca mulatta. Next base: position 79,718,737 of record NC_133409.1, read on the forward strand.
TCACTTAATCCTGAACACGCTAAGCAACCTCTTACTCTCATACTGAAATATTTATTCTAAAAAGCAGATTCAAGATTTGACTATTCCAAATCTGGGTTTCAACTAGAAAACAATTCAAAAAAAGAAACACAATCCTAAGCTTGCTTTACTATGGATAATAAATACTAATTAAATAGTGTTTTAAATATAGCCAGATACTCAACCTGAGGAAAGTCAGTGGGCTGAAAGTTATGGATCTTTTATGACAAATTAGACCTCTTGTGCTTCTGGATTATTTTGTACTACGGATTATGTCAAGCATATGGCATACAAGTTAACTAATTCAGCAACACAAAGGAATACAGCTGTGGGAGAGCCTCAATTACACAAGAACAATTTTACATTTTAACATGGAGGCCTTTAGTGCTTTTTCAAACTTAACATAAGGTCTCCATCTCCACCGTTCCTCGGGAAAGAAGTTGATTGATAACATATTTTCACTTTAGATTGCTCAGACATGGTGTGCTTGCTTAAAAAGCCTCACCTCTATACAGCATTATTTATTTTTAAATCTTTAATTTTACATTTTTTTTTCTTAAAGAGATCAAACAAGTTCTACCTTGCCAAGGGAAGGAAGAAAATATTCAGCAGACACACGACTGTGGAATTCATTCACAGGCACCAAATAGCCAACACCCACCCTCCTCTACATAGAACTGTTGCCATTTCCATTTTGTTGTTGTTGGTTATGAGCACGGATATGTTACCTGACACATATTTTAATTTCAAATCTGATGGCTAAGATAAAAGAGGGATTTCAGTATCTCTCCTTCTAGAACATGGCAAATAACCTCCTGAAAGGATGAGCTAAACACAGTGTCTGGCACACAGTGGTGTATAAAATCAGTGTGAAAAGCCCATGGAAAAACCAGTGCCTTCATTTGTCCTCTACTGGCCAGAAAAAGATTCAGATTTGGTGAGATTTAAAAAGCTCCACATCGTCTTATGTGACTTCTTCCACTGGACAGATGATTACGAATGAAGAAAATAATCGTTTGAATTTATAGTATAATGACCATTGCAATCATCACATGTCTGTCTTATAAGAAAGGCATTTCCTTTCATAGAAGAGATGTCCAAGACAAGTTTAAAATTTCAACTGAAGTCTTCATCGTTACCATACATGCAAATAAAATAAGGTGTCGAGAGTATGTTTAATCCTCTGAATGAGACAGTACTAATTACGTGTGGGGGGGAAATGTAGTAAAGAAACAATAATATATTAACATATGACCATTTTTTAAAGGCCGTTTCTTGAAATGTTGAAGAAAAGTATAGGCACACAAGTGCTTGCATTTAATTTTGGGGGTTCATGGCCATCTGCAGACAGCCGTAGGACCATGCTCCATGGGAAAAGATGGCCTGCCAGACACAAAAGGAATCAAACCAGCTTCAGCAACAACAGGAACACTTAAATTAACACGTAGGCACTGATTTGAATTTTTTTTTTTTTTTCCGAGACAGGGTCTTGCTTTGTCACCCAGGCTAGAGTGCAGTGGCAAAAGCATGGCTCACTGCAGCCTCAACCTCCTGGGCTCAAGCAATCCTCCTACCTCAGCCTCCCAAGGACCTAGGACTATAGGCTCATGCCGCCATGCCTGGCTAATTTTTAAATTTTTTGTAGAGACGTGGTGTCACTATGTTGCCTAGGCTAGTTTCAAACTCCTGTTCTCAAGTAATCTCCCATCTTGGCCTCCCAGAGTGCTAGGATTATAGGCATGGGTCACCGTGCCAGGCCAACCTGATTTTTCTGAATCTTTTATCAGAGAAAAAGTAAAGATTCTGGTCACTTTTGAAATGGGGGTAGAAAAACAATTTCGAGTCAAATATCAGCCAGCAGATTCCGGCAGCACAAGCAGTGTGGCCTGTCCAGCCCTGGGACAATTGCATGCAAACAGTATCCAGCCCTGTTCCAAAGGACAGGATTTTCTAGGAAAGTTGTTTGGTTCCTACCCTAAGGAAGAACTAAAAGTCTACACAACAGAAATGATGAGAACTCAGCAAAATTCCTGTTAGATGAAGAAAACGTAATGACCTCCATTGCCTAATTTAGTAAAGCTTCCTAGAGGAGGGGAGGGCTGGTCAGAACTTACTTCAGATCATTAAAATTTAAACCACTGTTAAACACTACAGGTAGTCTTATTAAAGTGCCAGAATCTTACACACACTAAAGAAAATACCCCACAGTAGATGAAAAATAGAAAGAAAATAAAAATAATGTCCACAGTATATGATAGATTAAATAACCATTGAGAGGTGACAAAGATCACGTCCTTACATCATGACAATTCCCCATTACTGACCAAATTTACTCTTATATCAAGACAATGCTAATGAATTAATTACCAGATTTCAAAGCACCAAAGCAGAACATTGGAAAAGATGAAGGAAATCGCTTTAACAGCACAAGAGAGGGAAGCAGACAGTCTGTCAGTAAGAAAGGAATGGGAGCTCAGAACACATGACGAAGAGGCAAAAGAGTCGCAGCAGCCTGAAGCCATTTAGAAAGAAGGGCAAAGACCCTGAACAGCTCCTTAATTAGTATTCATGGTGACGACATTGAATCTATAAGAAATAGTGAAATGATGTTCAATATCATTCAATATTTCATTCATATATTACAGGGGCTCATGCCAGTAATCCTAACCATTTGGAAGGCTAGGGTGGGAAGATTACTTGGGGCCCAGGAGTTTGAGACCAGCCTAGACAACATAGTGAGACCTGGTCTCTTTAAAAAATTGAAAAGGCTGGGCGTGGTGGCTCATGCCTGTAATCCCAGCACTTTGGGAGGCCGAGGCGGGCAGATCACTTGAACTCAGGAGTTCCAGACCAGCCTGGCCAACATGGTGAAACCCCGTCTCTACTAAAAATACAAAAATTAACCAGGCTTGGTGGCATGTGCCTGTAACCCCAGCTACTTGAGAGGCTGAGGCAGGAGAATTGAACCCAGGAGGCGGAGGCTGCAGTAAGCCGAGATTGAGCCGTTGCACTCCAGCCTGGGCAAAAAGAGTGAAACCCCATCTCAAAAAAAAAAAAAAAAAAAAAAATTAGCTGGGCATGGTGGTGGTACATGCCTGTTGTCCTAGCTACTCAGGAGGCTAAGGCAGGGGAATCGCCTAAGCCCAGGAATTGGAGGCTCTAGTGAGCTATGATCACTTTTGCCACCGTACTGCAGCCTGGGTGGCAAAGCAAGACCCCAAACTAAACCAACTAACTAAATAAATAATTTTTTTAAATATTCCACTTAGTATTTAGGGGTAAATGCCCAATTATCTAGAAGATTTGCATGGAATCTCACATTTCAAATTCTGCTAGAACAGCTTGCTCTTTCAGTGGAAGTACCATTACTTCCATTGTGACACCAGTATGTCTTCAGCTCTTTCTTACTTTATTTTATCCTTATACTAGTCTTTTCTGTAGGAGGATAGATACTGTAACTCCCATTTCAGAGATGAGAAAACATGAAGCAGAAAATGACTTCCTCTGTCTTCAGTCTACTTTGTGACAATCTCTTGATAGTTGGCACACACTTGAAGAAATAAACATTTCACTTTGAGGAGTGGAATGTTCCTTTTTGCTTCTTAATTAACTGCATGGCCATCATTATGTTTTCCTGCAACAGTACTTAAGAAAGCTTCTTCTTTGCCCTAAGGAAAGGAGTGGCAGCCTCTCAGGTTAATTCAGAGGAAACCAACCCTGTCTGGCTTACTCCACTCAAGATTTGGTTACTTGGGCAAATTTCAATGAAAGGGAGACTGCTGATTTCTGCACTGCCACTCACTTCCCCAAGAGCACAGTCTTTCTTGGCTTTTCCTCCATTTTCTGCATTTTCTACTGAAATGGGAGTAAGAGTAGGGAAGGAGCTTGGGAAGGGAAACCACCCAAACATAGGAAACTGGAAGTACTTAAAAAGTAAAAAGAAAGCATAACCAAAGAATCTGATGTCAGTAAGTCTGAAGTCTGCTCAGTTTATACTTGGCATCAGATTACACACTCTTGCCAACTTGATTTAGTGCACACACTTGTGTTTTTCTTAGATTATCAAAAATCAAATAAAACTATCTTTAAGAAGTTATTGTTATGAATGGCCTACTTTTTACTGTACTTATTAATGCTAGTCTTTTATAATAAGAGCCCAAATCCATACCAACAAAATGAAAGTCCTCAGAGGATGTGCAGGTAGACAAGAGGGGGAAAGGACTGGCATGGAGCCAGGTGTAGGTGTGACTGCGGGAAGGCCCTCTAGGCTGGCCTACTCAAAGTTCTCTTTTTATCCATTTGGAAATTGAGATTTAGGTGTGAAGGGACTTGCCCAAGTACTTAACCAATCTATAAATTACATAAGTCATAGAAGAGTAGTTTCATGTGGAATGCCAAGCACATTACTTTAGAATGTTCTATGAATTAGGGCAAACTCTTCCTTCCTCCTCCCCTTTATCAAATTCACCATGAAGGATAGGGGAAAAAAATGGTGGGGGATGCATAATAGAATACAAAGAACACTTAGGGATTTTGTAGACCTGGACTGGATCCAGGTTGGTCTGTATAAACTTTGGGCAAACTGTTTAATCTCTCCAAGTCTCAGCTCCTTCATCTGTAAAATGGGGACAGTATACTCCCCTGCTCCCCATCAATTCTCTGAGTTCTTGTCAGATAACATAAATGTAGGCCAGGCATGGTGGCTCATGCCTGTAATTCCAGCACTTTGGGAGGCTGAGGTGGGAGGATCACTTGAGGCCAGGTGTTTGAGGTTGCAGTGAGCTGTCACTGTGCCACTGCCCTCCAGCCTGGGTGAGGGAACCGGACCCTGTCTCAAAAATAATTTAAAAAGGTAAAAATACACATATAAATGTAAACTGCCTGGCATACAAGAAGTTCTAAGTAAATATTGGTTCCCTCTCTTTTTAACTTTTATGTTTTTGTTTGTTTTTTTTGTTTTGAGACACGGTCTCATTCTATTGCCCTGGCTGGAGTGTAATGGTGTTATCTTGGCTCACTGAAACCTTCACCTCCTAGGTTCAAGCGATTCTCCTGCCTCAGCCTCCTGAGTAGCTGGGATTACAGGTGCATGCCACCACACCCGGCTAATTTTTTATTTTTGGTAGAGATGGGGTTTCACCATGTTGGCCAGGTTTGTCTCGAACTCCTGACCTCAAGTGATCCACCCGCCTTGGCCTCCCAAAGTGCTGGGATTACAGGCGTGAGCCACTGCGCCCAGCTCTTCCTTTCTTTGAAAATGGCTGGTGCAGTGGCTCACGCCTGTAATCCCAGCACTTTGGGAGGCTGTGACAGACGGATCACCTGAGATAAGGAGTTCGAGACCAGCTTGACCAACATGGTGAAATCCCGTCTCTTCTAAAAATACAAATATTAGCCGGGCCTGGTGGCAGGCACCTGTAGTCTCAGCTACTTGGGAGGCTGAGACAGGAGAATTGCTTGAACCCGGGAGGCAGAGGTTGCAGTGAGCTGAGATCATGCCACCGCATTCCTGCCTGGGTGACAGAACGAGCAAGACTTCATCTCAAAAACCAAAACAGAAAGAAATTAAGCGAGTCAATAATAAACATAGTGCATCATTTATTACTTAGGGGCTGATATTCAATATACAAAATATTCACACCTACTTCTCCAACTACCCCATTTCATTTTTAGCTAGCTTCTTTTTGGCACAAATAAGTGAAAATGCAAATTGATCAAATTTTAAGTTCTATATTTTTTTAATTGTAGGGAGAAGAAAAAAATTAAAAGCTATAAACTCAGTATGAGTGATCTATATTTTAATCATTCATGTTATTTTCAGATGCTACTTGGGTAAATTTGTATGAGTAAATAACATATAAAACATATTAAATAACATATAAAATCATACAGAAGGTTCTAAGCTTTTTTTTTTTTTTTTTGAGATGGAGTCTCACTCTGTCCAGCATGATCTTGGGTCACTCCACCTCCCAGGTTCAAGTGATCCTTGTGTCTCAGCTTCCCAAGTAGCTGGGACTACAGGTGTGCGCCACCATCCCCCGCTAATTTTTGTATTTTTAGTAGAGACGGGGTTTCACCATGTTGGCCAGGCTGGTCTCAAACTCCTGGCCTCAAGTGATCCACCTGCCTCGGTCTAAGTGCTGAGATTACAGGCATGAGCCACTGTGCCCAGCACTTTTCTTAGAATATAAAACCCCATTATATCAAATAATGTATGTAGATACTCTGTCCCCAAGGATGTGGAATATAACTCCCTCCTCTTTGTGTGTGAGGTGGATATAGTAACTTCCTTCCAAAGAGTACCATATGAAAAGGTGGAAAAAATGGGTCATTTTTTCCTCTGGAGAAACCTGAAAAACACCACCTCAGCTGGGCGATCAGGTTAACGTCGACAGTGATAAGTCATGTTGATATATACTTTTGATATGATGTGATGAAATAGCACTTTACCTCTCTGGTCTTCCTCCAAAAGCCCATAACCCCAGACTAATCATGTTAAAAAAAAAAAAAAGGCATATTTCAATGAGGGACATTCTAAAAAACACCTGCCCACTGCTCCTCAAAACTGTTAAGGTCATGAAAAAAAGAAAATTCAGAGAAACTGTCAAGACCAGAGGAGTCTAAAGAAAACATGACCATTAAATGTAATGTGATCTCCTCAGTGTAATCCTGGAACAGAAAAAGGACACTAGGTAAAAACTAAGGAAATCTGAATGATGTATAGATTTCAGTTAATGACAATGTATCAACATTGGCTCATTAATTGACTAATGTAAGATGTGAATAACACAGGAAACTGAGTGTGGGGAATATGAAAACTATACTAGCTTCTCAATTTTTCTGTAAATCTAAGCTGTTCTAAAGAAGTATGGTCTATTTAGCACACTATAAATTATTATATTAACAAAACTACTTTAATAACGATACATTCCATTACTAGCAAATTTACTTTTTCATACCAAATATCTTTGATTCCAGTTGTATTTTTTTAAAGGTATTCTGTTGAGGAAATAGTCATCAAAAAAATCAAGATGTTTCACAAAGGCTGAGCAGTTCAGATGAAAATGTCTTGGTATCTGCCCAGTTCTGCCTCCTAGTTACATGGTCACATATAAACCTCCTAAGCAATTTCATCTGTTAATTTCCTCACCAATAAATCCAAGAAGCTGGACTAGATTATCAGTACGGTTCTTTACAGCCCTACAGGTCCACCATGTTCAGTATCATTTCTCCAAAAGCCAGAGGCACACGTTTAAAATAAGAAAGAACTTTCCCACCCACACTCCCCCTGACCCTCAGCCCACCCCAGGCTTTATTTCTCATTCAAAAAGTGCGTCTGGCCTTTAATCTGCCCCTGCTTCCACGGTATCCTGATGACTGACAGAGTCAACCGTGAGGAGATGCCACTAAATCAACATCCTTCAGGGTCTCTTTCCAAAAAAGAAAAAAATTAGGCAGCTGGTCTTGAAATGAGGATTGTTCAGTTTGGTCAAAGCTGCTGCATCATCCATCATTGAGAGATAAGGGGACATTTGCCCAGGGTCAGACTGGCCAAGCAACTGTGTGAACTTACCCAAAACCCCACCTCTGCTTCCCTTTGCCTGTTTCTAAACTTAGTTGCTTTATTCATAACATGGTGCCCTCTGGCAGGGGTAAGGTGAAGGTGCGCAGGTCATCCCCTAAGGCCAGTTCACAATGGAGTCACACACCCAGACTCAGACACACACAGAGCAAGAGTGTTTTCTATTAGCCTGTGTTCATTAATATTGCCTTCTGACTGCCATGTTGTGTTTAGAAAATAGATACATTTCTACAGCAACTTCCTATCATTTAAATATGTTTTAACTTAAAACTAATTCCAAATAAACAAGATCACTTTTTCAAAGCTGACAGAGCTGAACAAATGCAAGTTGTCCATTGAGCAATGAGGGGGTTGGAGCACCAATTCCCCTCTGCAATCAAAAATCTGCATAAAACTTTTGACTCCCCCAAAACTTAACTAATAGTCTCCTGTTGACCAGAACCAATAACATAAGCAGTCAATTAACAAACACATAAATGGATGAGTATCTACATATATTTTATGCAATCATCATGCATTTTTCTTAATTTCTTCAATATTTCTAGGCTGCATGGTTCATCTAGGAGTTTCTTCAAATTGTTGCAAATCTCCAAAAAATTTCCAACATATTTCTTGAAAAAAAAATCTGTGCGGCCAGGCACGGTGGCTCACGCCTGTAATCCTGGCACTTTGGGAGTCCAAGGCAGGCGGATCACGAGGTCAAGAGTTTGAGACCAACCTGGCCAACATGTCGAAACCCCGTCTCTACTAAAAATACAAAAAATTAGCTGGGCGTGGTGGTGCACGCCTGTAATCGCAGACACTCAGGAGGCTGAGGCAGGAGAATTGCTTGAACCCGGGAGGCAGAGGTTGCAGTGAGCCGAGATTACGCCACTGCACTCCAGCCTGGGTGACAGAGTGAGACTTCGTCTCAAAAAAAAAAAACAAAAAGAAAAGAAAAAAATCTGTGTATAAATGGACCCTCAAAGTTCAAACCCTTGTTCAAGTGTCAACTTTTCAAATCTTCTTTTGTCCTTTATGACGTAAACACAAAACTAATTTTCCATCTACCATTTAGTCATTTGACAGACATTTATTAAATGCCAACTGAACGCCTGCTTGTTAATCTACTGGTACCCAGGGTACAAGAATGAATAAGACATAATACATGTCCCTCACTCTCAAGTCAAGTTCCCAGGCTAGAAGGAAAGATAAATGAAAATAATGTTAATTTTAAAAAAGTAAATAAAAAGATAAATGTAAATAATTATATGTCATAAGTATACAACAATATGAAGAAAGCACTAAAGATTCATAGCAGCATTTTTCTCAACAGCTAAAAGGTGGCAACAGCCCAACATCTATCAACAAATGAATGAATAAATAAAATGTGGCAATCCATACACACAATGGAATATTATTCAGCCAGATAAAGGAATGAAATTCTGAGACATGCTACAATATGCATGTTCCTTGAAAACATTATGCTAGGCTAAGTGAAATAAACCACACACAAAAGGCCAAATATTGTATGATTTTACATATATGAGCCAAATTCATATAAACAAAGTATAATAGAAGTTGCCAGGGGTTGAGGAAGGGGAAAAGTTATTGTTGAATCAGTAAAGAGCTTTTATTTGGGATGAAGAAAAAAATTCTAGAAACAGATAATGTTGACAGTGTGCACAACATTGGGAATAAACTTAATGTTACTGAATAGCACACTTGAAGATGGTTAAAATGGTAACTTTTGTCATGTATATTTTACTACAATTTTTTAAAAATCACACTCTACTCCCTGCAAAAAAAAGGGGGAGGGGTGAATCAGAAAAGTATCAAAGATCAAAATAAGATGGGATTTAAGAATTTTTGTTTTATATTTTTGGATAGGTAATACACTACATGATTCAAAAATCAGAATGATATAAAAAGATAAAAAGGGAGAAGTCCCACCCTCCGTCCTATCTCCACCCATGCCCTTCCCACCCACCCCTTACATCCACACCTGTCCATCAGAGACCACTGTTATTGCTTTCTTCTTTATTCTTCTAGTGTTTCTTTAGCAAACAACAGCAAATCTCTTTTTCTCTTTCTCATACAAAAGGTGGCATATTCATTGTTTAGCACCTTGCCTTTCATTTAAGTCTTGAGGAGTCTGAAATCTCAAATGCCAAACTCAAATGGGATAATTTTACACATTTGTGGAAGGGACCGACATTTTCTTTACCTAAGTAGCACTTTTTAACAAGTGCAGAGAAGTTCATTTTCTACTTCATTAACAAAAATTTTTTAAAGGAAAGAAAAGAAGAGAAAGAGAGAAAAGAAATTTTAACTTCAAGAAGCATTAAGGATGGCTGACTTGCCCTGGGGGAAAAGTTTACAATGTGTAAAGCTCCTCTTTCAAAGCAGCCTTATTTCCATAGGCAGCTAAGAGATTACCACCTTGTAAAAGAAAGGAAGAGCCGCAACCTCCCCACCTTTGAGTTATCCATCCCAGCAAAGGGAACCCTTGGTTGGGGGTGGCCTCTAGATGACCACTGCTCAGACTACAAGGGCAAGGCTGTGTTCTTTTAAATTTAAGGAAATTCACCGGGCATCCCAGGGGGCTGTATCTTGAACTCTATGAACCTATTACGTCCCTGTGTCTCCTTCTCTCTCCTCACCCCCATCTCACAGAAAGACAAGCAAGACAAAGCAAAACCCCTGCCCACCATCTTCCCAAACTATTTTTGATCACAATAATTTACAGCTTTGGCTGTTTTAAAAAAGAAAGAAAGACACCTGTCACCAGAAAGCCAACAGCTGCCTTTTAAGGTTCTATTAAAAAATGTGTTCTATCTTCTCAGGATAAATCCAAAATTTGGAAATGTGATGATTATAGATTAACTTTAGTATAATATTAAATAAATTTATAGAATATTTAATTTAATATTATAGATTAAATATATTATCTATCATTTATTTAATCTACAATAAACACATTTGTTACAGATTAAATTTAGACTTACATTATAGATTAAAGGTAGATCATATATATTAAAATAATCTGGTTTCAATTTTTTTAAAAATCCTGAACACTTCAGCATTTGCATTCATCCAAGTCCTTTGTTCAATACTTTTCATTCAAGTTTTTTTTTGAACATTTCTTATGTGCTAGAAACTGTTTCAGACTGAAGACAACAGTAAACAAGGCAAACACATGAATTCCTTGTCCAGGGGCTGGCTGCGGTGGCTCACGCCTGTTATCCCAGCACTTGGGGAGGCAGAGGGGGGTGGATTACTTGAGCCCAGAAGTTTGAGACCAGCCTAGGCAACACAGGGAGACCTTGTCTCTACAAAGAAATAACAAATTAGCAAGGCATGGTGGTGGATGCCCGTGGTCCCAGCTATTAAGGAGGTTGAGGCAGGAGAATAACTTGAGCCTGGGAAGCAGAGTCTGCAGTGAGCCATGATCGCACCACTGCACTCCAGCCTGGATGACAGAGACCCCGTCTCAAAAAAAAAAAAAAAAAAAAAAAAGAATTCCTTGTCCTCATAGAGTTAGCATTCTGGTTGCAGAGACAGTAAAGAAGTAAACAAATAAATACATTTAGACAGTGACAAGAGCTATGGAAGAATAAAATAAAGCAGGATAAAGGGATTGGAGAGGAGGAAGCTCTTTTTGTTAGGACCAGCAGGAAAAGCCTCTGTGAAGAGGTGACCAAACCCATAAAGGGAGGGGAACAAGATTAGGGGGAAAAGAATTCTATCCAGAAGAACCAGCAAGTGAACAGAGACTGGGAGCCAAGGGCAGAGGACAGTGTGGCTAGCCAAGCGGGCAAGCAGCCACTTCAGCAGCGGAATCTCTACTGGTACATATGGGACCTCAAGAACTCTTGGTAGCATTAATGAAGATTACAATATTGGCTCTTGGTGAAAATGACTCTCAAAAGAAGAAAGGAACTTTAAGAAAAGGTCAGCTGGGCATGGTGGCTCACGCCTGTAATCCCAGCACTTTGGGAGGCTGAGGCAGGTGGATCACCTGAAGTCAGGAATTTGAGACCAGCCTGGCCAACGTGGTGAAACCCTGTCTCTACTAGTAATACAAAAATTAGCTGAGTGTTGTGGCATACACCTGTAATCCGAGCTACTCGGGAGGCTGAGGCATGAGAATCATTTGAACCCTGGAGGTGGAGGTTGCAGTGAGCCGTTATCACGCAATTGCACTCCAGCCTGAGCAACAAAGAGAGACTCTGTCTCAAAAGAAAGAAAGAAGAAAAGAAAAGAAAAGGTCAAAAGGCAGTTTACAGGCAGGGTGAATGAAGATAAGTTCACTTTAGGCAGGTGCCTGTACAATATTTCTGTTTTAGAGGTATTGGGAAGGTTGATGATAAGCACTAAGCAATGATTAAAGATCTATTGTTCAAGAGTATGGCCAGGCATGATGACTCACACCTGTAATCCCAGCACTTTGGGAGACTGAAGAGGTTGGCTTGCTTGAGGACAGGAGTTCGAGACTAGCCTGGCCAACATGGTGAAACCCCGTCTCTACTAGAAATACAAAACTTAGCCAGGCGTGGTTGCACGCGCTTGTAATCCTAGCTACTGGAGAGGCTGAGGCACGAGAACTACTTCAGTTGAGAGGGTGCCACTGCACTCCAGCCTGGGTGACAGAATGAGACCGTCTCACACACACAAAAAAAGGACATGCCAAATCTTATACATCTAATGGCATATCTGTTCAGCCATCTGACAAATTAAAAACTGAAAAAGCAGAAAACAAATTTCAAAACTTTTCCTGCATTTTCAGACGGAGAAACAAGTAATCTTTTCCGTAGTGTATATCACTCAGCTTTGGCTCTTCAGAGTTCCTGAGTTTTCTGAAGTTGCTCTAGAAAACCATTCACCTGAACACATCTGGGGCAGGTGCTGGGAGAGGGGGACTTGCCAGCTGCAAAGCAAGTATAATGGTGGGCTGTGTGTGTAGGGGGTAATGTATAGTGTATGTTTGCAACACGTGTGCAGTATGTGTGGTGTGTGTGAGGGGTGTGTGCTGTGGGATGTGTGTGGGGAGTGGTGTGTGTGTGGGGGTGGTATGTCAGTGTGTGTATAATGTGTGTAGTATGTTATGTGTGAATGTGGAGGGGTGTGTGCATGGTGTGTGTGTGTGTGAATATGGAGGGGTGTAATATGCATGCGGTATGTTTGTGTGTATGTGGTATGTTTTTTGTGTATGTGTGTATGTGGTATGTTTTTTGTGTGTGATGTGTGAATGTGGAGGGGTGTGGTATGTTTGTGTGAGTGGTGTGTCAGTGTGGAGGGGTATGATATGTATGTGGTATGTTTGTGTGTGGTGTGTGAATGTGGAGGGGTGATGTTTGTGTGTGTGTGGTGTGTGAATGTGGAGGGTGTGGTATGTTTGTGTGAGTGGTGTATGAATGTGGAGGGGTATGATATGTGTCTGTATGTTTGCGTGTGTGTGGTGTGTGGAGGGGTGTGGTGTGTGTGGTATGTTTGTGTGTGTGTGGTGTGTGAATGTGGAGGGGTGTGGTATGTTTGTGTGTGTGTGGTGTGTGAATGTGGAGGGGTGTGGTATGTGTAGTATGTTTGTGTGTGTGTGTAGTGTGGTATGTGTGAATGTGGAGGGGTGTGGTGTGTGTGTGGTATGTTTGTGTGTATAGTGTGTAAATGTGAAGGGGTATGGTGTGTGTGTGCTGTGGTATGTTTGTAGTGTGTTTGTGTGTGGCATGTGTGTGAATGTGTGGGGGTGTGTATGTGAGTGACCGAGGCAGGAGGCTGACTGAGAGTAAGAACTTGGCCACCAAGCACAGTCTTCATTTAAATCGAATGTTGAGGTGAGCCCGAACCACTCCCAAGCCACCCACTTTGGCAATGCCACTAACCTGGGACTTCGGACTCCAACTCCTGTTCCTTGCACCACAGTAAGCAGTTTTGCAGGGGGCGAGGAATGAGAAGGCAGGAGGGAATGAGGGGTTCTCACCCATGTGTCTGAGCACTGCCCTCAGGGAGGAGGGCATAGTGTACTCCATTCCTCACACTAGGCTCTGGCTCCCTTCGCACATACCCACCACCCTCCTGCTTCCACCCCTGGAAGGCAGGCTGCCTCCAGCAACCTGGACAGACCTAGGCAAGTCCTGGTATTCTCCCAGGCTGGAGACAGACTGAAGAGTTCAAGTCTCACTAAAAAAAAGGACCTAAGTGCCTTTTTATAATAAGTTTACAATAGCTGCAGTCAACATCAAGAAATCCCAGTGTAGGGTCAACTGCCCTTTCCACAGACCAGGCCCAAATCAGCAACAGAAGTTCCTCAGAGAGTCTTCTTAGCTCTGGGATTGTTATAAAGAGTGACACATTTAAGTCTTCGGTACATCCTGGGTAACATCTATAACAATGTAATTTAATTCTTTAAAATAGAAAAGCTAAACAAAACAAACAAATAGAAGAAAACTACCCCAAGATAAAAAGATACAATCAGAGAAGACAATAAAGATGAAAAGGTACACCCTATGGGCATTAACAGTGCAGGGCCTACCACAGCAAGAGCTTTCAAGTGGGACTCTGCAGGCTGGTCCTGCTGCTACTCGGTGGCTGCAGCTGAAATCCCCAGATGTGCATTACTGAGAGGACACTTGCTTTGCCCTGCTCTTTTAAAACTGTAGTCCTGAGCAAGTCCACACACGTCAAGCTATCTAAGTGGATCTCCAGTACCCACAGGATGAGCTCAGTGACTTCCTGGGAAAGGCTCGAGGTCATCGCCCCATGCAGGTTCTTGGCCAAAAGTGAGTTGTGCAGTTAACAAATGAACCCCTGACAGGACAGGGCACGTTGTGATAACACAGCTCCACAGTGTCATGCTTCAGAGAATTCTAGTTTTAGTACTTGATAGTTTTGGGTGCTTTCTGTGACCTTAAAACTACAATATTTTTTAAAAGTAAAGGTAAAAATAAAACTTGCTGATAGAGGTGATAAGATCAATCAGCTTTAAGTTGAATTGAACCAAACTGGCCAATATGTTCACGAAATGGATTGATTTGATAAGGCGTGTGGTGTCTATGCTTAATTAAATTCTAAAGATGTAGATGTGCAGCCTGACATAAGGCTATAACTATCATCCATAACCATAGATTTCATGTTTGGGAGTCAAAAAAGTTGAGCTGATTCACCTCCTAATAAATAAATTCTTTAAAGATACATATATAAAATATGTATGATTATGCATTTGTAGTATTAAACTATCATTTATTCATATTCTATTTATTAAGATTCATAGTAAGCTTTTCTTTGAAAAAGGGGTTCTGCAAGGATAAACAAGTAAGTAAAGGATTAGAAACACCTGTCAGAGAGTGCCTGTCAAACTCTTGGGTATCTCAAGCCGTGAGACTTAATTACGCAAGCTAAATTAGTTTGCAGAGGCCCTACGCCAAGCTTACCATACTCTGCAGAGAGGGGAACTGGACACATTGTGGGACCCCATAGCTCTCAGAGTGCCTGTTGGACTTCGCTGACTTTGACCTGCCATAGGGGTAGCTCAAATATTCAGGAAGGGTCAGGCACGGTGGTTTATGTCTGTAATTCCAGCACATTGGGAGGCCCAGGCAGGTGGATCACTTGAGGTTAGGAGTTTGAGACCAGCCTGGCCAACATGGTGAAACCCTGTCTCCACTAAAAATACAAAAATTAGCTGGGCATGGTGGCGCATGCCTATAATCCCAGCTACTCAAGAGGCTGAGGCAGGAGAATTGCTTGAACTCGGGAAGCAGAGGTTGCAGTGAGCTGAGATCATGCCACTGCACTCCAGCCTGGGCAATGGAGCAAGACTCCATCTCAAAAAAAAAATATTCAGGAGGGAGAAGATAATCATATCACACTCAAGTCGGATGCTCACAACTTCCGTCCTGAGTTAGCTCCTTCTTTGGTTTCAGGGCTTTCTCTCCTACATGCACCCCTAATTTGTTCATTTATGCTTTCCACCTTGATACAGTTTTTCCCCCATGTGTATATATGTAGGTAGATTTTTTGCTCACCCTTTTCCTCCTTTACTGTAGCTCTGAATATATGCAACTTTTTGAAATAAGCAGAGCTGTGAGAAAATAAAAATATAATCCTGGGGGGAATGATTTGCCTAAAGAATGCTAACTACTCACCCAAGTAAATTTAAAACCTTTCTAAATATTTTTCCTTCAGCCTAGGGTGATCTAGCTCTTCGGACCAGAAGGAAGCGAAAGTCATCCTAAAAAACCCATGTAATATTTGCTACACTATAAATTGGAACTGGAATGAATCCACTTTGAAGTTCATGAGTAACATTAACCTGATTGTCACATACATACTTCAAATATATTTCATTCATTTGGAATTTGTCCAATTTCCTTGCTTCAAACATCTCTTGTCAAAGTTAATTTATGCTGAGAACCAACACCAAGCGCCTGACAACCCCCTACGCAAGTGTTCTAGGGAGGCAAGAGAGCTAAGACAGAAGGGGGCATGAGCGAAAGGGTAGACGTAGAACGTGGCAGAACATAACCACTGCCGTGAGGAGCCTGTGTTTGGTTGCTGGGGTCTTCGGGAGTCAGAGACGATGCCTGGCCATGGACCTGGCCACCTCTGCATGGAGACCCTAGTCTTTGACTTGGACCTTGTGGAAAGCGGAGTATTCCTAGAGGCGGAGTTGAAGGAGTAGACATTCCAGGTGGGAGCTACTGGAGACAGCAGAAGACAAAGCTATCAAGAGAAGAAAGACAAAGGCAGTACAGGCAATGGCCAGGAACCAAGCATCTATTTTAGGCAAAGCATCAGGGGAAGCCTTGGAGAAACAGGGATAAAGAGCCAGTGTCTAGTCTCTGCCTTTACTTCCAGTAAGGGGCACCATCAAAGAGCCCCCTACTCCCTCTCATACTCAGAAGTGGCCTGACTGGGCCCTCCTTTCCTGCCTGCCTGTCCTGGGAGGGAAGGAGAATCCTAGAGAGCAGGAGCTGCTTCACTTATCTTGTCTGTATCCTCTGTGCCAGGCACTTAGTAAATATTCAGTGTGTTTGCAAATATTATAAAGGAGACACTTGTGGCAAAAGAGTGTGAAAGGGTGGGGATCCAGTGCACAGGTACTGAAAGGCTTTAAGGAGGGGTACCCCAGCTCTGCACATGGAGAAGATTCCCACAAGTGTGAGTCATGTGAGAAACACTGGGACCTTTTCTTTTCTTTTTTCTTTTTTTTTTTTTTTGAGATGGAGTCTCGCTCTGTCGCCAGGCTGGAGTGCAGTGGCACCATCTCGGCTCACTGCAACCTCTGCCTCCTGAATTCAAGTGATTCTCCTGCCTCAGCCTCCAGAGTAGCTGGGACTACAGGCACACGCCACCACACCCAGCTAATATTTTTGTATTTTTAGCAGAGACAGAGTTTCACCATGTTGACCAGGTTGGTCTCGATCTCTTGACCTCGTGATCCACCCACCTCAGCCTCCCAAAGTGCTGGGATTACAGGTGTGAGCCACAGTGCCCAGCCCCACTGGGACCATTTCTTAAAATGCTTTGAAAAAATGCAGGATTAAGGTGCCTGAAGTTTAGTCTGTACATGATGTAAAGCCATTAGAGGTTCTGGAGATAAAAAGAGATTTCATCAAAATGGTACATTTTTCATGGAACAAACATTGAGTGAACACGCGGGGTGCAGTGGGGAAGAGGACAGGCCTGGCTCATGTCCTCATAGGGCATACTGACTACTGGTTAAGAAGCTTAGGAGATGGAAGAGCTTGGAGCTAGAGAAAGTCGTTAGGAGCTGCGTTTAGGAAAACAGAAAGAAGGCTAAAAGAATAGGTAGGCAGGCAGGTGACCCTGTTAGCTAACCTCAAGGGACGAATGACAGCAGGAGAACTCTTAGGTAAAGGAGAGCAAAGTCCAAATAACGTGGGAAGTTTATATATCACCTGCTTTGTTTAAAAGTCTTAAGAAATTAAAAAGATTAAAAGTACCAAGAATATTAGTTGTGAATATAACTTTAGAGTTGTCAATACCCCTATCTTTAGTTGCATGTAATTTGGAAGATGCAGTAGTAGATAACTTCACATGAATGGTCTGCTCAAATAGTACTGTAACAAAAATGACAGTTGCTTTTGTCTCAAATATATATTTTTTCCTTTTTGAGATAGATCTCACTTTGTTGCCCAGGCTAGAGTGCAGTGGCGCCATCTCAGCTCACTGCAACCTCCGCCTACCAGGTTCAAGCCGTTCTCCCGCTTCAGCCTCCTGAGTACCTGGGATTACAGGCATCCACCACCATGTCCAGCTAATTTTTGTATTTTTAGTAAAGACAGGGTTTCACCATGTTGGCCAGGCTAGTCTCGAACTCCTGACCTGTGGTGATCTGCCCTCCTTAGCCTCCCAAAGTGCTGGGATTACAGGTGTGAGCCACTGTGCCTGGCCTGTCTCGAATAATTTTGGATTCACTAATTCCTAAAAAACATGTAGAATGGTAAGGAAGCAAACTAAGAAAAATGAGAGAGAAATCACTCAGAAGGAAGATAAATTAAGTCAGATGTGATTGTGACCAAGCCCCAGTGAAATACACTGGGGACGCTGCAGATAATAAGCATGACTTTGAGTGCAGTGTGTTGCCATGTCTTAGTACACCTTCCAAATTACACACAAGCGCCATACACAATCACTGAGCTGGAGAGTTTGAAGAGACCTTAGACATTTTAAGCTTACTGTGATACCCCCAGCCCCAGGGTGACGAGATTACTTTGCTCTGCTGTCAAAGTAGAGAAGCCATGAGGAACATGGCTGCCTTCCAGTTCAATATTCTTTTTCCACTACAGCACCATGCCTGAGTGGGGCATGGACCAGCCAGGACACTGCCTTCACCTCAAAAAACCGGAAAGAAGGAGGTAATTTCTCCATTATGTGTACCATCCAAACCCTGAGGATACTTTGATGATATCTGGCAAAGGTCTTATTTTCTTCCCTCTTTTTATTTTTATTTATTTTTCGCTGAGGAGATGAGGTGGAGATAACTCCTGGGAGGGCAGAGGAAAAGAGAAAGTATCTTCTACATACAAACAGAGATGATAAAATGGTATCTGATGTTAAATGATGTTGAGAATCTCAAGCTTCAATGTAGAGTTTAGGTTCACCCCACAAGGCTAATGTATTAAATTCTCAAAATTGCAAGCTCATTAGATAGGGGTCCGTGGAGGAAATAGAGCTGCTTCTTTCCTCGACATATTCTCCTCCTTACTACAAAGTAAAGATTATACCAAAAGTCACTAATCAACTACTCAGTTGTTATCTGGAGAAGTCAGTCCTACTATCCTTACAAGGGAGGAAAAAGAAAAAAGAAGTCACCCATCAGTCTTGGCTGAGTCTGCTAGAACACACGCATTAACTGTTTACACGCAGCATGTTTGCCTCAATCTAAACAAGTTCCTGCTGTCCCCGGAATACAGCACTTTCCATGCTCAGAGGAATGAGACACCTTCGTGAGAAGGAAGTGGAGGCTGTGCGAAAGTAACGAGCAGTTTGGATGAAGACTATCGTTGTTTTGAACGGAAGAGGCCAGAAGTGGCTCATCTAGGGTCACAAAACCAGTCTGTGACTTTACTACAAGCCTCAGATGTCTTCTGATGCTGGAGAAATAACCTTTCTGGATCCACAGGATTATAAACTGAAAGGGATCACAGCCTGAAGGATATCTAACCATAAAGTTTTCTCATTTCTAATACTAAAATTATGTAAGAACATAAAGCATAATTATCAAAATTTAAACCCATGAACTGCATGTATTTTAGTGGGGAGAGTCTTATGTATTTTCCTATAGTATAATTTTTCTTCTTCCTCATTCAGCCACCCCTTGTCAAAAAACAGAGCAGGAAATTCTTCAATTTGATACTTATATTTCCAGCCAAGCTTAAGTGTTTTAACGATAATTCTAGTGCAATGTGTGAAAAATTGAATCTCATAGTCAAGCTTTGTAAACCCAAAGTTTGGAATTGAAAGTTGCATTTTTTCCTAGTTTAAAATGTTTTTCATATTCATTTTACTCAAAATTCAAGGAGTGCTTGTGAACAAACAGAAAATCTAAACCTGACTGATTTTGCAAGTTATTGGAAGATTTGAACAAAATAAGTTCTCTTGAAATTAAACACCTGGTTTGACAGCTTCACTAATTACAGTCCACTCTACAGAGGAAGGCCAAGGCCTGTGGCCAAGCAGACAGATTAGCCACAGTTACTCAATAAGACAACTATTTAGTAGAGACAAACCCTGGGAGAGAAACCTAAGAAGTCATGTGCATATCCAAACAGGCTGCCACAGTGTAAAGAAATCCTCTTAAGTCACTTTCGGCTTCATTAGCACATGAAAATGGGGTAATTGAACATTCTTCAGCCTTCCATCAAGTGCCAAAATCAATCATTCATGGAAATTAAGTTTTGATAAGAGGTGTTTAAACACTGTCAAAGACTTCTTGAATGTGTCATTCTTTCAGCCTTAAGAAGATTGCAGCAAGCACTTAACTATATGAAAGAACCAGAGAATTAAAGGTATCAGACCTGTTGTAAATGTATTACATTATTAGAAGAATCATGTACTAGAAGAGGAAATCCAGCAAAGAGTTCATTGTTTCCATAAAAATATGTATTTTGGAAAGTTTTTACCCTTTCCACAAATATATCATTTTTAACAATTGTTTTTGATAAACTGATAAGTATACATTTTTAACAAGCATCTATTCCAAAAATGGTAGTTTTATGTTGACAATATATTTTTAAACACAAAATGGCAAAATGTGTAAAATGGAAGTGGGTGTAACTTTTGATGACTCTAATATGTTAAAATGCTTTTTAATATATTATTAACAGCATGTGTCATACATACCGTTATCACCATTACTATCCCGCCTCAAAAAAATTAATCCATATTTTGTGTTTCAAAATCCATTACACCTCCACAAACAAAACTTACCATTTTTTTCAGATAAACTATCTTCTGAATTGTAGGAAAACCAGAAAATAAGCCACTACAAAATCACTTGGCCCTTTTGTCAAACTATATTATTTCAGCCTGTAAATATTTGCAAAGCGTCAAGAAGTCACTCGGGTTATGCTTATCTTTGGTGCCACAAATAATAGTCTCTTCAACAATGTTACTAGTCAATAGTTACATTCATTATTGCCAAATAAAAGGATTCTAAACCAAGAAGCTCTGATGAACGATTAACAATCTGTTTCAATATTCATGTTAGCATATATATTACTGTTTTTTTCCTACCCCCAATAGCTCACATTTATCGTATCCATGGATGGACGCATACATTCCATCTCAGAAGCACCTGGGAAGTTCCCCCAGCAGCTTTCTATCTAGATGCCTATCAAAAACTTTGTTACAATAAGAGAGTGGAGAGGTCAGGCTACAGAGGGCCACGATAGCCCCTTTCCCTTTTCAGGTAGGTTAGCCCCCTGGGAACCTTTGATCTGATTATCAGCAAACACACACTCCCATATTTTGTACTCTCAGATATAGATTTCAGAAAAGGGGGGGAGAGCATTACCCACAAAAACAAAATGACTCTTTGCAAAACAGTCCATATACCTACACAAGGAAAGATGACCCCCTTCCTCCATCTGTCACTCCTCCACTGATACACCACTCACTCTCCCTTTGGAGAAGGAAGCAAACTGCAATTAAGGCAACAATGCTGGAATACAGGCACACAAAGCTGTTCTGCCTTGAGAACCAAGTACACTCAAGTCCAAAAATTAGCAAGATCTGGACCTGAGGTGGAAGTCTGTGCTCCTTTCAGATTCTTTATGTTCCAAATAAACCACCTACAAAACGTTTGATTGGAGCAGTCACACAGGAATAAAAAGCACATGCATTACTAGGAGGCCTTCTTCCTAAGTGGTCAAAAGAAACAGCTAACCAATTTTGCCTAGAGAATGGTCTGAAAATCCAATTAATCCAACTACAAAATAAGAAAAATAGTAACAAAGACAAGGGCCAGAAGTATGTTACCAGCCCCAAATAAAAGTAATGCAGAAGCTAAAGATAATTTTTAAAAATGTTTAAGGATAGATAGCAAAGAAGCAAGGTAGAGTATGCCAATGAAATGAAACTAACAGACTGCAGCAGGGCACACTTAGCACCCAATAAACCTGCAGTCTGTGGGTGAAGCCTCCCTCTTCTTTCTAATCAACTCTTTCCCTTCCTTTCCCACCCTAAGTGTTAACTAAATTATTTAAAATGTCCTGAATGTAGGAAGCATGACACACAGTAGTCAGTATCTGATGACCTGCCAGGGAAGATCCTGATTTGTGTTTATAGTCCTGGTATAATTGTCCCTAATGCCCCCTTTCAGTCTCAAAAGTGTCCTGGTTTGAACAATACATTATACCGTCACTTTATGCATAACATGCATGCTTATGCATGATGAGTAAAGGAATCAATGAGAAACTACCTTAAATTCCAACTCTCTGTCCCTATGTATGTCTGTAAAGGTATTCTCTAACTAGGTATATCTTGGTCTTTCTTAACTTGGAATAAATCAACTTACATAAAAAGAAAAAGAACAAAAATAATCACAAACTAATAGCACTGTATAATAAAGTAAAAATTCCTAAACTCCATAACATGTAATCCTGCTGAATGTTCCAAAAGAGAATGGCCAACTCTATTCCTCCTCTCTTGGCCACACGCAGTTGAGGAACCTGGTCAAGTGAAACTCAGAACAGAAAAGGATGAAAAATTGAGAAACATCAAGCCCTTGAACCAGCAACCGCACTCTCTATAGGTAAACACGGAGTATCTAGGACCAATCCTTGACAAGTTATAACATGGAATGAATAGAATGCCTCAAATATCATTTTTTCTTCTAGTGGGCAAAGGCAATAAGTAAGAAAATAAATCTCAAAATATTTATGAAACAACTATGATGTCAAGTCACATTTGATGAGGATAATCAAAAATATTTTCTAGGCCGGGCGCGGTGGCTCAAGCCTGTAATCCCAGCACTTTGGGAGGCCGAGGCGGGCGGATCACAAGGTCAGGAGATCGAGACCACAGTGAAACCCCGTCTCTACTAAAAATACAAAAAATTAGCCGGGCGCGGTGGCGGGCGCCTGTAGTCCCAGCTACTCAGGAGGCTGAGGCAGGAGAATGGCGGGAACCCGGGAGGCGGAGCTTGCAGTGAGCCGAGATCGCGCCACTGCACTCCAGCCTGGGCAACAGCGTGAGACTCCGTCTCAAAAAAAAAAAAAAAAAAAAAAAAAAAAAAAAAAAAAAAAAAATATTTTCTAAGTTTGTATAAAGCAGGATACATTTTAAAAATCTTAAGATTTAGACATCTTTCTACCTTTTAACATTAAAATTCATTTCTAATATTAGATGCCTTAAGGATGAAAGAATCCAAAATAAATTTCCAATTAAATAAAACTATGACAATCATACTTTTAATCACTCCCCAAAATAAACATATTATGAAACCCCTTATCATCACCCATAGCCACCATTATCTAACCATGTCCCAGCAACATCAACAAGGTAAATGTTTATAAGCAATTCTCTCGGAAGTTAAACATTAAATTAAAAAATTAAAACACCACTAAGAACCTCGTGATGACCTGAAGGCATTTTAAGAGCAGCAAGGGTTAGAAGGGCAGCTCTCAAATAACACCCATTGTTCTACCTCTGCTTAATAACAAAAGGAGAAAAGAAAGCGATTACCTGGCCTTACCTCTACATCTCAATTCAAATGCTACTTAAGAAAACAAAAAGCCTCATTTTTTTTTTTTTTTTGCAACCCAACACTCTTCAGCTTAGTCAAGCTCCAATTTTTTTTAATCTAAATTAACTTCTCCAACTTTGTTCATGCACTGAAATTCAGGACAGCCAAATTCAACAGCAGGTTTCAAGTTAATTTGGTATCAACCACATACTGCATTTCAATGAAGACCCAACAGTTAAATAGAGAAACTATTAAATATTTCCAGTTTCAAATCTACAAAAAGTGATTATGGATATTAGCTCAAAAAATACTTTTTATAATGTTTTCCCACTTTTTAAAAAGTATATCTACTGACCCTACAATCCATACAGGAGAGCAAAACACCAAGAATAACCAAGACAATTTTGAAAGACACAGTTGGGAACTCACTCTATCAGATATAAAGGATACAGCAATTTTCTCCAGTGTAATGGAACAAGGATAGTGGAAAAAAGACAAATAGACCAATGACAAGAAAAGAGACATACACAAATATACATGAAACTGATACATGATAGAGATGGCATTTTAAAAGTATAAGGAGAGGATGGGCTACTTAACTAAAGGTGCCTGGATACTTAGTTATCCACTTAGTAGAGAAAAACAGCTTTCTATCTCATAACAACAATACATTTTGGGTAAATTAAATACTCAGCAAAATTTTATGAAACTTTTAGAAGAATATATGGGTAAATATATCTATAACTTTTAGATGAGAATTTCTTAAAAGACAAAACAAACTCTACAAGATGAATACATTTCATTGTATTAAAAACATTCTGCATTTTTAAGACACCATAAACAATGCAAGGCTAAACCAAAGATTTAGGAAAATATTTTTACAGGAAACATACCAATAAGGAATTAGAATCCACACTAGACACAGAATAATAAATTATTAATAAAAACAAATCTCCCCAAATAAAAAAATGAGCAAAGGATAAGAACAAGCAATTCACAGCAGAAGAAAATCAGGTGTCCAAGAGTGAAAAGATGTTCAATTTCACTAGGTCAGGAAAACATAATTTAAAAATGAGTCACCATCTTAGACCCAGCTGAAGTGGAAAAGTCTTTGAAAGTCAGACCTTATCAAAGTGTTGGTGACAATATACTTGCAAAAGGAACACTCACATTAAGCTATAATAGTATCGGTGTAAATTAATGCAACCACTCTGAAAATCAATTTAGTGACACTTATCAAAGTTGATAATATTCATACCCTACGACCCCACAATTCCATTTCTATGTGGTGCCCTAGAGAGACAATTATACCTGTGCATAAGGAGATACATATGAGAAGTTCACAGCAGCCTCATTTGAAATAGTGAACATTATAAAATAGATACATAAATAATGGCATGTCCATTAACAGACTACTACAGTATTGATAATGGAATAAAACAAAGCAACATATATCAATATGAATATATTGATGTTCAGAAAATGTTATGTTCAGAAAATTATGTTCAAAAAAACATAATGCTTAGTTAAAAAGAACACATGTATATGATATGATACTATTTATGCCAGCTTTCTTTAATAAGACAAACATTACTATAAATACATACAGATATAAAAGTCTGTACATAAGTGGAAATTACATACATGGAAAACATACACGGAAATAACCTTGGTGAGGGAGGGAGGGAAAAGAGATGGAAAGAGTATACAGGAGGCTTTAACATTAAAAAATGTACATATTTTAATTTTTTATTTTTTAAAGATGGAGTCTCACTATGTTGCCCAGGCTGGAATGAAGTGGCTATCCAAAGGCACTATCATAGCTCACTGCAAGCCTTGAACCCCTGGCTTCAAGCGATCCTCCTACCTCAACCTCTGCCTCAGCCTTGAGAGTAGCTGGGACTACAGGCGTGCACCACTGCCCCTGGCTTGTATATTTTTTAAAGGTGAGATAAAGATGGCTTTGAAATGTCTTGGAGACAGGTACACAGAAATAAGTATATTGGAGACAGGTGTTGGTTTATAATATTCTCTATAGTTTTTGGTATAGTTGAAATACATAGATAATGAATGCCGGGTGCGGTGGCTCACGCCTGTAATCCCAGCACTTTGGGAGGCCAAGGCGGGCGGATCACGAGGTCAGGAGATCGAGACCATCCTGGCTAACATGGTGAAACCCCATCTCTACTAAAAATATAAAAAATTAGCTGGGCATGGTGGCAGGCGCCTGTAGTCCCAGCTACTCGGGAGGCTGAGGCAGGAGAATGGCGTGAACCCAGGAAGCGGAGCTTGCAGTGAGCTGAGACTGCGCCACTACACTCCAAACTGGGCGACAGAGCGAGACTCCGTTAAAAAAAAAAAAAAGAAAGAAAAAGAAATACGTAGACGGTCACATACTTTACCCTTTAAAAATAACTTAGGCCGGGCGAGGTGGCTCAAGCCTGTAATCCCAGCACTTTGGGAGGCCGAGACGGGCGGATCACGAGGTCAGGAGATCGAGACCATCCTGGCTAACACAGTGAAACCCCGTCTCTACTAAAAATACAAAAACTTAGCCGGGCGAGGTGGCAGGCGCCTGTAGTCCCAGCTACTCGGGAGGCTGAGGCAGGAGAATGGCGTGAACCCGGGAGGCGGAGCTTGCAGTGAGCTGAGATCCAGCCACTGCACTCCAGCCTGGGTGACAGAGCGAGACTCCGTCTCAAAAAAAAATAAAAAATAAAAAATAAAATAAAAATAACTTAAAATACTCTGAAACTCTTGGATTTAAGTTGGATATTTTTGCAAATATCATTTAATCTCAATAACTTATATTTAACCCACAAAGAAATTGAGGCACTGCACTCCAAAGGTTAGATGAGCTTGTTGGTAAACACTAGGTCTAAGTTTATTTCTACTGCAGTCATGGTCCTGAGCCAGTGCAAGGAGGGCATGGGATTGGAAGGTAGCTTAGGTACACCTGAGCCCATCACACAATGACACTCAAGTCTGAGGGGACTTAGCATAAGGCAAGTAACAGCAGTGCCAACACACATAAAGTTCACAGGAGGAGTGCCCCTGGCTGAACAAAATGTTTCCTTGGATGTTAAGTCTACACTGGACTGTCAGGAGTAGACAGTAATATGATGAGCAGAGGCACTGGGCCGACTGCGTACTTGGGACAGAACCCTGGTTCTGAGGTGTAGTGTTCTACCTAATCATGACTCAGAAACTTCCTGGAACTGGTGTCTTGCTCTAGTTTAATGCTCCCCCCCAAAAAAAGCAAAAATCGTGTGTCACTTTTGTATACAAATTTTGTTCTGATTGATCACAATGTGTTTTCTAATTTTTTTTTTTTTGGTAGAAATGGGGTCTCACTATATTGCCCAGGCTGATCTCAAACTCCTGGCCTCAAGAGATCCTCCTGCCTTGCCTCCCAAAGTGCTGGAATTACAGGTGTGAGCCACTGCTGCCCAACCCCCTGTTATCTAAATTTTATGAAAAAATACATTCGGGTTGGGCGTGGTGGCTCATGCCTGTATTACCAGCACTTTGGGAAGTCAAGGCAAAAGGATCACTTGAGCCCAGGAGTTTGAGACCAACCTGGGCAACATAGTGAGACCCCACCTCTATAAAAATTAAACCAAATTAGCTGGGTGTGGTGGCACATGCCTGTGGTCCCAGTTACTTGGGAGGCTGAGGTGTGAGGATTGCTTGAGCCTGGGAGGTTTAGACTGCAATAAACTGAGATTATGCCATTGAACTCCAACCTGAGTGACAGAGTGAGATCCTGTCTCAAAAAAAAAATTATATATATATATATGTATTAACTTTTAAAAATCCCAGTGCAAAATAATAGCCAGGTTGATTATAGTAACCCAATATAGGGAAGACGGATGTTACCAGCCTGGCAGAGGCAGAACTATAAATGGTAAAAATAGTTTTCTTTTGATGAAAATTGACTAACAGTCCTCAGGCAGACAAAGAAAAGATGTGAAATGAAGAAATGAAATACTGGGAATTCATGTCATTTTATTTTAAATTAGGTGGACTAGCTTCCCAAAGTCTGACTGAAGAAGAAACTTTTTGAAACTGGTAATGCTAGGAGAAGCAAAAATCTAAATACAGTAAAATTAACTGTCATACGTATAGAAAGAAACCAAGTATATCCATTTGACTTATGGGTTTCTTTACAGATAAACTTCTTATCAAGCAAAATGTTGCACCTTATATATTTATGTTAGAGACAGAAATGTCAAATGTTGTAAAAAGTTTTTTCAAGTATGTCTTATATTTAAAGTATTCCTTCTTTTTTTTTTTTTTTTTTTTTTTTTAGGAGATAGGGTCTCGCTATGTTGTCCAGGCTGGCTTTGAACTCCTAGGCTCAAACAATTCACATGCTTCAGCCTCCCAAGTAGCTGGGACTACAGACATGTGCCACTTCTCACAGTTTAAAGTATCCTTTCAATTAAAAAATTGAAAAAAGGTTAATATTTAGCCACAAGCTTTCGGCTTGATGGACCCAGAATACAATATACAGATACTTCAAATGTGAAATGCTGCGAGAGGCAGCAATGTGTATCTATAAGAGCAAACTTTAAAAACCACAACCAGAAGTAAATTAAATTTGTAACAAAAATACTTAAAATTCATTTATTCAAAGTCCCTGCACTTTGTTTAACATAAAATAGAAACCAACTAAACATACACAGTTTTCTAATAGAATATTTCTAAACTCAACCAGTTTGCTTTTTAATTCTGCTTGAGCATACAGTATTAAGGTACATTTTTGAAGGGCAAGAAACCGTCATATTTAAAACCTCACTACTGAACAATAAAATACTACTGAAATAGAAAGTATAGTTCCTTTTTTCAGTACATAATCTAGAAGTTCTCATCCAAATACCCATTACAAAGTCCAGAGATCTCTTCTGTTTTCCAGCATTTTCTGCTACTTTGTAATGCCTCCAATGATTTTATAATTTCCAATGGGTAAAGGAATGCTTCAAAATCTCTTCTACAAATATGGAGAATAGAACTTTATGAGGGTAACCCCTCCAACCTACTTCCCTTAAAAAAGGTGTATAAGCGAGTTGACAGCAGAACTCAGGGAACCTCTGGTACTAAGGTGTCATCACTACTAACCGGTTAAGGAGATAAGACTGGGCCGATTCCCAAATGAGACTGAAGCAAATGTAAATGAGAAATGTTATTAATGTTAATGAAGAACAAACAAATTTTTAAAGAAAGGACTAAAATTCTATTAACCAAGCAAATATCCTAGTATTTAAAAAGAGAGAACGAACTGAGAAAAATGAATTTTTAAAAATATTATAATCCTGGCCCAGACTTTCAGGACTTCCAGGACACATGAAGAAGCTCTAGAACAATTGAGACTGCAGGAAAAACTACTTAGTACAATATATATATAAAAAAATCATTCAACAGAGATTCTGTTAAAAGGTAGAAAAGAAAAGAAAAGAAAAGCCTTACGAAACTGCTATTAATAGAAGCTGCAGCCCCATCCCAGTGCCTTAGGCTTATTGGTAAGGCCTGTTCATTTGGAAGGCTGAGTTACTAGTCTTCCACTTCTTACCCCAGTCCTTATAGTATGTGCTCAATACACATTTGTCATTTAAATTTTATTGGGCATCTAGAATTTTTTTACTGCTCAGAACTCCAGCAGCCTGTCATTGTATAGTCCAGGGCAGATAAGTGAAAGAATCCTAGTCATTAAAGAAGCTGAAAAATAAGTAGTAGCTGTTGCAAGTACAGGCTTTGTTTTCTTATTTACTTCAATGTGGCAAACCAAAATCGTGGTGCTGAGCCTCCATGCCAGGAGACAGTCAATTTGGCAGAAATCACATTTAATTTGTGTCAGAAACATAGGATTCTACTAGCCCTCTGTCAAAAGAGGTAATATCAGCCCTATCTATCCTTCACACTCAGATAGATATAGAATCCCAAGAAGACAGACCTCACTTTGTAATGTTCTCTCTTGGCACTTTAAAAAAACTTTTTATTTAAAATAGCCATAAAGATCCACTAAAGGATGATAGGTTATTTGCACAGAGGCTGCAGTTTGTTCAAAGCCAAATAGATTTCAAAATATGGCATATGTTAAAATGCAGTCCCAACCATAAGACGTTTTGGCAGCAGAGGAGTTGAATGCTATAGAAAACATATTAACTTCCCCCTCTTTCCAATGTGTAGGAAACAGGTAACTTACAATGACAAATCTTCAACACACCATATAGAGTTTAGAAGACCTGATGCCATAAGAATTAAGAACTGGATATATCAGAACATCCCACTCAATATTTTGTCCTACCATTGTATATTCAATTTAAAAATGATTAATTGTTAATTAATTTTTACTACACCAAGTAGAACCAGTGACTGCCACATTTATCTGACAATTATAGAGAATTTGATCTTTGTGCTTATATTTCAGGGTACTGGAAGTTTGACAACATTGATTTAGATTAAATTATACATATTTGAAAGCTATATTTAGATGAAGAGTTGCTTAAGCATATTCTTTTTAACACTCAGTTTATGAGAAAAGTTATGTGTTATCTGATCAGGAATATGTTGTATTTTAAGGATTTCACCTCATCTGGCTGACTTTTAAAAATCAGCAAATATTTTTAAAGTAGAATTTTTAAGATCAGAAAGAAATCAAGTTTGAAAAAAGAGGTTTTGGAGTGAGAGAGAAGGGTCATATCCTACTTAAGGCTTTTTCAACACAGAGCAAGGAAATGGTGCCACTACAAGATCTGGTACAAATGTTTTCCTACATTTTTGAACCACAATGTTTAAAAGCATCGTATTTTAATTTCAGGCCTTATAAACTAAAGATGTCCCCAAAAATTAATTACACTTATTATTTTGGATCAGAGTTTGTGGCTGACAACATCTGTTAGAAACTTCATTGTGCTCCTAATTAAAGAACCAAGTCTAGCTGACTGATGAAAAAAGAAAAAAAAACTTTAATTCAAAGGAAAATGTAATACTGTGAAAACAACCAAATAATTTTCCTCCACAAATATTCTCCCTGGGAGAAACAGGCTTTCGGTGGGAGCACAGGTTTTCAGTCGTCTGTGTCATGTATCTAGTGTACATTTTATTATTTTTCCCATTTACTGTGTCTTTTCTATTACGTTACAGCTGAAGGTTTTACTTAATCAATTCTCTTCTGAAACGCTCTTCCTCTGTCCTACACTATGGTAGCTTCAGCAATGACTGCCAAGTAAAACACCTTTTCTTTTTGTTTCCTCCCTTATGCTTTGAAATTTTGTTATCCGTTTCTGTAGACATCAACATATTTAAAACTTTAAAAAACATTTTTCCCAGAAGGTTCTGTTAGAAGGTAGAAAAGAAAGCCTTATGAGAACGTCCCCCAGAGTGCCCAGAGGGCTGCGTGAACACGCCCAGCCAGGTTATGAAAGATCATTGATCCAAAAGGGAACGTGACAACGCCGGGTAGGTGCCCCAAGCTAGCACCTGTCCCGACCCTCTTCCGCGCCAGCCTAACCTATGCACTTGTCACGAACCGAGGACCTAAAAGAAGGCGAGGGAATGGGAAGGAGGATGAAGCTGGTCAAAAGCTCGCATTGTCACTCCGGAGCTTTTGCGCTTGACTCATCTCTCTGGCTTTCAAAACCGGGAAGTGCGCGGCTGCGACGGCGTCGGGCAGCGTGCTCCGCGGAGAAAACACGCGCTCTAATCCTCTCGACCAGAGGCTCTCCTCTGTCTCCGCCAGAAAACTCAAGCCCTCCGCAAGCCGGGAGGCTCCTGCGACCAGCACGCCGTCCCCGGACCCGGCCGGACCGCGTGGCCGGGCGCGCATTCCCAACGCGGCGGGACTGGAGCGCTGACAAACTGTTTTCAGTTTGCACACCCAGCCGTCCCCGCCGCGGAATCTGCTCCAAGAAGATGTCGTTAGGCAGTTACGGGCAGGACTGATGCTTTGACCGCAGGGGGGATCCGGGCAAAGATTTATCTGGAAGTTTGTCTTGCACAACCCACTTCTGGAGTCCCGCGACACTCCAGACAAAAGGACGGGCTCTAAACCTATCTCGAGAGTCCTCTGGACCTGCTGTTAGGACCCTAGTTCTCCTCACCTCGTCCAAATGAACTCAGCATTCGGCAACTTCTCGTCTCCACCTCCATCCCCCACCCCGTTTTTGGTGAGCGACTTTTTTAAAAGGGGGCTCGAGCTCGGAGAACAAGAAACCTATAGAGAAGCTATCCCCGCGCTGTCACGCGTCCCCGCTCGTCTTCCAGCGGAAGCGTCGCTGTAGGGTGGCAATGGTGTATTTTTTTTTTTAATTACGCAATTTAGGAGAATGCAGTCCAGTCCGGAGCCGCTAGCTGTGTACGCACTGAGCTAGGTAGAGTTCACCGTGGAATTTGCTTTTCCAACAACGACCCCGGGGGAGAGCCTGGGCCCCTTTAGGCGGCGTCTTACCTCGCCCCTCGCCTCCCCGCGTCTTCGGCGACCGATCAGTAGATGCGGCGTCCCCAGCGCGGCACCCGAGCCCAGCCCAGCAGCGCGGGCTCTTCGCCTCCCTCGCCACGGTCCCCGCGCTTTTTAAAACTTTGGGCGCAGCTTTTGCGTGACTGACCAGGAATCAGTGTTCCTGCCCCACTTAAACTAGCGTACAAATAAATACCTTACCCTCCTTCACGTTTCATAAATTAGGAAAAGGCATAAAGCTTACATTCCCCCAAATTAGCTGTCTCCGACTCTGCGATTCGTTTACCCTTCCAAGTTGGTGACACGAAATTCTATTCTCCAAACAAACCGTAATGATCAATCCAATGTCCCTTTCTACTCCGCTGTAATAGACTGAAGAATTAATGCCAGAGGAAAGCTATCTATTAACACTGCCAGAGTTTACAGATTAAGCGATATCAGAGCCCCATACCGTCTTTTACTATCCCTCATTCTGGGCGTGATTCCCTCTTCACTAAAATCCTAGCCCAAATGTATTTTGTCCCCTACCCTTGATTCTTTGAAAATCTATTTCCTAAAATAGCAAACGTAACGTTTTAAAGACCTTCTAACGTCACCCTCCTCATGGCAGTCCTAAGCGGCACACCAGCGCAGCCCAGCCCGCTCCTGAAGACACTGAAGCAGGAAACCCAGCAATCTTCCAAGTGGCACCTTCCCTGCTGGCCTAGATAAACCTAGAAAGCAAGCAACTTCAATGAATGCAAACTAAGCTTTCCAGAGGAGAAACGTCAAAGCAGCTACAATCAGTCTCTGATTACACAAACATACCTAGGGGCAGGTTGGAGTGAGAAGGAGGGCTTTAGGGGTGGGGGTTGCCTACCCAGAGGTGGCTGAAACCAGTTATCCTATTGTTACTGAGTTTAGGAAAGCTAGCTTTTGTTTCGTGGTGGATGCTGGGGGTCAAACCCGAGATGCCAGCTAAGCATCGCTTAAGTCTTTGTAAGAGAACCTAACCCAAAGATAGGACTTCAGTTCCTTTAAATTAAGATACTGAGTTATGCATAATTAACGATTCCAGTAGAGAAACACTGCAGAATCATTTTGAAATATTGTAAAAAGAGGGTCGACGTGTGCGTTTATCTGCCCAGTTTTGCGAGAGCTAAATGCCATTCAAGGGCCCCTCTACCAAACTGGGAAGAGTGGCGACAGCGGGACTCCTTAGGTCGCGTCTTGGGACCCAAAGGTTTCAGGACTCCCTCCAACCATCCCTTTGCACTTGTGCTTTGGAGGAAGGAGGCATACAGCTCTAACTCCCTCCCCAGCAAACAAACCAGAGAAAACTGAGGCCCTATCCTTCCTGGGCCCATCTGGAGACACACGCCTAGAAAGCAAAGCTCTTTCCCGCCTACCTAGTAGGTAGCGGTTGATGAAAGTGGTTGTGCACAGTGCCCAGGAACCCCCGGGCTAGGGACGTACAGCTCTCGAGGTTTACAGGCAAGGGGGATCTGAAGCGGAGGGAGGAACATCGTTTCCACATGGCGTTTAGGCGGTAACAGCCCAAAATACAGCTTTCATTGAGCGAGAAGAGCTTCCCAGGCCCGGGTCGGCGCGCGACGCGGGGCCGCTGGGATTGGGCGGGCGCGCGTCACGTGACCGGGCGCCGTGCCCCAGAGCCCCGCCCCACCGCGGCGCTCACTCGGCGGTGCTGCACCAGCAGGGCTTAGTCCCACTTTCACTTTCTGCACTGGGGGTTCACACCTGAGTGATATTGTTTTGTTTTGTTTTGCTTTGATTTTGAGATGGCCAGTACAAAAAGGAGGCAGTCGAGAGAAAAAGAGTTCCTTGCGTTTCTGGAAGGGGGCAATGAGCTGGGGAGGTCGGACAGGGGCTGTACAGGGTCCGCGCTCCGGGGAGCACGGAGACCCGGAAAACAGGTGTTTTCCCCATTGCAAGGGTAACACTGAGCTCGCGCGTCCATACAACGTTCCGCGAAGTTGTAAGGGCCTCCAGCACCACAACCAAAAGTAGAAAGTAGTAGGGACTTCCCGCTCCGAGCGCTGACGTGGTGTTTTGTTTTTGAAGAGGGAATTGCTCCAGGTAGTTTATTAAGGTAGCCACCAAAGCCGGCTTGTCATCCAACCCAGCGCTCGCTGAAAAAACAAACTCACGATGGCTGCCGTCTCACCTCTAACCTGTGGGGCACTGGACTGGACTCAGTTAAGCACAAGCGCAGGGAGAGGGCTGCGCGCCAGCTCTGGGTGAGCCCAGCCAACGGTCCAATGTCTGTAACTGTCCTTATCACTTATCACTAACCGCCCTTATCAGTCATTATCGCGGCTGGTCACTGACTAAAACATTCTTCCGCAGTCCTAGATAAGTTCACCTATAGAAAGAAACTATTCCAGATCACTAACACGAGCTTGGCCCACTCATTTTTTCTTACATTCATATAACACTGTTATTTTATATATTGCACATTTTCCAGTGCCTGACTTACTAGGTTCTGAAGCACAGCAGCAACCTGTGAACTCGTCAGGCTCTTTTGCCTACGGTGACCTTCAGGTGTTCATCTGTAACAAGTCAGGGCAAGTTGCAATAAATAATTGGATCTTTGAAAAGGAAAAAAATGGTTTGTTTTCTCCTCTCTCAAAAGATTTCTCCAACACCTGATAACTTTTAGCAAGTTACTCAAACTTTAAGAGTTCTGGGATTTCTTGTTTTTTGTTTTTGTTGTTTGTTATTTTACACTTCGGAGGGTAAGAAGAAACCAGGTAAGTGTTGACAGTTGCCTAGCACAATGACTGGTACAAAGTAAATGCTCAATAAATTATTATTGTTAAACTAGTTACGCTTCCTCTCGTGTGTAGTTTTAAGTGACAATATAGTATTGTCCATTCTTCCATGCTTTAAAGTTTATATAGAAGTTTGATTAGGGAGAAGGGAAAGCTTATAAAGCAATTTGCTTCAATCTTTGGTCATGATAGTAACTTCCACTAACTAATTACACGTCATTTTGAAAGTATTTCCTCAAATTTGTTTTGAATATATAATATGGCCTTTGAATTTCCTTAACTTCTCCCTTATACTTTTACAAAATGAAAGGGTATGGTCTTACTCCACTAGCTATTTCACAACCAAACATGGTAACTCTTTTGGGGGAAGAGATTGTTATTTTCTCTGGGAAGTTAACTGAAAATCTACCAAAAAGTGCAGTCTGGAATAAGAATTAATTAAATAACCAAAAAGATCATTTTTGTTTTGCTATCTGGAAAAAAATGACATAGAATAGATACATAAAATGTTAATTTTAAAATATAGCTGTTTTTTAATCCCTGCTTTTGGAAGCCAATTTGGATGTTTGAAATGAAAGTTGTTTTCCGTTTAAAATTAGTATAATTATCACTAGGTAACTTAGAAAAAAAATCTCTGGTCTGAACTTCTGTGCTCCAAATTTCCTCTTTCACAAATGACAAAGAAACTACTTGGATATATATGGAACTAAACTCATCACCTCTCCTACCGTTCTTTCTTTGGACATTCTAGATCTTACTTAGTTCAATCTCCCAGTCACCCATACTACAAACCTGGAAGCCATGCTCAAATCTTCTCTTTTTCTGCCCTCCACTTTAAGTCTGTTATCAAGTCCTGCCTAATTTAACCTCCTAATGGTGCTTCCGATATGCCCCTTCCCTTCCTTTCTCATTCCTACTACTCCAGTCTAGGCCTTCCTCGTCTTGCTCCCTGGCTCACTTGCTGCAGCAGCCTCTTCACTGTAAGGCTCTGCCATTATCATTTCCTTCCAGTCCTTTCGTTGAGTGACTTATCTGAAAAGCAGATCTGGACATGCCACTCACCTTTATAGGCTTCCTATTACTTACCAGATAAAAATCTAAGCTCTTCACCACCATTCTAAGGCTCTGGACCTCTCTCTGGCTTTGCCTTTCTCTCCTTCCTGCCCTGACTTCACATTCTAGCCACACTTCATTCATTCATTCATTCATTCATTCTACACTACTGTGTGCTAGCTACTGTCCTAGCCACTTGGGATACCTCAAGAGAAAAAGAACTAAGATCTTTGCCCTTGTGGAGCTTATGTTATGGGGAGGATCACATCGGTAAACAATAAACATAAGTAAGCACATTTGATAGGATGAGGGAGGGTAATTTTAGATAGGTTGGTCAGGGTTGGCTTTATTGAAAAGGTGCCTTTTGAGCAAAGATGCAAAAGATGAGGCAGTGAGCTATGTGAATAAACAGAGGAAAAATATCTACACCGAGGGGACAGCCAGTGCATATCCCTGAGGTAGGAGTGTGCTTAGCATATCCAGGAGAGGAGAAAAGAGAGCAGGGAGAATGACAGGAGATGAGGGCAGAGAGACAACAGGGGAGTGCGCCTTTGGACAGGCTCTCATTAGCCATTGTATTAAGTTGGGGACTCTGTATTTAATGGGAAACCAAGTACTTGTGGTGGTCACAGTCTCTCCTACAAGTCCTATTGTTCAGCCCTATGATCTTTAAAGTTGTGCTGCCTTTTGTTTGGATTGCATCTCTCTCTCCAGCTGAGTTTCTGCTCCCATAGCTCCTTGTGATTGTCTCTGTTATTGTAGTTGCCATATTACTTAAGAATCTTATATCTTGAGGAAGGATTTTGGTTTATTTTTGTATCCCCAGTTTGCCTATAGCAAACCCTCAAAAGCTTAGTGAATGAATGGTAATGTTTGTTTGTAGAATACCTCCATATATCAGGTGTGTATGTTTACTAATTATTAAAACAACCCTACAAGGGAGCTGTATTGTACCTATTTTACAGAAGAGGAAATGAAGTTCAGAGAGGTTAAGTAACTTATCCCAAGTCACACAGCTGGTAAATAACTGAGCTGGGTTTCAAACTCAGCTATCTGGCCAGTTGCTTCCCTGCACTCTTCACTAAAGAGACTTCCTCACTAGACTGAATAAACGAGATGGAAGGAATTTATCTCTGGTTTTGTTTCTTGCCCTTGGCTTCTTTGTGCTTAAAAAAAACACCCCACTTATCATTTCACCTAGGTCTATTCATTAACTCATGAAACATGTAATAAATACCTATTGTATGCCATGTACTTGGAATACAGTGCTGAGCAAAACAGATCTATTCCCTTCCCTAGAGGAATTTATACCATAACAAGGAAGATCCAGAACTGTATAAGCAAGGGCAGTAAAGTGCAGTCATTGCTCTAATGGGGGAAGTACAAAGGGCCGCTGAGCAGTATACCACTATAGCAGTAGTGCCAAATTCAGCCTGAGAAGGCCATATGGTGACAGCATCTGTCCTGGAGGAAGATAATTCCAAGTGGAATGTGCCATTGACCCTAGAATACTGAAATTCAGAAAGTGGAGTTATAGTTGTGAATGAAAGAATCCCCTAAGAATTTGTATAAGTTACTAGGTATTATATAAACTTGTAAAGAATCTTGTTCTATCTTTGCTCTATTCATTTTTTTCAAATTTGGCTAATGTTAGTGCCGTTTTTCCAAATCTGATTACAATCTTTATGTGTTTATAAAGCATAAACTTTTTAACCTCTGTTTTTACATTTTTATTTGGTAAGTTATTTGTCCCATTTATTTGCAAAGAGAGAATGCAATGCATCTGTTTTAGTAGGTAATACATTCCAAAACTATGAAATCTGAGGGCTTATTCAAATTATTTTGTTCCACTGGAATTTGGTGGTATATTGCATCATTGGCTGAAGTTTGGTAACTTGTTACAGAATGAATTTTTTTATTATGCTGATGGGAATGAAATTTAATGTTTGCTCACTTTTAATTAGTGCTCAATGGAAGAAATAGCCCAGGAAACCATGAAGGGTGGTGTGACTGAGACAGGAAGAAGCCAGGCTGGAAAACCAGAGACCCATATTCAGAAAGTAGCATTTTAGTGCTTTCTAGCTGGTGGAAAATTAATAGGTTGTTCTCTACAGATTTCCCCTGTTTTTCAAGTGGGAATATTGTATTTGCTACCATAATAACTCTAATATATGACTTGATTTTCAAAATTAAAAATTTAAGCATGAAAATAGTTACTCAGACTTGAAACTGGTGGTGGCAACAGAGCAGTTGTTTTTAATAAGAAAATGATGGGGAAGATCAAAGAAGAGCAGGGATCAGGATGTGGGAGTGAGTCTCTTTATTGTAAACTGCTTTGGAGGGAGGTGAGAGATGGAGATTAGAGATGATGAAGACCTTTCCTTTTGGCTTCTCTGATCTAGCCATGGATGATGAGAGTCCCTCTGGATGAGCGTCAAAGAAAAGACATGGTTAAATGGGTAATAAAAAAAAAATCAATGGCCCATAAATGCTAAGTGTTTTAAGTTTAAAATTTTCCCTAAAAAAAAAAAAAAAAAAAAAAAAAAAAAAAAAAAAAAAAAAAGGTTTAGCTATTGCAGTTATCATCTACAGCTTGTAAAACACAAGTTTCCCTAATGGAGCAAGTCTTGGTTGTAGAAAGACATAGGAATATCATGAGAATTCAAAGACTCTTGGCAAATATATGTTTTAAGGTTTTAAGAAGTTCCCCAGAGGAGGAGAAAATATGCTGAAAAAAATAGTCATAAAGTGCTTTTTTATGTTAAGAACAAAAAGACAGGAAATGTTTTCCCCCCAAATATTATTGCATTTTCTCCATCTGGTGAAATAAAATAAGATAGATATGTTATTCTCCACTGTTACACAAAAACACCAGCAGCAGGCTGGTTAGGTAGTGGATAGCTGCTGTCCCTGGTTCAGTAGGTATAGCATTATTGTCCCCCCACCCCACATAAACAAAACAAAACAAAACATCCAGAGCATGTGCTACTTCTCTGAGGCCATCAAAAGTTCTTGGCATATAACATAGAAATTTCTTGGTTAATAGAATAACAAAATACAAAACTGTCATCATTACGTCTAAGGAAACCTTCCCTGTTTGCTAACTTCCTTCCAAAACATTTTTGCCCTAATTACATTTTTGTTGGTGGTTTCGAGAGGCCAGGACAACCCAAGGGGATGATTTCATTCTAATTGCATCTTTCCTTTCCCAGGAGGTCTGTGTCCTTTCATATCCACCAAACTCACTTGATCCCTTGATTAACTGTTGTCCACTTGTTACTGAGAAGAAAGAAACAACCATCCAAACAAGCTCTGTGAGATTGACTTGATTTTTTTTTCCCCTGCTGAGATCACAAAGCTTGTATGCCAGTTCTTATACAGGGCTCCAGGTGTGATAGGGGAAGGGTGTGTGTGTATGTCTGTGTGTGTGTATGACTCTGTGTGTGTGTGTGTGTGTGTGTGGTGGAAGGTATTACTAGAATGCAGAACATGTATCCCAAAGTGTGTGTTTGGGGGGGCTACTTTCCATAGTTTGTACCCAATTTTAAAGAGATTCATGACTCCCAAATTGTTAAGATCCACTCCCCATAACATCCAGGTTAATTCCTCCATTGTTGCCAGACGTGAGTTCTTGCTAGGCCCGGGGTTGCTGGAATGCATTGAAAAGTCGTTTTAATGAATTTCTACAATCATTTATGATCTCCCCAGCAACTGCCCTCGGGATGTCACCCGCAGGCTCAGGTAACAGGGTCCAAATGCAACCTCCTTCTAAGGTGACCCCATGCAGCCGCGTCCTGGGCGAGCAAAAGCAGGACTTCGGTCCGCAGAATGCACTCTCCAGATCACACAGGGCCCGACGCGGTCTTCCTGGGGTGGCCTGTCTACAGGAAAATGGGGCCCCATTTTCCCCCAGAAATCTGAGGGATTGCTGTGGAGGGTAAAAGGGAATTCGTCTCTTTAAAAACATCATAAAAGAAAGGGTGCCTTTCCCCAGGGCATTTACGCGGGTCGGCAGGAGCAGCTCGTGTGCCCGAGACTCGCAGACTAGAGTTAGGTAGGCGGGCCCTTCCGTGCCTCCGGACCAGAGACCCCCGCGTCAAGGCAGCAGCATAGTCACACAGCGCGTCTTTGGCCTCAGAGCTTGTCCAGGAAGGACTGCGGCCCAGAGGACTCAGCTGCGGCGGGAGAGGAAGCGCCCTGGTCGCTCCTCTCCGCTTCGCTTGCGGTTAGGAGAAGGTGCTTGCCTGAGTCAGGGGACCCGGCGCCCTGCCCAGGCCCCAGGACAGACCCACCATTGAGGCTCGCACTATGTTCCGTGTGCGGGGTTCCCTCCCTTAAGGGCAAGATGAATTGACAGCGTTCACTCCTGGCCGGCGATGCCACTACCATCTTTGGATCCATTCATTCTTTCTCTGAGCCCCCGTTTTGTACCGGCATGGCGAGGGAGATATGAAGCATCTATGTAAATAGGACAATGTGTGGACCTTGGTGAATAGGTTAATTCATAAAGTGCTGGGGAAAGTCCTGAGTAGCAGGAACCAGCAAAAGAGCCAGTTTTATGGGCTCCTTTCTCTCACTGATCCAAGATTACTACTCCCTAAGGGGGTGTTAGCATCCCCTTAGACAGAGGAGAATACCGACACCCAGAGAGACCAAGTGCCTAGGACCATGGGACAGGAGCCTGTGGCTGTCCACTGCCAAACTTAGCTTCCTCCCAGCTGCCTCCAGTGAAAAGGATTAACTCTGTCCAGGAGAGTGGGCAGAGATCCAACAGAGAAAGCAACCGTGAACCTGGGTGTGGCTGTGTGCGCTTCTCTTTCCCTGTGCAGTCCTTGTAAAGTAGGAAAAGTAGGAGCATACCTGGACAGGGGTCTCAGACCTCTTTTTTTTTTTTTTTTTCTTTTTTTAACTATCTACCCTCACCCCTTATGTTTTCTCTTGCAGTCACCAGCACCTACAGCCTGATCATCCCCGAATTTTAAAAAAATTCAGCCTTTACTTCTTCCCTAAACTCCAACCTTGTTTTGTTTATTCAACTGCCTACTTGATATTTATCTCCACTTAAATGTCTAAAATAACCTCAAATTAATTAATTAATTAATTTGAGATGGAGTCTCACTCTGCCGCCGGGCTTGAGTATAGTGGTATGATCTAGGCTCACTGCAACCTCCGCCTCATGGGTTCAAGCAATTCTCCTGCCTCAGCCTCCCGAGTAGCTGGAATTACAGGCACCCACCACCACACCCGGCTATTTTTTTTGTATTTTTAGTAGAGATGGGGTTTCTCCATGTTGGCCAGGCTGGTCGCAAACTCCTGACCTCAAGTGATCTGCCCGCCTCAGCCTCCCAAAGTGCTGGGATTACAGGCATGAGCCACCGCACCCAGCCTCAAATTTAATTTGTTAGACGCTTAGCCCCTATACCTGCCCCATCTTCAGTGTTCCCCCTTTAGATTAAGAGCAACAGCAGTTTTTTTCAGGAGGTGCTCAAGCCAAAAACCCTGGAGCAGCCCTTGGCTCCTTGATCATACTCCAAACGGAGCCTGTTGGTAAATGCTGTGCCTCTGCCTTCTGTGTATATCCAGAATCTGACCATTGCTTACGACTTCTGCTCCTACTGCATGGGCCCACGCCATCATACTCTCTCACCTAGGTTGCCATGACAGCTTCTTGACTGGTATCCATGCTTCTGCCTTGTCCCCCTTTACATTGCATTCATTCTTAGCACAGCGGCCAGAGTGATTGTGATACATAAGGGAGCTCTGAACCCCTTGGTGATTCCCTACTTCACTCAGAGTAAAAGCCTAAGTCTTCTACCTCCTGAGTGACCACTACATGTCTGACTTCTTCTGCTTTCTCCTTGCCCATGCTCACTCCTGTCTGGCTACACTGACCCTCCTGTTTTTCCTGCCTTACGGCCTTTGCACTTGCTGTCCCCCCTCTGCCTAGAGCGCTGTTATCCAGATAGGCACAGTTTGTTTCAACTTTTTGCTCAAATGTCACCTTCTGAGTGCAGCTTTCCCTGACTGCCTATTTAACATTGGCACCTGATCCCCTCCTTTGCCTCTTTCCCTGCTTTGTTTTTCTGCATGGTACTTAACTTCCCATATACTACATTTACATTATCCCCCTCTTACTGCTTCTGTCTCTCCACAAGAACGTAAGCAATATATACAAGGGCAGGGATTTTCTTTTTAGTAGCTGTATCTCCAGTGTCTCAAACAGTGCCTGGCACATGGAAAGCACTCAATAAATATTTATTTTAATAAAATGGGGAAAGGGGGTGGCTCCAGTATTTACTAGCTCTATGAACTTGGACAAGTGATTTAACTGCTCTAAACCTCAATTTTCTCATCTGTAAAATGATGATAGATTCTACCTTATAGGGTTATCAATAAGTAAATACACATAAAACACTAAGTACATAACAGAATAAGTGGCAGTTATTTTTAGTGGAATGTGATATTGATAGCATATGCAGGCCAGACTTCTGTGAATATACGGTTTGTATTTTACTTTCCTATTTTTAGAAACCATTTCTCCTGTCTACTTGTAGCTACACAATGTAATTAGGAATGTAGCAGGCCAGGTACGGTGGCTCATACCTGTAATCCCAGCATTTTGGGAGGCTGAGGTGGGCAGATCACCTGAGGTCAGGAGTTTGACACCAGACTGGCTAACATGGTGAAACGCCATCTCTACTAAAAACACAATTTGCCAGGCATAGTAAAAAACGCCTGTAATCCCAGCTACTTGAGAGGATAAGGCAGGGACCTCATCCTGCTAGAACCCTGGAGGCAGAGGTTGCAGTGAGCCAAGATCACACCACTGCACTACAGCCTGGGCAACAAAGTGAGACTCTGTCTCAAAAAAAAAAAAAAAAGTAGCATCCAGCTCAAAATGACTCTTTGTTCGTGATATTATTTGTATGGTGCCTCAGAAGTGTGTGGTCACTGTTACTCTCAAAAGTTTAAAGAAAAGTTGGTTCTCTGAAAAACCACTTTTTGCTTGGTTTGTGTCAGCAGCATCACCTACACTTCTCATCATCTTCCATGGAAAGGGGGAAGGGGAAGTTAGATTCCTTGAGAGAATATGAATTATCCCCCTTTATGACTCTATCAGGAATTTTTCTTTTCTTTTTGGCTGAAACAACAGAAAATTATTTTCTCAGGGTTCTGGAGGCTGGAAGTCCAAGATCAAGGTGTCAGCAGGTTTGGTTTCTTCAGAGGCTCCTCTCCTTGCCTTGCAGATAACCACTGTCTTGCTGTGTTTTCACATGGCTTTTTCTTCTCCACCCCCCTTCTCCCTACCCCCACACATGTCTCATGTCTTTTTCCAGGGAAATTCTTCTGAAGACTTACAAGGATGGGGCTGCAGGGTCTTGGGGGTGGAGAAGGCGGCACTTGGCTTAAACTGGTACAGGCTGGAGGTGGTGCTAGAACTGGGCTTCCTTCCAGCTACCCAACATGTCTCCTTAGGTATATCTCCCTAGGGAGGACTCACCTGATGACATGTTTGTGTGTGTGTGACAGGATTTAGTGAGGGAAACTGAAGCTCCCTCATGCTCTTCCCTCTGGCTAGACAACCTTCTCCCCTGGCTCCCTCTCACCTTGCTTTGCTCACTATCCATCTTGTTTAAAATCGCAACTGCCCCACGCTACTCATTCTCACTCCTGCCCACCAAGCCCACACCCATGCAAGCTCCATGAGGATGGCAGTTTCTCTCTGTTATGCCTCTGCTTTCTTTTTCTGAGATGGAGTTTCACTCTTGTTGCCCAGGCTGGAGTGCAATGGCCGATCTCGGCTTACCACAACCTCTGCCTCCCAGGTTCAAACTATTCTCCTGCCTCAGCCTCCTGAGTAGCTGGTGTTACAGGTATGCACCACCACACCAGGCTACTTTTGTATTTTTAGTAGAGATGGGGTTTCTCCATGTTGGCCAGGCTGGTCTTGAACTCCTGACCTCAGGTGATTCGCCTGCCTCAGCCTCCCAAAGTGCTGGGATTACCGGCATGAGCCACCGCGCCAGGGCATGCGTCTGCTTTCTTCCTAGTTCGAAGGGCAGATCCTGGCAAAACATCACTGTTAAATTCTTGTTAGTTGCAAGACTCCTCTTAGCGAGCTTATTGAATCCTCCAAGCAGCCCCTGACATTAATTGAGCAACCCCCGTGCCAGAACACTTTAAATGCATCATCTCATATTCTCACAACAGCCCTCTGAGGTAGACGTTATGATGATCCCCACTTTGCAAATAAAGTGAAGACCAGTGAGGTTAAGTAACTCGCTCAGGGTCGCGCGTCAGCTGACAAATGTTGGAGCTAAGGGCAGAATCCAGACAGCCTAGGGCCTGAGTTTCAGCCTTCCTTGGGAAGGTGGGTCTCA
Organism: Macaca mulatta; assembly: GCF_049350105.2. NCBI lineage: Eukaryota > Metazoa > Chordata > Mammalia > Primates > Cercopithecidae > Macaca > Macaca mulatta. Next base: position 79,762,691 of record NC_133409.1, read on the forward strand.
GGCAGCATCGGGCGCAGCAGGCCTGGACCCTGCAAAGTCCGAAGAGGCTGGTGTCCTTCCAAATCCTTTCATCCCTTCCGCGGCCACCCGTGTGGCCCTCGCTGTAGCGGAGCTGTCCCAAAGCCAGCGCGGGCCTGGGGTGCGACCCTCAGTCAGCCGAAGAGGACAAGCACGGACGCGCCCTCTCCAATGCCTTCTGTCTCAGAGTCCCTGCTGCTGCCCAAACAGCTCGAATTTTCCGGATAGGAATAGCAGAGCCCGTGGCGTAGGTGCGCCCCCAAAGGCCCGGCAGGCCGCACCCCTGCGGGTTTCCCCAGCGGGACTTGGCCACCATTCGGATCCCCTTGGAAGACCCCGACGGAGCAATCGCGTCCTGGAAACCGGGAACTAGGACTCTGGGAACCCAGAACCCGATTGCCCCTGGCCGCAGGCGTGCGGTGTGAGCTCCTGCGCACGGTTCCCGGAAAGGCGAGGAGGAGCGAGCGCGCCTGACCGGCTCCCAACCGGGACGCTCGGGCACCTGCGCTCCCACCGCTACGCGGGGCCGCTTGGCTTCTGGTTCTCATCGTTCTTATGCTTAAAGAGGAAAATAAAAAGGACTTGGAAATGGAATAGTTCAGTCGGTGAGTCCGTTTTTCTCCCTTGCGGAGATGGAATCCAATCTTCCACCCTGCGACCCCGGATTCAGAGGTCCCTGCCCGGGGACCGCCCGCCTCCGTCCGGGAATACATCCACTCACCGCAACTTCTTAAAACTCTTTAAACGCGGGGAGGCAGAGGGGATAATTGACAATTTCATTGCACAGAGTCACCGAATTCATAGCAGCTTTTGGTCATTCTGTTGTGATGTGTTTAATTTTCAGTCACGGGATACTGAAAGCATAACAACTCATTCTGGGAGCTTCTGGTAAAATCTGGAGGTTAAAATACCTGAAAATTCTGGTAATCCCTATTCTGATGAGTCAACTAAAAAGAGTTCGTTTACCCATCGCAGCCAGGTAGAATCATGGGAAAAAAAAAAAAAAAAAAAGAAGGAAAGAGAGAGAAAGAAAGAAAAAAGAAAGAAAAAAAGAAAGAAAGAGAAAGAAAACTTCTGCAGTTACGTTTGGAAACTCAAAACCCAGCTCCTGTGTTTTCAGTTGCAAATTAGAGTACATATTACTTGCCCTACATTTGTCTTACGCAGAAGTTTGTTTCTGAACCAATATTTGCTCAAGTTTTCTTCCCCATGATAAATGGTATCATGGAGTCATTAAAATAAAGCTAACAAACAAAAGACCCAACTGATTTGTGTTTCTTTAAATGTTAGTTATTGAATCTTGTACTCTGAGTTGATGTTTTCTAAGACGGTTTATTTTAACATGAATTTTAGGCCGGATGCGGTGGCTCACGCCTGTAATCTCAGCACTTTGGGAGGCCGAGGTGGGCGGATCACAAGGGTCAGGAGATCGAGACCATCCTGGCTAACACGGTGAAACCCCGTCTCTACCAAAAATACAAAAAATTAGCCGGGCGTGGTGGCGGAGGCCTGTAGTCCCAGCTACTCGGGAGGCTGAGGCAGGAGAATGGCGTGAACCTGGGAGGCAGAGGTTGCAGTGAGCCGAGATTGCGCCACCGCACTCCAGCCTGGGCGACAGAGCAAGATTCCCTACCAAAAAAAAAAAAAAAAAAAAAAATCGATTTTGGAATAAAAAGTAATTGAGAGTGGGAGGCCGAGGCGGGTGGATCACGAGGTCAGGAGATAGGGAACATCCTGGGCAACATGGTGAAGCCCCATCTCTACTAAAAACACAAAAATTAGTCAGGCGTGGTGGCAGGTGCCTGTAATCCCAGCTACTTGGGAGGCTGAGGCAGGAGAATCGCTCGAACCCAGGTAGTGGAGGTTGCAGTGAGCCGAGATCACACCAGTGCACTCCAGAGATCACACCAGTGCACTCCAGCCGAGATCACACCAGTGCACTTTCCTTCTAAGAAAAAGAAAAGAAAAGAAAAGAAAAGAAAAGAAAAGAAAAGAAAAGAAAAGAAAAGAAAAATCAGCCTGGGCGACAGAGTGAGACTCGGTCTCAAAAAAAAAAAAAAAAAAAAAAAAAGAAGAAGAAGAAAAGAAAAATGTGATTGAGATGTTTGGCAACCTCATGGTAAAATATAATAGTACACCAAGGATGAATTTAGCTCTGTTTCTTGCTCTTATTACTGGCTCACCTGATGTGGCCTCTGACAAGTCCCTTCACTGTCCTGGGCCTCATGCTCTTGCTACTATAACAAGAGGATCATCTTCACCATCTACCTGCCCCTGGGGGTGTTGTAAGGGTTAACGAGATATATGGTGAGTGCTTTGATTCTAGGGTGAATGACCCTGTACAAATAAAACATGATTACATCTCAGATTCATCTTTGATTCATTTGAATAAATGGGCCTTCCCTTTATGAAATCTTCCTGTTAAATTTTCAAAATTGGGTCGTTTGGTTTTAAAATTCTATGCGGGGGCATTCTATTGCTTAACACCACATGTAAATGTCCTCAACAAGTTATACAAGCATGTTAAGGGAGAATTTCTATTTGTTCATAGATATCAAAGAATTTATTTTTCTCCTTAAATCATTCAATGTTTTTATTCAACAAATGTTTCCTGAAAATACACTTTTTCTGAGGACTTCAAGAGGTTCAGGGAATGCTTACAAGGAACAATCTTGTGTGTCTCCAGCTCCCAGGCACTGTGTTTTGTGATTTATGTGTATTAGTTCATTTACTTCTCATAACAACTCACTGAGATGCGGGTACTGTACTGTCATTACCTGGTGTATCGAGTGCAGGCTGAAGAGTTTCTATGTAATTTAGTAAGCAAAATACTGAAGACTTTTGAATCAGGGAAGTGACATCAGCAGAGTAGCATAGTTTTATGAGGTCACTTGCAGCAACAAGGAGGTACTTTTTTAAAACCTCTGATGGAAATTTATGGTCATTTTTTTTTTTTTAAGAAGAAAGAAGGTTTAGTCAGCACTGCCTCAGCAAGTATGAAATTCGGCTATCTTGCAGTGTTTAACATCCTTAGACCAGGTCATCGCAGAGTTGAGAGGATGGATTAGACAAAATGTAAATATAAGCAAAACATGAGCACTTAGTTGGAATTAGCCAAACATTCAAAAGTATAACTACCCCTCACGTCTGCACTCCCCACATAAAGAAAGAGAAGAAATGCACATAAGCTTTCATGTGGTCACTTCCTGGTTTTTAGAAGTTATCTAAAAGGCAAAATTTTAAGAAGCATATCAAGGGCATTGATTTGAATTTGTCTCAAGTGTTAAAGTGATATCTAATCACTTCCAGGTGTCATTGCCATACCAAGGCTCTTTTTTATACGGTATAGTTGAATTATGAACTTGCGGATTTTAGACAGGAAGAAAAGGCGATATGACAGAGTCTATTGATAAATAGTTCATAGGCAAAATTTGAAAATTGGAAAAGTTTATATCCTTCACATAAGAAAGAGGTTCATATCCCCTTATTTAATCGGGGAAGAAAAAAACCTTGTGGATTAGGTCTATTTTGCATGAAACACAAAGATCTTTTTATTCATCCTGGAAATATAGTCTACCAAATGATGACTTGTGATGTTGGACAGGAGAAGAAGAAACAAATTGAACCAGAAAATACAGTGTGGATAGTTAGGCCAGCTGCAACAGATTGCTGAAAAAGTTCACCATTTATACTATAGTATTATGGTATTATACATTTGCTACATGTTGACAATGTGCTAAGTCATCAGTATGATTAAAGCAAACACCCATATGCTTGGTTGACAGTGTCCTAGTTTATAGTCTTAGACATACAACAGTGACACATACACACATATTACAGAAGCAGATGTATATATGGAGTACAGCAAGTGTTGAATGATTTAGATATACAGGAATTAGTTCTGGTGCTTTTTATGCACAAGAGAATAGAAAGTGAGATATGCAAGTCACATATTCAGAGAAAGCATTCTTGGGAGAGTTAGAGGAAACTCCTGTCTTGCTTACAGTTACTTAGTTGGGAAAGGATTCTTGAGAAGGAGCCAGAGATGGGGATTTCAGAGTGACAGAATCACAGTATGTTAGAATTGGAAGAGTCTTTAGAAGTCAAAATTTAGCCAGGCATGGTGGTTCACGCCTGTAATCCCAGCACTTTGGGAGGCCAAGACGGGTGGATCACCTGAGGTCAAGAGTTCGAGATCAGCCTGGCCAACATGGCGAAACCCGTATCTACTAAAAATACAAAAAAAAAAAAAAAAAAGGTCAGTTAGGTGCGGTGATGCACACCTTTAATCCCAGCTACTTGGGAGGCTGAGGCAGGAGAATCGCTTGAACTTGGGAGGCAAGAGGTTGCAGTGAGCTGAGATCACACCGCTGCGCTCCAGCCTGGGTGACAGAGTGAGACTCAAAATAAAAAGTCAAAATCTAATTCATTTTATGAATAAAGAAGCTGAGGGCCAAAGCCCTTGAATGGTGAATTAGTAGCAGATCTGGACTACAGTGTAGCTGATCACCCTCCGATGCTCCAGTGCTCTTCCATGTCAAAGGTTTTTTGTTTGTTTTTTTGTTTTGTTTTGTTTTTCTGTTTTTTTGTTTGTATTGGTTTTACTTCTTATAAAAAAATCTTATTAAATGCATACAAAAATAGAATAGTACAATGAACCTTCATATATATTGTCTAGTTTTGTGCCACTCTGATTTCATCTATTCCCTCATTTTCGTTTTATTTTTTCCTGGAGTATTTTAAAGCAATTCCCAGCATCCATATTGTTTCTCCCGTAATTACTCCAGGATGACACTATAAGTGATAAAGACCTTGCAAAAACATAACAACCATGCTATCAGCACACCTAACAAAATTTACAATAAACCTTAATATCATCTAATACCCACTTTTTATTCACATTTTCTCTAACAATCTGAAATATATATTTTTACTGTTGATTTGTTTGAATTGGCATCCAAATACGGTCCACATTTTGCATTTGGTTATTGTGGTTCATAAGCCTGTGTTATTCTGTAACAGCTATTTCTCCTTTGTTTTGTTTGTTTGTTTTTGAGACAGTCTCCTCGGTCTGTCGCCCAGACTGGAGTGCCTGCAACCTCTGCCTCCAGGGTTCAAGCAATTCTTCTGCCTCAGCCTCCCAAGTAGCTGGGATTACTGGCACGTGACACCATGCCCAGCTAACTCTTTTTGTGTGTGTTTTTAATAGAGACAGGGTTTTGCCATGTTGGCCAGGCTGGTCTCGAATTATGGGGCTCAAGCAATCCTCCTACCTTGGCTTCCCAAAGTGCTTGGATTGCAGTGTGACCCACTGCACCATGCCTCATCTGCACTTATTAAGTGGAATAATTCTTTTTTTTTTTTTTTTGAGACGGAGTCTCGCTCCGTCGCCCAGGCTGGAGTGCAGTGGCGCGATCTCGGCTCACTGCAAGCTCCGCCTCCCGGGTTCACGCCATTCTCCTGCCTCAGCCTCCCGAGTAGCTGGGACTACAGGCGCCCACAACCGCGCCCGGCTAATTTTTTGTATTTTTAGTAGAGACGGGGTTTCGCCGTGGTCTCGATCTCCTGACCTTGTGATCCGCCCGCCTCGGCCTCCCAAAGTGCTGGGATTACAGGCGTGAGCCACCGCGCCCGGCCTAAGTGGAATAATTCTTTAAAGAACTTTCTCTCATCTACTCTTTGTCTCCCTTGAAGTACCATGGCATAGGGAAAGCAGGAAAAATGCTTAATGTTTCCCCTTTATTGTTACATTTTCAAAGTAATAAGGTGATGAACTAATGCCCAAACAACCTCCAATGACGACCAATTGATTTGCATCTATTTTATGTGTTTTAATCCATCTTAGTTATTTTCCTGTTTGATACTCAGATTGTCACATCTTAGGCTAGTCCCTTGAAGTTGCCTCCTGTGTCCTTTTATATGACCAAATTACTCTTTGATATTTTCCTTCATTTCTGGTACAACAAAATGTCTTAAGCTCATGTTATACATTTCCTGCCACAGATCTGGAACAGTCATTTCTTCAAAGTCCTGGTTCCTTTTGGTGGTAAATTATATTTATAGAGCATAACCTGGGCATTGTGGGTGCTTCTTGTTGCTGAGTTTATTATTCCTTATAAGCCTTTTGGTGGTGAAAGCTAGGAAATTTTTTTTTTAAAGAAAAATCTTTCATTTACACTAAGATTTTTCAATTCAAATTTAAAACACAGCACTTTCCCTTAACTTCTCTGATTTTATAATTATATCTATTTTCCCTTATGCTGAAATCTTGGGTCCCAAGGAAATTAACACAAGTAATTATTTGCTTTATCCTGTAACATACCTGTAATAGTTTCTAAACTATTGCAGAAGTAGGGTAATTAATTCTGGACAAAGTGATCAGAAAAGATTTCTCAGTGTACGTGGAATTTTAGCTAGGACTGGAAAAAGATCTATGAGGTTTTTAATGTTTTTTGTTTTTGAGACAGGGTCTCACTGTGTCACTCAGGTGGAAGTGCAGTTGCACAATCACAGCTCACTGCAGCCTTAACCTCCCAGGCTCAGGTGATCCTGCCACCTTACCTGGGACCCACCTCAGCTAGGACTACAGGTATGCATCACCATACCCGGCTAATTTTTTTGTATTTTTTTGTAGAGACAAGGTTTCACCACATTGCCCAGGCTCATCTCAAACTTCTGGGCTCAAGATATCTGCCTGCCTCAGCCTCCCAAAGTGCTGGGAATTATAGGTGTGAGCCACCACACCCGACAGGTCAATGATTTTGACAGGCAACAATGGGAGGAGGGTTAGAGCATTATGGTCTAAGGGAACTCCATGAGCAAAGAGGAGGATGCAGTTGATAAGCTGTTGTGTCTGGGGCACAGACTACCTGAGCTGCTTGGAAAGGGCCTGGCTCCCTCTCAGCCTATTGTGACACTCTTGAAGAAAGGATTTTCTTCACGTTTGGAACTTCAGTGCCAAGGGAGCCACTTGCCACAAACTGAATATTTTCTTAATAAGTGTTTTTTGACTAAATGAACAGATTAACCTGAACTTTCTTCAAGGGTAGTATATAGTTTTGCTATAACTTGGTTTACTTTCCTAATGAAAGGACAGAACAGGCTATGTCTCATTTAATTTAACAGGCAAATTTCTGAATGAAAAAACATTCTTCTGCCACATGGTTTTGGTTTTACATAGTTGGTATTCATCTCTGAGAATGAAACACGTTAGGAGTTTTCCAACAGCAAACTATATGTAAAATTCCATAATTAGAAAAAAATTTCAGGAGGAAGGAATTTCTGAAAGACACTACAGTAGACTTGAACAAATGGAAAGATATCCTTGATCTTGTGTAGGACAACTGAACCTCATGTGAATATCAGGTCTCCCTAAATTAATTTATAAATTTTTCTTATCCTGATGAAAATATCCACAAACTTTTAATGGAGTTATACAAGTGGATACTAAAATTTTTATAGAAAAGTAAAGATGCAAGAATAGCTAGGAAAATACTGGAGAAAAAAGCAACAAGGGGGAACTAGCCATTTAAGATATTAAAATATGCTGTAAAACCACTATAACTGTAGTTGTGTGGTGGTAGTACATGAATAGACAAACAGATGAATGAAAAGTCTAGAAATCAACCCAAGTACACATGAAAATGATAAAGGTAGCATCTTAAATCACTGGAGCAAGGATAGACATTTTAAAAAAACGATTGGGATAACTCGTAACTACTCAGAAAAAGAAAAAATTAGATCCATATCCCACACTGTATAGAATAATAAAATCCAAATGAATCACAAATCAAAATATAGAAAACAAAACCTTACAAACACTTGAAGAAAACAAAGAAGAATGAATTTCTCTATACCTTGCATGTAAGGAAAGACTCCATATCTCAAAATCCTGAAGCAGTTAAAAAATGTTTTAAATTTGACTTTTTTTTTTGGCATGGCAGAAAACATCATAAGTAAAGTCAAAAGACAAATGACAAATTAGAAGAAAATATTTGTAACATACAATGATGAAAATTTAATGTTGTTATTATACAAAGGACACCTGAAAATTGAGGAAACAGACAGACAAAAGAAGGAGTAAGGAAATGAAGAACTTGATCAATGCTACAGACCAATTGAACCTAACAGACATATATAGAACACTTCACCCAACAATGAGAGTACACATTTTTCTCAAGTATACATGTAATATTCTCCAGAATATACCATACGTTAGGTCACAAAACAAGTCTTACTAAATTAAAAAAGATTAAAATCATAGAAGATATCTTTTATATCACAAGGGAATAAAACTAGAAATCAATAATAGAAGGAAAATAGAAAATCCTCATATATGTGGGAATTAAATATACTTTGACATAATCAATGGGTCAAAGAACAAATCACAACATAATTTTAAAAATATCTTGAAACAAATGAAAATGAAAACACGGAATACTCAAACTTGTGGGGTGTGGTGAAAGCAGTGCTAAGAGGTAAATTTGTAACTGTAAATGCTTAATTAAAGAAGAAGAAAGATCTCAACACATTCTGGCTACACATTAAGGAATTAGGAAAAGAAAAACAAACTAAACCTAAAGCTAGCCAAAGGAAGGAAACAATAAAGATTAAAGAGAAGATAAACAAAATGGAAAATAAAAAACAATAGAGAAGATCAACAAAATTGGAAGTTGGTTTTTTTGAAAAGATCAATAAAATTGACAAATCTGTTAGACTGACTAAGAGAAAAAGAGAGAACATTCAAATAACTAAAATCAGAAATGAGAGCAGGGACCTTACAACTGACATCACAAAAATAAAAGGGATTAAAAGATAATACTATGAACATTTGCGCTCCAATGAATTAGGTAACCTAGATGAATTAGATAAATTTCTAGAAACACACAACCTACCAAAGACTTCAGCTTTTATGAAGAAATAGAAAATCCAAACTAATCTATATCTAGTAAGGAGTTTGAATCAGTAATCAAAAATTTCCCAAAAAAGGAAAGCTCAGAACCAAATGGCTTCTGTATTTAGTCAGAGTTCTCCAGATAAACAGAACCAATAGGATATATGTAAAGAGAGAGAGATTAAATATGAGAAATGAGTTCACATGATTATGGAGTTTGAGAAGTTCCATATGCTATTTGCAAGCTGGAGACCCAGGAAACCCAGTGTTATAGTTCAATCTGAGTCCAAAGGCCTGAGGGCAGGAGAAGACAGGTGTCCCAACTTACACGGTGAGGCAGAAGGAGTGAATTCTCCTTTCCTCTGCCTTTTTAAAAATTCAGTCACTCACTGGATAGGATGGCACCCACTCACACTGAGGAGGGTAATATTTAACTGAGTCCACCAATTCAAATGCTAATCTCTTCCAGAAACATCCTTATGGTCACACCCAGAAATAATGTTTAGCCAAATATCTGAACACTCTGTGACCTGGTCAAATTGATACTTAACATTTACCACCACACCTTCCCTGGTGATTTCTATCCAACATTTAAAGATTTAACATCAATCCTTCTCAAAGTATTCCAAAATAATTGAAGGGAAGAGAACAGTTCCAAGCTCATTCTATGAGACCAGCATTATCCTGATTCCAAAGCCAGAAACACTACAAGAAAAGAAAACTAAAAACCAATATTCATGAGAATTATTGACACAGAATTGCCAATAAAATAGTGGCAAATAGAATTAAACAGTATATTAAAAGGATTATATACTATAACCAAGTGGTACTTATTCCTGGAATGCAGGGATGGTTCAATATATGAAAAGCAATCAGTATAAAATATCATGCTAAGAGAATGAAGAAAAACACATAATCATCTTAATTGACGCAAAAAAAAGCACCAACGCGCTTCCATGAAAAAAATTCAACACTCTTTCATGATAAAAACACTCAACAAACTAGAAGTAGAAGTAAACTACTCAAACATCTATGAAAAAGCCCACAGCTAACATCATACTCAAGGGGAAAACTGAAAGCTTTTCCTCTAATATCTGGAACAAGACAAGAATGCCCATTTTCTTTTATTCAACATAGTACTAGAAGTCCTTGCCAGAGCACTTCAAAAAAAAATAAAAGAAGTGAAAGCATCCAAATTGAAAAGGAAGAAGTGAAATTATCTCTGTTCACAGATGACATGATCTTACATGTGGAAAACCTTAAATATTCCAAAAAAAGTTAGAACTAATAAATAAATTCAGCAAATTTGCAAGATACAAAATCAACACATGAAAATTAGTTGTGTTTCTGTACACTAACAATGAACAAACTGAAAGAAAATTAAGAAAATTATTGCATTTATAACAGCACAAAAAAGAGTAGAATACTTAGGAATAAACTAAGGAGGCAAAAATCTTCTGCAGTGAAAACTATAAAATGTGACCGAAAGAAAGAATACACAAATAAATAGACATTGGATGTTAATAAATTGGAAGATTTAGTATTGTAAAGATGTCAAAACTATAAAAACAGTATTTAAGATTCAATACAAACTGTCAAATTGCAATGATTTTTTTTAAAAAATAGAAAAATCCATTATAAAATTAATATGGAATCTCAAGGGATACTGAATAGCCAAAACAATCTGATAAAGAAGAACAAAGATGGAGAGGGATCTCACATTTTTCTGATTTGAAACCATTTTAAAGCTACAGTGATTAAAGCAATGTGGTACTGTCATAAAGACAGATGTACAGACCAGTGGAATAGAATTGAGAACCTAGAAATAAACACTTAAATCATATAGTCAGACGATTTTCAACAAGAGTGTCAAGACCATTTAATTCAAAAAAGAAAGTCTTTTCAACAAATGGTGTTAGAAAAACTGGATTTTTGCATGTAAAATAATGAATGTGGGCCCTTACCTTACACTTGGTACAAAAATGAACTCAGGCTGGGCGCAGTGGCTCACACCTATAATCCCAGAACTTTGGGAGGCCAAGGAGGTTGGATCACAAGATCAGGAGTTCGAGACCAGCCTGGCCAACATGGTAAAACCCCATCTCTACTAAAAATACAAAAAATTAGCAGGGCGTGGTGGCATGCTCCTGTAATCCCAGCTACTCAGGAGGCTGAGGCAGGATAATTGCTTGAACCCAGGAGGCGGAGGTTGGAGTGAGCTGAGATTGCGCCACTGCACTCCAGCCTGGGTGACAGAGCAAGACTCCATCTTGGAAAAAAAAATAATAATAACTCAAAATGGATCAAAGACCTAAAAAAAAAGAGCTAAAACTGTCTAACTCTTAGAAGAAAACAAGGGAAAACCTTCATGATGTTGGATTTGGATGATTTCTTGGACACGACACCAAGAGCATAGGCAACAAAGGAAAAAAATAGATAAATTAGACTACATCAAAATTAAAAATTGCTGTGTGTCAAAGAACGCAATCAACAGGAGAAAAAGACAGCCCACAGAATGGGAGAAAATATTTGCAAGTCGTATGTCTGATGAGGTGTTAATATCAAAAATATACAGAGAACGCTACACTCAGCAACAACAACAAAAAAACCCAATTAGCCGGTCGCGGTGGCTCAAGCCTGTAATCCCAGCACTTTGGGAGGCCGAGACGGGCGGATCACGAGGTCAGGAGATCGAGACCATCCTGGCTAACACGGTGAAACCCCGTCTCTACTAAAAAAATACAAAAAACTAGCCAGGCGAGGTGGCGGGTGCCTGTAGTCTCAGCTACTGGGGAGGCTGAGGCAGGAGAATGGCATAAACCCGGGAGGCGAAGCTTGCAGTGAGCAGAGATCTGGCTACCGCACTCCAGCCTGGGCGACAGAGCAAGACTCCGTCTCAAAAAAAAAAAAAAAAAAAAAAAATCCCAAATAAAAAATAGGCAAAGGACTTAGACATTTCTCCAAAGGAGATATACAAATACTCAGCAAGCACATGAAAAGATGTTCAATATCAGTAATTATTAGGGAAATGCAAGTCAAAACCACTACTGTTTTACATCCATTAGGATGGATACTATTGAAAAAAAAAAAAAGTGTTGGTGAGGACATGAAGATCCTGTGCACTGCTGGCGGGAATGTAAAATGGTATAGCTACTGTGGAAAATGATATGGTGGTTCCTTAAGATACTAAAAATGGAATTACCATGTGATCTGGCAATTCCACTTCTGAGTGCCTATTTAAAAGAATTGAAGGTTGGGCGCGGTGGCTCACACCTGTAATCCCAGCACTTTGGGAGGCCGAGGCAGGTGGATCACGAGGTCAGGAATTTGAGACCAGTCTGGCCAACATAATGAAACCCCATCTCTACTAAAAATACAAAAAAATTAGCCGAGTGTGGTGGTGTGTGCCTGTAATCCCAGCTACTCTGGAGGCTGAGGCAGGAGAATCGTGTGAACCTGGCAGGTGGAGGTTGCAGTGAGCTGATATCGTGCCACTGTGCTCCAGCCTGGGCAACAGAATGAGACTCTGTCAAAAAAAAAAAAAAAAGAAAAAAAAGAATTGAAAGTAGGGTCTCCAAGATGTATTGGTACATCCATGTTTATAACAGCATTTTTCATTATAGTCAAGAGCTGGAAGCAACCCAAGTCTTCATGGATGAATGGATAAATAAAATGCAGTATATACATATAATGGAGTATATTAAGCTTTAAAAAGGAAGGAAATTCAGACATATGCTACAACATAGATGAACACTGACACATTATGCTAAGTGAAATAAGCTATTTTCCAAAAACCAGATACTGTATGATTTCACTTATATGAAGTGCCTAGAATAGTACAATTCAAGTAGAATGATGATTGCTTGAGGCTGGGGGAAGGAAGGAAGGGAGAGTTATCGTTTAATAGGTGCAGAGTTTCAGCTTTGTAAGATGAAAAGATCTCTGAAATGGGATGATAATGACGGTTGTACAACTCCTCAACCTTACACTTAAAAATGGTAGCAATGGTAAATTTCATATTATATATATTTTACCACAAAAATGTCTTAGGATAAATAAAATTCCTTGCAACTGTATAGTCAATCATATAACAGGAGAGGATGGGGAGAGAGAGAGAGAGAAAGTGAGCTTAAGTGTTTCTCTCTTATGTTCTGTTAAATAAATGTAGGTTCAATTACAAATTTTAAAGTATGTTTAAATCCTGAAAAGAATGAAAGGTTGAAGAAATGTTCTAGGTTAGAGGAGACTAAAAAGAGATGACAATTAATTATATTATGTAATCCTGGATTGAACCCCAGATTGGGGAGGGGGTGAGAAAAGAATATTACTGGGACAATTGACAAAATTTGAATATGAAGACTGAGTTGGATACCAGTATTAAAATTTGTATTTGTGGGCCGGGCACGGTGGCTCAAGCCTGTAATCCCAGCACTTTGGGAGGCCGAGACGGGCAGATCACGAGGTCAGGAGATCGAGACCATCCTGGCTAACCCGGTGAAACCCCGTTTCTACTAAAAAATACAAAAAATTAGCCGGGCGAGGTGGCGGGTGCCTGTAGTCCCAGCTACTTGGGAGGCTGAGGCAGGAGAATGGCATAAACCTGGGAGGTGGAGCTTGCAGTGAGCCGAGATCAGGCCACTGCACTCCAGCCTGGGCGACCCAGCGAGACTCCGTCTCAAAAAATAAATAAATAAATAAATAAAAAGTTGTATTTGTTGGTTTTGATAAATGTGCTGTGGAATGTCAAGGAAAGTTCTTCTTCCCAGGACGTATACACTGAAGTATTTATTGATAAAGCGGCATTATGCCTGCAATTACGCTCGAATGACTAAGTAAAAATATATAGAGTGAGCAGATGATAAAGCAAAAAGAACAAAATATTAACAATTGGTGAATCTGAATAAAAGGTATACAGTAATTCTTCATACTATTCTTGCAATTTTTCTCTAAGTGTGAAATAAAAATTAAAAAACAAATAGAAGCCGTATGATGGAAAGCCACCCTGGTCTAGTTTATCAGCAGAAGTGGTGCAATTAACAAAGGAGTAACAACAAACCAGTGACACAAGTGTGTCCTTGGCTGGGTGAGTTTAGGGCTTTATGACTTGCATTTTCTCTGCTAAGAAATAATTGAGGATTGACTTTATTAAGTACAATCTACTTTTGTGTTGATCTTTGATACATTAATAATTTGTTAACACTAAAAATCTTCCAAACATGGGAGAAAACCACTGGGATAAATTCTATTGATGTGATGCTTGTGATGGAAATCAGATCAAAGGAAAACAAATATTCAATTTGTGGCTTATATTAGAGCTCTTGCTTGAAGTGACAGATACTCAACTCAAACTTGTTTTATTCATCAAATATTGAGTGCCTACGATGTCCCAGCTAATTTTACTGACTTTGGGGATACCATAGAAAACCAAACAGGCAAGAAGTCCCTTGTGTTTGAAGCCTCCATTTTGGTATTTAAAAACAAACAAAAATATTAAGAAAAGGGATATGCATGTAATCTATTGGCTCCATAACCTACGTATTGGCCAGCCATTTCTGCGTAATAAACAACCACGCATATCCCAGTGACATGTGACAGCAAGCATTTATTTAGCTCACACATCCGTGGGTGGCCAGACCAATTCTGCTGATTTCAGCTGAGCTTGCTAATGCATCAGCAGATTTAGACTTGGAAGACTGTGGTACAGAGCTGTGGGTCTGCTTCATGTGTCTCTTGTCTTTGCACCAGTAGTTGAGCTGAGGCATGTTCTCCGGGTCATGGTGAAGGCGTATTAAAGTCTTTGTTTGTATCATGTTTGCTAACCTCCCACTGGCCAGTCTGTTACCTAGTCACGCTCCAAGTCAGGGAGTGGGGAAATATACTTACTCCATGGAAGCAGGGGAAAGGCAAAATTTTAGATGCAGGGAGGGTTGACATTTGGGGTCAATTATGCAATCTGTCACCACTGGGAAAGTTGACAGCTTTAGGCCAGCTAAGCCTACCTCTTTATATTCTCTCTCTCTCTCTTTCTCTCTCTGTCATTAGTCTCTGATTTTGTGTGTGTGTCATTGCATTGACTACATTTGCTCCTCTGGCCCCCCTGGATCCAAACATGGCAAGATCTAATGAAAAAAAGGGTGACATTTATTCTCTTGATTTTCATCTAGTAAATCTCAGGGGAGGACTTTTTTCGTCCCTACCTGGGTCAAGCTTAAGTGTCTAATTGTTGGTGTAATATTGTGGTCAGGGGACTGGTGTATCCTAATTCCCAACCCCTGGGCCACATGTCCACCTCTGCAGTGCACACTGTGGTTGGCAGGTCTACTAGAACCACATAGGAATACTGGGTGGTGAAGGTTTATGTTTTCCAACAGAAAGAGACTGCTGGGTAGACAAAACAAGACGCCTGTCTACAAAACCCAGTATTTTGGAACTCGTTCATATAAAACAGTATTTTCTCAACAAGTCTTTCTCAAGACTATAAGAAGATGGGTAGTCTTTCACTATTTGCTAATATTTTGGGGGAATGTTTTGCCTGGTTTTTTTTGAGATGGAGTCTCACTCTGTCAACCAGGCTGGAGTGCAGTGATCTCAGCTCACTGCAACCTCCGCCTCCTGGGTTCAAGTGATTCTCCTGCCTCAGCCTCCTGAGTAGCTGGGATTACAGGCGCCCCACACCACACGTTGCTATTTTTTGTATTTGTAGTAGAGACGGGGTTTCACCATGTTGGTCAGGCTGGTCTTGAACTCCTGACCTCGTGATCCATCTGCCTCGGCCTCCCAAAGTGCTGGGATTACAGGTGTGAGCTACTGTGCCTGGCCCCGTGGAATGTTATCTAAAAAAAAAAAAAAAAAAAAAAAAATCATGCTGCAATTTTAGAACAAGCTCTAATTATCAGTATAAATCTGTTTCATTTAGGGTTAGTGCCTGCTAACATTTTATTCATGAGGTTTTCTAAGGGACAAAGTATTAAACTAGAAAAAAGATTATGGAAATAGCCCATTTTGGAGCTCATAGCAAGTATTTTATTCTTAGGCTGAATCACACATTGACTTGACAGCAGCCTAACACGCACAGTCAGTGGCTCACCCAGAGTTTTGACTTTGCTCCTGTGCCCAACCATGGGACTTAGTTAAACCTTGCCTGGACTAAGCGGCTCATGAAGGTCTCATTCTTCTTACTTGTGAATGGCTTCAGGATGGGTCACAATCAAGTTCTGGACAAGGAGATGAGATGAAGCATTTTAGTTTTTAAAAAGACACATAAACCCCTGGACATTGGGTTTGAGGATGTGATGCTGTCACTGTCTTGTGATTATGATCTAGCTGACACCCTGATGATGAAGTGGGAAGATGGAAAGACCCTGGGTCCATGACCATGTTGCTGAGCCACTGAATTAATCAGCTCTGGAACTGACCTTCCCCTGGACTTTTGTTATGTAAGAAAATAAATTCCCTTAGAGCATAGACCATCTTTAGTTGGGTCTTCAGTTGCTTACTTCCAAAGACATTCTAATGAAAACAAAGACTTCCTTGTAGCTGTCTGGAGCTTCTTTCTTACTTGTATTTGAGTACTTAACAGGAGATGGACTTAGAAACTACCATACTTAACTTACCCCTCACTCTACAAGTAGATTCCTATAGACACATAAAGATGTATTCTTTACTATGACACATGTAGGACCATGTGGAGGATTAAGTACAATAATCACTCTCACTACCTCCATTCTACTACTTACTTTGCCAAAAACGTCTTTTTCTACCTTATACTTTTTATTTTTATAATTTTTAATTATGGGTACATCATAAGTATACATATTATTTATGGGGCACATGAGATATTTTGATACAGGCATAAAATAATAACACATCAGGGAAAATGGGGTGTCCATCACTTCCAGCATTTATCATTTCTTTGTGTTATGAGCATTCCAATTATGCTCTTTATTTTAAAACATACAATAAATTGTTGTTGACTTATACTTTAAAAAATGATTTCACAAGTCTGTTTCATAACCCTAATTTGATAAAAGTTGCATGGGAGAAAAGTACTCAATTTATTCAGACATTTTCTGTCTCTCTCTTTTTAGATAGAGTCCCTCTCTATTACCCAGACTGGAGTGAAGTGGTGTGATCTTGGCTCCCTGCAACCTTGACCCAGGCTCAAGGGACCCTCTTGCCTCAGCCCCCAGCAAATAGCTGGGACTACAAGCACACACCACCACACCCGGCTGATTTATTTTATTTTTTGTAGAGATGGGGTTTTGTCATGTTGCCCAGGCTGGTCTCATCTCAAACTCCTGGGCTCAAACAATCCTCCTGCCTCAGCCTCCAAAAGTGCTGGGATTACAGGACTGAGGCACTGCATCCAGCCTCTCTCTCCCTTTTAAGAGGAAGAGCAATGAAGGATGAATTGTTTCTCCTCATCAGTCCTAAAGTTGGGGGAAGAGTGTTCGTTTTCGCAGGATGATGTAATCTTACTGAAAAAGGTGATAGAGTTGGTGTCATTCAGCCTATCTTGTTGTGCTTTGGTTTTCTTCAGGCACCAAACTTTCAGCATCTTGAAACATTGAAGAAGTAGCAATTTGCTTCTATATGAGGCTGAGTTACCAAAATCACGTAGTCTCTTCACTGCTGTCTGTGTTGATGTTGATGACCCTAGTTGTTGGCATCCTCTTGACAGGGATGTTCAATTTAGCCTTGCCATATGAAAGCCTCTTAGAATGTTACAGAGTCGGCTAGGTCCATTTCTCCTTGGGACAAGCAAATGAGTGGATTTTTTTTTTTTTTTTTTTTTTTTGAGATGGAGTCTCGCTCTGTCACCCAAGCTGGAGTACAGTGGCACGATCTTGGCTCACTGCCAGCTCCGCCACCCGGGTTCACGCCATTCTCCTGCCTCAGCCTCCTGAGTAGCTGGGACTACAGGCGCCCGCCACCACGCCCAGCTGATTTTTTGTATTTTTAGTAGAGACGGGGTTTCACCGTGTTAGCCAGGATGGTCTCGATCTCCTGACCTCGTGATCCACCCGCCTCGGCCTCCCAAAGTGCTGGGATTACAGGCGTGAGCCACCGTGCCTGGCCTGAGTTGGATTTTTATTCATGGCTTATTGCCTATGTCAGGTACTTTTCAGTTGTAAAAACTAAAAGAACTTTCTTTTTCTCAAGCCTTGTCTGTTCCAATGTTGATGAAATCCTAATAAAGGGGAATCCCCTGGTGGAGTACTAGATTGACTTATTGTTTTCAAATAATGTTTTGTATTTGACGTCAAGAAAGTGAATTTCCTTAATTTCAAAAATTAGGCAGTTACCGTCTTTGTGGGTCCTTGGCAAGGAGGGATTTTATGGTCTCTTAATCAGTTCATTTCTGATCATGGAGGAGACGGTGTCCTTAAAAGGAAAGAAGGAAGGTCAGCAGAGGAGGTGGGAGGCAATCGTATTCTGGCATGGACAACTTTTCTTTCCTTGGCATAAAGCAGTTACTGTCCATCCAAACCTCCAAAGGAAGCAGGAGGGAGTGAGGTGGTTGGAGTAGGGAGCAGTTTAGGGTCAATTTCTCTGACCCTTAGGACTTTTTCTGGTGTAACAGGTCAGGGTTGGATCAACAGAAGATGAACCATGAGATATAGTATAGAATAAGGGCTTGATTATAGGGATTTGGTTTAAACAGTTCACATAAGGCCTGTTGGCTTCTGGCGCTGGAGCTTAAAGTCAGAAGATCAAGTGGTCAAATGGTCAGGAAAGAATGATGAATGTGAAGTGGGGAAGAGTAGGGACAAGCTGGAACCCACAAGGATGGCCCAGAGCCTGCATGGGTCTCTCACTACCTCCAAGCTTTTGGTTTTGATGATGGGAGTAACCTGCAGGAAAAGCTGATGCCATTTGTTAGGGAGCTGCATTTGCACCTGGCCCAGAAGGCAGAGAGGCTGAAGGAGATCTGCAGGGGCTGGTGGAACTGCAGGCCTGGCTGCTGATTCAAGCCCCCTCCCAAACCTTGGGCAAAATAACCCTTGAGGCACTTGCTAATTCAGATAAACCCCAGGAGGGAATTCTGAGAAACATAGTTCCAGTTTAGCTAAGTTAACAAGGTACAAATGCACCACACTGTTGCACAGGTGCACAAAAAGATAGAGGAGGAGGATCTTCGCAGCACTGTAATTGTGAACAATAGGAAACATCCTGGCCAGGTGAGGTGGCTCACACCTGTAATCCCAGCACTTTGGGAGGCCAAGGTGGGAGGATTGCTTGAGTCCAGGAGTTCAAGGCCAGCCTGGGCAACATAGTGAGCCCCCATCTCTAGATAAAAATAAAATAACAAAGTTAGCCAGAGGTGTGGTGGCACATACCTGTAGTTCCAGGTACTCAGGAAGCTGAGGCGGGTGGATTGCTTGATCCTAGGAGGTGGAGGCTACAGTAAGCCATGATTGCACTGCGGCCTTCCAGCCTGGGCAACAGAGCTCCTGTCTCAAATAAAAGCTCCTCATGTGATTCCCTTGCATAACATCCTCATTATGAGAACACTGTTATACCCTACTCTTTTCAGAAGGGTAAAGAATTTCAGAAGGGCACAGAGGCAGGCAAGATTTTGGAGGTAGGGGTTAGAATATTCTGTACCCCCAAACCACCAAAATGGCTCCCGGCATATTATGAAAGTGCCAGGAGTGAAAGCTAAACATTACGTCATCGTCACTAATATTAAGACTTTACGTATTACAGCCAATAATGTTGAGTTTTTTATTTGTTATATTATTTATTTTTTCAGGTGTGAAACTAGGTGGAATGAAAACAGTTCCTTTGTATAAACGAGGCGAAGCATAAGGAATGAGAGGGTGAATTGTCCCACAATACACTGGAGTCTCAGCCACCCACTTTGCTTCTGTTGATTGTTCTTGATTTGAAAACTTGCCTAGAAATCCCATTGGTGGGATTTTTGTGTGTGCTATTATATTTAGGGACATCCTGATAGGTCAGGATTTCTTTCCTCAGCCAACCAGCAATCACACAGTAGAAAGCAAAGATACTGTCATCAGGTAAAATCTCTTTCTAAAAGCCAAGTGAGCCAAGTGCGATGGCTCATGCCTGTAATCCCAACACTTTGGGAGACTGAGGTGGGAGGATTGCTTAAGCCCAGGAGTTTGAAACCAGCCTGGACAACATAGGGAGACCCCAACTCTACAAAATGTGTTTATTTTTATTTTTTATTTTTATTAACAGCGTGTGGTTGCCCGCATCTGTGGTCCCAGCCACTCAGGAGGTTGAGGTGGGAGGATCACTTGAGCCCAGGAGTTAGAGGCTACAGTTAGCCATCGGGGGCATTTTGAGGTTCAAGAAATCTGCTCATTTTCTTACATATGGAACTTGTTCAGATCACCTCAGCCAGAAATGACGTCTCCTTTTTCTGAACTCTTAGTGGCATGTTTCTATCTCTCTTGTGACACTTATTACTTGAATTACAGTTCTTTGCATACATACCTCTCCCTGTCACAAGTTTATAACTCCCTGCATTCTGCAATGTGTCTTTTATCATCACTTTACTCATGGCACAGCCGTGTTGTGAACTCTTCACGTGGCAAATTCATGCCTTCATGTTTAACACATGCTAAGTAAAAATATTTGTACAGTACAAAGAATGAAAGAATCGGGAGATTGATTCTGATCTTTAAAAAGAATGTTTCAGAGACTTTTGTTGACCTTATTTGAGCTAGTGAGGAAAGCAACTAAAAGGCAACAAACTGAGAATGACGAGCACTTGATATGAGCGTGTGCTGGGAGCATCCATGAAGACGCTGTGTCGTGTCAGACGTTCATCAACATTAAAACTAAAATCAATTCATACCTTTTTAGAAGTAAGGTTATGTTCACACGGTTTCCTTTGCAATAATGATACTGCTTTGTAAAACTGTATCATGGTCTCCTCATCTCCATATCTGTTTCTTCTAGTTTAACTTCTATTTGCTCACTTCCTAAACTGTTACAATAAAAATAATCAGGATTTTTATTGCCTACAGACCTGTTTTCTTCCAAAAAGGATGTGGGCATCCTTCTCTCTTCAGCATTTCATTGCTGCATACCTTCATTCCAGGCAACAAGGATCTTCACATTTTTCACATTTTTCCTCCATACCTTTTTTTTTTTTTTTTCTTCTGAGATGGAGTTTTGCTCTTGTTGCTCAAGTTGCAGTGCAATGGTAAGATCTCAGCTCACTGCAACCTCCACCTCCTGGGTTCAAGCAATTCTCCTGCCTCAGCCTCCCACGTAACCACCATGCCTGGCTAATTTTTTGTATTTTTAGTAGAAACGGTGTTTCACCATGTTAGCCAGGCTGGTCTCGAACTCCTGACCTCAGGTGATCCGCCTGCCTCGACCTCCCAAAGTGCTGGGATTACAGGTGTGAGCCACTGTGCCCGGCCCTGTTGTTCATTTTTGACCAGGGCAATAAACCTTAACTTGTGCTCAGTTAGGATTTTGCCTCCGACAGCAACCTGCTTTAAGAGGCTGTCTCTTGACAAATATTTATATTCCACAAAGTGAGGTTTGTGGTCTTTCTTTCCCTCCCTCCCTCCCTCCCTCCCTCCTTTCCTTCCTTCCTTCCTTCCTTCCTTCCTTCCTTCCTTCCTTCCTTCCTTCCTTCCTTCCTTCTCCCTCTTTCTCTCTCTTCTTCTCTCCCTCCTGCCCTCCCTCCTACCCTCTTTTTCTTTCCCTGCTTAAAAAAAAAATCCTGTCATTATAAATATTTCTAAAAGCCATGACTCAAGACAATATTAGGCTATCACTCAGTGTCTTCATCTGGTCAGGCTTACCTTCTTTTTTTTTTTTTTTTTTTTTTTTTTTTTTTTTTTTGAGACGGAGTCTTGCTCTGTCACCCAGGCTAATTTTTTTGTATTTTTAGTAGAGATGGGGGTTTCACTATATCGGCCAGGCTGGTCTCAAACTCCCGACCTTGTGATCCGCCTGCCTTGGCCTCTCAAAGTGCTGGGATTACAGGCATGAGCCACCGTACCTGGCCCAGATTTACCTCTATCATTACTAAACTGATTAAGTCCAGGTTGGTTTAAAATATGTTATGAAGCTTCAAATATGTGTGAAGTGGTCTGTTATGTCAAATACAAAGACAAATAAGAGCAAATCCATGCCTCCAAGAAGAAAATAATTATCCCTGTAAATATACCTTGCATGGTTATCTAAGACTGGAAAATTTTCTGTAGAAATTTAAGTAGAGCGAAGGTTGTCAAATAATTCTACTCTTGTACCACCTAAAAAGAATAAAAGAAAATAAAAACTATGCACCTCTGCATGTTTTAAAGTTTGCATCTAATTTTTTTTTTTTTTTGAAATGGAGTCTTGCTCTGTCACCCAGGCTGGAGTGCGGTGGGGTGATTTCAGCTCACTGCAACCTCCACCTCCCAGGTTCAAGCAATTCTCCTGCCTCAGCCTCCCAAGTAGCTGGGATTACAGGTGCCCACCACCGTACCCAGCTTCTTCTTTTTTTTTGAGACGGAGTATCGCTCCTCCCGAGTAGCTGGGACTACAGGTGTCCGCCACCATGCCCGGCTAATATTTTTGTATTTTTAGTACAGACAGAGTTTCACCATGTTGGCCAGGCTGGTCTTGAACTCCTTACCTCATGATCCACCCGCCTTGGCCTCCCAAAGTGCTGGGATTACAAGCATGAGCCACCACACCCGGCCGCATCTAATTTTTTTTTTTTTATCATAAGGTTAAGTCATTGCAAAGACATAATTTTAGATATGTGTCAGTGGACACCAGCCGTGGCTTCCCTTGAGAGGTTCTACCCTGGGCAGAATAGTCCCCAGTCCTGAGAAGGAGTGTGCTTCTTCTTGGTCACTGCTGGAATTTTCTTCTATCTAGGTTCTGCATACATGTTTGCTCAAAAGAATTCTTTGTTGTCAGGGTCAGATGGGAAGGAAACTTAGACTTAAGTATCTACAGGTGTCCTCATTCATAGGGCCCTCAGTTTCATCATCTTTAGGATGGGAATAAAAGTACCTAATTTAAAGAATTGTGAAGATTTAATAAAATAGTGTGTATAAAGTGTTCAGCACAATGCCTGGCACCTGGTAAGCACTGAATTATAAGCAGTGGCCCAGTCCTCTGTAACTCACGTGGTCTACCATGTGGTCTCTCATATCCTCTTATCTTCATGGCCTCTTGCCCATCATTATAGATTATTTTCTGGTTATCCACCATGAATCTTTCATGATGTAAATGGTTCACTCCGTATAAAATCTAACCTCCTGAGTTATGAGGTTTGAGTTTTTCATGATGTAAATGGTTCACTCCGTATAAAATCTAACCTCCTGAGTTATGAGGTTTGAGTTTTTCATGATCTGGCTCCAGGCTCCATTTCTTATTTCATTTTCCATCTCATCACTCCCACTTGCCCTGGTACCAGCTAACTGGGATCATGTTCATTGATGGACACAGGCAGACCCCATTTACTCAGTGAGATGTTGTCAAATATCAATTACATACCTGATGTGGTTTTATGTGCTATGAATGAAAAGATGAAAACAATGACAGTTCCAGATCTTTAGGAGTTAGCATTTTAGCTGGGAAGAGACATCCTTAAGAAATAACCTTAATACATATGGTAGGTGCTATGGGGGCCCTGGGATGGTGTCAGAGGCCTGCGGGGAGGTCATCAAAGAGGAGATAATTTGCATTATGCCATGCGTTTACCGTTTTCTTTCTAGACTCCATTTCTTGCTTATGCTGTTTCTTCACTTGGAGTACTCTTTCTCCTTCCTGTTTCTGCCTGTTACTCAGTTATAAGAGCTAGCTCAAAAATCCATTCAACCGCGAACATGCCCTGAAGCTTCTGGTGCTGCTATAGTTCTGCTACATATGATTTTCACCCTTTGTATGCTAATAATACTTGTTTTAATCTTCTTGCAAGCAGAAAATGCATCTTAGTGGGAACTTTGCCCATAAGTTCTCCATGCATTTTTTTTTTCCCATCAGTAGTAGGCATCCCTTACCACCTAACTCCTACACATCCAATACGCTTTTCTCCGGGAGGCAGTGAGAGAAAAATTAACCTCAGTTACTGTTATATAAACCAGGTATATTGGAGAGAGATACTGGTGCAGCCACTGCTGACTCTCAGCCAGCGATAAGGGAGACTAGAGGGAAAACAAGCAGGCTCAGGCACCTGCCGTAGGCCAAAAAATCTGCCTCTTAGGGGTTTAGTTTCTTGTTTGTTTATAGAAGGTCATTTCTCTTTCATATAGAATCTCAATGAGAGCTTCAAGTAAAGTTTTTATAGGTAACATCTGTGTCTTTAAGGATTCAATCACAAGGTACCTAAAAATACATACGTATTTATGTATTTCCTATATCCTGTACAACATACACAAACAAATACAAATAAATTAACTGTTGCATTTACATAGTGTGATATAGACCAACTAGCCACACTAAAAAAGGAAAATCATTTCCAATTTTGGACTCATTTATGCATCTAAATGTAAAACGACATTCAACTTATTCTTCCATTTCCCTTGCATTACATTATATTTTATCTATGCATAAAATAAATCAATATATTTATATCCACCTGAAGTTTTCTGTTACTTTGAGGATTGGGAGGGGTTAGGAATAGGAATCCATTGACAGTTTGTTCACAGCTACAGATAACATATTTTCTGAGATCATCAGTTCAGATTGGTTACGATTGTCATGGTGACAATGGGTTAGACTATTTGGGTTCGGGACATGGTGGTGCTTTCCTTGTGGCTGCTGGCCTGGGCATTGTCTCTTGTTCCTGTGCCATGTGTCTCCTCTCCAGGAGTGCTCTGTCCCCCTTGGTTGAACAGTCATCTCCCCCATCGTCCAGTCCAGTCCTAGGGCATCAGTTTAGGTTACCTCGTGCTCTCCTTCCATGCACTTTCTGCCATCAAACAATAAGTTCTTCTTCTTTTTTTTTGAAACGGACTCTTCCTCTGTTGCCCAGGCTGAGGTGCAGTGGCATGATCTTGGCTCACTGCAACTTCCACCTCCTGGGTTCAACTGATTCTCCTGCCTCAGCCTCCCGAGTAGCTGGGATTACAGGCGCCCACCACCATGCCCTGCTAATTTTTTTTTTTTTTTTGTATTTTTAGTAGAGATGGGGTTTCCCCATGTTGGCCAGGCTGGTCTCAAACTCCTGACCTCAGGTGATCTGCCCGCCTCGGCTTCCCAAAGTGCTGGGATTACAGGAGTGAGCCAATGTGCTCGACCCAAACAATAATTTCTTTTAGGCTGGGCGCAGTGGCTCACGCCTGTAATCCCAGCACTTTGGGAGGCTGAGGCGGGCAGGTCATGAGGTCAGGAGATTGAGACCATCCTGGCTAACATGGTGAAACCCTGTCTCTACTAAAAATACAAAAAATTAGCCAGGCGTGTTGGCATGCGCCTGTAATCCCAGCTACTTAGGAGGCTGAGGCAGGAGAATTGTTTGAACCCGGGAGGTGGAGGTTGCAGTGAGCCGAGATTGCACCACTGCACTCTAGCCTGGGTGACAGAGCAAGATTCCGTCTCAAAAAAAAAAAAAAAATTATTTTAATCATCCTCGTAGTCCCTGTTTTTGTTCTGTCTTTGTTCAGGTCCTGACCATTTGTTGGATTGGATTTCTGCAATAGCTTCAAAGTCTTGTCCATTTCTTTCTTAACTCTTCTTCTTCCAAATTCTTAACTCTTCCTCTTCCCAATGTATCATTTCTTCTACTGCGAGAATGGTTTTCCTGAGAAGCATATCTGATAATGTCCCTCTGTCACTTGTGATCCTCCAGTAGTGCTTGGCCTGACTTTCACTAGGATAAAGACCTTCATTGTCTGGCCCGTGTCTGCTCCTCTAAGGTCACCGCCCAGCACTCCCTCACATACAGCTTTGCCCTGCCATTCCGGGTTAATTTGAGTTCCCCTGGGGCGCTCTCTCATCCTCTGTGCCCTTGTGCACCCTGTTCCCTTTTTTGGATGGTCCCTTCTCTGCTGTATCTGTCTAAAGCTCTTTCTTCAAGATCAACTCCAGGAGTCACTTAGATTTGCCCTGAAATAAATGACTTCATGAATGTGAAATGTTTGAATAATTTAAAGGAAAATATCTTCATAACTTGAAAAAACATTCCTTTTAGAATCCTCCCTGAACAGTCCATTTCCTTTAATCCAGCATAATGACTAGCCTCTCACTCCCAGGTTTAATTAAGTATCACTTAGGGCTTCCATGGCAGATGGTGTACGAGCACAGTGAGGTAAAAATTTTGGTAGACGTATCTGTCTCATCCATTGGCCTATGCGTTCTTTAAGGGTGAGGGTTTGTATTATGTTAACCTCTGTGTCCTAACTACTCAGTAAAATGAAAGGGAATTTCATGTTCTTTAACAGACTATGGAATGAGTGAGTGAGCACTGAGGTTAAATGAAGCAGTTAATACATGAATGGAGTATTCATGATTAGACCCTGTGTTCATCTTTCTCCCTTCCTCCTACTACTTGCAGAGTGAAGTATGAAGAAGTTCTCCTTATATTTTGAATTTTGCCCTCCCTCTCATCACAGCACAAGATAGAGGGGACTCTGTTCATTTTCATTTGCAAATAACCAAAACCTCTACTTTGACTGGCTTTAAAGATTAGTAATTTTTGGCCAGGCGCGGTGGCTCACGCCTGCAATCCCAGCACTTTGGGAGGCTGAGGTGGGTGGATCACGAGGTCAGGAGATCGAGACCATCCTGGCTAACATGGTGAAACCCCATCTCTGCTAAAAATACAAAAAAATTAGCCGGGCACGGTGGCGGGCGCCTGTAGTCCCAGCTACTCAGGAGGCTGAGGCAGGAGAATGGCGTGAACCCTGGAGGCGGAGCTTGCAGTGAGCTGAGATCGTGCCACTGCACTCCAGCCTGGACAGAATGAGGCTCCATCTCAAAAACAGATGAGTAATTTTAAATTTCATGTTACAGAAAGTTCAGAAATAGGGCAGTTTCGAGGTTGGTTAATTTGGTGGCTCAGTAGTGTCACCAGAGATCCAGATTTCATGTCTCAGTTGCACCGTCTTCATCCAGGTGGCCTACCTTCTCTAGTAGTGGCAAGATGACTGCCTCAGTTTCACAAACCCTTTGAGGGACAATAAGAAGTAGGGGCAGAAAATGAGATTCCATTGACCAGACCTGGGTCACATACCCCTTCCTAATATCATCATTCATTGCTATGAGTGCCATACACTAACCAAATTCACTTCTTGGATCTGGGCCCAGCCTTTCTCAAGTTTTTGAAAGGAGTATGGACACATAAAGAGAATCATGGTTCATCTGCGATTCTGGATCACAGGAAGAAAGAGCAACAGTCAGTGGGGAGGGCGTTCCAAATTGTTTTATTGTTTCTACTATATAACAACAAAAAAAATTGCTTTCAATTGAGAGGCTAGGTGAAAAGCTGCCTTAATTAAGTATATGGTTTTCAGCTTGTACCTCTTAGCAGTGAAAAAATAGCAAGAGGAAACTGAAACCAATAGTGAATGTGGAGGAAAGAAAACAAATGTTACTCCCTGGAAGGAAAGTTTTTGATCTTACAAACTAGCGGCTTTTATTCTTTAGCTTCCAAAGTCCATAAAAATGCTTCTAAGCAAAATTAACTTCCAAGTCCATAAAAATGTGATTTATCATTTACAACATGACATTTATAGTATCCTTTTTCGGTCCTGGCAAGGGAAACTGAGAGAAAGGTGTGAAGACCTCCTAGTCTTTGAAGATGACTAACAATGCGGTATATTGTTACTTATATACCTGAAATCAAAGTATGCCATTGTATTCATTCAAATCTAACAAGCAAAGGAATTTATACACACTTTTAAAACATAATTTATATAATAAAAATATTTAAATATGCTGCCTTCTGTATAAGTGGAACACATTATCAAACAGGAACTAAAGCTTGAATTTTGTTCTACAATTGATTCTCAATTGTGCCTAGCATAGTAGGAGTCATTAAATGTGTTCTGCAATTAAATATGCTTATAAAAGCAGAGATGTGGGTTTTGCATTTCGGTATACCATCTTACATACTTTTTTCCAATAAGTGGTTATAAATAAGTATAATAATAAATATGGTTCTATTTCCAAATCATGTGCACGCACATGTCCGAGTATTTGAAATTTTTTTGTTAAAAACTAACACAGCTACAGACTCTATGTATACAGTGGAAAGAATTTCAATTAAAAACAAAGCAAATATTAATGTTTATTAGAAAGCCTGCTAATTTGTCTCTAATCCATAAAAATTTACATGTTTTCCTCTTTGTTTGTATCCTGCAAAAAAGAAAGATCAGATTTTTAAAAGAAAACAATAAGTAACCTATAGTATGGTTGATATGTTTTGGGACAATATAATACATACAATAAATTGAAAGTCCATGCTCACATGGAGAAATATTGGTTATACTGGTTCTGTGTTTTACCAAGCTCTGTGCTAACTTTGACTACTTCTAAACAAAATACTTTATACAGAGGGCTGAACTACTAACTAGCAACTACACGTGGATTCATGTTGGGAGTACCCAGACTACTGATTTTGCAAGTTTTATTATGGGAGGAAAATGAAAGCTGGTGAGAGTGATTGACTTTTTGCTTTAACTTCCTAGATAATTACCTCAACTCTCAATTACACATTACTTATATTGATACAGGCTTTATCTACTGGCGAAAGAGTAAAAGCCAGTCAATGGATGTTGATCCAACAGAAAGTCTGTGAGTGTTCAAGGTTGTACCAGGCACTCAGGGTGGTGGTAGGTACTAGGTATTTTGCTGAGTTTTATAATTCCTATCAAGTAGTTTACATGGGGTAGATAAGCATGTTTCCCATGGAATAGTTAGGGCACAATGTAAAACAATGAAAAATCTCATGTAGCAGTGCATGTAAGTCTCATGGGCCTGAGCTAGGGTTGTAATAGTAAGTAGTAAGAATAGGGAAGAGTAGCTGGGATTGAAATTTTATATTTTATATATATATATGCATATATGTGTAAATTTATATAATATAAATTTTAATGTTTCTAGTATATTATGACCATAACTATATTATGTTAATATTAATACAAATATGTTACTGTTACATAACTATTAATTATAGTTACAATATTATGCCAGGAACATAAAAATACAAAAAAAAAGAGAAAAGTAAATCTATGTACTTAAAGTATTGAATACGTTTTTTACAAAACGATTGGCCAGAGAAAGTAGGTCGTTTGGTAGATTATCAAGAAATTCAAGTAAGTGTTGAAGGCTTATAGGAATGAGGTCCAAAAAGCTCTTTGAAAAGGCCATATATTACCACCATGCACAGCAATCAGAGAAGGTCATGGAAAATGTTGATCCCTTTTTTTAAAAGATAGAAAGCTGCTAAGGAATGACATGAAAAAGGCAGTGTCATGGCATGTAGATATATTCCTTAGAAAAGAATTCTTCCACTCCTAACAGGAAATTCAGTAGAAAGAGGAACCAAAACGAAGATGGTCACTGCCTTTCGAATGATTAAATAAATTGATCTTGGCTACCCTGTATAAAATACCAGCACTCTGTAGTGTGCTGACTGAGATAGCAATATCACTGATTATCCTTAAGAACATGCATATAATAGAAAAGGTCTCTAAAATTTAGAAAATGAATGACTCTTAAAAGGGCGCCACTAGGGAACAAAGTAGCCACGGATTTAATCTGCAAACAGTTTGAAGAAGTCCTGGGTAGTGACAGCCTGGTCTTAAATTCGGTCCGACTATCTTATCTCTTACTGTGATAGGGTAAAGGGATTGATAGGAAAAAGGAAATGACAGATTTTATCTACATTGATTTTAGCAAGAATTTTGGTATTGTCTTTCCATAATGAAATTGAGAAGCACAGTTTGACTCTGGCTTTTTGCATCTGTGGGTTAATTGTTCAGGGCAAACGACACAATGGACCACCTTCTTTTTGCAATCATTAACAACTGCTTATAAAAATCTGAATATAGGCAGTTAGAGCTGCAAAGTGAGATAAAACACAGTGCTTGCCCTCTGGGGCACTATGGAGACAGACATAAACAAGTAACAATACACATAACATACAGTGAGCTTCATTTGTGTGATAAATAGTAAATGGCACCTTAAAGAAAAGACTTTTTTAAAGGATTGAAATAAATACTATCATCCTTTAACTCTAAAAACCATGTATTTTTACTATTTTTTAGAGATAAATTACGAATTTATGCCAGAAATGTGGTTGTAAGAAAAAAAAAATCAACAGTAAAAGAGATCAAAACAGCAGGACCTCAGAGTATATTGGGAATGAGGGTAGCACTCTTGTTTTCTGCTTCTCTGAAACAGTGCTTCTCAGACTTTAATATGCAAGGAGTCACCTAGGATCTTGTTAAAGCACAAATTCTGATTCAGTAGTTGAGTTGGCCTGAGAATCTGCATTTCTGACAAGCTCTCAGATGATGCTGGTGCTGCTGGTGCTAACCCACACTTTGAGTAGTGGCAAGGGGCTAGACCATACTGGATTGAGAAACACAGGACACAGAAATCAGGCTAACCTGCTGTGGAAATCCATGTTGGTTAGACTCTTGAATCTTTGGACCAAAGGATTTAGGAAGCTTTGACCCAGAGATACAATTAAGAGAAAATTAAATTTGCCAGAAAGGATGAAAAAAGTTACTATCATGCAGCATTTTATTTTATTTATTTTTGTGATGGAGTCTCGCTTTGTTGCCCAGGCTGGAGTGCAGTGGCACAATCTCAGCTCCCTGCAACCTCTGCCTCCCGGGTTCAAACGATTTGCCCACCTCAGCCTCCCAAGTAGCTAGGATTACAGGCACGTGCCACCATGCCCTGCTAATTTTTTGGTATTTTTAGTAGAGATGGGGTTTCACCATGTTGACCAGGCTGGTTTCAAACTCCTGACCTCAAGTGATCCGCCCACCTCAGCCTCCCAAAGTGCTAGGATTACAGACATGAGCCACTGTGCCCAGCCTCATGTAGCATTTTAAAAAAGGAACTACAAGGTGCTATAATAATGTGTATCAAAAATATAGACTGTTACACAGAGTTTGACGGCTTTATTAAGTCTGCATGTAATGGTGTGAAAGGAAAATGTCTTGGGCCCTTTCAAGCTGGGAACTGCTTAGGGCAAATCTGCTTCCCATTCTATTCAAAGTCATTGCTCTGCTTTGCCAGGGCTGAGTTAGCTGCAGAATAGAATTATGCCTCAGTGAAGATATGGACCCCTAAATGGGGCATTTGGATTTCCTTTTTTTTCTCCATGGGACTTTAAAATAAGATGGTCTCTCAGCAGGGTTGGCTTAAATGAGATCTGTAAATGTTAAGAGATGTTCTCAGCATTCCTTGCAAGCCTCTAAAGGTAACATTGAACCAGAGTGCCACTTATGGCTTCTGAAGGGAGATGGTTCAGAGTCACAGCAGTAGGGGTGATTACACAGGCTGAGTTCATTGTAAATCAGTACATTAAATTGTCGTGCCATTTATCTTGTTCCTGAATCCATCACATCTTACCTGTCTGTAGACCACCAATTATATAAGTCCTTATATTTTTTTATTTTTGTAGAGACAGGGTCTCGCTATGTTGACCAGTCTGGTCTCCTGGTCCCAAGCTATCCTCCTGCCTCAGCCTCCATTAGTGTTCAGATTACAGGCATAAACCACTGCACCTGGCCTTAGTCCTTATTTCTTAAAGAGAAATGATTTGAATGTCAGTTAAATGCACCACCCCAATGGTTTTACATAGCTCTAAAACTACAAGGGACCTAGGTGGTTCAGGGAAGGAGATTTTTTTCTTTTTCTTTTTTTTTTTTTTTTTCTGTTTTTCCTACTGATAGAATTCTTGACTCTGTTTAGGAAATCATTAATAATGAAAGTTTTATTTTCCTGCTGTCTGGCTAATATTAAGCTTTATAGAGTTAAAGCTGATATTAAATAAGATTCAGTTAAGCTTTATCAGCTGACCATATGCTCATGTTTTTTGTTTACTTTTTCCACAAACTTCAAAATAGTTCACAATCCTTTGGGAATTTTTAATTTTTGTATGTTTCCTTCTATAGGAAAATATCCAGTAAAACTATATAGCAGTCATAATTTTAGTTTTAAATGTGAAAGATCTCAATATATGTCTCTCTGTGTACACCTTGTCCTGAGGATACAGCAGTAAACAAAACAAAGTGCCTGTCCTCATGGAATTTACATTCTAGCTGCCAAGATACAGATTATAAACAAATAAGCAATTAAATCTGTAAATATTTCAGATCGTGCAAAGCACAGCAAATGTACAGCGGAAAAACAGGCATGGGGAAATGGAGCTCTGTGGTGGGAGATGGGGGGTTGCTATCTTAAATCAGACGCTTGAGGAAGTCGTCTCTAAGATGACATCTGAGCCATGAGAAAGTACCATTTGGATTTCTGGAAGAAGAGTGTTCTAGGCAGAAGAAAGAGTAAGTTTATATTGGACACCTATTGGGCACCACTTCAAATCCTCTTTCTATGACTCCAGCCATTGCTATAGGGATCAGTCCCATAGGCTTCACTCAGCTTCACAGAAGTGTAAGCTGATAGCAGCTCCATTGCAGCCTGTGTTACCTACATTCACACGCTTTTGATTCCCGACCTAGGATTTCCACTTCTTCTTCTTTTTTTTTTGTTTTTTAAAGAGACAGGGTCTTGCTATGTTGCCTAGGCTGATCTCGAAGTCCTGGAGTCAAGTGAACATCTGACCTAGGCCTTTTTTGTTGCTACATCATGGGGGTCCCAGCAGAAACCCATTTACCACTCATGCTCGCACAACCCAGAAATGCCAGGGAGTTCTTGCTGATGGGGCCGACTCTTGACCAATAGGAAACTGGGACTTATAGATAAATTCCACCCCCTTTGAAATAAGACACTGCAGAATTTGCAAAGGAGATCCTGAGAGAAAAAAGTTTCCTCCACTTCCCTTTTAGGGATGATTTATTTTCTTAAGGTGTGCAATAGCTTTGTAAGAACTGCAGATTTTGTAGTAATAATGATAAAAGCATCAGCAAACTTGAAAAAGAGGAATAAGTATTGGTAGCAACAACTCTATTGCCAATACCTTTGTTTTTAATCGGTGATTTTAGGGTACAAAGAGTAATTCAAACAACACTGTCAGGTTCTTATGATCACAAAGCTAATGGCAAGCCTTTGATTTTCCAAAGTTGTTTCCTTTTAAAAGGTTTCTATTCTCAGCATGGTGGGTCACAGCTGTAATCCCTGCACTTTGGGAGGCCGAGGCAGGAGGATTGCTTGAGCTGAATTCAAAATCAGCCTGAACAACATAGTGAGACTTCAATTCTACTAAAAATTAAAAAAAAAAAATTAGCCTAACATGGTGGCATGTGTCTGTAGTCCTAGCTACCTAGGAGGCTGAGGTGGGAGGATCCCTTGAGCTCAGGAGATGAGGCTGCAGTGAGCTTTATCATGCCACTGCACTCCAGCCTGGGTGACAGAGTGAAACTTTGTTTAAAAAAAAAGTTTCTATTTTCCCTGACTTTATAAACTGAGGTAAGGATAGATCCACAGATTCGCTAATTTTACTGGCTAGACAGGAAGACTTGAATAGAGGGTGAGGATGGCTAATCTATCATTCTTATTTCTAGGTTCAGATATTGAATTCCTTGTTTAGAATTACCTACTCCACAATAGGAATAAACTGGGCCCAGTCTTAACAGATATCCTTTGCAGTTCCATCGTAGACTGAGGATTTTTTCTACCAACCCGTAGGTTTATTTTTGAAAGATATGAATTCCTAACGACTTGCTAACAATGAGGCCCCACACAGTCATTATCTGAATCTCATTTTGTTTCAGACAGGTCATTGAAAGAGAAATGTATTGAACCATATCATCTTAGAATAGAAAGAGATTTTAAAAACATTTAAGGGCCAGGCGCAGTGGCTCACACCTGTAATCCCAGCACTTTGGGAGGCCGAGGTGGGTGGTTCACTAGGTCAGGAGATCAAGACCATCCTAGCTAACACAGTGAAACCCCATCTTTAGTAAAAATATAAAAAATTAGTGGTGGTGGGCGCCTGTAGTCCCAGCTACTCAGGAGGCTGAGGCAGGAGAATGGCTTGAACGCAGGAGGTGGAGCTTGCAGTGAGCCGAGATCACGCCACTGCACTCCAGCCTGGGTGACAGAGTGAGACTCCGTCTCAATAAATAAATAAATAAATAAAATGGAAACATTTAAGACCAACTTTCCAAACAAAGTAATCATGTACCATCACATTTTCTGATCTTGGTGACGTATCTTTTTTAGTGGATTTTTAACATTTCATTATCTTTGGGGTCAACTAGATGCCCATATCTGTTTCCAGATTCAGTTGCCATTAACATTAGGTAGATTCTCTTCAATCTAAAATCCTTTAACAGATTTTTCAACTATTTACCTCAGTTTAACTAATTAACACATTTAATCAGAATTATTTTATTTATTTATTTATTTATTTATTTATTTTTAATTTTTTTTTGAGATGGAGTTTCTCTCTTGTTGCCCAAACTGGAATGCAATGGCATGATCTTGGCCCATTGCAACCTCTGCCTCCTGGGTTCAAGCGATTCTCCTATCTCAGCCTCCTAAGTAACTGGGATTATAGGCACCTGCCACCATGCCCAGCTAATTTTTGTATTTTTGGTAGAGATGGGGTTTCACCATGTTGGCCAGGCTTGTCTTGAACTCCTGACCTCAGGTGATCCACCCGCCTCGACCTCCCAAAGTGTTGGGATTACAGGTGTGAACCACCGCGCCTGGCCTTAATCAGAATTATCTTTTGAGTGTTTATGATGTGGCAGGCACTGTGCTGTACTTTAAGGATACAAGTCTGACAGGGCATGTATTATGTACCCCTCAGGGAGCTAACAGTATTGCAGGAGCTATGGTGTACATCAACACACAATTACAAGCCAGTAGAACACAACATTTGATGGGACTGCTCAAGAGACCCAACTAACCCATCTCAGAGGATGCATTAGGAAAGGTGTCCCAAAAGAACTGCTGTCTGAGATGGGACTATGCCCTCTTATGCTTCAGAGGCAGAATGGAAAGGTTATGTGCGAGGATTTAGAGGGTGCAAAGACTCAGACGCTGAAGGAGAGAGTATGGAGATCCCAGGACCCGGAACTGGTTTAGTATGTTGGTGTGTGCTATCAAGTGTGTGGCAGAGAGAGGAGAGATAGGGTGGGGTGGTTGAAAGACAAACTGGGCCTAGATCTTGAAGGGTCTAGAAAATTGTACTGAAGAGTTTGGGTTTTATCCTCAAAGCCATAGTACATCATTGAAGTGTTTTGAGAATGGCAGTCCTGATCAGATTGGCCTTTAGAAAGGTAACTGTGGGTGATTCTCTTTCTATCTATTCAGGAGATACTGAATGTTTTCCTCCATCTGTAGTCAAAGAACCAACCTCTCCAGCCCCCATCCCTGTTGCTCCTAATTCCCATCTACAGCATGAACATACTTTGAACTCTAATTCCTCAAACACGGTCCAGTGACTGCTGTCATCCACCCTGCAAGTACCGCTCCAAGTTTGCAATCTCTTCTGGACACACTTCCGCCCTTCTCCTGTGTCTTACTGTTATCTGGATGCTTTCATTTTCTCACATGCTTGTCCCTCAGAGTTTGGAGGTGAAGGACAGGGATCTCCCTTGTTTTCTATTGCTGCTTCCAGATCACTCTGTGTCATCCTCATCTTCAAGCTCTTGCTCCACAGGGGTACATGGTGTTCCAGTGGCACATGTCATTGGTCCTCCTCGCTGCTGTCATCCGTGACCCCCAGCTCTGCCTCCTTCATCACGGATGTGGACAGCAGGCTCATAGTCTTTCCCCACACTCTGCCTTCTACTTTCAGTCTCCAGAGTTCTTGTGGATGATACATCTCATACCCTGGCTTGGAGTATGCCCTCCTCACCTCCGGGGTCCCTTATTTCTCCCACTGCAACAGCCCATTGCCACATGCCCTGGACACTGTCTTTCCCCTGACACTGACGTTATTCCAAAATTACTAATTTGAAATTGCTAATTCAACTGCTCCAAAATTGCTCATTAAAATTACTAATTCAGAATGCTCACTCTCTGTCCATGATTCCCTTCTTTCCAGTTTGCTTATGAAACTACTTCCATGCCTAGAAAACACACGGTCTGAAGGAACAGTGAATTTATGCTTGCTACCGTCTGCCAGGCTCACAAAAAGAGGAGATGGGCATGAGAAGAGTATGCTCATTTCCTCCCTTCAAACGCACTAGTCCTGGGGAGAAAGCCCAAGAGTGTCACTCCCTAGAGTTTTTTTTCCCATGAAAATATGTGGCATCCTCACACATCTGCCCAATTTCCTGGCTTAGCCGTTTTGGATTTATTATTAAGCCTTCAAACATCCAGGGACTGAACTTGAAGCAGGGTGGTTCCCCTAAACCTACCAGGGACTGCTGGTATGCAATATAAATTTTTCCCCGGGCACCTTTTAAGTGGGTTAAAATGGACAATGAGCAAAATAACTTAAGGTTGAACATTTACTTTATACTCTATTTCCCATCCAAATTATGTCCATGTACATCTATGCAATTTAGAGACTCTACAGTAGGAGTAAATATCCACATAAGAATACTCCAGTAATAAAGTATAAATAAAGATGCCCCAATTTGAATAAAAATCCCCTTTATTATCAATCTTTTAGGAAGAAATCCAAGACCAAAGATGAAATTCTCTAATAAGTTAGAGTTCAAAGAAGTGCAAAAGAATTGAATCCAAAATTCATCCTCTCCAATTTCTTTTCTCTGCTCAGTTTTAACTCAAGGGTTTCTTTCCTTCAGAAGCCAAAGTCTTCAAGGTCTCAGAGGTTGTATTAATTCACCACTAAGGCTCTCATGTGTCACCTTTTTAAAAATAAAAAATCCAAATAATAGGATATACAAGATTGTCACAGCAATAGCTAATGCCCACAAAATGTAGAAAACAAGGAAATCCTCAGCCCTAGGGCAGCTATTTCAAGCAAAATGATGTTCCCAGAATTCAGGACCCAGACTTACCAAAAGCCATGGGAGAGGCTCAGTGGAAATTCTTCTTGTCTTCAGTCTTGCCAAGATCCCTGTTCTTTGATGCCAGCTATTATTTTATGACCCATGAAATAAACTTGATTGAGATAATACTTCTGTCAAGAAGTAAATTGATTGATTTTCATATATTGAACCAGCTTCGCATTCCTTGTGTAAATCCTATTCGGTCATGGGCCATAATCATTTCTACATGTTGCTGGATTTCATTGCTAGTATTTTGTGGAGGATTTTCCCAGCTATGATCATAAGGCATTTGGTCTGTAGTTTCCTTTTCTTGTGATGTATTTTTCTAGTTTTGGTATCAAGTAATACTAGCCTCATAGAATGATTTGTGAAGTGGTCTCTCCTCTTCTATTTTTGGGAAGAGTTTGTGACACAATGGTGCTAATTATTTTCTAAACATTTGATAGAATTCACTGCTGATGCCATATGGTACCAGGCTTTTCTTTGTGGGAAGTTTTTTAGTTACTAGTTCAATCAAAATATATACCATATTAACGGAGTAAAAGACAAAAACAACATGATCATCTCAATGGATGCAGAAAAATCATTTGATAAAATCCAACAGCCTTTTATGATAAAAACACTTGATAAACTATGGTGGAAGGGAAGGGGAAGGGAACTTTATCAGTCTTCAAAAAACCCACATCTAACATCAGATGTAATAGTGACAGACCAAAATCTTTTCTCCTAAGATCAGAAACAAAAATCAAGATCGGAAAGAAGAAAAGAATATCTTCTTTTGCCACTGCGATGCAACCTTGTACTGGAGGTTGTATTCAGGGCTATTAGACAAGAAAAGGAAATAAAAGAAATTCAGGTTTAAAAGAAAGAAGTAAAATCAATCTCTGCTTGTAGATGACATCATCCTAAGGATGCAGAGAAAACCACAAGAAAATCTATTAACTATTAGAGCTCCTAAATGAGTTCAGCAAGGTTGTAGGATACAAGTTCAACATAAAAAAACTAATTCTGTTTCTGTGCACTAGCCATGAACAATAAAGAAATGAAATTAAAAAACAAATCCATTTATAATAACATTAATAAAACTTCAAAATAAATTTAACCACAGAAGTGATACTGACAATTTAGAATTTTCTTATTGCTTTTGTGGAGGAGAGAATTTTTGGAGACCCTTATTCCACTATTTTCTTTCTTTAATTTTTTTTTTTTTTTTTTGGTAGGGGGACAGGGTCTTGCTCTGTTGCCCAGGCTGGAGTGCAGTGGTGTGATCATGGCTCACTGCAGACTCAAACTCCTGTGCTCGAGCCTCTCCCACATCAGCCTCCCAAGTAGCTGGGACTACAGGCATGCACCGCCACAACCAGCTAGATTTTTAATTTTTTATTTTTGCAGAGATGAGGTCTCACTATGTTGCCCACACTGGTCTTGAACTTCTGGCCTCAGGAAAAGCCTCCTACCTCGATCTTCCAAAATGCTGGGATTACAGGTTCCAGCCACCGCATCTGGCCCACCATTTTTATTAAGATCTTCTTGAATCTGCTTTTTAATTTGGCTGCTTTTCTTCTCTAACACTGGTGGGGCTTGCTGTGGGTACTGGAATTATGTACCTTCTTTCCTTTTACTTTTTCAATGCTTTCGGGATCAGATTTTTATTTTTTTGGTTTTGTTTTTAGGAATTCCTTTATAATGTAGGTTATTTCTTGTGATCTTTTCCATAGTAAGAGATGTAAAATCAGTCAGTGTTAAGTCTGTCAAAATCATTCTTTTTCAAACACATTTTGTCTACCTTACCTTTCTGGGTTGGATGATTCCACCCATCACTAACATTGAATTTAGGCCTGGATGCAATCTATTTCGTTCCTCTTGGGTTTGATTAATATGTCCCAACTTTGCTATGCCTGCCCTTAGCATCCTAGTCCTGCAAATTTCTTGGGTATGTTTTCTTAAGACTTAGACAATATCTATAATATGTATCCATCTGTAATAACTGTATTATCCTGAAAGTTACTCAATTATCTTTAGAATTTTTAATTTATTTGCTAGCAGTAAATGTGAAGATAGATCTGGAGAGTCTTACAGAAGTGATAATCCTCAGACAAAATGTGATAGAAATTTTTTAATAGAAAACAATATTTAAGGATTTCTTTGAACATCAAAATCTAGCTTAAATTCCAATTTATAAATAAAAATATCTTCTTGATCTCCTTTAAAATTATACAATAAAGAGAAATGTAAAAGATCTTGGCTCAATTGTGTCTCCACTTACCCATGTGATCTTGGGAAAAATCAACTCATCATTTTGTTGCTTAGCTTCTTTATAGAGAGAGGAGGCATCTGGCTGGACTGTAATGTCTCTAAGTTTTCAGAAGGTTCATCTTAGTAAATCAAAAGACTTTGAAGCAGGTATTTTACCATATGGTTGGTACAGCTTTCTGTGATATCGCTTTGGACCCAATCAATGTTACAAACGCGGTTTAGGAGGTGGAACTTTCATTTCAGTACGCAGATTACTCTTGTTCAGTACCCATCTAGAAAACTAGCTGGCAGTTTGAAACTGAGGGGAAATGAGATGAAGAGAAAAGTCCCAAATATTCTCTTAATTCTTTAAGCAAGAAAACACTGTAAGGGAGAAATGTGGGAATACATACGGTTCTGAACAAGCAATAACAGTAATGTGGCTTTCACCCTCCCTCTCCTTTTTCTCGCTAGCCCTACACATAATTTAGTCATCTCTGTTGGAAATGAGAACCTACGTCTCTTGATAGAACTTATAGTACCAGTTCCCATGGTATAAGAATGACATCATTCATTTTTTTGTGGTTCGGTTAAAAAAAAAAATGAAATTTCTCACCTCAAATTTCAGAAAGCAAAAGGAGTTGTTCCCAAGAAGAACTTGTCATTTCCTTGGAGTGATTATGAAACCTGTCTGTGGTTATGGAGAATTTTCCTTCTCCGAATTTCTGAAAACTCAAAATTTTCCAGGCTTTAGAAATAATCGTAGATAAATAAAAATATTGAGCATCTTAGTTTCATTGGTTCAGGTTTGGATGTGATTCAAATTTTGTACATGTGCCTGTGGTGGGGGTAGATGGGTGAAGGAAAGAGAAAACAAACTGAGCGAGACATTTTGAGTACAAGATGGATGGTGCCAATGCACTGCACATGGCTGTTTTTTGGTTTTTGTGCAGGTGGAGTTGTGGAAGGGAGGATTAAACAACCCATTCATCTGAGGTGTGCATATGTCAGCACCTTTCAGATGCTTAGAAATGGAATGCTTTATTTTAGTGATTAGTGTGTGAACGAAAAACCTGAAGAAAATGTACTAGAAAGAAGCCTACATTGAATGCCTTGGAAGGGCAGTGAAATTCTTTCAGCCAGCCCCAGGTTAAAGAAGCCTCACATTTCAGCTCTAGGGCAGCTTGGAGCACTGGAAGAAGGACCTGTTGAAGGACCTCATTAGCGTGAATGATGGCTTCCTTTTACACATTAGTCAATTTTCAGGCAAGGCTTTTCACACTGTAAAGAGATTTAAAAAAAAAACCAAAAAACAAAAAACCCCAAACTCTTTTTGAAAATGTCCTGAAGGTGACTTTACAGAGGCAGCAGCAGATCCTAGATTAGTCAAAGAAGCTGTTTGTTTACATTGTTCAGTTATTTTGAAAACTGTTAACCTATTGTTTCCAAGATGACAAATAAGTGGATCCTAGGGTCACTTAGAATCAAATGTTAATCTTCCTAATGTCAACACTAGGACAATTTGGGAAAGAAAAGGGATCTCTCCCTTTCCTCACACCCATATTTTGTTACTCTATAAATTGTATTTCAAAAAGAAACATGGTTTTCTTTCTTGAAACCTGGTTCAGAATGGCCAGGAGAAATCCTTTGTGTTCTGTCTTCCTGCCCTGAATAGTTGCTTATTTTAGGAATAAATATAATAACTTTATTAACAGCACATTGGCAAATTAGTCTTAAAAATGGTTTAGACTAATTTTAATCTGTCAAAAACTATTTTTTCATTAGGTTAAAATGTTTCATTGTTGGTACAATTTATTTTGCCTTCCTTCAACTTCAATCAGTTGTCTATGCATGTGTCTGTGAGTAGAATTAGGAAGCAGTCAGTGTGGGAAAGATTAACATAATTTTAATTTTATTTTATTTCATTTTTTATTTTTATTTATTTATTTATTTTGAGATGGAGTTTCACTCTTGTTGCCCAGGCTGGAGTGCAGTGGCACGATCTCCAGCTCACCGCAACCTCCTCCTGCTGGGTTCAAGCAATTCTCCTACCTCAGCCTCCCGAGCAGCTGGGATTACAGGCATGCGCCACCACACCCGGCTAATTTTGTATTTTTAGTAGAGACGGGGTTTCTCCATGTTGGTCAGGCTGGTCTTGAACTCCCAACCTCAGGTGATCTGCCCGCCTCGGCCTTCCAAAGTGCTGGGATTACAGGCATGAGCCACCCACCGCGCCCGGCAAAATAATTTAAAAAACAATTTTAAACTCAGTTATTTCGTGTTTAAACAGTTTATTGAGTCGGAGCCTTGGAACTTAAAATTTGGAGGATCAGGAGGAGCTTCCAAAAGCAGTCTCCTCAAATACCCATGGATCCAGTGGTGAGTCTGGGGGGATCAGTCTAGGTGCCTCCTCCCTTATGGTGAGCTCCCGTTTGGGGCCAGTTGAGACTGTAACAGGCCATCAAAGGAGTACTCATGATTTTGAACCTCAAAGGGAAGAGATTGGGGCCTGGATTATTTTTCCCCAAGAGACTTCTCAGTTTTTATGCATATCTAGATTCCCCTTGTCATCAAGTTATGACAAGATTATACTTTTTTTTTTTTTTTTGAGACAGGGTCTTACTCTGTCACCCAGGCTGGAAAGCAGTGAGTGGTGCCATCATATCTCACTGCAGCCTTGAACTCTTGGGCACCACACGGCTAGCAAATTTTTCTGTCTTTCTGTAGAGACGGCTCTGCTTCTCTTTCCTTTCATTTCTCAGAGGTGTTGCCCCCAAATAAACCGCTTGTGTTGCTTACACTGTTTCAGCATCTGCTTCCTGGGAGACCTAACTGACACATACGCTTGTTAGTTTACTAGTTCATTTTAACCTCTCAATAATCTTTGGGTGCTGACTGAATAGGAATTATCTCTCTTTGAAGTCTTGAAAACCTGAAGCACAAAGCAGTCAGTTATTTGGATTGTCTGCATCTAGAAACAGTCTAATGCTCCAGTTGCGCACAGCTCCCGCTACATGCCTCTAGGGGCTTCAGAGAAACGCCTCTGGTTTCTTTAAACAGAGAAGTCAACAGGAAGTTCACCAAATTGAGGAACGTTGGAGAATCATGCTCTGAAAAGAAGGGTACTAGGGCATTCCTGGGGTTCTTGGAGGTGGGAATGAATCCATGGTTTTGTGAGTGAATGTACGAGTACTTCATGCTCCGCACCCCCACAATCCCTTTGTATCACTGCTAAAATTCAAGCCTCTAGAGAAGGTCTGATGGGCTCGGGTCACATGACCAACCATCCCTTCTCTCAGGGAAGAAGGCTGAGGACCGTTAATAAGAATCCCCCCAAACCTATAAATAATGGGGGAGGAAGAATTCCTCATAAGAAAATGAAAATGGATGTGCTATTACCAAAAAGAAGGAATGGATGCTGAGAAAAAGTAAACGTCTCTCACAGTCCCTAAAGCCACTGTCTCCAAGTCTCTCAGCAATGTCCCATGTCCTGACTGAAGACAGGAGGTGAAGTGTATGTCCTTTCAAGGTGCTTTCCAAATTCACTTTCCATGTGGTTGCCGTTTCATTATTCTTTGAGAGTGGAAACTAGTCCTCTTCTTCTGAGATGGTGGCTAACACAAGCAGGCATTTAGTAGATACTGAATGAACTTTTTAAAAGAAACCCAGAGGGACCAGCTATGAGCATTTTCTGTGCTCTCATTTGAGTCTGGTCTGGTTGTATGTGCAAAAGTGCCCTCCTCCCTCCCTTCCCTACAGCTCTGGACACTAACTCCCCAAGGATGCTTGTCCTGGTCTGGTGGAGACCTGCTATTAAGAATAAATGAACAAAGAATAAAGAACAAAATGGCAGGAAATATTTTGTTCCCACATTCTTCGAATGAGTTGAGAAAGCTTTGCAGCCTATCTACTCATTCGTTTATTCCATAAATGTTTATTAAGAACCTACCATGGACCAAGCACTGGGGATGTGACGGTGAACAAGGCAGACCAAGTCCCTGCCCTCATATACCTCACAGCCCTTATATCTTCTTGGCATGAGAGGCCAATAATAAACAAAGAAATCAGACCTTTTCAGATTGTTGTAAGCTCCACTAAGAAACTACAACAAGATTATGGCATGGAGGGTGGCTGGGATTGTCAGGGTTGTCAAGGAAGGCCTCTCTGGAGAGGTGGAGACCTCTCCAGAGACCAGAGTGACTTGCAAAGATCTGAGGAAGAGCATCCCAAGTCAAGAGAACTCTAGGGCTCAGGCTCTAGGATAGGAATATGCTGGACATGATAGAGGGCATGAAGCAGGGCTGAGCAGGCTGGAATGGAGTGGAGGGCAGGGTGGTGGGAGATATGGCTGGCGAGGTAGGGGTGGTCAGATGATGGATGTCTGCTCTGATGAGCAGGACTGACTTGTCTGCTAGGCACAGCAGGAGCAGGGGCTAGAGTCCACATGACTTTTAGGGACCATTAAAATGTTTCAATTTCTTTAAATATCATAAGGAAAAAGATAGTATAGTAATAATAGTAAATATATACAAGTTGAATATTCTTAATCCAAAAATTCAAAGTATGAAATGTTCCCATATCTAAAACTTTTTGAGTGCCAACATGATGCTCAAAGGGATGCTGAACTGGTAAGTGTATAGTGCAAATATTCAAAAATCCAAAAATATCTGAAATCTGAAACCCTTCTGGTGTCAAGCATTTGAATAAGGGATACTCAACTTCTAATAATGAATCCTGCATGGATTATATTCATTTTTATACCAATGTAATCATAAAATATGATTTCGATTTTTTCTTTAATGGAGGAAGTACCCATAAAGGCAAAAGAGCCTAGGGTTCACAAAAATCACAAAGCGGCCCCAGTGGTGATGATGTGCTTTCTAAGGCGACCAAGCCTGGTCTGAACTGTGCACATTTTCATCCAAGTTATACAGTTCTCAAGATGTCCAGCCACTAAGATTTTCAACTGCTAAGTTTCCTCAGCAGTTGAATATCTCGAAGCACATCTTCTGATAACACAACACTGGCAGCCATCACAGCATCTATGCTTCATTCTAACAAAGACTTTTTAGGGACCAGGATGTCGTAGAGAAGTAGAGCAGCATGTAGCAACAAGTCCTGTAAGCCTCCGCTCCTGAGAAGCCCTTACTTGCTTTGATGTTGAGAAGGAACCTGGAATGCTGCCTGTGATAAGTCCGGTATTTTTGTTTT
This sequence comes from Macaca mulatta, assembly GCF_049350105.2. Taxonomy (NCBI): domain Eukaryota; kingdom Metazoa; phylum Chordata; class Mammalia; order Primates; family Cercopithecidae; genus Macaca; species Macaca mulatta. Next base: position 79,807,094 of record NC_133409.1, read on the forward strand.
TGTTTTTAAAAGATACTGTTAGCAACGTTATCTTCAAATATAAATAGTTTATTTTGAAAACAACCCTTATGTTACTCACCTGAGGGAGGTAGGCAGGGTAGGTATTATTATGATATGCATCCTACAAGGAAGAAACTGAAGTGAAAACTCACAGAGCTATGAATTGGTGGAACTGGGACCATGTCCAGATTCCCTGCCTCCAAAATGCATGCCCTTGACATTATTGGAATTATTATTAATGGAGCTAAAGATAGTATCTGGCTTCTAGTAGATGACCAGTAAAGCTACACAGAAAACTAATAGAATATACTATTTAATTGTCTCTGAGAAAATAAGTTTCAGGTTTGTGTCATTCAACAGAAATAAGAAGGAAAATGTAGTGAGATGAAAAGCATTCAATAACACTAACATTCATAACACTAACACTTATTGAATTGCGAAAGAATTTATGGATTAAATACTACTGTATTCCTGGCCATGTTGAGGAAAGAAACAAACAATCTATGGAATGTGAGTTTCTTGAGGTTTGTAGAATGTGAGATTTTAGGTTTAATGTGCCTTTATATCCATAGATCCCAGCTTAGGGTTTGGGACGTATAGGTATGCTCCATGCATATTTGTTGAATCTATCTTCATTAAAGACAAGCCCTTGAAACCTGGTGATAAATCTAAGTTCTAAATACTCAAAATAAAAGTTTGCAGAATACTGCCCCCATTCATTGCTTAAGTTTCTATCACCTCCCTTATGTGCTTAAGCACCTAAGTCATGAACCCAGCCCTCTGTGATTTTTCTCTTATCCAGGGAATCCCTTCATGCATCTGTGGAGAAATAGCCATTAACGTCTAGAGAAGGGGCAGGTTTGGAGTGAACCACAGCTGTGTGTAAAGGAATAATAGAGCTGAACCAATACTGAATTTGGTAAATTAATCTTAATGTTTCACTACTGTAGATGGCCCAGCTATAATGACATCCTAAACAAGGCCCTCTGTGATGAGGCCACCTTAGCCCAGTGATCACATTCATAAGACAGTTTCTTAGTTTGTAAGTTAGGAAGTAATTTCGACCGGGCATGGTGGCTCACGCCAGTAATCCCAGCAACTTGGGAGGCCGAGGCGGGCGGATCACTTAAGCTCAGGAGTTCAAGACCGGCCTCACCAACATGGCAAAACCACGTCTCTACTAAAAATACAAAAAATTAGTCAGACGTTGTGGCTCGTGCCTGTAGTCCCAGCTACTCATGAGGCTGAGGCAGGAGAATCACTTGAACCTGGGAAGCGGAGGTTGCAGTGAGCCGAGATCGCGCCACTGCACTTGCCCGGGTGACAGAGCAAGGCTCCGTCTCAAACAAACAAACAAACAACAAACCCCAAAACAAAAACAAGCAAACAACAAAAAAGAAGTAATTGTTTCTCTGAAGACTTTCTGGGGCTTCCTGGATGGTATACTATTGACAAATACTCAATCTGATGTTGTGTCATGGAATTTCCTGTTTTAGAAACAGAGTCTGATTCTTATTTCACTTCCGAAGATAGCACTGTTATTAGTTAATTTAGAATGGCCTTTTTTGTGTGTGTGGCAAAAGTCTCTCTGTTATTTTCCTGAGTTAGAAGTGATAAAAATACTTAATCATTTGTCAACAGGCATAATTTGATAATAAGACCATGCCATGAAATCAGACTAACAAGCAGATTTTGTAGGTTCTGTTGGATTGATGTATCCAGTTTATTCACCATTCCTGATGGGGCTTTTTCCGCCTCCTCCTGCCCAGAAGCACTGCTGCTCCCCAGATCTGTGTCCCAGGTGCCCTTGGCAGGACTCCTGCCATCTGGGCCTCCCCAGTCCCTTTTTCTTTACACCCTCCTCATCTCACACCCACTCAACTTGCCTACCCCTGCCTCTGGCTTGTCGTCCCCTCTCAGGTGGTGTCCTGAACGTGGGTAGTGTGTATTGTATGCAGGTCCTCTTTTCAGAGCAAATTTATATGAATTTGTGTAAATAAAAAAACTTCCTCATCTCAGTGGACTCATTGGTGGCATGAACTAGGAAGAGGGAAGAGGGAAAAGGATCTGGGAAGGGTGAGTGAAGCATTTGGGTTGATGAGCATACCGACACTTTCATTTCGCGGTGTTCTCCAAATTTCACTGTATGGATGTAGCAATGATCTACAACTAGGCAGGGGAGAGAATCCCAACCAGGATGATTGATAAATTGCGTACATCACTGGTACACAGATGAACACTCAATCTCATACTGTGTCATGGAATTTCCCATTTCAGAAACAGCAAATGATTATTATTTCACTTCCAAAGATAACGCTGTTATTAGTATGGCCTTTTGTATGGAAAACATTTCTCTGTTACTTTTTTTCATTATAAAAGTCATTCTTCATGGCTATTATTATTATTTTCCTTTTTTTTGAGATGGAGTCTCATCTGTCACCCAGGCTGGAGTGCAGTGGTGTGATCTTGGTTTACTGCAACCTCCACCTCCCGAGTTCAAGCGATTCTCCTGCCTCAGTCTCCTGAGTAGCTAGGATTACAGGTGTGTGTCAACAAGCCGGACTAATTTTTTAGTATTTTTAGTAGAGACAGGGTTTCACCATGTTGGCCAGGCTGGTCTCAAACTCCTGATCTGAACTGATCTGCCCGCCTCAGCCTCTCAAGGTGCTGGGATTACAGGCATGTGCCACCGTGCCAGGCCTCATGGCTATTATTAAAAAGTCAAAAAATAACAAATGCTGGTAAGGTCGTGGAGAGAAAGGAATGCTTACATGTTGCTGATGGGAATAGTGAATTCGTTTTCCATTGTGGAAAGCAGTTTGGCGATTTCTCAAAGAACTTAGCATTTAACCCCATGGTTAAATGGCTATTTAACCTCAATCATCTCATTATTGGGTATATACTCAAAGGAATACAAATCATTCTGCCATAAATACACATGCACATATATGTCCGATGCAGCACTCTTCACCATAGCAAAGACTTGGAGTCAACCTAAATGCCCATCAATGGTAGACTGGAGAAAGAAAATGTGATACATATACACCATGGAATACTAAGCAGCCATAAAAAATAATGAGATCATATCCTTTGCAGCAACATGCATGGAGCGGGAGATCATTATCCTAAGTGAACTAATGCAGAAACAGAAAATCAAATACCACATGTTCTCATGTGTAAGTGGAGTTAAACGTTGAGTACACGTGGATACAAAGAAGGGAACAACAGTCACTAGGGTCTGCTTGAGGGTGGAGGGTTGAAGGAGGGTGGGGATTGTAAAACTGCCTATTAGGTACCATGCTTATTACCTGGGTGACAAAATAATCTGTACAGCAAACCTCTGATACATAATTTACCTATATAACAAACCTGCACTTGTACCCCTGAAACTAAAATATTTTTTAAAAAGCCATTCTTTGGCCAGGCACGATGGCTCATGCCTGTAATCCCAGCGCTTTGGGAGGCCAAGGTGGGCAGATCACAAGGTCAGGAGATGGAGACAGTCCTGGCTAACGTGGTGAAACCCCGTCTCTACTAAAAAGTTCAAAAAATTAGCCGGGCGTGGTGGCGGGTGCCTGTAGTCCCAGCTACTTCGGAGGTTGAGGCAAGGAGAATGGTGTGAACCCGGGAGGCGGAGCTTGCGGTCAGCCGAGATTGTGCCACTGCACTCCAGCCTGGGCGACAGAGCGAGACACCGTCTCAAAAAAAAAAAAAAAAAGAAGCCATTCTTCTTGGGAGAGGGGAGAATGGGGAGTTGTTGTTTAATGGGCATGGGGTTTCAGTTTGGGAATACAAAAAAAGTTCTGAAGATAGATGGTAGTGATGGTTGCATAACATTGGTAATCTACTTAATGCCATGGTTAAGTGTACACTTCAGTGGCATTAAGTACAGTCACACTGTTGGATGTACAATGGTGAGTTTTATGTTAGGTATATTTTGACACAGCAAAAATGAAAAAAAGAAAACATTCCTGCTTGTAGTAAAAATTTAAACAGCATAGAAGGATAAAATAGTAAAGTCTGTCTTTCTGTCTTTTACCATTAATCCACATTTCTGTGACAGAGGCTTCCTAATCACTCCCCACTGGCACACGAATGCACTTTCCCACTATCATCATGTGTACACTAATTGTCATGTAGGACAGCATGAGCTCTGCGGTTCACCTGCAGATGGGCTTCTGAAACTCCCATGGGGGTGCCTGCAAACCTAACCACTTTTTGTCATATTTTTTCTCTGGGAAAATGTGCTCCAGGTTCCTAGCAATGGACTTTTGGAATAGAGCTCATTTATAAGTTGAAAACAGCTTGCTCTTTTTTTTTTTTTTTCTAAAACATATATCGTTTTTCTATTTTTTTTTTTCTCACAAAAGTCTATGAAATAAGTATTTTGGGTGATATAACTCATCTTTTATTGATAGGGAATCTGAGGCAGAGACGTAAAACAACTTTAAGGTTACATAAGCTAGTTAGTACTAGAATCACTAAATTATGCTATTGAATGACTAACCAACTAGTTATGTACAATAAAATACATAAAGACACTCATTTCATGGACATGGGCTGAGGTCCATTTTGGCCAACTTGTGAATGTGTATTTTGCAGTGGTTGGAAGTGAAGTGGTGAGAAAATATATATGCCGCTAATAAATGGCTTCTTGCATTTAAAAAAACTCTCTCTTTCCATCTCTCAGTAAGAAATGGTACTGAAGGAAAAATGTTATGAAAGACAGTTCGCTTGCTTTGCGGTGTATAATGGAAATATTGCCTTTATCTTGTTCTTTCCAGCTAAACCTGCCCACAGGCCTTCATCCAAAGCCAGGGGAAAGCTGGGAAGGAAAACCCAATTGGGAAAATTCACCCTGGGGAATATATCAAAAGGAAACCACAACAATAAATGTTCTAATGAGTGAAAAACAGCAATTAAAAAAAACCAGAGCAGAGATAGGCAGGTAAGCGCCCAGAGAGAATAATAAGTGGTAGAATAAAGACATCTAGAAGGGAGTTTCTAGGGATTAGTACCTAAGGCTCTGTTAGATGGTGGAGTAGGTGTAATAATGTCTGTAGAAACTCAAAAGGCTAGGGTTGTTAGTTCCAATGAATTTATAACCTTAAACCCAAACTGGCCTCCAAAGGAAGCAGCTGACAGTCATTATTGGAAGTTCTAATTTGATACACCAGTACTCCAAGGGCAAGGACAGGGCTAAGTGCAATAATTGAACCCATTTTCAGCTCAATTTGAGATTTAAGTTTTACGAAATATCCTTCTGTGAAATAGACCATTTCCCCTCACATGTAAGGGAAGATTATAATTAGAACATCCTGGGGAACTTCTTCTATTAATTGTTGCATACCTGAAATATCACAAAGGAGAGTGAAGCTGTAGGTAAAAAATCCATTGGAATCATTGTTCTTGCCTTTGTTAGTTATAAGGAACTACAGAAATAAATACTTAACGTCCTTGAGCACTACAAAGCCTTTATCGAATCAAGACAATAGGGGCTTCTGGAAGTATGTGAACTTGAGAACCCTGCAGGGTGTGGGGAGAACCGAATTTGAGGCCAAGAAGACATTCTGTCCAGAGCACAAATGTGATGTACAGAACAACACACCCAACAGCTCCCAACTCCAGGTGGGTAACCTTGAAGATTTAAAGGGGGAAAAGGAATACTTTCCAGGAAAATGAAAAGGTTTTTTCTTCTTCTTCTTTAAAACTGTCCTTGAAACTTCAGGTTTTCCAGTCGCTAGAAGTGACGCAAACCTGATCAGGCCCCCAAAAGAAGTTAAACTTGGAAAAATAAAAAGTTGACCACTTTGGTCCCCTTGCAGGTAGTGTAAGACACAATACCCCAGATGGTGCTGGGTGCAGGACAGGGGCTTGGTGAATTCTTGCCGATTGTGTGGCTGATGCTTTAGATGGGTCTGAAGGCATGAAGTTTTGCGCAGCACAGAATCATACGGATGGTATCAGAGGCAACAGGGGAGACAACAATTTGGTAGTGTTTGGTGGTTTTCCTGGATTTTCCAACACCGTTGCATCTGTCAAGGACCCAGCAGGAAATAGATGCCATGCTCAAATTGAATAATAGGAAGAGAATGTAATAAAGAGACCATCAAAAAGGTCTTTGCAAGGTGTAGGGCAACCCATAAGAAAGAATGCTGTGTGCTGGAGCTGTCACAGCCAGACGCTGCTACCATCCGAGGCTTGAGGGCAATAGGGGGATGGGTTATTGGGACTGGAAAAGAGAAAGGTGCCTGGAGTTGCTGCCTGACAGAGTTACGATCTTTGGTGGAGGGGTGCAGCCAGCCCACTGCAACCCTGCAGGGAGGAAAAGATCTGGGGAAAAGGCCTTGATCTCTCTCCTCCCTCCCTTCCTTCCCAGGAGCAGATGACAAGGGAACCTTATCATCTGTTCCTGGGGCACAGAGAAGGTGGAGAGAGGTAGGGAGCAGATTTGGAGAAGGAAATGGAAGACACCCAGCAAAATCATCTTTACTGTTAGTGCCATCTTAGGGGGAAAAACAGAAGAGAGCCAGACCATCTGTTTCGTTCTATTATCTGGGATGATTTTAGGGAATTCACCCATCAACTGATAGAACCTGTGGCCCTGGATTATTAGCATCTCTTCCTCTGTTTTCATCCTACCTTGCTTAATTCTCTTGCGCATTTGATTGTTATTTACAGGAGCAAGGCATTTCAACAAACATCAGTGTAATGTAAAATAAGTCTAGACGCTGTGTAGAACAGATGATATTGGGAATGACACCTTCTACTTTTCTGTGTCTCTGCTGCTGAGAGCTCGGGAAATTTGAATTAAGTGAAATTTTACTGCCTTTGACAATGGGGTCAGCATAATCAATAACGTGGGCATTTAAATAATCAAATAATTAGTAATTATAGACTAATCTATTTCCAAAAGGAAATTGATTTCACCTAGAAAGTTGGAGTTAGAAGAAGGTGATCTCCCTAGGATCAGTCTGTCGGGGAAAATGTAGTGTGAACACCGCTCACTAGTGTTTTTGTAGGGATGTGCTGAGATGTAATTAATCAAAGGTATGCCCATAGATGTTCAAAAACTAGCTGTCTGGAGGGAAAAGCGGAATTTGTAGTGTTTGCTAGTTACTGTGGTGTAAATACTTCCACCATAGCCCACTTCCAGCTGCTAGTGCAACACCACTGAATGTGGAGTTGGGAAGAGATTTGCACAATTGACTCTAGAGAGCTTGTAGGTGCTGACTCAGCACACATTGTAATCCCCTGACTGCCCCAACAGGTATCCACAAATACATACACTGTGGGCATGTGAAAGTTCTCCTTAGCTGCCCTAGGGTCTCTAATCACTCTATGACTCCATTGAAATCTCTGGATTACTTCTAACATTGTAGGCTCTGGGAATGGATTTAGACTCATTTATTCTGCAATTGGGCTAGGGCGCATTGATATTTTTATTAGGATCTCTGATGCTTACTGGAGAAGTCCAGTTAAGTCATTACCTGCTTATGAAAAGTCACAGATGTCAGCCCATTCTTCTTTGTAGGTAAGCACATATTATTCTTTCTTTCTTCCCATTTTACCATTTGTTGCTTTGAAGAGTTACCTAGAAGCATCAAGGAGGTGAATTTTTATTTAAGTTTCTTGAAACTTTAGCCCATTTCTCCTTCCATTTTATTCCCCAGTGTTTAAAAATGATTGAAGTTGATTTGGATAAATGTAGAAAGTCATTTGATCTTTTTTTCTATAAAAACGCAGAGTAGAATATGCATTTCTTTCTTAAGAGCATTTAACATGTTGATGTTTATACCATCCTACATAGTTTCCATTTTACATACATTTCATATTTCATTATGTGATACAACGTACATTACCATGTGTATAATAGTTATCAAACATGAGTATAATATTAAATTAGAATAATGTTATAATAAAGTTAATACAAAAATAAACAACAAACATCCCATTTACTTTTAATCTTATTTAACTTATTTAGCTTAAGGTTGTTTTATATTATTCACTGAAGTGTGCAGAAAAGTTATAACCATGCTGAAAATGAATCTGGACAATTTTCTGCAAATGTAACTGTCCACCAGCTATTTTATTAAATTTATTCAATAAATAGATTCATGTGCTATTTATTGCTAGTGCAATATTCAATTTATGTATTACAGACACTCAACACAATTAAGCATATGCTTTTGATGATATAGTTTTATTATGTTTTTTATGAGGCAGGAGAAATAATATCTCTTACATGTTAAAATGCACACCTGGGCTATCTGTAATTAGGAAGAATTTATCTTATTTTTTAAGTTGACTGTCTTGTTTTTCCTTTATTTTTGACAAGCATGGGTTTAATTTAATTTAATTTTATTTTATTTGAGATGGAGTTTCACTCTTGTTGCACAGGCTGGAGTGCAATAGCACAACCTTGGCTTGCTGCAACCTCCACCTCCTGGGTTCAAGCGATTCTCCTGCCTCAGCCTCCTGAGTAGCTGGGATTACAGGTGTGCACAAAAACATCTGGCTAATGTTTTTGTATTTTTAGTACATGTTGGCCAGGCTGGTCTTGAACTCCGGAGCTCAAGTGATCTGCCTGCCTTGGCCTCCCAAAGTGCTGGGATTACAGGCGTGAGCCACCGTGCCCGGCCAAGCATGAGTTTTAAAACGTAAGTTTCAGTTACAGTGAGGCCTTGCTTATGACTAATTAGATAAGGAAAGTATATTAATTGATTCTGGATCCCTCTTTTTAAAAAAACGTGTTAGGTTCAAGTGTATCTATTAAACCCATTATTAAATAGTAGTGACAGGCAGAATAACATAAAGATGAACACATAATTTGATTTTAAAATGTACCTTAAAAATCTAACAAATTATTTTGTTAATTATTCAGCATAATAGCACCCTTATTAATAAATTTGCTAATTGTCACCTCTTTTGAAAAGCATATTTGGCTACTACATTGTATGCTATATGATGCTTTGCAAACCACCAGTATTTCCAAGGTTAAGAAGAAGTGAGTTCAAAACCTTCTGTCCTATTAAAATGTAAGCATTCAAAGTGCATAAAGGGGAATAACAGATGCTAGTTTTTTTGTATGCATTTATCCACCCATCCATCTTTCCATCAAATAGATATTTCTGTAATCTCTATGCTTTCTCCCCTCAGACATAGTGCTACCACTGGAGTACTAAAATGAAAACCGCCACCACCAACGTGATTCTTGCTTTAAAATGCTTTCAAGGAACCATTAATTCAGTGTTGCTGAAAGCACTCAGGTTAATAGCACAGGAACTTTCCTACCCAGTTGCATGGAGATTCAAGTTAGAGTTCAGTGACAGCCACAGTGAGCACAGCCATCTGCCAGATGTCATCCATGCATCAGTGTTTCCATGCTGCCTTCAAAGAGGTCAGATACATCTGCTGGGTCTGTGGTGGTATTAATCTTCTCCCTTTTACTATCTTTAACAGGTTCTTTTTAAGCTTTAGCTGTGTCTGATAACATTAGTTTTCTCCCCTTTATAAACTTCTGGGCTGACTGGTATAAATCCATATCATCATTTTTGCTCTTTGAGAAAGGCCACTTGTTGTTGGTGCTGTTATGGCAATAGATAACCTTTTCTGGGAACCTTTTCATCTTTTCTCAGCGACCCCTAGGACATCCCCAAAATGGATATTCCATACCTGCTGCCAATCCTCCTAATTCGTACTGTCTTTGAAGCCCGGAGTGGTTTTATAATATAGTCGCAAATTATGTTATGCTTCTCCCTTCAAGAGGTGGAGTATCTCACTTCAGAAGCTGCACTATGGAAGATGTTGCAGCTTCCGTTTTGGTTACTATCTTGGCTTACTTGCTCTGTGGGAAGCCAGCGGCCATGGCATGAGAAAATGTACATGTGAGAAGGAACTGAGGCCACCAGCCAATAGTCATGTGAGGCAGCCACCTTGGAAGTGAACTCTGCAGCCGCAGTCAAACCTTCAGGAGATTCCAGCCCAGGCTGGCACTATGACTCAATCTCATGAGAGACCTTGAGCCAGAACCAGCGAGCTAAGCTGCCTCATCGCAATTGTGTGAAACAGCAAACATTTGTTGTTTCAAATAATTAAGTTTTGGATAATTTGCAATGCTGCAATAGATAACTAAATCAAAATCTTGCTTCTTCTTCAGACTATGTTGTAAAGAGACTCCTTGCTAGGTGAATAGTCTCTATTCTTTCATTTTTCCTTCATAGTACTTTATATAATATAGCTCTTTTGACTTTTCTGACAATCCTCTTGTGAGCACCTCAGATAAAAAAAGTTCTTTCATTTTCATTTACTTATACTTTGAACCCCATTCTTACTCATCTTCTCTAAATTGTTGTCTCTAATTTTCACCTTTCTTTTTGTTGTTGTTGTTGTTGTTGTTTTCTTTTAAGACAGGATCTCACTCTAGCCCAGGCTGGAGTGCAGTGGTGTAATCACGGCTCACTGAATCCTTGACTTTCCAGGCCCAGGTGATTCTCCTACCTCAGCCTCCTAATAGTTGGGACTATAGGCTTGTGCTATCACTCCTCGGTAATTAAAAAATATATACTTTTAGTAGAGATGGGGTTTCACCATGTTGCCAAGGCTAGTCTTGAACTCCTGGACTCAAGTGATCCTCCTGTCTCAGCCTCCCAAAATATTGGGATTACAGGCATGAGCCACAGTGCCTAGCCTCTAATTTTAATCTTTAATTTCTTCCTCTCCTTAGCCTCAACAAGCTCTAGTCTCTTCCATCACCAAAACAAAACCTCCTCACCCAAACTAAAATGGTTTTTATAAAAAGGACAAAGAAAGAAGGCTGGGCACAGTGGCTCATGCCTGTAATCCCAGCACTTTGGGAGGCCGAGGTGGATCACGAGATCAGGAGATCAAGACCATCCTGGCTAACACGGTGAAAACCCATCTCTACTAAAAATACAAAAAAAAAAAAACCAAAAGCAAAAAACAAAAAACATTAGCCAGGCATGGTGGTGGGTGCCTGTAGTCCCAGCTACTGGGGAGGCTGAGGCAGGAGAATGGCGTGAACCTGGGAGGGGGAGCTTGCAGTGAGCTGAGATTGCAAGCCACTGCATTCCATTCTGGGCAACAGAGTGAGACTCTGTCTCAAAAAAAAAAAAAAAAAAAAAAGGACAAAAAAAAGAAAAACAATGAAACAAAAAACAAAAAACCAACAGCAACAAACTGATGCTGGCAAGGATGCAGAGAAATGGGAACATTTGCACACTGTTGGTGGGGATACAAATTAGCACAGCCACTATGGAAAACAGGATGCGAGTTTTTCAAAAAACTAAAAGTAGAACTACCATGTGATCCAGCAATGGTATATATCACTGCTGGGTATATATCCAAACAAAAGGAAGTCACCGTATCAAAGAGAGATCTGCACTCCTATGTTTATTGCAGCACTATTCATAATAGCCAAGACACAGAAGCAACCTAAGTGTTCATGAATAGATGATGGATAAAGAAAATGTAGTATAGATACACAATGGAATATTATTCAGTCATCAAAAGAATGAAATACTGTCACTTGCAACAACATGGATGGAACTGGAGGACATTATGTTAAGTGAAATAAGCCAGGCAGAGAAAAACAAATGTTGTATGTTCTCACTCACATGTGGGAGTTAAAAAAATTAATCTCATGGAAGTAGAGAGTAGAGTGATAGTTACCAGAGGCTGGAAAGGGTACTGGGGGTGGGAGAATAAAGGAATTAGTTCATGGATACAAAAATACAGTTAAATAGTAGGAATAATATCCATTATTTGGCAGCACAATAGGACAACTGTAGTTAACAGTAACTTATTGTATATTTCAAAAGAGCTAGCAGAGAAAATTTGGAATGATACACCAAGAACTGATAAACGTTTGAGGTGATGGATATCCCACTTACCTAGATTTGATCATTAAACATTGTACACTTTGGCCGGGCGCGGTGGCTCACGCCTGTAATCCCAGCACTTTGGGAGGTCGAGGCGGGTGGATCATGAGGTCAGGAGATCGAGACCATCCTGGCCAACACGGTTAAACCCTGTCTCTACTAAAAATACAAAAAAATTAGCTGGGCACGGTGGTGGGCACCTGTAGTCTCAGCTACTCGGGAGGCTGAGGCAGGAGAACAGCGTGAACCCAAGAGGCGGAGCTTGCAGTGAGCCGAGATTGCGCCACTGCACTCCAGCACTCCAGCCTGGGCAACAGAGCAAGACTCCATGTCGAAAAAAAAAAAAATTTGTACACGTGTGTAAAAATATCACATGTACCCCATATATATGTACAACTATATATACACCCAGAAAAATAAAAAAAATAAAGTTAAAGATTAAAAAGATCACCTCCATTTGATCTTGCTGCTTTTTTGGGCACTTGTGTTTATCTGTAAAGTATTGAAGATCTATCTACCCTTTTCTTCTTAATCCTTGCCTGCTAGTTTCTGCTCTTGATGGTGGCATTTTCTCTTTGAGATGACTACAGTTATCACACTCTTTTCCCTCTCCTGTCTTTCTTGATCTCCAAAATCTTTAGCTCTTAGAATCTCAAGGGTCCTGAGAGCTGGGATAGACCTCAGAGGCCACTTTCAGGTTATGACATGGAGGCCAAAGATGTTCAGACACTTGCTCCAGCTCGCAAGCCTAGCTTGTGGCAGAACCCGTGCTCAGGTCTGGCTTCCCTGAATCTCAGGCCTGAGTCCTTCTCATATCACAATCATTTCCTTGAAACTTTCTCCACCAAAGTCATGAAACTGCATTTTGTTGGTTGGTCTTCTCTCTCCCTCTTTTACTTTTGCTTCTCAGTCCCCTTTATGAGTCGCCTCTCCTACTGCACCTCAGGCTTTGCTCCCTGTCCTCAGCTTTTCTCTCCTGGTGATTGCATTTACGTGCCTGCCATTAGCTTCTACCTCAACATTCCATCTCCAGTCCTGATTTGGTCTGGGGCTGTGCCTCCATATTGATGACTTCCTACAAGGCAGTTCCACTTGGAGTTCCCACATCACTCCTATTCCATGGGCAGATGCTGTTTCTCCAGTTTGTCTTGGACGCTCCTCCTTTTTTCTTCCTTTGGGGTAGATACTCAGATCCATCCTATCAGCTACCTAACTTCCTCCTCTTCTTCTTGCTCTTGTTCTTATTCTTCCTACTCCTCCTCTCCTCTCTCTCTCCCTTCTTCCTTGCCTTCTTCCTCTTCCTCCTTCTTACCCTTCTTATTTTTTTTTATCTTTTTTATTCCATTTTTCTTTTTATTTTTTATTGAGATGGAGTCTCACTCTCACCCAGGCTGGAGTGCAATGGCACAATCTTGGCTCACTGCAACCTCCATCTCCCAGATTCAAGTCATTCTCATACTTCAGTCTCCCAAGTAGCTGGGATTACAGACACCTGCCACCATGTCTGGCTAATTTTTGTATTTTTTAGTAGAGACGGGGTTTCATTTTGGCCAGGCTAGTTTCGAACTCCTGACCTCAGGTTATCCACCTGCCTCACCTTCCCAAAGTGCTGGTATTACAGGTATGAGGCACCATGCTCGGCCTTATTCCATTTTCAACAGAAATGTGTTGTGAATTGTGGTTCCTGGAACATGTGAGGCTCTGAGGACACAGTCTAGTAAGTTTTCTATCTGGCCCTTCCTTGACTTTTCTGTGGCTACAGCTCTAGCTAAGGCCCTGGATTCCCTGACAGTTTATTTAGTTTGTCTCTGTGTTCCCTCCCTCTCTCCTACTCATCTATAGTAATCCCCTCTTATCGGTGGTTTCATTTTCCATGGTTTCAGTTACTGGCAGTCAACCACAGTCTGAACATATTAAATGGACAATTCTAGAAAAACAATTCCTAAGTTTTACACTGTGAGCTGTTCTGAGGAATGTGGTGAAATTTCTTGTCAACATGCCCCATCCCACTTGGGTTGTGCATCCCCTTTTCCAGTGTATCCACGCTGTATACACTTCCTCCCCATTAGTCACTGGCATCATCTGCTCCTAACATCCAACCATCAACATCATCATGGCTTGATGCTCCAGAATCACCTGAAGCAGATGAGCCTCCCTCTGATGTACTGTGTGAAGGTCAGTCATTGCCTAATGCTGTGCCACAGTGCCTACTTCATTCACTTCACTTCATCTCACCATGTTGGCATTTTATCATCTCACATCATCATAAAAAGAAGGCAGGTAAGTACAGTACAATAAGGTGCTTTGAGAGAGAGTAAGAGAGAGAGAGAAAGAGAGACCACATTCATCTAACTTCTATTACAGTATATTATTAAAATTGTTCTATTTCATGGTTAACTATTGTTGTTAACCTCTTAGTGTGCCTAATTTTTAAATTAAACTTTATTATAGATGTGTATGTATGTATACGAAAAAAACCATAAAATACATAGGATTTGGTACTATCTGAGGTTTCAGGCATCCACTGATGGTCTTGGAATATATCCCCCATGGTTAAGAGGGGACTACCATATGCTGGTTTCTTCATTATTATTTGGGTGCTATTATACTCTATTGTCACCACATCAAGACCCAAATTCTTCATACAGTTGAACCTCCATATCCGTGGGTTTTGCATCCAAAGATTTAACCAACAGTGGGTAGAACATATTTGGAAAAAATCATAAAAATTAACAATACAACAATAAAAATAATACAAATAAAAACAATACTATAGAACAACTATTTACATAGCATTTACACAGTATTAGGCTTAACACATAATCTAGAGATGATTTGAAGCAGACGACAGCCGTGTGTAGGTTATAGGCAAACACTGAACCATTTTCTCTCAGGGACTTGGTATCCAAGGAGATTCTGAAATTTGATATCCAAGGAGGTTCTGGAAGCAGTCCCCCTGTGATACAGAGGGGTGACGGTAACCTACGTTAGCTCTGCCTGTGCAGTTGCTTTTCTCAGAGGCCCTGTGGCTTCCAGATGCTCTCCCCGGCTCACACTGGACTTTGCTCCCCTATGGGCCATGTCTTGGCTTCTCTCCACTTGTGGACAGAAAGGCACCAGGGCAGTTGCTCTCAATGGCTTCTGAGAATTGTTGTTAGGACAGGGAGCAAATAAATGTTGGGGAATGCAAAAGGCTTGAATGAAAATGATGCCTAAAATGTATTGTCATTTTGACATATTGTATTTTTTTTTAATACTGAACTACCATGACTCTATTACACAAAACTCTTGTGGGGTGAAGTGGAAAGATAAACAGGTGACTTAATGAGGAGAATTGACCAGAATATTTGCCTTTTCCGTTATACTTGGGGAGAAGAAATATCAATGACTGTTGTTTAGGGTTTTGGGGTCTTATGACTTGAGCTAAACAAGATTTCCCCACATTTCACCATCATTTCATGATTCAGGATGCTTGGAAGGCAGTGGTCTGTGGGTCATTGGACTGAAACCAACAAGGTGTTCTTTCCAAGAGGAAGATTCCACTATGGGTGTGACAAATCTTGAGGGTGACTGCATCTCTATGAAACCAAACAGGTTTAAGAGTAAGGAAGTGAGTAATTCCCTGTCTATGCTGCCTGTCTAGATCTCTTATCAGTGATTGCATCTTCTATTAAATTGATAGAGCACTGTGGTTTCTGTTGAGGTTACTATGAGATGGAGATTCATACTAGAACTGTGAGAATGTCAGAGATTTCTGAATACACAAAATTCGGATATAGATGCTTAAATATTTTCTGGGTAAATGGTCATTCCTTTTGCATCATGTAGCAGAGACAATATATGGTCACTGCCTCTTTGTCATTTTCTGGCTTAGTCATTAATTCATTTATCTATTCCACCAAATTTTTATTGAGTAGCTACTACATTGCAGGTAGAATGCCAAATGCTGCACTGTGGTGACTAGGATAGAGTTTTGGCTCTTCTGATAACTCACTGAGGCAGCAAGCCATAAACAAAGTGAAAATGGGGTATTCTCCATTTTCCTGATTGACCTTCACTGGGACGATAGTTGCTGTCCACATTCTTTTCTGCTCTCTTCCCTATAAAAGGCCCTTCTCAAGTGGCATCAACTTCCATCAACTTCTTTGGTAGTGGTGGTGGTGGTGGTGCTGGTTGCACACCTCTCATGGTGAAGATCTGGGAAAGTGGAGTTGTCACTCAAGCTGGATGTCTAGTACATTTCATCAACATGAGTCTTCATCTGATGCCTTAATGTTAGCATTCTTTTTATTATTTTATGTATATACTTATTTATTTACTGAGACAGAGTCTCGCTGTGTTGCCCAGGCTGGAGTGCAGTGGCGCAATCTTGGCTCACTGCAATGTCCGATGTCTACTGCCCAGGTTCAAGTGATTCTCTTGCTTCAGCCTCCCGAGTAGCTGGGACTACAGCCATGTGCCCCATGCCCAGCTAACTCTTTTTTTTTTTTTTTTTTTGAGACGGAGTCTCGCTCTGTCGCCCAGGCTGGAGTGCAGTGGCCGAATCTCAACTCACTGCAAGCTCCGCCTCCCAGGTTTACACCATTCTACTGCCTCAGCCTCCCAAGTAGCTGGGACTACCGGCACCCGCCACCTCGCCTGGCTAGTTTTTTTTTGTACTTTTTAGTAGAGACGGGTTTCACCGTGTTAGCCAGGACAGTCTCGATCTCCTGACCTCGTGATCCGCCCATCTCGGCCTCCCAAAGTGCTGGGGTTACAGGCTTGAGCCACCGCGCCGGCCATGCCCAGCTAATTCTTTTGTGTTTAGTAGAGATGGGGTTTTACCATGTTGGCCAAGCTGGTCTTGAACACCAGACCTCAAGTGATCCGCTCACCTTGGCCTCCCAAAGTGCTGGGATTACAGGCATGTGCCACCGTGCCTGGCCAGCATTCTTAATATTCAGACAGCTCATTTTTTGCTTTTTACCTTAGTGCCTCATTGTCTCACTCTACGTCAATAAGTTAAAATATTTTTCCTCTTAATTATTAAAAGTGAATTGAGTGGATTTATTATTTATTTATTTATTTTATTATACTTTAAGTTCTAGGATACATGTGCACAACGTGCAGGTTTGTTACATATGTATACATGTGGCATGTTGGTGTGCTGCATCCATTAACTTGTCATTTACATTAGGTATATCTCCTAATGCTATCCCTCCTCCCTCCACCCTCCCCACAATAGGTCCCAGTGTGTGATGTCCCCCTTCCTGTGTCCAAGTGATCTCACTGTTCAATCCCCACCTATGAGTGAGAACATGCGGTATTTGGTTTTCTGTTCTTGCCATAGTTTGCTGAGAATGATGGTTTCCAGCTTCATCCATGTCCCTACAAAGGACATGAACTCATCCTTTTTTATGGCTGCATAGTATTCCATGGTGTATATGTGCCACATTTTCTTAATCCAGTCTGTCACTGATGGACATTTGGGTTGATTCCAAGTCTTTGCTATTGTGAATAGTGCCACAATAAATATATGTGTGCATGTGTCTTTATAGCAGCATGACTTATAATCCTTTGGGTATATACCCAGTAATGGGATGGCTGGGTCGAATGGTATTTCCAGTTCTAGATCCTTGAGGAATCGCCACACTGTTTTCCACAATGGTTGAACTAGTTTACAGTCCCACCAACAGTGTAAAAGTGTTCCTATTTCTCCACATCCTCTCCAGCACCTGTTGTTTCCTGACTTTTTTAATGATTGCCATTCTAACTGGTGTGAGATGGTATCTCATTGTGGTTTTGATTTGCATTTCTCTGATGGTGAGTGATAATGAGCATTTTTTCATGTGTCTGTTGGCTGTATGAATGTCTTCTTTTGAGAAGTGTCTGTTCATGTCCTTTGCCCACTTTTTGATGGGGTTGTTTGTTTTTTTCTTGTAAATTTGATTGAGTTCCTTATAGGTTCTGGATATTAGCCCTTTGTCAGATGAGTAGTTTGCAAAAATTTTCTCCCATTCTGTAGGTTGCCTCTTCACTCTGATGGTACTTTCTTTTGCTGTGCAGAAGCTCTTTAGTTTAATCAGATTCCATTTGTCAATTTTGGCTCTTGTTGCCGTTGTTTTTGGTGTTTTAGACATGAAGTCCTTGCCCATGCCTATGTCCTGAATGGCATTACCTAGGTTTTCTTCTAGGGTTTTTATGGTTTTAGGTCTAACATTCAAGTCTCTAATCCATCTTGAATTAATTTTCGTATAAGGAGTAAGGAAAGGATCCATTTTCAGCTTTCTACTTATGGCTAGCCAATTTTCCCAGCACCATTTATTAAATAGGAAATCCTTTCCCCATTTCTTGTTTTTGTCAGGTTTGTCAAAGATCAGATGGCTGTAGATGTGTGGTATTATTTCTGAGGGCTCTGTTTTGTTCCATTGGTCTATATCTCTGTTTTGGTAACAGTACCATGCTGCTTTGGTTACTGTAGCCTTGCAGTATAGTTTGAAGTCAGGTAGCGTGATGCCTCCAGCTTTGTTCTTTTGGCTTAGGATTGTCTTGGCAATGCGGGGTCTTTTTTGGTTCCATATGAACTTTAAAGCAGTTTTTTTTCCAATTCTGTGAAGAAAGTCATTGGTAGCTTAATGGAGATGGCATTGAATCTATAAATTACCTTGGGTAGTATGGCCATTTTCACAATATTGATTCTTCCTATCCATGAGCATGGTATGTTCTTCCATTTGTTTGTGTCCTCTTTGATTTCACTGAGCAGTGGTTTGTAGTTCTCCTTGAAGAGGTCCTTTACATCCCTTGTCAGTTGGATTCCTAGGTATTTTATTCTCTTTGAAGCTATTGTGAATGGGAGTTCATTCACGATTTGGCTCTCTGTCTGTTACTGGTGTATAAGAATGCTTGTGATTTTTGCACATTGATTTTGTATCCTGAGACTTTGCTGAAGTTGCTTATCAGCATAAGGAGATTTTGGGCTGAGACGATGGGGTTTTCTAAATATACAATCATGTCATCTGCAAACAGGAACAATTTGACTTCTTCTTTTCCTAACTGAATACCCTTGATTTCTTTCTCTTGCCTGATTGCCCTAGCCAGAACTTACAACACTATGTTGAATAGGAGTGGTGAGAGAGGGCATCCCTGTCTTGTGCCAGTTTTCAAAGGGAATGCTTCTAGTTTTTGCCCATTCAGTATGATATTGGCTGTGGGTTTGTCATAAACAGCTCTTATTATTTTGAGATACATTCCATCAATACCGAATTTATTGAGAGTTTTTAGCATGAAGTGCTGTTGAATTTTGTCAAAGGCCTTTTCTGTATCTATTGAGATAATCATGTGGTTTTTGTCTTTGGTTCTGTTTATATGATGGATTACATTTATTGATTTGTGTATGTTGAACCAGCCTTGCATCCCAGGGATGAAGCCCACTTGATCATGGTGGATAAGCTTTTTGATGTGCTGCTGGATTCGGTTTGCCAGTATTTTATTGAGGATTTTTGCATCGATGCTCATCAGGGATATTGGTCTAAAATTCTCTTTTTTTGTTGTATCTCTGTCAGGCTTTGGTATCAGGATGATGTTGGCCTCGTAAAATGTGTTAGGGAGGATTCCCTCTTTTTCTATTGATGGGAATAGTTTCAGAAGGAATGGTACCAACTCTTCCTTGTACCTCTGATAGAATTCGGCTGTGAATCCGTCTGGTCCTGGACTTTTTTTGATTGGTAGGCTATTAAATATTGCCTCAATTTCAGAGCCTGCTATTGGTATATTCAGGGATTCAACTTCTTCCTGGTTTAGTCTTGGGAGAGTGTAAGTGTCTAGGAAATTATCCATTTCTTCTAGGTTTTCTAGTTTATTTGCGTACAGGTGTTTATAGTATTCTCTGATGGTAGTTTGTATCTCTGTGGGGTCAGTGGTGATATCCCCTTTATCATTTTTTATTGCATCTATTTGATTCTTCTCTCTTTTCTTCTTTATTAGTCTTGCTAGCGGTCTATCAATTTTGTTGATCTTTTCAAGAAACCAGCTCCTGGATTCATTGATTTTTTGGAGGGGTTTTTGTGTCTCTATCTCCTTCAGTTCTGCTCTGATCTTAGTTATTTCTTGCCCTCTGCTATCTTTTGAATGTGTTTGCTCTTGCTTCTGTAGTTCTTTTAATTGTGATGCTAGGGTGTCAATTTTAGATCTTTCCTGCTTTCTCTTGTGGGCATTTAGTGCTATAAATTTCCCTCTACACACTGCTTTAAATGTGTCCCAGAGATTCTGGTATGTTGTATCTTTGTTCTCATTGGTTTCAAAGAATACCTTTATTTCTGCCCTCATTTTGTTATGTACCCAGTAGTCATTCAGAAGCAGGTTGTTCAGTTTCCATGCAGTTGAATGGTTTTGATTGAGTTTCTTAGTCCTGAGTTCTAGTTTGATTGCATTGTGGTCTGAGAGACAGTTTGTTATAATTTCTGTTCTTTTACATTTGCTGAGGAGTGCTTTACTTCCAACTATGTGGTCAATTTTGGAATAAGTACGATGTGGTGCTGAGAAGAATGTATATTCTGTTGATGAATGGATTTATTCTATGGTAGAGGAAGAATATAAATGACAGGGTCTGGCACACAGCAGGTGTTCAATAATTATTTGGGGAAAAGACGCAGAAAGCATGGGGGGAAAAAGAGTGCTTGCAATGAATCAATTTTACAGTTGATTAAGATATAAGTACTGTCTCTCTTTTTTTAATTTACTGGAAGAAATAAAACCCTAAAGAAATGAAGGATGAAAAAAGTAAGACACAGATAAATCATCCAGATTTGATGTTAAGTACTTTATATCTATAACCTCTAAATACTTCTAAAATATTTCCAACTTGTGTGTTAGACCAATCTTTCTCTCCTCTCTTCCTTCCTTTTATTCTTCCTCTTTCTCTCTTTCTCTGGCTGTCTCATTGCTGAGTGTTCTGTATGGTACTTGTCTTTCAAAGATCATAGCAGTATCAGCGGTGTTTAAAAGATCAGGATCTTCAGCTACTCAGGAGGCTGAGGTGGGAGGATCACTTGAGCCCAGGAGTTGGAGAACAGCCTGGACAAAGTAGTAATATCCCGTTTCTACAAAAAAATAAAATTAACCAGGCATGGTGGCATGAACCTATAGTCCCAGTTACTCAGGAAGCTGAGGTGGTAGAATCAATTGAACCCAGGAGTTCAAGGCTTCAGTGAGCTGTGATTGCACCACTGCACTCCAGCCTTGGTGACCTAGTGAACTGTCTTAAAAAAAAAGATATGGCATCAGACAGACTTTGGGTCCTAATGTTGGCCCCACCATTTACTAGCAGCGTGATGCCTTGGGCAAACATTGCTAAGCCTGTTTCTTCATCTATAAAATGGTGATAATAACAATTTCTGTCTTGTAGAGTTTAGTGAGGGTGATGATACAGGCAGTGTTTGACACTTTGCCTTTTACAAATAATATCTATAATGTTTGGTCTTCATTCCTTATTTCTCTCCCATAAGGCTATGTTACAGAACTCTATATACAGTGGGTGATATTGCATCAAATTAAATACATATGTTAATTATATTTTTTCATTCTTTTAAAAAATATTTGAATAATTTAAACACAGCTGAGGATGTTTCCTTTTGCTTTGTAAGAGCATTCATTCTGAGATGAGATCAAATTTGGAAAATGTTGATCCGGAAACAGAACCTCTCAGCAAGTTATAACCAAATGATGCCACAGAGTGATAATGTGAATCTATGTTCTCATTTAGCTTACTGTCTGCTCCTGCAACCCTTCATTAAACATAATAAATGAACACTATTGGATGACATCAGAATTGAATTCTCAAGAATTAAATTTGCACCATTTTCTGAAGGCATTTTAGTATCAACTGATAGATTCTTTTGGTAAATACAATACTCCAAGTCAGTTTTGGCATTGTTTTAGGGAGCCCTAATTCACATTCTTACTGCATCTCTGAGAATAGGAAAATACTTTTTCTTCTGTATTGGCAGTTTGCAGCCAAGACTTCTGCAGCTTTAGCATTCTTGCCAGTAATTGTTCATCAGTCCCTTCCAATTTTTCTTCTTTTTTGCTTAGAATACAAACCTATGGGAAAAGATCCAACACCACAGTTGTTACTCTCAACAGAAATGCTTCAAGTGGATCATGAGACCAAACTGAAATGATATCTCCTTAGAAGTGTCCTTGTATTGACAAAAAGAGAGAAGGGAATCTCAAAAGAGGAAGAAAATGATATTCCTAGTGCTGAGCTCAGTTTAGCTGAGGGTTGAATATTCCTAGCCTCATTTTCTGGTGAAAGTTACTTTTGAATGAAAGGGTAAGATGCCTCTTTCATACCCAGGGGGATTTGCAGAGTCAAACGGTACATCTATATCAGGAAATTCTATTCTAGCTTCTACTGTGCTGATGGGGAAAACATCTTTCCAGATGGATTTCTGTTTATACAGCCTTTAAAATTTTTACTTGCACCCGGTTTGTCCCATTGGCAGTACTTCCAGTTCTAATTTTCAAGACTTGAAGCTCACAATAGTGTTTATAGAACAGGAAGAGAAATGGTTCTTTTTTGTGTGTGAGAGAAAAGAAGCTACAAAATTCCTTATTACCAGGGATATTTTTTAAAAACATAATAAATAGTACTGACCGCTTGCCAATGGGATTTTCAGCCTTTTATTATGAAAAGTTGAAGAAATTATGTAGTCAATACCCATACACCTACCGTCTATATCCTACAATTAGTATTTTGCTATATTTACTTTATATCTATCTACCTCTATCCATTTATTAATCTATATCTATTATATTATATTATTGATTGGATTCTTCCCTTCCCTTCCCTTTTTTTTTTTTTTTTTTTTTGAGACCAAGTCTCACTCTGCCACCCAGGTTGGAGTGCAGTGGCACAATCACGGCTCACTGCAGCCTCAACCTCTTGGGCTCAAGCAATCCTCCCACCTCAGCTTCCTAAGTAGCTAGGACCACAGGTGCATGCCACCAATGCCCAGCTAAGTTTTACATTTATTTTTGTAGATATGGGGTCTCAGTATGATGTCAAGACTGGTCTTGAGCTCCTGGGCTCAAGCAGTTCTCCTCCCTTGGCCTTCCAAAGTGCTGGGATTACAGGCTTCAGCCACCATGCCTGGCCTATTATTGTTTGGATGCATTTCAAAGTTAGTTACAGACATTAGAAATGATGCTCTCATTTTTGAATCATAGATGATAACATCTATTTATTTGACCAGTAGTATATGCCTCATCACATAGGACTAGGTTCAGCCTCAGTTAATAAAAAAAGAGTAGCCTGATGTGTTTTAAAAGAGTCTTTTTCACCCCCTGGTAAAAGAAGGCTGAAGGTAGGTGTTCAAGGCTGATACAGTGGTTCTGACATCATCAGTGGCTTCAGCTCTTTCTATCTTTCTGGTCTACTATCTTAGCGTGTGGCATTCATCCGCAAGGCCTCTCATGATGGCTGCTGGAGCTCCAGACATCTCATTTTCTAACAGTAGGAAGGAGGAAGGGGATAAAGGCTTCTTTAATGACCTATTCTAAAGAACAAGTAATTTTATAATCAACTTGTCTAGCTCCAGGAAAAAACCAAATGGACGGAATTTTATGGGAATATGTTTATAGATGAACTTAGGAAAAATTGACATGTTGATAATGCTTATATTTTATTAGCCAGAACATAGACGCACTTGAAGGCTGAGAAATATATTATTGCATATTCCTTTGATGATGATGATGATGATGATTATTATTATTATTATTGAGACAGGGTCTCACTCTGTCAACCAGGCTGGAGTGCAGTGGTGCAATCATGGCTCACTGCAGCCTCAACCTCCCAGGCTCAGGTGATCATCCTATCTCAGCCTCCCAAGTAGCTGAGACCACAGGCACATGCCACCTTGCCTGCTTAATTTTTGTATTTTTTGTAGAGACAGAGTTTCACCATGTTGCCCAGGCTGGTCTTGAACTCCTGGGCTCAAGCGATCCACCTGCCTTGACTTCCCAAAGTATTACAGGTGCAAACCATTGTATCTGTCTGTCCTTTGATTATTTAAGTAGCTTATTTATTTCAGTCATTTCCCTTTTCTGGGAAAAATAAAATGAGTTGAGGTTTCCTACCCTAGCACAACTGTATGGGTCTTGGGTTACTGTTAGAGATGATTGTGGAGGCATACAAGGTGACTTCAATTATTTTCATGTGACCAGGTGTGGTGGCTCACGCCTGTAATCCCAGCACTTTGGGAGGCTGAGGTGGGTGGATCACTTGAGGTCAGAAGTTTGAGACCAGCCTGGGCAACATGGTGAAACCCATCTCTACTGAAAAAACAAAACTAAACAAAAAATTAGCTGGGCATGGTGGTGCGTGCCTGTAATCCCAGCTACTTGGGAGGCTGAGGCAAGATAATTGCTTGAACCCAGAGGCACAGCTTGCAATAAGCCAAGATCGGGCCACTGCACTCCAGTCTGGGTGACAGGATGAGACTCCGTCACACACACACAGACACACACACAATTTTCATGTAACTCGAATTCAACAAAATCATTTGCTCAGTAAATTTATTGATTATTATGTTGAAATAATATCAAAGTGGTACTTGAATAATAGGATGATCATAGTGAAGTCATCAAAACACAGTGGTTCAAGGCCAAAGGACTAGATGGTCAGCCTCCACTATCCTCAGGGAAACGATCCCCAGAGCTACAAAGGTTAAGAGTCTGCTCTCATGATTTCAAAAATCCTGAGAATTATTCTTAATAGCTTTTAAAGGCCTTGTCTTTGAAGAAAAAGCTTCATTTCCTGGAATTTAAAATGATTCATAACTGGGGAGGTCTTGGGCTGGCAGAGGGGGTAAAGGTCGATGATATAAGATGCCCACTGTCATTAGAGTATGTTTGAGGCATTCATGTGAATGCATTTATTGTGAAATGGTCCATACACAATAAAGAGGGAAGGCAATTTTACTTTTACGTTCAAGAAATTAAAGTAGCTACCATAGGTAGAAAAGTTAACCCATGCTGACATGTTTTTGACAGAAGAGTAAAAAGTGTCCAAAAATGGGGATTTCTTCTTATCCTCAACCCTTCGTTCTCCAATAATTTGTGTTTTAAAATTAATAATAAGTGTTTTACATAGTGCTCAAAGCAATCTACAGATTCAATGCAATTCCTATCAAATTGCTGATGTCTTTTTTCAAAGAATTAGATGAAACAATTCTAAAATTCATATAGAACCATAAAAAGCCCAAATAGCTAAAGCAATCCTAAGCCAAAAGAACAAGGGTGGAGGCATCACATGACTTAACTTCAAATTATACTACAAGGTTATAGTAACATGGTACGTACAAAAATAGACATATAGATCAATAGAACAGAATAAAGAACCCAGAAATAAAACTACATACTCACAACTAACTGAACTTCAACAAAGTCAGCAAAAATATGTAATGGGGAAAGGACACCCTATTCAGTAATGGTGCTGGGAGAATTGGATAGCCATGTGCAGAAGAATGAAACTGGACCCCCATCTCTTACCATACACAAAAATTAACTCAAGATGGATTAAAGGCTTAAATATAAGACCTGAAACTATAAAAACTCTAGAAGAAAACCTAGGAACAACTTTTCTTTGGTTTAGGCAAATAATTTATAATTAAGACCTCAAAAGCAAATACAAAAAAACAAAAATGACAAATGGAGCTTAATTAAACCAAAAAGCTTCTACACAACAAAAGAAACAACCAACAGAGTAAACAGACAACCTACAGAATGGGAGAAGATATTTGCAAACTCTATGTCCAACAAAGGACTGATATTCAGAATCTATATGTAATGCAAGCAACTCAACAAGAAAAAAATAAATAACTTCATTAAAAAATGGATAAAGGACGTGAACAGACATTTCTCAAAAGATATACAAGCAGCCAACAAACATGAAAAAATGCTCGACATCACTAATCATCAGAGAAATACAAATTAAAACCACAATGAGATATCATTTCATACCAGTCAGATGGCTATCATTAAAAGTCAAAAAACAACAGATGTTGGCGAGGATGCAGTGAAAAGGGAATGCTTATCTACTGTTGATGGAATGTAAATTAATACAACCTTTATGGAAAACAGCATGGAGATCTCTCAAATAATTAAAAATAGAACTGCCATTTAACTTAGCAATCCTAGTACTAGGTATCTATCCAATGGAAAAGAAATTGGATATCAAAAAGACACTTTCACTCATATATGTATCACAGCATTATTCACAATAGCAAAGTCATGGAATCAACCCAAATGTCCATCAATAGATGACTGAATAAAGAAAATGTGAGATACATTATGTATATATATACATACACACACACACACATATATTAGAATACTGTGCAGCCATAACAAAGAATGAAATCATGTCTTTTGCAGCAACATGGATGGAGCTGGAGGCCATCATCCTAAGTGAAGTAACTCAGGAACAGGAAATCAAATACTGTATCTTCTCACTTATAAGAGGGGGATAAGCAATGGATGCGCATGGACATGCAAAGGGAAAGGACAGACACTAGAGACTCCAAGAAGGAGGAGGTTGGGAGGCAGGTGAGGGCGGAAAAATTACCTGTTGGGTACAGTGTTCACTATGTGGGAGATGGGCACACTAGCAGCCCAAACCTCACCACTATTCAATCTATCCATGTAACGAACCTGCACATGTACCCCCTGACTATAAAAATAAAAAATTTAAATAATTAGTGTTTTGGCATATAGATTGTTTTGAAAGTATTAGTCGTGTTTATTTTCTTCCCCTTGATAAAGTATTCTCCTTGAGTTCTGCCTGCAAATTGTATCAAAATGATCTTTGGAGTTTGGTATTTAAACCAGAAACAGAAAACAGAATAAAGAATTATCTATTGGCCGGGCGCAGTGGCTCACACCTGTAATTTCAGCACTTTGGGAGGCCAAGGCAGGCAGATCGCAAGGTCAGGAATTCGAGACCAGCCTGGCCAATATGGTGAAACCCCATCTCTACGAAAAAAATACAAAAATTAGCCGGGTGTGGTGGTGCGTGCCTGTAGTCAGCCACAGCTACTCGGGAGGCTGAGGCAGGAGAATCGCTTGAACCTGGGAAGCGGTGGTGAAGAGAGAGACAGAGTAGAATGGGGAATTAAAAATGAGGTAAGCCCTTTTTTCCCACTAGGTTTTAGAAAATGATGACTTATTATTATAGATATAGAGAGTAGGTCTTCAATTGCTCACTCTCTTTGCTAAAACTAAAACATTGTAGTATTTGCATCTTCTTTCTGCTTATATGTCCTGCTCGTCAGCTACCTTGAGCCTGCTTTGCGACCTGTTTGATAGTGCGATTTCAGATCACTAGAATATTGTTTAATACATTCTTAGAGTCCTGGCATGTGGTTGTATTTAAAAAAAAAAAAAAAAAAAGCACTAGAGTTCTCTGCATGCTGAAAATGCAAGACTAGGCATCTAGGGAAATGATGAAGATTATTATATCTTTGCTAGAGGTATATAATGAAATTATTATACTGTATAGTGAATCACATAAAACAGGAAATAATGCCATTTAATTGCCTTAAAAGATACACAAGTCCTATATTGACTGCAAATGTATTCTTGCTTCTAAGTCACATGAGACCTAAATATTCCTGCCTTAACCTGGGTTCCTAAAAAAGCAGAGCCTGAACCAAAGTTATAAGTGCAATTATTCTGGGAGGCACTAGAGAAGGAGGGAGACACAAAGCAAATGTGTAATATAGAGTCAATCACCCTGTGGGCCACTGGTACTTGATTCCCCCGGGTCTGCTTGAGACTGATTGAAATGGTTTTCCATTTCATTTGGAGGTTGCAGTGGGGAGAAGATGGAAACATTTATTAATCAGTTCCTAACCCCATTGGTCAAAATTCCACCCCAAGTGTGTTAATTACTCCTCTCCCCAGACTCAACAGGGAAGCCCTGGGGTGGGAGGCAAGAGGCTTGTTTAAGGAATGGCTCTTTGGGTTACACTTATGTGAGGTTGATTGGAGTCTGTGCAAAACCAGTCGCTACAGGGGTTTTTGGAATAATTGAAAGGTGGGGCAAAGAGAATCTGATACAGGGCACAAAAGGTATCAGACATATCCTTCAACCTTACCATCTTATGGGGAAATAAATTTACATTAACATAATTACCAGAATCTTGCTGCCGCCAAGCTCCAGCTGGCTCACTTGGGAACTCCAGGACTTTGCACAGACTTCCTTCCCCAAGTGTTGAATAAGTCCACAGAGGGTGCCTAATAAAAGCTCTGATGGTGCCCCTGACTACAAAATTCCTGGCTTCTGCTGTACTGCTAGTTCCTCATCTGACTCCAGAGCTGGCAGTCCTTATGCTTCTCCTCAGGAGTCTGGCATTCTCTTGCAAAGTGGGAAGAATGTTGTGCCTCCGGAGTATTGCTTGGACCTATGGAACATTATAGAACTTAATGAGCCTGCACTTTCCATGCATAAGGCCAGTGAACCCAGCCACTGTTCATCCTTGGGGTGCTCGTGTGCCTCTGGGAGAGCTGGGGGAAATGGTTGATGTGCCAGCTGCCATGCCATAGTCAGGACCCACCTCTCCTCAGGAGCTCAGGGTCTGAAGAGCATTGTGGCTGGCATGGCTGGTTTTTCACGTTACTTTCCTTTATGGTTAACTTCATTTTGGGGTGTGTGTGTGTTTGCACATGCACTGGTTTCTCTTCCTCTCTCATTCTTCTTTATTTTCATTCCTTTCCTGCCCCCACCAAGTCTCCCAGATATGTCTCAAATATCTAATTCTCAGCCAGGGGCACGGCTTGAAATTTTCTCCAGGATTCTCCTTGGTCCTTATGTAAATTATGGATGGGATTTGGATATTGCCAAATTCCACACGCCAGAGACACATGTATCTTGGCTCTGGCCCAGGTGGGATCTAATCTGTATCACAAGTTATCTAATCTGTATCTCTACTATCCTAAGGACTCTATGGATCATTCCATAGATCAAGTTGAAGAAAATCCTTATGAATATATATATAGTTGACCTTTGAACAACATGGTGGTTGGGGCACTGACTTTCCAAGAAGAAGGAAATCTACGTATAACTTTAGACTCCCCAAACACATAACTACCAATAGCCTATTGTTGACTGATAACATAACACTTTACTGATAATATAAACAGTTAACACGTATTTTATATGCTGTATGTATTATATGCTATGTTCTTAAGATAAGCTAAAGCAAAGAATGTTATTAAGAAAATCACAAGGAAGAGAAAATATGTTTATTATTCATTAAGTGAAGTGGATCATCATAAAGGTCTTCATCCTCATCACCTTCGTGTTCAGTAGGCTGAGGAGGAAGAGGAAAAAGAGGGGTTGGTCTTGCTGTCCCAGGGGTGGCAGAGGCTGAAGAAAATCCAGTATAAATGGACCCATGCAATTCAAACCTGTGTTGTTCAAGGACCAGCTGCATTTAATTTAGAACAGAACAATCTTTTCTTCTAAATGCAGATGATCCAAATTCAAAGAAAAAAAGAACATGTATTTTACCTTAAACACTAGTAGACTTAAGTTAGGTGAACCACCTTAAGTGTGTATCAGCCAGCCTTGGCTATGTCTTTGTGACCTGAGGCATAGAGGAAAATAAGGAGACTTTAACATTGCTAGTTTGCTGCTGGAGAATTTGAGGCATGAGAAGCTTCAGACATAGCCTTGCTCAGTGGTTCTCAAACTAAATCTTGCATCAGAATCACATGGAGCACTTGTTAAAACAGATTGCTGGGCCCCACTCCTACATATTCTGATTCTGTAGGCCTGGGGCCGGGCCTGAGAATTTTCATTTCAAATAAGTTCCCTGGTAATAATGACACTACTGGTCCAAACACGATACTTTGAGAACTGCTGGTCTAGTAGCTTCAGCTTGAGATCAGATGACTATTTTGATTTCTTTCTTCCAGGCTAGAGCTTGTTTCATGGCACTTTCTCTAGTAAAGTTGGCACTTAATAAAGCTGATCATTTTCAACTAGATTTTAATTGTGCACTTTTGGCATTAATAGATAAAAGACCAGAAAGCAGGTAGTACATCCAAATCCAAACTAGAAGAAAGTGTTTTTTGAAAGAACTCTTAGTGCTGTATATCGGGATTTGGCAAATTATGGTCCGTGGGCCAGATCTGGCCTACCGTTTTTGCAAATAAAGCTTTATTGAAACACAGCCATGCACATTCATTCGTATTGTAGATGGCAGGTTTTGTGCTACAACATCAGAGTTAAGTAGTTGCAACCCACAGAGGCTGTATTTATTAAATATAAAATATTTACTTTACAGAAAACATTTGCCGACCCCTGGTCTATATGTCTTTCTGAGCAATTCTTGACTGATTTAGGGAAGTTTTCTCTTGAAACCCAGCAGTAAGCAACATCAGTTTACATTAGCAGATATGAAACTCAGATCCTAACACTTTCTTCCGCCCTCCTTCAATCCTTCTCCCCCAACATGGAAAGTGGCCCAATAAGTGAAATGAAACTTGGCCTGATCAGCGATATTTAGAAAGTGGAAGGTGAAAGTGTTGACATCTGCTTGTATTTTGTAGCCCCTGCTTCTCTGGCAGCATGTGACATGGTGAGAGTGCTCTGGTCAGCTAGCCATCTCACGTTTTGTGGAAGATTGTCTGGTGTTCTGACCTTGGTTGGATTTATGCCTACGAAGATGCGTGGTTTGACAAAAGATCTACATCCCTTTCTACATAGTGGCTTCCTAGGTGAACTCTTCCTTCTTTGACTTTTGACAATTTCAGTAAGTTTGAGTGTCTGTTGTATATTCGGTATCTGTATGTACACATTGATAACACATATGCATATTTTGGGGCATATGTTTAAATCACGGTAAAACACAGATAACATAGGAATTACTATCTTAACCATTTTTAAATGTACAGTTCAGTAGTGTGGTATTTTCACAGTGTTGTGCAACAGATTTCCAGAACTTTTTCATCTTGCAAAACTGAAAATCTAAACCCATTGAACAACTAACACCCCATTCCCTTTTTCCTCTAGCCCCTGCCAGTCACCATTCTATTTTCTGTCTCTATGAATTTGATTACTCTAGTTACCTATATAAGGGGAGTCGTACAGTATGTGTCTTTTTGTGAGTGGCTTATTTCACTTATATAATGTTCTCAAGATTCATCCATGATCTAGTATGTCAGAATTTCCTTCCTTTTAAAGGCTGAATGATAATTCATAGTATCATATGTATATATCACATTTTCTTTATCCATTCACCTGCTGACAGCCCCTTGGGTAGTTTCCACCTTTTGGTTATTGTGAACCGTGCTACTATGAGCATGGGTGTGCAAATATCTGTTGGAGTCCCCGCTTTCAATTCCTTTGGGTACGTACCCACAAGTGGAATTGCTGGATCGTATGATAATTCTAGTTTTAATTATTTGAGGAAGGGCATATGTGTGTTTTAATCAGGTATGCCCATTTTAACCATTTTGCCTCTTACCTTCTTCCTGATTTTATCTGCCCCTCTGTAGTTGGTTCAGGTCCCCAGAGAAGCTGATGCCAAGGCAAGATTAAAAGTGCAAGGCAGGATTAAACGTATTTAGTGGGGGAAATGCTGGTGGAGAATAAAATGAGGAAGCAGGAATAGGCGTGAAATCCTTCACACTGCAGAGCAGATTTCACTGGAGGAAAGAAAGAGGATTGTGGAGAAAGTCGCAGACTTCAGGGCAATTCTAATAAAGCTGCAGGTGGGTAGATGGGGGGTGCTGGAGCTAAAAGTCGGAGGAGTTCCGTGTTTGTCAGGAATGGGTCAGTGCTGGTATTGCCATCACTGATGGGGCGGCTGGGGAAACGCGCCGTCTGCAGAGCTCTGAGCGGCGACTTTCACAGCCACCATGCCCTTATATCTCTACATCTTGCCACTGAAGATGTATTTTTTTTTTTTTTTTAAACAGAAAAAGCTCAGGGCATATTCTGGCAATGTTATATCTGTGGTGGAGAAAAGACTATGAAGTCAAATGGGGTTGGGTGGCAGGGCACCTTAAATGAGCCGGCCTTTATTCTGCAATGAAAGGTAAGCCATGAGAGGTCTGTAAGGAGAATAATACGGTTGTTTTTCTGTTGTTGTTTTTTTTTTTTTTTTTTTTTTAGACAGAGTCTCGCTCTGCCGCTGGGGCTGGAGTGCAGTGGCCGGATCTCAGCTCACTGCAAGCTCTGCCTCCCGGGTTTACGCCATTCTCCTGCCTCAGCCTCCCGAGTAGCTGGGACTACAGGCGCCTGCCACCTCGCCCGGCTAGTTTTTTGTATTTTTAGTAGAGACGGGGTTTCACCGTGTTAGCCAGGATGGTCTCGATCTCCTGACCTCGTGATCCGCCCGTCTCGGCCTCCCAAAGTGCTGGGATTTGAGGCTTGAGCCACCGCGCCCGGCTGTTTTTCTGTTTTAAAATGCACCACTCAGATCTGTGCAGAGGACACGTTTCCCTGGCTGCCCCACCAATGATGGCAGTACTAGCACTGACCTATTCCTGAGAAACCCGAACTCCTCCAACTTCTAGATCAAGCACCTCCCTGCAACTTTATTAGAATTGCACTGAAGCCTAAGACTTCCTACACAATGTGGCACTTATCATAATTTGCCCATATAGTTCCCTTTTACTTACATGCCCTCCCTCTCTTAGCCACCCATTGAAATGCTACTTTCTTTTAAACTATTTCTTCACACAACCATAAATGAAATTAGCAGCTCCCTCCTTGAAAGCCTAATTTATTTAGGAAACATTATTTGAAATTATTCACTGTATACTATGAAAAAAACAAAGATGGATCAAATTTGAATTCTGTTGTGAAGGATTAACTTTAATAGGAAAAGTGATATCCCACAAACACTACATTAAAAGCAGAAAGTAAGAAAAGCCATAAAGCTGTGTACAGAGAAAGTGCAGTGGGAATTCGGAAGAGGTGATGATCTTTGTATCGGAGAAATCTACTACAAGAAGTAGGCCTTCAAGAATCAGTAGATTTAGGCATGAGGAAATGAGGGGAGGAGGGAATGCCAGATTCAAAATATAACAGGGGCACAGGCATGAATTTTAAAAGAACAGCCTTGGCCAGGCACAGAGGCTCATGCCTGTTGTCCTAGCACTTTGGAAGGCTGAAGCTGGCAGATCGCTTGAGCCCAGGAGTTTAAGACCAGCCTGGGCAACATAGTAAAACCCCGCCTCTACTAAAAATTAGCTGGACATGGTGTCATGCACTTGTGGTCCCAGCTACTTGGGAGGCTGAGGTGGGAGGATCACTTGAACCTGGGAGGTCGAGGCTGCAGTGAGCCAAGATGGCACCACTACAGTCCAGCCTGAGCGACAGAGTGAGACCCTGTCTCAAAAGAAAAAAAAAAAGAAAGAAAACAACGTCCTGACTAATTAAGATTATTCAAATTGTGCATAGACCCACTTGTAAAGTGTGAAATAAATTAATACATTTAGTTTTCCTCTTATCAAAAAAAGAAATAGAATAGGATGGAGAATGTCTGAAGTGTATGGTGTGCCGTAAGGGTATTAGTTTGTAAAACTTTTGTTATCTATAGATATATTTCTACATATATAATGGTTCACTATGTAAATGTACTTCTTCCTGTGTGGCAAGCTTCTATCTTATGCGAGTTTATTCAACAGTATATCGTCATCATGGAGCATATCTCACATGCTGACCATTAAGCAAAGTCCCGTGTGTGTGTGTGTGCATGCATATGTGTTTAGCAATTGGAAAAAAGCTGACATAGGCTCCGTCCTCATAGACAGTATGATTCCGTATAGCGATTCTCAAATTTTAGTGATATTAGAAACACCTGGAACACTTAATAAACCAAAACACAGATTTTCAGATCCTGCCTTTAGAGTTTCTCATTCAAGGTCTGAAGTGGGGCCTGGGAATTTGCATTTCCAAGTTCCTGAGTAATGCTAAAGACAGTGGGCAGGTGGGTGACTTAAATCAATACAAATTAATACATGATGGCAAACTGTGATAAGTGGTATGAAGGAGATGAACAGGGAATTAAGAGAGAGAATAACTGGGAAACTGGGAAACCTATTTTATGCAGGAAAACGTGTCTCTGGATGGTCAGCAAAGGTGTCTCTGAGGTCAGAAAATGTGACCTCAGAGAAAAGGTTTCTCTAGGAAAACATGTCTCTGAGGAAGTGATGTGTAGGCAGTGGGAACACCACGCTCAATGATTCAGAGGAGCTCAGGGAAAACAAAGGTTAAGTGAGATTGGAAAGCAGGCCCAGGCAGTCCAGCAGTTTTCAAAGGGGAAATATATGCATTCCTGGAGCAATGAAGACCTCTTACGAGGTAGGCAGGCACACGTACTTTTCAGAGAAATGCCTTCGTTATGTGCTTTCCTAAATGGATCTGCCCAAGAGCTAGCACTTTGGTACTTAAAAGTACCATTTATCTTTCCTGCCTTTTTGCAAAAGAGAGGCATACATACTACCTAGTGAACCTTACTAGGGTGTTTTGTCCTAGGATGTAAAAGTACTTGAGGGATGAAACAAGGAATAACTCAAAATCTTGACTTTGCTGTTGAAAAAAATGAATGACTTTAATAGTGGAGTAATAACAAGATTTTACTTGTTTTTACTAGTTTTCAAGTCAACTGGTTTTTAATTCTTGGCATTCTACAAAATTGTAGAATTTTTTGTCTTATTGCTATAACAAAACATCTTTTATTTCCTCTCTTTAGGTGACTAAAACAACTACTTTCTCAGTGCTTACCTCCATAAAAATGAAAAATTGGGAAAAGAATCAATTCTGAAAATGGCTACAGTTTAGCATTAAGGAATATCAAATTATAAATACAGCAACTCACTTAATATCATCAGTAAGTTCTTGGAAACTGCTACGTTAGTGAGATGACGTATAAGGAAATGAATTTTCCCATAGGCTAATTGATATGAACAAGAATTAAGTTCCTATGGTATATTTCTGGTCACATATATGTCACCAAACTTCTAAATAAAGACAAAAACTTCTTTTACTAAACATTAAAATAAGTGTGACCTATACATACATTTTTAAAAGATGACTAAAACCAAGTAAGATAATTGCTTATCAGTTTATTCCAGTTCAGGGCCACGGGTTGCTGGAGCCTGTCTGGGCAGCTCAGGGTGCCGGTGGGAATTCACTTTGGACAAGACACCATTTCATTGCAGGACGCATTCACATCCACACCCACACTCACACTGGGACTGTGCAGACATGCCACTTCACCCAACGTGCACATCTCTGCAATGTGGGAGAAAACTCACGAAGGCCTGGGGAGAACATGCAAATCCACGCAGATGGCAGCCCAGCCTGGGAACCCATTTTTTTTTTCCCCAATAAAATTATAACAAAACAACGTTGAAGGAAACAGGTTTATTCAAAGACCTGCTATACATGAATTAATTGGATGAAAAATATGCCACTGAATTTGTTAAGAGATTCATTTCTTGAGAGCTTGTTTGGAGGTTCCAGTGGGGGAATGCAGTTACTCCTATTACTCCTATACCCTTGACCGAAGACCCGTCCTCCTCCATCAGGGATGGTCGTCCCTTTGACCCAGCGTGAAGCTTTGGGAGGGATGCACACGGAGTGGTGAGGGAGGAAGGGGACACCGCCTAGCCAGCCAGACCAGCTGAATCACCCCTAGCGATCAATGGGGTGACAGATGTTGCAGCCAGATCACCCTCACATCCAAGAGATTCATTTCTAATACAACATACTTTATGTGTTTAATAATTATCTATATGATTTTAAATATGTTTCTGTGATGTTGATTAACTGTACCTTTGAAATAAATGTAATAATAACTCCAAGAAGAATATTTTTTTTAACACTTAGCATGCTACGGCCACAAGAAAATTTTAAAAATTCCTCTCTTCCTCTCCCTCATTTTTATATATACATTGTATATGAAAATAAGTGTAGTAGAGACATATTATATATATATACACACACACAAATATATATCAGAAATAGATATATAAATATAAACATATAAATATAAGTATAAGCATATATAGACAGTTGTAGAAAAGCATAATATGATCAAAATACTCTGAAGCCAAACAATATATAAGAATAACATTCTCTACATGGTAAGTATAATGGAAATATGAGTTTATGGAGAAAATGAAATAAGGTACTCAGGGTACCCTCAGGTAAAGAAGGAAGACCCCATGATTTTCAAAGACTGGACTAGAGGCTTGAGGTTGTGGGGAAGAGGTTTCTAGAGAAGGTTAGCCTCGGGAAGAATGGTGGGTTTGGGAAGAGACAGGCTACGAGCGTGACATGTAGGTTGTGGGGGCTGCCATTCCTGTCTCAGCTCTCAGCTCCTTCTTGAATTTTGAGTAGGCAAAATTGCCTCTATCTAATAACACCCCCCACTAGTTTTCTCTTCCCTTCTTTCGTTCTCCTCCTGCCCCCTATATGACAAAATAGGCAAAATGAGTACATCAGAGGGTGAGATGGAGAAAAAGAACTATAGTTGGAGATTGTGGCGGGTCTCTTTTAGGTAGGAAGGGGGAGGTAGGATAGTGAGAAAAATGATTGCGAAGAAGCAGCCATGTAATTTTTTCCCTTTGACTTTAAGTCCTCAGATGGGCAGGCTGGAGGCCTGGGTGACTCTTGGTCAGAGGGAGCAGCCTGGGAGGACTGCAGTTCTAACCCTTGGACAAGGCAAGTGGTGCAGCTGCTGAGCTGGAGAGGTTTTCTTTGTGAAAAAGGCAGCTGAAGTCGCAGAAAGGGATCTGGACTGAGAATCAGGAGAAGTGGATTCAGTTCACACTCAGCCACTTTTTGTGTGACCTTGGGAAGAGCAACTACACTCTTGATGCCCAGTTTCTTTATTTGTAAAGGAAACAATTGAATAAAGTGATCTGTACTTTTTCTCCCTGCTTTAAAATGACTCTTTAGAAGTTATGAAAATTGAAAATAGCTCACAAAAGCCCAGTAACTTTTGCTTTCTTCTTCATTCTAAGAGAGAAGAATTAAAGTGAACTTTCCAGTTCATTGTTACAAAAGAAAAGAAAAGAAAAGAAAAGAAAAGAAAAGAAAAGAAAAAGGCATCTTTTCTCTTTGAGAAACACCAAAATTACTCTGCCCCCTAATAGTCGCCTGGGTAGAATTTTCCATCTTAGCACAAAGCGGCTCGGCTCGACCTGGTTTCAACTAATCCCTTCTCTGTATTTAACAAGAGGAACTGGAAGAGTCAGACAGTGTGTGGGAAGACTGAAGAAAATAAGGAAGGTATAGAAACTACTAGAGATGGAGATAAGTTAAACATTCTGGCAAATTGTCACGGCGTATTGCTCATGCTGAATGGTTAGGCAGTTGGGAAGGTAGTTAAGAGAACGGCTTTAAATGCTTCCTCTAATTGCAAGCAGCTGTCGATTAGTGGAGCTTGACCAACTGTTTTTAATTCCACTCAGTGGTGATGAAGAGAATGAGACTTTTAAGGGAAACTGGCAGGGGCTGTGTATATGCATGGAGTTGCCTACACTTTTTCTGGAGGTCATAGAGTGCAGTAACTACTGAGAGATGTTCTCTGAAACCATTGCAGGCTTTCATGATAATAATGACTTTTCTAAATTTTACCAGCATTTGTTGGGCTTTTGGCGGGAGGCAAACTTCTCCGTTATCCAAATTCTGGAATGATTTTAGGGAGTGATTCATTCCCAATCGCGAGTAACTGGATGTCTTGTGCCAATTCAGAAGCAACTGTTCAGTGGGGGCAGTAAATCTAGAATGAGAGCTGATTATGCCATTTTAGAGTCTTCTTCTTAGAAATGTTTAATCTCATTTTTTTGAATTGGAAAATATAAGAAAGTGGAAACATTTTAACTAGTTTCCATAATTGAAAAACCTGCTACAGCTTATGTAAAGTTGAGAGTTTTCTGGAAGATAAAGTTTCAGGCTAGTTTAATCAAGTCTGAAACCTTACTTGATGGAATGACTCTACTTCTATGTTATATTTTCTTATTCCAAACAAGATTAGTAACCTTTCCTAATATTTATTTCATTTGCTTTCATTTCTCCTCACAGATTCTAAAAGTATTTTAAAGTTTCTGCATTGCAAACTGAAGAAACCATTCATTTGACTGAAAGCAAGGCTTCTATGAATCCAGGAAGGCCTTGTAGTTCTAACAGTAGCTGCCTAACTAGAAATATGTAGAAGAAGAAATTGCCAGCAATTCTTAGGGACGAGGGTGCTAGATTTCTTCAATGCCTATTACTGTCAATTTTATATCCTGAATTTCAGTGTATTGTAAGAGAAAGTAACTTTCATATGTACACGTGTAAGATTTATCAACAAGGATCTTTTTCACAGCACTGTTGATAATAACACAAAATCTGAAACATCCTAGGCCAGGCAGTGGTGCATTTGCCTGTAGTCTGAGCACTTTGGGAGGCTGAGGCCAAAGGATCACTTGAAACTCCTAGTTTGAAACTTGAAGTTTCAAGTGAGCCAGGCTGGGCAACATAGTGAGAACCCATCTCTTCAAAACCAAAAAAATTAACCTGGTGTGATGGCACACACCTGTAGTCCCACCTACTCGGGAGGCTGAGGCAGGAGGATTGCTTGAACCTGAACCATGATGGCACCACTGCACTCCAGCCTGGGCGACAGAGCGAGACCCTGTCTCAAAAAAATAGAAAAAAAGAAAAAGAAGTATCCTAAGTGTTCATAATTGACATTAGCTGAACAGTTTGTGGTGTTTGTATGGTCTGATATTTTGCAGATATAGAAAATGTGGAAGAATATATAAATGACATAGGAAAATGGTCATGATGTACTGGATGAAAAATCAGGTTCAAAATGAGTCATTTAAATAGATATCTCTATCTACCTATCTGTCTAGATATAGATACAGATAAAATTTAAATCGTGTGTGTATATGAAAAACTAAAGTTAAAAAAATAACAAAATAGAAACAGTAGTGGGATTACAGGTGACTTTTATTTTACTTTTTGTTTGTGTTCTGCATTTTCCTCTAAAGAACATATATTACCTTTACAATTAGAAAAGAACCCTTATTTTACCCTTAATTTCCCAATATATCAATTTTTATATCATAAAAGATTTTATTCCTTGCCAGGATGAAGCTAAAGGGGAGATTCATGTCTAAGCAAAGGAGAAAAAAAATCAAGAGGACAGCACTCAATAAACACCTAATTTTGTTTCTGATCTTGTGCCTGTTTGAAGCGCTCACACTTGTTTTGACTCAGCTAGATAAGTCAGCTCCTCTAAAACAGTCACAATTTCCACCAGCTGTTTTGGATGTTTGAGGTTATGTTTTTGTTTTAGTGAACTTCACTGCCTATCCCTTGAGCTAGCTTAGGAACAATTGCAAAGGAAGTCTTTGAGGCCGACTCAGAGGAAAGCTGCTAATCTTATGACATCCACAAGGATTTGAACAGGCAGCTCCATCTGTGTTGTTTCTGTTTTTCTTCTAGGGCAGGTCTCGATGGCAGAAAGATGGACACTTCTCAGGTCTAGTTGTTTCATGGCGTGTCCCTGACCACAGCTGTGCCCAAGGAGTCTCACAGATTCCTCAGGAGGCAATAGGACATTTATCAACGAAGATGTGAGAAACCCATGCGGGTACCGTTTATGAACCCTGCCTGGGTTCTGTTTTCCATGTAGTAATTCTTTTCCACGAGTTCAGGTTTATGAGTGCTCAGGCAGGAAGCTGTTTATCATTGAAAGCCCCCAAAGGAGAGCTGCTGTTGTCTTTATTCAAGACCTCTGAGACTTTCGTTTGAATTAGGAGCTGGGGGTTCTTGTTGCATGATATGGCAGAGTTTCTGGAAACTGATTTGGGGAAGAGGAAGCTGACTTATATGGGAGTCACCCTCTTAGTTAGTTGTCTTTCTCCAGCACCCCCTCTCGCATCATGCTTTTTCAAAGAAAAGAAAAATGATGACACTTCTAGTGAGAGGTGGGATTTAGTTAGAAATGTTCCAGGGCTGAGTGAAGGTTGATCTGACTTTTGAAGCTCACTTTTGAGGGTTGCTGCCTGTTTTCACTTAGCATTACTTCCAATGTGCTTTGCTGCCATTTAAAAAATTCCATTCTATCTGGATGTAGACTCACCAGGCTCAATTTTATTATTCTTATCTTATTTGGAAGGTTGTTTGCAAACAGTCACTCAATAGAGCATCTACTATGAACCAGCCACTGTGCATGGCCACCAAGAGAACTGTTAAGAAGAGTGTAGTTCTTACATGCAGAGAGCCCACGGAGGGGGGAAAGGAGGTAAGTAAGCAATGGTGAGGCTAGGCGCTTAAGTGCTACACTAAACAAGTGATCTGTTAGGGAAAATTTTACTCACTGGATTTCCAGAGGGGCTGGCAAAGGTATCGACCTGGCAGGTCTGTCCATCTGGAGAGAAACCATTAGAGCAGTTGGTACTTAGGTACCCTGGAGCAGAGCAATGCATGAGTTGGCTAGTAGAACTCCCTCTTATTTCAGGCTGGACACAGTGCCTCATGCCTGTAATCCCAGCACTTTGGGAGGCTGAGGTGGGTGGATCACTTGAGGTCAGGAGTTCGAGACCAGCCTGGCCAACATGGTGAAACTCCATCTCTGCTAAAAATACAAAACTTAGCCAGGTGTGGTGACAGGCACCTGTAATCCCAACTACTTGGGAGGCTGAGGCAGGAGACTCGCTGGAACCTGGGAGTTGGAGGTTGCAGTGAGCCGAGATTGTACCACTACACTTTAGCCTGGGTGACAGAGTGAGACTCTGTCGCGCAAAAAAAAAAAGTAAAAGAAAGAACTCTCTCTTATTTCAGTCTGTACTCTCAGTTGCAGCAATAAATACTCAGCTCAGATTCTGGGGTATTCTAACTTCAAGCTCTGCTAGATCCAGATAATATTGTCAGGAGTATGTCTCTGTCTCTTGGCTGGGTTTTCTTCAGTGTTCGTGTCATTCTCTGGTACATTTTTCCCCACTAGTGGCAATGGCCACTTGCATCCTGTTGGTTTGGCAAGCTCAGAGGAAAGGGCTGGTTCCTCTTCCAACAGTTTTAACAGTATTCTAGGGCTTACTTTCCTTAGATCAACCTGGATCACACACCAGCTCTGAAGCAATCATTATGGGCTGGGTGTGATACACATTTATTGCACAGATCTAAGTTTTGGGCCCTCTCCTGTGCCCAGGGTGTGAAGTTGGCCTTACTTGAATCACAAGGACTAAGAGCTGGAGAATAGCAGTTCATCAAGGGAAAAGGAGGAACTATTTTCAGAAGAAGAGTGGATGCTCAGTGGTCACATCCATCACAATGCCCATGATGCCCTTTTCTTGCAGAGATATTTTAATTTGGACTGTCCTAAGCTATCAGAGTGTTCTAGTCATCTTCACCCTCAATACAGAAGGGGTTGGATTTCCAGGTTTCGGATTTTTCATTTCCCAGAGTTCCTTTAATTCCAAGTTTTCCCACGTCCTGCTTAGCAGTGGGCTGGGGTTCAGGAAGAGGTGTCCATCCTCCCTCAGTACATTGGGAGCCTGCTTCTCTTATGTTTGTATGACTAAGAGGCATGACTCAAATGTTTAGTGTGGTGGTTCTCAAGGTTGTGGTCCCCAGATCAGCAGCATCAGCATCACCTGGAGACTTATTAGAAATGCAAATTCTATGGCCTCATCCCAGACCTACTGATTCAGAAACTCTGGGGGTCAGGTTCAGACATCTGTGCTTTCACAAGGTCTCCAGATGACTCTGATAACATACTCGAGATTTGAAACCACTGATTTAGGGAATAGTCCAAGACAATCTACTCTAGCAAGACTGAGTCCACCTCAAATTTTCTGTTTTATAGTCTGCCTTCCTAAGCTCCTGACACCAAGGGAAAGAGTCAGTAATTCTTGAATGCCGCTTGCTGGAAGCAAAGAGAAAACTTTGTGCTTGGCATAAGAGATTTTCAGTGAGCTGCATTGAGAATCAGAAAATTCTTGTTGGCCGTACCTCAGGAAATGAATGTTCCTGGAGATGCTGCAGCTGCCAGGCTCATCCTAGATGAAGGAATTTTGGAATCTTTCTAATTCTCTGAGGTGATGTTGTTTGACGTAGACCTGGTGGAGTTCTGCTGTCAATTAGTGTGTCTGCAATTCATGTATTCATTCAACATATAACAAGACCAATACTAGGCTGGGTACTGGAGATACAATTGCCTACAAAACAGACATGCTTTCTGCCCTCATGGAGCTCAAGGTCTAGTGGGAGTTAAAGCTGTGTAAACAGACATTAACAGTAGAGTGTGATTTGATGGGGAGAAATACAGGGTCATTGGGGAGATCATGGTGGAATGGAGGGGGGCCCTAATCTACACTGGGTTTCTCAGAGAAAGTTATGTCTATACTGGGACCTAAAGGATAAATAGTCATTTTTTGGCAAATAAAAGGAGAAGAGGATGTCAGGCAGCATTTGCAAAATGCTGTAATTGTGGGTTCAAGGAACTAAGAAGCAAAATAAAAACAAACAAAAAAACCCAACTCAGTATAACTGGACTGTAGAGTTTAAAGGAAGGTAGAGGTGAGGGATAAAAAGGTGGATGCAGCAAACTATGCAAATTTTATTAATAAATCTGGACCTTATCCTAAGAGCGATAGAAAGAGTTAAAGAGTTAAAGACAGAAGTTCTTTAACTCCATTAAAGACTTTTAGATAGAAGTGAGGTGATTGGATTAATTTTAGAATGAGAGCTTGAGGATGAATTGGGGATGAAGTAGGGCAGAGTCAAGACCACAGACAGGCAGACCAGTTGGAGGCTGTTGTGATAATGAGAGGAAGACAAGTCAGAAGTTTATTGTGGTCATGAAAAATGGTGGCTCCTTGGCCTAGGATAATGGAAGTGGGGTTGGAGAGCAGTGGATGGATTTGGGATGCTGATGTGTGGTTGGAGGATGGGCCAAGGGAAAGAGAGGACTCCTAGGTGGCCAACTTGGGTAACATGTGAATGGAGGTGCCATTCACTGATAGCAAACACTAGAAGAGGCACGAGTCTCTAGAATAAAGTCATGAGTTCAACTTTAGACAAGTTGAGATTATAAAATGCCCAAGAGGAGGTACCAAGGATGTAGTTACAATCCAGATCCGAGCCTAGACAAGAGATCTGAATAAAAGTAAATATTTGACAGTCATTAATACACAAATGACACTGAAACCGAGGGAGTGCATGAGATCACTTAGGGAGAGTGTTTGAATAGGAAGAGAGGAGGGCTTGGAGCCCAGGGGAGCCCCAGTATTAAGAAACAGGCAGAGGAAGATAAACCTGTGAAAGCAACTGAACGATGGCCAAGAGAGATAGGAGAAAATCAGAGCGTGGAAGGTGCTGGGTATTGTGGAGGTCAAGGAAAGCAAGTTTCCAGCGTTTCTGTGCTAATAATCTCAGTTCTGCACCTGACAGATCAGGCCAGACCATCTCCAGGGAAGCCAAGCAGTTGCTACCCTTCCTCTGCCAGCACCCTCTCACTATTCCAAACGGGCTCATCCATAAAGACACTTTTCAGGAAACACTGCTTTCCTGTAATTACTTTCTTAGGCAGATAAAACGGCACTTGCTGAATCATAATTTACTTAAGGAGATCCCATCCCACACTTTCTTTCAACTTGCTGTCTCTTTTTAAGCAAAACCAATTAGATTCCTTGCATATTTCCCTCTTCTTTTTATCTTATCTCGTTCCACTTTCAGGTTGCTGTATTCACTGAGCCTCTGACCTCCAGCATACTTTCAGACAGATGGTCACAGACAGATGTGTACTGTGCAATTGCAGGTTATCCAAATATTGTGGTGTCAGCAGCACCTCTTTTGGTACCCAACAGTATCAGTGCTTTGCAACCAGCTTGCGTCTTCAGCCGCTGTTGACGTCCCTGACTGAATTACTGTCTTTCTTCTTTTTTTCTTCCCCTCTCTCCAGCTGGACACTCTGGGGAGGTGTTTTGGCCAGAATTAGACATGCACAGCTGATACCTCCAGCTGCAAGTTCTTTGGTTCTTTCTGGCTCTGCAAAAGCTCTTGGTGTTCTGACAATTCATTCAAGTGAAGAGCAGTATGGATGCTGGCCCACCCAGATAGTCTTTAAAAGCATTAAAAATGGTTCTATGATTTCTGTGGCCAATCCTGTCAGTTGAAGGTAGGACTAGGAGAAATAGTTCAAAATATGTTGAGAGTCAAAATGAATATAGGTACTCTTGGCAATTCATATTTTGTTTCTTAATTATAAAAATATCAACAAAATTGCTATTGCATGTTAGACCTAATTATGCAGCTCACTACAAGAAAAAGATGCGAGAGGCCAGACATGGTGGCTCACACCTGTAATCCTAACACTTTGGGAGGCCAAGGTGGGTGGATCACTTGAGGTCAGGAGTTTGAGACCAGCCTGGCCAACATGATGAAACCCCATCTCTACCAAAAATACAAAAATTAGCCGGGCATGATAATGCACACCTGTAATCCCAGCTCCTCGGGAGGCAGAGGCAGGAGAATCACGTGAACCCAGGAGGCAGAGGTTGTAGTGAGCCGAGATAGCACCACTGCACTCCAGTCTGGGCAACAGAGTGAGACTGTCTCAAGAAATAAAAAAAATGAAAAAAATAAATAAATAAAAGAGAAAGAAAACAAGGCCATGTATTTTCAAAAATTTTCATCCTAACATGGCAAAAATATGGGAATTTATTTATGACTTTAAGTATCACCTCCAGGCTGATGTGTTTCCCAAATCCATTCTCTAGGCCTATCTTCCCTTGTAAACTTTAATCCAAAGTCTCCCATTATCCATCAACTTTTTTTTGTAAGCTAAAAATCTTGATCGCACTATCTCAAAATCCATAGATTTCTACTGAGCTTGTTTTCCTTGTCTCCAAACATACTTCCTCCCCCATCTTTTTCTGTTTCCTTGAACTTACTGATCTCTCACTCAGGCTTCTGAGTCTTCGTTGACATTTTCTTTACTCTTGATACCCAGCCTGCTGCCCGAGTCTTCCTGGTCACACCA
This sequence comes from Macaca mulatta, assembly GCF_049350105.2. Classification (NCBI taxonomy): domain Eukaryota; kingdom Metazoa; phylum Chordata; class Mammalia; order Primates; family Cercopithecidae; genus Macaca; species Macaca mulatta. The sequence goes on from NC_133409.1 coordinate 79,852,035, forward strand.
CCAAATCATCTTTGCTTCTTTTTCACTCCCACTCTGGTCAGACCAGCCCCGATCCATGTACTTTCATTGTGATGGGACTGCAAACATTTCCTAAGTGCTAAGTGTCATGTATTCCTTCTATTTGTTCTCCCTTTGTGAATCCATTACACAAAGAGATGTCAAGTTAAACTTCTAAAACACTGATTTTATCATCATGCTTCTCTATTTTAAAATATTCCATAGCTGCTTCTTATCTTCAAGATGAATCTAATAGCTCTCCTAAAAGACTTTGAGGTCCTTGTGCAATCATTTCAGCTGCTCTCTGGTTTGAAGTCACTCTTCTGGGATAAGATTCCTCACTTTTATTCTTCTTCCCTGTTCCAGCTTGTCAAAATAATTTCGAGTCTTTCTGCCATTGAATATGTTTGTTATCCAGCTCAGTTTTGTGTCAGTTACATATATATGTTCTTTGTGTGTGTTCGGTTAAGTTGCATAAAATATGACAGAATAAGAACATAAGGATGTGCTGTTGTGATTTCTGCAGGACAGAATTTGTTTGTTTGTTTGTTTTTTGAGACAGAGTTTCGCTTTTGTTGCCCAGGCTGGAGTGCAATGGTGCGATCTCGGCTCACTGCAACATCTGCCTCCCGAGTTCAAGCGATTCTCCTGCCTCAGTCTCCCAAGGAGCTGGGATTACAGGAATGCGCCACCACACCCAGCTAGTTTTTGTATTTTTAGTAGAGACAGAGTTTCTCCATATTGGTCAAGCTGGTCTCGAAATCCTGACCTCAGGTGATCCACCTGCCTCAGTCTCCCAAAGTGCTGGGATTACAGGTGTGAGCCACCACGCCCAGCCCTGTAGGGCTGAATGTTTTTCAGCTGGGGGCTGAAGTTGCTATTGTCTCAGAAAATGATCCTTTGCCTCCTGCTATAGCCTCACCTAAACATTTCATAGCTCCTTGGGTCATTCCTTTATTCATTCAAGCATCAGTTGAGCCTCTCTTCTCCAGATGCAATTCCTTTTTCTCTCTCAGTAGGTGAAGCTGCTTGGAACTCACTCTTCATAAAGTACTGAGGCTAGCTTTTATTTGTTCTTTTGTTTGTTTATATTTGAGAGATTTGCTGTAGGTAAAAGCTGTTAATGGAGAAAAGTTGGACATTCGCTTTGACATCTACAAAATAACTCCCATTTTTCTATATTGTTCTGGTTATTACTGCTACATAACAAAAACCACTCTAAACACAGTTATGTAGAGCAATAACTATTTTAGTATCCTTTTGGGTTAAGAATTCCGAAAGGGCACAGTGGGAATGACTTGTTTGAGCCGCCCCTCGTATCACGGCTGAGGCCTCAGCTGAGAAGACTCAAGGCTGAGGTTGACTCAACAGCTGAGTCTAGAATCATCTGAGACCTTGTTCACATACATACAGCACCTGGGCAAGGAGGACTTGAAGAGGAGGACTGCCACCTGGAGCATTTGCACGTGGTCTCTCCATGTGGCTTGGCTCCCTCACAGCAAGGCAACCTCAGGAGAGTAAGACCTATCTGTCAGGGCTCAGGGCTCGGGGCTCCTACCATGACTATTCCTGGGACGAAGACAGAACTTCATTGTCATTCATGAGCAAACCATGGAAGTCACACACAGCTCTTCCAGTGCATTTCATGAGATGCATGGGAGACACAAGCTACCCGGATTTGAAAAGGAGGGCTGTAGACCTCACCTCTCACTAGGAAGAATGCTGAAGAATTGGAAGATGTGTCTTAAAATCACCACATAAAATAACTGAGAAATTGGCTGTAGCTACTGCTCCTAGAAACTTGACCTAGTGGCCTGGCATTTTGGGAACTTTGCTAGCTTATTCAGCGCAGGTAACTCAGGGTAAGACTAACCTGAAGAAGAAATGTAATAATCACTCACTTATCCTCACCCCAATTCAGCCAGGGCTAGATATTTTTTAGTTTTGAGCCTTTTATTTTATTTTTTTTAAATAAAAAGAAACTTGGTAATAACACATCTTTGCCTTTTTCTCTTCTTTAATAGGCTAGAGTTGATATCTAATACTTTAAAAAGGTGCTTCTGGGAATTTCAACATTTGGCAGCTGGTAATAAGTAGGAAATGTCATTACATAAACGCCAGTTTGAGTTTAGAGGCAGGTGGTATTTTGGAGAAGTCAGTATCAATGTGAGGCTGTAGCCACACTGACCGCCTCCAGCCCATCTGCAGAGACATTTCTGTCTCTGGCAAGTAAAGCCCCCTCCCTCTGTCTGCTTTGACTGCCTCTCTGAGTTCCCCTTTTTTTTGACCTTGAGTTTCAACTTGATGAGTCATCAAAAGGACTGGGCCACTGGATTCTACCTGGCAAGAACTTCAGTGGCTGTGCCTGTGGCGAGGGACTATTTTCTGCTCTTACCACATCTGTGTTGACATTCGTGGAACAAATACTCATTGAGAGCCTTTTATGTCCCAGGCACTGTGCTGGGGAATGCAGTTAGAAAAAAAGGAGTCCAACCAGACCTGGTTCCTGCCTTCATGGTACTTACATGTAGGAAAGATTGAAGTTGCAACTTATCCAGCTCTGCAGGAGTGGTGTGAGGTGCCTTTGAAAGCTTGTGCTCAGTGGGGTTGACATTGGGAGGCCAGGGGAGGATCCATGAGGAAGCAATTGTTGAGCTGAGGCGTGAGTAGGTATGTACCCAATAAGCATTTGTAGATGAATAAGCCCAAATGGGCTTAATGTTCCACCCAAAGTGCCTTGTGAAGAATTAAGAAACATCAGTCTTATCAGTAGTTCTGGGCAGACAACTAACAATTGCTGTGCTTTTGTTTCTAGTTTCCTTTCATTGGCATTCTATATAGTTACCCTTTTATTTTGCATGGGTGGCCTATTTTAGGGTATAGTCATGTCTTAAACTTTTTAGTTTGGAATAATTTTGGATTTACAAAAAGTTGCAGATATAGCACAAGAGAGTTCCTATCATCCAGTTCTTCTAATGTTAAAATCCTATATGGCTGCAGTAAATTTGTCAAAACAAAGAAATTGATATAGGTACATCACTGTTAACCAAACTCCAGGTTGTATTTGGCTTTCACCAGCTTTTTTTCACTGATGTCCTCTTTCTGCTCCAGGATCTGACCCTGGGTGCCATGTTGTGCTTAGTCATCATATCTTCCAGTCTCCTCTGGTCAGTGACAGTTTCTCAGTCTATCCTTGTTTTTTTGTGACCTTGACAGTCTTGAAGAATACTGGCCAGATATCCTATAAAATGTCCCCAATCTGTCTTTGTCTGTTTTCTCATGATTAGATTGGGGTTATGAGTTTTGGCAAAGAAAATCATACAGGTGGAGTGTCTTTGTCAGATCATGTGACAGGGCACGTGATACCCACATGTTATCCCTGAGGATGTTAACCATCATCATTTTCTTAAGGTACCATTTGCCAGGCAGGTTTCTCCACTGTAAGGTCATTATCTGTCCACTTCTCCACTGTATTCTTTGGAAGTGAGTCACTAAACTTAGCCCATCCCCAAGCAGGGTGGAGGAAAGGGATAAGTTTCACCTCCTAGGGTGGAGTGTCTATACACATTATTTAGAGTTCTTCTGCAAGGAAAATTTGTCTCTTCTCCCACATTTGTTGACTTATTCAGTTATTTACTTACATCAGTATAAACTTATATAGGTTTATTTTATACTTTGAGCAATAATTCATTATTATTTTGTTGCTTAAGTTGTTCTAGCTTTGGTCATTGGGAGCTCTTTCCTTTTTTCTCTCTCAGAAACTCACTCTTTTCATGAAATATGGAGGCACCTTTTATTTGTTCCTTTGTTTGTTTACATTTGAGATTTTAAATTTTTGAAGTGCTCTAAAGACTTGTCTTGATCCTAGGAATAATGGAAAGCTCTTGATGTGTTTTATAAAGAGTCGGATTCCTGCATCCCTTTGACAAGCCCCTGTCCTTTTGTTTTTTAAGCACTTCCTTATTTTCTGGTACTGTAAGATGCTCCAGGTACATCTTATATTTTCCTTACCCTGGTCTTACAATTAGCAATTTCTCCAAGGAACCCTGGTTCCCTTTATTGTAAAATGGTGTTTAGAAGCCACTATCTAGGTGGTAGGTGTGCTCATTGTTCCTGGGATCTCATTGATTCCAGGTCCTGTCAGCAGACAGAGCTGGGAAATATGTGTGCACATAGCTATAGATACCTATATCTATAATTACTTCTGTCTCTATCCATCTGTGTGTCTCTTTCCATCCATATAGGCATATATATACAGGTATACACACACACAGACACACACACACAAACACACATATCAAGCTAAATTTGAGTTTATTCTGATGTCACTGACTATAATTCAGTTCCACCAGCTTCATTCTAGCCATCATTTCTTGTTTATCTGTTACTCCCTCTCCAACACTGACCATGATCCATTTTATTATTTGTTCAACATTTGTAAAGCAATTTCAAAATTGTTAACCTGTATTCCCATGAGAAAGAAATTTAGCAACTAGAGTACAGTGTTTATGTATTTTTTTAGATATAATTATTTTTATAAGAAAGTGGTATAACAGTGATTGAAAACACATTTTCTAAAGCCAGATTGCCTGGGTTCAAATCCTGGCTCCAACACTTATTAGTTTAATGATATTGGATAAATTACTATCCTCTCATTCCTTCATTTGTAAAGTAGGGAAAATAATGATATTTACTCTGTGGGGTTATTTGAGGATTAAATGAATTAACATACGTAAAGTGTATAGAATATTGTGTAACATTCAATTAGCATTATTTATGTGTTAACTATTACTGTTAGGGTAGACATAACATCATTTTAATTGATACTAGAATAATGCCAGGTATAGTGGGGCACCATATACTGTTGAATGGCAGCATCATCTCTGTTAACTTGTTCTAGCACTTCAGCAAAGGGTTTTATGTACAACTTCCTCTTCCCATTTCCTTCTGTTCATCCACTCATGTTGTCTTTTTGTCTGGAGTTCATTTATCATTTATTTCCCCATCAGCTTTTTGTGATTCTGAAAACCATGTTGAGACTTAAGTCTAAGATTTTTATCACTTTAATCCCTTCGAGGAGACTGTGGCCTCCTTGAGGTCATGGCTCATAACCATATCTAACTTTGTGTCCCTGGCTTCTGTGATTGAAGAGTCCAGCAGTCTGAGCCATGTTTTCACTTGCTGGTTTCTTTTTCGTTCTGTAATTGAGCCTGGCTTCTCTGTGGCTACCACTGCCTGGAAAATTATAGATTTTTGTAAACCTTGAAATAGAGGTTGGGGGCTTCACTCGAAACATTTGTGATAATGTTCTGCCTGTTGTTGTTATTAACATTGTACAGCAAACTGGCCATGGTTTCTGCTTAGTGGGGCAGGATTGTGTATTACCGGCATTTTAATTAGGCTTCAATGAACCCAGTTGTAACCACGTCAGTGAAGTCTCAAAATAGTTTTCATAATTGGGATTTAATAAGATAAAATACATATTTCCCCAACTATTTTTCCTTTATACTAACAACAACAACCACCACCAAAAACCAAACCAAAAATACCCACATAAGCCAAAACCATATATACACAAAGACTAGGTGCTTTTGAAGGTAAATTAACTGACTAATTTTTGAATCATTAAAATATAAAACCTGAAGAAAACCTAATAGCTGAGGATGTTAACCATCATTAAATCAGAAATGACTAATTCCTCAAATCATTTAATCTGCTTAACAAAATGTCCTGCCCTATAAAAATAGAGCAAGGAACATTTTATTTGGCAAAACTATCTGAAAGTAGAAATTTCTGCAAATGTCTTTCTTTCTTTCTTTCTTTTTTCTTTTTCTTTTCTTTCTTTCTTTTTTTTTTTTTTTTTTTTTTGAGACGGAGTCTTGCTCTTGTTGCCCAGGTTGGAGTGCAATGGCGTGGTCTTGGCTCACTGCAACCTCCGCCTCCCGAGTTCAAGCAATTGATTCTCCTGCCTCAGCCTTCCAAGTAGCTGGGATTATGGGTGCCCACTACTGTGCCCAGATAATTTTTGTATTTTTAGTAGAGACAAGGTTTCATCATGTTGGCCAGGCTGGTCTTGAACTCCTGACTTCAGGTAATCTACCTGCCTTGGCCTCCCAAAGGGCTGGGATTACAGTTGAGAGCCACCGCACCCAGCCTGCAAATTTCTTTTTTTTCTTTACTTTACTTTTTTTTTTTGAGGCGGAGTCTCACTCTTCGCCCAGGCTGAATTGCAATGGCGTGATCTTGGTTCACTGCAACCTCTGCCTCTCAGGTTCAAGCGATTCTCCTGCCTCAGCCTCCTGAGTAGCTGGGATTACAGGCACGTGTCACCACGCCCAGCTAATTTTTGTATTTTTAGTAGAGATGGGGTTTCACCATGTTGGTCAGGCTGGTCTCAAACTCCTGACCTCGTGATCCACCTGCCTCGGCCCCCCAAAGTGCTGGGATTACCTGTGCCCGGCTGCAAATTTCTAACTAAGCTTCAAGTGCATCTTCATTATTTTAATAATTTTTTTTTTTTTTTGAGACAGTCTTGCTTTATTTCCCAGGCTGGAGTGCAGTGACATGATCTCAGTTCACTGCAACCTAGGGTGCAAGGTATTCTCCAAGGTTCAAGCGATTCTCCCGCCTTAGCCTCCTGAGTAGCTGGAATGAAAGCGGTGCGCCATCATGCCCAGTTAATTTTTGTATTTTTGTAGATACAGGGTTTTGCTGTGTTGGCTAGGCTGGTTTTGAACTCCTGACCTCAGGTGATCTGCCCACCTCCGCCTGCAAAGTGTTGGGATTACAGGCGTGAGCCACTGTGCCCGGCTGATTTTAATGATCTTAAAGGCCTTGTAGATTTTGGGATTAGTGTGTTTGGAATTGCAATTATGAGGTGAGATGGTCAAATCCATATGGCCCAAAGTGAATGGAAGTCACTTGGCTACCTGGGAAACTTACAAAGGGCAGGCAGTAGCTGTGGCTCCCTGAAGCCAGACAACTGAGGTCAAAGCAGCTGACCATATTATTTAGCAATGACCAGTGAGTTACTTTAATCATTTTGCTGAGGTTTCACTCTTTGCCTAGCATCTGAGAATCAGGCCCTTTACAGTTTACAGTGTCTTTAGCAATAACTATTTTTAGGAATTAACTTCTTTCCCACTCAGGCCTGCTTTACCCTTGCTTAGCAAAGGTGGGTGATTTGGTTTTGTGAGATGCACAACCTGTTGGGTGTCATTTTTTTTTGTTTTTTTGGAGATGGAGTTTCGTTCTTATTGCCCGGGCTAGATTGCAGTGGTGCGATCTTGGCTCACTGCCACCTCCATCTCCTGGGTTCAAGCGATTCTCATGCCTCAGTCTCCGAAGTAGCTGGGATTACAGAGGCCTGCCACCACGCTCAGCTAATTTTTGTATGTTTTAGTAGCGATGGGGTTTCACCATGTTGGCCAGGCTGGTCTTGAACTCCTGACCTCAGGTGATCCACCCGCCTCGGTCTCCCAAGGTGCTGGGATTACAGGTGTGAGCCACTGCGCCCGGCCTAGGATGAAACTGATCCCAAACACTCTCCTGGGCTTTTCCCTCCCAAGTCCAATCCCTACCTTTCTTATTATAACTGAGGAGGGCAGAAGTTCTTAAGGTTGTTGTAATTTGAGTAAACAAAGAAGAGACCAAGAATAGGTAGCATGCATTACTGACTGACACCCAAAGTCCCCGACTGCCTGGAAAACAAATCAAGCAGAGAACCCTGCTGTGGGAGTTTAGGCGTGAGAGCCGCACACAGCTGTGCTGCCGCAGTGGTTAACCCACCGCGGGGGAATTGGTGTGTGGTGGGCAGGGGAAATGATTAGGCCATTTCTGGGTGAATTTGTTGTAAAATAGGGCTATGTATATAATCCCATTTATTGAGTTGCTCAACATACTTCATGGAACAAGAAACCTTCCTGCCAAGGAGCAGGTGTCTCCACGTTTCAGCAGCAGGAAAATAAATTAGGTTTGCCTTAGGCCTCACAATCATTCATGACCACTCAGAGGCTGTAACTTCCAGGCCTGGTTTGCTGATGGGGTCATGCACTTGGTGGCTGGTAATGAACTGGCCACCCTGCCCACTTAACTCGAGAGGCCACCAGCACCAGTAGCCCATCAAGGCAGCTGTCTGGAACCTCTTCGTACTATCTGGCCCAGGTTTCCAACTTTTTCCTGGTTTTGACGTCTGCCTCTGGGCTCTTTTGAGGCCCCAACCCACCCCCTGCACTCGTACTCCCTCACAGTTACCAGGCTGACCACAGTGGCTTCTGCTGTCAGAGGGAGGGAAAGGTGATGGGGGCCTATTTCCCCTAAAGGAAAGAGTGTTTTATGAGAAGACTTCTCCCTTCTAAGGTCCATAACTAAATCACAGACAAATCATTGTATGAGTGTTATTTTGAGAGAATAGCCACATTACAGTATAAATCAGAAGTGACCAATTCATGTATAAATCAGGGTACTAGGATTCAGTTTCTCTGCTTAGCATGGAAGAACAGCCTAGCCTGTCTTCTTGTCCAGATGGTGATTAATCAGCTCCATTCTGGACAACTGGGCAATATGAATCAGGAAAGGGCAGGGGAAATGCAAGCCGCAGTCGGAAACGTAAACCTCTAGTCATTCTCCTCTAGGGTCGGCTTCTAGCGCCCTTTCTCCACCCCAGAATGTAAATGCTAAAGAGGGGGTGGCAAGGGGCGATGGATCCAGACAGGCTTTGGAGTCAGCAAATCTGAGTTCAAAATCATTGTGTACCCTGGTCAAGTTTTTTAACTCCTTTGAGTCTTATTATTTTATCAACAAAATGGGAATTAAAAACATCTGATTTTCAGCATTGTTGTGAAGGCTAGAAATAAGCTATGCATTGCCTGGCATGTGATCGCTATTCTATTATTAGTAACTGTCATTAAAAGTTGAGAAAGCACTGCCAGGCCAATGATGACAGAGTGTTACAGACCAAAGATATTAATTAATCCAGTTCTGTGTCCCCGAAGTCCATAAACAAACTTCTTTTAAGATATTTTTCTCTTAAAACGAATACATGTTCAATGCCAAGTTCGTGAAATCAGCGAATTGATTCCACAGTTATTACTTTGTGCATTTCTTTTTGTATGTATGTATTTAAATAAAATTCATTTTATGATTCAAATGTGGTTTTACATCTTGATTTTTTCACTTAACATTAAAATGAGGAAAGGCTTTATCTCACATCTCTTACTTCATATAACAAGAAGTTCCTGAAAACGTCCTCTTTGATGGCACTGTGCCTAATGTGTGTGCTTACCCAATACAGAGGCAAATTCCTAGAACAGTGTGAAGATTCTTTGCTAAATGAAATGCTCAGTTTTATAAGCAAAAGCAAGCACAAAACCCAAGAGCATCTGTTTAGTGGCTAGAAAGACCAGGGGAAATGGTGTGTTCTCCTGACTGTTAACATGGCACATTTAAAATCAATTATTTTGTATTATGGAAAATCCCAAAAATAGACACAAAGAGGATCATACTCTGAATGCTGGGATCAGCTCTCTTTCACCTCAATCATTATGAACACATGGCCAATGTTGTTTTACCTGTACCTTCATTCATTTCGCCACCCACCCCCTTCCCAGGTTATCTTCCCAGGTCCCAGATACCCTTTGGTTTCACACACGGCAGACTTTTAGGGTTGATTCTGCATTGCTCTGTGGTGTCTGTTTCATGCTCACCGGTGCTGTGTGTGGGAACAAGCCCAGGATTTAGTCTCAGACATGTAGGTGTTTAAATCTAGGCCCCACCACAAATTAGCTGCAACCTAGGAGAAACCAAGTCTCAGTTACCTTAGCTTGAAAAATAGAAAGAATGCTTTCTAGGGTTATGGTAGAAATCACGCCAGATGACATATAAAGAACATCTACCAGCCTGCCTCAGTTGGTAGGTGCTCAACACACATTTCATACCTCCCCTCGCTTCCAACCGGGTTTCCCACTCCTAAGAGCTCCTCGCTATGACCGACCTAGTGACCTCTGCCCATTGGAGTTCCTGGTGCTCAGATCCTGCCATCCATGTCCCTCACAGCCATTTCCCTGCCTCTAACTCACTTTACGGAGGATCTAAACTGCTCTGTTCATGAGCCAAGCTTGACAGGGGAGGAAATTATCAGCACCTCTGCCACTCAGTGAGTGAGGCCTAGAGTGACTCTTATTACCCCAAATCTGGTGTGTGGGGTACTTCTGAGAACCCTGAACCCTGTGTAGCCCGTACCCTCTCCCCTCCCTCACCAGAATAAACCAGTGAAGGCTTCTGGAACAGTTTACCTCCCTTTCCTGCATTAATTTATCTCCATTTTTCTGGAATTAGGTCCGCAGTTTGGGTCTGGAATCGAGTCTCCTATTGTTGAAAGCCTTTGACGCTCATCCTGACTCCCGATCGATGAATTATTTGGTCGACTGAGGCAGAATCACCTTTACTGGAGCATAATCTGTTGGAGGCGGCATCTCCTGAAGTCTCCATGAGTTGCTGGAAGGAAGGTATGAACAAAATGGTGGGTGAAGAAGCTAAGACTGGGGATGCTGCTGGCAGGATAGAGTGCCTCAGGGCTGGGCAGGCTCAGGTTGAAGTCAGCAGCACTAATATCTCCTAGAGGGGTTTAATACTCTGAGGAAGGGCAGGCACTCAGAGGGGCCGAGGGTGTGAAAACACCTGGTATCCAATGGGGAGGAGCAAGGAGCTGTGCAATGGGACCAGGTGTGGCAGGTGCTTTGAGGAGGGCTGAGGTTGGGCAGGTTAGGCCTTGACAGCCTGGGAGGCTTCTGCAGGGGTGCCTAGCTCTTTTTGTACTCCTTCTCCACCAATCTGGCTCTCACTGTCTAGATGTAATAACGAGGGAGGTCTTGCATGGCTATACTGTGTGCCCGGCATTGCACTTCCCATGAACTGCAGCTGTTAGGCAGCTGGGCCCATGTGGGCCAGTCTCAAAGGGCTGCATTTAAAGAAGCATAGCACAAGCAGGAATTCTCGTCTTTCTTTGAGACTCTTGCTAACATTTGAGAGTTTTCCACTACATGATTCACATCACTTCTTTGGCATTCTCTGCCCTCTTCTCTAGTGCTCCCACATTTTGGGGAGCCTCTTGCTCTCCTGTCTCTCCCCCAGACTCTCTATTACATTCACTTAACACCGGGTGTCTTGTTCTTCCATTCCCTCTCCCGTCTGCCTTGTACCTACCGATTTGTCACATGGCCCTGGTCAGCCTCCGGCCAGCGCAGTGAGGCTTCTCTGACGATTTTTCCCTAGAGAACTTGTGGCTGTGGTTTTGGTCTTTCTCTCTTCAGATAACGGGAAAGGAGGAAGAAGCTAAACAAGAAATGTTTGAAAGCTCTATCAACGGGGGAAGGAGAAGGCCTTTCTTTTTTCCCATGACACAGCTCTGCCGCCTGTCTGGCCTCCTCACCCCCAGCCTCCTCACTTGACTTGTCCAACTCAGGTGTTTGGCTGCGCCAGCTCCTCCCTCATAGTCGTGACTCCAGTGACCTTTCCCCTGGGTCCATCCAGCCCCTCTGTGGCTGTGGTCCTAGCATGGCCTTTTGCCTGAGTCAAACTAGTTTATGACAAGAACTTAGACTGAAGCTCTCTGGAGGAGTTTGAGGAGCTTTAGGTCTGCCCTCTTGAGTGCTGATATCTGCCTGTCCACCTTCTTCTTTGTACCTGAGTCCCTGTCTTTGGAACCAGCCTGCACCATGATCCCTTGTTCTGACTGCGAAGGACTGGAAGCCTGCTGTGGAATCGCAGTGCGGTAACCAGGGCTTGGCCACCTGCTTCCTTGAGGCTGCATGTGGGCCTGGATATCTGAGGCTCTTGGATCCCCTGTGCTGGGCTCCTCCCTCCAGCTGAGACAGCCCTACTATTTCCTGTCATGCTTCTTAGGCTGGCAGCTTGGCTATACTTGGATGCCACGTTCCGCCTTCTGGGAGAATGGAGCCCCGGCACCTTCAGCTGCATCTGCCCCTCAGTGTGCTGCCCACTCTTGAGCTCAGTCCCTCTTGGCTTGGCTCTTTCTGCTCCAGACACAGGGTCTTTCTCATTTGCATTGCTGTTTTATTATGATTTTATTGATAACTACCATATCTAAGGTAGCTACTTCATTCCGGGCAGTTCCCTCATACCATCTCATTTATATCTCATAAACATTCTAAGGGGTAGGTATTATAAACATTCTACAGAGAATGAAACCAAGGTGCAGAGAGGTTTAGTAACTTTCTCAGTGCATGTTCCAGGTAGGAGCAGAGGTGCGATTCTAGCCAGAAAAATATAAGAAATGCCCAGGAAAGTAAAAAAATATAGATTCTTGAGTCTTACCAAAAGAAATTCTAATTTGTAGATTTCATGTGGAGATCAAGGAATATATATATGCACACACACACGCAATTGTATTGATTTGAATCAACTGGTTCATGGACTGTGTCATTTGGGAACTATGAACTATACCATTCTTTCCTGAGATAAAGCTAATTATGGTCTTTGTGGGTTTGATTTCTCTTATGATATGGTGTAAATCATTTAAGAATGACCAGTTCGTGTAATGCATATGAAATGCATTTTGACTGTGTCCTCAGAGGTACCCCTGGGGTATGTGTGTGTAGTCAGTCCCTTGTGGAAGTTGCAGGCTTAGAAGGTATGCCCTCAAAATTTGGGGACCAGGTGAGGAAACCTGTCCTGTGAAAGGGAAACTGAAAAGGATCAACAGAAAATGGAGATTACCTTAAGAGATGGTTTGTTAAGACCCTGCTGACAGTCCCAGGCTCTTGTAAGCAAAAGCCTGGAATGTACCATGTTAAGAAAGCTATGAACTACCCGGCTGCATTTCAACTGGAGTAAATGTTGGGTTGTGGTAATAGGAAGGTATGTGATGTATAGGGACCAGGAGGAGACAAGCCAGGGAATAAGAAGTGTTGCCAGCTGTATTTAGATAAGGGTGTGTTCAATTTCAGGGCAGTCAGCCTCAGTTCTTGGTGCAGAAATTTCCCTTGGAAGAGAAGAGCACTCTCCAAGAGTGTTTCCAGCAGGAGCTTCTCTTAACAACAACCAGCTTCCTCTAATCTAAGTTGAGCTCACTAAGGAATTGATCCGCGATGGGTCAACTGGATGGGAAAGAGAAACCTCCATGGATGAATAGTCTCTGTTCCCAAACCAGGCCAGCTCATTGCTCCTTTGTGTTCTGCTTGATCAATTGTTCTCAGATGGATTTGGATAGCATGAGCTCATTGTCTACAGCATGATTCCCATCGGCTCAACTGACTGAAGTTGAGTTTCAGCAACTAAACTCTAAACTCACAGTCACGTCATCAAGTACTGATGCCTATGGATTTAATCCGCAACTACGAGCCAGACTTTCTTAGCTGCAAAAAATGAAAAATAAAAAAATTATTTGTCCAAGCTTAGGGGTCCCAGGGGTGGGCAAAGGCCACTATTGACCCTCTAATTGCCAGGTGACCCTATTCCTTAGACACTAAGAAGATTGGAGACTTAATTTCTTCCTAAGGAATTAATATTTCAAATAATTAATATTTGAAAAATACTGCTTTTCACACTAACCAAATATAAAATTCAGTACAAATATGTATTTGAATAAACAAAACAGGTAACTTTGTGTATCTCAGATAGGTGGGTGGATAATTCAAATTATACAATGGAGAGACTTGAGTAAAGGGGAAGTGAACTGCCCAGTGAGTTAGGGGTAAAATCAGGGTTAGGATGTGCTTCTAACTTCTCATTCTCTGCTCATTTCAATTAAATCTCAATTATTCCAATAAATGTCACCGCTCTGTCTATATTTTGCCTCCATTTTGTTCCTCAAGACAGTATCTTTTTACTCTCTTGGTTTTGGTTGGCCCTTGAATTCTTTTGCATTAGTGATCTTGAGATTTTATTTTGCATATGGCCAGGAAGAGTGTGCATGATGTGCTTGTTATGATTATAGACAGAGAGCTAGAGATCTCACTCAGGGCAGCAGTCAGTAATGGACAAGTGAACAGTTCTCCCTGTCGAAAATATGTTGTTCACGGGCTTTCCTTGAGATTGATCTCTATAGACTGGAAGCTAATTTGTGCCAGCAGAAAACCAGTAACAGTCCACCTGAGCTGCTGCTGAAGCTTAGGAGGGAAAATTGTGGCAAGTCTGTGAAAGATGGTGAAATTGGAGCCCAGGCTGGGCACAGAAAGGACATCTGATGAGTGAGGGTTGGCAGGGGGCACAAATTACCAAAAACACCCCCTCAAAATGAAAACCCTCCAGTTTCTTAATATAAATCCTCTAACAAATACATATAAATGACTCATAATTAATATAGCAAATACTTTACAGTATTTCTTATGTCCTTAAAGGTTGTGAGTCAAATACTTTAAACCTTCCTTTCCACAAGGTTGCCCGCCAGTGAATTTGCAATGAACCTTCCTTTTGAGCACAGTCTCCTCTCCTACCCCTGCCGCCTTGTGTTCACGGCCATCACACCTGCCCCAGGAGTCTGCCTATGTCCTTGCTGGATTTGGCTCTTCAAGGAGAGGCTCAGCAAAGCCAAAGTGAACTTTTTTCCCTCTGACTCTGAGTGATCAGCTTGTGATGTTATACACATCCAGGTGATGAGGTTTTCTAGTGCAGAACACAAATAGAAATGCTGCACCAAATACAGGCTCTTCATCTTTGAATTTATCCAAAAGCTTGAAATTCTCTGGCCCAAACAGATATTTACTGGAAAAGCAGTGAATTCTGGGATGTCAGGGATTGCTTTGAAGTTTCTCCTTTTAAGAGAAGAACAACCTTTTATGGATCACCACAGCCTCTACTGGGTACTTGCAGCTTTTGAAAACAAGCCTACAAAAGGGTTTTGCTGATAAGCCATGAAGTTGAATGGTTGCTTGTCTGTCCTGAAGACATTTTATCTGTGCGAACTACTTGGGGGAGGCAGAGGGAGAGGTGGTCACAGGGGAATCAACACAGCTGGTTTCAATATTAGAGGCAAAGATGGGCATTTTGCTCTTTCTCGTGATACCTGCTTCAGGAGTCAAATCCAACACGTGAAGAGTGTCAGTAAGTGCGGGGGCGCATGTGCTCCGGCACAGGCTGGGAAGGTGGCTGAGGGCTGCCTTCCCTTCATCACGCGCTGTGGTTATAGCATCTTCCCCAGTCCCTCGTGTCAGCACTCTTGGTTTTCACTAATTGTGAAAGTTCCTCTTTTTGCAGAAGGATCTACGTCTTCCTTGCCTCATAAAAATCATCCTGAATTTAAGTTGCAACTATAAAAAACCCCCAGCCAACAAGAAGCAGCCTTTCTGACCTAAGTTATGGGAAAGTGCACTTTTATTTTCTATTTAAAGAAATAGGAGTCTTCGTAATGCATTAGTAATTCCAGCCAAAAAGTGTTTGATATAAACTTGATTTCACAAAAGAAGGCAGTCTTTAACATACTCACCCATTTCTGCTCAGAAGCATCATCACTTTCAGTTTT
The DNA here is from genome assembly GCF_049350105.2 of Macaca mulatta. NCBI lineage: Eukaryota > Metazoa > Chordata > Mammalia > Primates > Cercopithecidae > Macaca > Macaca mulatta. The sequence goes on from NC_133409.1 coordinate 79,867,510, forward strand.
TAAGAAAAGTAAAAACTATTTTGGAATTGGAAATGAAGTCATTTTTAATGCAACAATCCCCACACAAAGTTTAAGAAAAAGGAACAAATAATTTTTTTTAAACTAGAAAAGGTTTGTTGAACTCAGACAGTGAGAATTTGGTATTTATAATTAAACAGTAAATTTTAGCAGAAATGTACCACGTTTACTAAAGGGCAAGCTCTCCATCTTTAATATTCCTTTATTATTTCCACTCCTATTCTACTTCTGCACTAGACTCTTTTAAAAAAACACTTTAAGGCTCTTTTTATTGATACACAATAGTTGCACACACATTTATGGGGTACATGTGATATTTTGATAAAAACATCCAATGTGTAATGACCAAATTGGGGTAACTGGAATAGCCATCACCTCGAAATTGATATTTCTTTGTGTTGGGAACATTCCAAATTTTCAAGCTATTTTGAAATATGCAATAAATTATTGTTAACTATAGTTACCCTATTGTGCTACTGAACACTAGACCTTATTTCTTCTATCTAATTGTACTTTCGTACCTGTTACCAACCCCTCTTCATCCCACTCCCCTTCCCAGCTTCTAGTAACCACTATTGTATTCACCACTCCCATAAAATCAAATATTTTAAAACCCACATATGAGTGAGAACATGCAATATTTGTCTTTCTGTGACTGGCTTATACATCATGTCCTCCTGGTTCCATCCACGTTGCTACAAATGACAGGATTTTCTTACTTTTTTGGCAGAATAATATTCCATTGTGTGTATGTGTGTGTATATATATATCACATTTTCTTTATCCAGTCATCCTTTGATGGATACTTAGGCTGATTCCATATCCTGGCTATTGTGAATAGTCCTGAAATAAACATAGAAGTGTAGTATCTCTTTGATATACTGATTTACTTTCTTCTGGATCTCTGTGAAGCAGTCAGATTGCTGGATCATGTGGTAGTTCTGTTTTAGAGTTTTGAAGACCCTGCATACCGTTTTCCACAGTGGCTGTACTCATTCACCTTCCCATCAACAGTGTATGTGCTTTCCCCTTTCTCCAAATCCTCTCCAGTATTTGTTATTTTCCGACTTTTTGATTATAGCCATCTTAACTGGGGTGAGATGATATCTCATTGTGGTTTTTCCACCAGACTCTTTTCTAATTGAAAAACATGCCTAGTGTGCCTCTGTGCTGTGATGGTGCCACGCGCCACCACCCCTTGCTCAGAGCCTCTTTGCCTTCCTTTCCATTCCTTGTGTTCTCCCTGGGAGATCTCATTTGTTCTCTTTATTTTAGTAACCTGACGACTCCTAGATATATTTATTCGCATTGATTTCTCTTCTGCACTTTAACTTAAATGTACAACGGGAACCTTGAACTCAAAACATTCCAATCTCAAATCATCCAGCCTACCTTCCCCCAAAACTGCTCCCCACTGCCCCTCTTCCCGCTGCCCTGTATTCCTTTTCCAGCACCCAATAGCCTAGGTGTCATTCTAGATGTGGTTCTTCCTCTTTCCTTAAATCCTGTCACGATTTAGCCTCATAAACTTGACCCCTAGACTTGGATCCAATTTCTCTTTTCTTCTCCATTCCCATGGTCACTGCCATAGTACAAGCCCCGGTTGCCTTAACCCTGAACTTGGGCGATAATGTTCTACCTGGTCTCCCTGCTTTCAGTCTGGTCTTCCTCGAATCTCTTCTTTCCTCCTGAACCATCATGATATTTCTAAGACACATTTCAGATGGGCTCTGTTGCCCTCAGTGTTTCCTTCTCTGTCTGTTATACCAGACTATAAACACCTTGGAGTCATGGGCTTTGTCCAACCTGTGTTTCTATCCTAAGCCCTCACCACAGAACCTGTTAAATAGTAGCTAATAGTAGCTAAGTAGTCAGGGTGTTTATTGAGTGGATAAACCAATGAATGTTGTGACTTCCAAGTGTCAACAGTGAGCCTAATGATCTCCCTAACCCAAATGTGTAAAGTGTAGGGAAAAGAGCCCCCTCTTTGTATCTCACACTTACCTTGTATCTTACTACCCTTTAATCACTGTGCCTTGCCCTTGGGCCTTCCCTTGGTATTCACCTTAATCTGTATACAGCCCAAGGTGGGATGGATTGTCATGGGTGGGCACGAGGAACTAAATGGGTTTGCCTTTTCTCAGGACCGCCTTGCCCACATCTTGTCTTTTGAGCCATTCGAGTATCCCCAAGTATCTTGGAGCTTTTCCATAAAGGCCGCTAAAGCAGGAGAATCACTGAATCTGGATTCCTAGATCACCTCCCTGTGCCAGAGAGACTGTGTTTTGCAGAGGAACCCATAAAGCATAATTTCCCCCAATTTGTAGCATTAACACCCACTTTGAGGAAATGACATATAAAAATTCAAATTAATGTGATATAGAAATTAGAGTTGATGGTTTATATCACAATAGGAGAGTTTTAAAGGATTCATTGTCTGCTTTTTTTTTTTTTAATGTATTAAGCTTGCCTAGGTAATGACACTGCAATGCCTGTATAAAGACTCGGTTGCCTGTAACTATTTAGCAGACCATCCACAAAGAACTACCATTGTAATGTGGAGTTGTTTGCACTAAGATGGTGCTATAGTCTGAGTATGTGTGTCTCCCCATAAATTCTTACGTTGAAATCTTAACCCCAAGGTGATGGTATTAGGAGGTAGGGCCTTTGGGAGGTGATTAGGACATAGGAGTGCAGGCCTCATGCATGGGATTAGTGCCATTATGAAAGAAACCCAAGAGAGACCCTCACCCCTTCTACCATATGAGAATACAACGAAAAGACAACATCTATGAGACAGAAAGTGGGCTTTCACCAGACACTGAATCTACTAGCGTCTTGATCTTGTACCCCCCAGCCCCCAGAACTGTGAGAAATACATTTTTATGGTTTCTAAGCCACTCAGCCTATGGTATTTTGTTATAGCAGCCTGAATGGAGTAGACCAGAAGTTTTCATCTTATACAAGTTGTTTTATTGGTTCACATAGAGAACCTATTTCTTTGGGAGTTTATTTATTAGTTCTAACATTTATTTGCAATATAGAATCAGGAGCTTCAAAGACTTTTTTGCGTATGATGATGACTCAGATGAAAAGGCTCACTATCAGAAAGGCATATGCATGGTTTTGCTGAATTTCATCACTTTTTCTTTGCAGATTAGCTTAGAACCAGTGGTGAGGTACCCAGACAACTCATTCAGGTCACTGTTCCCCCGCTGACCTGGATAAAAATTCATCTGGGTTAGTTACATCTCAGTCTGTGGCTCAGGAAGAGCTGACACCAAGTGAAGGCAAGTGACCCACACAACAACCAGATTTAAGTCTCAAGGCCCGCTGCCACCAAGCCTTAACCAAGGGAACCAATTGACTGCTGACTCTGTATAGGTAGGGTAAAAACTAGAAGAAAACGAGGCTAAGTTATTCAGTTTCCTCTGAGAACATGAACCCTGTCCTTTCTGAAAGACTTTTAAGAACTACAGTTGAGATTGTGGACAGTCTGCAGTGGAAGTTACATTTGACCACCTCTAGACTTAAGGCTGTTATTTATATGAAAGTCTATTTTAATCAAAGGAAATCCTGTTTCACCAGCAGCACTGGCAGCCCTGAGATGCACGGTCTCAGGAGTGTTGTGAGGATACAGGCTCTCTTTAATCTCAGAATAAAAATATTTGATGTTTACAAGGTGTATTAGTGTAATTGGAATGTGTCTGCCTGTCTGCCGGCCTTCCTTCCATGGTGGGACCACGTAATTAAAGAGCATTGCCTTCATGTGGCTGCCTGTTTATCCTTTCATAGTCTCTCGGTAAGCAGTCACGGTCAAGACCGTTACCCTGGGCTCTTAGAGAGCTCATCCAGGCAGAGACAGCTGCAGCCAGAACAAAGGCGAGGCTCCACTCTACTTGCAATCCTTCTGAGGGCTCCAGGGTAAAGTGGGATGAGACAAGTTCAACTCGGTGAATAAGAGACGCCTGGTATCCCAAGAAACTCTCAGTGCATGCATGGGATTATGCCTTGAAAAATGTGTGTAGGTGTATATATTAGGTTGGTGCAAAAGTAATTGCACAGCCTTTGCCATTACTTTGAATGGCAAAACCGCAATTAATTTTGCATCAACCGTGTATATACACACACACATATGTGTATATACACCTACACACATTAAGGTCTATCTACCTTTTTTGTTTGTGTCTATCTCTATCTCTATGTATATCTTTCTCTGTCTCCAAAAAGTGATTTTTCTTTTCTTCAAGTAAAAGTCAGAAAAGGAGATACTCACCCTTGTCTCTCTGTGTATACCTAATCCCACATTATGTATTCAAATTCTATTCCTAACGCCTCGGGACTTTGCTAGTTGGAGCCTTGTGAGTCACATGAGCACGAAGAACTCAGGTTTCCTGAGATTCTACATGTATTCCCATCCTCTCCTGTAATCTTGGAACTTCTAAGAGAGCCTGGCTGAGAGTAGGTGTTCAGTAAGTACGTATTCAATGAATGAATGAATTTCCTTGTAGTGTTCTAATGAGTGAATGAATTTCCCTGCAGAGTCCTCTTCTTGAATTAGTCTGGAAGTCCCCAGCAGGGTGTCTGCCATGTGCTCAAGTAAGTCTGTTAACCACAGCCACCTTGTGACCTCTGGCCCATTCTGATTCTCCCACCCTGGCTCTTCTTGTTGCTTGAGGGTGTCTGGTGGCTGTGGTTGTTCATCACCATGCTTGCTGCATCACCATGCTTGCTGCCCTTCTAGCCCTGGAGCTGTATGGCCTGCAGATTCACTGGCCCTCTCAACTCTCACTGATTGCTTCCCTCGTAGAAGCCCAAACGGTCTGTGGAGCTGGACAAGGAAATGTCTCCACATCTTTCTTCCCCTCCATGCCCTTGATTCTCTCACTCAAGACTGAAGGATTTCTGGTACAAAAATATCTCTCTTTCTTGAGCTTTAAAGTAAAAATGTCCTTATCTCAGCATTTTCCAACCCTAGTTGGATAAATTGTATACCCAGACCGCATCCCCAGACACTTTGATGCAGTGAGTCAGAAGCAGAATCTGGCATTCGTATTTTTACAAGGCTCATCATAGGTGATTCTGGGGTACCGACAATTGAAATTTTGGACAGTCTGCGGTGGAAGTCAAATCTGTGTTGTGAAGCACACTGTCACAGGTGATCAACTCTTACAAACAGACACCTGGGGACATTGAGTTGGGCTCAGCAATGATACTCTGCCAGAAAATGCAACCTTTAGAAAGGCAAGGATAGGCCAGGCACAGTGGCTCACACCTGTAATCCCAGCACTTTGGGAAGCCGAGGCGGGCAAATCACTTGAGGTCAGGAGTTCAAGACCAGACTGGCCAACATGGTGAAACCCTGTCTCTACTGAAAATACAAGAAATTAGCTGGTCCTGCTGGCGTGTGCCTGTAATCCCAGCTACTTGGGAGGCTGAGGCAGGAAAATTGCTTGAACCCAGGAGGTGGAGGTTGTAGTGAGTTGAGATTGCACTACTGCACTCCAGCCTGGGCAACAGAGCAAGACTCTGTCTCAAAAAAAAAAAAAAAAAAAAAAAAAAGGCAAGAATACTTAATGTCTTTTAATTTACTTGAACAGCACTCTATTTAGATAAAGATACAATTAATTCTTTTTTGTTTGTCATGTTAACCTAAGGGTTGAAATTGTAGCAGAAGTACTGAGCACTGTCACTGGAAGCATTCCAAGAGATGTTGAGTGTTCACCCACAATAGATGCTGCAGAAAGGATATCTGCATATGGCTGCACTGACTCTAAGATGCGGTGATTTCATTCAGTGTTATAATGCCTATTTACTGAAACCCTATTGTGTATTTTGGGGGATACGAGAAATAATTAGATATGCACTCTGCCCCCAGAGAGCATAGAATCTATTCTCCATTGATTCATTCATTCACGGTGCCAGGCAGTGAGTGGTTAACCCTTTAATGAGTTACTTACTCAGTGGGAGGCATCTGAACATGCAAACATACCACTTACCTGAAACAACTGTCAGGCGGGGTAGAGAATGTAAGTGTCTTATGAGAGTTCTAGATAAAGTGCTTCAAAGAAAAAAATCATGCCTATATAGGTGGGTTTGCCCTTTAAGACAAAAGTAGTAAAATTCAAATGCTGAATAAAATACTTAGCTCCACTAATGGAATTTTCACGCATGAAGAAAAGCAAGCTATAAAGGTTAATATAACCAGACTGGCCGTGTTTCTGTCCCTGCTGCTGTGGGGTTATTAACATCATTCTGTGCGAGTGAGTCCACTGGAGAGATGGGGTAACAACTCTTTGTTCTTCCTTTTTTGTATCATTTCAGCCCTGAGAACAGCTCTTTACAGATGGTTTATAGAACTGAAATGAATTGAAATAACTTGTCAGCTGGTCTGTACCAACCCTAATAAAAGACTCAGAGGAACAAGCTACTGACAATTAGACAGTGTTTTCTATTTGAGAGTTGTTTCTAACAACCACAAATCTGAAGTGTGTCAAAGGAACAATTTCGTGATTCATTTGGGTAATGCTATCTTTCCTGGAATGAAAGGATTTCTTTTCATATAGAAATTGAAAAAGAAGTCTGCCCTTATTTTGAACTTATAGTTGACACAGCTTTGTAAACAAGAACAGTTCCAAGTCGTGGAGATATTTTTCCAGTCTGCCGTCTTATGATGAGGTATAGTGCAGGAAATAAACAGGCTTAAGAATTGGCCAAAAAAATATTTCCTTGGGGGCAAATCACCCTTGCCCCAGATACGTACTCATCTCTGCTCACAATTCTTAGGATGCACTTGGATTGGCCACACCCATCCAGTACACATGGAACTGCATTGCTTTTATTGATTGATTGCTGTTTAAAGCTTTATTCCATTATTTCATATATGTATCAGACATGTAGCAAATGTATGTGAAAATAAGGCAGAATACATTATACCTGTTATTCTAACTCGATTGTAAATGTTTGAGAGCAAGAACCTCTCTCTTCAATTTAGTTTTTTTTTTTTTTTAGCTACTCACTGTTCCCCACTGTGTAGCACAAAGTCCAGCATCTCACATTTATTATTTCTGAATAAATATTAATTATTATCTTGAGCAAATGGCTATTTGCAGTGTCTGAATGTTCAGTACCATAGTCAGAAAACTCTGAGAACTTACATTTGCAGATGGTATTTGACATAACCGGAAATATTTAAGAAACAAAGAACAAAAAGCCTCAAATATAAGCAATTGTGGATACTTATGATTCTCTTCTTAGTTACACTTTTTTTCCTTTGCATTTTTTCCCCCTGAGGATGTATGATCACCGTTTGTTATTACTATGAGGTTTAGGGCATTATCCATTATTAATTATTTTAAGATTTACTTGCTGCTTTTTCCTTGAAAGAGAGTTCTGGATTTTTGATACTTCTCTTTAAAAGTGAGGTTTCTTTGAATAATTGGGGCCTTAAGAAAAGTTACAACACACTGTCTTCAATCCATCCACAAGGCTTTGCACGCAAACACCCTATTGACGTCAGCAGAACTTGGGTGAAGTTCTTTTTTTTCCTCTTTTTTTTTTTTCTTGCCTATCACTGGGAACTGGGGAGCGAGGGTGGTAGGGTGAGGTGCATGGGACTGGGTCTGGGTGCTAAGAATGAGTTGACTATGATGAAATTTGGAATGTTACAGTTTTCTAATAAAATTGAGTCTTGTGCTGTTTTCCCATTGAATAAGAAAAAAAACACAGTCAGAGTGACATTTATTCCAGGAACTTTAAAAAATTTTCCGTTATGTTTGATAGACTGTTTTATGATGACTGGCCAGTGTTAGAAGATTTGGCATTTGATTTTGGAAAAGAATAACTCTGAATTGAATTTATTAGACTCTCTGAGTCTAGTCTATAAGTAGAGACCATGCGCCTTCTTATGAGCTGATGTTTCAACCCAGAAGATGGCATATTCAGAAGCATATGCATTTAAAATTGATGTCCCATGAGTTTCAGAAAAATCTATGGACCCAAACATTTTTGAGATACAAAATCATTCATTATTTGCATTCAGCATTTCCTAATCTTCTACCTTTCTTATTTAGGAATTTAATTCAGTGCTAAAACTTCCTATCTGACTACCCTTGAGCAAAGATCATCTTGCTTGAACTGTAACTAAAATTGTTCTGCTTGATTAGCAAACTTCTCTGTGTGTCTGTGAACCTAGCCTTGTATAGCTATAGCAACGGTTTTAAATCTAGCTGGAGAGATAAGACATGAACACAAAGCATTTATGAGAACGAATACCCTTTGAGGTGGTTTGAAATCTCAGTTTAATTGCAGTTTACAGACGAGAGGAGTGGTGATTTTCCGTAGAAGAAAGATTCATGGAAGAGATGGGACTTTTAGTGGATTTTAAAGATTTAGCATCATATTTATAAAATATCAAAAAGGACAGAGGATGGGAAATTTCTAAATTAATTTTGGGCTTTTTGGGGTCAGCCATGGAGTCATGTGTAGACAGGGTTTCAAGTTGAGCTATGTCTTCTTAGATGATAGACACGTGCCTGTGAATTCTTATTAGACGGTTCCTTTTATTTATAGCTCCCATCTGATTGTGCTCATCAGGTTGTTACTAATACTGATAAAATTTGTGGGTACAGAAACATTCTGAAAAGAACCTTTTATAATTTTTTTTGTTTGTTTTTTGGCGAACTGGAAGGGGAAACTGAACAAAAAAAGAGTAACCAAATACTGTGAAAACCCCAAATCTCTTGATCTTAGGCCAGGTGTCTATTGCCAATCTTATTAATTCTAATTATATTCAGCTTCATTTAAATTAAGTAACATGAAGGCTTTCTTACCCTTGTTCATTCAATTCAAGTATAGTTTTATATAGTTGACTAATCAACTGATGAGTATTTATTGAGTAGCTATTATGTGCTTGGAATTTTCTTATATATCTATAGTTTAAGTTCTGCCTTGCAGAGCTTAAAATCTTAGCAGTAAAAAATATAAGGCATATTGAAGTGTCAGTTAATAGTGTGATGCCGTAGGGGAGTGTCAGTAGTAGAAGCCCAGGAAAGAAAGAAGTAAAAGGCACCCAGGATGATTGGCGATGAAGATAGTTTGTAAGGAGGAGAGAAAGCATTGCAGGTGATTAAAACTGCAGAGGAAAAGCTCTGAAGCAGGAGAGTGGAATAGAGAAGTGTGAAGGGATTAGAACTGATAAAGTTTTTTCCAAACAATTCTGACTTTCCTTGTTGTTTGAGTGTTCAATAAGGAGGTCCAGAAATAGTTTTATTTAATATTGTTTTGTGAAGTTTCCCCCTCTCTCTCTCCTTTCACCCACACACCCAGACATACAGATGTGCATATATAAATATAAAACATTAATTTTAATGTTATCTAGGTTATCTTTGTAGTTGACAATAAAGAACACATATCCTTACTATAATTGGCAGAAAACTTTTGTGATAGTTAACATTCTTAATTTTTAAAGATTTCAACTGTGAGGCTCTATTGGTATATAATCAGATTTTTGATTATTTTTAAAAATCTTAATGAATATTCTAAATAAATGAGTTCCAAGGTTAAAAGTTTCGTAATTTTTTCTAGAAAAGTCGAGGCAATCAAGACTTTTGTTTTCCTTCAGTAGACCATTTGGAAGTAAAAGTTAAAAACTAAGTATGAGAAATGCAGAAGTTCTAAAGGGAACTTTGAAAATTTATTTTTAGACTATTAAACAGACACACTTTTCTTGGCTGGCCCAAGATCCATTGAAATAGTGCACATCCAGAGAAACTATAATCACATCTAAATGATAGTTTCCACATAACCCATATAGAATATTTGCAGATTTATCCTCATGGGTAAAAAGGCAGCCATTTCTCTCAAAACATGTTAAGAGAAAAGGGCTTTTCAAACGCTGATGTGCATAAGGGTCACTTGGGTAACAATGCAGGTTCTGACTCAGCAGGTCTGAGGTGGGACCTGGACTCTGCATTTCTGAGAAGCTGCTGGTGATGCTGCAGGTGCCGGAATGTGAGCTACTCTGAATAGGAAGGTACCAGAGAACATCAAAATAACCTCTGGTGCTGTTGATTTATGAGTAATTGACATTTATTTTATTATTTTTATTGGAAAAATAAGGGCAGTGTCAGAGTGGGGAGGAGCTTTGACACCTTTAGCATGGCCCGGCAATGTTGGCCCTTCCCTAGATTACTACTCTGTAGAAAGCTGCACGTGGGCAGGGACTGGGCTACTTCTGTTCTTTACTGTATCCTAATGTCTACCACGGAATCAGTACTCAGCCAATGTTTGTCGAGTAAGTGAATGAATTTAGTGTTGGCCTGCAAATGCCATTTAGCTGTGTGCTTGTCCGTGTTACACAAGCAGAAGAATGTGAAAAAGTGCAACAGTGTTCTAGTCTAAAAAAGGTCACTCTGGCCTTAAGAATTTATACTAACAAATTACAGCTCAAGCCTTGGTATTCTTGAATGCACAGCACAACAAAACCACTAACACGGAAGAGGCTGAGGAGAAGAAAAGAATCAGAGGTAAACACTACCTTTGTGAAGGACTCTTTTTAAGACAAAGTTCTTCCCACATACTTAAGGTCTCCCAAGCACTTTCCTTTCTGGTTCTTTTGTCCCATCCTGACCTAGAGTTTCCTCCACCCCTTTTTACTCTAATCTCTGATGCTTTAAGGTAGCCACTTGGCTGTGTTCACAGCCTTTTCTCCTGCTTGCCTTGCCTGTGTGTCCCCTGAGTTCTCCCCTGGGGCTTTTCTGACTAAGATGACATGTCTTGACATTTATTAAAGCAGGATGTAGCCCTTTCTTCCTGACTGCCATCTTATTACCTTAAAATTACTTTAGCATTCTAAGTATTACCTACTTAGCTACTGACACACCCTGACATTACCTTAGTACACTAGCATTACTGGAGTACTTAGTAGTACTTCGCTTGGAAAATTACTTCTATTGCATACTTTTTCTGTCTCTCCTCCTCCTCCAACACCCATTAGTCCATGACAACAAAGCACTACTTGCCACCAATGTGACCGTAAGCTAGAAAAAAAAGATAGCATTGGCATTACAGGGCAGGCCTGGATTTGAAGGAATCATAAAGACACTCCAAAATATGATTATGTTAATTTTCACAATTATTGAAGTGGAAACACAAAATTGAAAAATTGTAGAGAACTTGAGGACCCCCAAGAATACTTTGGATCTGTGGGGACTTTTAAAGCCCAACTGAAGAACTTCTCTAGACCTCAGGGCACCACTTCTAGACAAAAAGGGGCCTTGTGGCTTCTCTTGGTCTATCTTGTTTCCCCAGGAGAAAACATTAGGCTTCAAGACAGAAGGCTTGTCAACAGTGGTGTTTGTCTGTTTCTTGGTGAGTTTCCTTAGTACTCTACCTGTATAAACCTCTTGTGGTGGTTGACTGCTTCAGAATTAGTTCAACATTTCTGGCCTTTGTTATATCTCAGTCTGTAAAACAACCACGTAAACAAGAGCTGCAGCCTTCCACAGAGGACTTGGGTGAGCTCTGTAAGTTGGTTAAAGAGGATCTCTGACGTTGTCTCCCCCAACCCCCATCCCAATTCCCTTACGACAAACAGGAAGCAGTTCTGAAGACAACTGAAACATTTCTGAGCCAGCTTATTAAGTACACGGCCTAGGTTCTAATGCTGCCCTCTTCACACCTTTGCATAACAACCTTCTCAGCAAATCAGCACATTCTATCAAATGGGATGCAATCCAGTTCTGCTGTGAACTCATCTCCCCTTGGAAAGTGCTTGTTCAGTGACTTGTCCATTAACACAAATCAGTGGCTTGTCCATTAACACAAATCATTCTATTCTTCTACTTGATTTTCCCTTTGCTTCCTTGCCAGAAAGGTCTATTCTTTAGATTGACCAACATCTAATTTTCCTCTCCCTAGTTCTCTGCCTAGACTGTAATCAGTTGGTGCCTCTGGTTAACTTCCTTTCAAGTCCTCTTCCTCCTCAGATGAAACGGATTTCCCCAGTGCATGAAACTGGAGTTTAGAGCTTCCTCTTAACTATGGTTGGGTCCCTGATGGTATTAGTAGCACTGTAATGGTGGATCTGTAGAATTCAGAGTCTTGAAAGACAAACGAACACATTGTTCCTGATCTGCAAACATCCTTGATCATATATTGAAAAGTGTAATCTTTTCTTCCAGGATAGTCATCTGGAAACCTGGGAGTCATTCTTACTTTCTGCTTACTTCCCTCTTCTCCTATTTTCTTGTACTACTTCCTTCATTCCCATTGCTTCTAATTTGGCCAATGATACCATCACCATGATCTTCTTGCAACCACTACCCACTCCTGGCTCCAGTCCCACCCCTTGAAAGTGATTTCTCTGAACACAAATCTGATCAATCACTCCCTGGCTTTAAATTCTTCAGTGAATCACTATGACTCATGTGATGATTTCCAAACTGCTTAGCATGGCTTACAAAGTTTTCATGGACTCTGTTTCCTGGACTCTGTTTACTTCTCAGCATCACATCTTACCCTGTCCGCACACACTCTGCTTCCTGGCCAATACTGAATTGCTTTCACTTCCCCTAATGAATGGTGCCCTTTCTCATACTAGTCCTTGCCATGTGCTGGCCCTTCTGCCGGGGTCGGGGGAGTGCTCCTTCCAGACTCCTATTCCTCCTTCAGGAACTCAGGTTAGACATCACTTCCTCGGAGAAGCCCCTGCTTCCTCCTTTGTTCTTATTCCTTTTATAGTCCTTGGCATTCTGGATTGGTTTTACCTAATTGTCTTTCCCACTCAGGATGGTGAACAACTTGAAGGCAGGCATTGTATCTTACATTCAACTTTGTGTCTCCTGGGGTTCCTTGGAATTTCAGGACTTTCCAACAGTCAATTTCATGGCACTGTAATTTTAGCAGGGACAAGGAGAAACTAGTCATTCTGATTTTAGTTCATACAAGGGCGCCAACTTTTGAATTATCTATCCCATATAATAAGAACTCAATTCTTCCAGGCTTAATCTAGTGCCCTGATAAGATCAATTTATTCTACCTTTAAGTAGGTAAGAATTAACCCACTGCACGACACATAATACATTGTTGATATATGGTAGCTGCTAGATATTATTGTTAGAACTAAATCTATGGGTGAATTACACAAATATTTTTAACCAAGAGGCCAGCAAGCCATGTTATTTATTTAATAATTAGCTTGTCTTCATTGAAGCCTACTCTGCAATTAGATTTCTTGTCTATTTCTTTCTTGGGACTTATTCTAATTCTCAATATGTGTAATGTTTAGTCTCCCTTACACAAAAGCAAAGGATAAAATTTAGGAGCTAAGAAAGTCCTGTGGGAGTAAGGATTTCTTCAAATCCTTGGTGAAACTGCCTGAATTCAATGAGCTGAGAGTGCTCTCCCAAATAGAATTGTGGGGAGTTACTATCTGTAACTGCAAACCAGGTGAAGCCAAGTTTGATTCCATCCTTGCCTAGGAAAAGCAAGGTACTCTCCCAACATCCAAATTTGAAAAGATAGCTAAGAATTATTTTAAAAGCTTCTTTTGGGGTCAAAATTAGCAAAGCAACATGATAATTGCTAATTTTAATTTATAATACCTGAAAGTCTACTAAATCCAACCCCTCATATAGACAATGTGCTTCTTCAAGTACTTAGAGTACAATAGATCCCAAATGGGGTCTCACAGGGACAGCAACAATTGAACATTCATTCTTCCATTCAACAGACATTTATTGAGCTCCTTCTCTACATAGGCGTTGTGCTAGGTGCTGGGTACAAGATGAGGAGACACATATTGTCCTGCCCTCACAGAGGCACTTGAGTGTGTGCCTCAACAATCAGCAAGCAAATAAACGACAGCAACATGACAAAACCAGTAGGTTACACAAAAGTAGGGTTTTGTGATAGAGAGGAACTAGGTAGCTCCTTCAGACTGAATGATCAGGAAAGCCTCTCTAAGAAAGGGACAAGAAGGAGTCAATAACAAGGGGGAGAAGCAGTGAGTGCAGAGGTTCCAAGTTAGAACCAAGATTTTCATATCCAAGGACAGAAAGAGGGCCAGGTAAGTGAGGACTGATGGACGAGGTGAGAAGACATAGGGAGATGAGGTAGAGGAATAGGAACTGAATCAAGGAGGGGTTTGAAGCACAGGCTGGATCTTATTCTGAGAACAGTGGAAGCCACTGGAATAGGAAACTGACAAGTTGATTTCCATTTTAAAATGGCCACTTGACTGTTATGTGGAGAAGGGATTGTAGAGGGGCTAGAGGGGAAGGAAGTGGATGGGGCTGTGTAGGACTCAGGATCGGTGATGTGGTGGCTTGATTAAAGTGGCAGCACTGGAATAGGAGAAGGGGACATGTTAGTAGCATGTTTTGGAAGTAGAGTCCGTGGGGTTTGTTCATGGATTAAATGTGGAGAGTGAGGGTAAGAGAATAATTGAGGATGATGCTTCCAACTGAGGACCCTGTCGTTCTACTCTGCATTCCATAAGCGTGTGATAACCCAAGCCTGAGTCTCCAGTGAGGATAGGCAGCAGCCTTCACCCACCTTTCATGCTGAGGGGATGCCGGGAGGGCCCTCTCTGCCAAGATTGGGGCTTATTCTATGGGGAACTTATTCTGATGGCCCAACATGATTCAGTGCTTTACAGGAGGCTCTCCTCAGGTGCCCACAAAGATTCTCTTAAGGCACAAAGAGGGTGGGAAACCTTTTCTGAGAGCTGTTTCTTTCATGTCGTGAGGCATAGAACTTTGCATATCAAATATCTTCCAGCTTCTTTCCCTTTCTATTGTCTGATATTTATCCTGTATTTCTATACAGTGGGAGAAAATATTTGCAATACATATAATTAATGAAGAGCTCCTATCTAGAACATATAAAACTTCTCTCTTTCTACACACACACACACACACACACACACACACACACACACACCCCTCTCAGTAATAAAAAGTCAACACAATAAAAATGGGCAAGACAAAAGAATAGCCATCGCATAAGACGTCCAGTAAGTATATCTAATATCTGAACATCCAATACATATATAAAATGTGCTTAACCTCATTAGTGATCAGGAAATACATAAAGCTTCCATCATACAACCACAAGAATGGCTAAATTAAACAACAACAACAACAACAACTGATTTTACCAAGGATTGAGAAGGATGTAAGAGCAACTAGAACTCTCATATGTTGCTAGTGGGTGTGTAAATTGGTACAACCATTTTGGAATACTGATTGCTATTATCTATTAAAGTTGAATTTAGCACACCCTGTGACCTAGCAATTCCATTTCTATTTCTATATCCAACAGAAATGTGTCATATGTGAACCAAACCACATGTAAAAATTGTTTACAATAGCACTATTTGTAAAAGACTAAAACTGGAAATCACCAAATGACCAGCAACAGAGAATAAAGCAATTACGGCTTATTTCTACAATGGATTGCTATGCTGAAGTAGGAATGAAAGAACAGCAGCTACACATAACTGGTATGGATGAATCTCATGAACACAATGTGAAGGGAAAGAAGGCAGAAACCTACTTATCACACCCTCCATTTATATAAAACTCAGAGACGAAACAAATTTATGGTGTTAGGAGTCAGGTTCCTTTGGGGAGGAGAGAGGGAGTAGTGCCTGAATGGAGGGGGCGTGGAGGGGGCTTCTGGTATGCTGGTTAGATTTTTGTTTTGTTTTTAATCTGAGTGATATAGGTGGTAGTTACTTTTTGATGTTACATTGAGCTATACACTTATGATCTGTTCATGTTTCTGTATGTATTTTATACTTCAATAAAACACTAGTGATTTGTGAATACTTAAGATTCTTTTTAAGTCATCATTGATTGTTTGGATCTTCTGTGTCCCTGGAATCAGTTTTTCAAGAGCTTGTTTTGATCTCTTTCTTTTATTCTGCCATTGCATTTCACTTGTCCATCAATTCCATCCATTTCCACTTAAGTTTGAGGGCATGAGGGGCTGTGTAGAAAAGATGTCTGGCAGTTCCATGAATTGAGGGGTTTGTTTACCTTAGATAGACAGGGTGGGGACCCTGGATGTCCCCCAAATACCAGAATGAGGGAGACTTCACATTGACTTCCCTAGTTCTCCTCAGAGAGTTTATTTAATTCCTTTAGCGAAGAACCCTATAATTTTGGAGGAGAGGACCTAGAGATAATGTGTGGCTCTCTGTCAGTCTAGGGACAAGGGTAGGGACTGGGATATGTGGTGAAGTGGGTAACTCTTCCAGATTAAAACCTTTGAGCTATTTTCCTCATTCCTGCCCTCTGACATACGTTTTCACACCTGGTACACCCTAACTCCTTTTCCACTACAACTTCCTCCCCATGAATTCTATCTAGTTTGAGTTTCCTCTCACTCTGTTTTAATTATCAGAACTTCTCCCTCCCTCTTTCAGAAACTTTTCGAAATCTCTCGTGTTCTGATAATTTCCCTCCTGTTAGTTCTCTGTGATAGTACAGGTTTATACCTTTTCATTTTGCTTTATGTTTTATTGCTTTGGGGAGGAAAGAGAGGCATGTGCTCATCTGGCCATTTTGGTCAAGGAAATTCATTATTTTGTTACTCAATATATTCACACTTAAACATTCTTTCCTGCCTTGTGTGCTAGTGTATATTACATCCCCCATGAGGAATAAAGAGTATTTTACTACCTCTCACTTCCCTTTCCTGCTTCAACTTCTGATTTCTATCATTTCTGAATTGTTAAGGTTTATGTCATTTACATTTTTTCCTTTAATAAAATTAAGCTCTTTTGTTATTGCTCTAAAGACCTCTTTTAAAAATTAAAACCCTCAAAACAGAAGGAACGAAGTCATTTGATTGGGCCCATTTTGAAGGAAAAGCAACTCTGTGTTAAAAATCTTATAGCTGAGAATAGATAGTTTCAAAGGTCAAGGTCCGGTGGATCCTCATTTAGTTATTTTCAGCTTCTTTTACTTCTTCTGGGTAATAATCAGATGCCGCTGCTTTTTGATTCTCATCACATTCTCTTTAAAACTCTTTTTTGGGATTTCTCTTTTACTTCCGTGGATAATATAGTCATATTGAATTCTTGGGTGATAATATTTCTGAGTTCTTGCATGTTTAAAAATGCCTTTTTAATTACCCTTGATTGGTAATTTCACAGAGCAGAGACATTTTGATTCAAATAAATTTCTCTTAGGAAATTGATGGCTTGTTTCTTCTTCTAGCATGTATTGTGGTGATGAGAAGTCTAGTGTCAGTTTGATTCTTATTCTTTGCAGGTAATACGTTTAGTTTGTTTGGAAACCACTGGAGTTTTGAAACTTTCCAGTGTGTGTCTAGATGTGGATCTTTTTTTTTTTTTTTCATTAATCTCTTCCTGTACTTGGAGGGCCCTTTTGTTCTTAGGACTTGTGATTTTTTCTCAGCCTGGTGAAAGTATATTTTACTATTTCTTTTGATTATTTATTACTTGTAGAATCTCTCTTAAACTGGAAAGGAACAATCTGGATCTATCTTCCCATCTTTTTGTTCATATTTATATCTCTTTGCATTTTTACTCTATGTCCTGGGATAGTATATGAACTTAAATATCTAGATCACAAACTTGGTCTTTCGCTACATTTAATTTACTATTTAGTCTCTACATATTTTATACTGTCAATCATATTTTTTCTTTTGTATGGCTTTGTCATGGTCTCTGCTCCTTTTATAGTAGCCTTTTCTTCTTCCTTGCAGTGGAGATGACATCATTAAATGTCTTCAAGACTATCAGATCACTATTTTGGCCTTTCCTTGAGCTGTCTCTGTTTCTTCTGAGGTCAGTTTTTCTGTTTATTTATCCTAGTTCTTCTCTTTGTTATTCATTTTTTTACAAATATTTGGTAATTTTTGTTTGCCAATTCATATTTATGAATTAATGAATTTACCATTGATTAGCATAGCTATGTAGTTGGTTAGGGTTTTTTTTTTCTGTATTTATTGCAATTTTGAATGGAAAAAACTTTCCCATTACATTTTCTTAATGGTAATTGCTTAAAGTGTAGAATCTTGGCAATTTTTTGATAGTTCTCTTGTATCCTGACAATTTTCTCAACTATGTTATTACATCTACTACTTTTCCCATTGATTTTCTTAATAAATTATCATTCTTCAATTCATAACTTGTTTCTTTCTAGCTATTTTACCTTTTATTCCTGTTTCACG
Source organism: Macaca mulatta (assembly GCF_049350105.2). Lineage (NCBI taxonomy): Eukaryota > Metazoa > Chordata > Mammalia > Primates > Cercopithecidae > Macaca > Macaca mulatta. The sequence goes on from NC_133409.1 coordinate 79,885,735, forward strand.
TCTCATTGTTTTAATATTTAAGTGCCTGTGTGAAAGATTCTGTGTTACATGTGATATACTTAAGCAATAATATAGAATAATAAATTATAACAATAATTTTATATATAGGTCACTATAATGTTAGTCTTGTTATAAACTATCTGACAACAGTGAAATGTGTCAACTGTTTTTCAGGCAAAGTAAATATTAAGGATTCAGATTTGTTAACTCTCCATTGAATTTTGGTCTTCTGAATAGGGTTGATGTAGAAGTGAGCCCACAAAAGTGTTTTGCTTGTTTTTTAAATGGCTACCTCCAGGAAACTTCCTCTTGAAATTTAGGAATATTCCAAGATGGGGAGTCTGGAAAGGACCGTGTGCGTGTGTGTGTGTGTGTGTGTGTGTGTGTGTGTGTGTGAATTTTTTTTTTCTTTTTTTTAACTATAAGTTTTGGGATACATGTGCAGAACGTGCAGGTTTGTTACATAGGTATACACATGCCATGGTGGTTTGCTGCACCCATCAACCCATCATCCACATTAGGTATTTCTCCTAATGCTAGCCCTCTACCTCTGAACAGGCCCCAGTGTGGGATGTTTCCCTCCTTGTGTCCATGTGTTCTCATTGTTCAGCTCCCACTTATGAATGAGAACGTGTGCTGTTTGGTTTTCTGTTCTTGTGTTAGTTTGCTGAAAATGATGGTTTCCAGCTTCATCCATGTGCCTGCAAAGGACATGAACTTACCCTTTTTTATGGCTGCATAGTATTCCATGGTATATATGTGCCACATTTTCTTTATCCAGTCTATCATTGATGGGCATTTGGGTTGGCTCCAAGTCTTTGCTGTTGTGAACAGTGCAGCAAATAAACATATGTGTGCATGTGTCTTTATAGTAGAACAACTTATAATCCTTTGGGTATACACCCAGTAATGGGATTACTGGGTCAAATTGTATTTCTGGTTCTAGATCCTGGAAAGGACCTTTTCTACCTTTTGAAGTTAGTCAGTTATTTTCTCTTGTAGCTACTCATCGTCTTCTCAAAATGCAGAATGCGTACATGTGCCCCGTAATCACTGTAGAGTAATTTGACGGTACTAAGTCTTCACCAGAGTTTTTGGATGGAGTTGCAACCCTGCTCTACCAAATAATTATAGCAAAACAAAAACAAAGCAAATAATAAATCCCACAAACAATCAGATAGGCCCAGATTTTATGAGGCAGAATCTGATATTTTACTTTATGAATAGGTAACATGTTTAATTATGCATACTTAAGATCCACGCCATGTTTTTGTTTTGGTTCCAAACCACTTTGAAAAGTATCTACTGCTTATTTTATGAGATGAGTTCTTTGTATAAATTGTGTTACTACTTCTCACTACCTATGTTACTATGAAATATGGAACAGATATACTTCTTATTTGGCAGATATAAAACCACAAAAAAATATAGTCAGTCACAGTTCAAGGATTAGAACTGGTTTCTCATTTTTCCTAGTCCTGACATGAACAATAAAAACCATATAATTGGATTTTCTTTTTCACTTTGTCTACCAAAGATTTTACTGAGAAATGTGGAGTTCAATTTGCATAATTGTAAGGTCCTTAGCCTGCATATATGCATTCTAAATTTTCCGAGGCCTCAACTTTCTATTGTAATGTACGGCATATTACATGCACCTCTGAATTTCTAACGTCATTTATATCTTTACATTTTGTTTTTTGAATTACTTTCAAGCCACTTTAAGTACTTTTGGTATTACCAAAGGAAAGAGATAAGAGGAAAGGTAGGAAGGGGGAAAAAAAGGAAGAGAAGGGAAAGGAGTGGAAAAGAGTTGGGGAAACAGTTCACATAAAGATTTGACTTTAAAGGAGAGTTTTCCGTTTTCTGGAAAAGTCTTGGCTGTAGCCTACTGCTGACTTAGAGCAGTCTTTCTTCTTCACCTTATTCTCTCTCTTCTCTTCCCTCCTCTTTCTTTTCCTCTTCAAACTATATCGTGACACTTGCCCCCAGAGAGAGATAGGCAGTCCCAATTAGTTCATATTACGTTATTTCAGTAAGCGCTACTGACAGTTACTGCCATTATTTTATCAGCTCCATTTTCTTTGATAGGAGGGGAATCACTCATAGGCCCAAAGACCAGCATATTGTTCACACAACTGTCTGCACAATTTGAATGATCAGGAGAGCCCTTGGGTGGAGAATAGGAGGAAGGAAACTTGCTGTGTCAGGCATTCTCAGTTCTACTATTGATGGGAAAGTTTCTCTACTTTTCTTTCTTTCTTTCTTTTTTTTTTGGTCTGGGTCTGTAATTTCTCATCTGTCCTCATACGCCAGCTCAGGTCCACACACATCTGTTTCACCCAGTTTAGTCTGCCCTGTGTTTGTCCCACGGAAGCTAGCGTAAGTTAGTGCTCTTGTTGCTCCCACATTTGTTACTCTGCAGGCAAACAGCATTTTCAAACTTGACCATGAAACCTATCACTTTCTTGCTTGTGTATTAACCCAGTCCTTTTTTTTTTAATTACTAAAAGAGTTGCCTACAAAGTGATTTGCTTACTCAATAGCTCAGCAAGTGAAAGATAAATGACTTTAAAATATGATGTTAACGAAGGGTCCAGTCATATTATTATTTGCCTGTTATGTAACCAATTCTTTGTTTTTTTGGCTAAAGTTTTCAATGACACTAAATTTATCTGTAATAAATCTGTTTCTATAATTGCCTTTAAATATTTTAAATAAATAAATAAAAAGAGAAAAGTAGCATCTTTTGCCATTGCATTTGTGTGAGTCACAGCTTATTGTCTGCAGGGGAGCCTTAAAGGCAGGGTGGCCCATGAGGAATGGGAGACAACCTTTCCTCTCCAGCCCTTGCCCTGCCTAATTGATCGTATCGGCAGTATTTGATCCAGGGAACCTCCTCCTCCCTGCATAACTACCAGAAGAGATTAACATTGTTATCTTAAGTCCACAGGCAGATAGGACTGGAGTTGCTGAGAACTCCTGGTCTCTCTATACTCTTGAATGGGACATCACCCTGCAGATTTTCTACCCTGTCTTGCTGACCTTGGTACATGGACACTAGCACTGACTCTGGAACATCGGGCCAAGCCAGGTCTCTGGAAACATCTCTGCTAAAGCCTGCAGATGTTCAGGACTATGTGCTGTGTGCGGTGGCTGGAGTGACTGATGGTGCCAGAACCTGCAAAGAGGTTGGTCCTGTGAGGATGTCACCCAGTGCAGCTGGCCAACATGGAAAGGAAAACGGATGCAAATAGGCTCTCATACCACTGTCTTTCTTTGATTTTGGGCTTCTTGTTGTTCCGAGCGGCAGACCTCCTGCCAGCCAAGTCACAGAGGTCCGAGGGTGTTTTTGAGGGAGTGCCCGGTGTGCCTCTGGTACCTTGATTCAGCACAATGGCTGTTTCTGATTTCTGGATGTGGCTCTTCACCATCTGTTTCAGGCTGCAGCTGTGGCTGGTTTATTTTGTGATAGGAGTTATTACTGTTGTTGGTTTCTCATTACATAATGCTTTACTTATATTCACAAAAACCTAATACCACGATGTGCTTTTGAATAGGATGCAGATTTTGGGGAGGGGGTGTTCAACAGATGCATGGGAACCTCTGGGTTCCCTGGAGAGGGAAGTTCAGAGTTGGGAGAAGAGACCAGCAATAATTCTGCTTTTCCTTCAAGGAGGGGCATATCCATGTGCATGGATGGAGTCGAGCTTCATCATCATCCTCTTTAAAGATAAGTGATATTGAGAACTTGAAGAAATCTGGAAAATATAAGCTAGTGGAATTCAGAATGTATTTGATAGTGCTCATACATACAGAGGGTGCTGTACTGTATGAAGAATAATCTGCAATCTGCTTTTATACTTTCTTTCTTCTTCTTCTTTTTTTTTTTTTCTTGAGATAGAATCTCACTCTGTTGCCCAGGCTGGACTAACACCTTTTCTCTTATCTCTTTCCTTTGGTGACACCAAAAGGACTCGCTGCAACCTCTGCCTCCCGGGTTCAAGCGATTCCCCTGCCTCAGCCTCCCAAGTAGCTGAGATTACAGGCACCTGCCACCATGCCCAGCTAATTGTTGTATTTTAAGTAGATATGGGATTTCACTGTGTTGGCTAGGCTGGTCTTGAACTCCTGACCTTATGATCTGCCCACCTCAGCCTCTCAAAGTGCTGGGATTACAAGCATGAGCCACCATGCCCGGCCCTACACTTTATTTGCCTCTGCCTTTCCTGGGACCTGAGAGCACTCTGGAACTGATGGTTCAGCAAACTCTCTAGTAGTAAACCAACGTTTCTTTAGGAAATGCCGCTAACATGGTATAACATATTTCATCAGTATATCATTGATTAGGAGGAGGCTCAAAGAGCTTTTCTTGCATCCCTGGGACAATGTAAGAAAGTCAAGCTTCCGGCTTCCACTTTGCTCTCACTTTTGTCAAATGCCTTGCTATAGCCTGTGATTATTGAAGGCCTTGGAAGGCATTTGGGTCCTGCTTCGAATTCTCGACACTCTAAGACACGTGTGGAGGTCTGACAGGATGAGGGCATTACACCTACACGGGAGAAGACAGTCAAATATTTGTATCATTTGCAGTGAGTTTCTGTTAGGAGCAGAGAGCAAGAGTCAATACAAAAATTGAGCTCTCTATTGGGAAGCCTCATTTTAGGATTTCTTTTCCTGGGTGAGATGATATTTGTATGCTGCACCTGTAGTCAGGTATGCTCTAGACACAGAGTGTATGAGGATGAGGTCAAATTTGGGGTCAAGTTTGGAAGGTCTTGCCAACCTGGTTGATTGTTTAAATGGTAAGCAGACGTAAGTTGCGGGTGAGGTTGCAGGTGAGGTCTGGTGGATGGTCCTAATGCATAAAAAACTTGAAGGTGGTCGAATGGACTATGGGAGCTTTCCTTCCCCAGGGCCACTGTGTGTGAGCAGACCCTGGTCACCAGCCACTTTGCATCTACCACTAGTTTGCTTTTTAACCGAATCATCCATTCTTTTCCACATCATCTCCTTATAGACAAAATGTCCACATGTTGGGAAGAACTGGCTCACATTTCAACTAAATAAAAAGACCTTTTGACATTGGCCAGGCACGGTTGCTCAAGCCTGTAATCCCAGCACTTTGGGAGGCCGAGGCCGGTGGATCACAAGGTCAGGAGATGGAGACCATCCCGGTTAACACGGTGAAACCCCGTCTCTACTAAAAATACAAAAAATTAGCCAGGCGTGGTGGCCAGCGACTGTAGTCCCAGATACGCAGGAGGCTGAGGCAGGAGAATGGCGTGAACCCGGGAGGCGGAGCTTGCAGTGAGCCAAGATTGCGCCATTGCACTCCAACCTGGCGACAGAGCGAGACTCCGACTCAAAAACAGAAGGAAAAAAAAAAAAAGACGTTTCGACATCTAATAATAGTTCCCATAGTACCTACTGCATCCAAGGCGCTGGGCTAGGAACTTTGCATGTATTATCTCTGCAATGCCAGAACATGTTTCACGAATGATAAGGCAAAGGCTCAGATATGTCATAAAATGTGGCCACTGTCACAAGCTAAGGAATCCAAGTGACAGACTCGCAATCCAGGTCTGAATGCAAAGCCTGCCACCCTCCTGCTCCTACACCATTCTGTGCCCCCCTCAGCCTCATGCCATGGGTATACCAGCTGAGCTAGTGAGCTCGCGCTTCTTTTCCAATATTTTGCATGAAAACGAGAAGACTCAATAATATCCTAATGTGGGCTAAAAGAAACAAAGGAGCAAATAAAAACCTTGCTAAGTCAACCAGATGTTTGGATTTTAGACTAAAGATAATAGGTTTGCTTCCCTCAAGAAATAGGATTTGGGGAGGAAGGGGTACAGAGCACAGAGTACTTACATTACTATTGATGAGGTGGATTTGTCTATTAGACTGTAGTGCACCCTATGGGGTGAGAGCATCAAGGTGCACTTTTTAATGTTTGAATTGAATGGACCTCCGGCCAGGCAGGGATATTCAGAACCACTGGCTGACATAGCTAGACACTCATAGGACACACAGAAAACAAAGGGGAAGCATTAAATCAATACAGGATGCAGACGTGACCCACTTGTATCTGGTACAGATAAAAAGTGAGTGTGTCTGCTGGGTGATGGGCTGGAATAAAGGGAGCAGCTGGGAAAGGCCATGGAGAAAGTGGACACATGTTGCTGGAACACAGTGGGACTTCTCATGGCCACCGCCCCAATCCGGGCTGCTGCCCAGTAAATACGTAGACTAGTCAATAGGGAAAGTGACCTACCAAGTATCATGGCCAGACTCCTGGATTCTTAGTGGGTTTGTCTTAGTTAGTGGCATTTCCCATCATCAGCTTTATTTCCTTGATATAAAATTCGACTTCACATTTTTTCCTGAAGTTTATTGTGGAGAACTAATTTCTAATCAAGTCCGTGGTGCGTAGTCCCACGACTCGGGACCCCACCTGTGTTGCTCTGGGGGGAGCCTCCAAAGCATCTCTTGGATGCCTGTTTTGTCAGCATCTCCTCTTCCCCTCTCAGAGTTGCAGGCAGATGTGGCCGGCAGAGAGAGGTTAAGGAGCCAGCAACGAAGGACAGCTGGGGATCGTTAGCAACAATCAAGGCGCGGCATTAAGAGGCAGCAGGGGTGAGTGTCTTGGTTCTTACATTGGCCTGCCTGAGGAAGCCATCTGGACAGAGGAAATTTGCCTTAAACCTTGGCAAGAGAACTTTGTTCTGTTTGAACTTTCTTTAAAGCCCCAGAGTGGGTGAGCATTTTGTTTAAACTTTCCTTAAAACAAAGAATAGGAGATCCCCTGCAATTAACAACAGGAACCTTCTTCCCCTTTTAACAGATTTGATAGGAAAAACCACAAGGACTGTTCTGATATCCATTAGCATGGTTCAGTTAGCAGACTGGAAAGAAAGATACAAAGGAGTGGAAGTTTGCAGGCTTGGGAGCACCTAGGTCATGTAAGAAAGGTCTCATCACAGTGCGCTCCATCCTTAAGTCGGACCTTCTCTCGTGTGGGGCCTGTCCCCGTTGATTGCAGAGGGGGATTCATTTTCAGCACAATTTCCTGTGTTCACTATTCGTCTTGGCATATGTATGCACGCAGCACTCACAAATAATGGGATTTGCCACTCTGTCTTAAAGTGATTCAGTAGGGAAGTGCATCCTCTCAGCTGTGAGACAGTGTTATGAATGCAGCTACTTCTTCTAGCCCTATTTCATGCAGTTCTTCAAATATCAGACTTCAGCTTAGTTCACAGAGGGATTTTATGACGTCCAGCATTTTCTCTTTGAACCCAAAAGCTACCATTACTATTATCCAGAACACACATATTTATACATAGGAATACGTCCATATGGAGTTCCCATAGGAAAATTACCTGAGAAAAACCCCAATATCTGGCTGACATGCCTGTGGCAGAAGCCTGTGCATCCGTCTTGCACAAAATCAACTTCCTTTGGCACTTGGGCAAGCTCTTTCACATTATGGGCCCTACTTTCTGTCCTTGTCAGATGTCCAAGTTGGCAGCTTCCTGCTCTAATGCCCTGTTGTTTTCCAGTTGTGAGTAGGAGCCGATGCTAACCCTTGGGCAGTTGTCCTGCAAGCAGTGCCTATTGCTACTCTCCCAGCTCATGCCCCCTCCCCGCCTAGACCATTTTCTCCCTGCCTCTCTGGTCCCCTGCGGCCCTGCCCTTCCGCCTGGGCCACTTCTGCTCTGGGACAGCCATCAGGCCTCTGCCTAGTATCCCTCTGCCACAGCCCTGCATTTCCTCTGTGTTGCCGTTGCTTGTTTCATTCCTTGCCTCTTTGATTAGCCACAAGTCTCACGGGAGTTTGTCATGTATCCTGTTGAGTCCTCTGTTGCCTAGCACAGGAGCTGCTGCACGGTGGTAGATAAGACTCAATGACTATTTTTTGAATAAAAAGACAAACTGAGAAATTAAAGGATGAATAAAAAGAGTGAATGAATGTTCCTTCACTCATACACATTCCTAAGAGGTGAGTGCAGGGAATCCCAGTGGAGGGGATTACTGCCTCTCTGCAGGCCTGATGTATCTGCTAACCTTACACAGAACTTGAACGAACATTGAAAAATAGCCACCTGATCGCTTCCTCACATGTTGAATGCAAAAGGGTGGGGGCTCTGTGAACAGAGGTGGAGGCTCTTTGGGTGTTCCTCAGCCAGTGTTGCGGGGACTGTAAACCAGAAGTGCCTTCTCTCCTCTAGCAGAAGAGGGGCTGTGAATGGGAGGGGTTTCTGGAAGCCATGGAGGCCCACAGGGGGAAGACCCACATATTCCTGGCTGTGCTTTCCAGCCTAACACACCCTCTCTATCTGTAGAGAAGAAGTTTGTGTTTTCCCTTCTGCCCTGTAAACACCTCCTATCCATCAGGATTTAGGTGAGTGCATACTGTTTCACCAGGTGGCACAGACGCCAAAATGTTTCATAAGGCTATATAGAGTTTGGGGCTCCTGTTGCTTTTTCACTGGTCCCTGGTCCTGTTGCTAAACCTGATCTGCTTGATCCTTTAATCCTACCTCAATGCCCAGATTTATGATTAGGTAGATCCTAGTTATAAACCAAATCAGTTAAATATATAATTGGTCTCATTAGTCACTGAAGAAATATCTAAAATAAACACGCATTGATCATTTCATTTCATATGGGACTAAAACTTAATTTCAAATGTATGATTTTTTTTTAGTTAAGAACAACCAACCATAATTTGTCAACTAAAAAATAACGCAAGTATGAGCCTGTGTGTATGCTACATATTAGAAACAAACATTCGTGAAAGATTCATATGCTCTGCTCGATAATTGGAATCAAGAGGTCTGAGCTTAAGGAAATAGTTGAAAACACCAACAGAAATGTATGCATAAAGATGTCCAATATAACATTGCTTGTAAGAGCAGAAAACCTGAATACAGCCTAAACATCCTGTATGGATAAGTAATACAGAATGGATAAGTAAATGATAGCACAACCTTCTGAAGAGGAATGAAGCTATTAAAAAGATCTTTAATGTTTTTAGTGATCATTAGTGCTGACAGTAGAAAATTAAGTGTAAAGAGCAGTATACAAATGTATGTACACAAGAAGGTTTTAACTATTCCAGTTACATGCATCAGTGAAGGAAAACACACCATAATGTTAGCAGTGGTTGTCTGGGTGGTGGGATTATGGATGTGTAGTCTCCTTGTCACATTCTCTGAAATTTCTGCAATGGACCAGCATTATCTTAAAGCGAGCACATTTATCATAAGGAAAAAATGATTACGAAACATCCTAAAAGATGTTGTGCCATCGAGCCAAATACAAGATCGTCTCATTACTCTTTGTTAAGAGGAACAAATCATGACTCTTTTTCAAAGCTGCCAAAACCTTATTTGCCAAAAATTACAAAGAAGGTTTTGTAAACATATAAAATAAAAAATCTGCTTTCCAAAGTAAAGGCAGTATTATCATACAATTCTTGCAGGCAATTTCTAAGTGAATTGTGCTCTCTGAGCAAGCTTTTCCTCGGGATCAATAGTCAATAAATTTCATCAGAGTGGACGTAAGCCTAGTGGATGACTAGTTAACAGGGTGTCTTGAAGACAGCCTGCAGTCTTCATCAATGCAAGTTTACTTTGTAGTTTATATCACAATCCCGCAGGATGGGAATAAGGTGATTTGTGTCTAGATTTAGCTATTTGGGGGCATTAAGTGGTGCAGACTTTGGTCATTATGGCCCAATCTGGGATTGCTTTGTTCTCTTGCAAACATTACTTGTGTAGGCAATAGTCAGACAATTTTAAATGAGTGGTGGCCTCCTTGAGGATGGTGAAGCTGTATAATTAAAGGTCTAGGTTCAGGCACATTTAGTTTGATGCAATATTCTTTCTTCCTCTGATGAGGCTAGGTCAAATGGAGGCTTCAGGTCATGTATAGACATGACTGGTCTCTGCTTCCCATTTCACCGGCATTTCAAAACTACCCATGACCTGCCACAATAGGCATCTCTTTATAAGGGGCAGAAGATTGCAGTATAGAAGGAAAAAGAGAGCTCCATTATTAGGGTTGGATCATGAAATCTCTGACTCTTCTTGTCTAGGTTGAATCCAGTTACATTCATTCCTTTTAAAATTTCCTTCTCTGAATTCTGAAGTGGTACAGTTCTCTCACTAATCTCAATGGAAAGACCACATTTTAAGAGCAGTGAGTGTGGGATGAGAAGGCTGAGTTAAGAAATAGAGATAGGAACAGAGGGAATAAAGGAAGGAAAAAAAACCCCTTGTCTCTCCCTTCCTTCCCTCCCTCCCTCCCTCCCTCCCTCCCTCCCTCCCTCCCTTCCTTCCTTTTTCTTTCTTTTTCTTCCTCATTTTTTTCTTTTCCTTCCTCTGTCACCCAGGCTGGAATGCAGTGGCACAATCTTAGGTTACTGCAGCCTCCACCTCCCAGGTCCAAGTGATTCTCGTGCCTCAGCCTCCTGAGTAGCTGGGACTACTAGCGCATGCCAGCATGCCCAGCTAATTTTTGTATTTTTAGTAGAGATGGGGTTTCACCATGGTGGCCAGGCTGTTCTTGAACTCCTGGCCTCAAGTGATCTGCCCACTTCAGCCTCCCAAAGTGTTGGGATTACAGGCGTGAGCCACCGTGCCCAGCCAAAACCCTTGTTTACTGCATAACCCTAAACTATACCCAGCAGTTCAGGAATATTCCGTATATCAACTAATACTAAGAGGAGATGATATTTACTGAGCCCTGTACTAGTGGTTTATGGCATTTACTCCATCGAATCCTTGCAGCCACCACTTGAACTATGTTTATTGTTTTAATCCCTTATTTATAGATGAGGACAAAGAAGTGCAGAGTGGCTAAGATGGAGGTTGATTTCCCCCCTAGGCCAGGATATCAAATTATGGACCATACACAAAGAATTAGGCATTTCTAGGAATCATTTGAGGACCAGCATATTGTACATTTAATCATAAGCACTGCAAATCCCAAACTGCCTCCTCATTTCCCTGTCTACAAATGGGGTTAGAGCCTGCCCTACTCCTCAAGGTGGCCAGGCCTAGGAGACTCCAATAGTTTAGACGGTCCTGATGAGATTAGGACCTGAAGCACTTCACCATCTTCGCTTCATAATTGCTTAAGCCAGCCAGGCATGCTGGCTGACACCTGTAATCCACCACTTTGGGAGGCAGAGGCAGGTGGATTGCTTGAGCCCAGGAGTTCGAGACCAGCCTGAACAACATGGAGAAACTCTAGCTCCACAAAAAATTAAAAAATTAGCCAGGCGTGGTGGTGGATGCCTATGATCCCAGCTGCTTGGGAGACTGAGACAGGAGGATTGCTAGAGCCCAGGTGGTCGAGGCTGGAGTGAGCCAAGACTGTGCCACTGCACTCCAGTCTGGGCGACTGTGTGAGACCAGATCTAAAAAAAAAAAAAAAAAAAAAAAAAAAAAAAAAAAAAATTGCTTAGGCCAAGCCAAGGAATAAACAAGAAAGAATGGCTGCAGTTTTGCTGGAGTAGGGTAATTCCCTCCGGCGTGTGTCTTTCCTCCGTGTTCCTAAGAAACAGTGGGAAAATCCAGATGGAAACTTCTATTATCACCATCTGTTTCAGCACTGCCCCTGTTCTCTTGTGGTGGGCCACCCCTGAGACAGCAAGACCAACCCTTTCTCTTCCTCCTCCTCCTCCTCAGCCTCCTCAAAGTGAAGATGATGAGGATGAAGACGTTTATGATTAGCTACTTCCACTTAATGAATAGTAAATATATTTTCTCTTCCTTATGATTTTCTATATAACATTTTATTTTCTCTAGCTTACTTTATTGTAAGAATAGAGTGTATAACACATTTAACATATGAAGTATGTGTTAATTGACTGTTTATCTGTAAGGCTTCCAGTCAGCAGTAGGCTACTAGTAGTTAAGTTTTGGAAGGTCAAAAATTATACAAGAATTTTCGACTGTGCAGGTGGGATGGGGGGGTTGCATCTGTAACCTCTGCATTGTTCAAGGGTCAACTGTATGATGAAAAACAAAAAGGAACGTTTATCAAATTGAAGCTAGTAAATGTTGCCTGTAAAATGTCCTGAGAGTTACCTTTTCTTTGAAACTAAGAGGTGAGGAGAGCAAATGTTAGATGTTAAGACCACAGTAGCTCGAGCTGTGACTTTCTAGTTGGTATAATTGGAAGTATGGGGAGACAATCGAATGGACTAAAGTCAGACACCAGCCCCAGCGGTAGCTGTCTCACACTGGGGTATGTATGACTGAGCAAAGGAGAGGGTCAGGGCTGTGTATCCCAGAGCCTCAGCTGTTGCATGAGCAAGCGGAACCTTCTTCCGGTGCACTGTGTGTTTCTCACAGTTTTTTTTTTTTTGAGACAGACTCTCACTGTCTCACCCAGGCTGGAGTGCAATGGCACGATCTCAGCTCACTGCAACCTCCACCTCCCAGGTTCAAGTGATTCTCCTGCGTCAGCCTCCCCAGTAACTGGGATTACAGGTGTGCACCACCACACCTGGCTAATTTTTGTATTTTTAGTAGAGATGGGGTTTCATCATGTTGGCCAGGCTGGTCTTGATCTCCTGACTTCAAGTGATCTACCCGCCTCGGCCTCCCAAAGTGCTGGGATTACAGGTGTGCGCCACCGCACCTGGCCTCCTCACAGTTTTTTCTTTCACGTTAGTCCAAATTAGCCTTTGTGGAATATTCTGATATAAAACTTAGGAAAAACATCAAACTATATTTCACATAAGATCGAAACAGTTTTTCCACGTCAGGCACATTTTGTTTCACTGATGCTAGTAAAAAGAACCATGAACAGCTTTAGTCACTGAAGAACAGCTTACAAAAAACAGTCTTTAAGTCAATATATTTAACTGAGTTCTCAATACAAGTTTAACATACACTAATTAGAAAACGAAGCTCTGTGGTCTATTATTTTAAGAGACAGTAGTTCTAAGTTCTTGCCTACCTGTCTTCAATTCCTTTAGGAATTTAAAAATCAAGTTTAGTTTTCAGCCATAGTGATGATAAGGCTATCATCACTCCCTAAGTAAAGACTTACACAAGTATATATGAGCTTCGTTCCAAACCGAACTTGCCCATTTTCTCCAGATTTAAAGTAGGATGCTGTGTTTGTTCCAAGAATTGCAGTTCACGGCAAAAGAACAGCTTCTCTTCTCCAGAGTAGGAGAATTAACCAGTGCGTCTGCTCCCAACAAGATGCAGGAGGACGCAGCTGGGCCTGAATCCAACTTCACTTGCTGCCACTTTTAGTCTGTGAGGAAGTGTTATTTGAAGGATGATTGCTCATGTTGAGTTTCTCCTGCTGTTGGCTTTGAATGTTCCCAATCATTTCGTTTATTTTATCGATTCTTTTTTCTTCATTTTCATGCTGACGGTCCCATAGATTGTGAAATCAACAATCTAGCAACCTCAGGGACCCCGTGGTGAGTTGAAGGCCTGCGTCCTGGGAAACATGGCTGACTGGATAACAATGGAGGAAGGAGAGGGCCTTGGCCTAGATGCCAGGGGTTTGGCTGCTCCTCCTTGCTCCTAGGAAAACTGATTACCTTCTGGGGGGTGAGCAGGGGCTCAGTTTTATCATCCCTAAAATGAGGGTTTGGGCCCGATGTAGATTTTCTTCTCCTGTAGAGTCATATGAGTAAAATGTACTTTACCACACAGTAAAATTCTGGCTGGTTTGTTCCTATCTTTTGTCACGGAACTCTACTCCTCAGCCCCAGCGTTTTTATCATCCTTCACTAATTTTTAAATTTTATTGTTATTTTTGTTGGGCTTTTGTAGCTTTTTTTTTCTGGTCGATGACTCCCCTTCCACCTCTTCATTTTTCCTGCTCCCTTTTCTCGTCCTCTTAGTGTCATTTCGTTTTTTATCTCCTCAGTAGAAATGTTCACCTCCCTTCTCCTCCTCTCCTACACTCCTCCCACCACCGGACTACTATTAAGAATGCCCTGGTACAGCTGGGCATGGTGGTTCACACCTGTAATCCCAGTGCTTTGGGAGGCCAAGGCAGATGGATCACCTGAAGTCAGGAGTTCGAGACCAGCTTGGGCAACATGGTGAAACCCCATCTCTTCTAAAAATACAAAAATTAGCTGGGTGTGGCGGCATGTGCCTGTAATCCCAACTGCTTGGGAGGCTGAAGCAGGAGAATCGCTTGAACCTGGGAGGCGGAGGTTGCAGTGAGCTGAGATCACGGCACTGCACTCCAGCCTGGGTGACCGAGCAAGACTCCATCTTGAAAAGAAAAAAAAAATGCCCTGGTACATTGAGGAGTGGGGAAGGATGGGGAGGTTGAGGAAGCTAAAACATCAACCACCCTGCACTTTGCTTGCCTGCATACTGGGTTCCCTGACAGCACTCGCTACAGAGGTAGCACCCTCTTCAGTGGGCTCTCCCATGTCCACGTGCATGCCTGTTTTGAATTCCCTAGGTCCAGTCAAATCATGAGCACTCCCCCTCCTCTTTCCTGCACTCTTTCTGCTACTGGGAAGCATGTCACTATTAATTATTCTGTCTCAAGCAGAGAATCCTGGCATCCAGAGCACTTCCTTCCTTACTTCTGCTTGCTTGAATGGTAGCTCGGTTCATCTTTCATCTCTGCCCCTGACCGAGTCATTCTTTACACTGCCCCTTGTATTCTTCTCTTCAAATTCTATCTCACTACATTCCTCCAGACCGATTGCTACAATGGAAAGTTTCCCCCTTCCTGTCCAAAAACCCATATTCCATTTTTCTTTCTACTTCCTCCTTAAAATCATCTGTAGTCTTGAACTGACCTTCTCAGTGAGTAAGGGTTGTAAACAGGACCATAAGTGTACGCCAGTGTTATTGGGTCTTCGGGTGGGCTAATCTTCCTGCCTGGGCCCAGCTCCTGGCCGCTGACCGTGCAGTTGTTTCTCTGGGATGTAAACCTAACAGCTCTGGGGCGCCTGCCAGCATGGATTCTGTTCCATGGGCTGACTGTTGGTGGTCTCCAGGAACCCAGACAGGACTTGGCTCACACCCATTCTTAGTCGCAGTGCTCTACTCATTGCAACCAGGTGATCTCTTGCAGAATGTGCGTATACAAACTGCTTTATAGAGCAGGGTCTCCCAACTCATCAGGGGAAACCCTTGTCAGTAAAAACTTAAAAACATGTGCCTCCAGTGTATCTCTTTTTATTTATGGATGAAATAGATGCATGTTCTACTGCATGGAAATATGATACATTTTATAAAACATACATAACATATAACTTTTAGTGGTGGCATGAGCTAAGGCTGCCATAAAAATGTTTTAAGCATAATTTTTATTTTATGTAGTTCAATAGTACAAAAGACCTTTTTGCTCTTGCTGAGATAAATACTGTGAATAATATTTTTAATGAGAGCAGTGTGGTTTAATATGTCAGTTCTGATGAGGTCACCATGGTTTTTATCTCATAATGTGGATGATGAAAGAGAGTAGAAGTGTTGACTTTGCCAGTTTCTTGTTGTTTGTTGATCCTCATAGTATTAGTCTTCTTTCCAATCCAAAAATTTCTTCAAAGGAAATTTTTGGGCCATCTGATTGTTTTGAGAAGACTAGTTTAGTTTAAACTAGATTGTATGAGCTGTAAGCCTACTTAACCAGGCACATGTGAGCTGCAATGCATTGCAAGCCCCTAGGCCCACTGTCTACCAAGGGAACCCTACCACTGGGAACCCTTCTTGAGCCATCATTGAGGGCAGTACTCTCCTAACATATGGATAAGATGAGGAAACCAGTGTCTCTGAGGAGGCCAGTGTTGATTATATAGTAAATACTGGGAAAGCTTAACTTAGAAAAGTATTTTTTTAGATCAAAAAACTATAGATAGAGGTTTTAATGCTTTCTTTCCACACCTCCGTGGGTTATGTCGTGTACTTTGGAGACCACTGATCTTGTCACTGCTTCCTGACAAATTCTGAATCTAACACATTCTAGGAAAACTTTCTCCTTTTTCACGACCCTTCCCGTGGTGTCCCTGGTTCTAGTTCTTAGGCATAACTGTTCTCAAGAAAATATCGACAACAGTTTTCTCAAGACTTCCCAAACTCTTCAGCCCTTCCCAACCCTCTTCCTCAGGAGCTCTCAAATCAAATGTAATCGTATATGGTTAAATATTTTTTTCTCAGCTTAATTGACTTGAATTTACTTTAGAAGATTGATGGGTGGAGAGGGAGTGTTTAGCACGTGCCTGGTGCCTTATGGAGCCCATCTCATGCCATCATCAACAGCCTGGATGAGGCAGATGTCACATGAGGCCCTGAGGCTCAGAGATGTTCAGTAATTGGCCAAGGTCTTGGTCTCTTTGACAGCAAAGTCTACTCATGTTGACTTCTATCAGGGATTTAGTGATGGGGAGAATCTGGCTGGGGCATCTCACCAGGGGCTGACATGGAAGCATTAGTTTCTGACAAACCTCAGGTCAAGATTTTTTTTCCAGGGAAGCTTATCTATCAATCCATCCATCCATCCATCCATCCATCCATCCATCCATCCATCCCTCCATCCATCCATCCATCCATCCAACAAAAATGTTTTACTTACCATGACCCAGGAATGGGGGTAGGCACTGGGGATGTGACCTTCAGGGAAACACCTAGGAAGTTAAGATGAAGAATGTTGGGGTGAGAGAGTGGGGGTAACTGTCTGGGTAGGGGGTTTTGAAGCCACAGGAAGAGCTGTAGAAGGAGGGAGATGAGGGTCAGGAATCAGAGCTTAGAACAGCAGGTTGTTGGGTTGTGGTGTGTAATTTAAGATGAAAGCTGTGGGCAATTTTTGGAAGTTGGAGATCCACCTGAATGTCCTGCTGGTTCCATGATACATGTGTAGGCCAGGGCGTCTAAGTTCTGGGCAACATCTGAAGCTGCTCTTTGGGCCCTATGACTTTCCCCAGTTGCTCATAGCACCTCTCTTGAGCTGGAAATACAAAAAATGCTACTTTTGTGCTTGCCCTGTTGAATTGATGTATATTTGGCTAAAGGTCTTTGCCTTGTAAGGTACAGTTGTATCATTTATAGCTGATTAAGATGAGACCCTTGAAAATAACCATCACTTTATTTTATGATACTGGCTACTTTCTGAAAAGCAGATCAGTTTACACAGTATCTTTGCTAGAAAGCTAACCCAAGTTAGTTTGAGGCCTGCCTATCATAACATCTGCTTGGAGGCTCTCTGGGACCTTTTATTCTTCTCTCTTCCTCAGATGTTCAGGAGGTTCACAAAGTTAGTCATCCGGATGTCTAAATCCAAGTTTTTGACAATAACTTGGAATTGTCTACAAGAATTGCTTTATAACATGAACATGGCAGAGAAGGGTTTCTGTCATGACAAACTCCACAAATACAGAGCCTCATCGGTCACATTTACCATTGAACCCCTTGAGCCCAGAATAGTGCCCGGTACATAGCAGGTGTTCAATAAATATTTTGTTGAAAGAATTAATAAATGAGTTTTTAAAGATAGAGAATAATGAGTTATCTTTTATTTTGTCCAATGCGGTTGGTGTCCATCAGTTTTTTTTTTTCTTTAAAGAAAATGTTAAGCAGTTAAGGAACTGTTTCACCATTTTAAGTTGAAAAAATTGTGTGTGTGTGATTTTGTGCTTAACTTGGTTTTGGTCACAGAAGATGAGTCCTTGAAGGTAGATCTACAGCGCTGGCCACAGCTGAGATGCATGCCCACACTCTCAGACCAGACTTGGGCAAATCTCTTTTTTTGTCTACTGCAAGTGTTGAATTATCTTCTTTGAAGTGTTAATGGGCAATATGCCAAATGTATTGTATGGGGGACATCTTTTTTATTCATTTATTTAAAAAATCTCTATGTGTTTTTTAGGGAAATGCAAACCATAAGTTTCTGATTC
This sequence comes from Macaca mulatta, assembly GCF_049350105.2. NCBI lineage: Eukaryota > Metazoa > Chordata > Mammalia > Primates > Cercopithecidae > Macaca > Macaca mulatta. Next base: position 79,903,640 of record NC_133409.1, read on the forward strand.
ATTTACACATAACTCATCAAAATGTGGTTTTGTGAGCACTCTTTGGTATGCGGGAAGCCTTATGATCCTTTTTACTACACTGTTCCAACCTTTTCCCTTCCTAGAAACAGGGAGTTATATTTGGCCAAAAATAGGTACATAAATAATTATGCAGCAAAATACTTAACCTGGATCCAAACTCCAATAGTTGAGGAGGCTTTAAACTTGAGAAAATGTTGCCACAGCTCATTACATTTTCTCTCATCAACTGTTGTTATGAAAGCCCAAAGAGGACAAGGGAACAATGTGCTGGCTGTGGCTTGGGAAGCTTTCTGGTTCTTTTGAGAGAGTTCTTGGAAAATCTTTTTAAAGGAAGCGAATATATGTGGCTTCCAATGGATGGTTTTTGGTTATAGATAGGATAATCAAATATTAGTTTTTCCTCTTTGTACTTGAATATTACAATTTTTTTCAAGTAGGGGTGGATAGAATTATGACATATATGTGCTGATTGCTTGCAAAGTTTTGGTATCTGAGGAAATGAACACAATATATATGTTCTTCTGGTTTTTTTTCTCCATTATTTGGGCAGAAGTTTTCAGACCTCAAAATAAGTATGCAAGATTGCTAAGGCTATATATAAATCCCATGGCTACTATAAATATAGAAGAAAATATTTTAAAATAATACTTACATGCAGTTAATACACAAATTATATTTCTTCTCAGAGAGTTTTTTAAAAATTATCTTTAAAAACAATTTATCTTTTTAAAAAAGATAATCACTATCAGAATATTTTGTCATCCTATTTTCTAAAACCCAAACAAAATAAACCAAAACAACTAATGTGAGAAACTGAGACATATCCAGAAATGAAATGTTCTGAGTTCCAAAGTTGTAATTTTACAATACACATGGCTGATAAAAGTATCATACACCTTGTTAGGTTGCATATAAATGTGTTTAGACCTCATACTAATTTTTGGATCTTGGTGAACACACATTTACCCCATTTTCTGTAACAAATTAGTCTAAATGCTGAGCTGGCAAGCAGCTGCCATGAGTTGCATGAGAAAAATAACTCCAGAAATGAAAAAATGTTATTGGTTCCCTAAATACTGGAGGTCAGGACTTTGAGAAGACAGGAAACAAAGTCTTTGGCTTTGGGGTCTTGCCAGGAGGCCTCATCAGTTTCAGCTGTGGATAAAGGCCTCGTCTAACCCCAGGGGTTTTTTTTGCCTCTATGTAAGTGATCATGGACAGATTTCTTCTAAGGAAATCACTGGAAAGGCATCAGAAGATGACATCAGCTCTCTTCAAATGTCCCACCTCTTGTCATTCAGAGGGCATTTTCTTTTTGATTACCTGTAGTGAACTGGTTTTCCCCAGCCCATCATCCATAGGATGGGTTTTCCCCACCCTATGATCCAATAAGGGTCAGCTTTTCAGATTGGAGAAAGGACCCACGGGAAGATAAAAGAAGGCTACGTTTCCAAATCCACCACTGACTTCCATGAAAGAAAGTGCATCTGCTTTGTTCAAGAACTTTTCTTTTTTTTTTTTTTTTTTTTTTGAGACGGAGTCTTGCTCTGTCGCCCAGGCTGGAGTGCAGTGGCCGGATCTCAGCTCACTGCAAGCTCCGCCTCCCGGGTTCACGCCATTCTCCTGCCTCAGCCTCCCGAGTAGCTGGGACTACAGGCGCCCCCTACCTCGCCCGGCTAGTTTTTTTTTTTTTTGTATTTTTTAGTAGAGACGGGGTTTCACCGTGTTCGCCAGGATGGTCTCGATCTCCTGACCTCGTGATCCGCCCGCCTCGGCCTCCCAAAGTGCTGGGATTACAGGCTTGAGCCACCGCGCCCGGCCCAAGAACTTTTCTTGAAAGGACAATAAGATATGGACTGGCTGTACTCCACTCAAAGGGACAGACACAACAAATTCAAAATACTCAGAACCTCAATGTCATTCTTAAGGAATGCCAATACTTGAAGTCGACTAGTGTCTTATGACTGATTCAGGCAGTTTTGAACATTGTCACATTTTACTCTAGTTCAGTGCTTCAAATGAGATTCATATTCTGCTTTTGTAACTAAAGACAGGTCAAGCATCTCAATCAAGCATTATTGTATAGACCTTGCCAAGAATGGACACCTCCACCCACCTTCAGGAAAGAGCTTTTTCTGGCTACTTTTTCTACCATTTCCAGATGACAACAAAATATCCTTAATGCTGTGACATATTTACTGCAACTCAACCATCCAGTCAAATTCATTGGGGGATAATTCCTAGAAAACTGAGAAAGTCATCAGTTTGTATTTACCTTCCCTTGACTGGTAACATTCCTGTCTCGGGTTCTTGATGCAGAGAAAACTTGGATCAAAGTGAAATAAACCTCTTCCTACAGATAGGACCATTTCAGAAATGCAGTGCCAGGCATTTTAGGATTTCAATAATTTTAAAAGATAATGAATCTGTGGAAAATGGAAAATTGTTAGCTGTTAGGTATAAACTAAGAAATTATAATGTCACAAAGGATGAGAGTTTTCAGAAGTGGAATTTCCCAAAATGGTGAAATTTATTCCTTATCAGCCCTCTCTCTTTTTCCCTACCCTGTCCTATAGCACCAAGTCACCAGAACTTAGAATGTGGAAAAAGAAGACTGTGTTTGGGGCAGAGTCAGTCTTGTTCACCTTTCTCCTATATGGAACAGGAGTGATTCATGCCTTCCTCTGCTGTCACACTGTCAGCATCCACTAATCATAGCCCCATGATCACAGGACTTGTGCACATAAACAATTTCCAGGAGGTACAGAACAGCCCAGGGATCTCTCAGGCATAAACACTAGTTATTCTGTAATTCATTATACTCCCTTCTCTATCCTTTTGACATGTGCTTGAAATAATAGCTTTCTTTAAAACGTTCGAACATGTCAGTGGACGTAGGCCCTTTCGCTGTCTTTGGTACATACATGTTTGTTTCACTACGTCCCCTTTCTTTGAAATGATCATCTTTGGCTGTTCTAGTGAAGCCCTGTGGATTTGCGTCTTAAAGAATATCAGGAGGATTCAGTGATGGCGTTTCAGACACATGCTAGATCCTCTTGTCCTTTGCATTTATGTTTCGGAGGAACCGGGGCACTATAGTGAGGCCCTTTACTGCTATCATTAATCAGACTACATATATTTGTTTTTTTTGTTTTTTGTTTTTTAACACTAGTAAGTTAGGTCATTTAACTCCCACTTCCTCTCAAACAGGTGTCTTCAGCAAACTAAGTTCCTCCAGTCAGCCTGCTTACTTGAGGCAGGAGTCAATAACTTCTAGTTACTCTGATATCATTAGTTTCTTTACTCAGCCAATATGTGTTTATTGCATGTTTACTGTGCCACATATTGCAATAGGCATTAGAGATTCAACAGTGAGTGCGACAGTTACTTGAATCTAGACTTCCATAGGAGTCTAGAATCAAGAGGAAACATTTATGATTTATGATCCAGTTTCTGTAGCTTCTCTTGTGTTGTTACAATAAGGACTATAGATTTTATAAAGTCTTTAAATAACATTGAACTTGAAACATAGAAGAAAAATTATCTATACTCACATGTCTGAGCTATGTGTCCTCAGCGATTAGAAAATGAGAAGATTGGCCGGGCGCGGTGGCTCAAGCCTGTAATCCCAGCACTTTGGGAGGCCGAGACGGGCGGATCACGAGGTCAGGAGATCGAGACCATCCTGGCTAATACGGTGAAACCCCGTCTCTACTAAAAAATACAAAAAACTAGCCGGGCGAAGTGGCGGGTGCCTGTAGTCCCAGCTACTCGGGAGGCTGAGGCAGGAGAATGGCGTGAACCCGAGAGGAGGAGCTTGCAGTGAGCTGAGATCCGGCCACTGCACTCCAGCCTGGGTGACAGAGCAAGACTCCGTCTCAAAAAAAAAAAAAAAAAAAAAAGAAAATGAGAAGATTGCCTGTCATCCCAGCACTTTGGGAGGCCAATGCGGGCAGATCACTTGAGGTCAGGAGTTCAAGATCAGCCTGGCCAACATGGTGAAATTCTGTCTCTACTAAAAATACAAAAATTAGCCGAGTGTGGTGGGTGCATGCGTGTGATCTCTGGGAGGCTGAGGCAGGAAAACCACTTGAACCCAGGAGGTGGAGGTTGCAGTGAGCCAAGATTGCGCCACTGCACTCCAGCCTGGTAGACAGAGATAGACCCTGTCTCCAAAAAAAAAAAAAAAAAAAAAAAAAAAAGAATACTCTGTCAAGTGGAAATGCAGATTTAAAATGTACACAAATTGATTTTATGATTACAAATAGAAGAAAAGCAGATGCATGGGGGAAAGAAAGCTAGAGGAAACTTGGCCTAATACAGAGATTGAGGTCATGGGACTTGTTGGTTTTTTTATTCTTTGTCTATTTTCCAAAATTTAAGTCATGTTATTTATGTTACCTTTATTCAAATTATCAATAAAAATATATCGAATTGAGTTGTTCTCCACAGCTGCGTTGAGGCTCACGGTGGGTTTGGGAGTGAGTGGGAGGAAGGGTGGGGTCAGAGCTAGCAAGCAGAACGGGTTGCAGCAAGCACTCCCTGAAGCTGCCCACCAGGAGGGGCAGCTCCTGAGAGGGTGTGTTCTGCAAAGAGCTTGGTAGAAACATTTGTGAGCAGAAATCCTAATAAGGAATCCCTTTATTCATCTGCTTCTTCAGCTGAAACAGGAGGATAATTTGTCTGACTTCCTTGCGGTGTTGCTGTCAGTACAATTGAGTTCGTGCACAGGAAAGCGCTTTGTGCACCAAACACCCTATATGGTGTTGGTTACTATCATTTTATGAATAATAACAATTTATTTGAATTTGGTTTCCTTATTTGAAAAATAGCAATAAGTTTCTGTCCTGCTTACCTCACAGGATTATTGTTAGAATCAATGAAATAATGTATGTAAATGAGTTTTGTTCACTCTAAGTGAACAGAAATAAGAGCTACAGAAATAAAAGTTACAGAAATAAAAGCTGTTATTTTTGACTGCACACCTGGTTCCCAAGGTATCATGAATTTCGGAGTAATGCGGAGGCCTGGCTTTACAAAATGGTGCCCATTTCAAGCTTCTGGGGTCACACTTTGTCTGTGGCAGAGAAAGACAAATCCTAAAAAGGTTTTTCTTCCAGATAGTGTTGGGCCAAGGTAAGAAGATCCTGTTTATGTCAACGAAATAACTTGTTTAAGCGGAAGACTTCAGAGCCAAGAGAAGAATGTGCAGTCAAGACAATCTGCCACAGTGTGAACAACCCGTCTGAGGACGATCGGGCTGACTGTGCAAGCTGATGAAGGAACATAGTACCACTGTCCTCATCCTCTGGAAACAGGGAACAGTCACTTTCAATGTGCTCGAAAATGTGTGGAACATAAGGAAACTACCAGCATGCCAACTTTTGAAATTTCAAGATATTGCTCAATCAGAAATCAGGAATGAATGGGAAAAAAACAATCAATTTAAAGGAATTAGTAGCCATTTAAATAGGTGACAGTCTGACAATTTTTTCCCCTGAAATATAGGTCCAAAATAGAAGGCTCTCAGAAGTTCCTGTGACTCTGTGAGTAGTAGGTTAGAAAGAAAACATGAGAATGAGAAAAAAAAATGACCTTCCTAAGGCTTTGGCACTGAATACCATTTGCTCTCAAGACACAGTATCAGTGCAGCAGTTACGCATGCAGGAAAAATATGGATTTTTGAGACTGATATTTGGCAGGTCTCAATTTGCTTATAGACGTAACTGGGAAGACAACAATTTGGAAGGCACCATTTTGATTAGTTGCTTCTGTAGAACGACAAGAGATCTGGTGATTGCATGTGTTTAGTTAGCGAGATAGAATGCAGGTGAAACTCTTCCTTTAGAAAAGAAAACAGCAGTTGTAACATTTTACATTAACTAAAGAGAGTGAAGTATGCAGATACATAAAAACTTGCACATGTATGTAAGAAAATCCCTTCTCAGGACTTCCTGAAGTGAGTCACTTCCCCTCCTCAAGAGCTCCCCACCCTCACATGAGACCTGCTTATTCCAGTGAGGAAGCTCTTGGACTCTTCAGTTTTACACGAACACAGTTTTCCTAAGAAGTCTGTGTAGAATCAAACCCAGCCACAAAAGGGAAAAGAACATTAAAATTGAAAGGAGTTGGGAGAGGGAATGGAGGAAGAAGGAACTTAAACCAAAAACCCATTTTAAAAGAATGAATATACTTGACCAGATCTCCTTTTGTGACAAAATAAGGAATCACAGGAACCAAACTGTATAAAGCACGAAGAGTTAGTAGTGAATGGTTATGTCAGCCTCAGGTGGGATTCAAACCTTGGCACCAGCTCAGTCCCTGTGTGACCTTAAACAGCAGTCATCCAGTCGACCCCCAGTTTATCTGTAAATTATAGGTTACTGATGATTAAATCAGATGTCTAGAAAATGTTCAGGACATCAATATATCTGATAGATTGTAATGTATTGATCAATGTATACATCGAAGGCATCATATTCAAGCACTTTGAGGGATCCAGAGTGGTTACATTCGTAAGTTTTGGTGAATTGGATCAATTTTGTGAATTGGATCACATTTTGAGAGATTCCTGCATCAACTGGCTATGAAAAGGATTCTTCCTATATAAATTGACATATAACATTTGTATTTACCTCCTATTATGTAGGTTTGTAAATCAGGATTTTAAAAATCTTACTAGAATACATATTTAATTGTAGTATTAAAAACAGTTTTCGGCCAGGCACAGTGGCTCACACTTGTAATCCCAGTACTTTGGGAGGCTGAGGCAGATGGATCACCTGAGGTCAGGAGTTCGAGACCAGCCTGGCCAATATGGTGGAACCCCATCTCTACCAAAAATTGAAAAATTAGTTGGGCGTGGTGGTGCACATGCCTGTCATCCCAGCTAATTGGGAGGCTGAGGCAGGAGAATCGCTTGAACCTGGGAGGTGGAGATTGCAGTGAGCCAAGATTGTGCCACTGCACTCCAGCCTGGGCAATAGAGCGAGACTCTGTCTCAGAAAACAAACAAACAAACATTTTTCATTTTATATTTATTCTCAGCATGATAAAATACAATTATGTTATCCAACTAATTTATTTTGTAATTGTTGGCTAGTAAGGCCCAGAGAGGTTAAATGGCTAGTACTAGGTAGTGGCAGACCCCTAAATCAACTTTATTAAGAGATAATATTTTTCTATTAAAATATCTTAAAAACAATTTCCACTATATAAGATTTTCTCTAGGCTCTTTGTAAATGTTCATAACATGTAGCTAAGAGCAGACTTTTTGCTCTATGAGAACTTCACCATTGGATTTATATAATTTTCCAAGAAAACTCCCTTTCAAAAACGGTCTACAGCAAGTAATATAAAAGTGATTTTTTCTTCTTTAAAGAAAATTCCCTTTAGAAAAGAAGGAAGTGCACCAGGACAAAGGCAGCCAACTGAGATCAGTGACTCAGTCTGTTCCATAAATTATAGCTCTGAAGTCAGTTTGAATGAGTGCTCACATTTCCAAAAACACAGACTGTCGTGGCACCTAAGGGTGTCGACATTGCTACAGAGGCAATTAGCTTTATAAAACAGAAAGAATCACTAAGTGCATGAACCCTAAGGTACATGCCGGCCCAGAAATACATATTTCAACAAGGAATTGCCAAAGGGCAATGGTGCATTGAGAAATCCTCCCCTACTCAGTGGTGAAAGTTAAGTCTGTGGTATGTACAGATGAGGGAAGCTTGTCTGCATGTGACCTAGGTTGAGGGGAGAAGGTAGAGAGTGTGTGGAATGGTCAGCGTGCCATTCTCCTGAGCCAGAAGAGTCTAATGGGCCCAAATTGTCTGTTTCTATCCAGGGTGTTCCTTGGGCGTTTTTTTCAAGACCACAGACCATAATCCCTGGGAAACTCTCACTTAAGTGAGTGCTCTTGACAATGAGGAAAACTAGGTGAGAGGCTGAGAGCTCATCTGGACAAGTCTGTGGTTGGTACAATGAGAGCATAGTTATGTTGGGAAGAGGTGTTCCCTTGAGACGTCTAATCACACAGTAAAAAAAAAACAAGGCCGGGCGCGGTGGCTCAAGCCTGTAATCCCAGCACTTTGGGAGGCCGAGGCGGGTGGATCACGAGGTCAGGAGATCGAGACTATCTTGGCTAACATGGTGAAACCCCGTCTCTACTAAAAATACAAAAAACTAGCCGGGCGTGGTGGCGGGCGCCTGTAGTCTCAGCTACTTGGGAGGCTGAGGCAGGAGAATGGCGTGAACCCGGGAGGCGGAGCTTGCAGTGAGCCGAGATCACGCCACTGCAGTCCAGCCTGGGAGACACAGCGAGACTCCGTCTCAAAAAAAAAAACAAAAACAAAAACAAAAAAAAAACACTCTGTTCCTTAAACTTTCCTCTTGGAAACTTGGCCACAACAAAACATGGATGTTAGAACCCTCTATGAGAAGTCCTTGGCCAATTCTGTGGATGTATTTTCACAGAAGGCTTGTCAGTCTCACTCTCTCTACTACCGTGCTGTTTCCTGTGTCTCCCAGCTCCTCTAGTGCTCCATCCACACCATGGCTCTCTGTCTGATCCTTGCCTACCGATGCAGTCTTCCTGGCGCTCAGAGTCTGTAGGCTCAGTCACTGCCTTAGGTGCAGAACTTGTCTATTTCAGTTACCTTTTCTGCAACTGAGAAAAACACAGTAATTTCTGCTTTATTCTCCAATCCACAGAAGCTATAATCTATGGAGCAGAGCTGTTTGACTCATGTAGCAAAAGCAACTGAGAACCCTGTAGGAAAAGTACGTTTGAGTCTCCTCCTCCTGCTAGTATGATTTCAGGGTATGATTTTTTTTTTCTCTCATGTTTTCCATAGTAGTTTCATTTAGAAATGCCTATTAGAATGAAGTTCTGCCATGTCTCACTAAGAAGCATGCAGGCCCCTTGGGAATTGAAGCCCACCTTTTACTTGTCATGTATCACATGGATCCTGCGTAATGAATGGAGCCTCTTCAGAGTATACTTTGTGGCTGATGAGTTAGAGAAATCTGAGACTATAATAAGCTATTCCCTCTTGAGTCTAATGTCCTCCCCTATTTCACCATTTCCTATGGTAGTTATTTTAAATATCTGAGAAAAGGTAGTAGGTTTATTTCCTTTAAAACATAATCTGATAATGAACTCCTCCAGTTGGTTGGCCCTACCCCTTCTCCAGCTGCCCCTTCTCCTCCTCCAGCTGCCCCTTCCCCTCCTCCAGCTGCCCCCCTTCCCCTCCTCCACCCACCCCCCTTCCCATCCTCCAGCTCCCCCCTCCCCTCCTCCAGCTGCCCTTTCCCTCCTCCAGCTGCCCCTTCCCCTCCTCCAGCTGCCCCTTCTCCTCCTCCAGCTGCCCTTTCCCTCCTCCAGCTGCCCCTTCCCCTCCTCCAGCTGCCCCTTCCCCTCCTCCAGCTGCCCCCTCCTCCTCCTCCAGCTGCCCTCCCTTCCCCTCCTCCACCCGTCCCCCTTCCCATCTTCCAGCTGCCCCCTTCCCATCCTCCAGCTGCCCCTTCCCCTCCTCCAGCTGCCCCTTCCCCTCCTCCAGCTGCCCCTTCCCCTCCTCCAGCTGTCCCCTCTTCCCCTCCTCCAGCTGCCCCTTCCCCTCCTCCAGCTGCCCCTTCCCCTCCTCCAGCTGCCCCTTCCCCTCCTCCAGCTGTCCCCTCTTCCCCTCCTCCAGCTGCCCCTTCCCCCTCTCCAGCTGCCCCTTCTGAGAAACTCACTGGGGAGGATGCGAGTGGTTTCCATCATCAACATCTAAACATTTCAGGATGCTGCTTTGGAAATGGCATTCTTGTTTTGCAAAGCACTTAGGTCTCTATTGAGATCCAATGCAACTTGTCATTATGGCTGCCATTTTACATTCTAGACCAACTGAAAGGCTAGGTGAGACTAACCTCTTTAGCTAGAATGTAGCTTTTCTACATTCTAGACTAACCTCCCTACCTGCCCCCCACCTCCAATAAATTTAAAAAGATTTAAAAACAGTTTACAATGAGTTATGTTTGTAACAGTAGATGTGGTAACCCTTTGAGAAGGAAATTTAGTTTAAAAACATTCGCAGTTAGGTGGAGTAGATTTCTTTCCCATGGCAAAAGAAATTGTTACTGGAGCAGCTGAATCATTTCTACCAATCTAAAAGAAACATGTAATTGGCTGAGATTTTCCGAGAGTGTTTCAATGTTTGTGCTTTTCTGGTTACTTGTTTCTGTCAGACTTTTACCTTCAGGTTAAATCCAAGTATAAGGAGCACCAAAGGCTCAGTGAGCGTGTTTCTTAGCCCCAAATCAAGGCATGTGTTCTCTGAACAAGAATTTTTGTCTCTTCTAGATGAAAGAGGAAATTTGGAGATGTTGCTTGTAAGTATTGGCGTTACCCAACCATTAGAATATTACATATAGACAGCTGGTGGAACATTTCAAATAGGGTTTGTCCCACAAAATCCAGTATAAATGTTTGCTTTTGTCCTTTTTAATGATATTGCATTTGAATTATACCGAGTACATTATGACATATGAAGCTCTCAGACCGTAGGATGGGAAGAGCCAAACTTTATGCAGTGCAGGAGTTGGCAAACGTTTTCTCTAAAGGGTCAGAGAGAACTATTCTCGGTTTTGCAGGTCATATGGTTTCTGTCAGAATACTTGACCGTTGTAGCAAAAAATAGCTATAGACAAGGAGTGAGTGAGTAAGTGTGGCTCTCTTCCAAGAAAACTTTATTTAAGGCCACTGATTTTTATTTTAAATAATTTATATATAATTTTATAAAACATAATTTTATATAATTTATATAGTATAAAAATCTTTGTCTGATTTTTTTCAGTGACTTAAAAATGGGAAGCCATTCTTCGCTTGTAGGCTCTATGAAAGCAGACTGTGGTCTAGATTTGTCCTGTGGGCCATGGGTTGCTAACTCCCATTATAGTGAATTAGCGAGTTAAGGATCTGAACCCAGGAGAAGACAGAGGTAAGGTGTCATACACATTTCTTGGACTGACTGACTTTCTTCAGTTAGTAAATCTTCTGAATATCATACTTTGTTGTGGTTTGAGTGCTTGTTCCTGGTGGGAATAAATGAGTGTTTTGGGGACCAAATATAAGGGGATTTATAAACAAAAATTTATTCCTAATGATAGCACCTCACATTTGTGAAGAGCTAAGCTCCACTGGCCATAATGTGCATGTTTAAGAGTCTCATAAAAATTTGGCCTGCTGTGAAAATGCTTAAAATCTACTCAGCAACTTTCAAGTATATACTTTTATTAACTATAGTCACCGTATTATACAATGGATCTCTTGAACTTATTCCTCCTAACTGAAATTTTGTACCTTTTGACTGACATCTCCCCAACCCCCTCCCCTGTCTGCCAGCTCCTAGTAATCACAATTCTCCTCTTTGTGTCTGAATCCAACATTTTTAGATTCCACACATAAGTGAGATGATGTGGTATTTGTCTTCCTGTGCCTGGCTTATTTCACTTAAACTAATATCATCCAGGTTTATACGTGTTTTTGCAAATGACAAAATTTCCTTCTCTTTTGAGGCTGAATAGTATTCCATTTTGTAAATATACCATATTTTCGTTTTCGTCTGTTGATGGACTCATTGGTTGATTCCATACATAGTGCTACAATGAACATGGGAGTGCAACTGTCTCTTTGACTTACGGATTTCATTTCCTTTGGATGTATATCCAGATGATGCTGAATCATATAGTAGTTCTATTTTTTTTTCTTTTTTATTATACTTTAAATTCTGGGATACATGTGCAGAGCATGTGGGTTTGTTACATAGGTATACACGCGCCATAGTGGTTTGCTACACCCAAGAACCTGTCATCTATGTTAGGTATTTCTCCTAATGCTATCCCTCCCCTAGCCTCCCCACCCCCCGACAAGCCCCAGTGTGTGATGTTCCCCTCCCTGTGTCCCTGTCTTCTTATTGTTCGACTCCCACTTATGAGTGAGAATATGTGGTGTTTGGTTTTCTGTTCCTGTGTTAGTTTACTGAGAATAATGGTTTCCAGCTTCATCCATGTCCCTGCAAAGGACATGAACGCATCCTTTTTTTATGGCTGCTTAGTATTCCATGGTATATATGTGCCACATTTTCTTTATCCAGTCTATCATTGATGGGCATTTGGGTTGGTTCCAAGTCTTTGCTGTTGTGAATAGTGCTGCAATAAACATACGTGTGCATATAGTAGAATGATTTATAATCCTTTGGGTATATATCCAGTAATGGGATTGCTGGGTCAAATGGTATTTCTGGTTCTAGATCCTTGAGGAATTGCCACACTGTCTTCCACAATGGTTGAACTAATTTACACTCCCACCAACAGTGTAAAAGCATTCTTATTTCTCCACATCCTCTCCATCATCTGTTGTTTCCTGACTTTTTAATGATCACCATTCTAACTGGTGTGAGATGGTATCTTACTGTGGTTTTGATTTGCATTTCTCTAATGACCAGTGATGATGAGATTTTTTTCGTGTACTTTTTGGCCGCATAAATGTCTTCTTTTGAGAAGTGTCTGTTCATATCCTTTGCCCTCTTTTTGATGGGGTTGTTTTTTTCTTGTAAATTTTTTAAAGTTCCTTGTAGATTCTGGATATTAGCCCTTTGTCAGATGGATAGTTTGCAACAATTTTCTCCCATTCTGTAGGTTGCCTGTTCACTCTGATGATAGTTTGTTTTGCTGTGCAGAAGCTCTTTAGTTTAATTAGATCCCATTTGTCAATTTTGGCTTTTGTTGCCATTGCTTTTGGTGTTTTAGTCATGAAGTCTTTGCCCATGCCGATGTCCTGAATGGTATTGCCTAGGTTTTCTTCTAGGGTTTTTATGGTTTTAGGTATTATGTTTAAGTCTTTAACCCATGTTGAGTTAATTTTTGTATAAGGTGTAAGGAAGGGGTCCAGTTTCAGTTTTCTGCATATGGCTAGCCAGTTTTCCAAGCACCATTTATTAAAGATGGAATCCTTTCCCCATTGCTTGTTTTTGTAGGTTTGTCAAAGATCAGATGGTTGTAGATGTGTGGTGTTATTTCTGAGGACTCTGTTCTGTTCTATTCGTCTGTATATCTGTTTTGGTATCAGTACCATGCTGTTTTGGCTACTGTAGCCTTGAAGTATAGTTTGAAGTCAGGTAGTATGATGCCTCCAGTTTTGTTCTTTTTGCTTAGGATTGTCTTGGCTATATGGGCTCTTTTTTGGTTTCGTATGAAATTTAAAGTAGTTTTTTCTAAGTCTGTGAAGACAGTCAATGGTAGCTTGATGGAGATAGCATTGAATCTATAAATTACTTTGGGCTGTATGGCCATTTTCTCAATATTGATTCTTCCTATCCATGAGCATGGAATGTTTTCTCATTTGTTTGTGTCCTCTCTTATTTCCTTGAGCAGTGTTTTGTAGTTCTCCTTGAAGAGGTCCTTCACATCCCTTGTAAGTTCTATACCTAGGTATTTTATTCTCTTTGTAGCAATTGTGAATGGAAGTTTGCTCATGATTTGGCTCTCTGTTGTCTATTATTGGTGTGTGGGAAATTTCTGATTTTTGCACATTGATTTTGTATCCTGAGACTTTGCTGAAGTTGCTTATCAGCTTAAGGAGATTTTGGGCTGAGACAATTGGGTTTTCTAAATATACAATTATGTTACCTGCAAAGAGAGACAATTGACTTCCTCTCTTCCTGTTTGAATACCCTTTATTTCTTTCTCTTGCCTGATTGCCCTGGCCAGAACTTCCAATACTATTTTGAATAGGAGTGGTGAGAGAGGGCATCCTTTTCTTGTGGTGGTTTTCAAAGGGTATTGGCTGTGGATTTGGTAGTTCTGTTTGTTAATGGAAATAAATAAGTATGTGAAGTTAAAAAAGGAAAAAGACTTGTGCTATTAGCTTCCTTGTATTACTTTGGCACTTGCACTTGTTATTTTATTTTTATTTTTTAAAGAAAAAGAATTTTATTCATTTAAAAAAGTTTTATTTTTAATTGTTCTTGGTAGTTCTATTTTTTAATGGAAATAAATAAGTATGTGAAGTGAAAAAAAGAAAAAGACCTGTACTACTAGCTTCTTTGTATTACTTTGGCACATGCATTTGTTATTTTTATTTTATTTTATTTTATTTTATTTTATTTTATTTATTTATTTTTTGAGACGGAGTCTCGCTCTGCCGCCCAGGCTGGAGTGCAGTGGCCGGATCTCAGCTCACTGCAAGCTCCGCCTCCCGGGTTCACGCCATTCTCCTGCCTCAGCCTCCTGAGTAGCTGGGACTACAGGCGCCCGCCACCTCGCCCGGCTAGTTTTTTGTATTTTTTAGTAGAGACGGGGTTTCACCGTATTAGCCAGGATGGTCTCGATCTCCTGACCTCGTGATCCGCCCATCTCGACCTCCCAAAGTGCTGGGATTACAGGCTTGAGCCACCGCGCCCGGCCTGTTATTTTTATTTTTAAAGAAAAAGTATTTTACTTAAAAAAATGTTTATTTTTAATTGTTCTGGGTACATAGTAGGTATATATATTTATGGGATATATGAGATATTTTGAAACAGGCATGTGATGTGTAATAATCACATCATGGAGAATGAGGTATCCATCACCTCAAACATTTATCCTTTTGTACTTGCTGTTTTAAAAGTAGATGTTAACTTTTCCTTTTCAGTAGAATTCTTATTTTATCATTATAGGATTATAGTTTTTAGAGTTTAATTTCAGAAGCATATTTTCATAACTATATTCAAATATGCAATCATAAGGCTGATATTTTAAGTATCCATCATTTAGATTCTAATACAATATTTTTCTCCTTTTCACCAATGGTATTCTCCTTAATTTTAAAGGCTGGAATAAAATGTACCCTGAATGACATGTGCTGGAGTGTTTACGGCAGCACTATTTGTAAAAGCCAAAACTAGAAATGCCCACAATTTCTAGTTGTGGACACAAATGCCCACAAACAATAAATTGGAGCAATTTTAATGTGATATATGCACATAATAGAATGCAACACAACAATAAAGATGAATGACCTATAACCACACACGAAAATGTGAGTGCAGCTCACAAGCAAGACAGATAAAACAGTACACACAGTATAATCCAATTGTTTTTGAAGGACAAAATCAGATAATGCCAGTAGAGGTCAAAATAATGGGTGGCTTTGAATTATTTACTGGAAAGGGGCAAGAGGGATGCTGGTGACATTGTTTCTTAAACTGGGTACTAGTTACCAGGGGGTGTTAATTTTCGACAATTCTTCCCATTGTACATTATGAAATGTGTACTTTTCTCTGTATATATTTTAGCTCAATTAAAGAAAAAAAAAGGAGAAAAACATCCAACTTGCTGAAGTTTTAACTTTTAAAAGTTCCCTAAGATGAGGAGATAGAGTGGATAAAGGAAAGTTTTTGTTCTTCAAATGGTTAACTTTTAAAATATTTTGGCTGTGACTATTTCTATAAAAGCAAAGTCATGACTCAAAAAGAAAATACTGCTAGTAAGAAGCCATCGGGGCCAAGTCTTGTCTTAGAGAATGACTCTTCAGGAATCCCCGCTATGTTTGTATCTTCACTTCACCACTTGCTTGTGGTACAACTACCTCTCACTCTCCACTCAGTAATTTAAAGAAGCTGATAGCACTGGTCCTCATAGATTGCTTTGTTTTCTTTCTGTATCAAATGCTTTATTTGTTCTTCTTATTATTCTTGTGTTCTTAGTTTTGGAGGCATAGCTTGATTTCTCTTCCCCTTTTCTTCCTTTCTCAATCTAAGATGTCAAAAACTAAAGTACCCACCTCTGATTTCCTTCTCTAAATCTGACTGCCTTTTCTGGTCTGGATGTTGGGGAAGGAAAAAGGTGGGCAGATCTCCCTAGAACTGGAGGAGCTGGAGTATGGAATGGGAGAACTGTCTTCTGAAGTACATTGTCCCTCGGTGGGATCATCACAGCCATCCAATGCAGTAGTGATTTTCAGACAGGGAAACTCTTTGTTCTTTAAAAAAGATATTGGTATATATACACATATTGGTATATGCGTATCTGTGATGTCTGATTCATCAGTGGCGAAACTTTCTCAGGAGAACCTGGGGTAGCTGGCAATCAGATTCTGCTTGGGGTTACTTAAATCTATAACTTCTTAGATGTTATAGTTGCTATGCGTGTGCCAAGGATCTCAGGCAAATCAAGAAAACCATTATGTGTGTGTATATATATATATTTAAATTACATCATACTTATGCCCAATTTCCTCATGTATACATATTTTGAATGTTTTAAATATATTACTAAGTAGCAACTGATAAAAGCTGTAAAAGAATTTTTTTCCTGTTCTGCAGTTTCTCAATGTGCCTGGAGACTGTGATTCTTATGTAGTCTGAAGCATTTCTGTTGGTCTCCATATTCTGCCAAAGGAGAGGTGTAATGGATGGGAGGTCAGAAGTCAGAGGTGATTAAAGACTTCCTGCCTCAGTGAGGGAAATACTTCTGATTTTTCAAATCCTTAGGGTAGTGATGTTGATGCTGTGAGGCAGAAAAGTTGTTTAGTATTAATAACCGACTTTAGGCTGGGTGCAATGGCTCACACCTGTAATGCCAGCGCTTTGGGAGGCCAAGACGGGCGGATCACCTGAGGTCAGGAGTTCGAGGCCAGCCTGGTCAACATGGTGAAACCCCGTCTCTACTAAAAATATAAAAATCAGCTGGGTGTGATGGCGGGCACCTGTAGTCCCAGCTACTCAGGAGGCTGAGGCAGGAGAATCGCTTGAACCTGGGAGGCAGAAGAATTGCTTGCACCCGGGAGGCAGGGATTGCAGTGAGCTAAGATGACGCCACTGCACTCCGACCTGGGTGACAGAGCAAGACTCCATCTCAAAAGAAAAAAAAATAAAGAAGAAACAATTCCTCTTAATTCTTAATGGCATGTTTCATAATGCAGGAAACATCTCTTTAGAGTCAGGTCTCTTTGTTAGTCCACGAATCCAAATAGATGACAAACTCTGGTTCACATGAAAATGCCCAGTGACCTCTGCACATGGTAATGAACAGACAAATCGGTGCCCAGATCCTGTATCTGAAACCAGAGACTGGTGCTGGCCCCTTGATACATGGACCATGTGGCACACAGGCTCTCCTAGACTCCCATCTTGGCTTCTCCACTCTTTACAAGGTGAGCATTTGCCTCTTCTACGTGGGTGGTGATGGTGTATGCTTATGTTCACCTTCTCCCTCCCCTGTGCTCTGGGGATTCCCTGGATTCAGGTGCTTCAAGACCCCAGCTGGGAGGCTGGAAGCCTTCATTTCCCATGGGACCAGAAACTTAGTTCACTGTTTTTTCAATATTTTTCTACAAGATAGATGTAAGCACAGTAAAAGCAAAGAAAGAGGTGGAACATAAGAGAGACTTTGAAATATAGGAAAGGAGAATACAAATGTAAAATTAGAAGCATTTCCATTAGAGAAAAGAATATTTCTTATTACTGTAACAAATCAACATTGAACTAGAAAGTCCAGCCAATGCAATAAGCCAAGAAATACAAATAAGAGGCATACAAATTGAAAAGAAAGAGTGGAATTATCCTTATTTGTGGATTATATGATGGTATACCTAAAAACTGAAAGATAATCATTTATCACAACTAATGAGAGTTCAGCAAGTGACCAGACCCAAGGAAAACATTTAGAAAAGGTGACCAAAAAGCCAAATTAATGATGTGACAGGCTCATTTGAAAATAATTGTGTAATAATTTGTTAAAACAGCTGCAGAAAATTTGTCTAGAAATAAAACACGTTTCTATTTTGACTGTCCTCTTTGGGTTCAAAAGTGGCTAAAAGTTAGACTGATGTAATCTTCTTTAAACAGTTAAAATTATCTCTTTGTGTCTTCTTTCTACGTGTTTTACTTTTTTAAAAATATCCTCTGCATAACAGCTTTTGCCAAGCTTCCCACACATATGCAGGCTTTGTTCCCACAGTCTGGGTCCGTTCCCTTTTTCTGCCTTCCTTCTTGGTTGGTCTTTCT
Organism: Macaca mulatta; assembly: GCF_049350105.2. NCBI lineage: Eukaryota > Metazoa > Chordata > Mammalia > Primates > Cercopithecidae > Macaca > Macaca mulatta. The sequence continues at coordinate 79,921,681 of NC_133409.1, forward strand.
TGTGTCCTCACTTTGGCTACTGATGGAGCTTGCCAGTTGGTCATACTTCTTCCTGGGCAATATTTCTTTATTTCATATTGGATTTATTGAAAAGATCACTGGTTTTGGACTCAGATACATATAGTAAGTTATTTAGCCTCTTGGTATCTCAATTTCCTCATCTGTGAAATCAGAACAATATAAACTACCTCACTGGATTTAAGTGATGACTAAATATGATAGATGTGTCTTAAGTGCCTAGTAGCCTAATGCAGAAGATATGTTACAGGTTCAGGCCTTTAAGGACAATCACACCCACTACCCACTATTCTGGCCAAAATAATCATGCAAAATTAAGTGAAAATGAAGCTAATGGCTTGGTACAACTGGTGACAGCCTCAGGTCAGGCAAACCCAGGTAAATATTTTGAAATCAAATAGTGTTTATGTTCGTGTTTATTTTATTTTTGGTGAAGTATAGCACATATACAGTGAAGTATACAAGTTCTAAGTGTACTGCTCAATTACTCTTTCTGTGTATATACCACTCCCTCAAATCACTTCTCAGGCAATAACTACCCCTAAATGCTCATATTCTAACTTTTATTTACATTGATGGGAAGAATAAGATATAAGCCTTGCCCTGACAGATTACCTTTGCCCTCAAGACCTCCCTGACTTGTGTTGTCTTGGCCAAGTCATTACACTTGTCTGTGTTAATTCTTTGGGTATAGAGTAGGTTTGACATGAGGTAATGTTCAACAGACCAGGTGGGAAGTTTTAGAAGCTGTTATTAAAAGGAACTCTGTGAATCTAAAGCAGTAACTCAGCTATTGTGCCAATTCCTACTTTCACTGAGCTGTATTTGACATTGCTTGACACTATTCTCCTATGGCATGGTTTCAGAGTCAAGACATTTGTATTTGTTGTCTTAGCCAGCACCAAGAAAGGAGCTTTCCATTACTGTCCAAAAATTTGAGTCCCTAATGCGGCCTTTGGGAAGAAAACTTAGGTAATAGAGGCTTTTGCATGGCACTTACTATACAGAAACAAATGTAGTCAAATATTTCTTTTTGTTTGATTGAATTTTAATGACTGATTTAATCCTTGGAAAAGATTGGAATCTTCAAAATTGAGTGATAAGGTTTAACAGGGCAGAATCTTTTCTTTTTTTCCCCTGAAAAAATTCTGACAGTTTTTCTAGCTTCAGCACATTCCTTGCCAAGGTTCCTGTTTACTGCCATATCTCATACAAAATGACGACACTTCCTGAAGTTCCATCCTGGGAGTAGAGATCTCGAACACGTTTTCCTTCTGGAAACATTTTCTTCAGTTGCTTTTTGTAATGCCTGCTCTTTTGATTTCTCTCAACCTCTCCAGTCTTTCTTTTCACTCTTTTTTGAGAGGAAACTCTCCGTCATATATCTGACTGTGTGTATTTCCTGCAGAGTTTGCCTCACTCTTCTCACTCTATATGTTCTCCAGGGGTAATTTTATCTGAACCTATAGCTTCAATTATTAGCTATATACCTATGATTATCAATTTTATATGTCCAGCTTAGATCTCTCTCTGCACTCCTGAATAACTCTGCTATTGCTTACCGAAACTTTCCATTTGTAAATATCAAACGAACCTCAAACATGCCCATTCAAAACAGACCTCACAGATTTCCCACACCTACCCTAATCTCACTCTACCTGCTCCTCTGCTCTCTATATCTGTGAGCAGTTATCGAGTTTCCCACACCAGACACTAAGCAATCATCCTTGACCACTTCTTTCTCGTACTCCATGTCACCAAACCTTCTATGTTGCTATTGCTTCAGTGTCTTCCAAAACCTATTTACTTCTCTCCATTTTCCCCTAACCTAACCTACCTTCATGTCTGGCCTGGAAAACTACAATGGTCACTTCATTCTAGCTTCCTTCCAGTTTCCCACACAGCAGCCAGAGTGATCTCACTGTTGGAACAATGAACAAAATCTTGAATGTGGGCGCATCTTACTTCCCCTACCTCCTCTTATGCCATTCCATCCTCATTCTGAGCTTCAGCTTCACTGGTCTGCTTTCAGTTCTTTAAAATATTATTATCCTTCTGCTATACGGCTTTTGCACATACTTATTTCTCTAAGTGGACAATGCTTTCTCCCTTTTTAAAACCTTGTCTGCAGATAGATCGGCTGAAATGTCAGCTCCCCAGGGAAGCATCCCCAACTCTCCCATTTGGTCAAGTTTTTTTCTTGACACATCCATGTAGCAACTTGTTTCTTTGCTTCAAAGCACTCGATTTGGATTTTCCTAATATTTGTTTGCATGTGATTTTTTTTTAAGCTGAAAACGTATCTCCTTCGTTTGATTGTATACTCCATAGTACTGGTTCAGTGTTCGCTGACATCGATGTACAGGATTCATGTTTATGTAGAGTTTTGTACTTAGTAGGTCCTTGATAAACCTTTAGAAATACAATTAGTTTGCAATGAGTTTTGCAGTGTAAAATGATCATAATTGAGGGAAGGAACAATGGTCACAGAGCAAGCTGGAATTTCTTTTTCCATTCAGTGCCCAAAGGTCACTCTTATATTTACGGCTCCATGGAAGGCAAAGAAGTGGTATCGCTTCCTGGAGCTCCAGCAAATAGAAACATGCCGTGAATGTTGGCAGGAATGGAGACTTTAGGGAAGAGTGATTGTGGTAGAAAAGGTCCTATCCTTCTGGCACCTGGTCCTTAGTTGTGATGCGAAATCCCTCCCATCAATACTTTTCAAGCTTTAGCAAGCATAAGAATCAACGGGAGGACTTGTTAAAACTCAGATACCTGTGGCCCCCCCTCCAGAGTTTCTGATTCAGGAGTTTGGGGGTAGGATCTGAGACTTTGCATTTCTTTTTTTTTTTTTTTTAATTTTTTTTTTTTTTATTATACTTTAAGTTCTAGGGTACATGTGCATAACGAGACTTTGCATTTCTAACAAGTTCCCAGGTGCTGCTGCTGCTGCTGCTGCTGCTGCTATGAGACACTTGGGAAACTGCTACCCTACAGTCCCAAATTAGTTCCCCATGATGGAAGACCTCCTGTACCAGCAACTGCTTATTGACTCTATAAAGTTTATATGGTCAAAGAGGTAGACATTGACTGATTTTCATTATGTTACCAGTACTAATGCCTGTGTTGGATATTCCAAATAAGTTAACATGTTATTGGTCGCTGCGTTTCTAAGTATTTTAAGAAATACAGCATAGTAATTATAGTGTGTGAAAAAAAGGAAGAAACCCAGATGATCTTCTGTTTGGTACAAACAGCAGATGAGTAATATGTACAGCACTTTTTGGCAGGGACAGGCTACCCACTATGGAAGCTGCAGCAACCCAGCTGGGAGAATGAGGGAAGGGGGAAGGCCGAGAGGTGAGCTCTGGTAGAAGCAGCCATTTGTGGGTGAAATAAAATTTAGCCTAGTAGTATCTTAGTTTGGATGTCAAAAGATCTGAAAGAACATGAGGTTTGAGGATGACAGTGTGATTATGTGTACAAAGCACTGGCTAAAGAATGCTTTGAAGGAGAGCCCTGGTTCTAGTCTGTTTTGGTAATGTACTGAACATCTCTGGGCTTCAATTCCTTCACCCATCAAAATGGGATTAGTCTACATCAAGGGTCAGTGAATTTTTTCCATACAGGGCCAGACAGAAAATATTTTAGGATTTGTGGCCCATACCCTCTCTGATGCAACAACTGAACTCGGCTATTGTAGTGTCAAAACAGCCAAAGATACTATGTAAATGCATGGGCGTAGCTATGTCCCAATAAAACTTCATTTACAGAAACAGGTGGTGGACAGAACTTGGCTCAGCATCTTAAATCAACAGTCCCCAACCTTTTTGGCACCAGGGACGGGTTTCCTGGAAGACAGTTTTTCCATGGGGGAGATTGAGGGGGGTGGTTTAGGGATGAAAATATTCCACCTCAGATCAGGCATTAGTTAGATTCTCATAAGGAGCGCACAGCGTAGATCCCTCACATGTGTAGTTCACAATAGGGTTCGTGCTCCTATGAGAATCTAATGCGGCTGCTGATCTGACAGGAGGCGGGGCTTAGGCAGGAATGCTCCCTTGCCCGCCGCCCACCTGTGTGGCCCAGTTTCTAAGAGGCCATGGACCAGTACTGGTCCGTGGCCTGGGGGTTGGGGACTGCTGTCTTAGATGATTAGTGTTTGAATTTAGTTTTTGATTACATACTCCTATAAGTAACAACAACAACAAAATTTAGCATGTATGCTTAATGGATGTATACTATTTTATAAATATGCATCTGTAAAGATCTAATATATTATGTACAATAAAAAACACACCCCTAAAATAGAAGTTTAAAAGACATATGTTAAAGTAAAGAAACAAGTGATCCAATATTTTCCCTAAATTCTACTGGATCTTCTTATGTGGAGGTCACTCATCTTGATAGTTTCAAGGGCTCTTTGATGTTTTAATGTCCTATTGTTGTATGTGTGGCAAACCACCCACACTGTACAGCCAGGTGATTTTTGGCCAAATCAACTAGAGAGTTAACTCCGGGTAATCTGTACTAACAGAGGGAAGAAGAGAGGCAGGCAACTAAAAATACAAGAGCCAGCTTAATGTGATTTTGGAGCAAGTCCCAGTGCTCAGCAGCTGGGAGCCCCTCTGGGCTTGGGTACTTGCCACAGCCGTGGCTGCAGTGGGCTGGGTAATAGAGAGAGGGTAGTTTGAGTGGCTGTGGATAAGTGAGTGTTTAAATGAAGACATTGGTCATGAACTTTTAGTTGTGAAAGGAGCCTTCAAAATCTGTTAGTTCACCTACTTCATATTTCAGATGAAATCTTTGTATCCAGAAAAACTTCTGCAATAGTTAGTGAGAGGCAAAGCTGGTCTTGCAACTCAGGACTTGAAACATTCTCACCTAACTCCTCAACAGGAAAAAATATTTTTCTTTGTATTTCTTTAGTGCTTTTCATTTTAGAACAAATCCCTTTTCAAAGCATTATGAAATTTTGCTACAATAGCAAAAGTTGTTCATCTCCATGTGTAAGTGAACGTTTAAATGATTGTGCAGTACCATGCACTTGAGCGTTCCTGGAACTGGGGAAGGAGTACATGTTTTGTGAGTTCTTTTCCAGTCTCTCACTTTACTATAAACGTGGAGCATATGGGCACCTGGGGCCTGAAGAAAATACATCACTATACTGGCAGAGTGTTCTAACAGTACAAACAGTCGTCAACCTACTGTGAATGTGGTGGTGTTTGCAATGCAAAAGGAATGGATCCTGAATTCAATATTTTCCATGTAATTTTATGCAAATGCTATTATGAATTCCCCTCTTTGAAGGAAGAAGGAATAGGGAGATATTGCCAGTAGGGAAAGTTTTTTAGCAGTCTTCCAAAGCTACCCATCCAACTGGGGCTTGTTCATAATACATTAGAAAGAGGAATTTGGAGATTTATTTTATGGTGAAGGGATTTTAACTCAGAATAATCAGGGTCCCCAAGTGGATCTAGTGCCTGGTGCCTGTCCTCAGGGGATTCAAATAGGATTTTTTTTTTTCTCTTCACCATCACTTTATTTTTTTTTATTATTATTTTTATTGTACTTTAAGTTCTAGGGTACATGTGCACAATGTGCAGGTTTGTTACATATGTATACATGTGCCATGTTGGTTTGCTGCACCCACTAACTCATCGTCTACATTAGGTGTATCTCCTAATGCTATCCCTCCCCCTCTTAAAGAGGATTTTAAGTATGGGCACTAAGATGAACACTGAAGGATGCTGCAGGGAGTTTGTTTTGAGTAGGAATAGACACAGCGATGTGTTGTTTCAGTAGATCGTGGGCTCTGCCAAGGACTGCACAAGTGGGTCCTGGACTGGGAGAGGCCAGGATGGCTGTGTTGCACAAGGTGAGAGAGTGAGCAGTCTGACTCCCTGGTGAGTAAGTTCAGCTTGTGCAGGAAAGTCTGGTGTCCTGATTCTGCTGGTGTTTCTGTACAAATTCATCTGCCAGTCTCTTCCTTTGGATGTGCTTCTGGGCATTACCCTTTCAGAAAGGTTTTAGGATGGAAGTCCCCAAGGGTCTGTTCCCTTCCTCTAAGTGAATATTTCCATGGTAAGAAGTACAAAAATTTTCTGTGTGGGTAGATACCAGAAGGGTTTGTCTTTTTTCTCTCTGCCCTCCCCTCACTCCTTGAAAATGATGACAAACATTCTCTCTGCAAGGTCTTCCGGCACCAAAACACTTGCCCATGCCGTCTGATCCTGCTGTCTTTTTGGTTCTATGTTTGCAAATCTAGCCAGCTAAACCCACTGAGTTGCTGATCTAGAGAAGTTTTAAAAGTGCCCATCTTTCACTCCCTTTCTGTTACTTCTTACAGAGATTTATTTCACTCACTATTCTTTCGTGTACCTTGGTGGCTAGTTTTGCTTTGAGTGCAAATTAGAGAGTATTTTCCCCCTCTGGCTTCCATTTTTAATCACTCAGTGAGAGCATATGTCAGAAATATTCCGTTTTTAAACTTCACCAAAGAAGCAGTGATTTTGGATGCGTGTAAAAGAGGGGAAAAAAGAATAATCAGAAGATTCTTTACAATGTGAGAATTTGATTAGATATAGTTTTGTCCTCACTTTCCCTTTGAAAGGCTAAAACTTTGCTGCAATTCTAAGATTATTCACCCCTTTTCATTTTTTTCTTTAATGTCTAGGCTAAAATTTCCTCTTGCTCTCATATTTGAATATGGATTCCTACTTTAGGAAAATCACAGCTGACAAAATTGTCTCAAATGGCATGATAATCTGGTTCTCTGCAATTTTCCAAATGCAAAAGTTAGCGGGTAGAAATCATTGAAATGCACCCAGGAGAGCCCACTGCCCCTCTTGGAAGACTGTGGTTTTATGTGTTCAAGGCTGGTAAAAGGTTGGCCAGATTTGAACCTCGATGGTAAGTGTGAGAGGTAAACATCCTCCTGAAGCCAAACTGAAGAGCCCTGCTAGGGGAGTGGGGGAGGGTTTTCTAGGAAGTGCTCCACACAGAGCTGATAGCATTTTCCAGGACAGAAAGTAAATAGGGGTTTTGTGTTGGTCTTTGAATACAGAGCTGGTAAAAGCCACAAACAGAAAAACAAAAAATCTCCCAGATGAAGGTTCTAGTAAAAGACATGTTATCTACCTCCATCCAAAAAAGAAAGAAAAAAAACCCAATGAGAGTAAATAGCACCTTCAATGACTCTTCAAACGCTTCATTGCACACCTGAGTTGGTTGATTGAGTTTCCTCAGCACGTCTGAGGGACATTGTTCCCATTCTCAGGGGATGACCTAAGACCCTCAAGGTAATTGAGTGAATTGTCTGCTCCTGAATGGAAGCCTTCCTGTCCATGAAAGTTGCCCAAAAGCTAATCACAGTTGATGTATGGGGACCACATTCCTTCTAAATGCACCTTTCTTTTTAAGAGGGTGTTTGTACCTTTGGCTGGAAAAGAATGCCACCTCCTACCCCCACTTCCAGACTATTCTCTAAGGCTCAAAGAAACTTCATCTCTTCAAGTCCTCACCAGGGTGAAGGGGACTTGGCACCTTTCTGTGCACAAGTGAATTTTTGTCATATTTATCCAAGTATGTCAGGTGTAACTTGACGTCTTCCAAAACGGAGATGTAGCTTGGACATTTAATTCTTACATTTGATGTTGTGGAAGATTGAAGATATGGTTAAATGACCAGGGTCCTCGTTCATCTTTTCTGCCTCAGGATTATCACTGGTCTAATGGGATTCCTTTCTTTTTGGAAGGGATCCACTTCTATTGTGGTGTATGACTCCCTGAGAAAGAGAGGCATCATGTATCTTGTGTTTTTTCCAACGTCCTCACTGTTTCTGCCAGCAGAAGTCTCACACATCTTTCTAGGTCTGTTCAAATACTCCCTCCTCTACGGTAGGTTTGGAAGAACACCGTCATGACCCGCAGTCTGTAATTCTTGCCTCAGTCCTCATATTTTTCTTAAGCATCTTCCATCTCCTCTATTAGATGTCAGGATCCTGGAACTCCAGGGCCAAGGCTTTTTATCATTTTCGTACTCATCTCTCCTACCTACACCCCAGATAAGATAAGATAATTAGTGCTTAGTTAAAGCTTGTATTTGTAAAACACTTCACCTGTTACACAGTGCTTTCACAGAGATTCTCGTACCTAATAATACGAGTTGAATTGAAATTAACTGAAGTAACTGAATCACTCAGTCCTATTAGGGGGTGGAAGCCTAGGCAGAGGAGGAGAAAAAGAAACAGGACTAGGGAAGGCAAGATAAATGCGATGAAAACACATACAATAGGGAGGGGCAGAGTGCCACCAATAGCTATTTCCAGGCTAGATTGGCCCCACTAGATGGCTCATTCCTGCTACTCCAGGTGGACTCATTCTCAGCTTCATACCGAGAACTCCAGCCTTAAAGGCAGAGTTGGCTTCTGCAAAACTGGAGAGATGGACTGTAGAAGAGGAGAAGTTCATTGTTGTTTTTTTTGTTTTTTTTTGTTTTTCCCCTGATAGGAAAGATGCCACCAGGAAGAATGCACATTATGGCTACAATCTTGTGGTTTGTTGTGATTGTTGTTTTTCTCCTTCTGCCAAGGGACTAAGCAGGAATGGGGTTCAGCTAAGCTCCATGAAAGGCAAGAGATTTTCCTTTCCACCAGGGAGGCCCAGGAGAGGCCGCAGAGCCGGGGAGGACTGGCAGGTCCCAGGCATTCTTGAGGTCGAAAGGAATTGTGATGCTCTGGATGAGAGCGGAAAGAGATAGCAGTGACTGGAAAGAACTTTCTTAAATCAAAAAAAGAAAAACCAGACTTCAGTTCAGTAGTTATTGGTCAGAGAGAGCAAGATGGTTTACCTGTGATTTTTTATAGAACTCCACAAATTTACTCTGAATTATTTCTCAAGCCCCTAAACTTTAGGAAGTATTTTTCTGTTACTTTAATAGCCGTGCTTTTAATATTAAACATGGACACATGTGTTTTATGTTTCTATAGGAGAAGGATAATTTCATAGGTCTTTTTCTATTCCTGCTTCTCCCCGTACCTACAGTTGAGGAGTTTGACTGTATGGCTGACTTATCATACGCAGATACCAGAATGTCAAATAGGGTTCTGAGGAGGAAGCCATCAACTTTGATCTGACTGTCCTTGCTCAGAATAAACTTGCTAACATAATACAAATGTCTTATCTCCTCATACCCAATGCCACTTTTTGCACATGGGCTATGTTATTCATTTTAGGTCTGTAGCATTTTTAAAAATTTGTATTTATATTTTTATTTTGGGGGTACATGTGCAGGATGTGCAGGTTTGTTACATAGGTAAACGTGCGCCATGGTGGTTTGCTGCACCCATCAACCCATCGCCTAGGTATTAAGCCCAGCATGCATTAGCTATTTTTCCTAAAGCTCTCCCGCCCCCAACCCCACACCCCAGGTGTGTGGTTCCCCTCCCTGTGTCCATGTGTTCTCATTGTTCAGCTCCCACCTATAAGTGAGAACATATGGTATTTGGTTTTCTGTTCCTGTGATAATTTGCTAAGGATAATGGCTCCCAGCTCCATCTATGTCCCTACAAAGCACATGATCTAATTCCTTTTTATGGCTGCATAGTATTCCAGGGTGTATATGTTAATATTAAAGGGCATAAACCATGTCTGTTTAATTTCTCTACCATTCTGTTCCAGAACTTGGCAGGAGGAGGTATTACAGAGACTATTTGATGTGGTCATGAAACTGTAAAAGGGACAGTACTGTCAAAATCCTAGCAATTTCTCTAAGTCAGCAGGCTGTTTCTAAGCCAGCTGGGCATGTACGTTCTCTCTCTCTCCCTCTCAAATACACGCACGCACACACGCACACACGCACGAATACACAACCCTCCCCCAATTCTAAGGGCTGGATCATTCCTGAAATATTTAACAGCCAGGACAGGACAGCTCCAGACCTGCTGGAGACTGCTTTCCCCTTTAGTTGCTAAGTTTGTAGGGTAGGTCTTGGGGATGAAGTGAGAGGAGGTCTCGGGAGTGGGTGAGGCGGGGGTATTTCAGAGTCACCAAGCAGTAGTAGCTGAACAACTGGGACAGCCAGTGCCCTCTGACTGAATGTCAACCCCGAGAGCATCTGTAGTGATGGGGGTGAAGCTTAGGGCCCCACAATTAATGTCCACTGCGTGCCCACTGGGCTGGGCACAGGGGGTTTAAAGATGAGAGACCCCCATCTCCACACTTTAATCAGTGGAGTTGATCATTTTTCTTTACATAGCAGACTGTACCTCATCTTTCAGTTCTACCACTGCAGCCTGTTCAGCTCCTGCACAACACCCACTGTAATGTGTGATTTAAATGTATGCATTTGTGTGTGGATGCGTGTGAACGTCAGCGCTTATTTTCAGACTCCCCAGTAGAGAAGAGCTCCATATATCCTCAGCTCCTATTAAGGGGTCTGACACTTGGTAGGCATGGATTTTCATTGAACAAATGAGTCAGTGGTCACAAAGTGATTATCTGATTCAAGAAAACCACTAAAAAATTGTTAGCCAGCAATTCTGTGGAAGACATATCTGTGTACACCAGAAGTGTAACATAAAATGCTGGATTTTGACTGGGTATGGTGGCTCACACCTGTAATCCCCACACTTTGGGAGGCCGAGGCAGGCGGATTGCTTGAGGCCAGAAGTTTGAGACCAGTCTGGCCAAATGGCAAAACCCCGTCTTTACTAAAAATACAAAATTAGCCAGGCATGTTGGCACGTGCTTGTAATCCTAGCTATTTTGGAGGATGAGACATGAGAATCACTTGAACTCAGGGGGCGGAGGTTGCAGTGAGCTGAGATCACACTGCTGCACTCCAGCCTGGGTGACAGAGTGAGACCCCATCTCAAAAACAAACAAGCAAACAAACCAAAACCAAAAACAAAAACAACAAAAAAGCTGGGTTTAAACCTGTCCTGGGTCACTGGAGGTATATTGGTTTCTGGGCCCACCATAGGTGACTTTCCTGATAGAGGAACTTGGCTAGCGGTTGAGACGAGCGAGAGTGTGTGAACTCCTGTCAATGGCCAGATAAATGACACTATCAAACTGCTGACTAGCTAAAAGATTAAGCTCCTCAAAGGTCCTGTGAACGGCCAACTGAGTGAATGACCCAAACTTTTGTGAACCCATCGAAGTCACTAGAGGAAATGGCCCTTTTAGGGCTCAGCAAAGATTCCCTTCTAAATCACCCTAAGTTATAGGCGGAGTTTTTGTTATTGTTGTTTTCCTCTGTTTATTTGATTCATTTCACTTGACATTCCTCCGCCTCTTAACTAACTATGTAGGTGCTGAAGGTCTCAAAGGAAGACAAAGAAAGGAGTGGGCTAAAAAAAACAAAACAGAAAGAAGTGCCATCTGGGCAGTTGCATAGGCTCCACTGGCAGGTTTCTTGAGTCTTGAAGAAAGTCAGAAGGATTTTGTTGAGCAGAGACTTGCGAGTGTCCTCACTCCCTCTTTCTGCTCCCCACCAACCCCCTGCCTGCTCCTACCCTACAGCCCCAGATCCTCCAACTCCACCCTTCCTTTCCGTTGCCCTGAAGGGGAGGACATGAGTCAGCATTCAGACTTGAAAGTGTGAGCTGCCTCTGAGTCCTCAGAATGTAATCATTTCAGAAAATCTAGGACACAGAACTGCAGAGAAAGTCACCCTCCCCACCTCCTTCTGCTCTGTGGCCAGACATTGACTCCCACTCTCTGAATGCAGCTTTAGCTAGGGCTGAACTTTAACCTTAAAAAAAAAAACCACATGGTATTGGGGTGGGAGCAGGAGAGCAGCAGCGACAACCACCACCCAAGTGCAATTAGATGAACAGATTTTGCAGAGAACTCCAACGGTTTACCACTCTGAACATCTGGTACTTGGCAGTGTTCAGCCTGGAATTAGAGAGCACTCCCAAAAAGTCATGTTCTGATAAGAGTCTCAGTCCTGATCTTCGGAGCCAGAATTAATTCTCTCCTTTACTCTTCCAAAAGAGGAAGCGCTTTGGAATTCCCACCAGGTATCTTGTTAAAACTTCCAAGCACACCTGTAAACTCATGCTTTTGGGAAGGAAACCAATTCCACTGATTTTTTATTTGGTCCACAGTCCATCAGCCTCCACATCCTGGTTTTTACTTTGCAATGGAAAAAATAAACTTTAGTAAATGTGTTTTGCCTGCCCAGAGTGACATCTTTGGTCTTGGCTTTTGTAGGAAAGGCAAACAGTCTCACATACAGGGAATAGCTACAGACCTCATGGTGGATCAGATAGTTTCAAGGTGAAAATCTCCTTAGACTTGTGAAGATGTAACCTGTTTGGGGTTAAGAGAAAGCCAAGACCTCAACTGCTGTCATGTGCGGCAATGTGAAAGAAAGTAATTTGGGAAATTATGGTATTTCAGCTATACAAAGAATTGCTGAATTAGTTATACAATTCTTTACCTGCTGGGTTTCTATTGTGCAATCTGTTGCCCTAGTTTGAAGGGTCTCCTTTCCCTCCCAAAATTATCAAAGTAGTCTCAGTTTGAAAAGGAAGAGTGAGTGTTGAGCGCTGAAAGTCCAGTTATTGTGTTCTTATTTCCAAGTGTCTCGTTGCCAAAACAGACAGGAAGTGGTCCCACCACACTTTTATTTAATAAACCAACTTGCACTCTGAGCAAACAGAAAATCAGATATTGCTCTGGCTTTGACAGTGTCCTGGTACAAACTGGGAGACAATCAATGGAAGCTCCTCCTTCTGAGGAATTACGGAGACATGCACCTTTGTGCAATATCATTGAAGGAAACTCAGAGTCCATCTACAGCAGGAGAAAAGTGAGGCCCAAAAGGCAAGGGTCACACAGCCGGGTAGTGGCCCAATAGAAGTGAAATTATCTGCTCCTTCTGCTGGTCTTAGCCTTTCCACCACACCATTTCCAGCTGTACTTTCATTCTTAATGGTGTGAAGTTAGCCAGGCTGTGATTAATCAGTGAAAGCAGAGTGATTTTGCAGTGCTTATGCACATTTTGTAAGACAGGGAGAGTGTGGGAGAGGAAGGAAGGTTGTGTGTGTGTGTGTCTGTAGGCAGGCGTGGGTGCATGCACAAGTTAGAAGGGTAAAAGTATCCAAAATGATAGGAACATGATCTAAATGGTTCTACATTGTAGAAACAACACTTACCTGCTTTAACTTATAGACAACCCACCTTTCTCAGTGTATACAGAGTTGGCCTGGGGGTCAGTGCAATTTAGTACGTTTTCTTGGGCATTGTTCTGGGCCTGCAAGGCACTTGTGACTCTGGCTGACTCAAAAGATAAGTAAGACTGGGGCTCTCTCCTTCTGAATTCCACAACCTTTTAAGGGATACATATAGGCACACCAAGGCTCTGACACTAGGTGGACTACAAGGTTGTGATAGGGTGAAAGCAGCATGGCCTGGGAGGATTGAGGAGGAGCCCATTTGTTCAATCCTCCTGCACTTTGGAGCTCCAGGAGACACAGCAACAGTGATTTGACAGTCTTCTTAGAGGCTTGGCTTTAGAATTGCCTTCTACGAGGTATCTACACTGGGTGTGAAACCAAGTGAAGGACTAGGTAACAGGTGGTTCATCCCTTTTCCCTTTGTCTTTGCTCCTCAGTTTTTGGGGGTTCTTTTTGAGGAGTCGTGCATGATTAATTCAAGAGATGACTGTGAAGATGACAGGCACTTCAGGGGCATTCCCAGCAACCATCCTCCAAACCAAGCAACATTCAACATGTTGGAAAGACGTTCAGTCTGGAATATCCTCTTGTAGATGTCAATGTTTTACTTCATGTGTATCTATACCTTATTTTCCATGTATATAAATATGTACGTGTGTGTGTTATTTATTTAGTTTTTTACATGATCATCCCCAAAGAATATATACTTGTGAGGGAATTAAAGTCAATCAAATATTTTCCTATAGAATCTGTCCCTTTCTTTTTTCTGTTGAAAACAGTCACGTTCATGAGATCACTTTGGCTAGTGAGAATCAATCATGCCTTCCTTCCTTCCCTCACTACTTCCCTTCTTTTTTCTTCCTTTCTCCCTTTCTTCCTTCCTCTCCTCCCTTCCTTCCTCCTATCTTTTGTTTGCTTTGTGTGACATCTGAAAGGAAGGCTGAGGGACTCTAGTAGTCTGATCTTTATGACTTTTAAACTAAAGACTCAGCAAAATTCTCACTCAATGGAAGTGCAAAATAAGTTTTAGATATTAGAAAACATAATTTTCGTAATTATAAATTCTTAAAATGGGGAGCTCTCAATGTTGATATTATTCATTTAGACTAATTTAGACTAGGAATGACTGTGCTGTTCCTGTACTGTAGTCTCTGCAGAAACTTAAAAAAAATGCCAAACCCATCAGATGGGCAAACACAAAACAAACAAAAAGCCTAAAACACCTGACAATACCAAGTACTGGAGATGATATGGAGCAATTATAACTCAAATACATTCTGGCGAGAGGCTAAATATGTACAACACCTTGGAACTGTTTGGCACCATCTCCCCAAGATGAGTCTGTGGCCCAGCAATTCCACTCCTACGTTTATACCCAAGAGAAACAAATGCATATGTGCATCAAAGACATACGAAAATGTTCCCAGCAGGACTCTTCACAATAGCCCCAGACTGGAAACAACTCAAATGGCCATCAACAGAGGAATGAATAAATAAAATTGCAGTATATTTATACAATGAGCAAACTATGACAAACTACAACAACGTGGATGAATCTGGATCTCACAAACAGAACGTTGAGTGAAATAAGCCAGACACTGAATAATATACAGATTAATGTGCCATTTCTATAAAACTTAAAAACAGGCAAAACTAATACTTGATTTTAGAAGCTGGGGTAATGATGTCCTTTGCAGGGCGGTAGTGAGTGGGAAGGGCCATGAGAGGTGGTTCTCAAAGGGCTGGTTTTATTTCCTGAGTTAGGTACCGGCTACATGGGGGTGTTCCTTTTGTGAAAACTCATTAAGTTCTAAACTTACAATTTGTATACTTTTCTGTGTATATGTTATGATGTAGTAAATAGTTTTTATTTTAACGACTGAAATAAAAATTATGGATACATTCTGTTTTCTTATCCGAGGACATCTGTTTTTACTATTCTCACGTTTTGGGAAAGTTGTTTTTATTTTCCAAGCTAAACTTATGGAAGTTTATATTCTATATTCAAATCTAAATTTGGCTTAGTGTCAGGCAACATTATGGGTACCAGATTTGAAATAATATTACATACTTACACAGTACATACATATTCCAGATTCACATGTCACATTTTCCTTAACTTTGGAAAGGTGTAGGGTACTTATGTTTTTGGACAAAGTAAGGCAGGGTGACAGGAGGCAGGTTGGTCTTTAGGCAAATGACGGTTGTGTGAACCGTGAGGAATCTCATCAGAGCACTCTTGCTGTTTTTGGCACAGGCTTAGCAGTTTGTTCTTTAGGTTTCTCAGTCTTCTCTAGGACTCTGTTGAAACCATGGTACGATTGACCACTCAAGAATGATAGAATTAGCCATTTTTCGAAAAGCTCCTAATATGGCTAGGCTAAAGAATAAACATTAACACTGAACATGAAGTTCACTGCAAACACTACAGCGAAAGGCCAAGATGAAATGCCCAAATAAGAGCATTCTTGTGAAGGGCATGCAGCCCTGGGCAGTTGGTGCTACCCAGCCTTGATGTCATTAGAGGTCGACATAGCCCATTTGAGGCAAGTTCCAGTCTGATTTTATCTTGGAGCCAAAATACTGGGAAGTTCACTCCTTGTGACGTGGGAAGGGGTCTGTGAACTTTTATAATGTATATATGTTTGGGGTGTGTGTGTGTGTTTGTATGTGTGTAAAGAGGAAGGAGTATTATGCTCCACTTTAAGGACCATAGAAGTCCATGTGAGCATCTACTTGCCGTGTCAGATAAGATGTAGGAATTAAATATCACTTTTAGCAAATAAAATATGATAAAATATTTTCTAAAAAATTCCCCACAGATATTAAGTGTATATTTTTGTCCTCTCTAGCCATGATTCTATTTCTAATTCACTAATAAATATTTTTTAATATATGGTTCATATTCTCTGTCACTGTTTCCTCTCTTCCTCATCCCTCTTTAACTCCTTGAAATCTGATTTTCACCCCCAACTGTTTACCCAAATTGACCCCTAGAAGTCACCAGTTGCCACTGTAACTCCCAAGGTCATTCTGACTTCTGCAGCTCTCACTGTATTTCCCACCCCCTTCTTCTTGGAAATTATTAATTCTTTCATCTTTCTGCCCTTACACTATTCTTGGTTTCCTGCTAACCTTCCAAGTCTTCTGAAGCTTTCCACATGTCTCTTGATCCCTTCTTCACGCCCCCTCTTACCCAAGGTTCAGTCCTTGGTCCTCCATGCTTCTTGCTGGACACCACCATGTTTAGAGGTCAACTCTGTTCTCATGGCTGCAAACACGAGGGCTGATGACTCACAGATTTACAGCTCATGTCCTGTCCTTTGCTCAGGGTTTATTCCCATATCTCTGACTGCCCACTGGTCATTTTCACTTGAAAGTCTTCCCATCACCTCAGACTCAACCAACAGTCTCTAATTGAGCTCATCATCTCTGCCACAAAACCAGTTCCTTTTCCCACTTTCTCATTTTCGCCATGGGGCCCCTGTCTCACGGTCATTCCCACTCAAAGCTTTGAAGTCATCTCTAATGTTTCTTTTGTGTTTATCCTTGGTTGCTCCAAAGTCTTTTTCATTGTGCCTGATAATCATCAAGTTCTGATTTTTTCCCCCAAGCCTCTCTTACTTTCTTGAGCTTCTTTCCACTTTCTAATTTGGGCTCTCATTATCTCAGGGACAGGTTGTTTTCAGCCCCTTCCTGGCTAACCTGCCTGACTCCAGCCTCCCGCCCTCCAATCGGATCTCATACTCTCAGTTGGTGCATTTTTCTTAAACACTGCATTTTCCCATCATTCCCCTGCATCCAGGTGTTGAGGCCTCCATACTGTTCATTACTCTTTCTTAGTTTCAAATTTTAAAACAAACAGTTGCTCTTTGAGTGCCAATATGTGTCAGGTGCCATGTTGAAGTCTAGTTGGTGATGGCTACGGTCATTCCAACAATCAAAGGGAATCTTCGCACTCCCACCTACCACCATCCCCCAAGGTGGGAAGAGAGACCAACATTCAAATAAATAGAAAGCATAAGGGAATAGGGAGACGTTGGAAAATTGTAAGTGCTGCCGGTGTGCTGGGAATTAAATAGCAGGCCCTAGGAAACCAGATCCTTACATTTATATAGGGACATGTGCTGATTTTAAATCTCTGCCTATCTTAAGGTTCAATAGTGGTAAATTTTCCTAAGAACACGTAACTAATAACTGACCTGGTGAAGAAGACGAAGAAAATTTGCCATTGATCATGTTTCCTCTCCTAGGTCACAAGCTTTGTGAAGAATGGGTCAGCTGTTTTTCTTCTATAAATCTTATAGTGCTAAAATGATTGCCGAACTCCTAGGGGTTTTTAGCAAATTCCTACTGATTCATTTTTTGACTGACTATAGTGAATACTGCTGAATCTCTTTCTGATCTCCTCTGACTCACTCAGTTACTAAAGCTAAAGCTCAAGTTTCTTGAAGGCAAATTGTTATAATGTAGCAATGCCAATGATCTAGCAGGCTCTGTGCCTGTTTCAGACTGTCCTAGGCCAGTCACATCTACATGCACCTTCTTCAGAAAAAGGAACCAAGAAAGAATCTTTCAATTCAGTTACACCCAGATGTTGGGGAAGAAGATGTTGGAAGAAGATAAAATAACAAAGCAAATTAACTCAAGAGAAAAAAGAGAAGATGAAAAAATGTCATTTAGTTTTAAAAAATCTATTTTTATTTAAAAAGGGAGTTATTGTGTGACTTTGTACTTTGTTCTTGAAATCACTTTTATTTTCCTAACCACATCAAGTTGATAAAATCCAGATGAATATTTGGCTGAGTTAACTTTGTCAAGTGATGCCTGTGCAGAAGAAGGTCGTCCATCTTAGTCCCCAACAGAGACCATTGCAAACAGGAGGCAAAAACAGGAGATTAGAAAACTAGAGATTTTAATTCTGTTGGTCTTTGAAAACCACTACCCTTGGTCCACCTACTTACCTCATAGAAAGCCACTGTTTTCTTCTTCTTCTTCTTTTTCTTTTCTTTTTTTTTTTTTTTTTTTTTTTTTTTTTTTTTTTTTTTAGCTCCATGTCATAAAGAAAGCCACTCTTTTCTTGATCTATGAGTATGTGGGTATCTCTACCAAGAGACAGAACCAAACAAGGCAGTTTGCAATTTTGCTTACAAACTTTTCAAAAGGACGTAGTGTGTGCTGTACATGAAAACAATACAAACTGAGGTGGTGGGGTAGTTCCTGTATGAATCTCATCACGGATGTTGATTTATCCCTGGGAGTAATGGTACAAGGCAAAAATGTGAAATGAACCAGAAGTATATACTTCCAGGATTGCAGTCATATCTCAAAAACTCATAGCATGGGAAAAAGGGAAAGACAAGTCTGGCATTAATGCTAACTGTTGTTTTTAGTTCCAGTCAATTACTTCATCACATTTCTTAGGCATCTAACAATTTCACCCACTGGCTTAAACTTCATCTTAATTTACATGGATAAAACATTAGACTCTATGAGATGTTGTCTACCCAATATATTACAAGTCAGGACAGGCTTTCTGTGTTATCTTTGGTTGTGGTGACTGTGGATAGTGAGACAATACCAAAAAAAAGCACTGAGTAATAAGAAGGTGGTTATGGTTTTGTTTGCTTGAAAGACCAGCAAACTCCCAGGATGAGAATGGGCCTGCGCTGTCCCAAATCTTTTTGGTAGTGATAGACAGTTCTGAATAAATATTTGTTTGATTCAATTGCTGATAACATTTCCGTCCCTTGCTTTCTATTTTAAGTACGACAATGGCTTTATGTAGCTCAAAACAAAAACAAAAACAAAACCAGAAGAAAACAACTCTTTAGCACCTCTTCCTGTTTTAAAACGAATATGTGGGATATTGGTTAAGTCAAGAGAATACCTTTGATGTTGGGGATGTAGATAGGGCCAGTTTCCTTGGGGTTTTCCTTGAGGATATTTTAAAGGGTATGGAGTTTACTCCAAATAGTGGGATGTCAATGAAAGATTTTACTTAGGCGAATGCAACGATCTGAAATACTCAACAAGACCACACGTTCTGCTCTCTAAGAATGGGATGAGGTTCTATCCTACCTCCACTGGGTCTCCTGGCTCCCCAGCTCTCACAGCTCCCATGGCTGCTGTTCTCAGCAAGATCAGCCTGCTCATGAAACAAGGACAGCCCTCAAGAAGGAGGGGGTGGCCAACTAGGTCAGTACCACCAAAAAGCCTCCTAAGACAAGAACAGGAAAATATCCAAAGGACTTGGCAATGTGGAGGCCACCAGTAACCTTGTGAGAGTGGTTTCACTGTCAGTGGCGTGTTATAGGTAAAAGCCAGACAAGAGTGGGTTGAAGAGAGACTTGGGAAGTGAGGAAGTGGAAGCAGCACGTCTAGACATCTCTCTACAGAAGAGTGGCTATGAAGTGAAGTAGAGAGAAGAAGTGGTGATCATGGGGAATGTAGGAGCAAGGAGTGGGAGTCATCTAGGAGGCAGGGAGAGACTGATGATGCAGAAAAGAGAAGGTAACCCAAGGAATGGGGTTCCTAAAAGTGTGGAAGTAGGTAGGGGCTAGAGTCCACCAAGGAATTAAGAGAGGATGCTCCTTTCACTGTAACAAGAAGGCAAGAAGAATGTAGATGCTGATCTAGGTGAGTTTAGAAGTGTAATGTTGGAAAAATTAGGGAGAGACTAGCTAGAATCCTTTGGTTGCAAGCAACAGAAAGTAACTATGATTAATTTAAGCATAAAATAAATGCCTTAAATGAATCCTGGGTAGCTTAAAAATAAATCAAAGACTAATAGCCAGTGATGATACTCCTGATAATCCATAGGGAAAGCTGACTGTCTTTTTTAGATCTCTGTACAGAGAAGCAGGTAAGCACAGTGCTTTACTCAAAGATCTAGTACACCTAGCAGAGCAGGTCAGTAGAACATGATCAGAAACGTCCTGATCCCTCTACTACACAAGGGTACGACAGTTTCCAAAAGTGGTTGTCACATATCTCCTCCTCTCTTCCATTCCCTCCCCTCAGTCTTCTTTCTCCTCCCACTGTTCCCCTTCTTGAACCTCCCAGGATCTAGGTTCTAGCTTCTTCTTCTGTAGGAAGTACAGCACCTGTCTTCAGGTACCTTGCCATTCCATTGTCTTCAGCATATGCCAGACACTAAAGGAGGCTTCATTTGGGTTTCACAGCCGGGAGAGGTCAGGGTGGGCTCTGAGTTGGTGGGGCGCCCCATTTCCTGTTTGGCCTTTCAAGCAGGGAACAGAACAGCATGGCTGAGTTTTCACAGGGACAATATTCCTACATAAAGAAAGCACTGGTTGTCTGCAGAAGCAGCACAATCTAATCCCATATGAGGGGAATACATTTTGACCCTCCTTCTGGCTCAATAACTATCCTGATATTCCTGTGTTAAGAAGCATTTGACTTGCCCCAGAGCTCTTTTCTTGCCAGAGTTGCTGCCACTGGCTGTGAGCAGAACTTTCTCAGCCATCCAGGATGGCCAATGTCAACTCTCATTGAATTCTTCCTGATCCTCCAGAAGAAACAACAGCGACTTCAGTTTGTCCTGCTTCCCTCTGTGAAGTTTCAAAGCTGAATAGATGTCCAAAGTGAGATGAGGTGACTATTTTATGTAGAATTTCATAGATGATCATGATGGTCCAAAATCCACTTTTTAGCTTTATAGGTAAAAACACTTCACTTTATCACTTCTCTGGAAGTTTTTAGGTTCTTGAGGACTCATACACAGTTGCCAAATTTCAAAGACGTTTTTTTCATTGTTGTTAAAATACTCTTTTAACTTATTAATTTAGGAGGTAGTTCTTATAAGTCAGATTATGTGTGTCAGTGGGACTGCACACTTTCCCTACTGTAGAAAAGTCTGCATGGAAAACCATATATTTGCTTTCTGTTTTTTGGCCTGAGAGTAGTTGGGAAGAGCTATAAAGATAGCAGCTCCCAAACATAATGCCAGAGTTCAGTCTGGATCCTTTAGGTTCCGACCTCCACACAATACTTTCTCTTTCCCTTTCCCCCACATAATGAACTTCTTGAATTAGTTGTTCACAGCCAGTGACTTTTCTCACCTTCACTTAACTCCCTTGAGTAGGGACAATATTGCATTCATCTTTGTATTGGGACATGTTCTTCCCAGAGGCCAGGACAGGTTTTGCATATGGTAGGTGTTCAAGACTTGTTTGTTGCTGTGTTACTATCAGAGTATTTCTTGGAAAAATACTTCTCACCTTGACCCTAAAGAGGCTGGATGATGCATGCAGCAAGCAGTGGATTTATAGTTAAAAATTTCAAGTATCATTCCCAATCTTACCACTTACTAGCTGTGTGACTTAGGGTTAAATCACTCACCACCTCTTAAGCCTCAGTTTCTTCATCTACCAGTGAACAATCCTTTTCCAACAAGATTGTCGTGAAGATCAAGTGAGATCAGGCTGTCTAAGTGTTTTAAAGCCCATATAAAACTAAGAGTTTAGTAATGATCAGAGTCAGAACAAAGGAACTGGCATGACCTTAGTGACTATGGTTAACACCCACCACCTTGATCTACTTGTCTTTTCATTTCTGTATCCTTAGCACCTAGCACAGTGCTTTTCAGAGTAGGTTCTCAATGGATTTTTTTTTTAAATGAATGCCCATGTTATTAAAGTCAATTTTTGTCTTGCTTAGGTACTAGCCGGGGGAGTAGAAGTTAAATGGTTCCAAAACATTTCATGTGAATGTGAATGAGGGTGGTGGGTACAGAGATGGAAAGTGTTCCCCTCTTGTGGGGGCCTCAGGAGGGGAGAGTGGTTCTAGAAGCCCCTGAAGCTCTGGGCCTCTGTGGGGTGTCTCTGCCAACCTCAGCCTGGCCTGTGCCCTGGAGCAGGTAGTCCTGATGAGATCTCTTGGTTAAGACTCTGTTACTGGGACACTGATGAGAGGATCAGGAGTAATACTTGGAATGATGCTCTGGGAGGCACACTGAGAAGAGTCGGTTGCTTTTGGAAAAGAGACAAAGAAAGTGAACTAGGCCAGTATTGGCCATAGGCCAGAGTGGGGAGAGTGGAGTGGGGTAGGGTGGAGATGATGATTGGAACACACTGTGGTTATCCTCAGCCATTGCAGTGACGGTTGATGTGGGTGTACAGAATCTTCTGGTGTGCTCTTTCAGTTGTATCAACCAAGTAACAAAACACCAACCGTATTATGTGTTCATAAAGAAATTTTTCACTGAAAGCATTCTTTTGAAAATTAGAACAGTAATTTAGCCAACTTGTTTTTGTTTTGACCACCTCATTAAGGAATTATCTAATGTCAAATGGATTTGTAATCTTCATAGAATAAATAAGGTTTTGATTTTATTACAATACTGCTTCCTACTCTTCCACATCCCTCTGAAAGAAACGGTTAATCAGGAACATATACTTTTCCTTTGTTCTACTGCAATTTATAGAAAGACTTATAAGGTGGTTTTTCCACAGAGATAGGTTTTTTCTTCCCTTCCTCCACCTACTGCAGAAAGTCATTGCAGGGAAACCTAAGGCCTAAGACTTTCTTTGTAGGCTTTGTGCAGACCTACTAGGGAAAGCTGTCAGGCCTAGATGTGGAAAGTCCTCTTCAGCCTTAGGATTGCTGGGAGCCTAGAGAGGCTGCTGGTGTCTGCTACACTTTGGTGGGATTGTCCTACCTCAGCCAGCCTCATCTTCAGCTGTCACCTTGGCTGTCACCCACCATGAGGCCTTAGTCTTCCTGGGGTGGCGTTTCAGTTGCACCATGGATACGCACATGGAACTTCCTCCTTCTGTTGAGCCTTTCTCAAAACAAAGCAAGACCTCTGTGGGAGGATGTGGGACAGCCTGAGCTGGGTTGACAGTAGAACCTGGAACACTGGGAGAGAACACAAACAAGGACATTGCAGCGTGGAGAAAAAACTTGGCAGAAACGATGCAGAGCCAGTGCTTTGGCTTGGAAGAGGAACAAGGAATCCAATTATAGTACACTCTGTATAGGGAGTTTAAAAAGTGCTTTTGTTTTGCTTTAATCCCATAGAAGTAAATGAGAGAATATGAACCAGATTGAGAGTGAGTCTTTCGTTCAAGATTTTCCTTTAGATGGTGTCAAGATGGAAAACATCTTTTCGAGCTTGAAGAATGCTCTAATTTGTGGAACAGCTAATTAAAGCTTCTTACAACCTGATTGACCTGTTGTGGTATTCTAAGAGCTAAGCAAAGAATTTACTCCCTACAGGACTGAAGCATCCTTATCCTATATATACTATGTGTGTTCTGTGTGCTATCCACCCTGGGGAGGGGGACACATTGTTCTAATGACCCTAAAATCCCTAGTTGTAGTTCCTCTCCTATAAGGGATGAGAGTGCAAAGGTATACAACAGAGTAACAGACAAAAAAACCTGTCACCCACAGCTTGAGGCTTATATTTTGTCATTTTAGACCTATAAAATCTATGCATAAACAGATATATCAATATCACATGTAAATATATATTTATGTGCAAAAACATAAGCATCATATGTAACATATAAGTTTTCATTCTGTAATGAGAACAAGTATCAAAGGAGCCCAATTCTTTCAAATAAAAGGGGTTTAAATCAGAACACTTAAAACGTTTGATATTACATACAGATTTTACATCAATCGTTAAGAATCTGATTTTCTCTCAAATTGTAATGACTGACTAGCATAACCCCTACCCTATGATCTTTCCTTGGGGCTTAACAATTAAATGAGTAATGATCTTGGAAGGTTAAGTAGATAATATGATTGTGAAAACTTATTAAATCCAATTATTTTTTTTTTCCGTGACCATGAAACACAATCTCTAAAAGCTGAGGTTGTGCAACTCCCTGGAAGGCTCGTGGCTCAGCTCAGTGTTGCATCTAATGAAAACAAAACCAAAAATAAAACACAAGTGATCCATGAGGCTGGCTCTTTGAGCCTCATTGCCTGTAATTGTAAACATCTGAACATCAGGATTTTCAGGAAAAGTTCTGCCCTGCAAGACATGCAGAAAGTCAAGAGTAACCCAGCCCAACCCTTGTTTTTGACTGATGACTCTTCAGGCTACTTGTCATGAGTATTCCAATTCAGATGACAGAGGTATTCCTTTCTCTGTGGAAAAATTCCCTTCTGGCCTGGGAGAGCAAATAGCTGTTGAATTCAGCTCTTCTGCAGATCTCCTTGGCCGACCAAGACCCTCGGGTAGAGATTTCACCCCAGCATTCCAGGTCTCTGTCCTGGGATTGCTCTTGATGAGGAGGTGAGATGCTGACCCAGGTTGGCGCAGTTGTCACCTGGGCATGGGTGTTGTTTTTGGTGCCAGCTGCACCCGATACTAAGGAAAGGGTGAGTTATGCCATCATCACCAGTGTTGCTTCAAAGTAGGAGGTGCTGTAGTTGTCTGGTTACCTGTGTTGTCACAAGTTTAATAATCCTTACAGGGTGGAGCTCCCATGGTGAGTTTCCTTCAGATTAACACTGAATTCTCTTTGTCCTCTCCATAATGGTAATAATAAAAATAATGTTTCCTTTGCTAAAGGCATTAACTTTTAGGCTTAAGTTTATAACACATGTTTAAGCGATTACTGTGCTTATAGATCCAGCTTCCTCCAGTCACAAGAACAATGGTTTGCAATAAAAAATATCCCTTTCATTTGTAGAACACGTTAAGTTTTATGAAGCACTTTTACACCAACTATCTCCTGTCTCCCTCAGGCAAACCTGTGAGCTAGACATGGAAGGCATTCTTCTTGCCTCCTTCCCCCTTTTAAGAGAGGAAGTCTTTTGAGGTCCTGAAGATTGAGAACCAAAGGTCATCTGAGTAATAAGTGGACTTAAAATCTGTCTTCTAGTTTCATGACTGGGTCTCTCTGTCTCTCTCTGTCTCTTTCTTTGCCGATACTGTGAACGTTTGGTTGCAGAATTATATGACGATTTTTTTAGGGCAAAAATGACTTGATAATACTTCAGGAAAACAAACACTACTAAAATAACCCTCCCACAGCATTGCGAACTCTCCAGGTCTTTTGACTGATCTCAGTTACAAGGAAAGAGATAATGGATAATGGTCTACCATTTGAGAGTTCTGAGAAGCAGGCTGATGTTGCTTACTGGTCATTCCAAATATTCAGGGACCTGAATGCTCTTCATGAGTAGATTACATGGCTTTTATTGTTGTTTTCTACTTCAGGGATATACAGAGATTAGATTCACTGAATCTCAAAGCTGTAAGGAAGCGTAGAGATTATTCCTACCCCCTGCTTAAGCACTACACTCATGAGAAAATTGAGGCCAAAAATACGAAGTCATTTACTCAAGGACACAAGTTTGTCCAACAGGAGATAAACATTATCTGTTAAAACTGTTTCTATCTAAATCATGAAAGCTACCTTTCCTCCAATGCAGAATGTTATTTTAAATTTCAAGCTATGCCTGTCATATTCTGCCTAATGGGAATTACGTGGTGTGTTGTGGATGGAGCTTTTTGTATATTTTACCTGGAAATGACAAATCCACTCCACAAGTTACTATTATTATTTGAACATATCATAGTATGTGCATTGTGCTTTGGATCAATGTCAGTCAATTCCCCTTGAGTGAAATGCTGGGCAAAGAGCAGGGTCGTAGGTCCAGGAGTCTCAGGCTTCACTGCACTGGCGAGAGGCTGGGTGTGGCCAAGGGCAATTACTGTAAATGGGGCACGGCCTGGTCCGAGGGGCTGGGGCTCTGTGCTGGCCTGTTTTCAATTTAGACTTCTGTTTGTCTAAGTTGTTGATCATAAACAACAAGGCAGAGACTGTTTCCTGACTAAGAAATCCCTTTGACATTCTGGCAATGACTCACGGAGTCACTTCATGCCTACAGAGTAGCAAGTGTCACCTTCTGGGGTTCTCAGCCTTTCTCACGTAGAGCACGTAAAACACAGGGAATCAAGTTGATCCTGTGTCAGCCTGCACTCCTGCACTTTCTTCTGTGCCCTAGGCAGGACCCAGGCAGCCTCATGCTGCCCCAGAGCCCCTCCCTGCAGAGCCTTCCCCTGGCTCCCTCCTCTCCTCTCTCCAGCTCTCATCTCCCCATCAAATGGTCTGTCTCACATTGTTTTCTTCTCTACTTGATCCATTTTTTGTTATCTTTTTGCTATATTATAATTTTCCTTAGGGTGGGATCCCTGATTGGCACCTCTCTTATATCCTAGCAGAATACAGAGCACCTATTAAGTGCTTCAAAACACTTAGGGTTGGTTAGTTGCTGGGGTAGTGAGAAAAGATGAATTTTCTAAGAGTCTTCCCTCCCTCCCTGCCCCTCTTTTTTCTTTCTTCTCTTCTATCCTTCCTTTCACAAATGTCGGTTGCAATAGGAGACAGGCCCCGTACTTGGTTGGGGAGAGAGTAGTGAAGAAAGAAGATGTATCATCACGGAATTATGATTTCACCAAAAATTCAGAGCAGGGGAAGATCTTGTTGGGGAAAGGGGGATGAAGGCATTTTGTCTTATAATTAGAGATGAGTACTAGTTGGAAAAAACCTGACTCCCTCTTTAATTGGGGAAGTGGAGGTGAGGAGGAAGGAGCACTGGAGTTGAGGACTGTTCAGGCTCTGACGTGAGCATTTGAGAAGCTATGGGCAAGTTACTTTCCACCCCAGAGCCTCAGGTGCTTCATCTATAAAACAAGGATGGTTGTGAGGATTACATTAGCTGTATGAAAATGCTTTTTTAGATTAAGCAAGCATTTTACTTTAGTTTATGTTAAGTAAATGCTTTTTTAAAAATTATGCCTGGTATTATGTTTGTGCTGTGTGAAAATGCTTTTTAGATGTCTATGATACAAATATGAAGAGTTTTATTCTATAGGGCAAGTCACATTTTATTTTTCTTCACTGCAAAACTTGACCTGAATAGTTGCTACCTTCCTTTTAAGCATGTGATAATAGGTAATAGGCCAGTTCCTTGTGGGCAGAATTAAGAACTCCTGTGCGTGTTAGACGCAGTGCACCCCTGAAAGTACGTTTGTTTCCTGCACTGAAGAAGCAGTTTGTTAAGTGACACAAGTCATGCCTGAATGAGCTAATAAAGTTTCCAGTTGAAGTCACACTTGGAAATTGTTCATAACGCAGACTATAGTCCCATGATAATTTTTAAAAATGCAAAAATATTCTGGGTTGACACAATTTAAGGTAAAAAATCTACATTTCTGAAATAGTAGAGACCACCCCAGTTCCCTTCCCTTTTCCCAGCACCAAAAAAAAAAAAAATCCCCCAAACCAAAAGACGAACTCCTTCCAGATCTGGCGTGTGTCTCCCTTGCTTGTTACGTTTTACCATTCGCCACAATTTAGGGAACCCCGGCTGTGCCCAGGGGGCTGGGTCACAGCATCCCAGGCAGGATGCTTCAAAGTTACTCACCTTAGAATGGAGCTAGAACTGGCAAATGCTCACCCCAGTTTCTCCACTGATTAAATGGGAGGACTGGTGCTGACCTGATTAATAATCTTTCTTTCTGGAATAATAATGAAAGATCTATAAAGCTCTCCTCATGAAACATGATGCCAACACAGCAGGACCTGACTGTGAAACCAGTTCCCATGGCAGACAGCCACTGCAGAGCGCAGGTCGCTTTCACTGGAAGCCACTCCTGGTAGCCTGTGTTGTAAGCCTGCTTCCCATTACATAAGAAGAGTGGCTCCTTCCCCAGCCGCAGCAACACTGCCAGGCAGATCTCATGAACTGGTCCCTGAACTTTAGACCTTGCTTTCTCCATGGCCGCAGACAGACTGGCTCTCTTTAGGGAAAGCCTGTTCCTGCCTCCTTCCAGACTGCTGGAGTTCCCATTTGCCATTCACAGGCTCACTGGTTTCAAAGGGGTTTCTTTCTTTCTTTCTTTCTTTCTTTCTTTCTTTCTTTCTTTCTTTCTTTCTTTCTTTCTTTCTTTCTTTCTTTCTTTCTTTCTTTCTTTCTTTCTTTCTTTCTTTCTTTCCTTCCTTCCTTCCTTCCTTCCTTCCTTCTTTTTGAGATGGAGTTTTGCTCTTGTTGCGCAGGCTGGAGTGCAATGGCACAATCTCAGCTCACCGCAACCTCCACCTCCTGGGTTCAAGCAATTCTCCTACCTCAGTCTCCCGAGTAGCTGGAATTACAGCCATGCACAACCACTCCAGGCTAACTTTTGTATTTTTAGTAGAGACAGGGTTTCTCCACGTTGGTCAGGCTGGTCTCGAACTCCCGACCTCAGGTGATCCGCCCACCTCTGCCTCCCAGCGTGCTGAGATTACAGGCGTGAGCCACCATGCCTGGCCCTCAAAGGTGGTTTCTGTAAGGTAATTCAATCAAATCCAACTGAGTCATTTTTTGGTTTTCAAAAGCCACGAATGGCAGAGCAAAGCTTCCCAGAGACCTCTTGAGTAACAAGGGCACGTTTGTCACACCCAACCAGTTTCCTGGTTGAAATGGAGACAATTATTGGGTATTCATATTATAGTCAGCAATAGAGTAATATTGACCACTGATAATATCACTTGACCTTCCCATTTCTGAGAAGTGCCTGGTCTGCCATGTATAGCAAACTGCACTTACATGGAGGAGGCTGGGTGGTAGGAAAACATTTTCCCGATGCATTGGTCCTGGACAGTAAACAATGCAGGTGGTGTTGATATTGTTGAGTTTAGAAGACTCCCTAGGTATTGATCTTCCCATCTGAAAAATGGGGAGGCAAGGGAAGATGATCTCCAAGTCCCTCCTAGAGTAAATAGGATTCTCTGAATTAGTGACGATCTTTTGGATTAACTGGAAATGAACTCTATGTCAATCTTTTGTTAACAACTTGCCAAATGACCTATCTGGGCAAATGACTTCCTCATCTGGGCATTGGGCTTGTGTGTCTACTTCCTGCCCTCTGGTGTACATTCTTCTCCCTTCACTGGAGACTCTAGACTGTCAGAAAGCCGGGGGAGGGACTGGAAGCATTTGTGGGGCAACGATAGGTGTCTGCTGTCGCTACAGTGCAAAAGGACATTTCAGGGCAGGGTTAGCTGGATTTGTCAGTAGAGCAGATGA
Organism: Macaca mulatta; assembly: GCF_049350105.2. NCBI lineage: Eukaryota > Metazoa > Chordata > Mammalia > Primates > Cercopithecidae > Macaca > Macaca mulatta. The sequence goes on from NC_133409.1 coordinate 79,950,944, forward strand.
GAGGGAGTTTCTAGGACCCAGTTCCAGCAATTTTTCCTCCTCTGCACAGGTGCCATGCATCACCTTTTCTTCCAATCTAGTCTGAACTAGATTCAAACTTCCCTTCACCCTCAAAGGGTTTCTCGCATCTGAGAAAGTGCTGCTTCTGGGTGCAGGTTTCCTGTGCCTCCTACAGATAACATTCAACTGATGGATTGTATCCAAGGGTCTCCCACTGACATGACTGCAGGCATCAGGCAGTGTGTAGTCATTTCAGCGTGAGACTCTTGGATCCTTGGATCCTTTTGATTTACAGCAAAGAAATATGGGTCATCAACAGGCTGTTCCCATAAGGCATATATGTGAACTGTCCTTTAGCATTTCTCCCTTTTGCACCCATTAAATAAGAGGTGAAAATGTGGCTGCCTGTTGGCTGAATATGACCTGTGGATATGTTTTATTTTGTCTACTTCCAGTTTAAAACAAACTCATATTTAAAAACTAAGAACACAACTTTGATTTAGTTGGTAACACATATAAAGTCAAGATCTTAAATAAAAATTTAGATTTCCAGTTTTTCATGAAAATTTCTGGCCACACTGGGATCTCTGTTTCTATAAGGTCACACCTAGCTGAAGCTCAGAGGTCACTGTTCCCATGCAGTGGTTCAGGCACTCTCCAGGGTGACAGACGCTACCTGGCCCATTTTACCGTTTACTTTTTCTGCCTGGCCCTGGTGGTCATTTCAGTGTGAGCCCCTTGGATTCAATTGATCAACTGACTGTCACCTGTAGAAGACACAGCAAACCTGCCTCCAAAAGCAGCAATTTCACAGACATGAGAAACCCTTTGAGAGTGAAGGTAAGTCTGAAAGCATTGAGAGGGGCAAGGTTCTAGAGGGAGGTTCCATCTCAGGCCTTGGGCATCACACAGGTATTGGGCCAGGGCAATGGAGCAGGCAGGCACCTGAAATGGAGCCCAACAGCACAAAGGGGTGGTGCCACAGGGAGGAGAACTTGCTTTCCTTCTCTCTTGCCTTGGGTCAGCCCTGCGATTGCACCAAAGTCCAGGCCTCAGCATGACCTCCTAATACCAGCAGGGAAGTCTAGTTGGTACATTCATCAATAAGGTAATATTTAACCTTCTATTTTTAGCTCTATTCTTTTTTTTTTTTTTTTTGAAATTGCCCTCGGCCTCCGTAGCTATTAGAACCCACGAGTGAAGGATCATGACCATGACTTCTTAGATTTTCATGCTCCTTATCTTTCACAACAGGGACCTTGGCTCTGCCAATATTTTCATGCCCTAATAACTGTAATCAAGGCTTGGCTTGGTCATATGGTAATAAATAGTTGCCCATCTGGGACAAGGCCCTGCAAAACACAGAACAGGAAATCCCACATCATTTGGAAAGTTGTACTTTTAGTTTCATAACTCAGCTTTTGCTTAACAAAGATAGCTGTTATTGAAACTGAGCCTTTACAGCATAAGAAATGTGCTTAAATATTTGTGAAAATCATATCTTCATACAAAGTATTTTCCTACATGTCATCTTTTTGAAATATCTCCCTGATCTGCTGAGGCAGGCAGAGATGTTGTTGTTATTATAAAGAATTTATGAAAAAGAAAATTGGGGTTCAGGAAAATTTAAGTGACTTTGCTCATGTCTCACAATTAGGTAAAAAGAATCATAACACGCTCCTGAGGTTTCTGATTCTCCATCCATGGATCTTTTCAGCCTCCCTCTGCTGCCTGTGTGTCATGGTTGTGTGTGTGTGTGTGTGTGTGTGTGTGTGTGTACAACACACACCAACACAGATGGATGCCAGTGCAGAGAGGCAGAGTTGTTGTCGTTTTAATCTAGGAAAAACTTTCAAAGTCTTTTGGTTTAGAAAAATAGCATATGTTTGCTTATAAAATATGTATGGTTACTTAAAATTAAAAAGAAGCACTCCATGAAAACTTACAGAAAAGATTCCATTACATTGAGGGGATTATAGGACAAATGACTTTATAAGCTTATTTTTCTTTATGGATTCAGGGCCTCTAACAAAATAGTGTTTTGATTAGTTGTTTATAAGAAAAGGTCTATAATGTATGATGCTGTGCAGGAGATGTTTTCCTTAATTGTTAAATATGTAATGACTATTTCCTATGGATAAAATATGCTAAAGAAAACTCACAAGTTCGTAACTCTATTATTCAGCTACTGGTAGCAAATGTGCATCTATTTCCATAAGGGTTCATATTTCACCTAAACAACTCCATCCTCATTTATTGTTGTTGTTACTTTATCAAAACAAACACAAAACAAATAGAACATACTAGACAGATTAGCAGATTAGTTGCTTGGATAATGGCTGCCACTAGGAGTGATATGTTCGTCCTACCTCCTCATTTCTCAAATTGAGATCATGGCTCTACCTATTTAACTTTCAAATCTACTCCACGGAGTTTGTTAGCCTTTTCTGCTTTCTGTTTTTTGCTTTGTTTTTTGTTTTTGGCCAACTAGTAATGTATTGGAAACATGCTGAAAGAAATTACATTTTAATCAAACTTGAATGTTCTATAGAATTATTTATACGGTTTTAAATATTTGACCAGTTTTAAATATTTTGAATCTTCAGAATGAAGACTTTTGTAAAACTTTGTGTGGTAATGGAAACTGTGGTGTATCTCTTAGGAAAATATTATTCTTATATAATTCTTATATGAATAATTTATATGAATAAAATATTATTCTTTATATAATTTATAAAGTAGAGGTGCTCACTTAGTAGAAAAAATTACTTTGAAATGCCTAACGTGTTTTTTTCAAATAATTATTTTGTGAGATTTAAAAAAAATTTAGATGTCATTTTTATGACATCTAGTGACTTTGTTTTAATCAAGTTTTTACAAAATCAAAATGCAATTTAAAAAAAACTATAAACATCTCAACACCCAAACTTGTTATTTTCAGGAAAGTGTGTGAGGTATTTGCTAGCTAAACATTTAGCCTTTTAACACAAGACCAGAGTTGACTTGATCTGTGTAGGAAGTGACTTTCATTTATTACCCCTCCCTACTGAATTCTGGCTTAGTTTTTACCTTCAGTGCCAAGTGTCCACAGTAGGAAGTCAGCTACAGAATGTTAACACTTCTTTCCTCATCATCAGGAACCATCAGGCTTTATATGACCATTTCTTCAAATTAAGTCTACAAAGAAAACTTGATCAAAATGTCCAGATTTCTTTTTCTGCTCATTTGCACCTCCTCATAGGAATATTACTAATGCCCATTTTAGCATTAATCTTTCTATGGATTTTTTTAGTACACTTTAAAAATTCCTAATTCTGTGTCTTTGATCGTGTTATTTCCCCATTGGAAGGGTCCATTCTAGTTTTATTTTCCTGGTGGAAGCCTTCCCCTGTCTTTAAGCTCCACCTCAAATCTCACTTTCTTCATCAAATTTCCTCAGGATAGGTGTTTCCTTTGGACTCCTATACAGTTTATGTCTAAAGAGTTATTTTGGCATTCAGCATTCATTCATTCATTTATCAGATTTTAGGACACAAAGGTAAAGTAGGCAAAGATCTTTCAAGAACTTGTAATTTAATAGGCTGATAGCCTATACTTTTATTAATTCATTAAAAAACAAGCTCATTGCATATTAACGTTGTAACATATTTGAAATGAAAAAATGTTTCAAAACCAAAATATGAGTGAGAAGAGTGGCATTCTTTTTTCACTTTTAGTAAATGAAAATAGCCTAATAATTATGGCTTCATAAGAGAAAGCTGGACTCCTGGTCTGCTTCTGCATTCAATGCAATAACACAGATCATGTCACCTCTAGAAAAGTTTACCATACACTCATGAGAAATGCAAATTAAAAGCAAACAACATAATTATATATCATTAAGTATTATTACAAAAATATTTTTTCCTTGTTAGACTCCCTGGGAGAGTCTCAGTGTCCCCCAGAGGTCTCTGAACCATACTTTGAGAACTGCCAGTTTATGCTATACTGGGCTATTCACCTCTTTTGATGGTGAATTTGCTCTCTCATTAAATTGCAAGCTCCACAAGGGCAGGGATTGTGGTAGGTGTTCTATAAAATGAATAGCTGCTGCTGCTGCTGATGATGGTGTTTGTGTGTTCACATTTAAAATCATATATATACACACATGCATATACATACCTGTGTATATCTATCTATCCATCTGTCAGTTTATCAATCATGAGTGTTTCAAGTACTCAAAATACTGTTAAGTGATAGAGCCAGCTGTTAATAGTTTGCACAAAGGTAGTAACAGAGGTAATGTTAGTAATAAAGCTAATTACTCTTTCTACGAAGAAATTACTCAGAAAGGAAATCCATGTCCATAGACAGGAAGGAAAACTAACAGTTTCACTTTTGCAAATTTTAAATTCCTAGGGCTTCATCATGTTCCTTTCCTGCCTGGTGACAGATGGCAGGTGTGGTCAGATTTGCACATGAATAAAACATACCTGGAAACCCCAGCCTTGAAATCTGCCGTAGGAAGTTCATATTCTTTATCAATTTCTCGGGAGAATTACATCAGGAAGAGCTTAACAGGTTCTTTCAAAATCAGTGTTCATATACCTTCCTTAAGACTCAAAAAGAGAAATGAAATGTGCCCTGGCCACATATCCCTTCCTCAGAACATGCCATTCTTAGGCATTTAAAGCAGGGCTGAGTCTCACATTACCTTTCTCCAATGTAAGCCTTGACCAGACTTGATTCGCTTCAACTTTTACATTCAAGATGAAATGTAGCTACAAAGAGAACTTTAAAATCTTTTGGCACTTAAAACTAAGTATTTATACATCAGTCTTTCTGAAGATGATGTATTTCATTTCTATTTTGTAGATGGAAAGAACAGGTTAGTACAGATTGAAATGATCAGATGCATGGGATGAAACACCATCAACTTACACATTGTTAAACTGGAAGGAGTTTGGGGATTGTCTTGTGTGTCCCGCACTCTATCTTATAGAGAGGATGATACCAGAGAGGTTAAGCAACTTGCCTGGGGACTGTGAGCTTTCGCTCTGAGTCTCTGAGCTGAAGGTCTTTTGTGTCGTGTACTGTGCACCAGCCCAGTGAGTGGCTGAGTTGATGCTTTCTCACAATCCAGGCTTCATCTTCCTTAAGGGCTGCACTGTACCGAGAGCACATGTCTAATATGAGGCATTGGGGACACGGTCTCTGCCGCCAAATGAGTGACAAGAGGTGCTTTTGCGTTGCTCTTAACAGGGCCCCCATGCTTCTGAGTGAGGCTTTGAGCAAAGTGTCCAAGAGATCAGGGCACCAGGAAAGTGGCTCTCAGTGCTGGCTGCCCGTTCCAACCTGCTGGGTTTGATTTGCAAAATTCCAAGACTTTGGCCCCTATCAGTGAAGTTAGAACTGGGGGAGGAGATGCTGTGAGCATCACACTAGGTAGTTCTTATGCACACCAGAGCGTGCTCTGGCCATGCTGTGTTCTCAGACCCTTGCTCTCTTCTTCCTCCAACCAAATTAAGCTGCTCTCTTAGCCCTATAGGAGAGACAGCATCCATCACAGGCCTTGCTTCAGATTTTCAGGAAGACCTTGCTGAGTTAGTTGGGCAGAGAGTACACTGCCCCTCGAGGCAAGTGACCACGCACCTCCGGCTTCGTGAAGGACAAGTAATTTTATGACACATGGCTTCCTGCTTGTCTGCGTGCTGCCCACCACACCACACGCCTGGCCTTCCATGAGCAGAAGTTTCACTACTGAAATCAGTGGGTGACCTTTCTCATTTTTCATACCACCGGAAGAAGAGACAATTAGCTATCAAGTAGGTTTGCAAACAAGTTGGGTATTTCTGCAAGACAGGGGGAACCTAGTAATGGAGGCCTAAATGGGGAGCATTCCTGGGTACCACTTCATCATGTTCCTTTCCTGCCTGGTGACAGATGGCAGGTGTGGTCAGATTTGCACGTGAATGAAACATACCTGGAAACAGCCTTGAAATCTGCCAGAGGCCTTTGCCGTTTCACTATTGACTGCAAGAAAAGGTGGTTATTTTGTGAATGTTTTCAATATCATTGTAACTCACTAAAGAAGTCTACCCACAAAACATCAAAACACTCTGTGTGCCCAGGCAACTGTTATTTGCTCTCTCCACTTTTATGCCAGAGGTGTTGGCATCATGGAACGTGAGTAGGAGATTTCAAACTGTAGGGCGCAGAGTGCTGGCCCATCACAGCGACATGCCACCTCTTCCTCTTTTGAGAACAGCCCAGCATTTCAATGAGTGGGAGCTGAATGAAATCCTCATCTGGGGAAACCTCATGGAATAAAAGGTAGAGAAGGCATCGAGCACGAGGTAAATCAAAACTTGGAGCAGAAGGGGCAACAGTGCAGGAGGAGTGGCACTGTCTGCAGGGAGCCAGCTCTGGGTTCCTCTCCCTACATCGGCTCCTCCAGGGTGTCTCCTCCCACCCCGGGTAGATCCTTCCCTTGCAACACAGAGGAAGCTTCATACCCGTGGCAGCCAGGGAAGGTTCTCTGCTCCAAACCGCCCAAGGCTGATCATGCATTTGAATGATCTAATGAGGAAGCAGAAGGCTTAGGTGCCTCTCCCCCAGCCACCATTCCCTTTAGGAAATGTAGTCATGGTTCTGATGGGAAAATCTTGAAATTACATATCGATATAACAAATTCCATTGCAGGAAGTAGTAATTTTACCAGTAGAAACTGTCATTTAATTATACATGCATACATGCAAAATAGTCAAAAAAGTAAGATGCCATCAAATATTTAAAGATATATTTGTAAATTCTGGTATTTTGATGTGAATTATTAATGTTTTTCAGATAAACAGTAGAAGATACCATCAAAGTTTAGAAAATTTAGTGAAACAAATAAAAGTGATAAAATTCTGCTTTTCTTTCCTCCCTCTGTAAGTTAGAAGATCGCTATTATCTTATTTTAGTAAAACACCACTCAGTTCCACTTTTGAAGAGAAGTTTGAGAACTTCTGGTGTGATGGATACACTACTAGACCCTAAGAAGATCCCTACTCTGTCTCATGTTGAGATTCTGGTCAGTGTTCTGTTCTTAACAAACCTGGTTGCTTTTGATGAAGTCTCAGCTCTACTCCTGCCTGAAAACCCTTGCCCACACTGCTGGTCCCACCAACTACTAGCCGTGAGATTCAAGCTAAGTTGTCCGTTGCCTGGGAGGGACAGGAGAGATTTAATTGGAAGGAGAATTGTCCAGCAAATATTGTTCAGTGATGGCAGAACAGAAACCAGCAGGCAAAAAGGCAAGCTGTGGTGCTGATCGTGAGCCAGAGCAACAGCTTCCAGGAGCTGATTTTGCACTGAAGTACCTGAGGAGAGAGCCTGAATTTCAAGCTCGAAGAGGAAGAAAAAGGCTTGGGGCAACCCCATCAGTGAAGAAAACAAGACACAGTGGGGAGAGAGGGGGAGAGCAAGAACAGAGAAGGAAGTGCCTAGTCTTGGGCCAGTTTTAATGACTTCCTCTAGACAAACTGAAGAACAAAAGAAGGAAGGCCCAAGCTAGCAGAGGAAAGGAGAACCTTGCTGGGTGTGAAGGGCGGCAGGGCATGGCAGAGAACCACTCAGGGCAAGACGTGTGAGCAGAATAGATGCCCCTGAGAGGTAAAGGAAACAGATCCCCATATTGAAATAGCATGACACATTAATTCACTAGAAGGCTCTCCCGGGATAATGCCTGATATTAGAACGAAATACAACATCAGGCCAAATATATGGATGCTGTGGTGGAAAGAGGTTGGGCAGTGTTGTCCACAACAGACATGGGTGTCAGCCCCAACTTCATCATTTTGTATCTGGGAGAGGACAAATTGCTTAAAATCGCTCAGCTTCCTTATCTGCAAAATACCGATAATAATCCCCTCTCACAGGTTTCTTATGAAGGTCGAGATCACATGTGCAAAGAACCTATCAAGACTCCTGTCACATAGCGAGTATTGATTAAAGGGTGGTTTTTAGCATCTTGTTTTGAATGAAATGCTGGCTGTGGAAGCTCCTTTGTGTCTCAACGTCTCCGTAGGGAAGGAAACAGGAGAGTTGAAGGTAGATCTACATGGGCCTGTGAGGGAAGAGTCTGGGGAGAACATTAAGATAAACTGCTTACTTATTCCATGTAGGTGTTGAGGGGCTGGATGGCTAGATGCAGAATGCAGCCAGCTTGGACTTCATGGGCCACTAGCAGGGACACTGCGTTAGCACACAGCCCACCCATTAACTTCTTGGACAATGGAAAGTAGGGTGTGGGATCAGACCCCCAAAGGCAGGCTGTGAAAACCCAGCAGTGAAGAAGCAGGTGCGGTGAACATAGGTCCAACCTACATCCCCATGGGCAGCCTGACAGCTCACAAGAGCTAGATGCAAAACATCCAATGCAGAGAGAAATGGAGAGGACAATGAGAGGAAGACTACAGGAGGAAGATTTGTAGCCAGGTCGGGGGTGGAACAGAAAAGCAAGCTAGAAATAAGCATCTGGCAAAGGGTGAGATCAGCAACTTTTGATCTTTCACCTGTTAAAAGGGGATTTATGGTCTAAGAGAGTGAAGGTTGAAGGCAGAATTCGACAGAAACACTCCCTGATGACTGTCTCCATACAGGTCCAGGAGGAATAAGAGGCCATGGAGGATGAGGGCACTGCCCTTCAGTGAGTGGTGGGCACAGGTGCAGTGAGCCCCAGGGCAGCCGATCTGGGTCTGAGTTTACCAACTGCCTCTTACTAGCTCTATGACCCACTCTTAAGTCATTTCCCTGATCCAGGTTGCAGCCTGCTGGCTACCCAATGAAAGAATGGAACTAGAATATCGTCTCTGAACATTAAAAAAAGACACCCCTTTTTGAGAAATACCAGAATATCTTGTGCTCTCCCTTCCCCAACTGGGCGCATGGTCCTTTTCAATAACCCCCACCCCTAACTGGATCATCACCCAGGCCCTTTCCAAAGCTGACAGTTGGTTGTTCCGTGAAGTGAGAAGCACATGTATTCCCAGGAGGGCAAAAATAAGAAAGGTGGAAAGAGAGGCAGAGGGGCTCAGTGCAGATTCTGATGTGGGTGCTGCTCTGGAAGAAATGGTCCAATAGCAAAAGCTGAAGGCAGGTGGGGAACTGGCAAGCTCCGGGATCAGCCAGCTCCTGAGCTCAAGAAGTGTGACTTAGGGAGCCTGGAGCAGGACAGGCCACCCTATGCAGATGGCTGATTTCCCAAAGGAGACTCCCTGGGGACACACCGTGTTGCTTTCCAGCTCGGAGAAAATAAGATCTTGGAAGCTGTGTCTCGAGGTTGTTTCCTGACTATCTGAATGGGCAGCTCTGGACAATCTGTGACCAGCCCCTGAGTCCTTAATTGGTGGTGCTTCTTGCCTCAGCCACTTCCTGTTTTAACTTCCTTGACTCTCCCTGCTAATTTCCCTCTTCGTGCTGCTATGCATATTCAACTTGATAATTTCTTGTGAAATAGGTGCTAAAATATAAAGAGGCAATGCTGGCTAGTGTTTAACAAACAAAACCAAAAACAGATTCTGGAGCCACACTGCCAAATACACACGCTGGAACCAGATAAGCTTGCTAGCTGTGTGTCTTTTGTAGGTTACTTGACCTCTCGGTGCTTCATTTCCTCATGTAAAGTGTGGTTAATAATCCTCCCAGTCTCACAGGGTTGTGGGAAGTAAATGAGTTAATAAGTATGGAGTGCTAGAAGTGTGCTGGCGTGGAGCAAGCACTTCGTAATGCATTAGTTCTTATTATTTTCCAATTTGTCACATTTCCCCCCACTGTCCTTTCTCATTATTCTTGAGCGCACACAATAAAGCAACTGTAGAGTCAGCAGTAACAAACCTGAGGTGTTCCCACCTCCTTCTTTCTTCTACTTCTGCCCCAATTTGAAAAGGACTGTTGGTCATTGTATCTTTATCACTTTTGTAATTTCATCACCTGTAACTAACTGATTTATTTTTTCAGAAAAAGGAGTGTCAAGGATACAAAAAAAATTAGTTAGAAACAATGAGTAAGACCTACAATTTAGTAGCACACCAAGGTGATGATAGTCAATAATGATTTAATTGTACATTTCAAAATAACTAAAAGAGTATAATTGGATTGTTTGTAACACAAGGGATAAATGCTCGAGGGGATGGATACCCCATTCTCCTTGATTGGATTATTACACATTGCATGCCTGTATCAAAACATCTCATGTACCGCATAAATATAGGCACCTACTATGTACCCAAAAAATTAAAAATTAAAATTGAGTAAGGAGAAAAAGGAATGCCAGTGAACTGAATTTGGGAGAATACTGGGAATGGGAAGGTCTCTCCTCCTCTCCCAGGTCTGACTTCCTCTGGCCCTACCTTTTTTCTACTGGAGAGGTTCAGGTTTAAATTTGAAAGCTCATTTTCAGATTGAGTTTTTGAATTTATCTATTAAAATCCGAGAGAGAAGGAAAGTGGTGAGTTTTCATCCTTCTAAGCAGATGAAAACATAGCAAAGAAATCATAGCAGAGAAAACCGTTTTGCAGAGTTCAAGACCTCCATCTGTAAGTAGTTGGAAGGTCTCAATGGCTGACGCTTAAAAGGAGAATGAAATGAGCATTTCTGTATTCCTATGGCTTTGTTTCACAAAATGCATCCAGTATTCTGGATTGGAAACGAGGTGGCAAGTAAAGCAGCACATAGTATCTTCTATTGTAATTGTATGTTATACAATATCTGCGGATGAGAAAGGATGGGAAAGGGGGAGATCATCACGAGATTTAAAATTCAAGCTCATGAGCTAAAAATGTTTTCACCCAGGTTTTTGTTTTGTGTTTTTGTTTGTTTGTTTTGTTTTAATTTTGTAACATCAAGGGATTTTCCTTTTACCTATCGAATAGCAAATACTTCCTGGCTGGGGCCTTTCAACTTTGCAACTGCGCTTAACCTTTTGTAGTCAGACCCAAAAGTCCCCTAACCAAGGGAAAGTCAACCTAACCACACCCCAGAACAGGAAAAATAAAAGACATATTGTTGTGTGAGACACTTTCTTTGAGGCAACGTGTCTGTTGCGATCAATTATTTCATTTATTCATCATGAGCTGGAGACAGTCACGGATCTTGTTTACAGGAAGTTCTTTAGAAATGAGCTTTCCTAGCTTAACTGAACTTACAGCAAATCGTGTCACTCAGAACCCCACCTGTATTATTTTCTTTCATTTTTACCTGACCAGGTAAAGGGGAATAGGGTGGGGACCCTCTGAAAACCACATGCTTTTCTCAAGAATTTCTGCCGGTCCAAAAACAGACGGCAGAAATGATATAAACATGCCTTTGGAATGCAGGCAATGTCTTGTGTCTTGTGCACACTCTGTGGCTACCTCTAGTGTAGCGTTGACCCTGTGTGATCTGTTCATCTGTCAGGCTTCTCACTAGATCTTGAGCCCCTTGAAACCTGGGTCCAGGTCTTATTCACCTTTTATACCCTCAGTGTCTAGCATGTTGTTAGAGCTTACTAAATTATAATAGTATTACTTTTTTATGCGCTATCCCATTGTGCCAGAGAACTTAAGAGACTCATACACAACCTTGTTGAATTAACAAATGTTCTTGAATCACATGTACTTTGATACCGAGAAGGCAAAAATCAGTCCAGGCACACCTTGATGAAACGGCAGAGATGACTCACCTCCCCACTGGGGGCGGGAGCGGGTGGGGAGAGAGCATTTGTAGAGTCATAGAATGACGGAGGCCTCTCCGGCAGGAGGCTTCACCGAGATTCCCTGTTATCCCTGTTAGTGTAATTCCCCCTCTGACTTTACATGAACCCAGACAGTTATCTGGCATCGTCCGTGTCTGTTACACAACCAAAATGTGTTTTCTTGCAAGCTTTCCATTTCCCTTAGCAAACAGGTTTTGGCTTCCATACTTTAAAAAAATAAAAAATTAGAAGAAGCCTTATGGAAGTGCTATATGCATCTATATAGTAAAACTATCATTACTAAGGACCGGCATGGGGCACCCCACCATGAAGATGAGGAAATGGGAGCCCAGAAGTAGTCGTCCTGGCTTAGATCAGCCAGGGTCCCAGCCCCTGAGAGAGAATTGGATGTACCACGTCTGCTTTGTCGGCAATGGCCCACTATACCTCATTGTTCTTTGGAGAACTCTTTCCTATTGCACTGAAGATGTGGGATTCCTAGTCAGAAGGAACAGTTCACTGTGAATCAATTTATCCCATTACTTCGGCCCAGAGGGAGAATGCTGGGTGGGATGCCACAGTTCCATGATGGAGCCTCAGCGTCTTCTGCAACAAAGGATGAATTTCAGAGTGACCACAGGAAAACAATACTGCGTTTGTTGTGGAAAATGTCCTCTAATTTTTCTCCTGGTTGTGGTTGCTGCTAAGGCTGTTTGTTCATGCAAGTGTTTATAGCATGCCTTTGCCCTTTGTCAGGGGAAACTGGCCTTCCATCCTGCCATCTTGCAACATGACTTCTGACTGTATTTCACTGATCCTAATAATAGACACTGTGGCAACCACCTGTACTTAAGGTCATTGTCTCATGGGTTTCACTCTAATGCTCTGCTTCCTGGTGTCATAGTCACAGCTCTGAATGGGCACACCCCTTCCTAACTACATGAAAATTTGTCATTAAAAAAAACAAACAAAACAACTGGCTTCTCCATGAAAACCTCGTGACTGACACTCTGTGAAGTATAATGTTGACAAACCTGTTGTTCGTCCTCCCTGAGCGTTGAGTTTGGTCGATGTCCACTACCTTAATCACCAGGCAATCTGAAGGAAAGTATTTTCTGTTATTGTTAAGCTTATGCATGAAACGTGGAGTGAGTTTATGCTTACATCATGACAACTGGATTCAGTCGGAAGGACTGTAATTCAGACAATCCAGTCCTACAGGTCATCGGGACACATTTCGTTCAGGCACAATACCTATTTACACATCTGATACCTGACTTGTAACACACACTATATTCTCGAATAATAGAAATGAAGATGAGGAAAGCCCCAAGCGGTACAGCACCGAGAATACTCTGGGATTCTTGAGTTTGGTTGCTACATTCCCTTCCCTTTTATTAGCTTCACCATCCAAGTTGCTTAATCTCTTTTGGTTTGGTTGGTTCATCTATAGACTGGGGGCTGATAATAGCATATTACCTACCTCAAGACAGCCTGCTTGACTGATGAAATTTTAAGACTCCTTAAGGTCTCGTTCTTCCCTGCAGGTTTTTTTTAATTGATTCAAATGAAGGACCCTTTCACTGCCACTGAGATTAATACAGTTGAATATAATCAGCCTCCACCTTGATTACCCCACCTCCCTGCCAGTCCTGCTCCTGTGCAGGAGTAAGTCAGGTGGCACGGAATAGTAATATATCATCAATAAAGCATCATCAGGTGAGCTCTCATGTCAAGATTATCGGGTTCGAGATTTTATCCAATGATCTAAGTTAGATAGGCATAACCAATTCAGAGTGATCTTATCATGGTCCAAATTATTTGTGCAGGTTTGTGGAAGTAGCAGGCATCCCTCTTTGTGCTGGGTTCCAACATATAGGAGCAGAAACCTTCAAACCATATTATCCTTCCTCCTCATGCCCGCTTAGGGTTAAATAATTGTCGGATTGTAAGTTGTTTTCAGCCCAGCTGGGCAAGTGGTTTTAAGAGATTTTAGAGATGAAACTTTGAAAACAATAACAACCAAAAGAAATGACTGTCGGGGATATATTTTAATGATCATCTGCAAATAGTTACCACATAGAACGTGTCGTTAATAAACTGAATTACCCAACAGTCTTCCTTGCTGGATGTGCTCTGTTTCCTGCATGTGCGTCTGTTTTTATCACAGCTTGGCATCATTTTTAAAACATCTGGGTCCTGATAAAGGGGATTTGAGTACAAAAGAATTCTACATAAGGTAAAACAACAACTTTCTCTCCTCTTAACGTTCCCCTCCCATATCTTGCTAGCTCCCCAGACTGTGGAAGGAGAGGCTTAAACCCAGATCCCCACATTCTGTGCTTCCTACCCTAGAAAGTGCCCCCCTGCCGCACACGGTTCTTTGGCTTAGCTGTGTCCTTTCTGTCTATTGAAGTTAGGTTTGTGTCTCACCTCTTTTAGCTTTGAGTTTTTCCAAACTTTGATCACAACCCAGTTTACACACACACACACACACACACACACACACACACACACACACACACAGTATAATATATTTACAAATACTTACAGTATGTCCCAGGCACTGTTTTAAGCGCCTTAAAAGTATTAACCCACTAAACCCTCATAACCTTATGTGGTAGAACTTATTATCCCCACTTTATAGATGAAGACACTGAGTAGCAGAGGTTTAAGCACATTCCCCAAGGTCAGTGCTAGTAAAAATAGCACCATTTTGAACCTAGATATGGATTGCACTCTGGTCTGGTCTATTCCATTCCATTACATTCCATTCTATGACTCTGTTCTATTTCTTTACACAAATGTTGGTCTAGGTACACTAAGTTCCTTCAGTGTCATGAAAAACAAACATGTCACTTTATCTTTGCCATCATTACAGTCTGATAGCACAGAAAAAATGGCCTGTATCACTAGTTTAGCCTTTGTCAATGCTGTGATTATGTATCTTTGTGGATATTTGACACAGTGACCATGGTAAAGACTGTGTAACTTGGACTTTGGGTAATATATTGGTGTCAGTTGTTGAGTGACTGTCTTTTGCAGGCTTAAGGGTCTGATCACACCCTTGTGGATAAGGGTAATGGTTATCATGAGTTGTGGGGGAGACCAGACCTTAATATTGGGGCAGAGGATAAAGCCTCAGAGAAAAAGGTTCTTATTTGGGACAGAGCTGTGAATTCTTCCTTTTTTGTGAGCTGGAGATGGATTTGATCTGGACTCTGCAGCTTAAAGAAGCCAGGGGTGGGTTCTGTGGTGGAAAGGAGCTTTCTCTGGCTTACGTGATGGTCATTTGGGCATGAAACAAGAAATCAGACAGTGAGAGACCAGGGGATGGATCTGGGTTTTGAATCGGCTAAATAGGGCTGGGCTTCCATGCTTGGGGAGAAGTCCTCTCTCTCGAGATCCTAGTAGGGATACATTCCTGCAATAGAGACCCCAGGATATTCTTTAACGTAGTACTTAATGCATGTGCTAGGTTGGCAGAGGGCTGTGCTCTACCCCAAAGGAAACCATTCTGGCACCTGGGCTCCTTCCTGGAAACCTATTCCATTGCCATGGTTCTCAAAACATGTGGTTCCTCAGAGCCAAAGCTATTTCTTAACAACACTAAGACATTATTTGCTTTTTTTCACTTCCATTATTCCATGAGTGTACAGTAGAGTTTTCTGGAGCCTAAGTTTTAGGTGATATTGCAACCGACTGAATGCATTAAGTGGATTATGAGAATCTTGCTGTTTTCTATTAAGCCAGACTTTAAAGAGATTTGCAAAAACCGTGAACCAATACCCCTGTCCTCACTAAGCTCATTTGCTAGAAATATAGTTGTTATTAATATTAACATATAAAATATTAAATATTAATTAAAATGGTACTAATATTATGTAATGGTTTTAAAATTATTTTAATTAATAAATATATATTTAAAAATTCTGTTTTAATTTCTAATATAGTCTTCACTAGAAGTGATTCATATAAACAAAAAGTTGACATCATTAATAGCTTTTAAGAGTGGAGAGAAGTCTTGAGACCAAGAAGTTTTAAAACAGCTGCGTTAGGGCACTGTTGTCTGAATGGTCCAATCTGGGTCACTACCATGACTGGATGAAGATGGCAGGAAGAAAGAAGAGAAGGGTTCTTTTCTATTTGTGCCTTTCTGTGTGGCTTCTTGAGCTTCGTGACATCATGGTGTCTGGGTAGCAAAAAAAAAAAAAAAAAAAAAAAAAAAAAAAAAAGAATTCCCACAGTGAGGAATTCCAAGTGGACAAAGCCCAGTATGCGAGCGCTTACCAAGCCTCTGCTACTCACATGACCGTTTCCAGAGTCAACGTGGGAGGGAAGTACACAAAGACATGCATCCCAGCATCCCAGGAGGAGTGATTCATTGGGTGCCACCAAAATAATAATCTACCTCAAGTGGATTTAGATAGAAAATTATACTTTTATTTTTGTAAAAAGAGGCTAGAGTATTCTGAGCTATATGGATCATAAATCATATATAATACCACATAGTCCATCTTTTACTCATGAAAAGTTGGACTCATGTTAAATAGAATAATTTTTATCTGAAAGACCAATTTACTCATATAACATGGTATTAAAATAATAGCAATTAAATTATTTAATCAATCAACTTTATCACAAAGAATAAAATGACCTGAAATTGATTTCTTCTGAGATAAGTTATGAATTCTGTCCCCCTGATTAGACAGTGGCAGGGACTCTATCTCATACTTTTTCCCAACATTTAGGGTTACAGTAAGATGGCATTCCAATTTGAAGATACATCTAAGATAAGTTCACCTTCTGAAATAAAAACTTGCAAAAATCAATACCTAAAGGATGCCATCAGCCCGGTGGACTGGAATTTGTGAATGTGTTGCTGATGATTACGGTGCATCATCTGAATCCTGTCCTGGAGACTAGAACATTTATGCAATACAATTCAGGCAACTAGCCTATTCTGGAAAATATAAGTGATTATAAAGATGCAGGTTGCAATCTACTTAATAGTATGATGACAAATATAATGGCAGCAAGGATGCTTTGAAGAACTGACTGTAAGAAATGAAGGTTAAAAAACTGTTACTGAAGTGACACCCTGTTAATATCAGTTATTTCTTCATTTTTATAGCTGAATAGTATTCTGTTGTACGGATGAAATATGATTTGTTTATCCACTTACAAGTTGAATGACCTTGGTTTGTTTCCAACTTGTTGGTGATTATGAGTCAAGCTTCTGTGAACATTTGCCTTTGTATAGACGTATTTTCGTAGGGGTAAATGCATATGAGTGGGGCTCTGGGATTGCATAGTGAGTATATGTTTAACTGTACAAGAAGCTGGAAAACTGTTTTCCAAAGTGGTTGCACTGTTTTGCATTCCCACCAGCAATGTATGGGAGTTCCAGTTGCTCTACATCTTTACCAGTGCTCAGTTTTGTCCATTAAAAATTTTTTTTAGCCATTCTAATAATGTGAGTTATTGTGGTTTTAACCAACCGGCATTTCCCTAATGACAAATGATTTTGAGCATTTTTGTGTATGCTGAGTTCCTATCTCTATATTTTCTTTGGTGAATTGTCTGTTCAAATATTTTGCCCACTTTTAATGTTGGGATTTTTGTTTTTCTATTGTTGAGTTTAGAGAATTCTTTATAAATTCTGAATGCATGTTCTTTATCAGGTATGTGTTGCAAGTATTTTCTTCTAGTCTGTGACTTGTCTTTTCATTTTTTTCAACTGTGTTTCAAATTTTTTATAGAATCTAATTTATAATTTTTCTTTTATGAAGTTTGCTTTTTGTGTTCTAAGAAATTTTGTCTGCCAAGGTCAGAAAGATTTTCTATTTTTTTCTAGAGGTTTTATAGTTTCAGATGCCAGGTGTGGGTTGGGTTTTTTGCTTTGTTTTGCATATAGATGTTTCATCACTATTTGTTGAAAAGATTAAGCTTTATGTATTCAATTGCCTTGGCACTTCGGTTGAAATTGGGACCTTTGTAGATTTATTTATGGACTCTCTCCTGTTCCATTAATCTACATGTCTGGCTTCTTGCCAGTATCACACTGTCTTGATTACAGTATAGTAAAAATTTATAGTAAATCTTGAAATCAGGTTTTATGAGTCCTCCAAAGTGTTTTTTTTTCCCAAGATTGTTTTGACTATTCTAATTTTTTTTTTCAGTTGCATATTGGTTAAGTTATTCCCTCTGATCTTCAAGTTTCTCACCTTTAACAAGTGGATAATAATAATACCTACACCACAGAATTATTAGAAAGGCTTAAATTTTGCAATCCATTTAGTAAGATACCTGTCACAAATTAATATTTCAAGAACTGTTAGCTATTATTTATCATTCTGTAGTTTGCATGACAGCTTTTCTACTATCTGAAATCTTGCACAGTAATATCCCCTTATCCGAGCTTTCACTTTGCGTGCTTTCAGTTACCCAAGGTAGAGTACAATGAGAACTTGAGAGAGAGAGAGAGAGAGAGAGAGAGACAGACAGACAGTACATTCATATAACTTCTATTATAGTGCGTTGTTATAATTTCTGTTTTATTATTCATCATTATTATTCATCTTTTATTGTGCCTAATTTATAAATTAAACTTTATCATATGTATGTATATATGGGAAAGAACATAGTATATTATATAAAGGAATCAAGTACTATCCTCAGTTTCAGGCAACCCCTGGAGTTACTGGAACATATCCCTCACAGATAATAGGGGACTACTGTACCTTGCTTTATTCTACAACATGCACACACTTGCTGAAATAGTTTTTTGTGGGGGGGGGGGTGTGTGTGTGTGTATGTGTGTAGGTTCAGCTACTATAAAAAGTATTTTGGAATAACTGTTTAGTCAAGGAATTGAAATATAAATTTGAAAGGAGCATCATAACATGGAAATATTTCTTGCATATCTCACTTTACTAAGGGAATAATACTGTAAAACAATGAAGATTAATAAAAGATGCTATTGACTTTATGAGTAGAGGAAGAAACAGCATACAGAACAGGAGGAGGATTGTTTAGAGTCAGATCCCAATAAACTTGTGTCTTGACTTGCAACTTCTTAGCCATAAAACCTTAAATGCACTCTGTTGTAGTCACTTTTTTTTTCTGAGATGGGGTCTCACTGTATTGCCCAGGCTAGATGCAGTGGCACAATCATAGCTCACTGCAGCCTCAAACTTCTGGGTTCCAGCCATCCTCTGTCACAGCCTCCTGAGTGGCTAGGACTACAGATGCATACCACCATGCCTTGCTAAGTTTTTAAACTTTTATTTTCTTATTTTTAAATTTTATAGAGATGGGATCTTGCTTTGTTGGCCAGGCTGTGCAATTTTCTCATCTACATAGTGTCTCACAGTAGTTGCAGTGAAGATAAGTAAGGTATTAGCTGTGAAAGTGCTTTGTAAAGTATAACATGCTAAACTCATGGCTCCCAAATGTATACGGGGGTGTGCTAGAGTGCTAGAGTGAAGTCACAGGGATGTAGTGGGATATTTTCAATTTTCTTAGGAAGCACAATAACATCTGTTGGACCTTGCATGTTGTTTGGCCATAACTACTTTAATAAATGAAAATGTTAGCCTATATTTTGGTTTAGAGTCCTGTAAAAAAAATTACTGAGTTGTTAAGCATATTGTGAATGAGAAAGCTTGGGAAGCTCCATGATAAACACCCATTTCATAAAAGCCATATAGTGTCAGTGTCTGGCATATATGTGAGTTATTTTGTGTGTGTGGTTTAGTTACTTCATAATCTCTGGTGTGCTTTTTTTTTTTTTTTTTTTTTTGAGACAGAGTCTCGCTCTGTCACCCAGGCTGGAGTGCAGTGGCGCGATCTCAGCTGACTGCAAGCTCCGTCTCCCGGGTTCATGCCATTCTCCTGCCTCAGCCTCCCAAGTAGCTGGGACTACAGGTGCCCACCACCACATCTGGCTAATTTTTTGTATTTTTAGTAGAGATGGGGTTTCAACGTGTTAGCCAGGACGGTCTCGATCTCCTGACCTCGTGATCCACTCGCCTCAGCCTCCCAAAGTGCTGGGATTGCAGGCGTAAGCCACTGCACCTGGCCGATGTGCATTTTTTTTATGTAAAGGATCTTAGAACCCATCTCAGGAAATGACATTTCCAGAAGAAGTATTGGAACAAGTTTGTAGCACCGTCAAACATATGCATGACTTGATGGATGGCCGCCCCCATCCTCACTACTCTCCTCCACAAACTCACAGAGAGATCCTATAGGCTAAGTGCTCTTCATGTATTAACTCACTTAGTATCTGCCACATCTCTAGAG
The DNA here is from genome assembly GCF_049350105.2 of Macaca mulatta. Taxonomy (NCBI): domain Eukaryota; kingdom Metazoa; phylum Chordata; class Mammalia; order Primates; family Cercopithecidae; genus Macaca; species Macaca mulatta. The sequence continues at coordinate 79,970,946 of NC_133409.1, forward strand.
AGGACATTTCAACAGTGTGTTATAGATGAAGAAACAGCTTGAAAAGGTTTTGGGACCCCAGTCCCTTGTATACCCACATACCCTCCATGTGGTCTGCCAAGGAACTCAAGAGCTGCAGCATAGAGAATCCTAAAGTATTGATGTAATCCTGTGTATTTCTTAATTTACCAATATATTTTTAAAGCCTCATTGTGATCATTTTTTAATTATTTGAGGAAAAATGGTTGGTGAGGTTGAATGGAGCTTGCCTGTAATCATTCTTGAATTCATAATAGCATGATCCTGTTTTCCTTCATCCAATACTTGGCTCTACCAAAATCTGTGTGCCGAAGAACCAAAAGTGTTTATATATACAAAAAAACCCCCAGTTTTTGTAAGTGCAAAATGTTACACGGATTTTTTTAAATATATAAAACATAAAAAGAGGGATAAGATGCCCATATAAAACATTCAATCTCCTTTTTTCAAAGGAAAGTAATGAATTCATGATGTGGTAAGTGGCCTTCGTTTCCAGAAGACATATGGTTTCATAAACACAATTGGTGAAGCAAAGATGCTTGTTCAAAGGTTTCAGCCATGCAGCTTTTCAGTGCCATAATGACTGGTTGATAATGAGAGACAGAATTTGCCAGGACTTGAATCCTCCTGAGTTTTGTGATATCAGCAAAGGAAGTCAATGGGAGGATGGCCTGGGATGGCCCCTGCTGTGCCTAAGTGCCTGTCATTCTCCCTCTCTAGGTACTCTGTTCTCCAGCTGTACTTAACCACCTGCAGTTATTCATACCAACATTCGCTCTTAGGTCTCTCTGCTTTCGTTGTTCTTTTTGTTCAGAGTCAGTGCTGTCCAAGAGAACTTTCTATGATGTTAGAAATGTTCTATATTTGCGTGGTCCGATACAATAAACACTAGCCACATGTGGTTATTGAGTGCTTGGAATGTGGCTAGTGCAAATGAGAAACTAAAATTTGTATTTTATTTGATTTTAATTAATTTAAATATGCACAGTGGCTAGTAGCTATGGTACTGGACAGCAGAGCTCAGATGTTTTCCATTTCCTTGCCTTTCTCCCCAACCTCTAGATCCTTACTGCCAGCTCACCTCCTACTAATTCTTAGAGACTTAAGAGTCAGTCTTTTGGGAAGCTTTCCCTAGCCTTACTGCACCTTCTCCCTCTAGAGCCACATGCAGCATTTTATGGCTCCATCTTTGCAATTGTAATAATATTTTTCCTTGATTCCAGCAGAACTGTGATAAAGGTTTTATCCAGCAGACTGAAAGTCCCATGAGGTTTTTGGACTGTGTCTTTGGATCCCCAAGTATCCAATGCACTACACTGTAGCTGATCAGTACCTTCTTGTTGAATGAATGTGGTTGGAATTGGTGAGCCTTGCAGTTGTAAGATTCTATGACTAAGTAGGAGGGAGATTGTGATACGTTGTACTGATACCATCAATGAATAAAAAAAATAAATTGACTACCTGAAAGGGAACTGCTGACCCACCCAGAGAGTTGAATATCATTGGATGGCACCCTTTAAAGTGGTCATAATGGAGGTTACAGTTTTTCTTAATATTGTAGAGGAGCTTAACATAGCTCTCTGCCGGGCGCGGTGGCTCACGCCTGTAATCCCAGCACTTTGGGAGGCCAAGGCAGGCGGATCACGAGGTCAGGAGATTGAGACCATTCTGGCTAACATGGTGAAACCCCGTCTCTACTAAAAATACAAAAAATTAGCCGGGCGTGGTGGCAGGCGCCTGTGGTCCCAGTTACTGCGGAGGCTGAGGCAGGAGAATGGCGTGAACCCAGGAGGCGCAGGTTGCAGTGAGCCGAGATCACGCCACTGCACTCCAGCATGGGTGACAGAGCCAGACTCTGTCTCAAAAACAAACAAAAAAACATAGCTCTCTGCATTACTATGTCCAGTTCTTTGCTCATTGTTGTCAATAGTGATCTAATTTTAAAATAAGGTTTGTAAGCTTTACATATGAAAGCAAATGTTCCAGGAGGTGGCAAACCAATATTTCAGATTGGGAGAAACTGAAGAAACTACCTGAAGTCACTGCCTTCACAAGTTTCCTTGGGTATCCCAAGCTGCTTACTACCTTTCCTTCTCTCTGGAAGTGAGAATTGAACAGGCTGGTCATTTTTCTTAGGCAAGGCCAAAAACGTACAAAAGAGTAGTTTGCGTGCAATTTTACACCATTTCCCAAGGCCATCCAGGCCCGTTTTTCTTTTCTACTTGATCATGACAATGTAAGCCATTTTCTTTACTTGTTTTCTTTTTGTTTTCCTTAGAATATTTAGAGATACTAAGTCTTTGATCCTTTTATCCTAAAGATTTACATCTAGTCCTTTAGTACCAATACGGATTTCTAAATCCAGTGCAAAAATAGTGACAAAGCCCATTTTAAATAGTAAACAAAAATATTTTTCTAAAACAAAAGAATGATAGCCAATAATCATAAAAGTCGTTCCTTCTTTATCAGGTTGGGCACCTCACTCATTTTGCTTCACGTCGGGGAGTAGGGGAAAGGAAATTTTCATGCCTTAGAAGTTTAATATGTGGTTCTTTAGTATGTGAGGCACACATTCAAACAGCATGCCGCAATACTTAGCATTTGGTAAGATGTTCTTATGCTAAACTAATAGGTTTGGACTCCTGACACTCAATTAAAATCATGTATATTTAGTTTATAATTAGCAAGTTTTAAGTTGCCTTTTTTTCCTAAAAAATATTATATCCAGACATTGTGAAAGTCTTTCAAATGGTTTTGTTTAGTAAAAAGGGTTTTTGGTTAAAAATGTTAACGTTCAAATTAGTCACACAGCAAGTGGATGACAAAAGATAAAACAGCAATCTTGTTCAAGGAACAAACAGTTTCAAGTTAACCAGGCTGAGCAAGACACACTTGAATGGACTTGACAATTGATTCTGAACTTCCAAGTGGAGTTCCAGGGACATAAAAGCGACACTGTCATTGGCACTCTGAGTCATTCAGGCACACAGGAGAAAAACTGGCTCAGCAGCATGTCCCATGTGACTCAGCCTGGTGGTAGGTTTTAGTCAATGAGGAGGTCATTCTTCCATTGGAAATGTCAGCAATGGAAAAATCTGCTTCTAATGGTATCAGTTAAACAGTAATCTAATTTCACTGATTTTTCACTATATATTTTTCCAACTCGCACAAGTCGGATCTACTCCTTTAACTTTCAAAACCTTTTAGTGGCCTACCACCAACTATGTACTGAGTAGACCAATTCATTCATTCATTTATTCATTCAGCAAATAATAACTGGTCATTTCCTGTCAGCCTGGCACTATTTCAGGTACTGTGCTAAATCAATAATTAAAATTAAGTACCTGCCTTCATGGAGCTTACATTTCAGTGGGGCAGATGGCAATAAACAAACAACAAACACTTATAGTATGTCTAGTGTTGACATCTGCTAAGAAGAAAAATAAAGTGAGTTAAAAGGATAGAGAGAAATTGGGGGTGATGTCTTAGTCCATTTAGTGTTGCTATAAGGGAATAGCCAAGGTTGGGTAAAATAAAAAGAAAAAAAGATTTATTTGGCTCATGGTTCTGCAGGCTGTATGAGAAGCACGGCACCAGCATCTTTTTCTGGTGGGGACTTCAGGCTGCTTCCACTCACGGTAGAAGGTGAAGGAGAGCCAGCATGTGCGGAGATCACATGGTGAGAGTGGAAGCAAGAGAGAGAGGAGGGAGGTGCCAGGCTATTCTTAATATCAGTTCTCCAGGGAACTTACAGAGTGAGAACTCACTCACTACAGTGAGGATGGCACCAAGTCATTCATGAGGGATCCACCCTCATGACTCAAATGCCTCACTATAGGCCCAACATTGGGGATCAAATTTTATGAGGCTTGGGGTACCAACATACGAAGTGTAGCAGCTGATTTTGTATTTAGGATGGTCAGGGAAAGTCTTCCTAATAAGGTGATGTTTGAGCAGAGGCCCAAGGGAGAAAGAGTACAAGTCAAATGGGATTATCTAAGGGAAGACTTTTCTAGGCAGGGGGAACAGCAAATGCAAAAAGCCTGTAATGAAGGGAGGGCTTAGAGTATTTGAGAAACAGAAAGGAGATCAGGGAGATCAGAGGCAGATGTGGGGCTAGGGAAATAGACTGGAAGCAGAGAAATTGGGGTGCTGTTACAATGGCCAAGTGGAGACAACAAAATGGGCAAGGAGGGAACAACTGTGAGAAATTGATTTTGCAGAGGTGGCCAGAGCCAGATCATTTGCTCTGAGTGGAAAAGAAAGCCCACTGAATGTTTTTGAACAGAGGATTGATCTGACTTGCTTTAACACTTCTGTCTGGCTGCCGCAAGAGAAGAGGTTGTTGGGGCAAAGATAGGAGCAGAGAACACAGTTGGGAAGCTAAAGTAAGGCCTAGAGACTTTGATGGTCTGGATGAGGGTGATAGAGGTAAGAGATGAGAAGTGACTGGATTCTGGGTTTAGCTTCAAGGTGAGACCTTCAGGATTTGCTGAAGGATTTGATATAAGACGTACTAGACATGGTAAAGTCAAGGACCATTTGAAGACTTTGGCCTGAGCAACTGGAAAGATAGTGGTAGAACTGCCATTTGCTGAGATGAATGAGACTGAAGGAAGTGAAAGCTTTCTCTTATTTTGGGTAAGAGTAGAGTAATGTGCTCTTACCCACATCAAATGTGCAGTTGTGAACATTTTAAGTCTGGAGCTTCTATTAGATGACTAGATGAAGACATCCGTTTGGAAAACAGACACATAAATCTGGATGGTAGCAGTGTGGCCAATATTGCAGATATAAATTGGAAGCCATAAGTTATAGACAGGTATATAAAGCCATGGGACTAGAAGATGTCACTGAGGGGGTGAATACAGATGGAAGAGAAGGGGCCTGGGGACTGAACTCTAGGAAGAATGACAAAGTGGTCTGAGAAGGACTGGCCAGGGAGGTGAGAGGAGACCAAAAGAGAAGGTGCCCTAACAAAGTGAGGAAGGCCAAGAAAGAAGGGATTGGGCTTGTCCAGTGCTGCTGAGAGATAAGTCAGAAGAAGGCAGAAGAGTGAACGTTAGCTTTGGCATATGGGAGGCCACTGCTGACTGTGATGAGAGGTTTGTAATGAATGGTGCTGATGAGAGCCTGGTGAAAATGGGCTGAAGAATATGGGAGGGGAGTAAATGGAGTCACTGTACATAGAAGATTGTTTTAAGAAATTTTCCTGTGAAGGAGAGCAAAGGAATATGGCAGTGAGCTGCAGAGGTACGTGGCAGTCAAGGAAAGTTGTCATACTGGCACAATCCAATGCTTATGCCAAATGGACACTGATCTTTTAGAGAAAGATCATATTTGCAGTTGAGAACCGTGTTCACAGTGCTCTTTGAAAGAGGAAGATGGTTGGAGAAAAGTATCTTCATGAATGACATATTACTACTTTTTATTTGTTCCTACTATTTTTGTTTGAACAATTGAACCATCATTTCACTTTGCCTTTTATAATGTAACAGCAGCATACATTGAAAAATGCTTACTGTGCACAGGAAATGTGCTAGTTTATTTTACTTGATTTATATTATAATGTTATGCAGTACTAATTTTTGCTTTCCTACTTCACTGAGGCCAGAAGAGATTATTTGTTGTATCCAGGATCCCACAACTGAGATTTGAACTCAGATGATTTTGACTGTAGGATTTGAACTCTTGACAACTATATGCTTATTTCCGCCTCTCTTTGTACCTGCATTAAGATGAAACTTGAACCTTTTGTATATTACTTACACATTATTTGTCCGTATTGTTACATGCCTTTAGCCGATCCTGTTCCTAAGGCCACCTCTTCTTGGTGGCTTGCTCATGTCATAGATCATGTGTTCCCTGGCTTATCTCAAGGGAAAGGTACAACAAGCTGAAGAATGTGACAGATGCTTCCAAAGCTCCCAGTAATCCCCAACGAACCTGGATTATTCAAAAGATTCATTACAGAAATAAAAGAATATAGTGAGGCGGAGGGGAGGGGGGGTGGTGAAGTACATTGTGTTTTCCAGAAGAAAATCCAAGAGACAAAATATACTAACTGGTTTTCTCTATGCACCAATGAAATAAGAGATTGAAAAAATATATAAACTGGGCATGGTGGCTCATGCCTGTAATCCCAGCACTTTGGGAGGCTGAGGCAGACGGATCACCTGAGGTCAGGAGTTCAAAACCAGCCTGGCCAACATGGCAAAACCCTGTCTCTACTATAAATACAAAAATTAGCCAGGCGTGCTGCCAAGTGCCTGTAATCCCAGCTACTTAGGAGCCTGAGGCATGAGAATTGCTTGAATCTGGGAGACAGAGGTTGCAGTGAGCCAAGGTTGCACCATTGCACTCCAACCCTCCAACCTGGGAGATAGAGCAAGACTCTATCTCAAAAAAAAAAAAAATATATATATATATATACACACACACACATATATATATGTAGAGAGAGAGAGAGACAGAGAGACAGAGAGAGAGAATATAAGGAAATTAGCAATAATATATCAAAACATGATATAGTGTTAAAAATGTCTTGCTTATAGGAAAAAGAAGATATCCTTCATTCTATTTAGTCAGTAAAATTTTTCCATCTTTGGAAGGAAATTAAAGACACAACAAAGTAAAGAAATTGGTTAAGTTAAATTCAGGTGTTCTTTTGGGTTCACCAAATACAGAAAAGAGGTAGAAACAGGGATAACCCCACTTCACTTCAACCACGACTGCATGTCTTGCAAAGTATCTGATCCTTAGAACTTTACCTTTGCTGTTAGTTAACTGGATCCCTCTTAAAGATGTGATTAATAGTAAAGACTTGTCTGTGTACATTTCATTTATAAGGGAAGAAGGAATAAAAGAGTTGAAAATAGAGGATATCGGACTTGCCTTGATTTCTTTCACTCTTGCTTATGAGATTATGTAAGTCTAAGTTAAAGTTTTAGTTTAAAGTCACCTCCAAATTATAGAAGATAAACAATTTGAGTCTCTTGATTGAAAAGTATTAGAGCAGGGCACAATGATTTATAATCTGATAAAGAGAGAAAAATGTGTTACTACTGTCTGCTCAGATGTTTCAGGTTTGGATTGCTCGGTGGTATCACAGATATTTACAGGTTAATCATTTGGATTAAATACCCTATCCTCGTCCCAGTAACTCTTTAGGTCTTGTTTTGACTATGACATTTCTTTTTTTTTTTTTTTTTTTAACTTGAGACTTGGCAGCTGATAATCTTCAGATTCTAAAACTTCTGTATCTCACTTCTTTGAAATTGCCAGTATTCTTGTGTGATCTCTTCCCCTCTTCACTAAGAGGAAGCAGATACAAGGTATCTTCAATTTCTTGTTCATAATAGCTAGCACCTTCCCTCCATCCCACCAAAAACCACATGTCCTTAACTACTGCTACTGCAACATCCTTTCCATCTACAATCAAGGATGACCTGCATCAACATTTTTTTTATTTGATAGAAGCAGTAAAGGATTTATGGATTTCTCAAGCACCTATATAATGATATACTTAAAACCAAGCTCCTAAATCCTGTGAACTTCCATGACTAAGTGGCCTAGCTGCACAGGCCTAGGACAGTTGTATGCTGGAAATGGAATTATATAGGCTAGATTCATTTTCGTTTTCCATTTTGCTTTCTAAAAATAAACACAAAAATACAAATGTAAGGAAATGGCAAATGGGGACTTTGCCACAAGAGAGACACCTGTAAATTGGTGTGGTCAATAGTGAATGTATGGGTAGTAGGCAGTTGGGCCCTAGAGAGGATCATTCTGCTTTCAGCGGAAGAATATCTGAGTCCAGTCATCCACCTCACCGTTTGTTTGCAATTGTATTTCTGGAGTAAGTGATGTTTGGGATTGGTTTTGCATGAGTAGAAATGTTGTGTTCTGGTAAGAATTGGGAGCTTGTGTCTGGAATCAGTAAACTTTGCAAGTGAGGGAAACAGGGACACTGAAGCATTGCTACCTGTGCAGATCACCAGAAGATGTAGATGCAGAAGGTAATGTGCAAGTGGACTACAAATTAAACTTTTTGTTTTTGTCAAAGGTCGTAGAAAACCACAGTGAAGGGAATGCTGATTTGGGGGAGAGTTATTTTGTATTACTAGAACTCTTTTATATGATGGATTAAGTAGTTTTCTGCTACTCAAATATGATAGCTCAGCATCCCTAAATTTCCATGCCCTTTCTCAAAGGGTCTGCTCTAACAGGTCTGTCTGAGCAGCACATATGTCCTTTCCTTCTGAACCAATAAGATGCTTGGATCCTGGAATATGGAACTGAAACCCAGAGAATGCCCTCAGTCCCAGATGGGTAAATGTCAGGGCAATGGGGTGGCTGTATCAGAATTCAGTTGTGTGTATGTGGAGATACTGGGCAGGAAAAGTTAGCTGAAGTTGGAGAGAGAGAGAAACAGAGAGAATAAAAGCAAGAGGGAATAGAAATGAGGAATAGAGAAAACTGGGCCAGCCTGAGAAAGAACCAGACTACTCTATGAGCAGTAAAAAATAATGAGTAAAGTGAGGTGGCAGATAATGAAGTCTTTCACGTATAGTCCCTCATAAAATTGGCAAATTAGGGATGGATTATGCTTGCATTAAAGTGAACAGCATTGACTTTGTGAATGCAGACCTATTTTTGAAGAGTACAATGTGCGGATGCATCACAATTTGTCTTTGAAGATTTATACCTTTTTTTTTTGAATGATTTAAAACTTGTCTGCAAATTCTTTGACCCTCTCCCTTGGAGAAGCAAGACTTCAGTTCCACCTGCTGAAATCAGAATGTGCTTGGGACTGCTTTAACCAACAAAGCATGGTGGAAGTGATTCTGTGTGACTCCTAAGGCTTGGATATCAAAGGTCTTGCATCTTCTGACTGGTTCTTCTAGGATGCTCACTTTGAGGAAGACAGTTGCCATGAAATAAGTCTGTCTATTCTGAGACTGCCACGCTGGAGAGGCCACATGTAGATTCTCTAATTGACAGCTCCAGCTGAACTTTCAGCCAACAGCCAACGTCAACTCCAGCCACATGAATGAGCTGTCTTGGATGTCCAGTCTTCAGATCACAGCAGCCCCAGCCAACATCTGTCCATAACCACATGAGAAATCCCAAGCAAGAACTCTCCAGCCACGCTTCTCAAATTCCTGACCCATAAAACCATGAACAAGAAAGAAACAATGGCTGCTGACCATGCAACCAACAGTGTCTACCTCAGATTGCTTGACTAAAGAGAATGTCTCCTTCTTTCTATCACCAAAGATGGTCTAATAGGCAAATTTCTTCTTCTTTGTGCTGGAGACTTGGCTGGATGTAACATTAGCTAAGATGGTCAAGGGTATTTTTTTTTTTTTTTGTGGCTGTCTCTGTGTGGATTAGCTAACACCTCTCATTTCTGTGCCACCAATTGAACTCTGAATTCCCATTTGTCTTTCTACAAGTTTATGACATGAATCACAGTGTTTGTGTGGGGGCAGGGTGGGAGAACTGGTGAGAGTGCATATGGGCCAGTGCAAGTCATCACCGCAACTGGGAAGACTCAGACAAATGCTTCATGACAGTGCTGGGAACAGTCAGAGGAAAGGAGGCAGAGGAAAAGAGAAAAGGGAGTAATGGAGGCTTGGCTGATTGTGTGCCAACCACCTGGATCTTCAGGGGAAGTGGGAATTCCAAAGCCTTTCAGACTTAAACACACGACTTCGTCGAGACAATCGTTTTATTGGTGCCCGGGTGAATCAGATCGTAGCTCCAGGCATGCTATTTCATGAACTTTTTCTGATTCATGGAATCAATTATGTTGCCTTTCAATGTACCATTTGAGAGTTTAGTGTTAAATTGACTGCCATCTAGATCCAGTCAAAATGAAACAATTTATATCAGAAAGATATCATCCAAAAAGTATGCTCTCTATTCATTCTTCTAGATTTAGGCTCCCACATGCACAAGTCTGCAGGGGCCAGGCCAATATGGCAATTGCAGGAAGCCTCCTGACAGAGACCATGATGCATAAATGACGCTTCTCAGGAGTCAGTGGCTGCTCAAGGCCAGCCAAAGGCTATGCAGAAAGTGATTTCAATTTGCCAAAAAAAAAAAATATATATATATATATATATATACACACACACACACATATATATATATATAGGCAGTCTTTTTTATTATTATAGTTTAAGTTCTGGGATACACGTGCAGAACATGCAGGTTTGTTACATAGGTATACACTGGCCATCATGATTTGCTGCACCCATCTACACTAGGTGTTTCTCTACACTAGGTATTTCTACACTAGGTATTTCATCTACACTAGGTATTTCTCCTAATGCTATCCCTCCCCTAGTCCCCCACCCCACAACAGGCACTGGTGTGTGATGTTCCCCTCCCTGTGTCCATGTGTTCTCATTGTTCAACTCCCACTTATGAGTGAGAACATGTGGTGTTTGTTTTTCTGTTCCTGTGTTGGTTTGCTGAGAATGATGTTTTCCAGCTTCACTCAGGCTTCAGAAGGTGGGTAATAACAAACTCCTCCAAGCTGAAGGAGCATGTTCTAACCCAATGCAAGGAAGCTAAGAACCTTGATAAAAGGTTACAGGAACTGCGAACTAGAATAACCAGTTTAGAGAAGAACATAAATGACCTGGTGGAGCTGAAAAACGCAGCCCAAGAACTTTGTGAAGCATACACAAGTATCAATAGCCGAATCGATCAAATGGAAGAAAGGATATCAGAGATTGAAGATCAACTTAATGAAATAAAACGTGAAGACAAGATTAGAGAAAAAAGAATGAAAAGGAAAATGCAGTCTTTTAAATGAAACTTGAAAGCTGGATTCTTATGTAAAATCTGAATCTTAAATATTGACAATGGATTAAAATTTTTATGAAACACCTTGTGTGTCAAATCCAGGCTGCAGCAGTCTGTTTGCAGCCAGTTTGAATCCTTTTTGGATTCTTTAAATTTTATTCCTGCATCAAGAGAGCTTACTAGGAAAAACAATATACCAAGACTATATAGCTTGACTACTTATAGAAATATTCATTGAACTTTGTTTTAATTTGATGTCCTTGACTTCTATCAAAGTCCATTTTGCTATGAAACATTCTTATATGAAGACATACATGGAAATGTTTACTGGAAGTGAGTAGGGAAAAGAACTCTGTCTTTCCAGACGAACTCGTATTCTTCCTTTCATCAGATAATTAAAACTGTGTAACTCATTATGTTTACTCATTTGGCTTAACTTCTAAGAAGCTCAGAGTTAAATATAGTGCCCAAACAAATATATTCCATGTTTCTGGTTCTGTAAACTTTTACTTTTCTTTAATACCAAATGGTTTCTAGGTTTCCTGCAATATGTATGTAACTTACCTGTTTTTCACATTGGAAGGTCTAGTCCTTTTTGGGACATGTGTGGGATATGTGTATGTCACATTAATGTACACAGACATATTTTATTTAAGAAACCACATTTTATATCACATACAACATATTTGTGAGTCCAATACCCTCTTTCCTATTTCATAGTACTCATCTATCTCACTTTTAAAAAAATGAATGCAATAAAATATTAAAGGGGAATTTTTTTGCCAGGTTCTATCTGGCTGTCTGGCTACTTAGTTACCTTAGAGATATTATTTTGGGCATATTGAACTCCTGGCCTCAAGCAATGCCTCTGCCTTGGCCTCCCAAAGTGCTGGGATTACAGGCATGAGCCACCATGCCCAGCCTAGAAATATTCTTTTAGACATCTAAGGTGTGCTTTAAGAAAAGGTTTTCCCATACCTCAAACATTATAAAATTGCAGATTTATAATTTCAGAAAAATTTATAATTTTAATCACCCAGTGATTACTACCATGAACAAATTTTATTTCCTCCCATATCTTATCTCTCTCTATATTTACTATAAATTTAGATATATATGCTGTTTTTATTATATATGTGTACATTTATATATCACATAATATTTTAAATAAAATTTATAATTAGATGTTTCTTCTTACTGTTACATTGAAGATTTTCTCATTATAACATTAAGAAACAATTTTATATATTTTTATAATATTCAGTTATGTGAGTATACTTTAATTAATTTAGCCCTTCATGAGAGAATGTAAACCAGAAGAAAAAAAACCCCAAAAACAGAAAAACAAAAATTAACATAGCCCATATTATTAGACATTTGAGTTGTTTGCCATTTTTCAACATTTAATCAATGCGACTCTGAATGTAAATATTTGTGTACCTCTCACAATTTTTCCTGGAATAAATTCCTAGCAGTAGACTTATGGGAGTCAAAGCGCATATCTTTAAAAAATATATTGGCAAATTACTTTCCCTAATGGTTTTTTTACTGGAATCAGTACATGTGTGCCTGCCTCCTGACACCAGTCAAAGAAGACATATCACATAAAAATCTTTCGTTCATGCAGTACATTTAAAAAAAGGTCCTTATTATTTTATATTGCACCTCTTTGATTATAAATGAGGTCAGGGCCTTGTTTGTTTTGTTTGAGCCTTCACATTTGTATTTCTTCTTGTACAAACTATATTTGCACTCTTTTGCCCATTTTTTAAATTGCAGTGTTGTTTTTTTTTAATGCCTTAAAAAAAAAAAAAGACATGTGGACTAGACATTATTCTGTGACTGTTATACTTCTTTGGAATATCTGAAAAATCTCAAACTTTGTACCAAATGTTTCCAGACTAAACTCTACCAGCCTCTTCCACCCAATTACATACAAATCTGTAGTTTATTGAAAGGGAAATTATGCTGCTTTGTAACTCTCACTGTTGCTTGCCAAAGTTCAGTTCCATAAATTGGTAGACACTGACATGAGATCCACACTTTTTTTTCTCACCCCCCTCTGAGACAATAAGAACTTTGATTTCCCTACCAAGTAGAGCTGAATGCTGCTTCGTGTAAGAAATCTCATCCCCATCAACTCAGTTTTCCAAGTGGGACTTTCCTGATGGAGCTTTCTTGAGTCTTACTCATTCTTTTCTTTCCTGGCCACCCCACCCCCTTCCTCTAGTAAGTTAGAGTTCTCTTTCCAGAAATATCAATCAAGCGGGTATAATTTTTCAGTGCTTCCTACTCCAGTGACGTAAAACACCCACAGAAATTTTCTGCTAATCCTGAGTAAAACAAACAACAGTATGCCAGCAATGCTCTTGAGGCCAGATCATGCAAGTCAAAACGCACACACGCCAGGAAGAAGACCGTGGTTGTGGGACGCATGTTCTTGGGGAGCAATGAGGCAGCTTTTGCTTTTCTTTGGATGGGCTCAAGCCTCATATATGTCATTATTTAAAGAAATCAAAGATACTTTGTTTGATTGGGGAGGGCCGGAATTTGTGTCTCAAAATAGCTACAGTTTTCTGAGAATTTATCATTCCAAAGAAGCAATTTGTGCAAGCTACAGTAGTAAAACAGGGTACAGTTTTCTTTCAACTTCATTATGTGCATGTTAGCTTTTGTTATTGTATTTACATAAGCCATTTCCTTTGAAACACTGTCTATTTGGCAAAAGTGGGAAAAGCAAAACATATTTAGGTCTCTTTGCTGTCTCTCTTTAGCTCTGAGAGGGACATGCAGGGGCACAGAGTTTGCCATAGGCTTTTCTGGTCTAGCCTTCACTGGTGCAGCATGGCTAAGGGTTCTGGACTGAAGACCCCAATAGGCAAATTCTCAGAGGGCTTCCTGGCCTCATGGAGGTCTTGTGAAGGACCTTACTTTATTGAGTTGTGTCCTGAAAGCTATCAGAAAGACTGCCAAAGAGTAAAATGAACATGAGTTTATTTCAAAGAATAAATGAATCCACCCACTCCCCCTGATTCCATGAATATTGAGGGGTGCAACCTACCTTAGCCACAACCTATACTTACTTTCCATCTCCCAGAGCTAAGGGGCTCCCAGAAACATATATCCTAGGTACTTGATCCAAGGCATGCCTCTCAAAAATTCAAGAAGGCAGGAAGAAACCATTCTGGTTATTCTGGTTAAGGAGGGGCCAGAGTTCCCTGACATAACCTGATTGTAGGCTGCTCACAGCATGAGTGAGCCATCACTGAATGTGGACCTGGAAGAGGAAGGTGAGGGCAGGGAACCAGGGAGTACATTCAGGAGGTCTTCTCTGAGCCACCCATATTGAGGTTTGTTATTTCTACTGGGCATCTGTTGGTTTGGACTCTTGGTTGAAGGTGACCAAACCAAAAAAGACAAAGCAAAACACTCAATGAGCTTAAGCAATAAAAGTAATTACTTAGTTAATATAACTAAACAGTCCAAAAGTAGAACTAGCTTCTGACATGGCTAGAATTGAAAGCTTAAACATCATTCATTTTTGGCTCCATCTTTTTTAAAAGTCTTTCTCCCTTGGTGAGTATGAGGGCGAGAGGCTGCTTAAGCTTCCCAGTTTCACAACCTCAGGAGGAGGACAGCTTCTTCCTCCCAGAGACAAAGATGAGGAGGACTGGGGAGAACTGAGGCTTGGCCCAACTCAGATCAGCTGTCTGTCTATCCTTTAACCAAATGGAGGAGACCTACATCCTACATAACAAGTCCATTCCTAAGTAGGGGAGTAGGGTCCCCCTAGGAATGAGAGGTTTCTATTGTCACAGATTCTATATCACATACCAGGGCTTGTCGGGTGGTGGGGGGTGAGGGGAGGGAGAGCATTAGGACAAACACCTAATGCATGCAGGGCTTAAAACCTAGATGACAGGTTGATAGGTGCAGCGAACCACCATGGCACATGTATACCTGTGTAACAAACCTGCACATTCTGAACATGTATCCCAGAACTTAAAGTAAAATAGAAAAAGAAAAAAAAGAGAAGATTCTGTAGCTAGAAGAACCAAAGCTATTACAATCTGCTTATTGATGGTGTGGTGGCAGAAACACTAGGCTTATCATCAGAAAACCTGTCTCCGCTCTGCCTCTGTTTTGCTGTTACCTCGGGCAAGACAGTTCTCTAAGCCCCAGACTCCTTAGCTTTCCGATGAAGACAAGAATAAGCACGTGATCATTTCACTGCGACCACTGTGTGAAGGATACAGAAACAATGCAAATGTAAGGGGTTATTATTAATATCATGATCTCTTTCCGGTCCCTGGACCTGGCTATTGGCAGATCATCTGTTTACTTGTTCCTAGGACACAATGTAATTTGCAAGGTTCTAAAAGGGAAGGTGATTGCTCAAGGTTCAAATTAAAGAGCTGCCTTCAACCTACCCAGGTGTGCAGGCAGGACATCTGCCTCCCACCTGCTTCACTCAAGTGACGCAAAGAAGAGTGTGTTGGTTTCGGCTTCCTAATCGTGATGATGGGGACTTTGAGAAGCGTCTCTGCCATGCAGCTTCACTCTGAAGTGTTGGGCTTCTATTCGTGGACTCTTTTGAAAGCTGTCTTTAACTCCTGAACACCAAAGCACTTGAAACATTCATTTTTATAATCTCTAAAAATGGAATAGGATGACTGGCACTTGTCCTAAAGCCCCAGCCACACCTGCTGTTTATCCTGCATTCATGCGGTGATGACTCTCCCCTAGAGTTCATGGCATTTCCTTTGACACATCAAAGTGAAACTCCTAGAAGACAGAAACAACATGTCTATTGTTAGAGGAGGAGTAAATACTCCATTTCAAGGTGAAAACCACACCACCATGTTGATTTTTTTTTGAAGTCCTAATACCTTAGTTGGCTAGATTTCAGGGTTAGGAACCAGTGAATGGGCATTGGTGAAAGTGCAAGCTGTTGTTCTGGTAAAGTCATCCCCTTAGAAAAGAACATTATAAAAATATTTCAAAGAGGACTTGAATTCACAAAATCTTTCCCAAAGGAATATCTTGTCTCCACATCCAACTGGTCACTAGGTTTCCTGAACCCTGGATTTTCCACCAAGTGTAATCTCTTCTTTTTCCTCCCTATAGCCTTAGTTCTAGGACATTCATTTTCCATCTGGACCTTACCTCCTAACTCATTTCTAGTGCCTTCTCTTTTCCAGTCTGTCTTCTCTCCAAACTTCCTTCCTCTCAACCTTATCCAAGTAAATGCACATCTGAGTTAGGATGATATATACTTGGGAACTTTTTTTTTTTTTTTTTTTGAGACAGGGTCTTACTCTGTTGTCCAAGCTATATTGCTATGGTGTGATCTCAGCTCACTGTAGCCTCCGCCTCCTGGGCTCAAGCAATCCTCCCATCTCAGCCTCTGGAGTAGCTGGGACTATAAGCACGCACCTTCATACCTGGCTAATTTTTGTATTTTTTGCAGAGATGGTGTTTCGCCAGGTTGCCCAGGCATTAACCTCTCTCTGCCTTAGTTTTCTTAGTACTTAGTTCAAAGGATTATGTGAGAATTCAGTTAATATATGTAAAAGGCTTAGAATAGTGTTTGGTCTATAGGAAGACCTATAGATGCATAAGTGTTACCTATTATCACCTGATCCTGTTCCTGGCAGGCTGCTACTTAAAACTCCCACCACCTTCTGGTCAAGGCAGATGTAGCTTATGTACATGGCAGGCATCTCCTCAGGGCCTGGAGCTGCAGCCTCTTCTCTCACCCCCGCCCCCAGGCACTCTGGCCTCTAGTGTCCAACTACGTGTCCCACCCATGTGGTTTCTTCTACCTTCCCTCCATCCCCATTCGGAACTCCTTACAGTTCTTCAGGGCTGTGCACTGGTGATTCCTCCTCTGAACTTCTCCAGGGAAGACAAGGATGTCTTTTTTGGTGCTTTCTTCATTGAGTATAACTATTGTTTATTGGATGTCTAGAATAAGCCTGGGACCTTATATGCAGCATATCATTTAATTCTCACAACAGAAACATCATTCCTATTGTACAGATGAGAAAACTGAGGCTTACAGAGCTGCCATTACTAGTCTGAGAAAGCAGTGGTACCAGGATTAAAACTCTGGTCTGATTCTGGACTCCATGGTCATTTGACTACACGCTATGCTGCTTTCCCTTTTGGCTGCTAGTTTTTGTGTCCTCTCTCCTCTGAATCTCTGAGCTGCCTCCATGCCACAAACAACATCCTTGAGAGCTCGCTCCCTGCTCATGGAGGAGTCTGTGTCCCAATGAAAGTGCCTGTGCACTATACTTCCTTGACTCGGTAAATCCTCCCTACACTCCTCCACCCCCATGGTGAGCAGGTGCGCTCATTTCTGTCCTTCCATTTCTGAATCACCAGCTGGATTTTTCTTCTGTGTTGAAGACTCTTCTACCTGCCTTCTAACTTTGATTCTCTGAAGGTCACGGTCTTTTGGTTCATGTATGGGAGTAGAGAGTTACCCTGGCTGAAGTGTCAAGTACACCCTACCTCAACTGGTTCTCTGGGTACCACCCTGCAGCTCTGGCTGGTGCCTCTCCCAATTGATGGCAGACTGCTTGCAGGCAGGGATTGCGCCATGGATGCAGAGTGTGTAGCCCAATATCTGGCACACAGTAAACACTCAATAAATATGGCTGAGAAAATAGGTGATTGGAAGAAGCAATGGTAACCAGTAAATACTGTACATTAGATGGAAATCAAAGTTAAGGAATTGGCTCCTCAGAAAGGCAAAAAGATGACTGTCCCTCCATTTTGCTTCTAAGAAGAGACCCATCAGGGGCGGTGCATGGAGTGGGGGAGGTACAGAGGATCTGGATAATTGTTATTTGAAGAATGGGTTGAGACCCTCCCTAGCACCATTATTGACCTACAACTTAACCAAGACAGCAGCAGCTCCTCTATCCAGCCAGATTGGAGCCAAAGTTTCTTCCCTCCTGATGAACCTTTCTCTCAATTACTCATTTACTCTGCAGTCCACTAAAGCAGCAGTCCCCAACCTTTTTGGCACCAGGAACTAGTTTCATGGAAGACAATTTTTCCACAGACTGGGGGAGGGGGAGGATGGTTTTGGGATGATTGAAACGCATTATATTTATTGTGCACTTTATTTCTATTATTATTACATTGTAATATATAATGAAATAATCATACAACTTACCATAATGTAGAATCAGTGGGAGCCCTGAGCTCGTTTTCCTGCAACGAGACGGTCCCATCTGGGGGTGATAAGAGACAGTGACAGATCATCGGGCATTAGATTCTCATAAGGAGCATAAAACCTAGATCCCTCACATGCACAGTTCACAATAGGGTTTGCACTCCTATGAGAATCTAATGCCACTGCTGATAGGACAGGGGGCAGAGCTCAGGCAGGAATGCAAGTGACGGGAGTGGCTGTAAGTGCAGATGAAGCTCTGCTCCCTCGCCTGCTGCTCACCTCCTGCTGTGTGGCCCAGTTCCTAACAGGCCACAGACCGGTACTGGTCCATGACCTGGGAATTGGGGACCCCTGCTCTGAAGTTTACCAACTTTTCTGACTTGTATCGATCCCAAAATTAACAGAAAATATCCTTCTTTGAGAGAAAGTGAGATAATGAATATGAAACAATTTAACATCGAACTCGGCCAATATGTCCAATACATTGGCCAATACATTGCCTTTGTTTTTCCTTTACAATACATAGGATGTCCAATACGTTGCCTTTGTTTTTCCTTTACGATATATAGGATGTCCAATACATTGCCTTTGTTTTTCCTTTACTAAAAAATGTTAATACCAATTATGTCTGATTTTGGAAAATCCTTTTTGGGAAAATAAATTCTTCTTGAAAGCTAGCCAATTTTCTAAGTAATAAAGTAGAACAAATGAAGAAGGTGGCCAGGTACTGTTTAAAGAGCTACATATAGGCTGGCCACGATGGCTCAAGCCTGTAATCCTAATACTTTGGGAGGCCGAGGTGGGCAGATCACCTGAGGTCAGCAGTTGGAGACCAGCCTGGTCAACATGGTGAAACTATGTGTCTGCCAAAAATATAAAAATTTGCTGGGCATGGTGGTGCATGCCTGTAATCCCAACTACTCAGGTGGCTGAGGCAGGAGAATCGCTTGAACCTGGGAGGTGGAGGTTGCAGTGAGCTGAGATTGTGCCATTGCACTCCAGCCTGGGGGACAAGAGTGAAAATTCATCTCAAAAAAAAAAAAAAAAAAAAAAAAAGAAGCTGCATATAAACTGTAAATAAAATCAAACCTTTGTGAAAGGAAGTTAATGTATTTTTTTTTCGCTATAGTTGTAGATGGAAACCTTACATCCTTTAGCTTTACTGAGGAACATAGACTACTGGGGTTAATTTCTCTGAACTCTTTAGACCTTTACTCTCATCTAGAGGAGAGGGCCTTGGTGCGGATGAAAATTGGTATTAGTTGCCTTACGCCTACCAGAGCGATTTCCCCATCCCCTGTACTTGTGGCCTGCAGACTATTCTAAACCCCATCTGGTCCCACCTGGGGCTTTCTCCAAAGCTGACATCCTTAGGCCCTGATGGTTCCTTCACAAAAAGAAGCCCCCGGCCCCCGTCTTGCAGTATTTCTCTTTCAGTCTATGAGAGAATTAGTATTTGTTGCTTTCCCTGGCTTTCTTGGATTAGCATTTGCAGGCCTTTCCAGGCTTAAGGAAACTTGGCAGGAATGTTTGGCAGCTTCCTAAGCTTACTAGAAATACCAGAAGCCCACAGTTTGCATAATGCTAATTAAGTTTTCAGCTCAGTCTCCAAGTTCTTATAGTGTTTAGAGGATCGAGTAACTTAGGAAGTGTCCCATATAGAGATTGACCAGAGAAGACAAGAATCCCCATCCACCAATAAAACAATAAAACTCCAGCAGGTATGCCCTACACCTGCAAAGGAGAAGTGGTCTTTTTTTATTTATTTACTCATTTTAACTTGCAGTGAATATCCTGCCAGCATCACATCATTTTCTGGTATCACCTCCTGTGGTGCCTGTATTGATTTTTCTGCCTTGCCTTTGGAAGTGTTTGGTTTGCGCTTAGCCATCACACTCAATGGGTGTGGTTCTCTGGTATTCTGCCATACCTCAGGGGTGTGGTGAGGCAGGGTGCCAGTGCCAAGTGGCTTCACCCGCCCAAGGTGTGGTGACATCACCTATTCTTACCACATCTCGGAGTATTTTATTGGTATCTTACTATAAGTCATCCAAAGTGAAAACATTTCATCTTGTGCTTCATACCTGCCTTTGACAAGCTTCCAAATATTGGTTATTGCTGTGGGGCTCATATTATACATCAAGAATCAGGCTTTTCATTTTCAAATTTTTATACTAATTACTACAATATCTTCTAAGAGAAGAAAATGCCAAGAGAGGAGGCCAAAGTACCGCAGAAGCACTGACCTCACTTACCTTTACTTGAGAAATTCATCTATTAAGAGAGGGTACAAGTTAGGAAATGGTCAATGTGCACTAACACTTTGTGCTTAAGAATATGTGTTAGTAATTAATTATTCTATAATCCGTCAGTTTTGAAGCAGGTACTGATTCCTGGTGCCCAGTCATGGCTAGAGTGTTGGGCACCAGTTCCCTTCTTTGAGCTCTAGAATTTCAGTGCCCATGTGGATGGCAGTCACTGCTGCTTCAGTGTGGTTAGGCCTTGGCAAAAGGCTCGGGTCGGAGAAGTAGGTGGATGGGCCCAGCCTAACCCCTAAAGGAGTTCCAGGGAGCAGCCTGGCCTGTGCATCGGGAAACAACCTTGGAGTGTGCCTACTGTAACGTAAGAGTTAACTAGTTTTCGAAGGAGAGAAAACACAACAATAAAAGGATGTCACCAGTTCCTTTCTTGGAGTGGTTTTGGTTTTGTAGCTGAAAAGTCAAAACGAATGTGAGAATTCATCAAGGGTTAAGCGGTCAGTTACGTGTCATGGATTATGAATTCAACAGGAAAACAGAAGCCAATGTCAGCATGAGCTGGAATAGCTGGAGGAGGCTTCCTGGAGGATGGCAGGCTGGCATTAGGCCCGAATGATGGCTACCATTTGAGAAGACCCGCATGAGGGTGTCTAAATATTTGATTTGTTCCCACGTTTATTGCAGCACTGTTCACAATAGCCAAGATTTATTTATTTATATTTTATTTATTTATTTATTTATTTATTTATTTATGTTTGAGATGGAGTCTCGCTCTATTGCCCAGGCTGGAGTGCAGTGGCATGATCTTAGCTCACTGCAACCTCCACCTCCCGGATTCAAATGATTCTCCTGTCTCAGCCTCCTGAGTAGCTGGGACTACAGGTGTGTACCACCACGCCCAGCTAATTTTTGTATTTTTAGTAGAAATGGTGTTTCACCATGTTGGCCAGGATGGTCTCAATCTCTTGACCTCGTGATCTGCCCACCTCGGCCTCCCAAAGTGCTGGGATTACAGGCCTGAGTCACTGCACCCAGCCAATAGCCAGGATTTAGAAATAACTCAAATGTCCATCAACAGACAAATGGATAAAGAAGATGTGGTGCAGACATACAATGGAGTACTACTCAGCCATAAAAAGGAATGAGATCCTGTCATTTGCAACAACATGGATGCGACTGGAAATCATTATGTTAAGTAAAATAATCCAAGCACAGAAAGACAAACTTTGCATGTACTTATTTGTAGGAGCTAAAAATTAAAACGATTGAAATCATGGAGACAAAGAATAGAAGGATGGTTACTAGAGGATAATGGGGAGCGGTGGCAGGGAAGGGGGGATGGTTAATGGATACAAAAAATAGTTTAAAAGAATGAATAAGATCTAGTAATTGATAGCACAACAGGGTGACTATAGTCAGTAATAATTTAATTATACATTTAAAAATAACTAAAAGAGTATAATTGGATTGTTTGTGACACAAAGGATAAATGTTTAAAGTGATGGATACCTCATTTACCCCAATGTGATTATTACACATTGTATGCCAGTATCAAAATATCCCATATACCCCATAAATACATATGTCTACTATGTACTTGCAAAAATTAAAAAAGGATTCAATTTGTATACACAAGTGGCATATACAATGCTTTCTACAACAAACATTGCTTTGGATGTTAGGAGTTACTGTAGAATAAAGAAATAAGGTGTCTTGCCTTCATACATTCAAGCTCTTTCTTGGCTTCTTGTGAGAAGTAATTTACAGAACACAAACTCAATTTAGGAGCAAAGTACGTACACCATATGAATAAGAGAACATTTATAAATTATTGCAGGGGGGTGGGGTTGCTGGAAACTAAGATAAAGAAATTATATCATTTAAATAGGGGAAATCAGATGAGGATCAATTTTTTTTCTCAGTTAAAGAATCCTTTCTTACAGGAATTGGCAAACTGCAGTTCTAGGACCCGATCAGGCCCTTTGATCATTTTTATACAGCATACAAGCTAAGAATGGTTTTGATAGTTTTACATGGTTTAGGAAAACCAAAAGAATAATATTTCATGACAAGTGAAATGATATAAAATTCAAGTGTCAATGTTCATAAGTAAAGTTTTATTGGAACACAGCCACACCCATTTGTTTATGGATTGTCCACAATGGCCAGGCTAAGTAATTGCAACAGAAGGCATAGGTGACACTGTCATCATTTTGCATCTGAAAACCGCAGTGACATGGTTAAACATCAACAGTGTTTTGGTGTCCCCCCAAAAGACGTATAAGTCCTAACCCATGGTCCCCATGAACATGACCTTATTGGAAATATTGTCTTTACAGAGGTGAGCCAATAAAAATGAGGTTATTAGGGAGAGTTGTAATCCAGTATGACCTGTGTCCTTGTAAGAAGGGGAAATTTGGAGACAGATGCATAGGGAATATGACGTGAAGACACAGGGAAAAGGCCACCTAAAGCCAAGGAACACCGGAAGCCTCCAGAAACCAGAAGGGAAGCATGGGCTGAATCTTTCCTCACAGCCTGCGGAAAAAATCAACCCTACTGATTCCAGCCAAAGTCCAGAACCATGAAGTGATAAATGTTGGTTGTTTAAGACCCCCAGTTTGCAGCGCTTTGTTATAGCAGCTCCAGGGACTCATTCCCTTGCAGCCTCCCTGTCACTGGCAGTCACCGTGTGACAGTAAAACAAAGAGCTCAGCTTCGAAGACCAGAGTAGGCTTCTTCCCTGGGCTGGGTAGTCCTGACTCAGTGGGCAAGAATGACCAGTTGACGTGTGCAGAAGCAGTTTTGCACAGTGCCTCCGTGGGACGCTGAGTGGCAACATTAGTTGTGGCCCGGCCGGCTCCAGTTCTCTGCATGATTTGGGACTGCATATGCCCCTGGACTTCCTGATAATTTTCCTGGAATATTGCTCAAGAGGGAGTTAGAGTTACCTGGCTGGTTAAAGAGCAGGTTAAATTTAAAAATAAATAACAAAAAAGAAATATCACTCTCTTTGTATTTCTAGCTTGGGATATAGCTCATCTGGTTAAACTTACAAGTGAGGAATTAGCCACATGCAGGTTTTGAGCTTGTGCAAACAGTATAGCCAACAGAAACAGTGACAAACAGAAAACCTAGATGTCAGGACTCCAACCCAGCCCAGACTCATCCTACCACACTGTGGGTTAGTTACGGGCTTTGAGCCAACTTATGTACAGTCACAGAGATGATCCTCATCAAAAGACAATTTTATTGAAGTTTTCTAAGAATTGCAATATTCTTTGCAGAAATGTATTCATTTAGGAAAGTCTTAGGCATTTCAAAGCCTATTCCCAATTCAAATCATTTATTCACAAAGTTAGCTCATTTTACTAGAACTCAATAAATTTCTCTGGAGCACTGTTGGTGTTGACAGGCAATAAATATGGCTCTAGTATTTCTCATTATTTTATTCTCAAAGTTGAGTTTCTCAGCATTGCATAGAGAGATGTTTTTGGCGGGTCTGCTTCAAATATGAGGGAGTGCATCGTCCTCAATTTCTATACCCTGTCTGCTCAGACAAGGAGGGTGTCCACCTCCACATTTGGAATGAGTTTTAAAATCCCAAAATGCCATTTCAATGAGCCATGATACCGCCACCAAATATTTATGAATATATTTTAATTTGAGCCATTCCTTGAATGTCAGTCTGGTTGACAACTCAGCTATGGATGGGTTTTCAGATTTCTTCTGCATATTTGGGCATATTCATTCTGGGAAGCCTACCTGTTTGAAGCACTGAAAACAGCAAGATATCATAGCAGTATTTTTGAAAGTGCCAAGCTGAAGCTGGAGTCAGCATGGCCGGGAATGTGTTGCTGGTTACACAGGACCTTCTGTATTTAGGAGAGCAAGCAACCCTGGCAAAAACACCAGCTCTAGCTTCATCGTGCCTGTTGCCATCACAAAACACGGGTAGTGAGAGTTTATCTTCTTCTAGGCCGAGGCAGAGCAGTGTCCTGCTCTGTTGTTAGGTAATAGCTTAGCCAAGCATGTCATGGATAAGTATCTCCTTCTCTGATGTTCCTCCTGCTCTGCCCCCACCAGCATGACTTACTGAAGTGAAACCTAGGGGAAAGGGAGCAGAGACAGTGGGCCCTCACTCAAGCTCACATCGCAGAATCAGACGCTAGTCTCATGGCATCGCTCATGCATGAGGCAGAGGTGAAGATGCATACCCTGTGTGGGTTGTGAGGCAAACAAATTAATGAGGTAAGAAATACCCAACTCACAGGAAGGAGGCAGGATTGTAGTGGGAAACCAGCCTCCAGAAACTCTGGTTTCAACATTGCTCAAGATGCTCTTGAGAAAATCTCTTTAGAGTTTGGGCTTATACTTCTTGTCTGTAAACTGAAGGGCCTAGGTTCTGTGTTCTCCTAAGGTTCGTGTGTGTGTGTGTGTGTGTGTGTGTGTGAGAGAGAGAGAGAGAGAGACAGAGAGAGAATGTGTTGTAAGGGAAAGGGATGAGGGTGGTAGTGAATAGAGCAGTGAGTTCAAGCTCATTTGCCAAAAAATAATAGTGAAAAATGTGTGAACTACAGACCATTTACCTGGCACTAGGCACTTAACACGGATTATTTAGTTTAGTCTAACTGTAATTTCATTAGTGTTGTCACAATTTTACAGGTGAGGAAAATGAGGCTTAGAGAATGTATTAGTTAGGGTTCTTCAGAGAAACATAACCAATAGGTTCTCTCTCTCTCTCTCTCTCTCTCTCTCTCTCTCTCTCTCACCCTCTCACTCTCCCCCACCTCCTGTCTCCTCTTGTGAGAAAGATTTTAAAGAACTGGCTTATGCAGTTATGGGGGTTGGCAGGTCTGAAATCTGCATCTGCAGAAAAGGCCAGCTGGAGACCCAGGGAAGCGTGTATGTTGCAGCCTGAGTCTAGAGGCAGTATGGAAGCAGAATTCCTTCTTCCTCAGGGGACCGAAGTCTTTTTTCTCTTAAGGTCTTCAGCTGATTAGATGAGGCCTACCCACATTAGAGAGGATAATTTGCTTTCTTCAAAATCTACTGATTTAAGTGTTAATCACATCTAAAAAATACCTTCAAAGAAATACCTTGATGAAATATCTGGGTGCCATGACATAGTCACGTTAACACATAAAATTAACCATCACAGAGAAGTAAAGCCCAGGCCGATCAGCTGTAAAGTAGAACCAGGATTTGAACTCAGACAGCCCTACATCAGAGCCTACTCTTCCCTCCTGTGCCAGTTGTCAGGGTGGCTTTGTGCAAATCACCCAAGCGTTTACTCCCCAAGCCTCAGCGGTAAAATTACCCCACAATTTCTGCTTTGTAACCCATAGGCTAAATGTATGTGAAAGTCTTAGCATGGTGCAGGCAAATGTCATTAACATTAAAATGTAGAGTCATTTTTTTACCCCTGCCCAATTTAAAGTAATTTCCTTAGGAAAGTAAATTAGCGTATCTAGTTTTAGAGGGCAATTTGAAATTTTTAAAAAATATAAAAATGTGAATCCTCTATGATGCTACAGTCCAGCTTCTAGGAATTTTATTTTGCAAATAGATAAAGATATAATTATAAAGATGCCCTTCCAATATTGGTTAAAAGGCAAAAAATAGGAAACGATCTCAATATCAATAAGGGAACACAGTATGAACTGTGAATCCATACTACGAACTAATAGACAGTTACTAAAAAATGATACAGACTACCTTGGAAAGGTGTTCAAGACATGCTGTTAAATGATAAGAACAATATGTGAAATATATTTTGGAAGAGTTCTATTTTGATAAGAGAAAAAACTATATATGTTAATATATTGATAATCTTAGAAAAATACTGATGTATACATATTAAATTAGTGTCGCTGGAGAGTGAGATTAGAAGAAAAGGAGGAGAACCGTTTCTTCTTTGTGCATGCTCTCTATATTTCCACAATTTCTAAATGTGTTACAATGGGATTTTCCATTTAATTAAAGATGCGTTTGGTTTGTTACTAAGTTACCTTTTAAAAAATTTTTTATTTGTTTAAGTTTACAAATAAAAACTATTATATACTACATGTTGTTATGAAATAGGTATACATTATAGAATGGCTAATTTGAGCTAATTAGCAATATGCATTATCTCATATCTCATTTTTTTTGTGGTGGGCACACTTAAAATCTACTCTCTTAGCAATTTTCAGAAATTGTTATTAACTATATAATCACCTTGTTGTACAATAGAGCTCTTGAACTTGCATCTTTTATCTAACAGAAATTGTGTATCCTTTGAAAACATCTCCTGATCCCCCACCTGTTGTTACAAAATTATTGATTTCATTTTGAAACGAGTCAGCTAAACAGAATAGTTTGTTTTTGACCTTAGTCTATTTTATTTCATATCAGGTTGACTGCTTCTCCTCCCAACCCCCAATCATGGCTCTATACTAATTTGCGTAACTTTGATAAAACTTTTATTCAAGAAAAGAAGAACAAGTCTCATGTGGCTTGTGAGAAGATGAAACCACTATGACTTATAGGGACATTTTGGGAAGACAACACCTAAACTTGGTCAACAGACAGGATGGCACTCATGGGGAAGTCTGTCCTGGCAGTTCTTGCCCTCTGTCTGGCAAAACCAGACCTGCAGAAAGGGGGTGACCTTTAGGTTAAGGCAATTTCTTGCTGTTACCTGGAGGGAAAAGTGTGTGCCAGTGACAGCTTACTGGGATACAAAATCCTCACAGGCGCTCTGTGGCTTTCTGTATTTTGAGGGAGTGCTTTAAGCAGACATGGGGGGAAGTGATTTAGCTAGGAATGTTGAGCTCTCCAAGGGAAAAATAAAAGTCCTTCAATCATTGTTTTAAAAAGTTATTTTTTCCCTTTGTAACACAGAGCTACTAGGATACCATGATGGTGCATGGTGGCATTTGCTGGTTACTCTCCACATAGCAAGGCACTTTGCATTCAAACTCAAAATAAGAATTTTTGCCAATAGAGTTTAAAGGGAAATAAATTTTCACATTTCTCTGTTTTCCTGAGGACAGGGGCTGCAGTCTCTTCTCTTTATTTTAGTACCCACCCCAACAACTGGTGTGGTGGGTACTCACTGGTAAACTAAACTAGCTAATCTGCAGATCAGTCTCTCCAGAAAATATTTATGACTTATATTTGATCTTGATACTCCCTTGCTGAAACTCTTCAATGTCTTTTTCTTGCTGTGAATATCAAGTCCAGAACTCAAAATGTGTCCTACAAGGCCTCTCATGCTGGGCTGCTGGTCATCTCCTTGTACTGGTTCCACTATGCAGGTTATTGATAGCCAACCTCCCTTCAGAATGGCCAAGTCTGTGTCTTTCTAAATTGCTAAATGTTTAGAACATCACCCCGGCCCATGAGACCTGGCCCCTACCCACCTCTCAGACTCATCTCTGGCTCACCGTCCATGTAGTCACACACTCTCTCTCTTTGGTTTCTTTGAATGTGCTGGGCTTCAGGACACCTTGGTTCCCACCCAATCTGTGTCTTCTGCTGGGGAATCTTTCCAGTTTTGTTCATCTAGTAGTTAGCTATTTCTCGTTTTTCTGATCTCAGTTGTAATCTCAAGGCCGTAGGTGGCTTTTCTGAAGCCACACCCTGTGATTAAGTTAAGGTTTCCTTTAGTACGCTGTTAAAGCACACTAGAGTTTCCCTTAAGTATCTATCATAACTTTGGTAAGATGATTATTTGGGTAATTGTTTATGGTAGTCTCCTTGAGGCTAGGAAACTCAGCTTGTTCTGATAAAACAAATGTTTACCACACAGAAGATTCTTAAATATTTGATGCAGTGAAAGAATAAATAAAAGGTAGGCTAAAGCAATGTGAATGATCAGTTTTTTTTCCCTAAAACTATTCAGATTCTACAAAAACCCTTGTTGAAGAAGACCTGTGATTCAAATGTTTCATGCATACTAATTTCATCTGCGTTTGAAATGAGCCTCCTAGGTGTCTTAGCTCTTTTGCAGCTGAACAGATCTACTTGAAAACAATTTTAAGGGATCTGCCTTGCTTTTTTTTCTTTTGACATTCCTTTTGCCACTGTCTCCTGATTATATTTCTAACCCCTGGGGTCATAATCAGGTGATGGCTGAGTTTCACCTACATACACACATTCTATGAAAACCCACAAAGAAACCTACATGAAAGGTAAAGCTTATCAAATTTCTTTTAGGCTCTGTAGCCTAACTTGTTTTATAACCTAGGATTTAAGCATGTGCTAATTTGTCTGTTTTGTTTGATCAAATTATACTTTATAGTACATCAATTATACTTTCCTGGTTTTATTTGAAGTAAAAATATTTTCCCACATGAAAGAGTCATTTTGAGTAATACTGTAACAAACCAAAGTTTGCCACGTACATCCTGAATGCTATTGCCAGTATTTCTTCTTGTTTTGATTTTAAATTTGTTTTTAATTAGCTTTGTGACCCATCAAATAGCCACTTCCATGAATGAACCCTATACTGCACTTCCCTACCAACTACCAGCTGGTTCATTCAACGTTAATAGTCATGAAAAACCCCTGCACGAAAACTTACAACAAGCTCCAAACACCCAGATAAAACTCCCCAAACCAAATAAGCAACACATAAATAATTTATTTTTTCAGAATAGAAACACATTTTTCTTTGGGGTAATATCAAGGTTCACTTTTAAAAGATGTATTCATTTTTTACAGTTCTCGTCAAATAGAAATGACTGTCCAATGCTGTAACTCTGAATCACAAGATAAAATCAAATCTCCTAAGCAGAGTTTCATGTCGCCATATGGGGAATAAAGAATGATGGTGAGCAAGAGAGAAAAAAACATTCCTCTTAGAATGGGACAAAAGAAGAGGACATAAAAAATAACTAAAAGAACAGAAAGTACCCTGAATGCTATAATTTAGGCTGTGGTGAAAGTAAATTCGAACTCCCCTGAGCCCTGTCAGTGGTAGACAAAACATGTCAGGTTAGCAGGAGGAAGGAGATGCTCTCTGGTTGACCCTACGGCAGGACCCCACCCCCACTCCCTAGAGATCACAGGATGCCCCCCTCTCTTGGGGGAGATTCCCACAGTGAGTTACTCAATAGACTCCAACTGTTTCTCAGATCTGTGAATGTGAGGACAGGAAACACAGAAAGTTCTGCAGAAGTCTGGTCAGTGTGGCTTCATTTGGGAAGGAAAGAATCTTCTCATGGCCTCAACCCAAGGCTTTCTTCCACCATGCCCCTTCCCAAATGGGCTGAGAGCCATTATGGGACCTCTACCCTACCTGAAAAAGAAATTCTACAAAACCAGTCAGAACTTGGGACTTATCTTACTTCTGTTGTAAGAGTGTGCTTGAAATTGACACTCAGTTTAATTCCCTTAAAACCTTAAAAATAATGACAGGGGGCTTGCTGGAGTTCTCCTGTTGCCATATTACTGATGTAAAGATCCACAACTAGGCTTTCTTTTGCCCTTGGGAACAAGAAATCTTGTTTTCAGGCCATTCAAGTCACAGTAGAAGTTTGCCTTTTGTTGTTTCTGCTTCGACTTGTTCAAGAGTTGATACACATGGTGAATGAGAGAGGAGAAATACCACCACGTTAAGGCTGGTGGTCCCAATATTGCTATTGTTGTGAGGGCTGAAGAAAATAATAGCTTTTGTCTGTGACTTTTAAGGTCTCTAAATGAACCCGTATATATTTTTCCGTTAGTCCAGGATAGAAGGGTTAAAGAAGGAAAAGTCCACTGGGTGGCCAGGGGTAAGACAGGCCATCTCCTGTGGAGGAGCAGGTCTGGGAGTCTGGGGGAAGACTGAACTTGATGCCTAGATTCATCTAAAACACAGAGGCCCAGTTCAGAGATGGTGCGTGGTGGCATTTGCTGGTTACTCACCACATAGTAAGGCACTTTGCATTCAAACACTAAATAAGAATTTTTGCCAATAGAGTTTAAAGGGAAATAAATTTTCACATTGCTCTGTTTTCAAAGTTTTAATGCAACCACTCATATCAGGGTGCTTTTGTTTGTAAAGAAAGAAAACTCAACTTCAAGTAGCTTAAGCGATAAGGAGCATTTTTAGCTCACGTAACAAAACACCTGAAAGTTGAGCGACTCCAGACTTGCTGAGTTTAGTGTTTAAATGATGCCATCAAGGTCCCAGCTTCACTCCACCTGTCCTCTCTGTAAACTGGCTTGTCTTTTAGCTGAATTCCTTCATGGCCCCAAGATGGCTGCTATTTTTCCAGCCTCGATGCAGACAGCAACATCCAGAGGCAGCAAAGAGTTTGTTTCCTCTTGTGTGTCTTTTATTGTCGGTAACGAACACTTCTGTTAAGCTCCCTGCGTACTTACGTCTCACTGTCAGAGGGCAGAAGGCACAGGGAGGGATAGCCATTTAGTAGGCAACAAAAATCATTTGTCACAAAATCAGAGTCAGCACCCTGAGTGTAGGTAGGCTTTCCCAGGAGGGAGAGGTCTTCTGATGTTCTTGATTATTATACACAGTATTTCGGCTTCAACATCTTTCTGTTTTCACAAAAACGGTGAAGTGGTTTCTTTTTTGAAAATGAAAACTGGGAAGAGATGGGTTACTGAAAGCACGAATTTTAGGCTTCACCTTAGGTGATTCTCAAAGAGGGGTGGTGTCAGAGTTTCCTTCTGAAGGGTGTTACTCTTCATGCCTTTGACATCGTGTAAGGAGAGCTCAGTGTTTAGAGATGTGGAGAAAATACCTATTATATCTTTTCCCTCTTAAACTTGTTGAATAATACAAGTAGAAGTCAGAGTTCTATTCTCTGACCTCTCTCCAAAAGAAAATGTAAAAAAACACTCAAGATGTTTATCAAAGACTACAGGTAAATTGAGAAGATTTCCTGTAGTGGCATCAGGGATCTAAATCTCACTGTCATAATAGCATGACCTTGATCTGCTGGAGTCATCCCAGTTTGGTTTGTTCCTGTTGTTACTTTCACCTCCTTAGGGTTCTCATGTCTTATCTCAAGTCCACACATCTATCTGTGGAACTTCGGAGGGATCAATGCAGTTGACAGGGAGGAACGCAGACCCTATGGAATCTGTAGATGAGGCAGCTGTAGTCTCTTTATGTGACTTATTTCAGGGTCCAGCCGCTCCCAGCATCTCCTTACACTGCAGATCTGCCAGGTTCCCCTTGTTTTGCCCTCAAAGGTGGATATTCATTGATTTCCGTCTGCTATGTAATGATCCCAATTCTTAAAAAAATGACTGAAAAGAAATGTTGCTGTGAGAAAATCTCAAGGGGGAGGAAACAAGAAGAGAGAACAGAAACCTCAAATCTGCTGGATATTTCAGAATCAGAAGAGGTTAGTAAGAAAACAAAAACTGGGAACAAATTTAAAAGTTCTGTTTCTCTCTCTATTTTAAAATAAGAGAAAATGTTATTTGTGATTTGGGGGTAGAAGCTGAATGGCTAAAAAGAGAAAATAGAGTATAGGATACTTTATTTTCCAAGTTTTGATTAGAAAGAAAACGTTCAGATACTCACTACTTAAGTGGTGATTAAAGACATTTAATTTTGTGTAGTTTTTTTCATCCCTGGATTCTCCAATTCCCCATACAGTTTTATTTTTAAAGCCTTTGTACAAGACAAAATGACCAGAGAAGAGCTGTTTTTTAAAAAGGGTTTGAAGTTTGTTTGCTTAACAAAGTGTTTGCAGTCATAATTAGGTTGCATATTAAAGTTCAAAACCAACTCAAGTTGGAAGTGACTGAAAATTGTTACCATCTGATGGCTTTGTGGGCAGAGCTTTCACAAACGACACTGCACGCACCAAGGAATAAAGGCCCCATTCTGAGCATTGCCCCGGGAGACTTGACGGGTCTGGGCAACACTCAAACTGCAGATTTCCTATAGTGGCATCGTGGATCTAAATCTAACTGGCATCATAGCATGGCCTTGATCTGCTGGAGTCATCCCAGTTTGGTTTGCTCTGGTTGTTATTTTCACCTCCTTAGGGTTCTCATGTCTTATCTCAAGTCCACACATCTATCTGTGGAACTGCAGAAGCCATGATGAGTTGTAGCTCCCGGGCTCAGTTCTGCAACTCTCACCATGGAAAATCCATCTCAAAGCCAGGTTTTCTGAGAGAGAGAGAAAGAGACGCTGATTAGGGTGTTTGGGATGAGTCAGCTCCTCATCTGTTGTGTTGAAGGGCAAAACTGTCTTTAATTTTAACCATGCTCCATTTCCATCTTCACTGGCATATGAAGCCTATTTGGGAACAGAAAGAAAAGTTTTATATGGTGCATTTCAAACATCTTGCCTCAGGCAAGAACCTCACTGTTTCTTAGAGGGAACTCTCTTTATTGGCTTCCACACCTGAGTCTTTTATTGCTACTTAGGAGGAGACGGAATGATGGAAGCTTGTCTCTTCTAATGATAAGCACGAGGTAAGAATTAAGACCTAATACACTCCACGATGGGGCATAATTATGCACGGGTTAGTACCAATGACCTTGATGCTTGGAGCCATCACAGGCATTGTACTTGCTGAATGTGTCTGATGTGTAGGTTCAGTGTCAATCTGAAAACCCACGTTTATATCAAATAAGAATGAGAGTGGATTTGTTTCTTTAATAAATAAAATATATAATATGATTGCATATTAAATCGTCATTGAACCTGGAGCGATTTGAAGATAAATTTTGGTTATGAAGTCACTTGTCTTCCTGCATATTGATGCATATTCCCTTTTATTTCTTTTAGGGTATTATTCCAAATGCTTGCTAGTATAGCCATTCTTAACAAAATAAAAAAGTGGGGTCAGAATTTGGAAGAAAGCCAACATAATGACAAAAGAAGCAACTGAGTCTTCGGTTTTGTGATTCAAAACAGACAACAATTTTAAAACAAAATGGACGGAACCTGAAATACAGGGTTGACTTTACAAAGAGCAGAAATGTTTTCTTGGTGAGGGTAAGGCTGCATTCAGAGGGAGGACAAAGATAAATAGATTTATTTTTAGAACTTTTCTAACAGCTAATTGTGGAATATTTCTTGAAAAATCTTTATCAAAAGCAGGTGCTTTCAGTTGTCCTTAATAAATTAATGTTGTCCCTCTTCCCTCTTACCCTAAAATACCGATATTGGAAAACAGGTAGACAGTGCTCATCGTGACTCTCTTCATGGACCCCCACAATAAAGACAGTGGATGCATCATTTCAGTCAGAGAATAGAATCAATTTGACCAATGTTATTAGAGTGTATAGTTTGGCGAAGTGACTCATTAACCATGAGCATCTAAAAACCACTGGGATCTAGTAGTACAGCAATAACACAGCCACAGGGAGAATCCCCAACCCCATTTACACTGATATAATATCCCCTAATTCAGTGACAATGGGATTGGCCATGTTCTAAAGCAAATTTAATTACTTTGCTTAATAAATTTGAAGCTTTTGAGAGCTTATGCCTTTTTAATATACTACTGCATGACCCTCACTTGCAAAAATAAGTACATTACATACAATCATAAAAGGAAGTTGCAAACATTTCAAAAACAATGATCTTTAGAGATATTTTACAAAGAGATTAATATATTAAAATGCCAGGCTCACCGGGTGTGGTGGCTCACCCCTGTAATCCCAGAACTTTGAGAGGCTGAGGTGGGCAGATCATGAGGTCAGCAGATTGAGACCATCCTGGCTAACACGGTGAAACCTCGTCTCTACTAAAAATACAAAAAATTAGCCAGGCGTGGTGGCACGTGCCTGTAGTCCCAGCTACTCAGGAGGCTGAGGCAGGGGAATGACGAGAACCCGGGAGGCCGAGCTTTCAGTGAGCCAAGTTCGCACCACTGCACTCCAGCCTGGGCAACAGAGCGAGACGCCGTCTCAAAAAAAAAAATAATAATAATTAATAAATAAATAGTAAAATGCCAGGCTCAACAGACTGGATATAAGGTAAAGTTGTTACCTTTGGGAGTGAAGCTCATGGGAGTTGTTACTTTGGGATTGCCTATGTGAATCTCAGATGATGTCTACACACCCTGTTCTTTTTTTTTTTTTCTCTTTTTTTTGAGACGGAGTCTCACTCTGTCACCCAGGCTACAGTGCAATGGCACGATCTCAGCTCACTGCAAACTCTGCCTCCTGGGTTCAAGCAATTCTTCTGCCTCAGCCTCCCAAGTACCTGGGATTACAGGCACACACCACCATGCCCAGCTAATTTTGTATTTTAGTAGAGATGGGGTTTCACCATGTTGGTCAGGCTGGTCTCGAACTCTTGACCTCAGGTGAGCCACCCACCTCAGCCTCCCAAAGTGTTGGGATTACAGGCGTGAGCCACCGCGCCCGGCCTACCCTGTTCTTATAACCATCCACCATTCCCCTTTAAGTTACAGCTCTTGCATCTAAAAGAGAATATTAGGGGCCAGGTGCGGTGGCTCATGCCTGTAAACCTAGCATTTTGGGAGGCCGAGGTGGTGGATTGCCTGAGCTCAGGAGTCTGAGGCCAGCCTGGGCAACATGGTAAAACCCTGTCTCTACTAATAAAATGCCAAAAATTAGCCAGGTGTGGTGTCATGTGCCTGTGGTGCCAGCTACTGGGGAGGCTGAGGCAGAAGAATTGCTTGAACCCAGGAGGCGGAGGTTGCAGTGAGCTGAGATCACACCACTGCACTCCAGCCTGGGTGACAGAGTGAGACTCTGTCTCAAAAAAAAAAAAAAAAAAAAAAAAACAAAAACGAATATTAGGATAGAAACATCCAGCAATCTCTCCCTGTTGAATCTGTTGTTCACTTGGAAGGATGGAAAGGGGAATGAATAACATGACAGATAAGGCCAGGGAAAGTGCATAGACCCAACTCTTTAAATTCAGAATCAAGAAGGAAAAGTCCAGTAGCCCTTTGTTAAACTCCAGTCATGAATATACTACAGAGCAGTAAGTGAACAATGGAATTAACCAAAGTGAAAAATCTACTGTAACCAGTTGATCAAATGAGCTGAACATGGTATGGTGCAAGCAAAAAACAGCATTACATTTTTCTCACATTGAACTTTCACTTCTCTCCTGGTAGATTTTTTTTTTTCCTTCCTCTAAACAATATCTTTGGAAGATCCCTCACCAGTTCCAGGTACTTTCAGGCTGGACCAGTGTCAGCTCCAGTTATACCAGTTACTTATGGCCATTGTACATTCTAATTGGCCAGTACCTGTGCTATCCTAGCTGGAGAACATACCAAATATCGCCCTTGCCTTCTGATATTAATGACCAGTTATGTTTTCAGCAAATACAAAGTCCAACTTTGCCTAATGTATCAAAACCCTGATTTCTTATCAGTTCAAAGCTTTCACTCTTTCATACCACTCAGGCCTGGCACAGTCTCAGAAACCTGCAGCACAACAAATGGACATGGCCTCTGTACTATTTTTGTACCCGCTTTGTGATACTTCCAGCTATGCTCTACTCTAAGTCCTCCAGAGTAGAGACAAGGGTGGGGAGGGGAATGAGGTGAGAAAAGGGGAAAATATTTCTTACTTGGCCAATGCTGATGTTATCTGGCAATGAGGCCCTCAGTGTAGCAGGAGCCCAGTTATGGGTCCTTTCTCTCGTGGGGTGCTGCGTTGGGAAATTCAAATCACCCACTAAGCCTGTTCCTACCTTACTTTTACTAGAAGAGATTGAACAGATGAAAACTACACTTCCTAGACTCCTTTGCAGACAGGTTTCTATTAAATAGATGTGAATTTGTGTCCCTTAGATTCACTTACCGGGAGATTTGGAAGGCAGGAATGAGGTCGAGGTCATCTTCCTGAGGCTTCAGGCTATGATTTCTTTTGTTTTTCTTTAAATTTTTATTTTTAGTTCTGGGGTACATATGCAGGATGTGCAGGTTTGTTACATAGGTAAACATGAGCCATGGTGGTTTGCTATACCTATCAACCCATCACCTAGGTATTAAGCCTAGCATGCATTAGCTATTTTTCCTAATGTTCCCCCTCCCCCAACTCTACCCACCAACAGGCCCCAGTGTGTGTTGTTCCCTTCCCTGTGTCCGTGTGTTCTCATTGTTCAGCTCCCACCTATAAATGAGAACATGTGGTGTTTGGTTTTCTGTTCCAGTGTTAGTTTGCTGAGCATAATGGCTTCCAGCTCTATCCATGTCCCTGCAAAGGACATGATCTCATTCCTTTTTATGGCTGCATAGTATTCCATGGTATATATGTACCACATTTTCTTTATTCAGTCTATCATTGATGGGCATTTGGGTTGATTCCATGTCTTTGCTATTGTAAACAGTGCTGCAATAAACATATGTATGCATACATGTATCTTTGTAACAGAATGATTTATATTCCTTTGAGTATATACCCAGTAATTAGATTGCTGGGTCAAATGGTATTTCTGGTTCTAGATCTTTGAGGATTCACTACACTGTCTTCCACAGTAGTTGAACTAATTTACATTCCCAGCCACAGTGTAGAAGTATTCTTATTTCTCCACAAGCTCATCAGCATCTGTTGTTTCTTGACTTTTTAATAATTGACATTCTGACTGGCATGAGATGGTATCTCGTTGTGGTTTTGATTTGCATTTCTCTAATGATCAGTGATGTTGAGATTTTATTCATATGTTTATTGGCTGCATGAATGTCTTCTTTTGTGAAGTGTCTGTTCATGTTCTTCTCCCACTTTTTAATGGGGTTGTTTTTTTCTTGCAAATTTGTTTAAGTTCCTTGTGGATTCTGGATATTAGACCTTTGTCAGATGAATAGATTGCAAAAATTTTCTCCCGCTCTGTAGGTTGCCTGTTTGCTTTGATGATAGTTTACTTTTGCTGTGCAGAAGCTCTTTAGAGTAATTAGATAGCATTTGTCAATGTTTCCTTTTCTTGCAATTGCTTTTGGTGATTTTGTCATGAAATCTTTCCCTATGCCTCTGTCCTGAATGGTATTGTCAGACGATGATTTCTAACAAGTGAGGTGATGGAACCATGAAGTTTTGGGTGGTAATTATGTATTGATATAGGTCATTCGTTGTAACAAATGTACCATTCTATTGTTCCTGTGTCCACCTGCCATGCTGTCATATGGAGAGAAGTAGTGGTGGATATGGCTTCAGCTTCTAACTCAAGTGGTAGCCTCAGAGGTACTAGGTCTCCCAGTGGGTCAGTTCTGTATCACTCTGTGAGTGATTCTGGGAGGCTTGCTCCTTTAGCTCTCCCTAAGATTTTGTAAGCCCCTGTATTAACTAATGTAGGTGCTTTTGGGGGTTCTTGATGAGACCACTTCCTTCCTCCCAAGACAACCTCCAACATTGCTATTCCCTAGGGCCGGTTACATTCCTCTGTGTGATTGCTTGCCATGCAGCCCAGCTCTTGCAACTGATGGGACACCCACAGAGATTATTCTATTCTTGAGACTCAGACTCTTCCAGTAAGAATTAAACACTAGTCTCCACATTCCAGAAAA
The DNA here is from genome assembly GCF_049350105.2 of Macaca mulatta. Lineage (NCBI taxonomy): Eukaryota > Metazoa > Chordata > Mammalia > Primates > Cercopithecidae > Macaca > Macaca mulatta. The sequence continues at coordinate 80,008,679 of NC_133409.1, forward strand.
CGCAAGCCAAATTTTCCCAATAATTTTGTAACCAACCAGGCTCTGCTCTGGATCTCTGTTTAGAGAGGGTTGGGGGAGGAGATGGGAGGTGGGTGAGTGTGGTGTGATGTCAGTATTCTCTCCTGGCAAGACCCACACCCTCTACAAATGTTTTTGTAAAGGCCCCCTTCATTTGTTTTGAATTAGGGGGAACACCTCCCTCTCCTCTAACAGTGCTCTTCAAAGTAATCCTCACTCTCTTCCTTGTCTGGTCAGGCTGAGGTAAGGGCCACCTCCTTGGTAAGCTTTGAAGATATGGTTTAACATCTCTCTTTAGAACGTGGGAATAGGTTTCACCTATGATTCTCAGCTTTGGGACCTCAGCTGAAAGGAAAGTAACAGAAGAGGTCTCATTTAGCATCCAGTTATACTACTGTGTCTGATTTTCCAGATGGGAAGCCAGTACCCTGCTTTAAGGATTGTTTGGGGCAGAGTAGCCTGGGTCATCAGCAAGATGAGAATTGTCTTCAGCAGTATTGAGTTAAAACCACCAATTCAGAACAACTTTCTAACCCAGGTGACTGTTAAAACCCTGTTTCTTCTCCATGCCCCTTCTCATTCCGAACTTTGCATTTTAAAAATTATTTGCTGGATTTTTTCGTGCTTATATGGTTTGTATCAAAAAGTTAATGGCAAAATCTGAGACGGAACCCAATGGACAAAAGATCTTTAAAATTTACTAGTCATTCAAGAACTAATGTGACTACATTTAAAAAACATCTGAAAGCAAACACACACACACACACACACACACACACACACACACACACACACACACCAAAAAAACAAAATCCATGAAGGCTAGATTTTATAAAGGATGGAATAACAACTAGTCCATGTGTATGTGCCTCAGTTTCCTAAAGCAGAATGAGTGGATTAGGCCATCACATTTCTTTTCAGTCCTAATGCTGCATGGCTCTACATAAACCAAAAGAAAGGCCAAACCTTAGTTAACTCTAAGGAAGCATTGTTCTCTTCCCTCAAGAGCTCAGATAAGCTAAAAACAAAACAAAACCCAAATGACTTGAAAACTTACATTCATTCAAAAACCTGCACTTGGATGTTTATAGCAGCTTATTTATAATTGTCAAAACTTGAAAGCAATCAAGATGTCCCTCAGTAGGTGAATGCATAAACAAACTGTTGTATGCCTAAGAAATGAAACATTATTCACTAAAAAGAAATGAGCTATCAAGCCGTGAAAAGACATGGAGGAAACAAATGCCTATGAATAAGTAAAAGCCAATCTGAAAAGGCTATGTACTGTATGACTTCAACTATATGAGATTTTGGAAAAAGCAAAACTGTGGAGACAGTAAAAAGATCAGTGGTTGCCAGCAGTTACTGCAGAGGGAGGGATCTGTGGGGAATACAGATGATTTTTAGGGCATGTATGGTACTGCAATGGTGGATACACATTTGTCAAAACCCTTAGGTTCACCAAGAGTGAACCCGAATGTAAATGATGAACTTTAAGTGATAATGTCAAATACTCTGTTGTAGCCCCTGTTTAAGTCAAGGCACTTCATGTATCACAAAAGGCAACATGGCCTGGCCATCTTTTGCCAAATATTTTCAGGATAGAAGTCAAGGAAGCACCCACACTGGCAGGTTAGAGATGAAGCATGAGCTGAAATCCAGAGATCTTACAGCAAGAAGTAGCAATCACCCTGTTCCAGTTTCTGAGAACTACAGTTTGAACTTTGAACATGGCTGTCTCCAGAGTGGCGATTAGTTGAATGTTGGTCCTTGGCTCATAATGCTTATGATGAAAAAAATGATTAAATAGATAATAAATTTCTAATATATTTACTTTGCTTCCAGAATCATGTTGAAGCATCCCATTTACTGTTAGCTATATCCACTCTTTAATTAGATGAATTCTCTTGGTGCACCATCCAATGGACCTGGTAACTTGGAATTTTAGTCTCTGTCCCATTTCTGCTGAATACTCCTAATGCACATTAAATTGAAGACAAATGATTTTTACACCTCCATTTTTATGTAAATGAGAATTGTGAATATGAAGAACAGTGTTTTAAGAATAATTAATTCGAGTAATCAATATCCAAAGTGTTATTTAAGTATATAGCCTCATGATGCCCTCTAGTGGTTAACCCACAAGAAAAGTGCCTCCAAAGTGTCACAGAAAACAGAAATTTTCCCCTTCTAGAGGTGAGTCTACCCGTTCAAGTATGCTGTTATCTTTTATTTCTCTAATGAAAGCAATGGGGTTTTATGTTCAGTTGATGTTGCATTATTTTCTTAGTACCGCAAAGATAAAGACACATCAAGTTAATAACAGTAATTGTGTCAAAAGCATTATAACCATTAAGTAAGGGCAATGGGTAGATATGGCCCCACTACAATTGGATTTATTGCCTCAGAGTATAGGAATACATCCCTTAGGGATGAGAAAATTCTGGGATTGATTAATCTGTTATTGTTAATCCTTTTCCACCACTGAAATGGCTGTCTTGGAAGTGAGCTGTGATTCTTAGGCAGGTAGTGGCACTATTCGAGAAAGAAAAGAATAACTACTAGTCCCAATTAAAAATAAAACAAAAAGTGGACCTATTACTTGATAAATGCCTTATAACAATTGTTTTCTGCATTCTTGAATTCTCAACAATTGCCATTAGAGTGACATCCATCTATCCATCCATCTATCTATCTTCACATACAAAGTATGTTTTATAAGATTTTGAATAAATGTTCAATAAAGTTAGTGAAGGTCTTAAAATTGGGTTTTCTTCTAATTATCAGTTTCAAGACATAAAAAATTTTTAAATGCTTATAAATTGTTGATTTGTACATTTTTCTTCATTCTATGGAAACTAATCTCATTTGAATACATTTAAAGATATCTCTTTAATGATTTCTTCTGGATAACAAGTTGCAAGCTTCACATTCATATTCTTTACTGATAAGTCTATGGTTTTCTCCAAAGTATAAAGTTGCATGACAATAAATCCCTTCAAAAGAAAACATGCTTCATAGCAGAGCTGTTTATGTGACCTGACAGACGCTGGTCTATAACAGTGCTTTTTGGAAAGTAGTTGAAGCATTTTCTCGATAATAAACTCAACAAATATTTTTATTAGTCTCCTTCCACGCGCCTGCTAGTCTGTATACTAAAGTTAACTAATTGTAGGCAGTTGGTACTGGAGAGAAAGACTGAAAAAGTGATTGCAACATAGAACTTAACAGACATTATGTCCTGCCATTAAGTAGTAAGAATTTTTCAACTTTCTTTTTCTTTTTCCCCAACAAATATTCTAACCATCCCCACAAGGAAATTAATAATAATAAATCTCCAAACAATTCACCAAGACAAGAGTACACATACCAGGATCTGGAGCCGGAATTAGAAAGAAACAAAATGGGGAGAGCTGTCTGAAGGTGAAACCTTCCTTTCCCATCAACTGTGTTTGTTTGCTAATGTATAATTTATTCCTGTTGTTAGTTTCCTTCTCTCCCCAGGTCCTTGAGATTGTGAACATTGTTTCCAGGACTATATTTGTTTCCATAAAATTACCCTCTCATGAAATGATTTGTCAGATTCACAGGTTTGTTATACTTGAATTTTACCTGATGCTATTATGCCTGTTCCTTTTTCCCTTTCATCTCTGCTAATTCTAAAGCGAGTATATTCTGTGATTTTTAACTCAATTTCTGAAGGCAATCTGAATCCACCCAACCCTCTGCGCATTGAATCTAGGAGTAAGTGAGTCTCACATATACTAAATTCGAGTGATGTTAGGGTCACAGGATTCTCAGAGAAGCCTAGTTTTCTTCAAGTGAGCCAAGGGACCAGGTCGTTCTGAGCCTACTAAAGAGGACACATGCTTTATTAGGTTAGGCCTGGTTCTGACCCTTACCTTCCCAGTGTCCTGCAATTGACCAGGAGCCAAGCTGGAGCTCCTGGAGTCCTTCAACAGAGGAATGAATTAATCTGGCATCCAAACTGGAGATGGAAAATTTCCTCAAATTTTGTAACCGGGGCCCCAAGGGGTGGGAGGGAGACTGCTGGGTGGAGTAGTGGGAGGCATTGTTTTCTTCTTTCTGAAAAGAGAATTTAAAATATATGCATAATATTTTGAGTTGTCTTTTCCAAATGAAAAAAATATTTTAAGGAAAATGCACCCACATCATAGTATAATTTGATCTGCCCCAAAGTGGGGCACACTGGGGACACTAACTGTGAAAATACAACTTATACACAGAAACCAACTTTCTAATTATATTGACTTTTAAGTGTCTATAGTTTTAGTTACAATACAGTTACAGTAAATCACATTTTAAGGTATTTAAAGTGACTATTGGTTTTGCTTGTTAAGGACAGCCAACTGAAGATCAGAGGCAAGCATCAGTATTAGCGTAAATAATGAAGCAATCATCTGACCTTAATATCCCCTATAGTGTCAAACTGATACTTATTTTCAGAAAAGACTGAAAAACAAATGGTAGTGGGAAAAAAACAGTCTGCATGTATTTATCGAGGATCTGTTTTCTGTGCAGAGGTTTTTTGAACATATGCCATTAACATTTCCTTATTTATTGTTCGCTCTTTTGAACGTGTCAGTGTACTTTTACTTGCCTTACTTTTTAAATGATCAAGTTGGAATTTTTTTCTGTATTTACGAAGCATTTGTATTACTTTCTTGTCAACATCTGGAATATACTCTTTTTTAAAAAGTTAATATAATAGTCATTTTCTTACTGATTTATAAAATGTCTATAAATTAATATAATTAACCTCTATGATTTCCCCCTAGTTTATTATTTTCAAATTTTGTGTATGGTGTTTCTTTTAAGTACAGTTAAAAATGATTTTATAATCATATTTATCAGCCTTTTAATTTATATTTTTGTCTTTGGTGTTACACATTGAAAAGCTTTTCTCTCCTTAGACTATGTAGTCCCTTGTGGTGCAATCACAGCTCACTGAAGCCTCAAATTCCTGGGCTGAAGCAATTCCCCTGTCTCAGTTTCCCAAGTAGCGGTAACTACAAAGCACGTACCACCATGCCCCATGCCTGGCTTTTTTTTTTTTTTTTTTTTTTTTTTTTTTTTTTTTTTTTAAATTTTGTAGACACAGGGGCTCGCTATGTTGCCCAGACTGGTCTCAAACTTCTGATCTCCAGTGATCCTCCCACCTCACCCTCCCAAAGTGCTGGGATTACAGGCATGAGCCACTGCGTGCATCCCTCATTATGATTTTGTATTTTGTGTTTCAAATTTTTAATCCATCTGGGATTCATTTTGGTACCTTATATGTTGTGTTAATTTGATTTTCTATTTTCCCACAGATTTAGATGGTAGTTTTAACCAGTCGTTGAGTAATTCATTTTTCCTTTGATGATTTGAGATGCTAGCTTATCCTGTACTAATATTTTATATCTTTTTAAGGCTGTTTATATAAAGTTATTAATGTCTTGGTATGAAATAAAACATTGAGCATTCTTTGATTTCCTCTTTTTTCCTGCTCAGTTGACTTACTGCACTTATTTTTATTATGCTCTAACAATTCTTTACATTATTTACACTCTCTTGACATTTGTATTAGGTCTTATAACTAGGTTTTGAGTTTGTTCTTTTTATTAATTTCTAAGTTAGCTGGTGTATGTTTTCAATTCAAAATATCAGAAAAGATAAATGATTTCTGGTCTTTGTTTATCTTTGTATGTCCAAGAATAGGTCTTTCTGTTGTTTGTATATGTTAGAAATAATAGGAATGAGTAGAGAATTTGAGGACTTTCTGTTGTAGGGGATGAAGGGAATGATACCTGGAAAATATCCCTTTTCTGGGAAACAGATTCTGTTTGTTTCCCTACATGTGGCTTGTAGGATTTTTCTTTCCCATTAAAATTCAAAGGTTGGCCAAGTTAAGTCATTTCATTAATTTTGCCTCATACTTGATACACTTTTGAAATCGAAAGATCTGAATCTCCCTTTGGTTCAGGTCAAAGTTCTTCTGTAGGTTTTTATGTTAGCTTTTTGTACGTTTGCTTTATTTTCTTCTGGAATTTCTAATATACGTATCATTTCCTGGAACTGTTTTTCATGTGCCTTTTCTTTCATCTTATTAATCTCTGCATAATTGAGTTACAGGATAACCTTTCTAAGCATATCTTCTAATTTTTTCATTTTTCTCCTGCTGTTTGCAGTTTGTTGTTACTTCTGGGTTCCAAGCAACTTAAAGCCAGACTGTGTTTCAGATCTTTGTATTTCCAGTTCTTAGTGCACTGCTTGGCACAGAGAACATGATGCATAAAAGTTTATTGAATTATATTGCAATAAAGTTGCTCAAATATAAATGGTAAAAATTTATTATGGAATAATTTTCGGTGACAACAATATGTATATCTTGGTGTAAAATGACTGATATAAACTATATTAGCTGTGAAGTCTTTTCAGAAATTATGGTATGTAAGAATTTTAGCTTAGAACCTCTAATATTATTCTATAACTTTAAAATCAAGCCCAGCCCAGCCCCAGCCCCCAGGCACACTGTTGCAGTAGGGTAAAAAGACATGTAATAAAGTATGAAAATAATGACTAACATTTGCTGGGGCTTACTAAAGGGAAGGACCTAGCCAAGGGCTCTGCATACATAATCTCATTTAATCTTCTCTACAAATTTGTTAGGCCTTATGTTTACTGATGAAGAAACTGAAGTTTAGAGGGTAATTTGCAAAAGGTCATATAGCTAGTAAGTAGCTGAGCTGGGATTTGAGCCCAAGCCTGATTAATTCCAAAGTCTGTGATTTAACTAATTAAACTGGACTGGATGGCTTTTCCTTTCCCCAGTCCTCCCAATGCTGAGGTTCAGTGACACTGTAATGTTTCTTGACTCCATATGCATACTGACCCTTCCTTCCTTCTCTCTTTTCTTTTCTTTCCTTTTTCTCTTTCCCCAGAACTCTGATTTGGCTTCATAGCATCTGAATCTTTAAGATTACAGACCATGAACATGGAAGGCTTATCCTTGATCTAAAACTGGTGAGGTTTAAGTCATCGCCCTTTTCCTCATCCTATTTGCTTTTAAGCCACATAATTAAATGCCTATTGTTTACGGTGGCCTCAAAGAAAGAGAAGTAAGTTATGGTCTTTACCTGCGAAGGGTTTCAGTCTGATTGCAAAGGACGGCATATCCACACAGAAAGAGCCCATTTCCCCACATAGCTGCTTTTAAAATAGCCATCTGTGTTACACGTTGGTTTGATATTTCAAGATTCTCTTAAAGATTCTTAAGGGATTATGAAGGTTCTGGTACTGAAATGGGTGTTCTCAATCATCCTTTACTCCAAGACCCTCAAAACCAAACTTTGCTCCTTGCAAGGGAATTTAGACACCTGGATTGCCCACTCCAGGTGCTCCAAATCTGGGACCTGCGTGGGAACGATGGGGACCATGAGTGCTCAGCCTTGTGTTGGAGCACAGTGCCATGGAAAGAAAAAGATAGTGATGACTCTTTTTTGACCTCTGTCTTATTTGTTGGTGACTGGGGCAAAAGCTACATTAAGGAGTGACAGTCATAGCAGAGATTATGAAACTGATAAACAGAAAGCAGCATGGTATATTAATTAAGGAATTGGGCTTCAGATTAAGAAAGCCCTAGCTCTGAATCTGTTCTCCACCAATTATTAGCTTTATGATCTTAGACAAGTTCCTTAAAACCCACTGAGCTTTATTATTCTCATGTTTTACATCAAGTACTCAATAAATAATAGCTAGTACTTTTAATAGTAATTCACCGGGTGTAATGGACTTCTTTGTTTTTCTACCTAGTGTCCATTTTTCCTTTTTTATTTTTTTAAATAACACAATGATTTTCTCACCTCTCCCTCAATGTAATTGCCAACGTTCTGAATCCTCCTCTCAACAAGGGGTGAACATATGGCTGGAGCTAAGCCAACCAGTCTCTCTTTGGGGACTTGGAATCTTGAATTAATCGATACTCTGAAGAGATTGTCCATTGATTCCTGCCACCTGGACCTTTAGAGCTGCCTCAATTGACGTCTTCCTTTAAACTTGATAATTTGACCACCTCCTGTTCTTCTTCTGCATCTAACATCTTCAGCAAAAAACTGAGCAGAGTAGGTTTTGTTTACAACTAAAAGAACCTGCCTACTATATCTGGTCAACCTTCTCATGCCCACATGGTTGATTTCTTTATCTTTGATTTACTCCAAGAAACCCATTCGATCGGTTACTCTGGTCCTAAACATTCCTCTTGCAAGTAATATAGTAGTCATCCTAGGCATCTCCTATATTGTCTAACATTTTATCATGAAGTGTATCCATTTTCTCCAAAGCATTTCTGCGCATATCTAAAGCCCATGTTATCTGTGGTAACCTCACGTATACCTGAGAATGATGCATCTGCCTTCCCCATGGTGTGGTGCACCTACGCGGCTGCTGTGTCTATTTTCTAGACCCAGCATGCCCAGATTTTTCATCCGCTCTCACACGGTTTCATCTCCAAATCTTTTATTATATTGGATTCCCTCCTCTGAACTCTTTCCAGTTAGCTAGAAAGTACACCCTATCCCATAATATCATGTTATCCCAGACAGCACAGAGGTCACGTCCTGTCCAGAAGGTAACTGTGTAGTCCCCAAGGCATGACATTTGTTCTTCATACCTGAGGTAGCTATGAATATTCTGGGTCTCCTGCCCAGGCATACTCTGAGCATGCCACAAGTGGGAAGGGGTTAGCAGACAGGTATCCACATGTTCTAGGGAAGAGTCATTGCCTATTCTGAGCAGTGCTAATCAGTTCAATTTCTCTTCGTGTCTACTTTGAACTGCAGCCTTCTTTCTAACACAAGAACACCAAAGTGAGTAATAATTAACAATTATTCAGAGCTCATGGTGTGTCAGGCACTGTGCCAAATGCTTAACGTTTATGAACTCGTTTAATTCTTAAAATATCCCTTTATGCTAGGTTATTATCTTCATTTTACAAATGAAGAAACAGTTATACTGGGTCTAGGTTACATGGCTAGGAAATGAAGTAGCAGAAATTTTGACCTTGGATTTGACTGTAAAGCCCATGTCTTTAAATATAACATTGAATTGTTTAAACATTCAAGAGGAATGGACTAGAAAATGTTAGACAAAAATTAGAAAGGGCATGTGCTTTTGTAAAAAGGTAGAGTCTTATAATTCATGCAATATAGCATAATGATTTCCTGGCGAAAATGAGTGAGAAATAACTCGTGCATATTTCCTTCCCTAGAGATTAAAAATGAGTATTGTATATGGAAGGCTCTGAGAAATCCTGATATGAAGAAAGCTATTTAAGGCCACATTCTTTATCTCTCTCTCTCTCTCTCTTTTTTTTTTTTTTATACAATTAGGACAGCTTTAATTTCTTTGATTTGCTTTATTGCTTAGCTCAAATGTCCAGTACATTTTCCAGCACCTCTGATTCTAGGGGAAAGACATTTAGTTTTTCATTATTAAATATCACATTGAGTAAAAGTTTTTGTAAGTATTCATTTATCAGGTGAAGAAAGTTTCGGTTTTTTTTTTTTTAGTTTGCTGAGAGTTTGTTTGTTTGTTTGTTTTTATACTTTAAGTTCTGGGATACATGTGCGGAATGTGCAGGTTTGTTACATAGGTATACAGGTGTTATGGTGGTTTGCTGCACCCATCAACTCCTCATCTACATTAGGTATTTCTCCTAATGCCATCCCTCCCCTAGCTTCCCACCCCCTGACAGGCCCGGGTGTGTGATGTTCCCCTCCCTGTGTCCATGTGTTCTCATTGTTCACTTCCCACCTATGAGTGAGAACATGCACTGTTTGGTTTTCTGTTCCTGTGTTAGTTTGCCGAGAATGATGATTTCCAGCTTCACCCATGTCCCTGCAAAGGACATGAACTCATTCTTTTTTATGGCTGCATAGTATTCCATGATGTGTATGTGTAAGGCAACATTCTCTAAGTTTATTTTAACAGAGGAGACCTCTTTCTCACTGAGAGTACAAAAATATACAGTAGACTTAACTACTTGTTAGAATACTACACTGAATTATACATATAATGCCTCACATCTTCATAATGACCTTGTAATAAGTACATTATTATTTCAGTTTTTCAGATGAGGGAACTGACAGTCAGAAAGATTTACCTCTCCAAAGGCTATGTGTGGGTAAGTTGCTAATTAGGAGTTTTATTCCAGTTATATAAGACTGTAATGTCTTTGCTTTGCTTGCATGCTTAAAATATTTATTTCCCCTATCTAAGACCTCAAATGAAGAAAATTCAGTTTTAAGAGTTATTATTGCCGCTACTTTTTTGATGTCTTGGAGATGCGAAAGCAGCATGCTGAGGAGAAAAGAGCACCTGCTTGGTGTCAGGAAATCTTAGGCTGGATGGAAACCTCTGCTACTGACAGCTAAGGCTGCCTGTGAAAGTTGCTTAATCTCTCTGAGCCTATTTTCTTTCCTATGAAATGGATATTCATAATATGAGCAGCTTATTAACTGTTTTCCCCAGCATATGTATTCAACTCCATATTTCATTCTAACAAGGTAGACAAAACAAATGGTTTTATTTGTAGCTCAAAATACAGCACCTTAGATCAGATCATGGTTTTCCTGATTTTGTAACATTTTAGAGATAGCTAAAAAATACTAACATACTTTTCCATAGTTTTGTTTTATTTATTTATTTATTCATTTATTTATTTGAGATGGAGTCTCACTCTGTCGCCCAGGCTGGAGTGCAGTGACACGATCTCTGCTCACTGCAACCTCTGCCTGCCAGGTTCAAGTGATTCTCCTGCCTCAGCCTCCTGACTAGCTGGAAATACAGGCACGCTCCACCATGCCCAGCTAATTTTTGTATTTGTAGTAGAGACAGGATTTCATGATGTTTACTAGGCTGGTCTTGAACTCCTGACCTCAGATGATCCGCCCACCTTGGTTTTATCAAAATATCTTATTTAAGAGGCCAGGTGCAGTGGCTTACACCTGTAGTCTCAGCACTTTGGGAGGCTGAGGCAAGAGGGTCACTTGAGTCCAGGAGTTTGAGAGCAGCCTGGGCAACACAACACAGTGAGACACTGTCTTTACATAAGATGATTTTTTAAAAATTAGCTGGGTGTGGTGGCTCACACCTGTTGTCCCTGTGGGAGGCTGAAGCAGGAGGATCTCTTGAGCCCGAGAAGTCGGGGCTGCAGTGAGCCCCATCGTGCCATTGTACTCCAGCCTGGGTGACAGAGCAAGACCCTCTGTCAATATCTCAATAAATAAATAAACAAACAAACAAATGAATAAATATCTTATTTAGGATCTTCTTTTTATTTTATGTACTTTAGATACAGAAAATTGATCTATTTTAAGTGTATATTTCATTAAACGTTGACAAATGTATACAATCACATAACTACCATTGCAATCAGGTTACAGAACATTCCTATCACCCCAGAATGTTCTCTCCTGAACTTCTGCACTCACAACCCTCCCCTGAGCCCGGGCTCCCAGAAATCACTGATCTGCTTTTGTCACTTTGATATATTTTGTCACTGTTTTGCCTTTCTTGGGATGTTATCTAAAAGGGATCAGACAGTATGTAGTCTTCTATGTCTGACTTCTTTGATTTAGCATAATGCTTTTGAGATTCACCTGTGTTGTTTTGTGTTTCAGTAGTTTATTTCATTTTGCTGCTGCTATGATTTATCCATTAGCCAATTAATGGAAATTTAGATTGCTTTTAGTTTTTTGCCTTCCATGATATTTAGTATGTGTCTTTTTGTGAACATACATTTTTATTTATTTTGGGTAGATACCTAGAGTAGAATTTCTGGGGTCATAAAGTGAGTATGTGCTTCACATTCTAAGAAACTGCTAACCCGTTTTCCAAACCAGTTTCTTCTATTTTGCATAAGTACAAATTATGAGAGTTCTTGTTCCACATTCTCACTTATTTGTCATTATCAATCTTTTAAATTTTTGATATTCTAATATATGTGTAGGTATCTCATTGTAGTTTTAATCTAAATTGCCATAGTAACTATGTTTAGTATCTTTTCGTGTGCTTATTTGTTATACCTTATTTGATGAAGTATATATTCAATGTTTGTCCATGTAAAAATCAGTTTGATTGTCCTATTAGTGTGTTGCAAGAGTTCCTTATATATACTGGATAGTAAGACTATTTCACATATGTGTTTGCAAATACATTCTCCTAGCCTGTGACTTGCCTTTCCTTAAAAATGTATTTTGAAGAGAACACAGATTTAATTGTAAAGACATTCAATTTATCCACATTGTTTTCTTTTATGGCTTAAGCTTTTGGTGTCATATTTAAGAAATCTCTGACTGACCCAAGGTAACAATAATTTTATTTTGTATTTTCTTCTACAGGTTGTATAATTTTAGTGCTTATTTATTGTTCTAGGATACATTTATGTTTATGTGATAATTATGTTTATAATTAATTTTTGTAGGTGATATAAAGTAAGGATTGAGTTCATAGTTTTGAATATGGATGTCTATTTTTTCCATTTGTTGGAAAGACTCCTCTTTCTTGATGAATTATCTTGGCCCCTTGTTGAAAATCAGTTGACAACGTATGTGTGGATGTGTATGGGCTTTCTATTCAGTTCCAGCAACCTATATGTCTATCCATACGTTGTTAGCTACATTTTTTTTTAGATGTCCCATATCAGGTTGAGGAAGTTCTCTTTCATTCCTAAATTGCTGCAAGTTTCTATCAAATATTAAAAAACAAAATGTTTGAAATTCTTTTTTATTTGGCATCTATTGAGATAACTATATAGCGTATCCTTTATTATGGTATGTTAATATGCTGAATTTACCCTGAGTCTCAAATACTAAACTAACCTTGAGTTCTTGGGATGACCAATACTTGGTCATGGCATATTATCTTAATATTCTGTGAGTTTTTTTCTTATAAAAATATTTATGTCTGGTGTTAGTATCAGGGTAATACTGGTTTTATAGATGAGTTAGAAAGGATGCCATCCTCTTCTATTTTCTGGACAAATTTGTGTTCTCTTTCTTAGATGTTTAATTGAATTAACTGTTGAAGCTGGGCATAAAATTCTCTTCATGGGAAAATTTTTAAGCTAAAAATTCTATGTTCTTCATAGATACAGTACTATTTAGATGATGTATTTCTTTTATGAGTGAGCTATAATAGTTTGTGTATTTCAACAGATTTTTCATTTATTCTGAAATGTTGAATTCGTTGGCATAAAATGTTCATAGTATTTCCAATAATATGTTTGATGTCTGTAGTATCTGTAGTGACACCCTTTTTTTCATTTATGATATTGATACTTTATGTCTCTTCTCTTTATTCTAATTTACTTGGCTAGATCGGAGGTTGACAAACTTTTTTTCTGTAAGGTATTAGATAGTAACTATTTTAGGCTTTGTGGGCCATGGACTTATTTCTTCTTCCTCTCTTCCTTCTTTGTCTCCTCCTTCCTCTTTAACAGCTTTTAAAAATGTAAAAACAATTTATAACTGCAGAGCACTAAAAACAGGTGACACACTTTATTTGGTCCATAGGCCATAGTTTATCAACACCTGGTCTAGAGTTTTATCAGCTTTATTGGTAATTTTTAAAAATCAGCTTTTTCTCTATTTATTTTCTCTATTGTTTTACTGTTTCCTATATCATTGATATCTGATTTTTTTTCCTTTTGTATAGTTGAGGCTTTATTTACCCTTCTTTTTCTGGTTTTTAAATATAAATTCTTAGATTATCTACTTGAAATATTTGTTCTTTTCTAATATAAGCAGCTAATGCTTTAAAATTACCTTTGTGCTATGTTGTATCCCATAACTTCTGAAATGTTATTTTTGTTTCTATTAATCTCAAAATATTTTCCAATAATCATTGTGAATTCTTCATTAACCCATGAACTCTGAAATATGTTGACTGTTTTGCAAATATTTTTAGATTTTCCATATAGTTATGTTATCCCTTTCTAATATAATATCACTGTGGTAAGAGAACATACTTTTTGTTATTTCAACCTTTTACAATTTATGAGACTGATTTTTCTATCCCAGAATATGACCTATCTTGGTAAATTTTCTATGTGCACTGAAAAAGAATATGTATTCTTCTGTTGTTGGGTAGCACGTTTTATAAATGTCAATTAGGTCAAAATTTTGGTAATGTTCATGTCTTCTATATTTTTATTGATTTTCTGTATACTTGTTATCTCAGCTAATGAAAGAGAGCTGTTAAACTCTCCAACTATAATTGTTGAATTTATTGATTTCTCTCCTCAGTTGTATCAGTTTTGTTTCATATATACAGTCATGTGCCACCTAACAATGTTTCAGTCAACAATGGACCACATATACAATGATCATATGTACCATAGATCATAATGGAGCTAAAAGATTCCTGTTGCTTAGTGATGTTATACCTATTGTAATGTTGTAGCACAATTCTATATTTTATAAATTTAGTGTAGCCTAAGCATACGGTATGTATACAGCTTATAGTAGTGTACAGTAATGTCCCAGGCATTTACATTCACTCACTACTCATTCACTGACTCACCCAGAGCAATTTCCAGTCCTGCAAGCTCCATTCGTGGTAAGTGCCCTATAGAGGTGTACCTTTTTTATCTTTTGTACTATATTTTTACTGCATCTTTTCTTGGTTTATATATACAAACACTAACCATTGTGTTACAGTTGCCTACAGTGTTAAGGATAGTAACAGGCTGTACATGTTTGTAGCCTAGGAGCAATAGGCTATACCATATAACTTAGGCATTAGTAGGCTTTGCTATCTAGTTTTGTGCAAGTACACTGTGATGTTCTAACAACAGGATTACCTAAGGATGCATTTTTCAGAATTTATCCTCATCATTAAGCAACATGTGACTGCATTATATTGATTGTTTGTGTACTTTGAAGCTCTGATATTAGGTGCATATATATTTAGTATTCTTATAGTCTCTTAATGAATTGACCCCTTTTTCATTATGAAATTACCTTCTTCATCCTTGATATAATTCCTCATTCTAAAATCTACTTCATACAGCCACTCCAGCTTCCTTTTGATTAGTGTTTTCATAATGTATCTTTCTATTCAATAACTTTTAGCTTATCTGTGTCTTCATATTTATGTCTTATAGATAGCATATAGGTGGGTTTTGCTTTTTAATCTAATCTGATAATACCCTTTAAGTTGGGTGTTTAAACTATTATATTTAATCTAATTATCAATATGTTTGAGTTTAAATTTAACTTTTTTTTCTTTTATTTGTCATTTCTGACCTTTGTTCTGCTTTTTCCTTTTTTCTCCAATTTTTTGGGAGGTTAGTTTTTATTTAATTTCCATTTTTTCTCTGCTATTGTGTTATTAGCTATATTTATAATAAAGTAACCCTTTTATTTCACTATTTTAGTAGTTACTTCAGGGTTTACAATATACATTTTTATGCTTATTACTGTCTACCTTCAATTCATGGATATAATGCTTCTATTTCCCCACCTTTGTGTTATTGTGGTCATACATTTTACTTTTACCTATATTATAAACTTAACAATTCATTATTTTTGCTTTAGATAGTTAATTATTTTTAAAGAAGTTTTAAACTGATAAAAATGTTTTCTATTTATTCATATTTTTACCATCTCCAGAGTTCTTCATTCATTTGTATTGGCTCAAATTAACACCTGATAATAATCTCTTTTAATGTAAAGAACTTTCTTTAACATTCATGTAGAGCAGTGAATCTAGTAACATTCTCTCAGGTCTTTTTGCTAAATACAGAATTCTAGGTTGATATATTTGAGTCTTTTTTTTTTTTTCTGTGTAGTAAAATGTCTTTCCGTTGTCTCTGGCTTCCATAGATTTTGAAGCAGTCCACTGCATTTCTTATTTTTGTTTCTCTGTTTGTAGCATGTCTTCCAGACCCCTCCTCCATCCCCAGCATCTTTTAGGATTTTCCCTTTATCACTGGTTATCTTAACTTTTTTTATTATTATATGTCTTGGTGTGTTTTTCTTTATATTTTTTCTGCTTGGGTTTGCTGAGTTCTGGAACTTGTTTATAGTTTTCATCAAATGTGAACATTTTTCAATCATTTCAAAAGAATTAAACTTTTGTATTCTCTCCTGGAACTCCATTAACACATACATTATACTTCTTAATATTGTCCCTCAGATGATTGATGCTCTATTCATTTTTTCCACTGTGTTTTTCTCTTTGTCCTTCATTTTGGATAGTCTGTATTGCTTGTCTTCAAGTTCTCTGATTTTTTTTCTTTTCTGCAGCATTTAATTTGTCTTTGATTTCATCTGATGGATTTTTCATTTAACATATTGCATTTTTCATCTTTACAATTTCATCTGAATCTATTTTTTTTTTTTTTTTTTTTTAAGACTGAGTTTCACTCTTGTTGCCCAGGCTGGAGTGCAGTGGTGTGATCTCAGCTCCTGGCTCACTGCAAACTCCGCCTCCCGATTCAAGCGATTCTTCTGCCTCAGCCTCCCAAGTAACTGAGATTACAGGTGCCTGCCACCACGGCTGGCTAATTTTTATATTTTTAGTAGAAACAGAGTTTCACCATGTTGGCCAGGCTGGTCTTGACCTCCTCACCTCAGGTGATCCACCCTTCTGGGCTTCCCAAAGTGCTGGGATTACAGGCGTGAACCACCACACCCGGACTCACCTGAACCTTTTAAAATATCTTATGTTTCTCCTCACTATGATTGTACTTTTCTCTACCTTCTGGAACATTTGGAGCACACTATAATAGCTATCTAGCATTTTTATTGGGTAGTTCTGTCATTTCTGGATCTATTTCAATTTGATTAGTTTTTCTTCTGATTATGGATCTTGGTTTTTGTTTTGTATGCCTGGTAATATTTTATTAGATGCCATACATTTTGAATTTTATGTTTTTTGCTTCCGGATTTTGTTTTATTACTTTAATAGTGTTGGATTTTGTTTTTTGCTAACAAGACAGATTAACATGTATTTCCATTAAAATACCCTTTTTTGTTTCATTAAGAAGACAATGACTTATTCAAACCTGTATATATAATGTCATTAAAATACGCACATATATTTAAAAGTTGTACATTTATAGGGCAACCTTTAAAGACATGCGTGTTTAAATTATATATCTTATTCAATATATTTGATTACTTTTTGTATCTCTAAGTTTTCATGTATCTATCCTTTCATGTGCAAGAGAGAGAAAATTTTTTTTTAAGCAGTAATTGATTCCAGCCATGGCTGACTCCTAATGAAATGACATAATTTGCATTTGAAATGGATTTTTTTAAGTGAATCCAATTTATTGGCCCCTTTGAATGTAGAAGTTAAAGTTTTAACTACAAGTTCAGTAAGGAGAAAGTGAGGTAAAAATATTATTTCATTCATCCATTTATTCACTGAACAAATATATAGGGAATGCTTGTGTTTACCAGATTCTGTGTCTACATTTGTAGGCCCTGAGATGTACAAGTGAAGAAGACAAGACATTCTCTACCCTCATGACACTTCGATTCTAATAAAGGGAGACAGACAACAAACAAATCATTTTTTAGATAAATAACAAGATTTCTGACGGTGGTAAGAGCTCTGGAGGAAATGAAGGGAAGGGAGAGCAACTATAGACAGTTAATTCAGGGATAGCCCTTTTGAGAAGATGACATTTGAGCAGACCCTGAATGATGACAGAGAGAAGAAACGTAAAGACTAAACACAGGGGAATAGCAAGGATAAAGGCCCTGAAGTAGAAAGAGCTTACTGTATTTAAATAATAACAAGCAAACTAGGGCAAGTAGAGCAGAGTGGAAGGTGATGAGGTCAGAGAGGCAAATGGGAGCCAGAGCATGTAAGACCTTGCAGGCAGTGGCAAGGAGTTTGCATTTTATTTTAAATATGATGCTAGTGGAGGATTTGGAGCAGGAGAGTGACATAGTTAGACTTATGTTTTAAGATTACTTTGTAGCTTGCTATTGTATGACCAATAGACTCTAGGGTGGGGAGGATGAAAGGGAAGATGGGCGATCAGTTAGATGCTTTACAATAGATCAATCCAGAAAATTGCAATTATTTACATGAAAAGTTAATAGGCATTTGAAAGGAGGAGGGTGGAGAGGATGAGTCAAGGAAGGGAGGACTGACCCATTAGTCAGGAGACTGGAACTCATGAGAAAAGTATCTAGTGAGAAATAGCAACTGGTGAGATTCCCAGTGTCAGAGTGTCTGAGGGACATTTTAGAACAAGGCTGTCTACTAGTCCGTTTCAGGTTGTTTGTGGGTCTATGTTGTAAGCTCACTCTACTATCCCAAGCCTTAGTAAAAGTTTGCGACACATACTGTCCTGCATTGCTAGTACTTTGAGGGTAGAAAGAAATCAATCTGGTGTCCTGTGCAATACCACATAGCATAGGAGAAGGAGAGTGTGCAGAACATGGCAATATGCTTCACTGGGCAAACTAACCTAGTGGATTTGAGAGTATACAACCATCAGTGATGAGCAAAAAGTCAACATTTCTCAAAGATTCTCAGGAGAGTTTGGGATGGATATTGGGTTTCCCAGCCCATACGTGATAGTGGTTTGAGCCAACTCATTTGCATCTTGAAAGGCAAGGTGACCTAGCAGATTACCAGTCACATAAGTAACTGAAGAACAGTAGTTTGATGGTGTCTGGCTATGTCAGTAGCATAAATCATTATGATGGTTTTCCCCAGCCAGATATTTTTCCCAGAAGTTACTTATTAATAACTAATTTATGTGCTCGCTGACAAATATATATTGAACACCTATTATATGCCAGACATTGGATTAAGAACTGAAGCTACTGCACTAAACAACATAGCAAACATAGCATAATTTATCCCAGTTGGAGTAACTTGATTCCACTCAGTACTTCAAAATGGCCAGGCATTTGGCTCAATTCCGAGTTGGGCATTTTTATCTGGTAAGACACACAGATACCTAGGTTGGGCATTTGGGGAAATAAGCTTCCTTCCTCTTTTGTAGGAACTCCTGCTCTCCTTCATGGGGAGATCCAGTAGCTGCACACAAAAATGTAGCTATTATCATTATTACTGTATATTGTTTTTCTTAACTTACTGATTTCCCTTAGTGTTTTAGGTGAACTAAATTTCTAAAATAGTTTCCTTAAGCAGTCAGAATTTTTACAACTTATTTTAATACATAGTTTATAATAATAAAATGTTCATGTATGATCAAATTATTTCTTGGAAAAAGTCAAAAATCGTTCTAGAATAGAAGATTTTCTAAACATTTAACCAGAAAAAATAAAGATAACATAACAACAACTTTGGAAAACGGTTTGGCATTATCTGCTAAAGTTGAATAGACACATAACATACAACTCAGGAAATTCTACTCTTAGTTTATAACCAACAGATTATCTCTGTCTGTCTATCTTACAAGAATGTTCATAGTAACACTACCCATGATGGCTAAAAACTAGGAATAACTTAAATGTCCATCAACAGTAAAATAAATAAATGAATTGTGATATATTCAAACAATTGAAATATATATAGCAATAAAAAATGAATGGAGTACCTGCAATAATATGGCTGAGGCTCACAAACATAATAGTGAGCTTAAAAAGCTAGGTAAAAAGAGTACAACTTGTATGCCTTCTTTTACATAAAAGTTCAAAAACAGGTAAAACTTCATGGTGGTGGAAGTCAGGAAAGGGACTCCTCTAGGAAGTGTAGTGACAGGAAGAGAGCTAGAGGAAGTTTCTCGGGGCCTGATCAAATTCTGTTTCTTGATCTGAGTGCTAGCTACAAAGATGTGTTCACTTTATGAGACTTCATTGAGGTGTATACTTACGATTTGTGTACTTATTTGTATGGATATTATACTTGAATAAAAAGTTTGCTTAAAAAAGTAGAACAAGAGCAAAACTCCGTCTCAAAAAAAAAGTAGAGATAAATGCGTTGTATTATATTCCCTAGAGTTCATAATTCATTTTTTTTGAAATGCTGTGGATTCTCAGTGAATATTTGGTGACTATAAATACTATCATTTTGATTTAAATTTTTATTTTATTGTATTCTTTGGGGAATAATTTTTCAGCAAATACATGTTGGAAAGTAAAACAAGTATTTATATTAACTAATCAGCATCATCTAAATAGGAGTCCTAGCCAAGCAAAATGGTTCTAAGCCAGCATTAGATTTAACCATTAGCTTTTACCAAAAAAAGATATGTATCACTAAACTCTCAAGCAGACAGAATTTACAAATTTCATTGAGCTAGAGATTTCTTTTATTTTTCAAAATTAAAATTTCCAACTTAAATTCTTCAATATCACTTTTTGCAGAGTTATTTATAAATACAAAATACAGTTTAGTTTTTGCTCATAAATATTTCTTGAATCTGTTCTATTATCTAAGCTATCCTTGCTTTGGCAAAGATTCAATTCTTTCTTTACTACAATAGCCTGATAATCTGTCATATCCTGACTCATCTTGTTCTCTTGAAACAACCTCTACCAAACCTCCACAGTGGCCACTGAAACAACAAATCTGATCATTATATTCCCTACCCTGAAACTATTCCATTCTGGGAAGCTCCATTCTTAGAGTTCTCTTGCCAAACACCTTCTCAGTCTTAATTTTTTTCCTGTCAGAATAATCCAATTCTGTTTTCAAACATAATCAGAATCTGACTAATGCCACTAACATTGTTACCACCTCAGTTAGAGTCACCGTCATTTCTTGCCTAGACTATTGCACAGGCTGCCTAACTGATCTCCTTGCTGCCATTCTTATTTCCCTACAGTCTACACTCAATGTAATACTAGAGGGATTTCTCACAAAACATAACTCAGATCATGGTACTTCTATGCCTCAAACCCCTCAATGGCTCCCAATGTACTTAGGGAAAGATCTAGATCTAAAGCCCTTATGCAGCTCTATGACTTCTAACCCCTATTACTTCTCTCACTTTCTCTCTTACTCAAAAATACTCCACTCTAGGCACACTGGTTTTCCCAGGAAGACACAGTTGCTGTCTTCAGGGAATTAGAATCTCTTCCAGACATATAAGAGAAGATTACAATGCAGTATAATAGATGCTATGATGGACTTGAAAAATATTGTTCTAAATGTAGAGGAAAGGTAGGACACATAGATTTGAGATTGAATTGCATATACATGAGAATTTATAAGAATGTAGAGAATGGGAAGAGAACTGAGAATTGCATATTAGGGAGCAGTTAGAAATGTAATAAAAAAAATTCAAGCTAGTATCTTACCCTGAAAGCCATTATATATAGAATTTCAAGAAAAAAGATGGTCTGAATGTAGGGTATTAAAGTTGGCAATTAAGTCACTAATGACCTCAAGAGAGTATGGAAGAAATAAACCAGTTAATGATTGTCTTAGTTCATTTAGGTGCCTATAACAAAATACCTTAAACTGAGCATGTTATACCCAGTCTACAAATAACAAAAATTTATTTCTCACAGTCCTGGAGACTGGGAAGTCCAAGATCAAGGTGCCTGCAGATTTGGTATCTGTTAAGCGCCCACTCTCCGGGTCACAAATGGCATATTCTCCCTGTGCCCTCACGTTGTGGAAGTGCAAAGGGTATCTCTAGGGCCTCTTTTATAAGGGCACCAATCCCATTCATGAAGGCTCTACCTTCATGACTTAATCACTTCTTAAAGCCTCCACCTTCTGATACCATCACTTTGAAGGTTAAGATTTCAATAAATGAATTTTGAAGGGATGTCTACATTCAGACCATAGCAGCAATGAATTGAGGCCTCAGTGAGGGTTGTAGAAATGTAATCAGTGAGTGTCAACTATATAAATTATTCTCTCAAGAAGTTTGTCAAGAAGGGAAGAAGGAAGTTGGGATGAATAAGAGGAAATTTAATTTTGCACAAGGCAGTGGTACAAACAGAGCAAAGAAATAAAGTTCAAGAAACCTAAACCATGTGATGAGGGGGAGGGTACCATTCTTCAAGGAAGTACCCTAGAGTAGGGTTACAGGGTACTAAGATAACTGGAGAAAAACTGGCAAATGAGAATGCAGAAGGGTTTGGCTCAGCCTAGCT
The DNA here is from genome assembly GCF_049350105.2 of Macaca mulatta. NCBI lineage: Eukaryota > Metazoa > Chordata > Mammalia > Primates > Cercopithecidae > Macaca > Macaca mulatta. The sequence goes on from NC_133409.1 coordinate 80,030,803, forward strand.
GAATAGGAAAGTATTTCGAATTGGGTTATTATACTCAACCACTAGCTTGAATTATGCAAAGGAAAAAAGATAATAAGGAATAGCTATACAGTTGACCCTTGAACAATACAGGGGTGAGAGGCATTGACTCCCATGCATTTGAGAATCTGCATAGAACTTTTGGCTGACTCCACAAAAACTTAACTACTAATAGTTTACTGTTGGTCAGAAGCCTTACTGATAACATGAACAGTTGATTCACACAATTTTGTTTGTTATGTCTATTACATGTTGCATTCTTCCAATAAAATAAGCTAGAGAAAAGAAAATATTATCAAGAAAACCATAAGGAAGAGAAAATATATTTACTGTTCATTAAGTGGAAATGGATGATTTTCGTCCTCATCATCTTCATGTTGAGTAGCTGAGGAAGAGGAGGGGTTAGTCTTTCTGTCTCAAGGATGGCAGAGGCAGAAGAGGTGGAGGAGGTGGAGGGGGATGCAGGAAAGGCAGGCACACTTGGTATAACTTGTATTGAAAAAAATCTGTATAAGTGGACCCACACAGTTCAAATACCTTTGACCCCTTTATCTCCAAGGGTCAACTGTATTTGGGGAACCAACAGATATTTTCATAGTATGTCTGATGATCAACATTATTTGTAACTGTGAATAACATTCCTTTGGACATGACCAATATTTATTGGGGCGGGGGAAAGGGCCCTAAGTTCCATTTTCTAGAATGGTCACAGTTACTGTTCATGGTTTTAGAGACTAATTGTATTGCCTCTGTGACTTCATCTGCCAAATTTGACATTTCTAATCCTTTTAATGTATTCTAATTTGGAAACCACTATAGTTCTGTAATAATGAAACTTCACTTCTTTGGGTCTCCTCTTCTTCTGTTTCTTTTGTATTGAGGTATGTTGACAATAGCTACTTTAATACAAGGCAATGTTTATATTTTTTCTTCTATCTGAATATGCTGTTTAAAGATGCTCAACATTTTTGTTGAGCCTTTTTGGCCACACCAGCACTGATGCCTACGAGAACAGTTGACAAGGTTTCTCGACCTCCCTCCCAGGTAGAAATTTATACATCAAGGCTGTCACTGCAGTGATGAAGTGATTCTTAAATCAATTGATTTCAGATTCTTTCTTCACCCCACTCACTTCCTGCCCTTTAAGACTTGTATTAACTTGGCTTGAACTGGGACAAAATTTGGTTTAATTTGCAGAGCTCACCAAATATGTGTTCAAAGTGTGTCTAATAATATTTTTGGGAGAGAGGGGAAGCAAATTACACTCAAACTTCCTTTTGTGTTTTCTAGACATGACCTTAGAAATCCTGGAGAAAACCATAACACTGAATATTACTTGTTATTAAATATTATTACATGTTATTATAGGGCAGTTATTATTTTATATGATGTGTCATGATTAGTGAGACTTCCCCCTATAAAATTAGAAAACAGACTTGCGTGTTTGGTAATTCTATCCTTATGTTTGATACTCTTTTCATACCCTGGACTTGGTAATACTTTGAAAATTCACAATCAGATTAGGAATTAGAAAATTTAGAATCAGGTCAGGAATCAGAAAATTTGGAATCAGATTAGAAATTAGAAGAAAGTTTGTCAAACTTTTTCTTTTAACCTCCAACTATTGGAGCTGGACACAGAACCATGGAAAGAAAACCTTCGCAGACAAAGATAGACGTAATAAAAAAAAAGTCTACCTTGCACATTACGTATGCCAGGAATGGATTTTAGCATTGTGCCACTGCTGCCGATGGTATTCTCTAGTTCCACCACAATAGTAATAGAAGGATTTTCCATTTATATTGCCACCCTGATGTCCCATGTTCAAAGCCCTGCTGACCTGGTGTGGTAGGGAAGTCTGTTGTGGATTGATACAATTGGGTTCTCTACATAGATAAGGTATGTGCCTACATAGATGAGGTGGTGCCAAGTGTTAGGGCACAGATGGATATGATTCCCTCTGGCTGTGCAATAGTCCCACTGGACAAAGGGAACCTGCCCCAGATGATGATGAAGATACTGTGGTCCCAAGAGTTGGGGGAGAGGAGGTGAATTGTCTATGGAGGCTGCCTCAGCTCCCATGTGGCTCCAGGGCACTAGTGATGAAGGGCTGCTCCGAGAAGCACAGTGTTTTTATGGTGCACATCCACAGGGTCCCTTCGAGAAAATTCCCATATCCCACCTTTTTTAGGTTGAATTGGGTGTCTCCTTCCCCCTCCAAAATTTATATGTTGAAGTCCTAATCCCCCAGTATCTCAGAATATGACTATATGTGGAGATGACATCTTTACAGAGATAATCAAGTTAAAATGAAATCATTAGGATAGGCCCCAATCCAATATGACTGATGTCCTTACAAAAAGGGGAAATTTGGGCACTTGTCAGTGCCCAATCTGTAGAGGAAATATGATATGAAGACACCCAGAGAGAAGACAACCAAGGAGAATGGCCTGGAATAGATCCTTCCCTCACAGCTCTCAGAAGAAACTCATCCTGCCAACACTTTAACTTCAAATTTCTAGCTTCCAGAAGTGTGAAACAATAAACTTCTGTTGCTAAACTCCTCAGTTTGTGATACTTTCTTATGGCAGCTCTAGCAAATGAGTACATAGCATTCTCAATATTTCTGTTTCGTCAGCTACCCTCAATCAACTCCCCTTTCCCAGAGTTGGCCACTACCCTACTTCCTTTTCACAGGTCATTTTTTGTTCCATGCCTTGTGGAAGACTTGTTCTTCCTCGAAAGGCTTCGTCCCAGATTATTCTGTGCTAGGATTCCATGCTTCTTCAGTATTTCTGCACTCAGAATTGGGGAAGTGAATTCCTCTTTCCTGTGCTGTGCTCATATCTCTTCTTGGAGCAGTGGATGTGGGCCACCCTCAGTGACAAAATGAGAGGACACAGAACAAAGGATATAAAAGAAAGTACCAGGATAAAAATATCCCTTAATTAATATTTCAATGACTTCATCATGTTACCTACCCCTAGATTTGGTTTATCAAGACAGTTGCCTGAAGCCGACCTCTGTGTTCTTTTTCCCTGTACATGCCAGTGTTTCTACAACCTCAGAGAAGTAAATAAAACCCAGAATTAGAAGGACTGAAAGTTCAGCAATTGTCCAGGGTAGAAAGACTAGCTTTCAGTCTTTCTACCAGCTTTTCAGTACCAGCTTTTCCCAGGAGAAGCAGCGTCGTCAGGGTATGATGGCACCACTGCTACTGGAAAGGGAAAGGATCATTGGTCACTCACTTGACACTCGCTGGTGGTTTCCAATGCACAGCCAAGGGATTTCAGGTTTGTGGATCTAGGAGTGAATGTTTACAAGATAAGGTAGGAAAGGTCAAGAGGAGCCCCTCTTACCCTTCTGGGAGAATGGACACAAATGAAAACAGAATCAAGAGAGCCAGGAATCATGCTCAGTTGTAAAGCACTTAATTAAATGGCTCACAGTAAATTCTCAATAAATGTCAGTTATTATTATTATTAATGTCAGTTATTATTCCATTAACTCTGAGATGTACTTCTAATTTTTTTCTGAAGCATTTTAAAGCAATACCAAATGACATGTCATTTCACCTGGAAATACTTCAGTTTGTATTTCTGTGTGTGTGTGTGTGTGTGTGTGTGTGTGTGTGTGTTTAAACATAACCACTCATGAAGATTTTCTGATTGCTTTAATTTTCCATTTTTCTCAATCATAAAAGAAGTTCCACAGACATCCTTCACCGTATCTACCCACATCTCCATCGTGTGCATCATATGCTCAGCCTCCTGACTATTACTCTCATGAAATTTACTATGTTCCTTCTTGAATCTAATCCTCCCACTTTGCTCTAGCTCCCATTTCTTCTTACCCACCTAAGGGTATCACTCCAGAGACTCTTCTTTTTCTCTAACATCAGTTGGTATTTCCCTTCCACTGACTTATTTCATCAGTATGCATGCATGCTGTTCTTTCTTGAATTTTGAACTTTCTCTTAACCATACTTTTTTTTTTTTTTATCAACTAGGTAGTTAATTAGTCTATTCTTATGCTGCTGATAAAGACATCCCCAAGACTGGGCAATTTATAAAATAAAAAGGTTTAGGGCAGGCGTGGTGGCTCACATCTGTAATCCCAGCACTTTGGGAGGCTGAGGTGGGTGAATCACCTGAGGTCAGGCATTCGGTTCAAGACCAGCCTGGCCAACATGACAAAACCCTGTCTCTACTAAAAATACAAAAAAATTAGCTGGGCATGGTAATGCATGCCTGTAATTCCAGCTACTTGGGAAGCTGAGGCAGGAGAATCACTTGAACCCAGGAAGCAGAGGTTGCAGTGAGCAGAGATTGTGCCACTGCACTCCAGCCTGGGCGACAGAGTTAGACTCCATGTCAAAAAAAAAAAAAAAAAAAAAAAAAGAGGTTTAATGGATTTACAGTTCCATGTGGCTGGGGAGGCCTCACAATCATGGCAGAAGGTGAAAGGCACATCTTACGTGGCAGAAGACAAGAGAAGAGAGCTTGTGCAGGGAAACTCTCCCTTATAGAACCATAAGATCTCGTGAGACTTATTCTCTCTCACAAGAACAACATGGGAAAGACCTGCCCCCATGATTCAATTACCTCCCACTGGGTCCCTCCCACCACACATGGGAATTCAAGATGAGATTTGGGTGGGGACACAGTCAAATCATATCAGTAGGGCTCATTTTTCTGCCTCCTTTTGCAGCAAAACTCCTTGGAAGAATTGTAAGGTGCATGTTTTTGCCTCCCATTTTTAAGAGCTTTGAAATCATAGTCCCCATAAAATGAAGGCTCATAGTCACATGGGTATAGCAATGATTGGTGAAGGGCAGAGCAAACTTGTAGCTGATTTTTCTGCTGGCCTTGTCATGAGTTTTGCTGGCCTCAGCACACTCCAGTTGAACCATACTTGTTCAGAGAATAGGCTCTGGAGTCGGATGAACTCAATTCCAAAATAGGGAAATAATACAATTATGTAAATAATACATTTGTTATGAGAATTAAATCGGATAATACATGTTATGTGCTTTGCAAAGTGCCTGGTACATGGTGCTCAATAGAGAGCAGCTATCATCATCATCCTCATTGTCATCATCGTCATCATCATACGTCATAAATGATCGTATATGCACACATAAATGCATGTACAATGACTAAGGATGGGTCACATCAGAATGAATATATAAAGGATTTTATTCACATTATATAAGGAGCAGTGCATCATTTTGTTCTTTGCCCCAGCCCCCTTTGGTGAAAATATCAGCCATTCAGTTGTGATAATCACAGTGTTATCAACCTAGTAGAAACACCAGCACACCAGAATACTATAAAAGGCCAAGAGTTTTTTTAATGGACTTCAGCAATCTATTGAAAATGAAAATGTAATTAGTGTGGCAAAACAATAGTTCACATCTTCTAATTACTGTTCTATTTTTTGACAGAATGTTTTAATTATTGTTTTCTTTCCTCTTCTCTTCTGTTTCTATTGATTTGTTGCCAGTTTAATTGAGTCAGTAGGACCTCCCAGTTCTCCATAAGTTACCCTCAGGGGCTTCTGTCTGCTTCATTGTTTTAAAGTAAACCAGATCTCCAAATACCTACAAAACAAACTCAGAAGTTGAAGGGATATTTTTAAATGAGAAAAAAACTAGAAGGAATAAAGAAAAGACATACAATTCAAGGGATAAAGGGAAGATTAGACAGAAAACAAGTTTCTAATTTTAGAACTAAAGGAATAATTATTATTAATAAATATGCTACAGACTTACCTATTTAAAGTGCTGAAGCAGAGGAACAATAACATAGAGTAACAGATTTTAAAACATTTTTGTTTTTCTTCTCAAACAAAATTTGTTTACAATTGTATGCAGAAACCTGTGTTTGAATAAGCACAGTATATGGAGAGATGATCACTACATGGGGTGTATGTGGTGTACATTAGCCACGCCCACTCATCAATGACTTGGTGTTCTCTGTTGAAATAAAAAATTTCCAAATGATTTTCCGGTCAGATGTAGTGGGAAGGATTTTAACATATAAGTAAAAGATGGGCCGGGCACGGTGGCTCACACCTGTAATCCCAGCACTTTGGGAGGCCAAGATGGGCAGATCATCTGAGGTCAGGAGTTCAAGACCAGCCTGGCCAACGTGGCAAAACCTGTCTCTACTAAAAGTACAAAAATTAACTGGGCATGGTGGCACATGCCTTAATCCCATCTACTGAGGAGGCTGAGGCAGGAGAATTGCTTGAACCTGGGAGGTGGAGGTTGCAGTGAGCCAAGATGGCGCCACTGCACTCCAGCCTGGGCGACAAGAGTGAGACTCTGTCTCCCAAAAAAAAAAAAAAAAAAAGACATTGATTAATGTTTTATGATCAATTGGTCTAGTAAGCAAAGTGTTCAAAGAGTGAACAGGCTTTTCTACATGAACAACACCATAAATGACAATAGTATTGTGTCAAACAGATTTGGATTTGAGTGTTGGCTCTACTGCTGTGTGGACCTTGAGCAAATTACTTGATCTTCTGAATCTCGGTTTTGCCATCTGAAAATGGGAATAATGTTAGAACCTACCTTAGAAGGTTGATATGAATAATTAAATGAGATAATGCATATAAAGCATACAGTAAGTATGCATTTATTACTATTATATATAATACATTATAAACATATATTTTATTATTGTATTACTATTATTACGTACTATTAAAATAGTATTATGAAGCCAAAATTCAATACAGAACCTTTGAATGGGTATATTAGTCTGTTCTCATGCTGCTGATAAAGACATACCTGAGACTGAGTAAATTACAAAGAAAAAGAGGTTTAATGGACTTATAGTTCCACGTGGGCTGGGGATACCTCACAATCATGGTGGAAGGTAAAAGGCACATGTTACCTGACAACAGGCAAGAGAGAATGAGCAGGGAAACTCCCATTTTTAAAGCCGTCAGATCTTGTGAGAGTCTTTCACTACCAAGAGAACTGCACAGGAAAGACCCACCCCCGTAATTTAATCACCTCTCACCAGGTTCCTCCCACGACACATGGGAATTGTGGGAGTTACAATTCAAGATGAGATTTGGGTGGGGACACAGCCAAACCATATCAATGGGCATACATATAAACACCCCATCCCTCACCCCCAAAAGAAGCAAATACAAGTGTACAGAGTATTATGCAGGGATCTGGCTGGGAGCAGCAGCTGGGATCAGTGTCTCCTTGTTTGAGTATGTTCTCTTGTTCCATTTCATGAAATAAATGGCGTCCTGGAGCCACTTCCACACCTAAGAGTTGGGTATGACCTTGGGGTAGGCCCAAGTGTCACACCAACAGTAGCTTGGTTGGTTTGGTTTTAGGAATTTATGTTGACGAGAGTGTTGAGGCAATGGTATATAGTACTTTTCAGATGCTTTCTACCATGACCCATAGTTAGAAATACATTTGGCATCATGATTTCACACATATACACATACACACACACATACACACACACACTAGAACAAAAGTTTTACAAGATAATATTTACTCTTATGAGATACTCTCAGATATTTTCTCATCTCTTCTTTCCTGTGCTATTTCATTTTTAAAACATGTATTTGGTTGCATCAAATTGATTTCACTTTTCTAAAGGGTCTCCAACCTACAGTTTGAACAAACATGCTGTCAATAACACCATTTTTTACCTTTTTGCTTTCTTCATTCATTTCTCAGCATTTTTGTAATTTTATCTCTAAGAGAGGTAGGTGCTGTTACATCGTAGGTCAATTTTACTGACAGCAATAAGTTTCTAAGCTGAGCAAGAATTTTGTTGTGTAGAGGTTTTTTAGGGGCATGTCAAGATACCACCTCAGAGGTATAGAATTCGAAAGCAGTGAGAGTTCTTTTAGGATGGAGGGTCAGGCCACAACATCTTGCTGTTTCTTCAAAGGGTTTTGAAACACCTCAGACACCTACTTGTACTTCTACACTCCCTGGGCATTGTCATTGACATGAAACACCTTTAGATGACTGATCCGGGGCCCTTCATTTGCTCCTTCTGCCCCTTTGGTCTGGATAGCCTCTGTGATTGCTCCTTGCAGTGCCCTATAAAGTTTACTTGATGATGAGGAGGAGGTGGAGGGTCTGGAATCTGCTCATTATCAGCAACACCTCATGGTCAGAAACATGCAAGGCAAGCAAGTCTAGGTGTTCCAGAGCTAAGAGGTATAATACCAACAGGGCCAGTTGGGAAGCTGGCATCAAGGCATGCAACTTAGTGCACCTTATATGTGAAGATGTCTGGGACACAGAGAAACACCTGCCTCTTCTTACTAATCATCCATAGCGGAGAAAATTGTGTCATCATGCAATGTAACATCTTTGTACATATCTCTTCAGTTAGATCATAAGCCCTTGGAAGTAGGAATAATGTGTTTAATTTTTTTTGTATTCCTCTGGAGTAGCATGTACATTGTTCACACCCAACATGGATATGGATTGAATAAACAACATGCTGTGGCTGCATTTTCCAGATTTGCTATTTAATTTTAGTTTGTTCTTCAATATAAAATGCTAGTTTTTTCCCCCTTGCTGTCTGGGTGATTAAACTAGATTTGAAAAGTTTTAGAGAGAAATGTAGAAAAGCTGACAGCTTGCAAATGTGCACAATTAGTTGGTTATCCATAGTGATGGGGATGTCTGAAGTCTTTCTGACGACGTGTATAGAATGTATGAAAATGTAAGAATTCAAACAATTCAAAAACTTCTAAACATCTTGGCAATTTAATTTTCAAAATTACCGAAGTGATGAGAGGAACTTATGATGAGTTGGGAACATTTTTTGCCAGATTTTTGCCCCTCTTTTCTTAATGGTCCTGAAGTGACTGCAATAGACGAATGGATAAGAATGCAAGCGGCCAGTAGGGTTTCCCTTAATATTTGAATGGTTTTAGAAAGGAGTCAGTTTGCAAATGTAGTCTAGGGGGAAAGTAGACTTGCCCCTGAGCTGAAACTTATTTGGCAAGTTGCAATAAAGATCATGTTTTATGACAGAGTTAACATAAATACATGAGCCGCAGGGGCTTTCACGAAGAGGTGACTGCCAGAGTAGGTCTTCATGTTTTATTTTCCTCATTTGGTTGAGCTCACTTAATCTCTAATCATTCTTTAAATAAAAAGGAAGTGCTCCTTTCATTTAGTTTCCTCTGAACTAAAGAGAAAAACTGTGAAGCTTTGAAAAAGACCCCTAGTCTATAGGCTTCATTAAAAGCAAAGCAAAAGCAGATGCTATGATTACAAGGTTTAGCTGTAATTTCATATAGACAACAGTAGCCATAACCACCCAATAACCTCATTAGTCATTTAGATACAGCATCCGTGAGGAAAGGTAGATCAGCTACAGCCTGCTGCAGGTAAATGATGGGATCTTATTTACACCAGAAATAACTCTCAAGTGACTTTGTGGTTTGAAGAGCAATTCACAAGAACTTGGATGAAAAACAAAGTGGCCATTTGAATACTAGCCAGCCAGAAGCCTAAATTCCTTGGAAACAGGGGCCTGCCAGGTGGTTGACTTTGGAATTTTAGGGGATATTTGAGAGTGAGTGTGTGTGTGTGCGTGATGTGTAGCTGACAAGGGGTTCTGAGAACTGATTCATCTAGCCGACATAATCTGAGGAACTACAATGAGTACTATTATGTTGATTTCATTCATAAAGACATACAGAAGCCCAGGCCCTTACTGGGTTCTTAAGCTCCTTCAGTTTGGAGCACTCTTCTTCCCCAAGTCCTATGTCCTCTAGCTTCTTCCCTCAACTATTCATGCCACCCCCAACTGCAACTCACCATTCATGGAAAACCCTCTGCCCACCCCTCCTCCTAAATTTGGCTGAATTCCTGCCATTCATTTCCTTTCCAGCACTTAACTCAACCGGAAATAAATATCTGTGTAATTATTTGTTTAAAGTTTACCTTCCTTTTTGGGCAGAAAACTCCATGTAGGCAAGGCCAGGTCTGTCCTACTCACTGTGTCCTAGGGATCTAAACAGTGTCAACCAGAGGGCAATATTAAGACATTTAGAGGCCCTGCCACCCTCCAGATTGTGTAAGTAATGCTAAAATGGAATACATGCATGTGAGAATTAAAAGAACTACTTTTGGATTTAAAGATTTTCTGACTATAAAATCCTAGATACCCAGCTGTTGCCCTACTGGAGGTCAAAACAAGAGCTAGTCTGTCTATCAAGTAATCTAGCACAGACTTGTCACTTGATAATTTGTCCAAATTCGTATAAGTAGCCAGTGGGAGAGCTGAAATTCCAACTGAGGGCTGATTGATTTCCAAGTCTTCCATCTTCCATCTGACCAGGCAGGAGGAGCTGGAAAGGTAAGGAAAGGGAAAGGAGAGGAGAGAGAGATGAGATATGGTTTCTACCTTTCTGGGACTGGTTTGTGTGTCTGTTGTTGTAAATGTATACTACAGTGTTTGGCTTCTTTGTAATCATTCTTTGATTTGCTCCTTCATATAGTTGATATTTTTTGTCTACTACGTGATAGGCTTTGGGGATACAAAGGTTAATAAACTCTGGCCCTTGTCTTTGAACACCTGGGTTCTGTGGGAATGACATGGAAGACCCCAGACACACAGTGATACCACATGGCCACTGATGTGAGAGAAGTAAGAACAAAGCCCTGAAAGAATCCACTTCTAGTAGTCTGGATCTCCACTGGTAAAAATCATTATTTTAGAACAATTAAGATTCTCTTTAGAAAACAAAAATAACTTGTAACATTATTGAGATATCCCTTGATACAAATCCAAACCAAGACATATGTTCATAGGGCAGGTGCACACATAGCATGTCTACATTGAGATTCTTGTATTAGGAATAAATATTCATCATGAAATCTCAGTCCTTTAGCACCAAGAGAAGCGTTGACACAGATTCTACATAAAGATAAAGCTTTTTTCTCTATTTTTGTACCCAACATTACAATCACATGTGAAAAATTTTGCCACTGCTTTGATTTAAAACATAATGATGTACACAAAAATACATTTTCTCCTGTCTCTTACTTGCCAAGGAATGATTGAAAACAAATTCCCTGGTCTACTCTCTGAATTCTCTATTGCAATTCTCAGCTCAATAATGGTATTTCTGTGCTTCCAGTTGTGTGGGGATCTTTAACTCCTCTTTTACTCGAGCTTCCTTTTCTCATATGACAGGAAATCCCATTCATTAAGTGAAAAGCATATCCGGCATCTGATTATCTCTCACTGTCTTGGTAGGTGCCACCATCATCCTTGCTTTGGGTGTAGGAGGAACCTTCTAATTGATCTGCCTGCCTCTCCCCCTGCCTGACTCATTCCATTCAGTGGATTCTCCTTTCAAAACTCTTCAGTGACTTCTCATGTCATTCAGAGTAAAAGGCATGGGATCTATAATGGCCCATAAAGCACTGCAAGGTCAGTGGAGTCAGTGACCTCTCCGATCTCAGCTCCAACTCCCCAACTTCCTTTACTCCACTCTGGCCACACCTTGACTTCCTTTTGTTTCTTTACCCTACTAAGTGAGCTCCTACCTCCAGCCAAACCAGCAGTTTCTCAGCCGTGATTTACTTTTCCTCCAGGAAACTTTTGACAATGTCTGGAGACGTTTTTGGGTACCACGAGTAGGGTGGGTGGGGTGTGCTGCTGGCATCTAGTGAGTAGAGGCCGGGGATGTTAAACATCCTATAATGCCCTGGACAGTCCCCACTGCAAAGAATCATCTGGTCCATAATGTCAGTAGTACCGCTGTTGAGAAACCCTGGATTATCCATATGCCTGACTCTCCTACCTCCTTCAAGTCTGTACTCAAATGTCACCTTTTCAGTGAGGCTTTTCCTGATCATCCTATTTAAATGTACTCCCAACACTCAACCTCCTGACCTCCCTTATCCTGCTCTATTTTTTCCTTTAGTCATAACACTTATCACCCTGTAACATACTATATGATTTACTTACATGTTATGTTTATTGTTTATTTTCTGCTGTGAGCAGGTGTGTTTGTCTGCTTTGTTTATTATAGCCCAGCAGAATGCCTGGCAATAGGCCTTCAGTACATTTTGTGGCATGAGTGAATTCAATGCTCCTATGTGAAAGACTTGTAGTGGGGCTTTGGTAAGGTATACATTTTTCCATCCTCACCTGCAACTCAATATCCTTCTAGGGATTCATTAAAAGGAAATAATCATCTTATCAAACCATCAGTTTGCATCACTTATTGAGAAGTAGTTTGAAGGTCTGGGCTCGGGGGTGGGTATATTTTTCTTCTGTATTTTTTGACCTGATCCTCAAGCACTATCAACAAACTTCCGAAGTAATTAAAATAACATCACCAAGAAGCTCTGTGTTATTTTTCTCTAGGTATAAATAAAAAATATTGTGCATTCAGGCAATTTCCTTTTTTTGTGATTGGTGTGACTGTCAGGAAATGTTCATTTAATAATTTTATAATTTGTCACCTTTCTTAGACTAAATGATGTTCAAAAATGGCCAATATAGAATATTTATTAATTTTAAACTACAAAATAAAGAGAAAGATCCTTTATCTCACCCATGCCCTTTTTAAAGTATTGATACATATTTTAGTGTTTTGTCCTCCTCAGTTTGAAATGTCTCCAGGGATAATAAATTAAATTTCAAAAGCTGTGATGCTCAATCAGTCTTTATCATTGTTTACAGGCTAATTTTCCTAATTTTCGCTCAACAGTGCATCTGCTTTTATCGGAAGATGATTTTTACCAAATAGATATCAGCTGAATGTAATTTTTGACACTTACGTGGGAGACTCTCTAGACTTCCCTTTTTTTAAGAGCAAAATTTCTCTAATGGGGGAAAAAGAACTAATTTGAAAATGTTCGAAAGATAGCGCTTATTCTCATAATTTTGCAAGTATTTGCCT